>NC_136059.1:1208850396-1210050396 GCF_964261635.1 Lissotriton helveticus
AGATAGATAGATAGATAGATAGATAGATAGATAGATAGAGTGAGGGTGATAGATAGATAGAGTGAGGGCGATAGATAGATAGATAGATAGATAGATAGATAGATAGATAGATAGATAGATAGATAGATAGATAGATAGATAGATAGATAGATAGAGTGAGGGCGATAGATAGATAGATAGATAGATAGATAGATAGATAGATAGATAGATAGATAGATAGATAGATAGAGTGAGGGCGGTAGATAAGATGGAGTGAGGGCTATTGATAGATAGAGTGAGGGAGATAGAGAGATGGAGTGAGGGCGATAGTGAGGGCGATAGATAAATAGATAGAGTGAGGGCGATAGATAGATTGAGGGCGATAGATAGATAGATTGAGGGCGATAGATAGATAGAGTGAGGGCGATAGATAGATAGATAGAGTGAGGGTGATAGATAGATAGATAGATAGTTAGATAGATAGATAGATAGATAGATAGATAGATAGATAGATAGATAGATAGATAGATAGATAGATAGATAGATAGATAGATAGATCGAGTGAGGAAGATGGATAGATAGAGTGAGGGCGATTGATAGATAGAGTAAGAGCGATAGATAGATAGATAGATAGATAGATAGATAGATAGAGTGAGGGTGATAGGTAGATAGATAGAGTGAGGGCGATAGATAGATAGATAGAATAGATAGATAGATAGATAGATAGATAGATAGATAGATGGGAGATAGATAGATAGATAGATAGATAGATAGATAGATAGGTAGATAGATAGAGTGAGGGCAATAGATAGAGAGATAGAGTGAGGGCGATAGATAGATAGATAGATAGATAGATAGATAGATAGATAGATAGATAGATAGATAGATAGATAGATAGATAGATAGAGTGAGGGCGATTAATAGATAGAGTGAGGGAGATAGATAGATGGAGTGGGGGTGATAGTGAGGGCGATAGATAGATAGATTGAGGGCGATAGATAGATAGATTGAGGGCGATAGATAGATAGAGTGAGGGCGATAGATAGATAGATAGAGTGAGGGCGATAGATAGATAGATAGATAGATAGTTAAATAGATAGATAGATAGATAGATAGGTAGATAGATAGATAGATAGATAGATAGATAGATAGATAGATAGATAGATAGATAGGTAGATAGATAGATAGATAGATAGATAGAGTGAGGAAGATGGATAGATAGAGTGAGGGCGATAGATAGATAGATAGATAGATAGATAGATAGATAGATAGATAGATAGATAGATAGATAGATAGATAGATAGATAGATAGATAGATAGATAGATAGATAGATAGATAGATAGATAGATAGATAGAGTGAGGGCGATGGATAGATAGAGTGAGGGCGATAGATAGATAGAATAGATAGATAGATAGATAGATAGATAGATAGATAGGGAGATAGGGAGATAGATAGATAGATAGATAGATAGATAGATAGATAGATAGATAGATAGATAGATAGATAGATAGATAGAGTGAGGGCGATAGATAGATAGATAGATAGATAGATAGATAGATAGATAGATAGATAGATAGATAGATAGATAGAGTGAGGGTGATAGATAGATAGATAGATAGATAGATAGATAGATAGATAGATAGATAGATAGATAGATAGATAGATAGATAGATAGATAGATAGA
The DNA here is from genome assembly GCF_964261635.1 of Lissotriton helveticus. Taxonomy (NCBI): domain Eukaryota; kingdom Metazoa; phylum Chordata; class Amphibia; order Caudata; family Salamandridae; genus Lissotriton; species Lissotriton helveticus. The sequence goes on from NC_136059.1 coordinate 1,208,852,062, forward strand.
GAGAGTGAGGGCGATAGATAGGATAGAGTGAGGGCAATAGATAGATAGAGTGAGGGTAATGGATAGAGTGAGGGCGATAGACAGATAGATAGATAGATAGATAGATAGATAGATAGATAGATAGATAGATAGATAGATAGAGTGAGGGCGATAGATAGAGTGAGGGCGATAGATAGATAGAGTGAGGGCGATATATAGATAGAGTGAGGGCGATAGATAGATAGAGTGAGGGCGATAGATAGAGTGAGGGCGATAGATAGGTAGATAGAGTGAGGGCGATAGATAGATAGAGTGATAGCGATAGATAGATAGAGTGAGGGCGGCAGATAGATAGATAGATAGATTTTATTTATTTATTTTATTTTGAAGGTTTTATATAGCGCGAACATGACTTTTGCGAGTATCAGAGCGCTTTACATGGCAAGTAGAATATATACAGTATATATTACGATATAGTGAACCATGAAATAAGTAAGTTATACATAAATCTAGATCAAGAGAAGGCAGTGCTAAGCTAGCGCAAAACAACAAAGATAAACAGAAGGACGTATATGAGCGAAGAAAAGCAAGTAATACAGTTCAGTGAATAAACAGAGTTCACGTGAATTGAGCCATGAGGATAGCTTTCACTTCTCTTTTGAAGAAGGCAGAGGAAGGGTTAATTCTAGTTTCACTGGGCAAAGCGTTTCATATCCTGTGAGCCATACCGGAGGAGGACCGGTAATAGGTGTTTTTCTTAGCAAATTGTTGAGGTTGTAGGAGAAGGGTCTTGGCACTCATGGAAGCTCTGGTGCCCACTGAGAGCACCAGTTTCTGAGCTAGGTATTGTGGGGCGTGGTGGTAGTGAGCCTTGTGTGTCATACAAGCGATTTTTAAAGGAATTCTGGCTTCAAATGGTAGCCTGTTGAGGGCTCTCAGGTCTGGGGATATGTGGGCGTTTCTCTTAGAACCTGTGATGAATCTGGCAGCTGAGTTGTTCATGGCTCTTAGCGGGCTGTCGATGACCTAGTGAGTCCGCATAAGGTTACTGCTCCATATTCCAAGCGGGGGATAACTATGGATTGAACTGCTTGTTTGAAATCGAAAGTGAGCAGATAGGGTTTCAGTTTTCGCGGGGTCTTTAGGTGGAAGTTGGCTCCCTTTGTTGAGGCGCTGATGTGTTTCTGCATCTTAAGGTTACTGTCCAGCGTTACCCCTAGAGATTTTGCTGAGTCGACTATGAGCGGTTGTCCATTGAGAGCTGTTAGGTGCTTCATCCAGTCTAGGATAGTGTGAGTTTTGTTAGGGGGAGCAATTACAAGGAATTCCGTTTTGAGGGAGTTAAGTTTCAAAGTGGTTTTCTGCCAGCCAAATTTGGGTTTCTTGTTGTGTTGTGTTGAGTGATTTGATGTCATCTAGAGAGTGGATTTTGATGTATATTTGGATGTCCTCAGCATACATGTGGTAGTGTATCTTGGAGAGGCTGAGAAGATCAGTGAAGGGTTCCATGAAAAGGTTGAATAGGGTGGGAGAGAGGGAGGAGCCTTGTGGAACTCCCAAAGTGAGATAGATAGATAGAGTGAGGGCGATAGATAGAGTGAGGGCGATAGATAGATAGAGTGAGGGCGATAGATAGAGTGAGGGTGATAGATAGATAGAGTGAGGGCGATAGATAGAGTGAGGGAGATAGATAGATAGATAGATAGAGAGACGGCGATAGATAGATAGATAGATAGATAGATAGATAGATAGATAGATAGATAGATAGATAGATAGAGAGGGATGTAGAGAGAGAGGGATGTAGAGAGAGAGGGGTGTAGAGAGAGAGGGGTGTAGAGAGTGGGGTGTAGAGAGAAAGAGGTGTAGAGAGACAGGGGTGTAGAGAGAGAGGGGTATAGAGAGAGAGGGGTGTAGAGAGAGGGGTGTAGAGAGAGGGGTGTAGAGAGAGAGGGGTGTAGAGAGAGGGGTGTAGAGAGAGAGGGGTGTAGAGGGAGAGGGGTGTAGAGAGAGGGGTGTAGAGAGAGAGGGGTGTAGAGAGAGAGGGGTGTAGAGAGAGGGGTGTAGAGAGAGAGAGGGGTGTAGAGAGAGGGGTGTAGAGAGAGAGGGGTGTTGAGGGAGAGGGTTATAGAGAGAGGTGTGTAGAGAGAGGGGTGTAGAGAGAGACATGGGTGTAGAGAGAGTGGGGTGTAGAGAGAGAGGGGTTTAGTGAGAGGGGTTTAGAAAGGGTGGTAGAGAGAGAGGGGGGTGTAGAGAGAGAGGGGTGTAGAGAGAGGGGTATAGAGAGTGAGGGTGATAGATAGATAGATAGATAGATAGATAGATAGATAGATAGATAGATAGATAGATAGAGTGAGGGCGATAGATAGAGAGAGTGAGGGAGATAGATAGAGTGAGCGCGATAAATACATAGAGTGAGGGCGATAGATAGATAGAGTGAGGGTGATAGATAGATAGATAGATAGATAGATAGATAGATAGATAGATAGATAGATAGATAGAGTGAGGACGATAGATAGATAGAGGTGTAGAGAGAGAGGTAGAGAGAGGGTGTAGAGAGAGAGGGCTGTAGAGAGAGAGGGGTGTAGAGAGAGAGGGGTGTGTAGAGAGAGGGGTGTAGAGAGAGAGGTGTAGAGAGGGAGGGGTGTAGAGAGAGAGGGGTGTAGAGACAGGGGTGTAGAGAGAGAGGGGTATAGAGAGAGAGGATGGAGAGAGAGAGGGGTGTAGATAGAGGAGTGTAGAGAGAGGGGTGTAGAGAGAGGGGTGTAGAGAGAGAGGGGTGTAGAGAGAGATGGGTGTAGAGAGAGAGGAGTGTATAGAGAGAGGGGTGTAGAGAGGGGGGTGTAGAGAGAGGTGTGTAGAGAGAGTGGTGTAGAGAGAGGGGTGTAGAGAGAGATGGATGTAGAGAGAGATGGGTGTAGAGAGAGGGGGGTGTAGAGAGAGGGGGTAGAGAGGGGGTGTAGATGTTACAAGCATGCATCCCATAGAGATCTGGAATCGGCTAGAAAGGATAGCAGTGCACAGACAGCCGTCCTACACCTAAATTACTAATGGAACAAGTTACGTGTGCTCCGAGGCAGGGGGACGATGGGGGGAGAAGTGGGGGGCTAAAGTGAGGAGAGGCTCCCTGAGCGGACGTGTGGGGGGGAGGGGGGTAACGCTAAGCGAGGAGACCTCTGTGTGCAGGGTAGTGCCTGGAGAGTTTCTTATCTTTAGTGGGGCCATCTGTTCTGGGACAACCCACTGTTTAGGAATACTGATTGGAGGACTCCAGGTCTATGGGTAAAAATATACTTGCGGAACAGCACAACTCCGGGCCATAAACATACAAAGCAAAAAACAAAGCTTTTAAAGCAACGAGATCAGCAAAATGAATTTTTTACAGCAACACATACAGTGACAGTCACAGGTCATGTAAATCACACATTACATCCACGTGTCCCATGTCCTTTGCGTGTATCTTACCACTGTTCTATTTTGCAAAGGAGGGACGGAGTGGTGAGTCAAAGTGGAGAGGAGCAACAGAGATTCCTGAGAGGGAAAGAAAGGGATTCCTGTAGGGAAGCTTGAAGGGTCAGTGATCGTGGCTGATGAGTAATCCAGGGGAGGAGAAAGGGAGCCTGGGTTATAGGTAGCGTCTCCTAAAAATGCGGGAGGTGGGGGGACATCAGCGCTTAAATGTTGCTACAGAGGCAGCTGCCAGGGGATAGCTTCTAAAACTAAGCGAGATACACAGTATGAAGGAGCATACCAACTTTTTATTCCAATGGAGAGGGGCCTCATGATTGCCACGGGGTAGCGGTATGGGAGTAGGAATTGCTGAGGGTAATTGATACATATAGCGCAGAAGTCAAGACACCTCTCCTTGTAAAGTTTCAACCCTCACTTTAATTTAAAAGAAGCTCTCGGCATTGTGTGGCGGGGGAGCAGATTCCTTTGAAGTCTGATGGGGGGGTGCGGGGGAGTGAAGTAAGCGGCTGGACAGATATCACATTTCCTGATGCAATCCCAGGTTCAGCGTCTGTGAGCCCTGGGGGCGTGCTGCCGAAAACTGTCTGTCGGTGTCCGTGCGAGAGAGACAAGCAGGGGAGGGGAGTGATATAAAGAAATGCAGAAGAGAAGGGAGGCCGCGAAGGAATGAGAATGGGCGGGAAAAAATCAGGGAGTGAGAGAAAAGAGGAAGTGGAAGGACGGTAGAAGGGATGGTAGAGTGGAATGAGGCAGAAAGGCGATGAAAGAGAAGTAAGAATGGGAGAATGAGTGAGGGAGTAAGGGGTGAGCGAAAAAAAGGAATGTGAGGAAAAAGAACAAGTGGAGACAAGAGATTGAGGAAGGTAGTGAAGGGGAAGAAGCGAAGAAAAAGGGGAATGTAACAAATTAAAGAAGGAAGGTATAATGGAAACATAGAAGGAGAGAGGGAGAAAAGATGGGAAGGAGCGCGAGAGAAGAAGGAAAGGAGAATGTGATGCTAAAGGACGAAGGGAAGGCAGGAGGCAGGAGGGGAGATGAGAAAAAAGAACTGTAGCTGAATGGAATGGAAAATACAAGAAGGGAAGGGAGGAAAAGAAACAAGCTCTCGGCATTGCATGGCGGAGGGGGGCAGGGGAGCGGCTTCCTTTGAAGTCTGATGGGGGGCGGGGGAGCGGATTCCTTTGAAGTCTGATGCCGAGGCTCAGACAAATGGTGTACGGTGTGGCTGGCGATGTGCACGCGCCTGGCTCACATGAACTGTACCTAATCCGCAGTTTGGGTACACTTTTGAAAACCTTACTATAATCTTGCCAAACAAGCATTGCTAAAGCAATGCCTGAGGCTCGACCTAAAAATTACACTCACTGCTGACAATTGCCACAGATACAAGATCCCAGAAAAGAATAGTGCATTAAACACAGACTCCGGGGCTAACTTGTATGGAAGCAAATTCAGAAGGTCAATTCCTTGGCACACAGTGAAAATCAAAGGGGGGCGCTAAGTGGCGCACGAGTGGAATGGCCGCACCTCTGCGAGGCTCTCACAGTCCGACGGATTAAACTATATTTATCCTGAAGCAATTATCCTCTGAAATGCTGTTAATCGTCTCCCCTGCATGGTCATAGCAAGGGGCAACTGCTGGCGAGAGAAAATCGGCAGGGCGGCCGTCATTGCGGAACCGGGAGTGGTCGGAGCCTGCTACCAAGAGGACATCGTGAGCTGGCCGCCGCACGGAACTGGGCACGGCAGCTACGTGAGTGCCGTGGTCCCCATGTGGGCGGTAGGCCGCAAAGTAACGGAAGACGCAGCTTGCAGGAAAAGGCAGCGCTGCAACTTGAATACACCAGCGGTGAGTCGCACCATCACACGTTCCCCCTTCTGAATAATTTACGGATACATCCCGAGGCAAAGACGGACTTTACTATACGCCCGGGAAGTGACAACTCCGGTGGTCGCCATTCTTTCTTCTTCGCCAGCGCCGGTGACAGGCCCCATACTCAGGAACATTGGGGGGACTGTTAGTGATGCCAGGGAAGCACTAGAAGGGGGAGACGGTGGATACTTTCTGCATTCACTGCGGCATTTCGAGGTGTACTAGCCACTGTACTGTCCACCCTGCAGATCGGTTATTTCAAAGATGGTGGGTGCAGAATACGCAACGGCCGTAACTTGCAGGCACACTGTAGATCGTATTTGCATGGAACATTCATAAAGTTGAGGAAAAGCTGTGGCTCATGACTAATCTACCTATATGCATCTGTGCAGGGGCCAGCTACAATACTGTGGGATTGAGGATTTGCAAGACATAGCACAGCGACGCTGGCTGGTGTGAGGCGACTGCTGACAACGTGTCTATAGACAGTGTAAGACCATAGGAGGTGTGCACTAATACATTGCGTGACTGGAGGCACATATCTTTTTTTCGGATACTGGGTTTCAAACAGCGTTTCTTGTCAGGACATACTGCGCATGTGCCGAGATTTGAAAACTTGAGGGCGTGGTGCTGGCGTGAAAGAGGGATTCTGGGCCTAACTGGCTAGGGTTCCTTCTCTGAACATTGATGTGTGTAGGACCAGGCCAGCTACTTATACCAGCGGCGCGCTTACGGAGAAGCTGGGCGATTTGCACAATAATTGAATGCGATACTGGTTGACTGCTAATTACCGCACTTACACTACTGAACGCGTGCCACTCGACCCGCGCATGGCGGGCAACTAGACTTGCCATTATCTGGGGAGCTGCAGGAGATGAATGGTGTGCTGTAAGCGCCTCCCAGTGTGCAGTATGAGCTGCAGTTATTAGTGTGTGTGGCAGAAAAGTAGACACAAAACTCACGAACGGGTACAGCATACATAACTACCTACATACCTGACCATTCACATTGCGAGACAACTGGGTAACCAGGAGAGGCGGGTGGACGAAATGGGGCGACCAGATGCCAGGCAACCTCGCCTCACATTTGAGGCCAAAAAGACCACTTCTAAAAAAACACCTACAGACGGAGAGGGCGGAGCACCGGAGGTGCTAGCAGAAGGAGACCCGAACACAGCTAATGACATACAAACCATATTAACGGAAATGAGACAAGGGTTTGTAACGATCGCTGGCAAGGTCATCACGCTAACAACCCGCATGGATAATATAGCGCGTAAATTGGTTCAGCATGATACACGGCTAAAAGAAGCTGAACAGCGCATATCCGATTCGGAGGATGTCTCAGAGCAGCTAAAAACAGCAATGATGCAAATGGATAAACTGATGCGCATCATAGATGCGAAAAATGAGGATATTGAAGCGCGCAGTCGCCTCAACAATGTGCACATCGTAGGCGTACCAGGGAGCACCAATACTGGGCGTTTGGAACTCTATGTCGAAAAAATGCTGATGGCGATTGCTGGTGAGGGGGCCCTTTCCGCACAATTCATAGTGGAGAGGGCACATAGATCGTTAGGGCCACGGCCGAAACCAGGAGCGACTCCGCGTCCCATAATTGCACGCCTGTTAAATTACAGAGATAGGGATGTGGTGTTAAGGATCGTAAGAGAAAAGAACAACTGAATGATGAGGGTGTGGCCTTTACCATCTTCCCTGACTTTACGGTGCGGGTGCAGGAGGAAAGCAAAAGTTTAATGGTGTGAAGCAGAGACTGAGACAAGAGCAGGTGGATTACGCTCTATTGTACCCAGCCCGACTGCGAATCACATATCAGGGCCACCAAACCATACATACGTCACCACAATCGGTAGAAAAATTCCTTAAAACGCTGAAATGCAGAAAGACGGAGTCCGCGTCACGGGAGGGGATGGAGGATGCACTGCTGTCAGACGTTGAATGACTATGGCACACCCTGCAACACAATTTACTGCACAGCGATAGATGATGGATAGGCACTCTGGACAATGCAATGGGAGACATTACATATGATCCATGGTCACATACAATAGCAACTGCTATGCACTGTGAGAAGCTGTGCTATTAAAGTAAGAAGAAATTGTACTTTATGCAGGGGGAGGTTGGATACAGCATGTGAAAGATTTTTTTCTCAGCTATATGTTTCATTGCAGAAATGGTAGTCGGATGCCCGTGCTGGATCTGGGGTACTGCAACATACAAGTAGGCCCCGGCGTCGCAGCAGGGTGTAAGGTGTGCCACCTGGGGAGATAGCCCTGATGGGAATACCCCAATTTTTTCATGACTCGGGAATGTTTGGGGAGGGGGTAGGGTTGGGGGGGGATGGTCTGACATGATTGGGATATGTCAGTGGGAGGGGGAGGGAAGGGGGGGTTATGTTATGGTGTTGTACGAGTTCAGTTACGGGTACATATCTCTAGGAAGCTACGAGTTGATGGAGACGGGGAAATGCTTGGCCTTATGATGTTGCTCAGTTATAGCATGTCAGACAACAATGATGAATGATGATGGGGCGGGGAAGATATCCGTAATGTCCTGGAACATACGGGGTCTGAATGATGCTAGGAAAGGCAGAAATATATTGGCGTATTTAGACCGACACCATGTGCACATAGCTTTACTGCAAGAGACACATCTACATCCACGATCCAGTCACACGTTCGCGAATAGATGGGCATCAGTTAGGAAGTTCTCTTCATACTCTTCATATGCCAGAGGTACAGCGGTGTTGATCAAGAAGTCAGTGCATTTTCAGCTACTTGGAGATATACTTGACCCTGACGGACGTTTTGTTGTAATAGGGGGCAGACTTGGCACTGACACTGTTACGATTGTAAATTGCTATGCTCCGAACGTAGATACACCTGAATTCTTTACAACACTCTGGGGAAAGGTGATAAACATTGGCTCCATGCATATTATATGGGGAGGGGATTTCAATGTAGCGATGGTGCCAGGGATGGACAGATCTGATAGATGTACACAATATAACAGACAGGCCAGGGATGTGTTGAGCGGCATTATGGAGGAGGGTGGACTGATTGACAGCTGGCGTTTTGCTCACCCTCTGCATAGAGAAGGGACACATTTCACGACGTATGCTAATACATGGGCTCGCCTTGATTACTGCTTATTATCCCGGGGTCTGAGTGCGGATATGGGGAAGGTTGTACATTTAGCCAGAACATATTCCGACCACTGACCAGTGCTGGTACAACTGGGTATGCCTGGCTTTGGTAGACCACGATCTCCATGGCATCTTCTACCGACGGCACTGCTGGATGAAGTCTTTAACCGCATGCGTGCGGCATGATTCCCCCCCGTACGCTGAGATTTTTTAAAACGCACTTTACATGACGAGCTGGGCTCGTCATGAGCGTGCGAGGAGGCTACCTCATGACGAGCCCAGCTCGTCATGAGCGTCGAAGGGGTTAAAACTGAACTGGGCGAGGAGATTGCAGCATTCTTTCCCAAGAACAAGGGCTCCGTAGACAGTGTTGAAACGATATGGGAAGCGTTTAAAGTCACGGTCAGAGGGTACTGCATATCCAAGAGCTTCGGGGTTTTGAGGGACATCATGGGTACTATAAGGAAGTTGGAGCAGGAATTAAAGGGTTTGGAGACACAGATGGCACGGGGTGCTGGGGCAAGTATACATAAAGAATTTAGAGACAAGCTGTCGCAATATGAAGAAGAGGCCGCCAGGAAGGCAAAATTTAGGGGAAACACTGGATTGCACGGCGATACTGTGAAGGGGGAGACCGGGCAGAGCGTTAGCAGAAATCACGAGGAATCCGCGATTTGGTACACACATATTGGAAATAAACACATCAGATGGCGGGGTATGTCGAGATACTGAGGGAATTCAAGAACTATTTATGGCACATTATGGGCAACTATACACTTCACAACAAGCAGGAGAAGTGAGATTCAAAGATTTCCTAGATGATATTGCACTATGTTGGTTAAGCGACTTGCATAGAACGTTCCTCAGTGCTCCATTGGAAGTGGACGGGATAAGGGACGCAATAATGTCACTAAATAATGGGAAAGCAACTGGACTCGACGGCCTACCTGCCGAGTTCTATAAATGTTACATAGACATTATGGACCCTGTGTTGAAGGAAGTGTTTGAGGAATCGTTAGAAATAGGGGTGTTGCCTTGCTCAATGCGCGAGGTAGTAATCACATCCCTTTTGAAGCCTGGAAAGGACCCCACGGAGTGCAATTCCTACCGTCCGCTATCGCTTATTAATTGCGATGCAAAAATACTTGCCAAAGTTCTCGCGACTCGTCTGTCCCTTCTAATGACGAGAAGAGTGCTACCAGATCAAGCTGGGTTTGTCCCTGGTAGGTCCACTAATCATAACTCTCTTCTCCCTCATTCAAACTATAGAACCGAATTTTCCGGTCGCTGCCATATTTCTTGACGCTCCGAAAGCGTTTGAGTCAGTTGAATGGAACTACCTCTTTACCATTTTACATAGAATGGGATTCCCCAAACTGTTTGTAGCGTGGATAGAGTTGCTTTATACCAGGCCCACGGCAAGAGGGCTTATTAATGGTGGATTGTCTACCCAGATGTCCATCACAAGGGGCACCAGACAGGGATGCCCTCTTTCCCCACTCCTCTTCGCTATTGCGATCGAGCCGTTAGCATGCCGCATCCGACAACTACATAGAGCAAGCGCGTTCAAATGTTTCTAACGACAAATTGGGGTGTCATTATATGCGGATGATTTAACTTCATATGTCACAAACCCTCAATCCAATCTTAATCCTATACTGCGTGAATTTCTGGTGTTTGGGCGCCTATCGGGCATTCAGATAAACTGGAAAAAAATCGCAGTTTTTTCCACTTACCCCTGCAGTGACACGGTTCCAATTGGATTACCCGCTGGAGTGGTGTAGCTCAGACCTCCGTTATTTAGGTATCATGGTGTCTACGGATAGGGAAGAGACGATTAGATTGAATTATGGCACGGCCATTACCAAGCTGGCTGATAATGTCACCCGTTGGATGTCGTTGCCACTGTCTATGGCGGGCAGAGCGTCCCTCATTAAAATGGTGATACTGCCTCGTTTTTTATATCTTTTCCAAAATATCCCTTATTATCCAGGTGCATATTTTTTTTAAACGCTGAGATCGGAACTCCTTCGCCTGTTTTGGGGCGGCAAGCAACCGCGGCTGAGATGGTCCATCATCACACAGCCTTATGATAAAGGAGGTTTCAATGTGCCTGACTTCGAAATATATTATATGAGTGCACAGGCGCACTACGCATATCATTGGACTGCTCCAACGCCATATATGCCGCAGTTAGCAGCTGAAGATTGGGTCGCACGACCTCTTCCTCTCAATGGCTTGATTCATTGGCCTGTCGAGGCTCTGGAAACACCGTTAACCATGGTGACTTGCACGATAGACGCCTGGAGAAGGATTGCGAAGGTCCTAAACGTCAAATTACTGTACTCTCCATGCATGCCACTTGCATATCATCCCCAAATGACACTATTACAGGAAACGGGATTTCACTTAATGTGTAGGCGCCTTAAGATCATCACATGGGGGACTTGTTTCTAAATGGGCAATTTCGGACACAGGAACAGATGTTTCAGGAAGTGCACCCCACGCCGTTAGAGGTTTTTCATTATGTTAGATTACGGCAGGGACTGAAAGAAGTACTGCCACAATTCCCGGACGAACCGGAAAGAGTGACACCGCTACATACTATGTTGACCTCGCCGTATTGGCGTCATTTGGTCTCCAGAATATACAGTACTATTAGGATGCAACGCACAGGCATCGAGAGTGCTGCTTGCAAGTTATGGAGTGCAGACATAGGCAATGAAATTTCTGAAGCGCAATGGAACTACTGTTGTAGTATCACTGCCAACATCTCGCCTAGCTGTAGGCTCAAAATTATCCATTTTAAATTTCTACAGAGGTTCTATTACACACCTGCTAAAAAATTACGATTCAAACTGACAGACAATGATAGATGTGAAAGATGTCATGCAGAGGGAGCGGGGTTTATCCACTTGGCGTGGGAATGTCCAGGCGTAGATGAATATGGGACTCAGGTGCATTCAGCATTGCAGGTTATGCTGGAGGGTGAGATTGATCGGGACCCACTCTTTATGCTCCTGGGTTACACATTGCAGACACCCAAGCCCACCAGAAAATGTCTTGATATTGCTCTACTGCTTGCGAAACGTAGGGTTGCATGCCGATGGGGGAGAGGGAGAGCACCAAAATGTAAGGACTGGTTGAATGATATTATTTATTGCCAAGACCAAAATACTATCTATGCTGAAACACAGCCTGTTCAGAGTAGACCTAGGGATATATGGGGCCCATTACAGGTGTACTTATTAGCTCACTCATGACGACAAAACAGTGGAGAGCTGGATGGCAATGATAATGTGACATAGATATAGATTGGTACTCTACCTGTGAGGGGAAACGACAAACAAGCTGAAGATACATTTTCCTACCGTTGATTCAGACCTAATGCACATATATATGTATGCTTTGTACTATCGGTTCAATGATAATGTATATACACTGATGCAAGATATCACAACTAGACTTGCACAAAGGACTATGGACACTTAGCTCCAGATTTAATGAAATCTTATATGTTAAATAGTGTGATATGTACTGATGCAGGCTGACATAAGCCGTTTCCGAAGGTTAACTGTAATTTCGTGATTATACATATGCCTTGTTTTCAAGTAGAGAGATTGTACCCATATGTCAATTAAGAAAATGAAACAAATAAAGTTTAATAAAAAAACACAGTGAAAATAAAATCATTTAAATTAAGACCGATTCTTGATGCAGTGTGCTATCCAGATAAGCACAGCCATGTAAACGTTGTAAGTTGAATACAGTAGAGGCAGTTGACGTGCTTCTGTCAGTCCAATAAATGGCGGTTTGATTCCACATAAACATATAAATTCAATGAAAGTTTGGTTTAGTATTGTAGATTACAAGTACATATCCATCAGTGCCAGTTCAGCTGCATATTTTTCAAATGGCCATAAATTATCAGGGGTGCCAGAGCCTTTTGTGGATGACTTGAAAGAACTGTTACATCTAATGCCCTGGCCCGTGGCTGTCTGGTGGTAACAGATACCGGTGGGGCTCCCAGCGACATTTAAATTTAGCAGGTTTCAAATAAGGTCTTTTAAAAGTACACTTACTGTTTCTTATTCTTTTTTGTAGAAAAATGACTCCTCTTTTTATTTCAGTGAGTCCTTTTCCGCGCGTCACCAGTATGGAATTCAAGGAAAGAGGTAGACTGAAATGTAGTTTAATCCAGACAGTAGATTTATTCCAAAGTTCAGTCAGGACAGGAACATATGAAGTATCAAGTAAATCAGAAAAATCAGCCCAATAAGCCTGCCACCGGGCTCAGCCTACTTACATCAACTGACAATTCCACTCAAACATACACACATTCTATGACATCACTAAGACTGGCTGAGCAACAGAGAACAGAACACAGACAAAGAACTAAACAGAGAAGAGAGCAGGATACCACCCAATGACAGCTCCTGCAGGATGCAAGGAGCTGACAGGCACCGCAGGGGCCTTCAGGCTCCCCTCGCAGTCCCCAATGTTTAAAAAGTGCTGGCCCAGGGTGGTACCAGGGCACCCAGTAGAGAGGCCTGGCCCAGGGGATGGAGTCCCAGGGGCCAAAATCAGCCCAGGAGAGGGGAACAGCGTGACCCCCCCACCCTTTTTAAAAAAAGAGCCATTTTTTAAAGGTGCAGACCCAGGAGGGTGGGGTCTCAGGGCTAAAATAGGCACGGAAGGGGGGGCGCGAGGCCCCCTCCCCATTTCATAATAGACTTTCCACGGGGAATAGGGTCCCCGGGGATGACATCAGTTCAGTGAAGGGGTGCTACGGAGCCCCCATTCCCTAACAAAAGAAACATTCAAATATAAAAAAAATCTCTGGCAAGTCACCGAAAGCTACATCCCCTTCACCATCACTCTGCAAACGGGCCTCCTGGTTCAGTGGTAGTTGGGGAATGAAGTCACCTTGAATGCTGAGGGTTTTTGGGGGACAGAAAGCCCTCCTGTTACCTCCAGTACATCCTCGACAGCAGGATTACTGAGAGGACTCTGAGGCCATGCCCCCTTTCTCCACCAATCTGCAAACGTGCCTCCTGGTGCACTGCTGGTTGGGGAATGAATTCCACTTTACTCCTGGGGGCCTCAGGACTAAAGAGGAATTCTTCCCCCAACCAGTAGTGCACCAGGAGGTGCATTTGTGGAGTGGTGGAGAAAGGGGGTGTGACCTCTGATGACCTCTTAGCAATCCAGCTGTGTGGGTCTTACTGGAGGTAACAGGAGGGGTGGTTGACCCCCAAGGACCTTCAAGAGCCAAGGGAACGTCATCCACCAACTAGTAGTGCACCAGGAGGCATGTTTGCAGAGTGGTGGAGAAAGGGGACATGGCCTCCGACAACCTCTCAGCAATCCTGCTGTATGGAACTTACTGGAGATAAGAGAAGGGGTAGTTGGACCTGGTAGGCCCCTTTCTCCACCACTCTGCAAATGACATTACTACTTAAAAAAACATAGAAATTCATAGAGAAACCTAAAGGTTACAGGGACGTTATAGTTAGGAATTAGCATTTAAAAAACCTTAGAAATTGACTGAAAAAAACAACTGTTACAGGGACGTTATAGTTAGGAAATGGAATTAAAAAAACGTAGAAATTCAATGAAAAAAACAAAGGTTACAGGGATATTTTAGTTAGGCTCTTTCATTCGTACAAAACCAGTGAAATTCAGCAGTTATAGTTAAATTATATAATTTTATAACTCGCACCCCCAACAATGCACTGATTGTGACCTCACATATTACATCACTCATGAAATGGTTAATGACATCACTGATTACATCATCCACAAAATCACTAATGTACCCTCTCGCACCCCATAGAATCTTTCATAACCCACTCAACCATTCACTAACCCATTCACTGACCAGTACCATTACCAGTACTTTCATAACCACTCACTGATTCATACATCTACACGCAAATCCACTTACTCACCCATACAGCCAATCATACACCCACTCACTCACTAATACAGCCTCTGACATATCCACTAAAATACCCATACAGCCATTCCCACACTGAATCAGTCACCCATAGAGCTTCTCATACAACCAAACACCATCTCATACAATGAATCACACAGCCACTTGTTCACCCATATAATTACACACGCACAGCCACTTATACACCAACTGACAGACTGTTGCAAACATTTGCACAACCAGCTACTCAGCCATACATTGACGGAGACACCTAATCACCCACTTAGTCAGACACACCCACTGAATCATCCATACAGGCACTTATACACCCACTGATTCACCAATACACTTTGGTATATATATTTAACTCTCATTAAAAGCACTCACAGTCACTGGATGATGTCATTAGGGATGTAATCAGTGAAGTAATTTGATATGTAATCAGTTATGTAATATGTGAGGTCATAAGCAGTGCATTGCGGGGCGAGTTATAATTAGCTAAGCTAACTATAACTGCTGAATTTCACTGGTTTTGTATGAGCGTAACCTGAGCCTAACAATAATGTCTGTGTAACCTTTGGTTTTTTCAGTGTGTGTGCGTGTGTGTGTGTCTGTGTGTGTGTGTGTGCATATATGCATTTACTGAAAAAACAAAGGTTAAAGGAATGCAATAGTTAGGCACAAGTGTGAAGAACCTTAGTAAATCTGGGCACATGTATTTAATGTGTTAATCATTTGGAAGAGGTGGGGAGGGGGGTACCAAGAGTAGCAGAAAATCAGGTATTGTTTTTTTTCTTCAAATATTGGGTTGAGTGTAGGGGAGTGTTATCGAGGGAGATGGTGGAGGGTGGCAGAATGCTGTTTATTTACATGTGTGGGTCTTTGAGGAAGGACTGAATAGCATGCTTCTGTGTGTTAGGTTAAGGTTGCAGGATGCCAGGTATTTTTTATGTGTTTTTTGGGAAGAATTGTGTTGGGTGCTTTTAACATGGTGGGTGAATGAGGCATGGAACATAGAATCATATTTTGTTTTTATACTTGTGCCAGGGGGACTGGGGAGTGAAGGTGGACAGATGAAAAGACATCAAATATGCCGTACTTCTGAAGTCCCACTAGAGGAAGGGGTGCAAAGAGAATTAAGGCCATGTTGTGCATGGCCCTCTCTTGACTTCTCCAGCAAGGTTATTCACATCTTATAACGTTCAATACTGGTAGCATATCAACACTTGGGTCTTGGGGGGAGAATTCTCTTAACTCTAACCAGCCACCGGGTCAGCTATGACAAAATGGTGGCTGATCCCCCAAATGGCCGCAATTTATACTGGGCTATGATTGTAGCCCAAACCATGGTGCATTCACTGGACTGCACCACTGCCCCAATATTCCGGGGGGGGGGGCAGACCTCCTCCTGGTCGCTGCCCCCAAAAGCCTATTAGGTGAAAGGAGGCAGCACAGACAACAGACTTGTATTTAGTGTGGAAAAGGCACTTTATTGAAAACAGGTGTGCATCATAAAATAAACCTTAGACCTTTGCGTTTACAAAACTAAACCTCACTACTCTAAAACCTCCTACCGTCACTAATCCCCCACCCCTAAAGTACCCGTCCCCTTCACATATTTATCCTACACTTCTTAAGTCCTACACAGCGATTGATATTGAAACTTAACATTTTTCTACATCTTAGCCTACCTCTATTAAGATCTAACTATCTGAATTCCTACAGCATAACATTCAATTCCTAGTTTCATGCAGGTTTAACTTTTGGTTGACACCCCCTAATTTTCCTGTGCCCCTATGGGAACAACAATAATCTTGTCCTAGAATCATGCCAACTTGACGGCCCACTGCCACTCAGAAGAAAACCCTGTTTTTTGGCCCACCTCTCCCTCCGCTACGGCCCCTCCTTTCATTTGTGCACATTTATTGCAGTATCTCGAGCTTCCCACTTTTGCATAGGTACAATTCCATCCCGAAGCGAGACAAATGCACCCATCTTCCCGCAAGATTTCAGCCTCGTTATATCTCAACTCAGGGTACTCGACCCTTACCGAAACCTTCTTCTCTGCAGAAAGAAAGCATCTCCTTGTTTACCTTTCTCCTAGACTTCTCAAGTGCAGAGGACCGCTTTGCACCCCTCCATTCCCTTGGCAGGCTAAACTCCATCCAAATGATCGAATACTGGTGCTTTATCTCGCTGAGATCTCTATTCATTTCCTTGAGTAATGCTAACCCATTGCCTACCACCATATCATTCGCCCTGAGGTGAAGCAACAAGCATCAGGACATCAATGTCATTTCAATAGGCCATTTAAACAGTTTAACAGGTCTTTCCATCTCATACCCCCTTTACCTTGCCATTACATTGAATACAGTCCATCATGAAGACCCAAATTTGCTCCGTACCCTCTCTAGGCTTCACGCCTTTTGGACCATTTGAAAAATGAATGTCCTACAATCCAGATCAACAGATCAACAACCTCTAGGCCCACCAAAGCACCTGAAAAAAAACATGTGAGCGACGCATAAATGGGGGGCTTTCAGACAGTCAACCCTCCCAGCCAAACACACATAGCGCTGATAGCAGTCAGAAGACCATCTTCCCAAACTCATGAGCTTGTCTCTGCTCCAGCCCCGACTCACTGCCTTAGTGGACACCCCAATCCTAAAGGAGTGAGTTCCAAAAACCCCGGGTCCTCCCACACATGGGCCAGCATCTTATTCAGTACAGCCAAAAATTGAAATGATGTTATCTGCAGCCCACTGGCATGGCAGAAAAGCTCCCCACTCAAGTCCCCAGAGAGTTCCCCCAACCACTCACCCCACAGGACGGGACACAATCCTTAAACTGGAACTCCCTGTAACACCACCGTCTTTCCTGGAGATCTCTGGTCCGTCTTGGACTTGCGCAAGCTCAGTTCCACAAATCCTGCATTGCTGAAGAACCTCATCCCACTGAATCCCACATATGCCCATCCACCCAGCAATTCCAAAACTCTGAAGGCCCCAAAAAACATTCACAACATCAAGGTGGAGAACAAAATAACCTCATCTGCCCATCGCAAATGTTGGGCAAAGAGTCCAAAGCTTTCTCAAACAGACCCCTCATCAGTGGCCTTCTTTTCCTACCTTCACTTTCCCTCTCCCTGGCCCAGCCATCCAGAACCCTCCGGCCCAGCTCCCCCCAGACGGTGCATAGCCCCAGTACACCTTACTGATGAATGCAATTGCCGCCAGCTTCCCTGTGATCATAGCTATAGATAAACCATGCTCAGTCATAGTAAGAACTGGACCATGTCTTCTTCCCTGCTCCAGCCTACTGGCCTCCTTCTGCAGAAATTCCTCCCATGCCCGTGCATATGAATGCCGGGTAGACTCTGCCAAATACCCTGCCACCAACTAGACCATCTTTGTTCTTCTATCTTCAACATTACTTTTGGCATATACGGCCTGAACCTGTTTGATTCCTTGGCTTGCCCATAGAACCTCTACCGCTGTGAACGGGACAAAGCCTTTGCAATGTCCTTGTTCACTCCTGGTACATGTCTGGCCTTCACACTACATCATACTTCATACAACCCAAAATGAACCCCCACAGGAGCTTGAGAACCTAAGTGTTCCTGACAGACTGTCTGTTAACAATGAACACCATGGCCAAGTTAATAATCCAAAACAGAACCTTAGTGTGTGCCAGTTCTTGTCCCCACAGTGTCTCTGCCACATGACAGGAAGGAAATCAAGAAAAGCAATCTGTGCTTCCAGTTGGATTGCCATTCCTCCATGCACCACCTGCCCTACCAATACAGCCCAAAGCCAAATCCTCCCACTGCGTCATAGTAAACCTGAATATCCCATTCCCAGTCCTATGGGACCCCCAGGGGGTTATCACTGAAGTCCTCCATGGAACTTGAGCCAAATGTGCAGATCGTCCCTCGCACCTGTTGATGGTCTCATATGGTGATGGAGTTGAGACAAACCTGTTAGGGACAAGCTGAGCCATCTACAAAAGTCCTGCCTGCCCTGGCTACTCTGCATGCAAATTTCAAATGTCCCAGTAAGAACTGTACCATTCTCATCATAGCTTTTACTCTAGCCAACATTGCGTTCAGCAACAGTAGTATATTGACCTTCTCATTCACTTGTAACCATGCTTCCACAGGCTTTCAATCCAATTCAGTACCCAGAAATGATAGGGTCATGCTGGGCCCAACTGTCTTTCCCGGTACAAGGGACACTCCAAAGACACCCATGAGCTCCTGGAACTGTACCAAGTGGTGTTGGCAGTCCGTGGAACCGGGTTGACCCATGAAAAAGAAAGGATTCAGTTAGTGGGTCACTGAAATCTGACCTGTGTAACGTGAAAATCGATTGTAGAAACAAACTGAAGTTTTCAAACAGACTGCAAAATGGAACACCACATGGGCAGCTCTTTGTCCACATACCACTGCTATTCAAACTGAATTCCCAGCAGTTTAAAATCACCTGGGTGAACTGGCAATAGCCTTAAAGCAGACTGTATGTCTCACTTGGACATGTGCGCCACCCGTCCTACTTGTTCAATCAATTGCAGGGCCACATCCACCGAGCAATAGGACACTGATGCCACGTCTTCCACAATTAAATCATTTACTGAATGCCCCTCCGGCCAGGACAGGTGTTGAATAAGCCTACACTAGCCCTCTTCTTTCTTGGGAACCACTCCAACTGGGGACGCAATCAGGTCATGCATGGGTCAGTCATCGAAAGGACCTACCATCCTCCATTCCAGAATTTCTTTTTGAAGTTTTAGGGCCTCCACCCATTTATCTGACTTTGCCAATTTTTTTTTTTCTCCCCACCTGCGCATTCTTTGACCTTCATAGCCCAATCTCAACCTCCAGCAAAACCCATCTACTAACAGTTCGGCATCATCTTCTTCATTGTATTGGGCCAGCCAGAATTCCAGACATCCTAAGTCAACTGGCATATGAGCCCTTGCCCATGCACCCTTGGGAGCCACTACCGCCCCGGAATCCCACTTGTGGAATCTGCTGGCCGTAAAGGTCTTTCCAAATTTAGCCGGCCATATGATCTGTTGCCAGAGTTCATTATCGATTTCCCCCCATTTCACTTCTGAGTCTGATGCTATTCATGCCCGTAACTCATCATCATGCTGTGCCCAAGCATATCCCCCGTATGTGATCTGGGCCTTTCTAACCACATCCCTATACTTGAACAGGGCCACTGATCTCTCCGGGTCTTTTTCGCAGTAAACACTAGCGAATATCAAAAATTATGCTGTCCAGTACTTTATGGTCATAGGAACCTTTGGACGTTTGGACAGCTCATATTTCTCCTCCTTGGACCCTTCTTTCGCTCTAAGCTCCCTTTGCAAGAGATTAATCATTTCCACATACTCCCCTTTCTAGATTTTTTTCGTTTGTGGATAACATCAAATGAGCGCCGAAGGGTTTTGCCTCTACCATATAGGACTTTCACATTTTTTGGTCCGTGCTCTCCCAAACACTACGATCCTGCTCCCCTGTCTCCCCCAAATCAGCCCCACTGCCTTCCTTCCAGGCAGAGACTGCCCCAATGGCTTTGAGTATGGCCTTACTCATTTTACCTTCCCAGGCTGACCCTGCTGTAAATGGCGTGGCACGCCATCTGCTACCTTCCTGCCCAGGCTCCTCTGTACCTACCATGGTGTCTTTTACATACAAACCTTTGCTCAACCACAGCTCACTACCACCCCATTACCTTCTGTATCTACCCCGGTAGACACCATAGCCATGCTGCCTCCACAGCTCCTGTTAACCTCACCTGGCGTCTAGGTCGGCCTCCTGTCCAGATACAGCGACCTAACCAGTCACAAAGGTTCACCATCACCACCATCCATAATGCACTTCTTCCTGGTACAGGGTACCTCCTTCAAGACACTAGGAACAACCACATTGTCCACTCCCTGCTTGCGCCTCAGGCTCCGCTCTGCCACCCCCTGTGCTCCTCCTCATGTGCGCATCATCATCCACAATTTTTTCTTCCTTCAGACTACCTTTCTCATAATTCAGTTCTGTATCCTCTCCCAGCATGAGCAATCCTAGCGTCCTGTCACTCAGACCTTCCTCCTGTAAGGTAGTGTTGTGCAGTTGCATGTGCTTGCTCACAGCAACAAGCCATGGGGCCGTAGTGCAACTTCCTGGCTGCCCCACCTTGTCCTGAATTGCTTTGCCCTGATACGCACTGGGTATCCTACTGTACCATCTGGTTTGATGCACTGCTGAGGCCACCCTAGACCTTCTAGTTGTAGCGTCAAATAACCATACCACATCACCATTTGGCGGGCCGTACACACCCTGCCATCCCTTCACCTTGGGGCACTAGAGCACTACTAAGCTCTCCTGAGGCTGCTTGACTGCTGACCTGCCGGTCATGCAAAGGGAGGACCGGTGTGCTGGGGTTAACCGCACTACCTTCAACAACAGATTCTGCTTCAAGCACCCATAACCACTGTCCTCGATGGCGCAGCCTTTCTGTCCCTCATCCACTCCGTAAAACTGGACACAGTGGGGTCCAAATGGTTCCCACCGCCGTGGGATCTGGCTCAACTCCCAGGGTACCAGCCACTAAGTGGCCAAGCCTGCATGCCAGCTCATCTCCTCCCTGTAGAGGACAGCGTATACACCTTCAGGGGTGCCCTCTGCTCCAGGACCCCCTGAAAACTTTGCCCACGTGAATCTACTGAGCCCTCCTCCGTCCTCCGCCCCGACACTCCATTCTAACAGCGCCGCAACTAGAGTGGATGCTGGGCCCCGACTGAGGGTTCCCATGCTGTGCCTCCTGCTCCCCGGTCACTACTGCATGGTGGAAACTTTGCTGAGAGGCTCCCACGCACCCAACCCAACTCCTCCGTCCAATGGGCCCTGATACCTTAAGGCGCCCTGCCTTGCCACCCACCCCTATCCAGAGATACTGGCATAGGGGCTATGAGTCAGGCCCGGCTCTGGCTCCCTTTATCAGGGCCAAACGCTGTGACATGCACTTGACCATCCACCCCACCCCTGGGGCGCGGCACTCTAACCTCCCCCATCTCTCGTCAAAACCTGGCCCTAGGACTCATGGAGCGAGCCCAACCAGAACAGTGTCCTGCCTTCCCTCTGTCCCTCACCCTGCTCCCCTAGGACCCCAGTGCCCTTTGTGCCTTATACCCCACAGAGGCCAGCTGCCTGACCTAGGCTCCATCCATCAGCAGCCTCTGTCTCACCACCCTGTGACTCCCTGCACCTCTGCCTCCTACAGAGGTGCTAACATAAGAAGGTGATATGCCTGTTGGCCTACACACCTCTTGCTGAGTCCTAATCACCCCATACTCCCCCCTCCCCCCAGTCGGCTGCCCCCCAAAGCCCATAGTTAGAGGTTAATAGATGCAGTAAACCTGGACGCGAGGTTAAAGGTCTCAAGTGCAGAACATCAGTACAGGGGGAAGTAAAAACTTGCTCAATTAAGTGGTGGGGGTTGGGGGGAGAAACATCAGGAGTGGGGGGTAGTTTAACATAGGTGATCATTTTCCTATAGTAGGCTGTAGTTTTGTTGGGCGAAAGGCCTAGGGTTGTTTATGTGATGTGCACCTGGTCAAATAAAGCGGCCTTTTTCACACAAAATGGTTCCAGTCACAGTGCTCTATGCTGGGCCCCTTCTTCCCCAAACGATTGTTTTGACTTGAAGTTAATGGATAACATAATTTGTAATATTTCGCAGCCATTCATTTACTGTCATCCATCAAGAAAAATCTGTGAGGAATGATTTCAAAGGCCAAACCAGAATGAAATAATAATTCATTTTCAGAATACTGATCTTGCTCGAGGAGAGTCAGTGTCAGTGTCCCTTACGCACCTCTAACCCGGAAACAGTGTCTCTGTGCCTGCATTCTTGCTAGCGAATTACGTAAACGTGCCAGAAGCCGAAAAATGCAATGTCATAGTGTGTTTTTTAAACGGTATTACCTAAATTTGCAGTGGAAACAATTTAATGCGCAATAGCAATCCCTGGTATAGACTGCTAGGGATATGCTATGCTAACCGCCTCACTGTGTATGCAAATATTTCAGCCGTTTGCTATTTTTCAATCCCTCCTGCCTCACGGTGGTGATTTGCATGTTTTTTATAGTCTGATGTCAACATGTGTTTTGCCGGTGCAAAGCTCTAACGTTAGTTTCCAGTGAATCATACAGTCATTTGTGTCTCAAAGAAACGTAGCTGACTGAGATACGTTTTTTGTCCTGTATCCATCCGTTTTCATGGTGCTGCAGAATTCGATGAAACGGAGAAATCACGGGTCTGAGCAGTGTATGTGGTCACGGTAAATTACAGTGAAGGAATGTTTCGATGATAACGAACTAAAGCGAGAAAAACTAGAAAAGCCTGTTCGTTCCTATCTCTGTACACCCACATGCCCCTCTCGGGCACATTTCTGGGGAACAGGACTGGACCAGTTCATGTAGCTAAAGATTTGAGCTCTGCAAACGGAAGAACTTCTTCAAATGTTTTGGCAATTTTCTGTCAGTTATATTAAGGGTCCTAACAAACAGGGGCGTAGCTTAGGGTGACAAGAATTGTAAAGCCAAACAAGCATTGGCCTAGCCGACAGGTCTCGCCTTTGGGACCTTATAAGTATTTAGCCATGCAACGGTTGGTGTTGTTGTTGCACCAAGGATATTGTGCTGCTTATCTAAATACTTATAAGGTCCCAAAAGCGAGACCTATTGGCTATGCCAATGCTTAGATGCAAGGCGGAGGGGAGAAGGGTGCAAGGCGGAGGGGAGAAGGATGCAACGGGGAGCGAGAAGGGTGCAAGGTAGAGAAGTGTGCAAGTCGGAGGGGGAGAAGGGTGCAAGGTAGAGAAGTGTGCAAGGCGGAAGGGGAGAAGGGTGCAAGGGAGAGGGGAAGAAGGGAGGGAGGGGGAGGGGGAGAAGGGTGCAAAGGAGAGGGGGAGAAGGGTGCAAGGCAGAGAAGGGTGCAAGGAGGAGGTGGAGAGGGTACAAAGCGGAGGGGGAGAAGGGTGCAAGGGGGAGGGGGTGAATGGTGCAAGGGGGAAGGCGAGAAGGGTGCAAGGCAGAGGGCAGAAGGATGCAACGGGGAGGAAGGAGGGTGCAAGGTAGAGAAGTGTGCAAGTCAGAGGGGGAGAAGGGTGCAAGGTAGAGAAGTGTGCAAGTCGGAGGGGGAGAAGGGTGCAAGGGGGAGGGGGAGAAAGGTGCAAGGGGGAGGGGGAGAAGCGTTTAAGGCAGAGAAGGGTGGAAGGCAGAGGGGGGATGGGTTCAAGGTGGAGAAGGGTGCAAGGCGGAAGGGGAGAAGGGTGCAAGGCGAAGGGTGCAAGGCGGAAGGGGAGAAGGGTGGAAGGGGAGAAGGGTGCAAGGCGGAGGAGGGGAAGGGTGCAAGGCAGAGGGGAGAAGGGTGCAAGGTGGAGGGGGAGAAGGGTGCAAGATGGAGGGGAAGAAGGGTGCAAGGTGGAGGGGGAGAAGGGTGAAAGGCAGAGGGGGAGAATCGAGCAAGGCGGAGAAGGGTGCAAGGTGGAAGGGAGAAGGGTTCAAGGTGGAAGGGGAGAAGGGTGCAAGGTGGAAGGGGAGAAGGGTGCAAGGCAGATGTGGAGAAGGGTGCCAGGCGGAGGGGGAGAAGGCTGCAAGGCAGAGGTGGAGAAGGGTGCCAGGCGGAGGGGGAGAGGGGTGCAAGGCGAAGGGGGAGAAGGGTGCAAGGCGGATGGGGAGAAGGTTGCAAGGTGGAGAAGGGTGCAAGGCAGACGTGTAGAAGGGTGCAAGGCAGAGGGGTAGAAGGGTGCAAGGCAGAGCATGTGTAGCGTCTAGCAGCACCAGGCCTGTCAGCATTTTGTACGGACCCCTATACAAACAACTATGCTGGGCCCCAAGTCACAAGCGCCTGTTTCGAAGTTTAAAAATAAAGTGTTATGGGAAAGAGAAAAACACAGTAGTTCCAGTCCCTGCCACCAACTAATGATTTCAAATGCGTCAGCTGACATGAAAAAACACAAAATGCTAGCTTTGAAACCTATGCATAGATTTTATAGCACAAGCACCGGTGCTGTCAAAGCGCAGGGTCTGAGGAAAAGAGTCCCTTTGACAGTCCTAAGCATTAGTGCTTTCAGTAGGATGAAAATGGTAAGGGTTATCTTTAAAAGGGGCATGGTTAATGAAGCTTTATCTGGAAATCCTTTACAAGAGACGTGGTCTTAGATGAACAAAACAAATCAAATACAAATTGGAAATATCTATGTACGTGAGACACACAGGGCACAGACAGAAGTGTCAAAGGAACTTTAAAAATGCCACAAAGTACCAATTATCAGACAGTACCAACCATGGTGTTTTACTTCACTTATTTTTGTTGGGCACCAGCAATACTACATATTGGAGACATGGCCTAACCTTTCTATAGAAAAGAAAAGTTCAATGTGTTTCTAGCACTCTGTTTTAAAAATGAAGGAAACAAACACTGCAACCCAAATCACTTTTTCCCTTTTAAATAAACCATGCAGTGTACATGATTTCTCATTTGCATATCTGGCTACTGTCAAAAGTAACAAGGTACACGTTTGATATGTCAAACCAGCAACTAGAATAGGCCTAAGTGTCAGCCACATGGGCATCTGTGGACAAGCAGTGGTGCTAGGTTATGACAGTAAGTTGGATAAATCTCCAGCATTAGAGTACTGCTTGGAACAAGTTTCCTAGCTCAGAATCCTCTCCCAACTTGGTAGGTCTGGTCTAGAATAAGATAACCTGGAGCGGATATCTGAGTACAAAAAATGTGCTAACATACAACATGGCATTGGAAGCCGGATATAACAAGATACTGAAACTCAGGCCTTTGTAAGAGTCTTATTGCTGTCAAATGTGGATACAAAATCACACATATAACAAAGTGTCAAGATCAAGGTACTGCAAGCAAAAGTGACGGGGTTACCTTTCTAGAACTACAATCTCGTGAGACCACAGCAGCAAGAATGAGGATTGTTGGCAGGCATTAGAAGGCTTCTAGCTCCAAACAAGATACTCGGATGCTGAAGGAAAGTTTAAAACATGGAGTGTCAAAGATGAAGAGGTAGATGACCAAGGAGGGAAGAGTGGCAATATTTGGAATAAGGAGGGGCAATTACAAGGAATGGATGTGATTTGTTGGGGCATGGGGAGGTTGAGACGGTACTGCAGCCAATGATAGGAACGAACGGTGAGGAGTATGAATAAAAGGGAAAGAAGTACAAGCTTGAAATATGGGAACAAAGGGGCGATTATCTATAATGAGGGCGGGAAGTTAGAACGGGGAGTGTGAATGAAGGGGGGAGTAAATAAGCAACACAGAAGACTAGAGGAGCAAGGATTACTTAAATGCCTGTGGGGAGAGACAGGGATTGGGGGATGGGACTGGCGCGTTAATGGAGAGGCAAAAAGGAGACGAAGAGTGCGGAGCGAGTGAGTGGGCAAGGAGAGAGGCGCACACATGTGTTTGCTGGCCTGGGAGTAGTGCGTGCGTGTTTGCGTGCGCAATCTGCTCTTTTTTGAAGCACATACTTGTGCTTGTGGCGCACCCCTGCGCACTCCCACAAGGTGTATGCCGCCACAAGCACGAGTATGTGCTTCGAAAAAGAGCTGAATGACGGGTAAAGGTGCCCTATGCATCGCATGCGCGTTGCGTAGGCGAGACCGAAAAAAATGGACATTTCACGGGAATAGAAGAAGGACTACAGTTTTACTTCAAGCGAGCGCCCAGAATGACTGCGCTCCTCAGAAGCGAGTTACAGAACAGGTAGTTAGAACATACAAAAAATTCAATTTTTGAACCCAGAAGCTTGCCTGTTAATTAAATAGCTTTCTTAAAATAACTGCTAACAATCCCTGCTTTATTGTTGTGTTTCTATCTAGGACCCTAATTCGATATTCCCGATTTATGCTCTTATATGGCTATAATAAATAATATCCTTATAGAGGCAAAAGAATCATATCCATATTTAGTAATAGCCCATGCAGTCCAAATACGGCAAGGGTACTCCCCTAGACTCCTAGAAAGTACAACGCGTTCTTTAAACAAACCAAGCCTCCAGCAGCCCGGGAATTCCCCCTGCTTTTGTTTTGATTTGCACAAGAACGCCTAGAGTCACAAAGAACTGTTAGTTCTTGGTGACGTTTTTGTCCAACCTTACGTTAAACTCGGCACCTTTCAGGTATAAATATACCAACGTTGCCTTAAGCAAACACACGGTGGTTTGGAGCAGAGCTGCTATCTACTTGCCCGGAAGCCCAGCTGATGCGAGGAGCCGAAGGAAGCCGCCCCTCCCTTTTGACGCACTGAGGAAGACGCTGTCTTTTTCTCCAGCCGAGAAAATCCAGCTCCGGTGTTTCCAGCCACCCTTGCGGGTTGCTGGGATATCGAGTCCTGAGAGAAAGATACAAGACCTCCTTCATTCTAAGAACCAAGGTACGGAGCTGACTAAACCCTTAAGAGAATTCTTGATTCAGATCCTTGGCAAAAACCTAACTTAACTTAAACTGTAACTTACTTACTTCTTCCCACGTATTAGGCTTAGGTCAGGTACACCGGGGTAGGCGTAGATTAGAAGCACCAGTTGAGTACGTTAGTCAATGTTTTTATGTATATGTATATATTTTATCCATTTTAAAGTATCATATGCCTAAGAAACCATATCAATGCTTTTACAGTATTATTTCATAATACTCCTTTTACTGTACGCACTTTACTTTATGATAAGTATTGCAATTGTGGCAATTCATTTCTCTTGCATGAGAAAGAAGACTGCTCAATAAATAACACCTTTTATTGAAAACGCCCGTCTCTCTATTTCTCTGCACTCTGGTGAAACTAAGTACGCACGATTGACTGAGTGAAATAACCGTCTATTGTTTTCACACGACTCTAGAGATACACTCTTTATTCTGAGGGAGCAAAGTTGTCATGTTATATGGTTGTCAGAAGCTAATCCTTTCTTGTCTATCCAGGGAAGTTAAACTCCTCCTTGTTTACTCAAGAAAGTTTCTGGTGACCTCTGAGCTAGCTGGCAAAACTAATTAAGTCTAATATAGTCAGTAGAGACCTAGTCGACCTCAGTCCTACGTCTACACTGCTGTTTATATTATTCCAATGCGCAGAGACTATTGGAAATATAGGAACTACACTACATGGCGCCCAACGTTTGGTAAGGCGATAATCTAACGCAAGACATTAGAGTAACTCAGTTGTGCTTTTTCACACAGACCCTTTTTCCCATAAAAACTCCAAAAGACGTCTGGAGTGGGTAAAAGGTTAAAATCCGCCGGAACTTAGTAGGAAGAGATTCCTATGTATAGTTTTTGGTTTAGTCAACGTTGAAGGATACAGTGTTCCAAAATATTGTGCACCTAATCTTTGTTTCCTTGAAATTTGATCTGCAACAAAACTTTCTGTCAGTAAAATGGTGGAAAGTGATAATGAAACAGAGAGAGCTAGAATAGCAACTCAACTCCTAGCGGAAGACACAAGTCTCCAAGATGAAGACCCGAATGCTATAATCATTCCGGTAAATGTAAGAAGAACTATAACTAAAAAACTTATAGCAAATGGAGTATCATCACGAGGTGGTACAGTCATATTTGTGGTAGAGGCCCATGAATATCGGC
The DNA here is from genome assembly GCF_964261635.1 of Lissotriton helveticus. NCBI lineage: Eukaryota > Metazoa > Chordata > Amphibia > Caudata > Salamandridae > Lissotriton > Lissotriton helveticus. The sequence goes on from NC_136059.1 coordinate 1,208,880,141, forward strand.
AGACAGAGGTATTCTATTCATGGATAAATTTTCCAGCAGCACATGCTGTAACATACGAATTCCACTATTACAAAATAGGGGAACCTCCGGATGAATACGCTCCTTTCGAGGACGTTGAAATCCCACTAACTTACCAAGAGCACCTGCTCTAGTTTAATGGCGCCCTAAAACATCAAAATCAAATCAGCAGGCTCGGTCCACTAGGTAGACCAGGAGCGACGTGGCCGGTTCTAGCCAGCTACGTACCACATCCAGACATTGAAACAATGTCAAACCAGGAACTTTTAGCTCAGCTAAAATTGCTAATTAAAATACATAGACAATTGGTCCAATATGTAATGCGGACTTCAACAGTCCAACCAGCAATAAAAATTCCACAGACCACCCCTCACCAGGGGAACACAAATAAAATCACACCACAAAATATACAATCAGCCATTGGCAAAATACCCGCAAAACGGGAACCAATTCCATTCTGGTTAGCACAAAAAATCACTCAAATAGAGGCAGTATTTCCTGATACTACACCTACTGAGAAACACAGAATTCTGACTATCTGTCTTCCAATGGGGATCACACCACATGTGGAGGACTGTGACACTTGGGGCACAGTCTTTGCTTCGATATACACAAAAACACATGGTGTTCCGTCTATGACGGTAATACCAGATGTGCTAAGACAGATTCAAACTGAATACGGTCCATAACCTGCTTTAACTCTGGGTATGAAATTACTGAAAGACTTCAAGCAGGTCTTGGCTATATTATTAGCCAACATAAAAGGAGAAGCTGCATCTGTGGCAATCCGCCAGAAATTGAAAGAAACAGATATAGCAGAACAACCTTTTGAACTTGCCAGAATCATAGAAAAATCCTATGAAGAACTAGGTAGAGATAGTTTGGGTGGGAAACCAGTAAAACCCCAACTAACTGAAAATCCTGAAAAAACCTTTATTAAAAATAATCTGAACACTCCAAAAAGAGTTGGGATGGTAATAAACAATCCACTCCCAAAGAAAAAAGATTCCAGTCCAGAGGAAGGTCACCTCAACGGAGAGAAAGATCTCCTGACCGAGGTGGCAAGTCTCCCCAGAGGGAGCCCTCTGAGAAAAGATACAACCTTAGAGACAGGGATAAATTGAGAAAACCTGATAGATATCAAGATATTCATACAAGTCCCTCTCGATCTTTTCAGACTTCCTCACAGAAATCGGAAAGAAGAGGACGGTCAGAACACAAGGAAGAGCACGTCAAGTAAAAAAAAAAAAGGAACCTGCTCATCAAAGTAAAAAATTACAATTTCCAAGAAAGAAGGTAGCCAGTAATAAAATAATAAAACATGCCTAGGATACTGAGGATACAACTGAAAAACGGAAAGTGGGCCCAGACAATGCTAGACAGTGCAGCAGAAGTGACCATAGCTCGCAAGATCCCGATGAATCTTCTGGAGACAGTGGACACGAATGAATACATTCAAGTGGAAACTGCAGACACCAGAGTTAGCAAACCCCATAAATTATACAAAATAACATTGCGTATAGAGTGGGACAAGACTAGGAAAGTAGTGGGTCTCCTTTGAGATAACCTTTCGGAAGGCTATGACATCCTGTTAGCTGAGAAAGACTGGCCACCAGAGTTTGTCAGGGAGTGCCCTCATGGCGAAGAAATGATTATGCCTGCCTTCTCAAATCATATTCCAATTCATAAAAAATACACAGTAGCAAGAAAATGGGCAGTGGCCCAAGCTCCTGCATTATATAAAAATCATGTAGGATGGGATGAGGATTCTCCTCCTCACTAAATCCAGTTAAAAAATCAACCTACTGCACAAAGGCAGTATCCTGTTAAGCAAGAAGCTAAAAAGCAAGTCAGGGAGATCTTAGATCAACTTGAATATCAGGGGGTGATTGAAACATGCACCTCACAAATGAACAATCCTTTGTTTCTTGTCTCCAAGCCAGACGATTCATATCGTCTAGTTTTGGACTACAGACACCTAAACTCCTGCTGAAAAACATTTGCAGTACAAAACTCACACAGTGCAGCACTAATGAATAACATTGTGCGCAAAAAATATAAAACGACATTAAACATCTCTAATGGATTCTTTTGTCAAAACATTGCACCTGAAAGCAGGTATTTGACCGCTTTCTCAATAATGGGATCGCAAAACACTTCTGTTGACTCCCACAGGGATTCAAGAATAGCCCAATATTATTCTCAGCAAGAGTAACAGAGTTACTACAAATATATGATGATGAGGCATTATATTATGTCGATGACATCTATCTCACAGATGATGACCTGGAGACACACTTGAAAAGAGTGAACACCATAATACTTGGGTTTGCAGCTGAGGGTTACAAATTCAACTTTAAAAAGTCACGAATTGCCCATCTAACTGTCCTATTTTTAGGATATGAATTATCAAGTGTAGTCAAAAGCCTAGCAGACAACTTCTTAGAGAAGTGTGCTGTACTCCAAGCACCTAAAATGCTGAAGAACTTACAATCAATACTAGGTTTCCTGAATTTCGGAAGAACATACATTCTAAATTATGCAGAGTGGGTTAAACCTCTCTATGAATTAATAAAACCTGATTTCAAACCAATAAATTGGACTCAGAAACACACAGAAATTTTAAGATCATTGCAAACAGACATGTTAGCTAAAACTAAATTGCAAACTCGCGAAAATGTACGCAACCTTTTAATCCGAGTCATCCCAGGAAGATGCGAATTCACGTACCTAACCTCTAATGAGGGAGAAACGGTACCAATAGCTTACAAATCACACTTGTACACACAAGCTGAAATGAAATTCAGTTCTACTGAAAAGACTCTAATAGCGGTTCAATCTGCTGTAGCAAAAGAAAGAGCCCAAGCCCAAGGCAGAAGGATAACTGTTTTAACAGCAGAATCAGCCCTTGAGGCATTAACAAGCCCACGCAATTTGACTGCTGTGGCATTAGATCCAAAATGGATACAATGGGAAAATTCTCTTACTGCAGAAGACCTGAAATACTACTTTGACCCGAAAATGAAAAAACTAGAAAATCTAGAATATGAAGAAGAATATCCTCTGCCAATCGAAATTCTGCCTCTCGAACAATACACATGTGTAATCTACACGGACAGATTTACACAACACTACGATGTAGAGAAAAAATCCTACAACGCAGCGTGCGCGATTGTTAAAGGTCGCTGGCGCTTTGGTAAATTCAGACCAATAGTCACCAAAACTGAATCACTCAGAAACTGTTCAACTCAGCGAGCTGAAATAAGATCTTTAAAGATGGCGCTTGAAACTGCCGATCGCGAATCCCCACACTAATAGTGTGCGATTCGCATTACTGCGTCAAGTCTTACAATAATGACATGCAGACATGGATCAAAATGGTTACAAAGATGACACAGGTGCCACAATAAAGCATAAAAAGCTTTGGGAACAAGTAGTTCTTTTGCAGAAAGAACTACAAAAGACTCACGTGATCCATACACTAAGTCATCAACGTGATGGCGTTCACGTTGCAGGGAATTCATTGGCTAACAGAGCCACAGCGGAAGCGGTTCAACCGGCTTCCGTAGCCACAAAAAAGCGTTCTAAAAAATACATAGATGCAGAAACTATGCTAGCGGTAAAAACCTCATTGAAAGGCGACTATGCAGCATTACCTCTTGGCTAGCCACTCAATTATACATACATAATAGGTGCAAACTCCGTTCCTTTTACTCAAATCCCTGGAGTGGGGGACAGAGTAATTCCAAACACGAACAGGAGAGTCTTCTTGATTGAAGCAACACACATGGGATTAGGTCTAAGGCACCAAGAGATCGTGAAATCTCTAAAAGAATTACAATCAGAATACTGGTGGCCGGGGATGCGCTTGCAACATTACAAATTTGCAAAAGATTGTCCTGACTGCATCCGAGATCGCAGTCGTGAACTGAACCAGACTAGTGCCAGGACACCTCTATTAGAAAGCATAAGGCTATCTATACGCAAAAATCCAGCAGGAGAAATGCGATCCTGTAAATATTAAGACTAGATTCACTTAAAATGCAGACACCAGCGCTCAGCTGACGCCAGAACTGTTATAAAAGATTTGAGAGTCTTTATCGGCACATATGCAAATGGCATGCTACATTCTGACCAGGGTCCTGCGTTTAGCTCTCGAGCTTACAAGGAGGCCATGGCCAGCATGGGCATTGCATTGCGGTACTCTTCTCCATTCCATCCCGAGGGAAATGCGGTAGTGGAAAGAAAAAAACGGGACATAGAGCAATCTATAACGGCGAGGGTATTAGGTTCGGGTGATGGGTGGGTCAAACATTTAACAAGTGTCCAACGTAGTCTTAACAATCTGCCAAGAAATTCTCTAAAAGGTCTCACTCCCTACGAACTATTGTTCGGTACTAGAATGCATATCCAGGACTTAGATAGTCACACTTCAGTGGTAGAAGAAAAAGCCTTTGATATCAAAGACCGTTTGGCTATTTTACAGGACTTAAATGAAACAAGAAGAAGTCTGAGTAATATAAAGCTAAAGCCAACAGCCACTGAAGAAAAAACACCTGTCGCCAGCAAGACCTGTCTGGATTCCAAAGATTGGGGATCTAGTCAGAGAGAAGATCACGGTGAGGAAGGAATTTGGGCCTTCTTACAGAAAAGCAGTACCTGTCTTAGCTGTCAGCGGAACAAGATCAGTAGTACTACCGCCCCTTGCTGGTAAAAAGGAGAACCGAGTTGTATCCATCGACCTGGTAAAACCACAATCATGTGGCCAATAATAAGTAGTAGGCCCAGTGGACTCCCAAGAAATAGCAGAAGACCAAATCTGGCTACAATCCAAGAGGTTCAAACTGAAAGACTAATCACTTTTGATAAACCTGCAGTGAATAAAAAAGGACTATGCAACAAAGCCATGGAACTTGTGCCTCTTGAAAGCCAAATTGCAACAGTTCATCAAGAAACACCTGTCTTCAATGATGTAGCATCGGACTATACTAATGTCCCAAAGAAAGATCCAAAGACTAAAGAAAATCTGGAAGCAATTCCAACAATTGACAGAACTGCATCTGGCTACTTCATCAATTTCGATGACTTTTCTGAAAATCCAAGCAAGCATGAAGAAACGCCAGCAACAAAAACTTTCAAAGACAAAGTAACTGAACTCTTTCATCAACTCAAAGAAACCTATCTGATTTCTCCTTGGATTGAATTTTGGATTGTGTTAGGTGTACTTTTCCTCCTGCTTTGGCTCATCATGGTTCTTTGTTTGGGAAAATTCATTGAAGGAAAATACAGTACAATGGACACAGCAAGTCAGAACATCAACTTGGTCCTAAAGCCTCACAAGTCATCTCACATCGAAAAAGAGAACTGTCATCAGTGAACATCACAGCCAATCCAATACCTGGTGGGGTAGCATGGGACAAAACGGATTATGAAATTTATGGCCCGATTGAGCTCTTGAAATATCCACACCAGTTCAAGGTTTCATTAAGTGACTTTGTAAAACCAAGTACTTTTTCTGATGATTGGGACTTTGATAATATTAATAATATGATGTCAGATTTAGTAATGTCAACTAAATTCACAGAACATGATTATTTGCAGGGTTCATCAAATTATGAAGAGTTATATTGTTATAATCATTTTGGTCATCACTATTGGCATAAATCTGCTCAACCTAGAAATGTTTTAAATTATAACCAATAGGAACATTGTCCAACTCCGCCAAAAGGCAGCTCAAAAACATATTATGAGAAATTCCAATACTTCTCAGGGTTTAACAACAGTGATCCAGAAACGTTTTATTTTAAAATGTTAAATAAGACAGGAATGAAAACAATGTTGACACATACTAAATTGATTTATTCTGAAACATTTTATGAAAAAATGACTACATTTGGTTTTGAATTTTAGAAAAACAACATTGAAACAAAAACCATCTGGGGTACAAAAGAATGGCAGGTCCAAGGTTTAGAAGCATTATTTAGAGCCTGCATGATCCCAGAACAATTAATATTTCTGAATGACACCATTCAGCAAACAACCTGTCTTGGTCTAGCCAAGATAAAAGACTTAAATAAACCGTCTATTCCGAAGCCCATACCTGATAGTAATAGCACTACAGATGTGGAGATAGACGTATTCCATATTTTACACCAACACAGAACAAATCCTGATTGGAAAAAATGGTTGATCTGGCCCACAGACACAAATAACTGTCAAGATAGATTCCTGAACAAAATACAGGGGTTAAAACTGAACAAGCCAGACCCAAGATATTCCCAGAGACAACATCCAGGGATAGTTACAACATACAGTGTAGGGAAACTATGCCTTGAGCGGCTACAAAAATCCACACTGGCTGAAATTAAGCAAAACTTGACTTTACTTAAAGACGTGCTGACTTGCGTGATTTCATACTGGGACCACGCAAACAGCGTCAAAAACGTTTCATATACGCCGGTATATACGCTGCTTCCAAACGAGGCTTGGAAAGTAACACAAATTGAAACAGCTGAAAAAATACGAGAAATTGATCGTATTCATTTGGAAAAATCACTTTCTGTAGTGGACAATGGGTTAACGACTCTGTCCTCCAGAATATATTCACTGGACAGCATTGTATCATCTGCTATTGATATAATAGAGCAGGATTTACTAATGTTACAACATGGTCAGTCCCAATTACGTTCTATTGTACAGCTTGGCTGGACATTGCAAAATCTGCGTTCAGGCTACGTGCCATTGCGTTTAAGCAACGTAACGTCATTATTCTCTATCTTTAACCTTACTGATAAACAAATCAGTTTGACACAAAAAGGAGCAGACTATACGATTCTGAGCTTTAAAAAACTTGAGAGATTACCATTGACAATGTCAGAAAGACCTGTCATTGAATGGATAATACGTGGAACGATTACAATCCCAATAACAACTTTCCAGTTTAAGTATTGCCAAAAATATATACCAGCAGGCCTGTATGAAAGGTTGGGTAAAGGATACATCAAGTCAACATGGGAATTACCTTATACACACAAATGTTATAGTGAAGGGAAAAAAGAGGTATTTCTTAGTGGTAACAATTGTAAAAAATCACTAAGCGGTACACTCCTGTGTCAAGGTATTAACTTGCATGGAGCCTGCGAAGGGTCTTCAAATAACCTTTCATGTCACCTGCATGGCACTCCTGCAACACAGATAGAGCCATTCTTTAGACAGCTTTCCAACGGCAGCTACGTTCTAATAAGTGACCACAGCTGTTGTGGCATGGTGCCAGGAAAAGCCTATCTTGTGAGCGTTAGTTCCATGGTCACTTGCTGTATGCAAGTATTGTATCCAAACAGCAATCCAGACATGGAGGTGGCAATATGGCCTTCTTTGAATATCTCTTCTATTCGAATTGATACTTTAAGCAGAATGAAATCCATTTTTTTACAGACAACTGTGCCTTTAACCTCGTCCAAAGAGACGTATGATCTGCAAGTTGCAAGGACAGCGGCAGAGATACATTCCCTATTATCAACTAATTGCCCCGTGCATTTCGTAAAAATGTAAGGTCAAATTTTAAACATGTCTGATACCAGTGGCATCGCACATGTATTTAAGACAATTTTTACGGGACTGTTAGCACCCTTTAAAACAGTTCTGGGCATTATCCCGAATTTTGTGCATTCGTTATTTGGCGGTCTGCCTCTTCTTTTGGGACTCGTTGCAGGAATTTTATTTTTGATCCTTCTGCTTCGATATGGCAAGCCAAGCCACAGACAAGACTCCAGCAACGTTGGGAGAAACGATCCTAGCTATACGCTACCGGGACCGCATCACTAAAGTCCTCGGATTTGCCCGGCTAAGAGATCTAAGTACAGCTTGGTTTCTTTCATTCAGACCAATCTGGCAAAATTGCATCTTACCTGTGCTTCGATGTATGCTATGCGGAGACGAATGCGTGTTGGACGTCTGTCTTACACTACCATAAGCAGTACCAATGGATATCGATACTTTGCAAGGTCCGGTAATGACTCATGCATCGTGTTGTCCCCAGCGGCTACCTATTCTGATGACGGCATTCGTTGACACTTCACCATTATGAGTAGGTGGCGGTGAAGTACGAGAGGAAAGCAGCACCAAACAGGTACAACCTTCTGTGAGCATTGCTGATCCTGACATCGATGATAGCAATCATTCTCACATATGCACAATTTCAGCATTTTCGAACTTGGTCGAACTTTCACCTGATGTTGTAGACCAATTTTTTGCAAGTCTGTCTGAAATAATGTTCTCCCCTGAACAAAAAGAATAACTTTTTAAACAACGAGCACACAGCGTTCCCTGAACTCTGAATTCGGCCTTCAGTTTTTGATAAACACAGCTACTGAAAACAATTGGAACTGTTTTTTCCCTTGAGAGCGAAATTATTTTTTTTCACTTCCAAAATATTTACCCTTTTTCTGGCACAAAGTACTCTGCTTAAAGTAGAACTATTCTTAGAGAACAGAGCTTCTATTTTAGGAACTCTAGAGACAATATTGTACCTCAGCCTCTAGCACATGTACAACATTTGTATAAATATGTGATGGAATGGTCTCGACCTTTCATGTGTCATTTTCGCAATTCATTCAGCTGATATATATATGCATTTAACTGAATGATAACACTGCTTAAAAAGCGTACAGTACCAATACTCATTTTCATGTATTTACCATATACCATTTCAAATGCAATGTATGTATTTTGGGGTGGGTTGGAAAACACACATGCATCGATTATGTTAATATTGTTTAGTTTTTAGTAATGATGGACATTAATTCGGGGAGTGGGTGTTGTGTTTCTATCTAGGACCCTAATTCGATATTCCCGATTTATGCACTTATATGGCTATAATAAATAATATCCTTATAGAGAATCATATCCATATTTAGTAATAGCCCATGCAGTCCAAATACGGCAAGGCTACTCCCCTAGACTCCTAGAAAGTACAACGCGTTCTTTAAACAAACCAAGCCTCTAGCAGCCCGGGAATTCCCCCTGCTTTTGTTTTGATTTGCACAAGAACTCCTAGAGTCAGAAAGAACTGTTAGTTCTTGGTGATGTCTTATGTCCAACCTTACGTCAAACCCGGCACCTCTCAGGTATAAATATACCAACGTTGCCTTAAGCAAACACACGGTGGTTTGGAGCAGAGCGGCTATCTACTTTCCCGGAAGCACAGCTGATGCGAGGAGCCGAAAGAAGCCGCCCCTCCCTTTTGACGCACTGAGGAAGACGCTGTCTTTTTCTCCAGCCGAGAAAATTCAGCTCCGGTGTTTCCAGCCACCCTTGCGGGGTGCTGGGATATCGAGTCCTGAGAGAGAGATACAAGACCTCCTTCATTCTAAGAACCAAGGTACGGAGCTGACTAAACCCTTAAGAGAATTCTTGATTCAGATCCTTGGCAAAAACCTAACTTAACTTAAACTGCAACTTACTTACTCCTTCCCATGTATTAGGCTTAGGTCAGGTACACCAGGGTAGGCGTAGATTAGAAGCACCAGTTGAGTACGTTAGTCAATGTTTTTATGTATATGTATATATTTTATCCATTGTATCATATGGCTAAGAAACCTGGCTAAGAAACCATGGGCCCGATGTAGGTAGGCAAATACCGGTCGGTAACGGCCAAAAATCGGTAATTTCGGCCTTTACCGACCGGTATAAGTGCATCGAGATGTATGTCACCAAAAACATACCGATTCGGTAAATACCAGTCGGTAAAACACCGAACCGGTATAACACGAATCGGAATTTACCGAATCCATATTTACCGAGCCGGTAAATAAGAAATTGTAATTTACCGATTCGGAAAATAACGAATTCATATTTACCCAGTCGGTAAATAAGAAATGGTAAAAAAGGCCAGTTGAGATGTAGCAAAGTCAGAGAATACCGAATTTCTAGAAATTCGGTATTTAAGAGTCGGTATTTACCATGGATTGGAAGCAGGTGGAAACCAGGAACAGGATATATAAGAAGGTCCCAAAATGCAACTGTGCTAACACAATGGCGGCTTTCTACGTTATTGCAAGGCGGCTACGGATACAGGCAACAGGAGAGAGGGTCTGGCTAAGGGAGGAGCAGGTTTATAGGCAGAGGATCACCCTCTTCCAACTCACTGAAGCAGAGATCCTGCAAAGGTACAGACTCCACCCCAGAACCATCCTGGACTTGATCAGGGACCTCCAGCCATATCTGGAACACCCAACCTCAAGAGCACACGCCATCCCACCCCATGTTCAGGTGCTGTGCTGCCTACACCTTCTTGCCTCTGGGAGCTACCAGCACGTGATAGCCACAGTAGGTGGGGTGTCCCAGAGCTGCCTGTCACGCTTTTTCAGAAAATTCCTTGACGCCATGATGCAGAGGATGGAACACTACATTGAGTTCCCTGAGAAACCTGCCGAACTAGCAAGGACAAAAACCGATTACTATCAACTTGCACAGTTCCCGCACATCATCGGCTGTATCGATGGGACGCACATCCCACTATGCCCACCTGCAGCAACTGAACACATATACAGAAACTGGAAGTCCACACATTCAATCAATGTGCAGGTGATCTGCAACGCTAGCAACATGAAAACGGACATTGTAGCCAAATATTCTGGGAGTACCCACGACTCCTACATATTCACCAACAGTGGGATATACAGACGCCTTGTGGCTGGTGATTTTGGTGATGGATACCTGCTGGGTAAGTATGTGTGAGACACCCTGATAGTTCATGCAGAAGGAGCACTCCTGAGTATGTGACTAATCAAAATATCCTTTCCCACCCAGGTGACAGTGCATATGCCCTGCGGTCATTTGTGCTAACCCCCTACCTGAACCCATCCACCAGGAGTGAAAGGCGTTATAATGTGGCACACAGAACAACACGTTGCGTGGTGGAACGTACATTTGGACTGCTGAAAAGTAGATTTAGGTGCCTCCATAAGAGTGGAGGTGCACGTCAGTACACGCCGATTATCTGTTGCAAGATTATTGCGACCTGCGCCCTGCTGCACAATCTTGCCACCAAGGACGGCACAGAGATAGAACTAACATATCATAAGGACATAGATGATGGGACAGTACAAGCAGATCACAATGCAGCAGGAGCAGCACTAGCAACAGATGGTCGACTGCGACGCGCAGAAATCACCAACAGATACTTCTAATAGAGCGATGACACACAGGCATGTCCATTTATTTGAACACCCACTTTAATATGCACTACTGCACCATCCAAAAGAACATATATCAAATTAAATGCACATTGCACAATGGTTGGCCGAAGTTCACTTCACTGTGACCTGTCCTGTGTTCATTATGTCTCTCAATGTTTGCGCTTACGCATGATGTTTTGCGAGCCACGGGGCTGGGGGTCTACATGCGCAGTTGTGCCGGTGTCATCAGCATGGAGTCTGCTGCTCCTACGAATGTCCTGAACAGGCGTGCTGGACCCACTCCTGCTCGTTGACTCCTCAGTGTCCCCAACACCCATGTTGCCACCTGTGGCTGTCTGCTGTGTCAGCATTTCCTCCATTGCAGAGGTCACCCTCCCCATCCCCCGGGACAAGTCACTGCAGCAGTGTACAATGTAAGTCTGCATGTTTACAGAGCGGCAACACTGCAGTGTGGTAGAAGTTGCCAACCGGTTAATAGACTGATGCAGCAGCCTGACCTCGCGCCTATACCTGCGCCTCTCTTGGTGGTCACTTTCAAGCCTGTCACAGAGGGTGCCCATGCGAACCCCCATGTCCCTCACCCCCTCCGCCATGGACTCCATTCCTTTGCCCATTGCCTCCATTCCTTTGCCCATGGCCTCCATTCCCTTTGCCATGGCACCTATCCTCCGATCGATGTCCGACATCCTGGTGTTCAGGATGCGCACCTGTCTGTGCACTGCCATGATGCCTTTGGCCTACATACGCTGGACCTTAACCATTGTATCTTCCAACCCAGCAAAGACCCCCTGCACATTCTGCCCCTCATCCTGCTCTCGTGCCCTACGGCCACGGTCACTTGCACGGCCAGATCCCATTGACCCAAGTTGTCCTGCGTGGCCGGGAAACGACCTTTACAACGCAACTATTACAACGAAATGCTATTACAACACATTTTTTACAACGCAAAAACTATTACAACGCATGTTATTACAACGCATGTTATTACAACGCAAAAACTATTACAACGCATGTTATTACAACATAAAATAATTAAAAAAAATATATATATATTTTATTAAAATTTTTAATAAATATATATTATTTTTAATAATATAAATGTTGTATATATATTGATTATATGATAAAATTAAATATTATAAAATGTTAAATATTTTAAAATGATTTTAATAATAAATATTATTATTTATTTGATAATTTTTTAAAGAATAAATTGCAAAGTATTAATACTCAGGTATTAATTGTTTTTTATATGTAAAATAATATTAATGTTTTATTATTTAAATAACTAATGTAATGTGAATAAATGATAAAAAATTAATACTCAGGTATTAATTGTTTTATATATTAATATAATCGAAATAAATTATTCAAATATTTATTTTGTATTATATATAGAAAATAATATTTAAAAAAATTTAAATAAATACATATTATTGTTTTCATAAAAAAAATACTCAGGTATTAAATGTTTTCCATATATTTAATTTAATTAAAATAAATTATTAATTTATTTATTTGAAAAATGTTTTTAGAATAAATTTCAGAAAATTAATAGTCAGGTATTAATTGTTTTTTACAAAATGTTAACACTCAGGTATTAATTGTTTTTTCAATATAATGTAATATAATATAATTATTTTAATATTAATAATCAGGTAATAAATGTTTATATTTAATTAAATGCATTATAATATATTTATTTTATTATTTATTTGATATTAATACTCAGGTATTAAAAAACTTTTAATACTCAGGTATTATTTAAAATTCTTTATATATAAAATATTTTTAGAATATATAATTTTTTAAACATAAAATAAATATAAGTAAAACCATGTAAACACTTTTTCCCACGGTTTTACATTGATTTCAATGGGAGGTTTAGTCCTTCGTCTATTGCCATGATCGCTCCGTAGTAACCTAACGGGTTGGATTAGTAAGCATAAAAAAGAATAGAAGGAGGAGAGAGAAAAAGAAAACAAGACCAGCATACAGGTAAGAGAAGAAAAACATTATTTTACATAGTGAATAAATCATTTAAAGAGTAAAATTAACTAAGCTAAAACATGTAAAGACAATGACGTTTATTTTAAAATTGTAAAATATTTTATTAAATATTATATCACAAATATTTATAATACTGAGGTATATATTTTATATATTTAATATGTAATTAGTTAAATCTAAACTTGGTTTTGGTGTAAATGTTTATATAAATGTTAATTTAATTTAAAATTACTTTATATGTATTAAATAAATACAAACTGATTATGTAAAAGATTATTTATTTATAAAATATTTTTTGAAAATATATATATATTTTTAATCTTAATACACATATAAGTAAAACCATGTAAACACTTTTTTCCCATGCTTTTACATTGATTTCAATGGGAGGTTTAGTCCTTCGTTTATTGCCATGATCGCTCCATACTAACCAACGGGATGGATTAATAAGGAAGAAAAAGAATTGAAGGAGGAGAGAGAAAAAGAAAACAAGACCAGCATACAGGTAAGAGAAGAAAAACATTATTTTACATAGTGAATAAATCATTTACAGAGTAAAATTAACTAAGCTAAAAAATGTAAAGACAATGACGTTTATTTTAAACTTCTTTTATTTTGTCAAAAAAATTTATAAAAATATTTTCAATTTTTATTAATTTATTACATATTTTTTCACAATTTTTAAACAACGAATAATATGTGAAAATAAACATTAACATTTTATTAATCATGTATAAATAAATAGTCCTTTGTTTATCTTGTTACATGTTGATGACGTTTTCACGTTGACGTCGACGTTAGCGGCCATTTTGGATAGCATCGATTGCTGGAAGCAGCTTGAAGCTGATCTGCGCTCAGGTAGGAAAGTTTATAAAGTTATTTTTTAAATAAAAAGTAGTATACGAACATATATATTGTAATGAAAGATTAAGGAGAGGTTGCGATAGTTATTTAATGATGTTTAAAGTTATTTTTGCATGTCGAAGAACATATTAATTGCATATGTCTACGTCGGGTTCTGTTTCAAAAAAAGTTATGGATACAGAGTGAAAAAAACAATATATTTTAGTAATGTATTGAAAACATTTTGAACGTTTCATTGTTTGAATAAAGTTTGAAATCTTTATCGAGTGATATTGTAAAACAGAAAAATTTAAAAGTATATTTGTTTGTTATTTTCCAAAATGATTGCTTTATACAAAATGTTTGATAAATGAAACTGATAATATCGGGTAGTTCGAAAAAAAAAGAGTCTATGTTTTGGATTTGTGGTTTATTTTCTAACAACAAACGGTGTTTACGTGAAAAAAATGTATATTTCAAAGCGTTCGAGAAAAAAGTTTGCTTTTGGGATTTCTCGTTTATTTTCTTTGAACGGAAAGTGTTTGTGAAAAAAAAATGGTTAATTTTGATATGTAGGAAAAAAATCAGAGTCATGTTTTGGGAATTTGACGTTTTTTTGTTTACAACGCTTTACATATTGGAATACTGTTTTTTTCATATGGAGGCGGTCATTTGCTGTATTGTTTTAAACATATTATTTTGCATTTGTTTTGGTACATATTTTGGAAAAATATTGCCAATGTGATACTAGTAATTTAGAAAGTGAGAAGAATATGAGTTAGGATGTTATATATGATTAAAGAAAAAAATGTGTTTCTGATTGTGAACTATTCGAAAAATATAGTTTATCAAATAATATTTCAGGTTTAAGGATATGTGTAACAAACACATAATTCTTTAGAACAACGTTATTTTTGGTTTAACATTTAATAAATTACTATTCCATATATGTAAAACGTTTGCAAATAGAATCAAATTGTATGGGATTCGATTTTTTAAATAGTTATGAGATCTAAAGTAATAATGCAAATAACAAAAATAAGATAAGGTTACGATATTTAGAAATATGATAAATATAATCATATTACTAATTAATTGCTCACAGTTTGTAGGATATCAAACAATTGGATCGCAAACAATCACTTTGGAGAAAAAAAAAGTGGTGAGAAAGGATAGAAAATTTGAATGTTTACGTTCAAAATGTTTTCACAACATTTTTGTACGACTTATAGTGTAATGAATATTTTCAAAATTTATGGAAGATAAGGAGATAAATAATTGTTTAGGAAATTAAATGTTCTTTAGAAGATGAGACATTTTCCAGTTAAAATATCTTGGAACCCGAGAAATAATTAAAAAAAATTTAAAAAAAAAAAGCCAATTTAATTAAATTAGAAAAAATAATTTAGGTCAAAGCAGGAAAGTAAAAATGTGGAAAATGATTAGAAATGTAATATGTTAGCTACATTTTCCAGGTAGTCTAATGCCACAGTCAACGAAAATTGTTGAAGTACTCCCAATAGTCTCTCAGACATTTCCTTAGCTTGCTTAGAAGGTCGTGGATTTAGGCTACCTGTTAATGCTTGAGCAAGTCTCATTTCTTGAAAACTTTGCTCCTTCTTCAAAGTTTTCAAAAAAGAGTAGAAATTTGGATGATGTTTTCCAATCGTATGACTGAAGGAGTTATGCCATCCCTCTATGGCATTGTTTGTTTTAGCACCTCCTTCCAAGCAGGTTGAGTAGCAGTTCCACCACTCCACATGGAAACGTGGCTTCCTCCTGCGACCCGATCGGCTTAGATGCCCAATCCATGTATCTTCAAAGTAATTTAACAAGGGAGCCAATTTCTCTTCATTTTCAACATAATATTCAGATTCAGAAATTGCAGTGTAGTACTCGTCTACACTTTCAGGAGGTACAAAACAAAGTGCTGTTAATTTTTTTAATTCAAATTGCAGTTTACTATCTGAGCAGTAATCTGTAACCAGGGATGTTTTCTGTAACTTACGCCAATATGCCTGCGAAAAGTGAAAAAAACACCCCTGAATTTGGGTATCCACGTACAATTTGTTGATCACATTGATCATAGTCAATTCGAAATCAATGATGATTTTCCGAGGACTTTTGCCAGAAGTTTTGTCTTTAATCACTGTTAAAAATTCAGTGTAGGTTGCAGATTGCTTATCTGGTAGTAAACTGTATACTAAGGGTACTACATTTGAGTTAATTTGTGCATGAATGCTGTAAATTTGAGTGAATGGATGGGGTGTACATTTAAACGTTCCATCCATCATCCAAATTTCAGTATTCTCTAACTTAAAAAGGTTGCGGGGAGTACTAAAAATTAAAATACGTTTAAGAGGGTTTTCATTGTCATAGAGTAAGAAAGGTTCATTAAAGAAAGACAGAGTAAGGTCATGAGGAATAGTTATGTCAGCAAAAGTTTGTGGAGTAACTGTGTGTGTGTTACTTGCCTGCTTTTTACGTTGAATAATTCTACGCAAATTGGGTATCATAGGCATGTTACAAGCAATATGTCCAGGGACATGCTGGGCAACCTCTCTTAATATTGAACCAGGAGTTTCATTGGAGGTGGATGCAATATCTTTCATCTCATTAATTGTTTGGCGTACTTCAATCTCCATTGCAGAGGCAGAGTGGTTATGGTCAGTGGTATTTACTACGATGTCACCAATAGTAACCGCTCTGCCGCTGCAATGGGAAGAATAATATTTCACACACCTCCAATGTTTTCTTGGTTCACTTAATCTTTCATTACAATATATATATCCACAATGCTGTAGAAGTCTGTTCCCTTTCCTTGATTTTATATAGGATGCTGTGGCCTGGCTTGACATTATCTGTTGAAGAAAAAAAAAATAAAGAAAATGTTTAAATTTTATATATATATATGTTTGATTTCATAGAAAATGATACATTTGTTGTGTTAAAAAGAAAATTGAGACTTATTTTAGTAATTGGAACCCATACACTATCCAGCACTTACCTACTGATGCACTTTACTGGTGTTAGATTATTAAGTGACACCCCTGCACTATCCAACACTTACCCTACTGATGCACTTTACTGGAGTTAGATTATTAAGTGAAAACCCTACACTATCCAGCACTTACCCTACTGATGCACTTTCCTGGAGTTAGAATAGTAATTGGAACCCCTACACTATCCAGCACTTACTCTACTGATGCACTTTCATGGAGTTAGATTATTAAGTGATACCCCTGCACTATCCAGCACTTACCCTACTGATGCACTTTACTGGAGTTAGATTATTAAGTGATACAACTGCACTATCCAGCACTTACCCTACTGATGCACTTTACTGGAGTTAGATTATTAAATGTCACACCTACACTATCCAGCACTTACCTTACTGATGCACTTTACTGGAGTTAGAATAGTAAGTGGAACCCCTACACTATCCAGCACTTACCCTACTGATGCACTTTACTGGAGTTAGATTATTAAGTGACACCCCTACACTATCCAGCACTTACCCTACTGATGCACTTTACTGGAGTTGGAATAGTAATTGGAACCCCTACACTATCCAGCACTTACCCTACTGATGCACTTTCCTGGAGTTAGATTATTAAGTGATACCCCTGCACTATCCAGCACTTACCCTACTGATGCACTTTACTGGAGTTAGATTATTAAGTGATACCCCTGCACTATCCAGCACTTACCCTACTGATGCACTTTACTGGAGTTAGATTATTAAATGACACCCCTACACTATCCAGCACTTACCTTACTGATGCACTTTACTGGAGTTAGAATAGTAAGTGGAACCCCTACACTATCCAGCACTTACCCTACTGATGCACTTTACTGGAGTTAGATTATTAAGTGACACCCCTACACTATCCAGCACTTACCCTACTGATGCACTTTACTGGAGTTAGATTATTAAGTGACACCCTTACACTATCCAGCACTTACCCTACTGATGCACTTTACAGGTGTTAGATTATTAAGTGACACCCCTGCACTATCCAGCACTTACCTTACTGATGCACTTTACTGGAGTTTGATTATTAAGTTATATCCCTACACTATTCAGCACTTACCCTACTGATGCACTTTACTGGAGTTAGATTATTAAGTGACACCCCTACACTATACAGCACTTACCTTACTGATGCACTTTCCTGGAGTTAGAATAGTAATTGGAACCCCTACACTATCCAGCACTTACCTTACTAATGCACTTTCCTGGAGTTGGAATAGTAATTGGAACCACTACACTATCCAGCACTTACCCTACTGATGCACTTTACTGGAGTTAGATTATTAAGTGACACCCCTACACTATCCAGCACTTACCTTACTGATGCACTTTCCTGGAGTTAGAATAGTAATTGGAACCCCTACACTATCCAGCACTTACCTTACTGATGCACTTTCCTGGAGTTGGAATAGTAATTGGAACCACTACACTATCCAGCACTTAACCTACTGATGCACTTTACTGGAGTTAGATTATTAAGTGACACCCCTACACTATCCAGCACTTATCCTACTGATGCACTTTACAGGAGTTAGATTATTAAGTGACACCCCTACACTATCCAGCACTTACCTTACTGATGCACTTTCCTGGAGTTAGAATAGTAATTGGAACCCCTACACTATCCAGCACTTAACCTACTGATGCACTTTACAGGTGTTAGATTATTAAGTGACACCCCTACATTATCCAGCACTTACCCTACTGATGCACTTTTATAGAGTTAGAATAGTAAGTGGCACTTTTACACTATTCAGTACTTACCAGAATTTTGCACTTTTTCTGTGTTTCATTACAAATGTATATATCTATATATTTGGCTAGAAATATGTGATTTACAGTTGAATTTTCTGATAAATTACCTTGGGTTTTTGTTGTTTGCTTCTTGATGCTCTTCCTGGTCTTCAACTTTTTGATTCTTTTACTTCTTGGTTGATTTGTTTATGTGCTTTGGATGTTCTATGTGAATTCTAAAAATAAAAATCGAGATTGTATCAAATGTTTTACACAACTTTCATGTATTTTATTATTTATTACATTTACTGCAGTTTTTTGAATTTAGAATAATAAGTGGCATTCCCACACTACCTAGCACTTACCCTACTCATGCACTTTCATGGAGTTAGAATAGTAATTGGAACCCTTACACTATCCAGCACTTACCCTACTGATGCACTTTACAGGTGTTAGATTATTAAGTGACACCCCTGCACTATCCAGCACTTACCTTACTGATGCACTTTACTGGAGTTAGATTATTAAGTTATATCCCTACACTATTCAGCACTTACCCTACTGATGCACTTTCCTGGAGTTAGATTATTAAGTGACACCCCTACACTATCCAGCACTTACCCTACTGATGCACTTTACTGGAGTTGGAATATTAATTGGAACCCCTACACTATCCAGCACTTACCCTACTGATGCACTTTCCTGGAGTTAGAATAGTAATTGGAACCCCTACACTATCCAGCACTTAACATACTGATGCACTGTACTGGAGTTAGAATAGTAATTGGCACCCCTACATTATCCAGCACTTACCCTACTGATGCACTTTTATAGTTTTAGAATAATAAGTGGCACTTTTACACTAATCAGTACTTACCAGAATTTTGCACTTTTTCTGTGTTTCATTACAAATGTATATATCTATATATTTGGCTAGAAATATGTGATTTACAGTTGAATTTTCTGATAAATTACCTTGGATTTTTGTTGTTTGCTTCTTGATGCTCTTCCTGGTCTTCAACTTTTTGATTCTTTTACTTCTTGATTGATTTGTTTGTGTGGTTTGGATGTTCTATGTGAATTCTAAAAATCAAAATCGAGATTGTATCAAATGTTTTACACAAGTTTCTTGTATTTTATTATTTCTTACACTTACTGCAGTTTTTTGAATTTAGAATAATAAGTGGCATTCCTACACTACCTAGCACTTACCCTACTCATGCACTTTCATGGAGTTAGAATAGTAATTGGAACCCTTACACTATCCAGCACTTACCCTACTGATGCACTTTACAGGTGTTAGATTATTAAGTGACACCCCTGCACTATCCAGCACTTACCTTACTGATGCACTTTACTGGAGTTAGATTATTAAGTTATATCCCTACACTATTCAGCACTTACCCTATTGATGCACTTTCCTGGAGTTAGATTATTAAGTGACACCCCTACACTATCCAGCACTTACCCTACTGATGCACTTTACTTGAGTTGGAATATTAATTGGAACCCCTACACTATCCAGCACTTACCCTACTGATGCACTTTCCTGGAGTTAGATTATTAAGTGACACCCCTACACTATCCACCACTTACCTTACTGATGCACTTTCCTGGAGTTAGAATAGTAATTGGAACCCCTACACTATCCAGCAATTAATCTACTGATGCACTTTCCTGGTGTTATATTAATAAGTGACATCCCTACACTATCCAGCACTTGCTCTACTGATGCATTTTACTGGAGTTGGAATAGTAATTGGAACCCCTACACTATCCAGCACTTACCCTACTGATGCACTTTACTGGAGTTAGATTATTAAGTGACACCCCTACACTATCCAGCACTTACCTTACTGATGCACTTTCCTGGAGTTAGAATAGTAATTGGAACCCCTACACTATCCAGCACTTACCCTACTGATGCACTTTTATGAAGTTAGAATAGTAAGTGGCACTTTAACACTATTCAGTACTTACCAGAATTTTGCACTTTTCCTGTGTTTTATTAAAAATGTATATATCTAAATAATTTGCTAGAAATATGTGATTTACAGTTGACTTTTCTGATAAATTACCTTGGGTTTTTGTTGTTTGCTTCTTGATGCTCTTCCTGGTCTTCAATTTTTTGATTCTTTTACTTTTTGGTTGATTTGTTTATGTGCTTTGGATGTTCTATGTGAATTCTAAAAATAAAAATCGAGATTGTATCAAATGTTTTACAGAACTTTCATGTATTTTATTATTTCTTACATTTACTGCAGTTTTTTGAATTTAGAATAATAAGTGGCATTCCTACACTACCTAGCACTTACCCTACTCATGCACTTTCATTTAGTTGGAATAGTTATTGGAACCCCTACACTATACAGCACTTACCCTACTGATACACTTTACTGGAGTTAGATTATTAAGTGATACCCCTGCACTATCCAGCACTTACCCTACTGATGCACTTTACTGGAGTTAGATTATTAAGTGACACCCCTACACTATCCAGCACTTACCTTACTGATGCACTTTCCTTGAGTTACAATAGTAATTGGAAACCCTACACTAACCAGCACTTACCCTACTGATGCACTTTACTGGAGTTGGAATAGTAATAGTAACCCTTACACTATCCAGCACTTACACTACTGATGCACTTTACAGGTGTTAGATTATTTTATTAAGTGACACCCCTGCACTATCCAGCACTTACCTTACTGATGCACTTTACTGGAGTTAGATTATTAAGTTATATCTCTACACTATTCAGCACTTACCCTACTGATGCACTTTCCTGGAATTAGAATAGTAATTGGAACCCCTACACTATCCAGCACTTACCTTACTGATGTACTTTACTGGAGTTAGATTATTAAGTGATACCCCTGCACTATCCAGCACTTACCCTACTGATGCACTTTACTGGAGTTAGATTATTAAATGACACCCCTACACTATCCAGCACTTACCTTACTGATGCACTTTACTGGAGTTAGAATAGTAAGTGGAACCCCTACACTATCCAGCACTTACCCTACTGATGCACTTTACTGGAGTTAGATTATTAAGTGACACCCCTACACTATCCAGCACTTACCCTACTGATGCACTTTACTGGAGTTGGAATAGTAATTGGAACCCCTACACTATCCAGCACTTACCCTACTGATGCACTTTACTGGAGTTAGATTATTAAATGATACCCCTGCACTATCCAGCACTTACCCTACTGATGCACTTTACTGGAGTTAGATTATTAAGTGATACCCCTGCACTATCCAGCACTTACCCTACTGATGCACTTTACTGGAGTTAGATTATTAAATGACACCCCTACACTATCCAGCACTTACCTTACTGATGTACTTTACTGGAGTTAGAATAGTAAGTGGAACCCCTACACTATCCAGCACTTAGCCTACTGATGCACTTTACTGGAGTTAGATTATTAAGTGACACCCATACACTATCCAGCACTTACCCTACTGATGCACTTTACTGGAGTTGGAATAGTAATTGGAACCCCTACACTATCCAGCACTTACCCTACTGATGCACTTTTATAGAGTTAGAATAGTAAGTGGCACTTTAACACTATTCAGTACTTACCAGAATTTTGCACTTTTTCTGTGTTTCATTAAAAATGTATATATCTATTTATTTGGTTACAAATATGTGATTTGCAGTTGACATTTCTGATAAATTACCTTGGGTTTTTGTTGTTTGCTTCTTGCTGCTCTTCCTGAGGTATATTTTCAAGTGGACTCTTATTTGGAGGTTCTCAAAAGATAAATTTCAGTTCCTAAAATGAATGTAACATTTTTTAGTTATAAATTAGAAATATTTCAAAGATACTGAGAAGTTTCTGATCGGTTTTTTGGTTTCAGAAATACATTTATATATGGAATAATTTTTAATTATTTACCTTTTGAAAATATTTGACCTTTTGGAGAAACTGGAAACGATATTTTTCGTAAACCTAGTTGGTTTATCTATGTGAAGAAAATTAAAATATAGTTGTGAATTATTTTTTACTAAGGTCTGTGTAATATTTGTTATCGTTTTTAGTTATATTGCTGAAATAAATACCTTAATATCAGACGGTTTCACATATGTTGATTAGTTGACAATAAGCTTTTAATGAGAAGAAGCTTATGTATGAGTGTTACTTCTTTGGAGGACTGTCAGTAAAAATAAAATAACTTTGTTTAAAAATAAGTTTTCATAATTCTTAAAACATTATTAGCACATGAAAATTACATATCGTTTGTATATAAATTTCATTTAGAGTTTCATTGGTATATTGTGTCTTTTTATAAAAGAAAAACGAGTATTTCATGAAATAATGACTAATATGGTAATATTATTCGTGTTCTTTAAAATATATTTTTTAAATTAAGGTGATTAAATGTTCTACATAAATATTTATTTCTTATATTATAACTACTTACATGATTATTCCTGAATAAACGCTTTAAAGTTGGCTACTGCTGCTATGTAGTTCAAGAGGTCAGACAGTCATCAGTTCACGTCTGCTTACTCTGGGAGTTGATAATCAACTGAAAGTAAAATGGTGTCTTGCTTCTATTTATATGTTTCACAAAATAGCATCAATAATTTTTTTATTTACACCGTTACACTACTAATTTTATTCTAAGTGTTATAATGTGGAAACGTTAAATTTAAAATGTGTGTTTATCAAGTGTTCTTTTCTGAATTTCGTCCCGTTCTTGGCATCCATTTTGAGAGTAGTGTTTATCTTTTAGGTTATGGAGATAGATGATGGACTTCTTTCTTGAAATAACTCATTAAAATGGCGGATTTAGAAGAAAAAATATATTAGCGTTGATATGTAATGTTTATTTGTTATTTTCATAATTAACTATCTGGGTTTTAAGGACTGATTTAAAAAAAGAGATTATTTTGTCCAGTAAAATTGGCGAATATTTATAAATGCAATGAGTAATGTAGGTACTTGAGTATTAATTTTGTAACTCGAGTATTAATTTTGTAAAAAAGCGTTATATTCTCATTATTTATGTGCACTTTACCTCTACATTTTAAAATACTTCCCCACCCAAAACCCCTAATTTCCCTGCATCCCGTGACAGATTTAATGCGTTGATACTACAGTATTAAAAATATTACTCGAGTATTAATTTTATTAACATCGGTATTTTCCGCTTATTTCCGTGCAATTTATCTACATATTGTAAAACACTTCCCCACCCAAAACCCCTAATTTCCCTGCATCCCGTGACAGATTTAATGCGTTGTTACTAGAGTATTAAAAATATTACTCGAGTATTAATTTTATTAAAATCGGTATTTTCCGCTTATTTCCGTGCAGTTTATCTCCACATTTTAATACACTTCCCCACCCAAAACCCCTAATTTCCCTGCATCCCGTGACATATTTTATATATGAAAAAAATGTATTTGCGTTGTAAAAGTATGTGTTGTAACAGTAATCGTTGTAAATGTACTTTTCTATTAATATATATATATTGCGTTGTAATAGTAGTCGTTGTAAAATACTGCGTTGTAGTATACATAGCGTTGTAAAAAATGCGTTGTAAAAACATGCGTTGTAATAGTATGCGTTGTAACGTCGTACATCCCAGCGGCCAGCCAGTGGTCGTGTACTAGGTCTGGTAGCCTCGACCACTTCCTCATCGGAGCTCTCCAGGATCCTTAAAGTTGGGACGTCCTGCCTCCTTGGCCTCACATTCACAGGGGAACCTGAGCTGGGTGTTGTGGCTTCTGCAGGTGCCGGCGGAGTCTGTGTCTCGAACAGCAGGGGCAACAGTGGCTGTGCAGTGGTTTCTTGCTCCATTGCTGTGGGTGCGTGGGGTGTGGTTGTATCCTCAGGGACAGTGCTAGGTCCAGCTGTGTCTGTGGCCTTCTCCCTCGCAGCCGTTGTTGTTGCACTAGACTCCCCTCCCTGCGCTGCTCTGCGCGATGACTCTCCTGTGAACAGACATGGACATTGATCAGCTGTGTGTTTTCCCAACAAAGATTCCTAACACACAATTTCATTTGCCTAGACTGTTTGTGTATGGGGAGTGTGGCATGGCATGCAGGGTTCGGTGTTAGCAGCTTTGATGTATGTACCTATGACTACGACTACCATGATGCTTTGCTGGGGACTACAGTCATGTGTGCTGGATTGTGAGTGAATCACCCACATTGGGGAAGGGGCCTGGGAATGGGTGGGGTACATGTCCATGCATCTTACCTTTCTTTCTTGCAGCTCTGGCTGAGCTATCAGCATCCCCGATCCCATGTATGCTCTCAGGCTCCATGGTGGATTCCACGAGCTGCTCCAGGTCGGTGAGGCTTGGAGCACGGCTCTTCCCCCCACCAGTTGCTGCTGATTCCTTCCTCTGGGTGGCTAGTTTTTTTTTTGGTGGTGATCCTCAGATCATACCACCTGTTCTTCATGTCATCGATTTCGCGATGAGTCACTCCTAGGGCATTGACCTTGCTCTGGATTGCCAGCCAGGTGTTCCTCTAGTCAGACTCAGCTACTTGCAGAGACTGTCTCCCAAACAGCTGGCTGTAGTGCTGCACATCCTCCTCCACCAGCACCTGGAGCTCTGTTGGGCTGAATTTCACCTTCCTCTTTCTGTCCCCTCCATCCTTTTGTGCCTCCTGGGATTCCATGCTGTTTCTATGCTGGTCTCAGTGCAGCCTGCTCCTCTGTCTCCCCTCCAGCTCTCTCTGCAGTTCTGTTGCTCTGCACCTGCATGGGTGTAGCCACCTCCAGGTACTGGGGTGTGGTACTTGCATCTGATTGGTTGATCTCTCAGATGCTTTGTTGTGGGGTGTGGTGGGTGTCCCTGATTGGTTCACAGGCTCACATGTCATGTATTCGAATTTTCGAGATCGGAATTTACCGAATCGGTAAATACTGATTCGGTATTTACCGATTCGGTAAATTCCGATTCGGTATTTACCGATTCGGTAAATTCTGATTTGGTGTCTCCCATTCATTCCTATGGGACTGGAGGACCATAGGGTTGTATGGGTGTTACCGATTCGGATATTGCCGAATCGGTAAATACCGATTCGGTATTTACCGAGTGTGGATACCGAATGTTACAGATTCGGTATTTTTTACCGGATATTTACCTACATTTGCTTTTCCGGTTCATAAATACCGATTCGGTATGAATCGGTATTTACGAACCGGTAAAAAAAAATTACCTACATCGGGCCCCATATCAATGCTTTTACAGTATTATTTCATAATACTCCTTTTACTGTACGCACTTTACTTTATGATAAGTATTGCAATTGTGGCAATTCATTTCTCTTGCATGAGAAAGAAGACTGCTCAATAAATAACACCTTTTATTGAAAACGCCCGTCTCTCTATTTCTCTGCACTCTGGTGAAACTAAGTATGCACGATTGACTGAGTGAAATAACCGTCTATTGTTTTCACACGACTCTAGAGATACACTCTTTATTCTGAGGGAGCAAAGTTGTCATGTTATATGGTTGTCAGAAGCTAATCCCTTCTTGTCTATCCAGGGAAGTTAAACTCCTCCTTGTTTACTCGAGAAAGTTTCTAGTGACCTCTGAGCTAGCTGGCAAAACTAATTAAGTCTAATATAGTCAGTAGAGACCTAGTCGACCTCAGTCCTACGTCTACACTGCTGTTTATATTATTCCAATGCGCAGAGCCTATTGGGAATATAGGAACTACACTACATTATAAAACATAAAAAAGCACCTACCGCCGTTTTCTTTCCACCCTCTCTAACAACCGGGACAGGAGCTACATTTCTTGAAATCTGCCGGGACAACTGTTGAAAACCAGGGACCGTCCAGACAAATCCGGGACGCCTGGTCACCCTAGCGTAGATTCAGGGGGGATGTTTGGGTTGTTAGTTACACCCCCCAATAAATTTATTTTCTGATAAGTAGCTGGGTATAGGTGCTTTCAGTTGGGTATGGTGAGGTGGCTGTTGAATTTCACTAGGAATTGCTACATACACACAGACAGAAACACACACACATTCTCCTCCTCTCTGTTTTGAAACCTCCTACAAATGTTGGTTCTTTTACAAAATATTGTGTTTTCTCTCACTTAGTACTCCTACCAATCTGCATTCTTCTTCCTTTCCATGACCCTTAAGTCCCTCTTATGAGTCCTGCGTGTCGTATAATGTATGTTAACATTGTATGCCAGCGTTTGTCTGCAAAACAGACGTTCGCCCCCCCCCCTTACCCAATTTTACTGATCAAGCTACGCCTAGTTTAATTTGATAAATTGTAATTACAATAATAATAAATAGATCGGTATTGCCCACAGGAAATCCTGGTTTTCGTTCAAGAACCATAAAAACTATTGGCATCCTCCTAACTAGCAACAAAAGAGGTGAACACCTCCAGCTGAAAGGCGACGTTCAAGGAAGGCAGGACCAGGCAACCTGGATTAGCGATACATTTTATTACAACAAAGTCGTAATCGTCCTCGTGGTGAGAGTGAGTTATGTCCAGGAAACAGGAGACCTGGCAGGCCTTTTAAATAAAAAATAAAAAAACACATATAGCTCTTTCCCTTGCACGGCAAACAAAAGCCCTGAGCTCTGAATCTGGAAGCCTCTTTGTAATTCCCAAGCGGTACCACACCAGCAGTTTAAGGCATGACATGCCCAGGAAAGAAGAAGGGGAGGAGCGAGGGGCTGTGACAAGGAAGCGTTTGACACAGTTATGTATCTAGTCATATGTCTTCCTCTTCAAAGTTCTTTGTGTTAGCAGGAAATAACAGGCAGTGCCAAGCTTTGCTCATCACTGTCTCAAGTCTGTGGTAAGTCACGCACTCTTAGGAACGAAAAAAAGGAGTATTGCCCATGTACAAGTCCTAGTTCAGAAATGCCACCTAGGAAGGTGAGCCCCTACTGGAAGAACCTTCAAATCAATGGCCACAGAAAACTGTCACCATAAGGCCCTATTTCATGTCCATGAGTCATCCATACACAGCAGGTTAGCAATGCCAGTAGACAGAAAAACAAAAGGCTGCAACCAATAATAAAGAGAAATGAAGCACGTCAGCGGGTAGATAAGCATGCAACAATGAG
Source organism: Lissotriton helveticus (assembly GCF_964261635.1). Lineage (NCBI taxonomy): Eukaryota > Metazoa > Chordata > Amphibia > Caudata > Salamandridae > Lissotriton > Lissotriton helveticus. The sequence continues at coordinate 1,208,908,060 of NC_136059.1, forward strand.
TAAATCAGTAATTATTATTGGGGGGGGGGGGTGTTATGCCCTGGCGCCCAAGATCGTGTCGGCATAACACCAGAATTCTGGTGGCTTTCTTCGACGTTTGCAGTGCTTTCATTTTAGTACAGTATCCCCCCAAAATATGGCCAACGGGTGTCACGACTTTTCCTCCTTTATGTTGAAACTTGTTCGAAAAAGTATAAATATTTAAATTATTATTTTCTATTTTGCATCACTAACCGTTGTCTTCTCATAACGACACACATTTTGTTGAGCAGACAACTTAAGTCATCAGACTTCACAAGTACTTTTTCCGGTTGATGTATCTCATGTATTATAAAGAATTTTATTTGATTAAGCTTTTTCCTGAAAGGACATCTTTAAAGCTACCTCGACTGCTGCATATAATAGTCAGAAGTATTTTTAGAGGGTTTCCAGGCATTTACTGAGAAAGAGTGTGAATGGTTTCATGGACATTGATGAGAAATGCATCACTGAAGTTACTTTCGTCCATTAAAAGACAAGTGTTCTTCATTGTGTTGAGTATTTAGTAATTATTATGGGGTGCTAGAGAAGCGATTCACTAGCTGTGTGCATTTCCCGGTTAACTTCAGACCTCCTGTGGAATCAAGTCCCGAATTTAGGTCTCCAGGGTTCCTTAATTATCCAAACCTATTTTCTTACGTAGGCAGAATGAGAAAAGTTCATATAAACGTGATTCATCTTGCCTATAGGAGAGCTTCGTGATTGTGATTCCTCTTCAGATCCCGATTGACATGCAGTCACCAAATTTTTATAATACTAAAGTGGAAGTTTATGCATGTATTACCCTGAAACTGGGGGCCAGGTTTACTAAGCCCTTGCGCGATGCAAGACAACGCAAGGGCTTTAGAGAGATTTACTAAGCCACGCAAAGCGGCTTTGCGCGGCTTAGTAAATCCAGAGCAATGCTTCGCAGAGCAAATTGCTGCCTCGCAGTACTCTACATTGGGAAAGTGTTCCATGGATGGAGCCGGGGCGTTCCAGTGCATCCACCCATGGATATTGAGGCAATCCCAGATTTAGTAAGGGTAGCAAACCTGGGATTGCGTCAAAATGATACGCCTTCCCAACAAAGGCGTAATGAGGAGAAATATCTTCATACCTTCCCGTTAGCTCCTCTTTCTACTTGTGCAGCATTCTGCAGCACAAGTAGAAAGAGGAAAATGCCTCTGTAGATTGTTTTTGTGTACAAAGGTGTCCCTTTCTGCACAAAAAACAATACTGCCTGTATCGCAGGCACCCTTGCAGAAGGGTGCCAGAGTTGGCGCTAGGCAGCACTCAGTGCACCAGCAGAGAAGAGAGCAGGAATGGGTCATAACTTAGTAGATATGGCAAATTCCTGCTCTCTCCCTGTCATGCAGCCCAGCACGTTAATTGTTGTGTTGTGTGACATTTTGATAAACCTGGCCTTGGGTTTCTCTTCATCAAATGCTGGCACTTCAAAAAAGGGCTCATCAACACTTCACCCTCTGTTTAGAGACTAAAATGATCCTCAGTCATCTATTAAGCCTTTTCCTAGTGCTACAGTGGACATTCTCTTGGAAGAAATCACAGCTTATATAATGGCAATCAACAAAAACATGACAGAATAGACAAGTGGTCATTATTAGAAAACAGATTTTTTTTTTGCTGAATGTGAGAACGTGGATTATTAGATGTAAGTGATGTGGGTCCTCACTAAGTAATATTGTCACAATTCTGTATCAGGTCCAGTTAGGCCTCAATAATTTACACCTGAGCTCAATCTTTGGTAGCTGTAGCGCAGAGCAGACAGGTTTAATTTACGAAAATACATGTAAATCATTATTCAGTACCAAAACAGTTACAATGTAGAAAGCCCAACACAATAAAAATCCTACTCCAATCTATAAAAATAGATGAAGTTGTAATGAACAAATAGCCACCAAAATGACAAAAATCAAGTGAATTTCCACAAACTATGGGGATTTGGTAATACCAGACCGGCACAAAGTCACAAGTTTAAGTCGACCGGGATGCAGGACCAGTGTCGACCCGCTGGCAGTGTTACTGTCTTAATTCAAAGCAAGGACTGTAAAGTCTTCGATAATGATCTGCATAGCATGGCTCTGTCAGTATGTGTTATGTCTGGTGAGTCTTTCAGTCAGGAGCTGTGAAGCTCTGTGGTCCTATGCTGCACGGCACTGCAGGACTTATCGTCGCGCTACGTTGGATCTGGGGAAACCTTCAATTAGGCAGACAGAAAAGCACTCTAACCCCATCCAAGGGTCCTGGACCTTCACAACACTTAGGGATCAGGACGCACTCCCACAGAGGCCAGCAGAAGAGAACAGGTCAGGTCTAGTTGGTCTAGTCAGCTGGAAAGCAGGAAAGGCCTCTGCACACTTGTTGTGTCCCTGTAGTTTCCACCGGAAGTCAGGCAACTGACAATTGGAGTCACTTCTGGGGTCCTTGGTTAAAGTGGGAGTAGGGCCAGCCCTTGGTGTCTGTCTCCACAGGCTCAACAGCTGGTGCGGTCCTTCTTCTGGCTTCCACGTGCCCAGAAGTGCTGTGAAGAGGACACAAAGGGTGTCACCTTTATACCCAGTGCCAGCTTGTGAGTGAAGAGAAACTCCTGGCCCCTCCCTAACCAATGAGGTCAAAGTTCCCAGGTTTGCCTGTACCCACAATGTAACTATTCCACAGTGCCCCCCTCTACTTAAAACCAATATGGCAGAAACGTTCTTCCCTTTTGCAGAGCTCTGGGCATACCCCAAGGTGTATCCAAGGGAAATGAGAAACTCACCCTGCAAACCAGTTCTGGAACAAGTTCCCCCCTCCGGGATTAGTGCCACTCTGACAGGAAATACACCTTTGATGCTTCTGCATTTGGTGGCCACAACCCCAAGGCAATCCTCTCAGGAGGAGGTCACACCTCCTCCCAGCCAAGGCTCTTTTGCTCCCTGTCCTGGGAGCCATTCACATTTCACAGCAGGCTACTTGGTGACAGTTAGGATTAACTCTGAAAAGGCTCTAGTCCTTTAGGCAGGGAAAATGAAACTTTCTAAAATTGCCATTTTCAAATTAGTAATTTAAAATCTAACCTGAGCATTAGATTGGGTTTTAAATTACTATTAATGTGAGTCCTTGTCGTGGCTCTAGCTATTCCCTCACAGAGGTTATGTATTATTTGATGTTATAATATAATGTGTGCTTTTCTATGAGAAATCCCACCTTGCCACAGTGAAAAACAACTTTGGAGATTTTTCACTGCCAGACCATATAAAACGTAAGTACACATGTCCTACTTTTTAAATACCATGCACCCTGTCACATGGGTGTTTAGAGCCTACTATATGGGGCGACTTATAAGTACTAAAAAGGAAGGTTTAGGCCTGGAAAAAGGTCTATCTTGCAGAATTGAATTGGTAGTTTTAAGGGTCAGAGTACATGCACTGGGGCCTGGGTAGCAGGGTCACAGTATAGGAGTCTAAAAACTAGTATTATCAGTCCAAAAATATGAGGGTGAACATGCAAAATGAGGATTTTTTGTACACTGACCGAATGGTGTCTAATGCAGAGGTTGTCACCAGGAAAGTGTCTGAGATGGAATCTGACTTCATGGAGCTTCAAAAAACATGTGGAAAACCTAGAAAGCTGGAACTTGAAAAATAACCTATGAATTTATGGAAGTGCAGAAAATTAGAAATTGATGACATGATAGCCTTTATCAAATCCTTTCTCCCAAACCTATTAAGTGAGCAGAGCTTTCTAACCTCAGAAATGAGGAGAAATCTGAAGGTATATTCAAACTGCCTGGTGTCACAACTCTCTGGTCTTGAAAAAGGGTATTTTCATAACCAAAAGATATTAAAACCTGCTTTTGCATGGTAAGACAGAGCCTAATTTATATGTTGGAGAGAGGTAATGCCATCACAAAGCCCTTGGAGTTCTCTCCCCACCAACATAGTGGTCTGCCCACCCAATTTATATGTTGGAGGGCCTTAAGTTTAGCTACTTCATCTCCGCCATAGCTACAATTCTCTGACAGGCCATTGGAGATTTGGCTATATGTTTGTCTGTTCAGTTAGAATGAGCGGACATATGACTGTATTTGTACTGTCCGTCACCGGGAGGAAAACCCTTGTTGTGAGGGGCAAAAAAGAAATAACGCCCACGCCATGGTATAAAAAAAAAAAGAAAACTGTTTGGTGCAAGGCTCCATCATGTTGACGGAGCCTTGCACTAAACTGTTAATAGCATTGACAGGAACCACTATGATGGTGGTTTCTGGCAATTCTTTATAAATGACTGCCAACTTGGCTGTCATTTATAAATCTGGCGGGCAGTTCATCTACCAGGGTGATAGAATCATTTACTCAGTCTCCAAACGGAGGTCTGCGCTCTAGACACCACCCCCCACACTACTACATAAACTTATGGGCACCGGAGCGCGCAGCGGAGGTGTGCAGCGGGCAAGCCCGTCTGCACCTGTCCACACCAGACTGCCGCCAGCCGCCAGAGTCGCTGCCCAACTATGCCCAGACTTAACTGCACACCCTAAACTATCGTACTCCAGGTCAGAGCTCACACTTATTGGAGAAGGCAGCCACCTCTCTTCTGAACATCGTAACATCAAGGGCACTTCTCGACTCCAAGGCCTCGAAGGGTTCTTCTCATGCCCACTCTGTAGATACCAGAGCTCGAATCACACCCCGCACAAAAAGAATCGCATCCCCCCAGATCCCTGCCCAAAGCAGACCCCAAAGAGATCAACACAAGGAAACCCGACTCTGGCTCCCCCATAAGCTCACTCTGAAACGCTTTCTAGGCAACGTTAGATCCCTACCCAAACACGCCATCGAGATATGGGACTTGCTAGATACCGATTCCCCAGATGTAGGTTTCATAACTGAGACCGGCTCAAACACTCCAACACCCCAGCCATCACTATCGCCCTTCCAGAAGGGTATACAATTCATAGACTTGATAGGCAGGTTAAAAGCAGAGGAGGGATCGCAATTGTTCATAATCACAGGGTAAAATCCTCCATCCTGGAATGTCACTCTAATGGACAAATAGAGATTATGATTTTCAGGCTTGACCTCTCCCCCCAATCCAACTGGAAAGGGGCCCTGGTTTATCGGCCCCCAGGACCCCTAGCAGACTTCTCCCTCACCCTTATAGAACTTATAGCCCCCCACGTGATCTCTTCCAACAACTTCATACTCTTGGGGGACTTCAACATCCATAGCGAGAACCCTGACAAGGCAGACATCGTATCCTTTCTCTCTGACCTTGCCACACTCAACCTTACTAAAATTAGCAATGGTCCGACTCATTCAGCTGGCCACGCTCTAGATGCGGTTTTTACCAACTCTACCTTCCTCACATCCGAAGCCAGTCAGCTGGACAGACCATGCTATCATCAACCTCCAACTGGAGGATCCCAAGACACGCCAACCCCTAATCCCATGCAAACAATCGCAGTTTAGACAATGGCATAAAGTCAACCCAACTTCCTTCGCTTTCACCTTTGTGATTACCAAAAGCAGGCCATGTAACAACACCGAAGATAGCCTCTCCCTTCTTAATGAATCCATCTTAGATGCCATTGACCGGATCGCTCCGGTAAAAGTGGGACACCCCAAAACCAAAGCCCTTCAGGCGGCATGGTTCTCCATAGAACTCCAGAAAGAAAAAAACAGGTGCAAAAATCTCGAAAGGAAATGGCGCCGCACCAACCTCCCAGGCAACAAAGAAGAATTCATGGCCCCCCTTACCCTATACCACAAAAACATTAAACTCGCACGCAAAGCACACATAGTCCTCCTACTCAGCCAGGCCGACAATACGCCCAAAGCTATGTATCAAATCCTGAAAACCTTCACTAACCCCAAAGCCTGTGAATCAGAAGGCATTCCATCCCAAACACTATGTGATAAAATCAGTAATCACTTCATACAAAAAATTGACAACATCTACAATAATATTGCCACTACCAAACCTCCCCCCCCCAAGTTTCACTCCCAAAACCCCCACTGGACCCATTCCCAATGCTGCTGCCCTTCTAAATTTCCCCCCTTTAACCCGCGAAGAAATCAAAACTGCCATGACGGCCATAAAATCAGGTTCCCCACTTGATACCATACCTGCCAAAATCATGGCTTCCCTAACCGAACAACTATCGGAACCCATCTGTTCGGTACTAAACTATTCCCTGGAAGAAGGCCCCTTACCCTCCTCATGGAAGGCTGCCCAAGTCATCCCCATCCGGAAAAATCCCAAAATTACTCTAACCTTCGCCCCATCTCCCTCCCCCCTTATCTGAGCAAAGTTTTGGAAAAACATGTCAATCATCATCTCTCCAACCTCATTGAACAGACTGGCTACCTCGACCCCTCCCAATCTGGTTTTCGTCCTAAGTATAGTACTGAGACAACCCTCGTGGCAGTCACCGACACCATCAGACTTTCCCTAGACCAGAATCAACCTACCCTTCTAGTGCTATTGGACCTATCTGCCGCCTTTGATACGGTGAACCACCAGACTCTGCTCACTAGAATTAGGGAAGCAGGAGTCGGATGGACAGCCCTGAAATGGATAACCAGCTTTCTCTCCAACCGCTCTCAAACCATCAATTTAGGCCCCTTCAGATCCACTTCCCAGGAACTCACTAAGGGGGTGCCACAAGGCTCATGCTTGAGCCAATCGATGTTCAACATATACATAGCCCCGCTGGCAACCCTCCTGAGAAAGCATGGGTTCGTCCCGATATCATACGCAGACGGCACCCAGCTCACCTTCTCTTTTAATAGAACTTCTCAATCTGCCCAAAATACCTTTTCTCTAGGAATGCTGGCAATCTCACGCTGGATGGAAAGCAATTTCCTCCAGAGGAACGCCGGGAAAACGGAGGTTCTGCTCTTTGGAGATGCCCCCCTCCTATGGTCACCTTCCTGGTGGCTCCCTGAACTAGGTACACCCCCAACCCCGGCAACCACAGTCAAAAACCTCGGTGTACACCTTGAACAGTCCCTAAACATAAAAAAACATGTCAATCACACAGTCGGATCCTGCTTCCACACCCTTGGCTTACTAAGGAAAGCTTTTCTTTATCTCCCTGATACTATAAGGAAAACCCTCTCCACCAGCTGCATTGGCTGCCTATACGAAAACGTGTGAAATTCAAGATATGCTGCCTTACACACAAAGCTATCTGGGGCAATGGCCCCCCCTATCTAGCAGAGAGACTTCACCGCTATTACAGGTCCGGACTCTGCGCTCCAGCTCCCAATCTCTCCTCAAAACCCCCAACATAAAAAAGGCTAGATCCGGAGGCAGGTCCTTCTCGTATCAAGCCCCCCTCATATGGAATCAACTTCATCTGGCCCTAAGACAGTACCCGGATCTGTTTAAATTCAGAAGACTCCTGAAAACTGCCCCGTTCTAATCTCCTTTCCACTACCATTGCTGCGCTTCCAAGCGCTGAGATACCCCCCGGGGGTGATTCAAGCGCTATACAAATAATTAAATCAAATCAAATCAAATCAAGCAGCATCAGAGTGGGCCTACAATGAACAACCAGACAATATAAATACTAGCTGACATACCAGAAGAAGAAAAACACTGGTAACTGGTGAATAAAACAAGTCTCAGTCTATCTGTAACAATAAAACATGCACACAGACAAATGCATGTGCTCAGCGATGCCTGGGAGCATGCCATTCCACTGCGGACATGCCATGCCGTACCTTAGCTCTTCCATCCCATGCTTGAATAGGTCAGGATTATTAAAGTGATCAGGGATCTTTCTAAAGTAAGGACCCAAATCCAGCACAAGCACACACAGGTATAAACCCAATACAGGCCTCAAAGCCAAGATTTTGCTTTCTAAAAATGAGATAGGTGATGAGAAGGGTCCAGAGGTGAGATAATGTGAAAGAATGGGGAAAAATAGAGAATCTCAGCACAGCATTTCAGGCCCTCTCATAGGAATCAAATGCTACAAATCAATCAATCAATCAGGCTTCCTATAAAGCGCAACTACTCACCCATGAGGGTCTCAAGGCGCTGAGTGGGTGGGGGGTGGGCTCTCCGGTTCAGTTGAAGAGCCAGGTCTTGAGGTCCTTCCTGAATTGCAGCAGCAATGGTGATTGCCTGAGGTGCAGGGGCAGGGAGTCCCAGGACTTCGCAGCAAGGTAGGAGAAGGATCTTCCTTCAGCCGTGGTCTTGTGGACCTGTAGGATGGTGGCCAGAGCCAGAAACAAACAACACCTTGGGCCAACACTCCAAGAGGCAATTTGCCATGTCAAAGAAACAACTTACAAAATAACATTGTAAAATGACAATTTTTAGGCTTTGACTGTTTATTACAGAGACAGTCACAGAGTTGACTGTTTTGCAACAATGCAATTTCCACCACCTGCATAAATAACCCACCCTGTCAATTAAGACCATACTGCACGTTCTTTCTGCATTCTTAAAAAGGTGCACACCTCAAAACAGGAGCAGCAGCATTCATGAGAGAGCAGGATCGAAGAACCCCACGCAGGATGGGTCTATAGGGTAAAACAGAAAATATCCCTGTCCAAAAGTTTGGAAAACAAGACTATGGCATTGAAGACCTAATGTAATAGTGTGATGATGCCCACAGAGAGAGGCCAGGGTGTGTGAACGCGAATTGAGTCCGAAAGAATTATTATCAATATATTTAACAATCAATAGGCACTAAAAAAGTAAATCTCTTGGATCAATACTACATTAACATGGTTTTCATAGCATAGCAGTTTAAGGTGGTCCTATTCCAGACCTACAGAAACCACCAACGCCTGGATGCAAGTAGAATGGTGCACAAAGTCAAGCAGCATGGATATTATTCTGGTCTCTGGAATTTGAGCAACTCGCAGTCAAACTTGGTTTCATAATATATTGATTTTCAGGTTTACATTTCCTCTTACTGTAGGTGCAATCAGACCAGTTTATTTTACTGAACTCTGGCGCCAACGCCATCTTGTTGGAGTAGTTATATATGTATGCAGTCCTGCTAAACAATGGCTTCAACATCCTGCAAGGAGATTCATCCATCTAACACAGTTGACCTAATTACATCACCGTCTTCATTTAATCCAAACTTAAACAGGAAAAAAGCTTTCCTGGAGATAATAATAACATAATTTCCAAGCAACAGTGACTGATCACCGGGTCTCCTCGAGGGAATTGCTGTTGCCAAGATTTTTTAAATCAGGATCTAACAAAGTACTTGAGAGTTCCTTGAATAAGAAATCTGGAAAATCATGTTTAATGTATATTATTTGCTGTTGTTTCATTATTTTCTTTTCAGTTTGGTGCAAGTCTAAGGGCAAGATGTAAAACCATAGTAAATTGAGACTTGCAATTTGCGCTCGATTGCAAGTCACAATTTACTATGTACTACAGTGTCAGAGACACTGATTGCGATTTCCAATGGGGTTCCAAAATGCGAGGCTCATTAATATTAAGAAGGCACTCGCATTTTGCGACCCCATTTGGAAAGGCTGGCCCTCTCAGGGATGGTGGCCTCCTGGGCTCAACAGACTACCATGTGTGGGACTGCTTTTAAATAAAGCATTTTTTGTTTTTTAAATGCAGCCCATTTTCCTTAAAGGAAAATGGGATGCATTTAAAGAAATAAAAATGAAACGTTTTCGTTTAGTTTTTTAAGGGTAAACAGTGGGTACTGCCTGCCCTTAAAAAATATTTTTGCATGCATTTGCAAAGGGGAAGGAGACCCATTTGCATTACCACCTACTTGAAGTAGGTGGTAATTTGCGATTGTTTTTCAACCACAATTGCAGTTGCAAAACATTCATACATGCCTCATGAGTTGCTATAAGGAAGGGAACGCCCCTTCCCAATAGCGAGTCGCAAAACCTATTTTGCGATTTGCTAATTTATTAGCAACTCACAAAATAGGTTTTGTACATTGGCCCAAGGTTTGTAGTGTGCGCAAACGGGTCTAAAACCCGTTTGCGCATACTAAAAACCGTCGAACATCTGGCCCAAGTGTCTTGAAATGTAGCATGTTGAGAAGGCAATCACAGGGGGTGAGTTCATAAAATTGGGAGGAGATGTGAGCTAACGGCCAGAGATGCCGACTTTGGATCTGGGGAACCAGGTTCAACATCCTGTGATTCTGGGAAAATCGTTTAATCTCCCTGTGTCTACAAAATAAATATTCTTTTATTTTTTTAGCAAGTGTAATGCAATCTGGTGCTTACTGCGCTAAGGCCTTTGAGCCAAACTTACATTATAGAAAACAGCAAAAAAAAACTTTTACATTTGGAAAGTATGCCAGGGAACTGGCATACAGTTTTGAATAGAAAGTTGTTTTGCTACAATGGGAAGTGTGTATTTTACTATACCTTTAATATAGGCATATTATTATAACTGATTGTGTTGCTGAAATTAGTTTTCATGTGTTTATTTGCCTGCTTATGGATCACTATTGTAGGCCTTAGAACTAAAGTCTCAATTCACGTAATAAAGATATTTGTGACTTTTACTTTACACACACATTTTTTTTTATTGAGCAGAAGCATACGGTAATCTGTTACATCATAATATAGATATATATATATATATATATATATATATAAAGAAACAATTTCAAGTACTTCCTTCCACAATAGACACAATCATTTGAAACATTAGGAACCATTGTTGCTTCAATGGTATATTCCCTGAAATTTCTTAAACATTGAGTAAAGTGCAGCGTGCCGGAACACCAGTCAAAAGGCATATGCTTGAATTAAAGATGTGGATCTAAAATTATTCTATATGATCCACGATGCTCTTTCAAACCTGGATAAAGTGCATTGTGCCCGAATTCCATCTAATAAAAACTCCGTTTTATAGATATTAAGATGCTAATTCACATTAACCAACAGTGCATTTTTTTAGACATCAGTAAATGCATCCCGACCAGGCAAGATACTTAGATAAAGTGCAGTGTGAAATAATCCAAAACGCATGTAGCGATAAAAGTAACTTTATTCAGCATGGGTTAAAAGCAACCGATATCCATAACTCACAGAAAGGAAATCCGTTGGCACAGTAAGTGCACCTTAGAACACTCAAGACATTCTGGGAACGTTCAAACAGGGTGATAGAGGAGGGGTGGAAAGGAAGCGACCAAGAGGTGGCAAGGCTGGAAAGAAAGGTAGGATACAACACATCACCTTCCCTAGGGGACATAAAGGGGAAAGGGAAAAGAGAGGAGGCAGCGGTACAGGGGAGAAATAAATTAATACATATCGTAGTCTATATGCCATAATGGTTTGAGGTGAATTTTTCTTAAGGTCTCCCTTACGTTAGGAGTGCCATGTTTGTTGTTTACATTAACTCTTTGCGGACAAACAGTATCAAGTACACCTTCGGTGTTGTCCTTGACAATTCAAATTGTCAGTGCTCCAGGATCCACCATCATTAAGAAATACATTTTTGAAAACTTTACGTATCACTTTTCTGTCTGAGAACTTCGAGCAACCTGATCGTACAAATCTAGGTAACTTAACTCTTACAACATCTCCTTCCTTCCACAATCTTACTGGTCTTTGTATTTTACAATTGTACCTGTCTACATATTTCCTGTGGTGACCTTGCGCTCTTTCCATAGTTTTCTCTCGATCAACCCTTTCGGTTTTGTTCCCAATCAACTACATGGGACTTAATTTGGTGCCTGGTGCCCTACCTTTGAGGGACTTGAACTGTGATACACCAGTGACAGAGTGAGGGTAACAAGGTAAGACCAGATCATTTCATCCAAAGCTTTCCTCACATTGGTTCCATTGCTTACATTGAGCTGAATACAATCCTTGATCATGCGGATAGCACGTTCAACAAGTCCATTTGCCCTTGGGCAATACAATGCAGTTTGCAAATGAATGACAGAAAATGTGTGTTGAAATTCTTTCATGAGTGTGGAGATGAATTGGACACCATTGTCCGGAACTATGGTTTGGGTCGTTCAGTGCGGAATACCTCTTGCAAGAATGAGATAACTGTACTAGTGATAACATTGTCCACTATCTTGATGATTATCCATTTGGAATGGTAATCTACTATGGTGAGTATGAATCTCCCTCCTAGTCCCATCCCATTGAGAGGGCCAATAATGTCAATGGCTATCTTGTTCCGAGCAACAAAAGGAACATCCACAGCAGAAATTAGGCCCTTGCTAACATGTTTCATCATATCACTCACAGCACAATGTAAACACTGTCGTACATTCCTCTCAACCATGGTGTCCAGGCTTGGTCACCAATAATGAAGGCAGATCTTACTCTTAGTAAGACTACATCCTAAATGGCCTTCATGTGCCAAGCTTACAATTTTACTCTTAAACTCTCCGGAGGTACCAGTTGTTTTCCTCTGTAAAGATTTTAATCCCAGAAGTACAGTTTGTTCCTTACTTCCCAAAACCCATTCTCATCACTCTTGAGATCTGAGCACCTACTTGGCCACCCATTCAATACAAGTTGCTTCACTTTAGGAAATACAGGATCATTTTGCATACTCTCATCCCATTCCTATTTGCTTATACCTTCAGTAACAGTCGCCACCACAAACTCCTCGACAACACTGCTCTCTGGCTCTATGTTCTCTAAGGGTAGTCTGGACAGACAATCAGCGGCCTAATTTAATTGTCCAGGTATGTGTACAATCTTAAAATGAAACCCTTCAAGACCAAGGAACCATCTTGAGATCCTGGGTGTAGTTTTTTCTATGTTTTTTACAGAGAACGCACTTACTAAAGGCTTGTAATCTGTCTTTATGGTGAAGGGTATACCCCAAATAAACACTTGGGAATGTTTCACTGTCCAAAAGCATGCAAGTGCTTCTCTTTTGACAACTGAGTAGCGGGATTCAACTTCCGCCAAATCTCTTGATGTGAAAGCTACAACTTTTTCCTCCCCCTCTACCACTTGGCTGAGGGTGGCCCCAATACCTTTTGTGCTAGCGTCAGTGGTGATTATGGTATGCTTTCCTGTGTGAAATCGCCCTAAAAAAGGTGCATTAGCAATGTGATACTTTAATGTATCAAATGCTTCCGTACATTCCTTGTTCCTTTCAAAACGTCTCTCCCTTTGCTTTTGGAAAATATATTTATTTGTATTTTTGAAAAAAATACATCATATCTTCTGTAAATATACACAATTAATTCACACAGTGTTCTCTCAGTAGAAACATTTTCAGTTATTGTACAGTCACGATTATACAGTATCTCAATAGTTGTGGTCTGACTTCTCACTGCTCGTTGTGTTTCCAAGGGCCTATTCTGAATCTGAAGTGGCATCCTCATTATCTGATGATGGCTCACAGATATTCCCTCTATACGTATTCCACGCCCCCCAAATTTTCTTCCATTTTTTGGGTCAACCCCTGTTGCTAAACACAGCCCTCTCCGTTATCATGGCTTCATCCATATCACCCCTCCATGCTGCTAGGGTAGGTTTCTCTGCTGCACCCCATCTTTGCGCTATATTTCTCTTAGTCATCATCATACCTAGTGTCGCCCAGCTTTGTCCCGACCGTGTAAGATCATTGGGTTCCCATATATTTAAAAGACAGCGTCTGGGCTCTGGCAGCAGTGAGACTCCCTCTGATTGCGATATAGTTCTTAATACCTGGGTCCAATATTCAGCTATTCTGGGGCAGTCCCATGTGGTGTGATAGAAGGTCCCTTCCTCACCACATCCCCTCAGGCAGTAGGGATGATGTATCCTCCCTATCCTATGTAAGGTGCCTCTAGTGTAGTAAGAGCGGTGTAATATGCGAAATTGTACCAAACGGAGACGTGAGGGGATGCCCACTTCTTTCGGGGCCGCCAGTGCCTCCTGCCACTCTGAGTCAGTCGCTCCCTTTTTTTAACAAACTCCTCAAGGGATAAGTAGTGTCTCCTATATTTTTAATGAATGTCGAATAAAGTTCTCACAATCCAAGGAACGATTTCACTTCCTCCTTAGTATTGGACTTAGATGCAAATTTGATGGCATCAACTAAATCTACCTTTAGCTTGATACTTTCCCTAGAAATGATGTACCCTAGGTAGGTGATTGAACGAACTCCAACTTGGCATCTTTCTCTTTTTCGTCAAAAGTGTTTTTATTGGTATTTAAAGACAAAGGAGAAATATGCGAGAATACCGCACAACTTCCCACGCAGGGGGACGATATGGAATCCAAGCTGAACAAGCTCCCCACCCAAGAGCGGTGCCGTGAGTCCAGGCCCAAGCCAAGTCTTTTAAGCAACTGAGAAGCAACGTTCGCTCAGCCTGGGCCCTCTCAGTAGTAAAAGTTATAGAGATCATACTACGGGTAGAGGTGGGGAACTCTGCTAAGCGATGAGTCAATGATACAAGGTCCATCTCGCCCCACGATAGCTACGTCGCCGCTAGATCATAGTGACGGGACGCCACAGGTACAAGTAACAGAAAAGACGTCAGCCATTCTCTCCATGCACAACAGCTTCCACAACCTCGCATGCCAAAGAGAAATCGCAGGAGCCTCCTTTTTCTTCCAAGCTGCGGCCAGGGTGAGTTTGGCCGCCCCCACACATAGCCACAATATCCTCTTATCAGCCTTGGTTTGATGCTCAAGATCCGGATCTCGCAGGCCCAGCAGAATGTGAGCCATCGAGTCCGCGATCGGGTAACCCAGCACCCCTTTAATGTGGGATAAAATCTCTTCCCAGTAGGGACGGATGACGGGGCAGTCCCACCAAATATGGCAAAAGTCTCCCAGTAGTCCACAACCCCTCCAACATCTATCTGAGGATCCCGGGAAGATCTGTCGTAGCTTGGCTGGATAGAGGTACTAGTCCAACATCGTTTTGAGGTGTGCCTCCCGCAGTTCCACTGAATGATTGTGCTTCACTATATCGGACCACAAGTGGGACCATTCCGCCTCAGAGATATCTCGGTCGAGCACCCCCTCCCACATGGACATGTAGCGGGGTCTAGGGGATACAGCAGTAGACAGGAGGAGACTATAGATAAATGAAATGACCCCCCGCATGGAAGAGGTCCTAGAGAGGAAGGCCTCAAAGGCCGTAGGTGGCCTAGTGGCCGCGTCTCTCACCGGAGAGGCCAACGCCCAATGAAGGAGCTGGGCATGGTGGTATCTCTCGAATTGTTGGATTCTGTAGTCCCGCATGCAGTTATCAAAAGTGAGAGGCGCATAGCCGTGGAACAGGTGCGTGAGATCCCCCCTCCCTCCAGCTATCAAAAGGACCTTCAAGCGCCGGCGGCGGGAAGGCAGGGTTAAAGTGTATAGTCGTAAAAGGAGAAGGGAAAGTCGTCCACCGCTCATCACCAGAGATCGAGTCCCAGACCTTAAGGGTAGTGCTCGTGGGGGGTGCTTATGTAGGCGTTCTTGGGCCTATCGCCTTTGGGCGTCCACACTAAGTCCCAAATCGTCCTTCCTGCTATACTCCTGTCCATGTGTAGCCAGTGTTTTTCCGACGTAGGCTGGGTCCATTCCACCAACACGCGTAGTTGTGCTGCCTTGTAGTACAGGTGCATGTCGGGTAGGCCCGTCGCCCCCTCTTTACACGGACGGCGCAGAGTAGCATAGGAGAATCAAGCCCGTCCTCCCTGCCAGATGAATCGGAGCATCAGCGTTTTAATGCGCCGGAAGAATTCCCCGTCAAGAGCAATGGGTAAGGCCTGAAAGAGGTACAAGAGTTTATGGAGAGCGGACATTTTGATCGCATGAATTCGCCCTAACCAGGAAATGAACATCGGTTTCCACCGTGCCAAGGTTTTCTGAATGGACGTGAGAAGAGGGGGAAAATTGGCAGAGTAGAGTTTCCCAACCGTGGGGGTCAGGTGAATCCCCAGGTATTGTATAGAGGAGAGGGTCCAGGGTAAAGCCGTGAGTGTTTTGAGGCGAGGGACGTCCGCCGGAGGCAGAGTGAGGTTGAGGATAAAGGATTTCTCATAATTGATCTTAAATCCTGCCAAGCCTTCGAAGTGCATCAAGGTCTCCCGAACGTGGGGGAGAGAGTGGGCGGGGTCCGAGAGGGAGAGCAGGACATCATCTGCGAACAAGGTGATCTTGTGCTGCTCCCCAGTGAAGGGAAGGCCCCGAATGTCCGGATCCTCTCTTACCGCCAACGCCAGCGGCTCTATGCTAATTTTTCTCTTTTTAACGTTAGTCCAGCATCTCTTAATCTGGTCAATACTCTGTGGAAGGTTTCATTGTGCTCATCCTCATCCTTTCCGTAGACTAGCAAATCATCCTGGAAGCACAATACATTATCAATCCCTTCCAAAATGTTTTGCGTAGCTCTTTGGAAAACCGCAGCAGCAGGGACTCAACCAAAAGGTATCCTGCAAAATCTAAAAGCAACAAAAGGGGTAATAAAAGTAGTTAGTTCCTTGCTCGATGGATGGAGCCTCACCTGATGGTAAGCTGATGATAAATCAATCACTGTGAAGAACTCATTTGACTTGACTCATCAATTAATTAATGTTTGGCAATGGATGCCTGTCGATCCAAATATTATTGTTTAACTCCCTCAAGTCTATGCATAGCCTAATATTCTTGGTATTGGCGTTGGAAGTAATGCCAATGGGTGCAACCCATTCGGCGCATTCTACGGTTTCAATGACTTCTTGGCTTAACAATTTATCTAATTCCTGTGTTAGAAGTTCTTTCATCGTCAGTGCAATATTTCTGCATTTATTTGCCACTGGTTTGGCACCTTCTTTTAATCTAATTCTGTGTTGGTAATCTCTCAAACAACCAAGCTTATCTGTAAAGACCACTGGAAACTCTTCATTCAGCTCCAACCCACAAACAGTTCTTTCCACAAGTCTGACGGGAACGTCAGCTATGGGGTCAAGTTGCATACCTAGATCTTTTTAATTTGCCCATCCCAAGAGATTTGATCCATTCCTTGCCATGTACACCTTACCGACAGTACTCCTGCCTTTTAATGTGATCCTCATGGTAGCCACTCCTTCTAGTGGAATGGGGTCTTTATTATATCCAACAGGGATTACATCAGGTTTCTCTAGGGATAACTCCCCCTCGTTAAAGTGTGCATAAAAAGTTTTGCTATTGATAAACTTAAATGCCTAACATGAGACAGAATAGATTTCCAGTTTATGCCCATCCAAACCAATCTCAAACTTTGGTAACTCAATCTTATGCACCTTACAGTTTTCATCCACATCTACTTGTAAAACATATTTGCTCCTATTTTTTTCGCTAGTATCAATAGCATTTACAGTTTTACTTGACATATCCTTGCAAGCCCGCGTGAAATGACCCTTCCGGTTACATTTTCTACACGTGGCTGTTCTTGCAAGGCAATTCACATTGTTGGCTAAATGGCCTGTTCTTCCACATCGGAAGCATTTTAGTCTGTTTTCTGAACAAACTCTTTCTTTGGTAAACTCCCTTGGCATCTCATTTTTCCTAACACTCTTGATGGTGCACACATTTTGTAAATTCTTCACAGTCTTCATTTACACTGCCCTCAACTGTTACATTCATTTCCTTAATACATTCCGCAGTGTGTTCTACACTCTTCGCGATGTCAATAGTATTCTTTAAGTCATGATTTCCCACAAGTAATTTCTCCTGTATCGTCTTGTTATTTGTATAGCGCACTAACTGGTCACAAAACAATGAATCGGTTAGCTCATTGAATTCACAAGTATTCGCTAGTCCCCTTAAACTAGCAATGTAATTTCCTACCTTCTTGTTTTTTCCTTGGACTCTACTTAACAATTTATGTTTCTCCAAAACCACATTTGTCTTGTCAGCATATTGTATTTCTAACTTTTTTATGCTCTATTCCAACCTCTTCTTTATCTAACTCAGGGAGGCTATCAAAAACTTTGCTACCCTCTGCTCCTAGGTTATGCAGGAGTATATGTTGCCTCCTTATAGCTGAGAACCCACTTGCACCTATAGCAATAAGATAACTTTCAAAAACTTTCCTCCAATCTTTCCATGGTACAACAGGTTCCCCGGCATCTGAAAGGAAAGGTGGGGGTTGTTTCATGCTAGCCGCTGCCATTTTAATGAGATTGTATATTGTGAAATGTCAAAAGACAAGAGTATCCTGTAAATAAAATGGTTAGAAGCCTATATTTATGTAATAGGGAGATGTACACTTCCTTTTTAGAAATACGATGTTCAATCAGTTCCAGTCAGAGGAAGCGCAATCTATGTTTTTTCTCTGTTTTTTTCTCACACAATAGTCACTGTCATTAGATGAGGTACACGAAGGTTCAAAAATCACTTAAGTTTACACTTTCAATATAAGGTAGTTGCCATCAGAAATGTTAAAAAGATGACAATTAAAATTTCCTCAGAAAAGTAAATATGGCAATAAGAACTAAAGGGAAGCACAGGAATGTAACTGTCAAAATCCATACAGTTCACACGTGAACAACACAGTTTTCCAAGGGTATAAAGGACAAGAACTCCTGAGTCCGTTAAAGATGGTCACAAACTGAAAGGCTACTTGCACAGCTACATGCACACAAAATTGCCGCATCATTCTTTAGCTCACTCGGCCACCCCAGTTCAGACGTGGGTCCCTTGCTCACTTTGCCACTGGATTCAGAATAGCCTGGCAGATGAGGGTTATGAACCTGAAACCAGTCCCAGGATGCTTGTTTCCGGTCCAGGGAAGACATGGCTTGGCAGTTCGGGCTAGACTGTTCCCCTGAGGCACAGGGTCAGACTGATTTGCATATGGCCATGTCTGAACTGGGGTGGCGGAGTGAGCTAAAGAATGATGATGGATTAAACCCAGATCACTTGACTGGGAGTGAGTGCTTGCAATGTTCAACACTCCTTCCATCATCCCCTTTGGTTTTGCTTTGTTTGCCCTAAGTTGGCAGGGTGTGCCCCGACGTGGGTCCCTTGCTCACTTTGCCACTGGATTCAAGATAGCCTGGCTGATTAGATTTATGATCCCGAAACCGGTCCCAGGATGCTTGTTTCCGGTCCAGGGAAGACATGGCTTGGCAGTTCGGGCTGGACTGTTCCCCTGAGGCACAGGTTCAGACTGATTTGCATATGGCCATGTCTGAACTGGGGTGGCGGAGTGAGCTAAAGAATGATGATGGATTAAACCCAGATCAGTTGACTGGGGTGAGTGCTTGCAATGTTCAACACTCCTTCCATCATCCCCTTTGGTTTTGCTTTGTTCACCCTACGTTGGCAGGATATGCCCAGACGTGGGTCCCTTGCTCACTTTGCCACTGGATTCAAGATAGCCTGGCTGATGAGGGTTATGAACCCGAAGCCGGTCCCAGGATGCTTGTTTCCAGTCCAGGGAAGACATGGCTTGGCAGTTCAGAATGGACTGTTCCCATGAGGCACAGGGTCAGACTGTTTTGCATCTGAACTGGGGTGGCGGAGTGAGCTAAAGAATGATGATGGATTAAACCCAGATCAGTTGACTGGGGGTGAGTGCTTGCAATGTTCAACACTCCGTCCATCATCCCCTTTGGTTTTGCTTTATCAATTAACTAACCTAACATCACAGAGGTACTGGTAAAATATCACGTGCATGCAGTCCGTTTCAACTTTTGAAACTGTTGTAAAATGTAAGTATATTTTGAAGAAGCTATATAACCAAAAAAACAGCTTTCATGCAAGAACTCTTTGTTTGACTGTAATGACATAAATCATTTCCATAATTCCGAAATTTTCCCCAAACTACTTTTTTTTACTGTTTATTTTATTAAGAATTAGTCAATTATTTGCAAGTCACAAATATGTGTTTCCTTTTATAGAATTACATCCCCGGTGGGATTGCAGGTAGATGTTTCGTGAGTTTCAGGCAGAAGGATGTGTTTTTCCATGGCATCTGTGTAGCATAACTTTTCAACCTTAATGAACTTGCAAGGGAGATATTGCCTTAAAGTTTCATGCAGAACATTTGCATGCCCTATGTCTTGCACAAGATTCAAAATGAAAGAAGATGCAATAGGTAAGTGGCAAGTAGAAAGGTTCTGAATCCCTGCTGATTCACCATTTCTGAAAAGTTGTCTAGGGTAAACAGTAGGATACATTTTAGGATATCAAACATGAAACCTAATTATCTGAGAAGGAGTACAAAAAAACATGTACCGTATAATTGATCCAGGAGATTAGGTGCTCCTGTGTGAAGATGAACCAGTGTGAGGCGTGACAGTGTTATGGCTATGTAATGTTTGACTGGGAAGATTCCAACCCAAAAAGGCATTTGGGGGGCAACCATTGACTAGACTTGCCTTGGCTTTCAGTGTCAGGGGTGGACCAAATGAGTCTGTATTCACACTACTAGCAAAGGTTTTAATCTTCATCAACATTACAACAAAACACCAGAGCAGTGACACAAAGGGATAGGAAGATATTCTAAATTACCCTTCAAAGCTTTGAACACTGGAAAGCTTTCAAGATAAATTATTTGACATGGTTAAGCTGGGCTCTGTTGCCACACGTGAACAAGAGTTGCCACAGAATTGGTTGGTTATTTATGGGTTCAAACTTTATTATGCTGACAGGAATGTAGGCTGTATTTTTAGCTTAATCTCCTATTAGTGAATTTTAGATGCTCTAAAATACTGTTCAGACGGGGGAAAATAATGAATTAATGCAAAAACAATTTTTTTGTATGACATGATTTACATAAACTCAAATCAAACCCTTTATATAAGGCCAGGGCGGAGTTTGTGGAGTTCCGCTACACGGATCTCTGCAAAGTGATAAAAAAACTCAGCCTAGCTACGCGGAGTTCCGTGAGTGGCAGAGTGCGTTACCTCATGACCTTCGCGCTGGTTTTTACCATTAAGTGTTTGTCACGTACTGTAAAATCAGCACGAACAGCATCACGTGTAGCGTAAGATGGTGCTGTATTGTTTCAGTTGCTCGAAGAGAAGTTCTGCTCAAGCAGCCGCTTCCTCAACGCGAACAAAAGGTTCTCACCGCGAGTGGTAGCGACCATTCGTGACTGCCCGCGTTGATAAATCTTGCTAGGAAGAGGTCCCGCGTTAGATTTTCGTCGCTCACAACTTACTGGTTTTTTTTCAGAACACTGTGAGCTCCGTGGAGCACGGAATGCGAAAAACTCCGCAAACTCCGCAAACGAAGTGGAGTTCACCGCCCAGGCCTTCTTTATATCAAATGCAAAAAGAACAATTGATGGACAGAATGCAGAACAATGTCATACATTCACCCCAGTACAGAGGTCCTTGTGACTGGGGGTGAATGTTTGTATTGTCCAGCATTCCATCCATCAATTGTTTCTTTTGCATATGTTGCCCTAAGTGAGAAGGGAAAGCCCAGACGTGGGTCCTGTGCTCACTACACCACTGGATTCAAGCTAGCCTGACTGATGAAGGGTGATGCCCTGAAACCGGTCCCAGGATTCTTGTTTCCAGTCCAGGGAGGACCTGGCTTTGCAGTTCGGGCTGGACTGTTCCCACAAGGAACAGGGTCAAGACTGATTTGCATATGGCTGGGTCCAAACTGGGGAGGGTGGTGAGCAAAAGAATGATGGATTAAACCCAGATCCTTGTGACTGGGGTGAATGTTTGCATTGTCCAGCATTCCGTACATCAATTGTTTCATTTGCATATTTTATATCAAAGGCTTTAGCTGTGGCATTGAGAAAATTATTCATTTAACAACAGAAAGGAGAGAGTACAGAAAATAATTGGCTGTTGCTTTTCCGCGAAGGAAATTGTTTGATTCTCAAACATGAGAAGTTCATTTGAAATTGATCAGAAGACATGAAACTGTAATGCAGTTCTAGGAAAAGTTAAATAAATGTTCACAATGCCTGTGAATCACCTCGTACAAACTTCTACTAATTTCATTTGAGGAATGGTACTGGGATGTAGTTCCTTGGCCACATACAATCAACAGGTTCTCCATCATAAAAGAAACAATTGTGATGCCTCTAACCCCATCAGTAGAGGTTTCTCTAATAATGTCAGTTTGATGGGGGTTTTTGAGGTCCTTTGAGTTGCCAGCTATTGCTGTCGCCCAGAGTTTTGGCCTCAACTCTGAGTATTGAGTATTGAAATTATTCCTGATGCAGTGTCCATCACTTCATCTCAAGAGGGATACACTGAGTCATGTGTAAAAATGCTTCTTTGTCATTTTAAATATATAAATTTGCAATAATATCAGGGGTACCACATTGCGAAAGGAGAAATTCATACATTTTAATACTCTTCCTGTTTCATAGTACAAATTGGGTTTTGGTTTAACTTGCATCCAAATATATTCAACAAAAATATCCGAGAATGGTCTTTCAAAATATTATCCCTGCCATACTTCTTGGTGATTGACTGATGTTGTTGCCTTAGAGAGATACATACACGTTCAGCTCCAACTACCAGCAACATGGATGCATCAATTACAATTTCAAATCTCCTGCCAAATTTCAGTACCCAGTTTTTGAAGATGCTGACATCTCTGATGGGGTTACTGCTCAGTCAGATAGTTCAACTGCCTTCATATTACATTGCTTAGCTGTTGTTGTCAAAATTTTCTGGCTGGTGTGAATTTTTTTAGAAACTAAGGGGCCAATACATTTTTCAGTGGTAGGGCCATTTCTCCAACAGGATGACGAAGTAAATGACTCCATTGCCCTGATGGAGATGCTGCCCACCGAATTTAGGAATGGCTCACGGTCATTTCTGAAGCATTGCCACCGTGATTCTTGTGAATGCTTTTCGCAGTTTGGTGCAGGGCTCTGTCAACATGATAAGCCTTGCACCAAACTGATTTCTTTTTTATTTTCAAAAAGAAAATTCGAAAGTGGAAACAGGAAAGAGGAATGCCCCCCTCTCGCCATTCCAAATGGCAAAGGGGGCATTTTTTGCTTGATACTGCCCTATATCGCCAGACAGTAAAAAACAGCTATAAATCCACGAATCCTGATTGGATAATACGAACTTTGTCGGGTCGTTGGAGAAGTTTGGCTACAACAGTGACGGAGTAGTCACTGCTGTAGCCAAATCTATGGTCTGCCCTATATTTATCAGGCGAGTGAATCACTGTTTTGGCAGGGAGGGGACTCAGTCCCGGTTGGGACAGAGTTCCCTCTCTGCCAACAATTAAATCAGCCCCTAAGTTTGTAATAAATTATAAAAAGTTGTATCCTGTTTAGTAAACTACATTTGTTTGTGCTGTGTTCTGCACCAATCTTTATCAGGTCTCTTTTTCTTGTGAATTTATAATTATTTAAACTCCTCTGTCAGTGATTCTGAGACCACGTCAGCATGCATTTGCAGTGGGCTGAGGGTTCAGAGGTGCTGCTTAACGGTGTTACAATTGGTACAGCTGAGCCTGAACCCTCTGAAGACATTTATGAGAAATAAAAGTTTACCATGCCAGTGATATAAAAGATCAAGAGGGACTTTGTTGGATGGTTGATGCCCAAATAACTGCCTTTGGCACTCTCTTATATCAAAAGCTCAGTTAATAATAATGCATGTTTGATGGTTTACGTCGCCATCCTGAATCTGCAAACCGCACAGTGTTTGTGTACTACAATTTAGGCTACATATTCTTCTGTCTAGAGAGTCATGCTCATTTGGAGGAGACTAACCACAACTATGGCAGGGTGCTTGTGTTGGTATGAAAGGTCAATCAGATTGCAAGTTCCTATGTGTAGTTTCAGGATGATTAAGCATGCAATTAAAATGCTACTGAAATGGCTTACTTTGATCCTAAATTGCATACAGAGATTGCTGTGAATGCTATCCCAGTGGGTTTGGGCATGAGTCTTGCCCAACATATTAGAAATGCAAACGCACAAAGGCATATTGTAGCTTATGCTAACTGAAGCTTGTCGCAGACTGAAGGAACTTACTCGCAACCTGAATAAGAAAACCTAGTTGTTGTTTGGGCTTGCAAATACATTCATGTGTTTCTGTATGGAAACATTTTCCGCTTGTTTCTGATCACCAAGCACTGTTTAATATTTTTGGCAATCCAATGGCAAACTTTCCCCTCGCATTGAGAGGTGGGGGCTACAACTGCAACAGTACGACTACACCATTGTGCACTGTCAACAAAAAGATCAAAACTCTGCCAACTTCATTTCTTGAGTGCTTATACAGTGTCAGGGTACCCCTTTTAAAGTGGCTGAGGGCTACCTTAACTTCATTGTGAGATCCAGCACTCCTACAGCTGTGTCCGTGGAGCATGTAAGTACTGCTACCAATGCAGATAGGAATATGCTTATCCTCAAAGACATTATTATGCATCAATCATGAAGAACACATGCTTCGACCTCTTGATATTGACAGTGAATATTAGAGATTCAAGAATGTGCTTGATGAACTGTTAGTTACACAAGAAGGGATTATTTTACGAGGGTCGCGAAATGTAATTCCTGAATAGTTTACAAGAGCAAAGTCATTAAAGTGGCACATGAGGGACATTGTGGAATTGTCGCCACAAAGTGAGCCATCCGGGACAGTGTTTGGTTCCCTCATCTTGTTGAGCAAGTTGAGAGAGAGCTCCAGGCTTGTCATTTGTGTAACTGTTTATATCCCAAAACAACAGAGCATCCTTTGAACATTTTGGATCTTCCAAAACACATCTCGGAGAAAATTGCATTTAACATATTTGGTCCCCTTGAAAATGGGCATTATTTCATTGTAATCATAGATGAGTACTCCCTGTTTCCTCTGGTAGAAGACCTTTAGTCAATCACTCATGATCAAGTAATTGGAAGACTAGAAGGCATATTTGCAAGCTGGGGTGTTCCGTCCATTCTAAAATCTGTCAATGGCCCCCCATTCAATGGCCGGGAATTCAAAAACGTTCTTACTCTTTGAATATCAAGCATCAGAAAAGTACACCTCTATGGCCACAGGATAATGGAATTGTTGAATGTTTTATGAGCACTCTTAGGAAGGATTTTCAGCGCGCTGCACTAGAGGGACTTGAGCTCAAGTCAGTTCTTCATTTTACTCTTCGTGCCTACAGATCTACCCCCATCCGACAACTGGCGAAAGCTTGGCCACCCTGATGCATGGGAGAGCCATGGGTACCAAGCAGCCCCAGTGTACCACTGAAAGAACAATTGATTCCTAGAAAGTTTGACTCACTGATTCATCTCACAAGTCCAGAATGAAGACGTATGCAGACAAGCATCGATGTGCTTGGGATATTACATTTCAGAAAAGGGCTCTTGTCTTTGTCAAGCAGAGGTGAAAATGCAAATCTGATGCTCCATTCAATGTCGATCCATTGCAAGTTGTGACTAGCAAGGGACACATGGTGACTGCTCACCATCATGGAAAGCCCACTACGAAGGATTCCTCATATTTCAAGTGCCTTGCTCGGAGTCTGTCGGTTCTAGATATCCAGAGTTAGACTCTGCCATTAGAGGGTCAGGAGAGCCCCAGAGCTGCTTCTTGGCAAGTACACCATTGCCTGCTGCAGTTATTTCTCCTGTGTCTCCTCAGCCTCACACCACAAGATCTGGAAGAGTGGTTTGCCTAGCTGACTCATTGAGGAAGTATGTTGTATATATGTTTTGTTTGTATTTTTTTATTTAACAAAGGCGGAGGTGTAGTGTCTTGGGTATGATGGAGCGCAGCACCCATATGGTCCCTAATGGACTCGTAGTTTAGTGACATAAGGTATTAGGTGTAATTAATAAAATTCATGATGCAGTACTTTTCAGTTCGATGTTACACTCTGAGAAATAAAGACGTGTAATACAGAGCTCCGTGTGTGGCGTAATTAATTTACAGGCTACTAGGCTGGGGAGGATGCTACACTATCCTGGTTCTACAATTTTCTATCAGACAGAACACAAAAACATGTTGTCTCCTCATGCAAGATTTCTGTCAGATTGTTAACTTGTAGCGTTCGCCTTACCTCCAGGGATTTATGCTGTCTCCCCTTCTTTTCGAGGTCTACGTAATTTTTGGGGCTTATTTAATTTCTGTTGGTTCATCTAATTTCTTTTGGTTTTGGACTTTTCATGTATGGCGATGATATTCAAATTTCCTTGAAAATCACAGGTGATTTTATTAGTTGTGCCTCTCATCTGCATGACTGTGTGTCTGAGGTCGTGTGCGAGCTGCGAACATACCAACCAACCAAACATCAATGGGTAGAAGACCAATATTTTACGTCCAATGAGGCCCTCCCCATGTTAGAAATTGCAGTTGTAGTCTCCTTCCCTAGGCCAAAGGTCAACTTCTTTTGACTGAGTAAACATCTGTGGAATTACATTTGACTTTGCCCAGTCGATGGTCAGCCAAATGAATGCTATGGTCGGTTCTTGCTTCTTCCAACTTCACAACCTAAAACATTTTCTTCACCTGTTTTCCTCATAAAATGCTTTATTCAGAATCATTTTATTTCAACACGAGTAGATTATTATTGCAGCTTGGTATATCTGGATCTCCCTCAACATGCAGTTGGCAAATTATAGTTGGTGCAAAATAATGCTGCCAGGTTAGAACTGGCTTTGAAGGTAAGGGATCATATGTCTCCAGCTCTGATGACGTTGCATTAGTTGCCAATTGAGGAACCTATTGTGTTTAAATCTATTTTCCTTGTATACAAAGCTGTATTTGCATCCAGACACATTTGCCACTGTCAACATCTTAAATGGTACAATCATAGGTGTTTATTGTGATCTAGAAGCTACATTTTTCTTGACGTCCCCAGGTTTCATGGAAGGTCCGCAAGTGGTCATGTCTTTTCTGTGACGGCTGCAATGTAATAGAACTTACTGCCTTCTGCCTTGAGAGAAGAGTCTAACCTGCTGAAGTTCAGGGACTGAGTGCTTTTCTTTTGCTGTGTTTCTCCTAATGTCTTCTTTTTTCACAGGTCTTTTGAAGTACATTTTAAGAGTTTTAAATTTTTTTTTATCTACAGCACAAGATACCTTCATGGGTGAACTTTCGAGCTTTATGAAAATCTAAACTTAACTTCTTTAATTTTCACATCTTTTTGCGCTTTTTAAAAAAAAGTTCTGTCATAGTTTTGCTGTTGACAAGTTGCTATATTTTCATACTCTGATAAAGGACATACTGTACAAAAAAATGTCATTCGGAGTAAAGAGGTACTGTTGAGGTGAAGAGAGCTACGTTATGGAAACAAGTTAGTGGAGTGGAAAAACTAGGAAATCCATCCTGCGGCCATGTTTTGCTCAAGTTGTTTTAAATTTGTATTTCTTTTTATTTTTGTAGAACTGGATAGCTCGGGTTTCAGATGTGTGCCCAATGAGGAACTGCTAACTGTTTATTCCTGCAGTTACCTTTCT
Source organism: Lissotriton helveticus (assembly GCF_964261635.1). NCBI lineage: Eukaryota > Metazoa > Chordata > Amphibia > Caudata > Salamandridae > Lissotriton > Lissotriton helveticus. Next base: position 1,208,935,354 of record NC_136059.1, read on the forward strand.
CTAATACGGATAGTTATTGACATATTGGACATTTGTATCAGTCAGCTATAAAACAATTGCCAAGGTAAAGATGAAAGTGGAAGGGCAATGAACTTCAAACAGCCAACATCAACAAACAAAATTGATGGCACGACGCTGGCAAACTGAGAATCACTGCTGGTTGGATGCAGCCTTATAGCATCTTTCTCTGGTACATTCCTATACCTGTAGACAACACCACAGAACAGAGCTTCAGAGATTCCCTCCTTGATGCCACGTAAACCATAGCCTTCGCATATCCTTAAGTGATATCATATACACAGCAACTCCATCAACTGATTGTGGTACCTACACATTCTGCAAGTCACTCTACTAGACATAACTTCTGCAACCCACATTTGGGTACCATTAAAATCATTAACCCCATCCACTGGAACAACCACCACCTCATCTCCTTGATGTGTAACATTATATCAAAACCCGCAGACAATTTAACCCCACACAACTACCTAGAGACAATAGAACACGCTTAACATGGAAGAAATTGAGAATTACCTTGAGGCAAATTTAAACCACCAACAGATACCAACAAAAGGGATGTTGTATGAATGGATGAACCAAGACTTTGACAGAATAAATTCAATAAGACCTTCTACAGGATCAAAGAGGAAACAAAAGTAACATTGGACCAACAATGAAATGAAGAAGATAAAAAGAGAGTTGGGCAAACTGCAACACCAATGCTAAATTATCAAAGAAGGCTCAAAGCAAAACTCTCTTCCAAAGAGTTAATAGGATTTATGAATCCTACATCAAAAAAACAGAATGGGTGCACTACTCATACAGGATTACTAATGGCAAACATGCCACAAATGAGCTACACAAAATATTATAGAATTTCACAGTCCAAAGTGTACCTTTAAACACAAACTTTCTGCAACCTACTGGCAGATCACTTCACCATATGTTAGGACTTTAAACTAGGATTCCAGAGACACCAAACCTGACCCAGTCATATCTTTCCATTTGAAAATTGCACTTATACAATGTGATTAGATAAGCACAATGTTATCCTATGAGAGAGATAGGCGTTGCAGTAATGAAAAACTAATTTAAGAGTTTTTCACTGTCAGGACATGTAAAACTTAAACGTACATGTCCAACTTTTTAAACACATTTCACCCTGCCCTCTAGGATGTCCAGGGCCTACCCTAGGGGTGACTTACATGTATTAAAATAAAGCGTTTGGGCCTGGTAAAACGGTTTACTTTGCCAGGTTGAAATGGCAGTATAAACTGCACAAACAGGTTCAGCAGTGGCAGGCCTGAGACATGGTTAAAGCGCTACTTAAGTGGGTGGCACAATCAGTGCTGCAGGCCAACTAGTAGCATTTAATTTACATGCCCTGGCAACTTATAGCACTACTTTACTAGGGACTCATAAGTAAATTAAATATGCCAATTGGATATGAGCCAATATTACCATGGTTAGAGGAGAGAGCACATGCACTTTTGCACTGGTTCGCAGTGGTAAAGTGCTCAAAGCACTGAGGCAACCAAAAACGAGGTCAGAAAAATAGAGGAGGAAGGCAAAAAGTTGGGGGGAAGACTACCCTAAGGCTGACAGGTCTAACACAAACCATCTCAAAATTGACTTTGCAAAAAACTGAGATCCTAACCTGTAGAGAATGTAGATTCTCTAAGTTTGGGAAGAGAGACTCTGGATTTCATGAAAGACACAGAGCCTAGCATTATTACGAAGTCTTTTATTACTACTCCATTGCAGCACTTTAAAGAAAACAATAACCACACTTAAAATTCCGTAGCCAGAATGTCACTAGTGTCTATATAAGTCTCAACCCAGCAGCCATCTTCTTCCTTTAAGCTGCTCCACCACAAACAATCTTGAATCAAACTTGCAAAACAACGACCAAACGTAAAACACTCCCACTTCTTCTTCTGAACCGAAACCCTCCCCTCTTATTGTGCAACTAAAAAGTAACCGTGTAACAATTTAAACTGGTCCTTGACAAATCTTGTTCACAAATGTCCACCAAACTATTATTTTTCATCTTTTTTATGTCAACTCTCCCTTTGAAATCATTCTTACTGGGAAGGAAGGGGGATAAGGCTACCCTTCATGTCTTTAATGAAGTCCTGATTCCCTCTTCCCAAACTTGGGGAATCTACATTTCATGTCAAGACCGGATGCTAGCATTATGCATGGTCAAAGATGTGATCACACAAGAGATGAAACATGTGACATTGATTTTAAATAAAAACTTGCAAACATATCCACATTAGACCAGTCTGACCCTTTTAATATCTCCTATAGCCGGCCTCCTCATGAGAATTCTTTACTTGCTATCACACCTTTAACTGAATATGCACCCAACTTCTTCATTTCTACTCTTGGCTCAAGCCCACATGTTCTCAGCCAACGTGCTAATGTTGCCGAACTTACTGGATAATAAGGTCCTACATTGAAATCAACAATTGGGTTACCCCATCCTCTGAGACTCTTCCATCCTACTCTCATACTCTTCCAAACAGTGTAATAAACATAACTTTGGATGATCATTTAAGGTAGAATCTTGAAGAAGGCCTTATTATGACTTTGGCGGTCCTACAGAGGACGGTGCAATGCGCCATCCATTGTGGGACTGACAAAGCAAAGCTAATACCGGGCTTCATGAAGTTAATGGAAGAACTGAAGATGTGGGGACAGTTGCTAGAGTTGAGCAATTGTGTGTGGATTTGGAGGAGATCATGTAGCAGACATGCAACGTTTTTGAAACACTTCAATAGGAAAATGCATCTACTGGTAAGATAGCTCAGCAGGTAGGAACCTGTGGCTGACATCTGTGTAGGATTTGTAGGACAGTGGAATGAGTGCTGATAGGACTGACTTCAGTTTTATTTAAATTGATTTATTGCCCCCTCCTAACATCAACCAACCGCCTTCACTTTTTCTTTCCTACCATTTGCTCCCTACTGAGCTCTTGAGTTACATCTATTCCACTCCTATTTCATCCATGAAAATTGATTTACAGCTGCCAGTTGTACAATCAAACTTCTCACAGTTTTTAGTGTGGGAAATTTCCTAAAAAGTTTTAGTGCCTACCCACAAACCTTCAAGCTTGTTGACTTTTACCTTCTGTCACTGATGCAGTAGAAGCAGTGTTTTGTTACCATCTTATGTCCCACACCAACATTTAATAAACTATCTGAAACATAACACTAATGACAGGCCCATAAGTCACTATCACACAGTTAGCTGCAACACAGGTCCTCCGATGGATCTTTGGTAGAGCTAAAAGGGACTACGTAAAAGGGACTAAGTAATGAAAGTCAGAATGCTAATACCTCACTAGGACCTACAATGAAGAAGTAGCTTTACATCAGTAATCATGTAAAATAACTCATGAATAAAGATAAACACTAAGTCGTATCTTTTTAATTCTTCCTAATATTTCATAATATGAATGGTCAAACACAAGAACACAGATTATAATGTCATCTTTAGATTCAATGTTACAGGATACATTCTCAATAAGAAACAACGCATCAAAATACATCAAAAACAGGTATAGAGGAGTGAGAGGGAGAGAGAAAAATCATTGCAATGACAAATATGCAAGAATATCAGTTTCTCATACGAACCCAGAAATACAAATGCACAGTGTTCATTCAGTCTGAAAAGCGAATCCCTCAGCCAAAAGGGTATAGCACAAGCAGCATCACCAGCCTGATGTGCAACGTCAAATAGGAAAGTCTTTAGGATTGCAGGATTCATGCCAGCCAGAGCAACAAAATCAGCACAGCATTCATGATACCATGAACGCAGGGTCAGGTCACCAATCTTGTGAACGAGCTGATGAACATTTTTGTCACAGAAGTTCTTATAGTACATCACACTCTTATCTCCATAAAATATTTCATTTTCTCTCTTCTCCTCGCATCCTCAATGGTCATTTTGCGTGAGGAGACAGTCTTCCGAGTTCAACTTTATAAAAATTTCTAAACGACTATTGTGTAAACTTTATTACATCAACTTCTGAGGAAGGAAAAGAAAGCCCTTGATACAGAAGTATATAAATGTTGAAACAATTATACTAGGACTACCTCATCTCTCGCCTAGACAGGAAAAACCTAAAAAGTTTATTCAGAAATAGACTAATATCCACATTCTAAGGAAACATTTGAAACTTTTGAAGGGCAGGAGCATGGAAGAACATCCTCTAACATTTTCTAAGGCCTACATTATTTTAGCAAAAGAGAGAATTATTTCTAAAAGATTTATGAAATCTTTCATGAAGAATAAATGCTTTTCTTCTGTGTTTGTCGTGTCTCTGCATTTTAGATGACATAAATCACATTCAATTTACAGACAAGATTATTCTTCATTATTCAATAAATACTAATCATCTATGTTTCTCATTACGTTAATATCATTACTCGGGAAAACATTTGTCGATTCTCCTTTACACATTTTCACGTTATACATTGTTTTTATGTGTCACTATAATACATCTTATTAGTTTACGTTAATTCACACTTTCAGGCAGATTACATTGAGCAGATTTTATTTACAAAAATCATGCTCCATCAATCCCCCATCTGATAGTACTACAAGCCATCACAATATCACTAACCAGATTACCATCTGATAACAATCTTTCAGAATGTAGATGTCATAGTTTTCATCTGTTTTAGTATAACACCTTCAATATCTTTCATAACATCATAATAAACACCTTTTCATTCTTCCATTTTTATCTCTTCTCTCTTCTTTGCCCTTCGTTTCACATCTTTTGTTTTATTTTTGCAACATTTATAAAGCAGAATTACCATTAGTATGCCAGTAGCAATAGCAACTATCAGAGTTAGTATCCTCACTAATAAGCTATTAGCAAATGTTAAAAACCAGTTACCTGTTGAAGAGAAACCCTTACCAAGTTTCTCCCAACAACCATCAACCTTCAGTTCAACTAAGTCATCATGTAAATGTGTAATGTTGCCGATATATCCCTGCACATCTCTAATCTTATCAGGAATATATGTGCAACATTGTGAATTTTCAGCATACTACAGACTCTGCCCTCCTTTGCCAATAACACATCTAGAGCACATCTATTTTGTAAAACCATGGTTCTCATTGCAACAATTTCAGTATCAATTATCAAAAACCCACCAGCAGTATCCATTAATAAACGATCAACCACTGTAGATACATTTCTAATCTTTTGTGAATTTAGAATCACCCCCACTGAAGGTATTAATGCCCCAAATATATATCTCCCACAATTTCTGCAGCACTTATTCCCCTTTTACTCCATGTTAGTTTCTTTTCATTGGTTCCATGTTTCTCACTAACATGATAGATCTTTGGTAAGGCTACTCCCATATAGCAACACCCATATCAATGTTTTGGCAACCTGAAGTAGGCATTCTTACCACACACATAATAAACTCCAGGAAAAACAGCAACATAGCCACCCGCTCAAAACCTAACCTCCTGTAATTAGGAAGGTATGTTCACATTCGCTGAAACCAATTAAATAATTATTATATTCAGTCTTCTGCCTAAGTAAGTAAAGCTTTCCTCTGTGAGGCCAATCCAAAGTCATTGCAGCATGAGTCTCATTCTTTTTGTAATTACCTTCCTTATGTGCCCAAGGTGGTTCTTTTGTTTTCTGTTCTGTAGCCTTTCTCTTAAACTCTTGACATCTATCTTCCACAGTATTAATAAATTCTATTTCTACACAATCACTTTACAAGTCTGTTTATTTCGATGTGCATATATGTATCAATCGTTTTAGTAGTATGGAAAAACTCACCCATATATTTAGCATTCTCCGCACAATACACTATATTCATGTTCTTTCTAATAGGAACTTCTGAAAGACTAGATAAAAGTTTGAATAATAAAATTGAAACTCCTCCTTACCATAGAACAAACTTGTTAGTACACTACACAACATTCCATATGTTAGTGGAAGGAGGTGATAAGTCACCCCTTCAGACACAGACATAAGTATGTGCATGCACACATAATATCTTGCATACATTGTATCAATATATCTATAAAGGAGTTAAGTAAAGACATTTAATGACGAATCATTAATAGATTTGTCTTGATGTAAATCACTTCCTGTTAGTTCCTTAATATTAGTGTCTGGCTCTTCTTTCAGGTCTCTTTTAACATTCATAGATACATGCTCATTATTAGAGTTAACTACATTAATAAACATAAAATGTGGTACTATGATTGCTAATATCAACCACACAAACACTGCTATTAAAACACATGAAAGACAAACATTAAGACATTTTCGCCTAAATAAACCCAGATTCTGTTTACCAGTCTCAGTTTTAATTCTATCCATCCTACAAAATCAAAAAGTTAAACATCTAAAATAATAAAAAATCTTGAAAAACCTTGTAAAAATATACTAGATGTAAAAAATATACAAAACTAAATTTTGCTAGACTTGTTCTAGGTTATGCACCCAATACTTTTAAAGCCTTGAGCTCCTCTTCACGATTCTTCAGAACTTTTCTTCTGTTTCAGAACTTTTCCTAAAATTCATTTATTTTCTTAAATCTCCTCTCTCTTTTTCTGTACCCTTTTCAAATGGAACAGTTCATTTAGGGTGGTTCATATAGATTATTTTTCTTGAACAGAACTCAAGGAATTCTTTTTCCAGTCATTAGTTGCAGCAGCCAAATATGTCCCTTCTGGTGCTTGTACTTCTTGCTTGCTATTTTTTATAAATTCCGTTCTTCACACTGGATTTTCTTCTTCTGTTTCAATTTGCCCAGATTGGCTAGATATTGCAATTAGTGTCTCTGGACTTTTTTCATTAAGATAGTATCTTAATCTCCTAATCCCTTTTGGCCACATGTCACCTTTCTTTGTTCCTTTTCCATTTACATTGTCAATTTCACTTGCAATCACCTCAGTGCTTTCTCTTGATGAACCCCTTTTCATTTTTTCTTGATTTCTTTCAAGGATCAACTCATCAGCCGCATTATTAGTGATGATATCACCTTCCTCAGATAAAAACGTCAATCTACATTCTGTTTGATCAGTTTGTTCAATTGAATGTTCCACATTGATTGAATGTAAATTTAAAGCACAAAAACGTGTAATTTCATCCGCATAGCGATTGCCCAGAGTAATGTATTCACAACTACATCTGTGTGCAGGACATTTCACCACCCCAATTTGTGCCGGCATTTGAAGTGCCGTCAGTAGATCCTTTACACACTCACCGTTTGTATAGGTGAACCCGAAGAGGTCAAGTATCCAGGTTGAGACCACAACTGTCCAAAATCGTGGACAACCACAAAACCATATTGACTATCCTTAATATGGTTACTCTCATTTGTTTTGTTAAAGGATAGACTCTTGACAAGGCTTTTAACTCAGCCACTTCAGCTGAACTCACTCCTTTCAACCATGAAGCTTCAACCGCATTCGCAAATTACATACGCAGCTCGTAAACATCCTTTTGAATCTCTCATACATGATCCATCTACAAACAGCACAATATCAGACTCTGGGAATGGTGTATCTTTGATATCAGGCCTTGGTTTTGTACATAATTCAGTCCAAAACAATTGTACAACCGGGAGTCGGTAACAAGGTATCTGGATTCAGACTTGTACATCTTACTACTGTAACATTCTCTGCACCCAATATCACTTGCTTATATTATGTTAATCGACTGCTTGTAAGATGCTGTGTGCAAGTTTGTGTTAACAAAATCTCAACTGAATGCGGTACATGCACTTTCAAAGGATGACCCATAACAATTGTTTCACTCGGTTCAAGACTCATGCATGTAGCAGCAACTCCTTTTAAACATCATGGTAATGCTGCAACTACCGGATCAAAAGTGGCGAAGAAATATGCCACTGGTCTTCGTGCTGTTCCATGTGTTTGCGTTAGAACTGACAGTGCGCAACCATCACGTTCATTACAAAACAACGCAATTCCTTCTCAAAATCTGGAATCCCTAAATGCTGGTGCTCAACATAAACTATCTCACAACTCAAGAAATGTTTTCGTGCATCAAGATGTATTGGATCTATCAGATCTTTGTGAGTCAAACTCTGTAATTGCTTGGCTATCAGTGAAAAATGTATTATCCAACCATTCCTAAAAACATTCAAACTTCTTTCTGTGTTTTTGGCTGATTCGTTTGCATAATAACACTAATCCGATCTTGAGAAACCTTACTGATTCCTTTTTCAATGATGTGACCCAAGTAAATACCTTCTTTTTTACAAAATTGTAACTTTGCCAGTGACACTTTATGCCCACCTACTGCCAGATGGTTCAGTAGAGTAATTGTATCTGTCACACAGTCTTCTTTTGTCTTGGATGCAACCAATACGTCATCAATAAATTGCACTAAAACAGAGTCTTTAGGAATTACCAATGTCTCTAAACATTTCTTTAATATATGATTGAAGACTGAGGGGCTCGCTGTATACCCTTGAGGAACTCAGCACCATGCCAAAAGATGGTTTCTGAACCGGACCACAAATAAATATTGACTACCCGGATGTAAGGGTATCGAGAAAAATACTTGACAAAGATCGATGACTGAAAACCACTCTGCATCACATGGAATTTGATATAGGATCACAGCTGGATTTGGTACAATTGGACAACAAGGTATAACAATTTGGTTTACCTTTCTCAGGTCCTGTATGATCCTATATTTCCCATTAGTCTTGCAAATTTCCATTACAGGCGAATTGCATGGACTCCCTAAAATCTATTTTAGTATTTCTTGTTCAATTAGCATATCAATCACAGGTGTCACTCCTGCAATGGTCCCAGGACTCATTTTGTAGGGTGGTATTTTTGGAAATTCTGCATTAAGCTTTACTGTAATTTGAAAAGAAGCAACTCATTTCATCAATCCAATGTCTTTTCCTGTAAAGTCCCACAGTTCAGACAACACAGTATCATTCAATTCAACAGGCAAATCATTTGCTGAAAGTAATGGATGCAAGTCATTCACTTCTGTTCCCTGCCTTGTTAACTTGAAAATAACATCTTCCTCTTTTGTATGAAATGCTATTCCATATGGAGTGCAATAGATGGAACCATTCATTTTACAAAGCAAATAACTGGGCTTGTGTCACACACAACAAATTTGTGTCGTTCTTGCACATTTCCAATTTGAACTTTCATTGGTTTTGTAACTGGTGTTTTAATCAATTTGTTTGAAACTCCTACAACTTGGATAGTTTCTCCGGAGAGGGGTAGGTTTGGGATTTTCACAGATCTTGCAGTGGAACAGGTAGCACCAGCATCTACAAGGAATGTAATAGCGTTACCATCAACCGCGCTATACACATAGGGACCTGACTGATCTACCTCTAGAGATGCACCAAGAACGCATTCTTCCTCCCCCCACAGGCACCGTCATTGGGATGTATCTGAATCATTTTCTTCTGTTTGCATCAAATATTGTGAAACCACCTGCACATTTGAATTGACTTTACCATTCGTATGAAAACCCATATTCACATTGTATCTTTGTACTTGACCATTCATATCCTGATTTGGCATAGGAGCTTGTGGTATTTACAATCACTGACTCCTACCATTTGATACCTGTACTTGTGAATTTTGGTTTTGCCACTGATTCATCCGATTCACTTGCACCTGATGATTTTGATTCTGCATCTGATTCTGATCGTATGTTCCTGATTCTATGTCAGGACCAGAAGCTCCGATTATGCTTCTCATTTCTTTACTGAAGAAATCTCAGCAGCCAATCAAATCACAATAAAAGAAATAAACACTACAATACCCATGAACACACACCAGGTATCACATGACAACCATAGAAAATCCCCTATAAAAGGTCCATAAGAGAATACTATATCCTCTTTCTTTGCTGCTCCGCAGCAAGTTAAGTGGTTTGCATTGTACTTGCATTCTTTCATGCTCGCTTTGATTACAGCGCATTTGCTATCGCATTCTTACTTGCTGTACTTAAATATTGCCCTTTTTGTTCACCGTGTGCCGCTCAATGCGCGTTGCATTTTAGACTTAGTTTCTTTCTGGTTTTCGCAGCTATTTCGTTACTAGGAGCGTTTGTCACCTCCCTGGTTCGGGCGCTTCGCGCCCGCGCTTGATTTTTTTTGGAGTGGGAGTTCGGGGGCTAGAGGACGAGCGTACTGGCATCACGTAGTTCTCTTTCTCTTGTGATCAGGTGGTCCTTACCGCGCATGCGCAGCCGCCATTTCTTTGAAGATTGCCGGTTTTACGCATCTCAAATTAGCGTGGGAGCATCGCTTTTCAAGCTCTTTGCCCACTTGCCTGTCACAGCCCCAGTTTACGTCCAAACTTCGAAAAATTACCAGTTTGGGCTGGATAATAGTGCATTGGCATTGCTAGAGTGGTTCTTGGCAAGCCCTCCCTCCACGCTTAATTTGTTGACTCAGTGTTACTTTGTAACTGTGTTGTTGGCTTGACACTCCCCCTATTTTGCCTTCTGGTAGTACTTTTGATTAATGTGTCTACACTTCCTCCAGTGGGCATTATTGACACTTTATTGTGTTATTATGGCTGAATATTATGATGAGGAACGTTACTATTAGGACGAAGGGGCCTCTGGGTCCATGGAGCAAGAGTTGGTTGAAGCGCTTGATGTGGGTGTCCACTCTGTTAATAAAGTGCTGGTTCTTGCTATTGAGCCCTTGAAATGTCATCTGTGTTCTTATGCTTTGCAACAGGGCTGGCTACCTAGGATGTATGTCGTTACAACGCATGCTTTTTCCACGCATGCCTTTACAACGCAGGGTTTACAACGCAAGTCATTACAACGACTTGCGTTGGGGGGGCGCTGGATAGTGGAATAGTTTAATTTACTATTCCAACTCCAGTCCCCGTGGATAGTAGGGAAGGTTTTGGATAGTAAATTAAACTATTCCCTATCCCACAGTGCCCTCCAGCGCAAGTCGTTACAACGACTTGTAAAGGTTGTAAAGGTACTGTGTGGAAAAAGTTTAGTTGTAAAGTATGTTTCCCGCTACCTACTTCCTCTGGTCGTCCTTCCTCTAATGCTGCGAAGGTTGCGAATTCTCATAAATCTGATTATGCTAAATTAGCCTAGGCTCTCTCTAATGACCATTCCTATGGTCATTCTTCCAAGGACATTCTGGCTTCGCATTCTCGTCAGACTGACGATGGGGACACTTCCTCTGACACACCTTCGGACCAGGAAGACTGTCCTCCTCCAGCTAAAAAGTTTCATATGGAGCATTATGTTGATACCCCAACGCATCCTACACTCCTTACCGTTGACCCAACCAAAATTGTACACTCTAATTCATCTTCCTGGCTTCCTTCCGCAGAGGTAGCAGATTATGTGCAGTCCCATATTTGTCAACCTTTTGATAAGGATGTGAGAACGCGCCTGCGTTCTGAATGTCCTCGGATGGATTTGGCTGACAAGTTGGCAGAAACTCCCGAATTCGATCCTTCCATGATGAATTATCTCAAGAAATAAACCAAAGATTCAAAAAAAGGGGATCGATAGAGCATGGCGTTCTTGTCAGGACAAGTTGTTAGACTTGCTTGGCCCCCTCACCAACAATTTGGAAATAGGTTTTCGGGCTAAAGAGTCCGCCTACGCCATTAACCCTGATGATTTGATTGGGTGGGCTCAGAGAGCCATTTGTCAGTTGGGTAACGCCAATCATGCCATGTCTTTTGAACGTAGGAGATCTATTCTCTTAAAATTGGACCCGAAGTTAGCAGAATTGTCTTCTTTTGAATCTGGGCTGTTAGCTCAAGGTTTGGTGTTTGGTCAGCCTTTTCTTAAAGATTTGACCAAATTTGTTGCCACTTTCAGTGGTCTTGATAAAGCTCAGTCCTCCCTTAAATGGGCTTTTCGCCCGGTTTTTTGACGAGCCGGACGATATAGGGGACGATCGTTCGGCCGCAGTTTTAACCAAGGCGCCCAGCGTGGCTCTCAGTCCCATCGTGGAGGTTATCAGGACTCCGGCTATGACAATACCTTCTCCTTCTATCCCACTCGCAGAGCACGCAACAAGTTCAGGAAAGGGCGTTATGGTGGAAATCAAGGTGGACAACAGGACTCGCAAAAACAACAAGTGATGGACTGAATGTGGATCAATGTCACACACTCCCCCAGTCAAAAGATCTGGGCCCAAATCCATCGTTTTTTTGCACTCCACACCACCCTGGGTTAGACAATGGCGATATGCAAATCAGCTCTGACCCTGTTGCCCCATGGGAACAGTCCAGTCCGAACTACAAAAGCCATGTCCTTCCCAGAACGGAATCAAGCATCCGAGGACCGGACCGGTTTCGAGGTAACACCTCTCTTCAGCCCGGCTAGCTTGATTCCAGTGGTGTGGAGTGCCTGGGACCCACGTCTGGGCATCCCCAGCGCACCTAGGGCGGCAATTGCAAAAACAACAAGTGATGGACTGAATGTGGATCAATGTCACACACTCCCCCAGTCAAAAGATCTGGGCCCAAATCCATCATTTTTTTGCACTCCACACCACCCTGGGTTAGACAATGGCGATATGCAAATCAGCTCTGACCCTGTTGCCCCATGGGAACAGTCCAGTCCGAACTACAAAAGCCATGTCCTTCCCAGAACGGAATCAAGCATCCGAGGACCGGACCGGTTTCGAGGTAACACCTCTCTTCAGCCCGGCTAGCTTGATTCCAGTGGTGTGGAGTGCCTGGGACCCACGTCTGGGCATCCCCAGCGCACCTAGGGCGGCAATTGCAAAAACAACAAGTGATGGACTGAATGTGGATCAATGTCACACACTCCCCCAGTCAAAAGATCTGGGCCCAAATCCATCGTTTTTTTGCACTCCACACCACCCTGGGTTAGACAATGGCGATATGCAAATCAGCTCTGACCCTGTTGCCCCATGGGAACAGTCCAGTCCGAACTACAAAAGCCATGTCCTTCCCAGAACGGAATCAAGCATCCGAGGACCGGACCGGTTTCGAGGTAACCCCTCTCTTCAGCCCGGCTAGCTTGATTCCAGTGGTGTGGAGTGCCTGGGACCCACGTCTGGGCATCCCCAGCGCACCTAGGGCGGCAATTGCAAAAACAACAAGTGATGGACTGAATGTGGATCAATGTCACACACTCCCCCAGTCAAAAGATCTGGGCCCAAATCCATCGTTTTTTTGCACTCCACACCACCCTGGGTTAGACAATGGCGATATGCAAATCAGCTCTGACCCTGTTGCCCCATGGGAACAGTCCAGTCCGAACTACAAAAGCCATGTCCTTCCCAGAACGGAATCAAGCATCCGAGGACCGGACCGGTTTCGAGGTAACACCTCTCTTCAGCCCGGCTAGCTTGATTCCAGTGGTGTGGAGTGCCTGGGACCCACGTCTGGGCATCCCCAGCGCACCTAGGGCGGCAATTGCAAAAACAACAAGTGATGGACTGAATGTGGATCAATGTCACACACTCCCCCAGTCAAAAGATCTGGGCCCAAATCCATCGTTTTTTTGCACTCCACACCACCCTGGGTTAGACAATGGCGATATGCAAATTAGCTCTGACCCTGTTGCCCCATGGGAACAGTCCAGTCCGAACTACAAAAGCCATGTCCTTCCCAGAACGGAATCAAGCATCCGAGGACCGGACCGGTTTCGAGGTAACCCCTCTCTTCAGCCCGGCTAGCTTGATTCCAGTGGTGTGGAGTGCCTGGGACCCACGTCTGGGCATCCCCAGCGCACCTAGGGCGGCAATTGCAAAAACAACAAGTGATGGACTGAATGTGGATCAATGTCACACACTCCCCCAGTCAAAAGATCTGGGCCCAAATCCATCGTTTTTTTGCACTCCACACCACCCTGGGTTAGACAATGGCGATATGCAAATCAGCTCTGACCCTGTTGCCCCATGGGAACAGTCCAGTCCGAACTACAAAAGCCATGTCCTTCCCAGAACGGAATCAAGCATCCGAGGACCGGACCGGTTTCGAGGTAACACCTCTCTTCAGCCCGGCTAGCTTGATTCCAGTGGTGTGGAGTGCCTGGGACCCACGTCTGGGCATCCCCAGCGCACCTAGGGCGGCAATTGCAAAAACAACAAGTGATGGACTGAATGTGGATCAATGTCACACACTCCCCCAGTCAAAAGATCTGGGCCCAAATCCATCGTTTTTTTGCACTCCACACCACCCTGGGTTAGACAATGGCGATATGCAAATCAGCTCTGACCCTGTTGCCCCATGGGAACAGTCCAGTCCGAACTACAAAAGCCATGTCCTTCCCAGAACGGAATCAAGCATCCGAGGACCGGACCGGTTTCGAGGTAACCCCTCTCTTCAGCCCGGCTAGCTTGATTCCAGTGGTGTGGAGTGCCTGGGACCCACGTCTGGGCATCCCCAGCGCACCTAGGGCGGCAATTGCAAAAACAACAAGTGATGGACTGAATGTGGATCAATGTCACACACTCCCCCAGTCAAAAGATCTGGGCCCAAATCCATCGTTTTTTTGCACTCCACACCACCCTGGGTTAGACAATGGCGATATGCAAATCAGCTCTGACCCTGTTGCCCCATGGGAACAGTCCAGTCCGAACTACAAAAGCCATGTCCTTCCCAGAACGGAATCAAGCATCCGAGGACCGGACCGGTTTCGAGGTAACACCTCTCTTCAGCCCGGCTAGCTTGATTCCAGTGGTGTGGAGTGCCTGGGACCCACGTCTGGGCATTCCCAGCGCACCTAGGGCGGCAATTGCAAAAACAACAAGTGATGGACTGAATGTGGATCAATGTCACACACTCCCCCAGTCAAAAGATCTGGGCCCAAATCCATCGTTTTTTTGCACTCCACACCACCCTGGGTTAGACAATGGCGATATGCAAATCAGCTCTGACCCTGTTGCCCCATGGGAACAGTCCAGTCCGAACTACAAAAGCCATGTCCTTCCCAGAACGGAATCAAGCATCCGAGGACCGGACCGGTTTCGAGGTAACACCTCTCTTCAGCCCGGCTAGCTTGATTCCAGTGGTGTGGAGTGCCTGGGACCCACGTCTGGGCATCCCCAGCGCACCTAGGGCGGCAATTGCAAAAACAACAAGTGATGGACTGAATGTGGATCAATGTCACACACTCCCCCAGTCAAAAGATCTGGGCCCAAATCCATCGTTTTTTTGCACTCCACACCACCCTGGGTTAGACAATGGCGATATGCAAATCAGCTCTGACCCTGTTGCCCCATGGGAACAGTCCAGTCCGAACTACAAAAGCCATGTCCTTCCCAGAACGGAATCAAGCATCCGAGGACCGGACCGGTTTCGAGGTAACACCTCTCTTCAGCCCGGCTAGCTTGATTCCAGTGGTGTGGAGTGCCTGGAGTGAACTGGGGTGGCGGAGTGAGCTAAAGAACGGTGATGGATTAAACCCAGATCAGTTGACTGGGGGTGAGTGTTTGTATTGTCAACGCTCCGTCCATCACCACCTTTGGTTTTTCTTTGTTCGCCCTAAGTTGGCAGGGTATGCTCAGACGTGAGTCCCTTGCTCACTTTGCCACTGGAGTCAAGCAAGCCCGGCTGAAGACGGCTGTAATGCCAGAAACCGGTCCTGGGAAGCTTGATTCCGGTCCAGGGAAGACATGGCTTGGCAGTTCGGGCTGTACTGTTCCCATGAGGCACAGGGTCAGACTGATTTGCATATGGCCATGTCTGAACTGGGGTGGCGGAGTGAGCTAAAGAACGGTGATGGATTAAACCCAGATCAGTTGACTGGGGGTGAGTGTTTGTATTGTCAACGCTCCGTCCATCACCACCTTTGGTTTTTCTTTGTTCGCCCTAAGTTGGCAGGGTATGCTCAGACGTGAGTCCCTTGCTCACTTTGCCACTGGAGTCAAGCAAGCCCGGCTGAAGACGGCTGTAATGCCAGAAACCGGTCCTGGGAAGCTTGATTCCGGTCCAGGGAAGACATGGCTTGGCAGTTCGGGCTGTACTGTTCCCATGAGGCACAGGGTCAGACTGATTTGCATATGGCCATGTCTGAACTGGGGTGGCGGAGTGAGCTAAAGAACGGTGATGGATTAAACCCAGATCAGTTGACTGGGGGTGAGTGTTTGTATTGTCAACGCTCCGTCCATCACCACCTTTGGTTTTTCTTTGTTCGCCCTAAGTTGGCAGGGTATGCTCAGACGTGAGTCCCTTGCTCACTTTGCCACTGGAGTCAAGCAAGCCCGGCTGAAGACGGCTGTAATGCCAGAAACCGGTCCTGGGAAGCTTGATTCCGGTCCAGGGAAGACATGGCTTGGCAGTTCGGGCTGTACTGTTCCCATGAGGCACAGGGTCAGACTGATTTGCATATGGCCATGTCTGAACTGGGGTGGCGGAGTGAGCTAAAGAACGGTGATGGATTAAACCCAGATCAGTTGACTGGGGGTGAGTGTTTGTATTGTCAACGCTCCGTCCATCACCACCTTTGGTTTTTCTTTGTTCGCCCTAAGTTGGCAGGGTATGCTCAGACGTGAGTCCCTTGCTCACTTTGCCACTGGAGTCAAGCAAGCCCGGCTGAAGACGGCTGTAATGCCAGAAACCGGTCCTGGGAAGCTTGATTCCGGTCCAGGGAAGACATGGCTTGGCAGTTCGGGCTGTACTGTTCCCATGAGGCACAGGGTCAGACTGATTTGCATATGGCCATGTCTGAACTGGGGTGGCGGAGTGAGCTAAAGAACGGTGATGGATTAAACCCAGATCAGTTGACTGGGGGTGAGTGTTTGTATTGTCAACGCTCCGTCCATCACCACCTTTGGTTTTTCTTTGTTCGCCCTAAGTTGGCAGGGTATGCTCAGACGTGAGTCCCTTGCTCACTTTGCCACTGGAGTCAAGCAAGCCCGGCTGAAGACGGCTGTAATGCCAGAAACCGGTCCTGGGAAGCTTGATTCCGGTCCAGGGAAGACATGGCTTGGCAGTTCGGGCTGTACTGTTCCCATGAGGCACAGGGTCAGACTGATTTGCATATGGCCATGTCTGAACTGGGGTGGCGGAGTGAGCTAAAGAACGGTGATGGATTAAACCCAGATCAGTTGACTGGGGGTGAGTGTTTGTATTGTCAACGCTCCGTCCATCACCACCTTTGGTTTTTCTTTGTTCGCCCTAAGTTGGCAGGGTATGCTCAGACGTGAGTCCCTTGCTCACTTTGCCACTGGAGTCAAGCAAGCCCGGCTGAAGACGGCTGTAATGCCAGAAACCGGTCCTGGGAAGCTTGATTCCGGTCCAGGGAAGACATGGCTTGGCAGTTCGGGCTGTACTGTTCCCATGAGGCACAGGGTCAGACTGATTTGCATATGGCCATGTCTGAACTGGGGTGGCGGAGTGAGCTAAAGAACGGTGATGGATTAAACCCAGATCAGTTGACTGGGGGTGAGTGTTTGTATTGTCAACGCTCCGTCCATCACCACCTTTGGTTTTTCTTTGTTCGCCCTAAGTTGGCAGGGTATGCTCAGACGTGAGTCCCTTGCTCACTTTGCCACTAGAGTCAAGCAAGCCCGGCTGAAGACGGCTGTAATGCCAGAAACCGGTCCTGGGAAGCTTGATTCCGGTCCAGGGAAGACATGGCTTGGCAGTTCGGGCTGTACTGTTCCCATGAGGCACAGGGTCAGACTGATTTGCATATGGCCATGTCTGAACTGGGGTGGCGGAGTGAGCTAAAGAACGGTGATGGATTAAACCCAGATCAGTTGACTGGGGGTGAGTGTTTGTATTGTCAACGCTCCGTCCATCACCACCTTTGGTTTTTCTTTGGACAACAGGACTCCTCAGCTTCAGGTGAGCTTGATCGCATTTTCAGAAGTTTTGTTGGGGGGCATAATCCAATTCTTTCTCCCCAGTTGGCAACGGATCTCGACTCATGTATGGATTTTAGATACTGTGAAGGGTTACAAGATAGAGTTCTTCAGTTCCCCCATTCAAACTCTTCCTCCATCGCCTCTGATTTTTTCCCTTCAAGGTCAGGCTGTCATTTCAAAAGAAACAGAATCTCTTCTGAAAAAAGGGGCCATAATTCGGACCACCCGTCATCCTCAGGGCTTCACCGGCAGCACCTTCCGGGTCAGAAGAAAGGGGGTGGGTCCAGACTGGTTCTGAACCTCAAGGACTTCAATGGCTGGGTCGTTTATCAACACTTCAAGATGGAGGGCATCCATCTTCTTCGAGACCTTCTTCAGGAGGGGGACTGGATGGTCCATCTAGATCTGAAGGATGCATATCTGTCCGTTCCCATTTACGGTCCTCTTCGTCGATTTCTGCAATTCCAATGGCAGGGAGTCTGGTTCAAGTACAAGGTTCTCCCTTTCGGCTTCTCGTCAGCACCTTCATGCTTCACGAAACTTCTGAGGCCAGTCGTGGAGTCTCTGAGAGCCCGGGATCTTCACCTAATAATTTATTTGGACGACATTCTCATCATGGCTCGTTGCCCTCATCTGTTATTGACTCATTTGGAGTGGTCAATCGATCTTTTGCAGTCTATCAGTTTTCTAGTGAATCCACAGAAGTCCGTTTTCATCCCGTCTCAATCGATAGAGTTCCTGGGTTTTCTGATCAATTCCCTCAGTTGCCAACTCCTCTTACCCAATCAGAAGATCAGATCTATCATGAGAGAGTTGAGATTGATTTTGCAAAAACAGATTGTATCGTTGAGATCTGTAGCCTGGATAGTCGACCTGTTAGCTTCCTCGATCCAGGCGATATTCCCGGGTCCTCTTCACTACCGAGCACTTCAGCGCCTCAAAATCTACCATCTCCAGAAATGCCTCAAATATTCAGATCAGATTCCTCTTCCGGAGGAGGCGAGGTGGGATATTTGGTGGTTAGAACACATGGAGTCTTGGAATGGTCGAGCCCTATTCGGAGTGACTCCGAAAGTGGTGATGGAGTCCGATGCCAGTCGGTGGGGTTGGGGAGCCCGTTGCGGTCAGGTAACTACAGGGGGCCGGTGGTCGCAGGACGAATCGTCACTCCACATCAATTGTCTGGAACTTCTGGCAGGATCCTTTGCGATTTGTTGTAAACAAACTGGGAGGGACGAAGTCCAGGATTCTAGCAGAAATCTCCAAAGATTTCTGGCACTTTTGCCTTCAGAGGAAAATCACAGTGATTGCGGAGTATCTTCCGGGGTGAAACAATCTGATTGCCGATTGGCATTCTCGTCATCTCAGAGATTTCAGCGTTTGGAAGCTTCATCCTCGTGTATTCAGGTCACTAATTCAGCTTTGGGGTCCATGTCAGATCGATCTCTTTGCCTCTCTCCTCAACAGGCAAATTCCAATGTTTTTCAGTTGGTGTCCAGATCCGGTGGCTCCGGCCACGGACGCTTTTCTGCAGGACTGGCCGTCAAGTCTTTGTTATGCCTTTCCCCCTTTTGTGATGATTCCCAGGGTCCTAGCACGTACAATACATTATCAGTCGGAATTGATTCTGATCACTCCTCTTTGGAGGGCTCAGGCGTGGTTTCCGTTTCTTCTGGAGATGCTTTTTGCTGTGCCACTACTTCTTTCCCAGCGAAGGAATCTGTTGCTGGACCCTCTCAAAAACCCACATCCCTTGACAGAATCGGGACAGCTCCTTCTAGTTGTCTGGCGGGTTTCATGGATCACTGGAAGATCCCAGGCCTTTCGCGAGACGCTACCAGATTTATCAGTGAAGCTTGGTCTCCCAACACATACACGTGTTATTCTACAGCCAGGAAGCGATGGTGTAGTTAGTGCGCTCAACGGGAGGTGGATCCCGCTACAGCGGATGTCTCTTTGATTGTGAATTTTCTTGCATCCATTGCTTCTTCCGGTCTTGCCTGTAAAACGGTTAATAATTTTCGGTCTGCCATTTCTGCAGGCCATGTAACGGTCCATGACAAACCTGCTGGTGAGCATTCTTTGGTCTGCAAGCTACTCAGGGGTATCAGGTTGGTAAAACCTCCTTGCCCAAATACTTTGAATTATGGGATGTGTCTGCTGTTTTACGATTCTTGGAGGCTTGGCCCTCCAATAAATATCTGTCACGTAAACAATTTTTTGCAAAATTATCTCTGTTATTATGTCTGGTTTCTTGTGAGCACGTTTCTGATATTGTGCGCGGGATCTTGCAGGCCGTAGATTTTCACCACAAGGTGTCACTTTTGCTCTCTCCAGAAGCACTAAGTGTAATACTACTTCTATTACTTATCCGATTTTTCCTAATAACCCTAAACTTTGTGTGGTGCAGTGTATTAAGGATTATGAGGTAAGTAATGCTGAATTTCGACAAGATATGAGGGGGTCAGATGTTGATTGCTCTGCAGAAACCTTTTCGCCCAGTGTCCCGGGCTACATTGACAAGATGGGTACGCTGGCTCATGGGAGAGGCAGGAATAGATGTTGCAAAATTTGGTGCACATTCAGCCTGTGGAACTATGAAGTTGAAGTTGAAGTTGAAAGTAATTATAGAGCGCACGTAGACCAAGCGGTTTCTTGGCGCTGAGGACATGAGTGAGTGGAGAGATGCCTACTCAGCAAAAGTTTGCCAGAAAAGCCAGGTCTTCAGAGCCCTACGGAAGTCCATGTAGAGGACAGTAGTCGTAATACTAAGGGGTAAGGAATTCCAAAAGGAAGGGGCCAAGAAGGAGAAACTCATGCCGCCATGTTTCTTCCTTCTACAGCGGGGAATGCACAGAAGATGTTTAGATGAAGACCAAATATCACGGGTGGGGACATAAGGCTTGAGTTTAGCGGCTACAAAAGCAGGCGCTGAACCAGCTAAGGCCTTAAAAATCAAACAGCCAAGTTTAAAAAAGGAGCGTTCAGAAAGTGGGAGCCAATGTAAAGTTTTTAAAAGCGGAGTGATGTGATGGTGTCTGGGAAGTTTGTAGACCAACCTCTCTGCCTGGTTCTGGATTAGCTGGAGACGTACAGAGCATTACCGTAATCCAGACAAGATATACCCATGACTAGCAAGATTAGTTTGAGTGCCTCAATGGAAAAAAAGCGGGAGATTTTACGTATAGTACGTAGATTAGGAAAGCAGGATGAGACCACCGCACTGTTTTAATTGTGCATGGAAAGGTCGCTGCTAACTTTAATACCGAGGCTTTTAACAGAAGCTGAGGGAGAAGAGGACGGGCCAAGAGAAGGAGGCCAGAAAGTGGGGGACCAGGGACTGGGACAACACCCATAAGTACAAGCTCAGTCTTATCGGGATTGAGCTTAAGTGGTTGAAGTTCATCCAGTCGCTGATAAAAATCATAACTGATTGAAAATTTGAGACAGAAGAAGAAGAAGAGGAAATGTTAAAAATAATTTGGAGATAATCAGCATAATTAAATACTGTGACATCCAATTTTTGAAGGGCAAAGATAAGAGGGAAAATATACAAATTAAAAAGAAGAGGAGAGAGAGAAGAGCCTTGGGGGACCCCACAGATGAAGCCTGCCAGCTGAACGGTCTGCTGAGGGTTCTCCAAAAATGAGGAGATCCAGGCCAGGGGGGAGCCCCGGAGGCCAGCACTCTTGACACGGTCGATCAAGATGGTATGATCGACCGTGTCAAAGGCGGCCGAAAGATCCAGGAGAACCAAGGCCTGAGTGGAATTGGCATTGGCTCTACATCTGAGTTCATCCATCACAGAGAGTATGACAGGCTCTGTTGAGTGCGCGGGGCGAAAGCCCGCTTGATGGGGATCTAGAGCATGAGTGTTCTCAACGAAAGAGCTGAGGCAAGCTGTGACATGGCTCTCTAAGATTTTCCCCAAGAAGGGGAGCAAGGAAATAGGGCGGAAGTTAGAGGGAGAAGACGGGTTGGCCCCTGCCTTCTTTAAGATGAGAATAATTTTAGCGGATTTAAAAAGGTCAGGGACCGTCCCCAATGAGAGAGAGTTGTTGAGAAGTGCCAGAGGGGGGTCAGGACAAACAGAAAAGACCTCTTTTAATAGATAAGCAGGACAGCCATCGGTGGGAGAACCAGATTTAACTTTGATAAGTACGGTGATTAAGTTTTCCCTAGATATTAGAGGGAACTGTTCCAGAAGGTGGGAGTTGGGTAAGGGATCAGGGCAGTGGAAATTGGTTGGAGGAGAAGAGATACTAGCTTTGATGATACTGATTTTGTCAATAAAGTACTCATTAATAGAATTACAGAGGGCTTGTGAAGGGAGAGGCTTAAGAGTGGCTCTTGCAGATGTGGACAGGTCATGAACAGTGGAGAAGATGTCTTTAGGCTTGTTCGCAGACAGAAGAATTTTTGAAGTGAAGTAGTCCGATTTAGCCTGAAGAATAGCTTTTTTTTAGCCGTGTAGCAAAGTAAGGTATAGTGAATTTAAGGCAGGGCAGTATCTAAGCCTCCAGCGACATTCAGCTTGCCTCAGAGCCAGTTTTTTTAATTTTAACTCGGAAGTGAACTATCGGTTGGAATCATGAAGGCGACGGGTCTTGAGGCGTTTTAGAGGGGCCAATTGATCGCTGGCCGAAGTGAGCCAGTTGCTAATTGCGTAGGCCTGAGAATGAAGGGAACCGGTCGTATAGATTAGGACATGAACAAGAGAGGGAAGAACAGAGGAGAGATGTGTCCACTCGTCCCCAGTTTCGGGGCCAGGTATTGGAGGGGAGCGGGAGTTTACTAACCTCCACGAGGTCAAAGGAAAATGAGATAAAAAAAAGTGGTTGGACCATGGACATGGGCTAATAATCAGAGTGGGGATATTCACATTGATTGACCAGACCTGGTCAAGGTATGGCCATGAATATGGGTCGGGGAATGTATGGGCTGGGAGAGATTGAGGTTACAGAGGAGATCAGTAAACTCTTTAGAATGGGGGTCCTCCCGAGGGTCGGAGGGCCAAAAGTTAAAATCGCCCAACACCAATAGACGAGAGTTGTTAACAACAAGCGTGGCCAACAGTTCCCCTACTGTCAAGGAGAAGAGGGGCATGAACGGCGGGGGACGGTAGAAAAGGATGCAGGTCAGAGGAACAATGGAGGAGGTGGAGCGAACAACAAGGAAATCAACCGATGCAATAGTAGGGAAGGGTATAGGCAAAAACTGAAATTTTGAATGAATTATTAACGCGACTCCGACTTTCCCATCCGGACGGTCCGAGCGTAAGATGTAATAAGGGTCAGGAATATCCGCTAGTATGTCCGGTGAGGAGTCGGAGGAGAGCCATGTCTCGGTGAGAAATAGTATGTCCGGCCTAACAGTGTCCAGAAAAGTGAAAAGCTCAAGCTGATGCTTAGCTAAAGAGCGAGTATTGAGGAGATAGGCTGACACCATTGTGAAGGCGGACTGGGCCAGGGGCAACAGGGAGGAAGCAGAAACCACAGCATGAGACTGGGGATAGGCCGGCTGGCCTGTCAGGGATGAGAGGGACGCCGTGGGGCTGGGGTTTAGATGCCAGTGCTTTTAATGCGGGACAGAGTGTGAGCCGAGATAGCCCAATTGCCCCGAAGTGCGACTAGTTCTTGAGGCGAATACGCATAGGAATGGACAGAGTGCCTGGCCCCTGACCCCGGCGGGCCACTGACGGGCCACTGACGGGCGCAGACGGACTTGCCAGCGTGCACCCGCTGCGCGCGTCCGCTGCGCGCGGTGTAACACATGTGGGCTAAATAGACAGCCCAGGAAGAGGTGGTACCGGTGACTCCGCTGCCCAAAGTCAGGTGGTGCTCGACCTCCCCACATGCCCTCCGCTCAAACAGGCAAGCCTGCGTCGGACCAGGGCTGTGGAGACGAGTAGACCAAGTGGGAGGGCAGAGGACCGCAGGACTCCTGGCAGGTAGGGAGACAAACGCCAGAAATGTCGAGGTACTGCTGGGAATATGGGCGATATAATGCCAAGACTTACGCAGCCCTCGCAGAGGAAGCAAAAGGAGTAATTAAAAACAGCTCAAGCCGGTAGAAGAACCAAGGCTAAAAATGCAAGAGAAACTCCCGCAGACTCGCGTCCACAGCGCGCGGTGCAACACATGTGGGCTAAATAGACAGCCCATGAAGAGGTGGTACCGGTGACTCCGCCCTCCAAAGTCAGGTGGTGCTCGACCTCCCCACACGCCCTCAGCTCAAACAGGCAAGCCTGCGTCGGACCCGGGCTGTGGAGACGAGTAGACCAAGTGGAAGGGCAGAGGACTGCAGGACTCCTGGCAGGTAGGGAGACAAACGCCAGAAATGTCGAGGTACTGCTGGGAATAGGGATGATATAATGCCCAGACTTACGCCGCCTTGCCGAGAAAGCAAACAGAGTAATTAAAAACAGCTCAAGCCGGTAGAAGAACCAAGGCTAAAAATGCGAGAGAAACTCCTGCACACTCGCGTCTTTGTTATGGCTTCAAAGGCCTTTTCTTTGGTGGTTAGTTTACTCTATTTTATAAATGCAGCTGATTGGTCATCTGATTCTACGTTTAAGACCTTTTATTATAAACCGATTGTGGATATTGCATCTGTAGTGGTGGCGCAGCTTTAAACAAGCATAATTGGAGCCTCCGGTCCTGACATAGAATTCAAAATTTGCGAACATACGTGACAAGAATTTTCACTTCTATTAAGGACACAGAGGCGAGGATTATCCCACCCAATTCTGTATTACATATGGCTATTTCCATTATCTGCCTTAACTGTATATATATCTTATACTGTGTATATACTCCTTGTATTTCCCTCCCTTTTTACTGCACTATGTTCTATGAGGAAATGGTGAATTACGACTATCTTTCATTTCAGGTTCTGATCCCAATGATGCTCGTTGGTGTTTCTCTATGAAGTGTCTTATGGATACCAGCAAGTTCCGGTTCTCTGATGATGCACACATCAAGTCTTCTGTTTCCAGCCAGTTGGACTGCTGTCATACGTTCTCAGACTTCTTTATTCTTTCCACGTCCTTCACAAATGTTGGACTGTTTTCATCACGTTAACTGTTATGCTTAACAAAGAAAGAGGATATGGTATTCTCTTATGGACCTTTTATAGGGGATTCTCTATGGTTGTCATGTGATACTCAGTGTGTGTTCATGGGTATTGTAGTGTTTATTTCTTTTATTGTTATTTGATTGGCTGCTGAGATTTCTTTAGTAAAGAAATGAGAAGCATAATCCTCGCCTCCGTGTGCTTAATAGAATTGAAAATTCTTCTCACGTATGTTCGCAAATTTTGAACTCTCCTGTATTGATCAACAGACTTCTACACTTGCATCGCCAATTCTCAAATTTACCACACCCATGACAAGGATATTTATTTTTCAATTCCTCTTTGTCTCTGAAATTACCTCTACCTCTTCTCTGTGCCATCGGTTTCATTTGTGTTACAATATTGCCTATTGAAATTACACCTTTCATACCAGTAGTGCCGACCGGCCCGAGGGGAAGGTGGGAGGTGGTGTTGCCCTGATTGTCCGCACTGGACTTCACTTCCAATTGTTACTATCCCCATCTATCACGGCGGCCGACTGTCTAGTGGTGCGATCTGCCTCCTTCCAAGTTCCAATCACTTGGGTCTTAATCTACCGCCCTCCCCAGTCAAGGGCACACTTCATCTTCGATATTCAGGAGCTGCTAGTGACGCTGGTAGTAAACAATTCATCTGTCCGTGTACTGGGGGACTTCAATTTTTGGCCCGCCGATCCTGCGGAAGACGCTATGTCCAAAGAATTTACTGAACTCCTCCTCAGTTTAAACTGTGTGTCTCATGTCCACACTCCTACTCATATCCGAGGCCATACCTTGAACCAAATCTGGTCACTCAACATTCCTGTCACCGCTCCTATCGTCACACCCTGTACTTGGTCCGACCACTCCCTTATTTCGTTTTTCCTCGACTTAAGCCTCGCTAAAAGACCTTCTTTTCCCAAAAACACTTGGGCCCGCAATTGGAATAAAGTAGATATCCCTACTCTCTGCTCCTCCCTTTCAGTCTCGTACCCCGCTCTAGAATGACTTACCCCATCATCCCAAGTAGCTACCCTTAGCAGCTGGCTCGCAAGAGCGTGTGACCAAGTGGCCCCCCTGAAGCGCGTCACAATTAGACACGCCCACGACGCCAACAGATGGTTCAACGCAGACCTCAAGGAGAAAAAACTTGAAGCGCGCCGGGCAGAGCGCGCCTGGAGACGCGCGTATAGTCCCGCCCTTAAACTACAGTATATCTCCATTCTCAACGATTATAAAAAAGCTATCCTCCTCGCTAAAACTGAATATTTCTCTAGAAGAATTCTTTTAGCCAAAAACCAACCTAGGGAAATCTTTGCCACGGTCCATGAGCTGGCCTCTTCAGATAGAGTCACTCTCAAACCCTCTCCCTCCCAATCCCTCTGTGACTCTCTCAACGACATTTTCATTGAGAAAATTACGATCATCAAGGCCAACATACCATTACCCCCCCCCCCCCATTTTCTCCGACCCTCAGCCACCGCCCAATACTTCTCACTTGGATCACATACCTCTCCTGACCAGGGAAACTCTTTCCCCTTTGCTGGCCCAAGTCAAGTCAGGATCCCCCTCTGACATTTGCCCTGCTTTTGTTCTGAGAGAGATCTTTTCAGCTTGTCCTCAGCCCCCTCTTGTTTTCCTAAATGACTCCCTTAAACAGGGCCTTGTTCCCAATCTCCATAAGTTGGCAACAATAATTCCCATTCTAAAAAAGTCCGCTCGCCGATCCATCCTCCCCGTCCAACTTTCGCCCCATTTCCCTTCTCCCTTTCTTGGGTAAAGTCCTTGAGTCCCATGTCACCAAAGTCCTGAGCACTTTCGTGGAAGAGAGTGGCTGCTTAGCATCATGCCAGGCAGGCTTTTGCCCACTCCACTCCACTGAGAAGGTGGTCATCTCCGTCATGGACAAGCTTAGAGAGGGGATGGATGCCAACCTGCCCCAGGCCCTTGTCCTCCTTGACTTGTCCGCCGCCTTCGACACAGTTGATCACTCCATCCTTCTTACCCGTGTCAAGACGGCAGGCGTCGGGGGGTCGGCCTTGGCTTGGCTTAATTCCTTTTTAAGGGACCGTACCCAGGCTGTCCATCTCGCCGACTTCTCTGCTTCCCCACGCAAGGTGCAGTGTGGTGTCCCTCAAGGTTCTTCCCTCTCCCCCCTTTTGTTTAATCTGTATATTTTCCCTCTTATTTTTGCTTTACAGCAGATGGAGGTCACGGTTTTCAACTATGCCGACGACCTCCAACTCATTTTTAATCTTTCCCACTCTTCTGGCTCTATTCACAACTTCCAATCAGTCATGATCTTCATCAGGGACTGGATGAACTACAACCATCTCAAGTTGAACCCGGATAAA
This sequence comes from Lissotriton helveticus, assembly GCF_964261635.1. NCBI lineage: Eukaryota > Metazoa > Chordata > Amphibia > Caudata > Salamandridae > Lissotriton > Lissotriton helveticus. Next base: position 1,208,962,636 of record NC_136059.1, read on the forward strand.
ACCGAGCTAGTTCTTACCGGAGGTAGTGACAGTCCCTGGATCCCCACATTTTGGCTCCCTCCCCTTGGCCCCCCGGTCGCCTTCCCCTTCAGCTAAAACATTGGGGATAACGCTGAACCAACACCTCACGCTGCATTCCCAGATCAGTACAGTAGTTTCATCCTGTTTCTTCATTCTCCGCACCATTCGGAAAATATCCCGGTTCTTTTCTTTCCCGGCCCTGAAACTCATTCTCATGGCGATGGTCCTATTGCGCCTGGACTATGGCAACATTCTGTATAACGGCGTCCCTGCCTATGCCCATCCGGCGCCTTCAATTGGTCCAGAATCAGGCTGCCCGTCTTATCTATGGTCTGTCCAAGTCTCATCATGTCACTCCCCTACTTAAGGCTCTGCACTGGCTTCCCATTAAAGAACGTGCCCTTTTCAAGCTGGGCTGCACTAGCTTTCAGGCCCGTGCTGGGACAGCCCCTGCTTTTATTAACTCCGAAATCAAGGCCTATACTCCCTGCAGAGAGCTACGCTCATCCTCTCAGTCTCTTCTCTCTGTACCCCGGTTTAGGAAGAACAAATCGGGAGGGATGAAATTCTCTGTTCTTGCCCCAACTTTCTGGAACACCCTCCCTCTCCCCATAAGATCCGCTGCCTTCTATCTTGAGTTCCGCAAGGCACTCAAAACATTTCTCTTCTTGCAAGCCTTCTCCCCCTAGCATCTGCATCTCTGCTCCCCAGGGCCCGCATCTTTCAGCGCCACGAAACCGCCTGGTAGTCGTGCGCTCAATAAATACTTTTAAATTCAATTCAAATTCAGTAGTAGTCTGACCAATTCCTTGGTATACTTCAATCAAATCACCATTCAAGTATCCTACTTTCTTTGCTGCGGTCATTTGTGCTAACATTAATTTATCTTTTAACTTTTTATGACTCATTTTCATGTCATCACCACAGTACTTTACATATCGAAGTATTTCATCAATTGATTTACTTTGCAACAGATCAAATGCTGCAGAATCATTGCACTTATTTCTGGTCTCAAACCGTAGACTAACCCGTATACAGAATGACCCATATCTTTTTCTTTGATATTTTCTATACCACTGAAGTGCTTAAACACTTGAAGAAGCCTCTCATAATATGCATGCAATGATTCTTTCAACTCTTGAGTGGTCCGGTCAATCCTCAACCAATCTGTTTCTTTCGGAGAAATCTTCCCTTTCAAACATGTAATGACCTAATTATATTTTTCCATGACCTCTTCTGCAGGTGCTCCAGTTTTTTGATCTCTTGGATATTTTTCTTTCGGCCAATCCATAGCAATTTTACACTCAATCCATAAATCTGTTGGAACCACAATATCAAAAAGACCATCTAAGTCTTTCCACAAAACCTTTGAGACTTTCACAAATCTCTCAACTTGTTTGTACCACTCAATAGGCTTTTTTCTCAATCTAGGGAGATCATTTGTAAATGATAATATATCCTGTCTTGATCATGGAACATGAACACCACCACCTCCTGGTACCTCTCTCATTCGGTATGCTGTAACATCCTCTACTGTTTCTTTCCCTACTGGTTCTCTTACAGGATACAATGGCATCACAGCATTCACTGTTGTATTTACATCGCTCTTCTTTTTAGCCCATCTTCCTTTCCATTTATCTAGTTCTTCCCATCGTTTCAATATACTTATTAATTCTTTTCTCTGCACTTGCTTCCCTGAAACATTCAGATTCTCTAAATATTTGTCAGTGAAAGCCAATCTATATGTCTTTTGTAAAGCTTTTGATTTTTCAATATCAACTCCATACATTTGTGCAATTCCAGCAAATGTCTCAGGCATGCTTCTTGCTTTTCTCGTAATATTTCTACACGTAAACAACAATTCATCTTCCTGATATTTACTCAATCTTTCTGGACTTATCGTACCTGCAATATTTTTTTCCGAATCTGCTTTTAATTTACTCACATCTATATATGCATTTTTATTTTGCCCACTGCAACCAGGAGCTCTTTCTCTAATCCAATCATCTAATTCTTCTGGCGATGGACCTAATGATCTCTGTATATCTTCACCTGCGTCACTTCTTGACCTACTCTGTGTGTGTGAATGCATCACTCTCTTTTCAACTTGCATTAATTTATTGGTATCAAGATATACTCGTTTTGGTGTTTCATTTACCCTTTCTGAAATATCAATCAATTGTCCTACTTCTCCCGTGACTACACTCACGTTTGTTCTACTATTCTCATTTGATTTCTCATTAATTCTAGCTGTTTCCCTATAAATTGTATGGGGGTTTTCATTACTCTTTTCCAGAACTGTTAAAGCATGTACTTGAGTAAGTCCTTGCCCATCATTATATAATGGGACTATTGAACCAATGGTCACTGGGACTGAAAAAACATTTGGATTCATTGACTTTTTCAATCTCAATGATTCTTCACTATTCACATTTTGAATCTGTCTCACTTCTTCAGACTGTCTATTCACTTGCTCTTCAATTTGGATTAAAGTGGCACTTGGTGAAACAACAGCACTAGTGTTTGTATTAATCTGTTGCTCCTCTTGGTATGGTGTAGGTCTGTTCATTAATAATTCATTCAAGAAGTCCTCATCAATCTCATCTTTACTAGCAATTACACCTGTATCTCTATCTTGTAGTTCAGTATTTTTCTTTTTCTCTTTACATTTTCCCCTTCTCTCGCTTCAGCTACCATAACTGGAAAATTCAAGTTCTTTCAACAGTGTCTCTTCTCCACATTTTCTAATGAACATCCCATTTTGCTTCAGAATACCTACGCACTGTAATCTTATATCTATTCTGTTGTCTGTCTCTTTCTCTTTTATATGCCTCATAATCCCACTCTTCAAGAGCTTCATACTGCATAAGTCTCAGATTTGTATTCAAATTATTCATTCATCTTCTCAAATTTTCTAAACTATTTGTATTAAAAGTACTATTTTCTGGAAAAGCCGAAATACCATCCAGCTCTTTATATCTCATCCAATTTTCTAGCCAGGTTCAAGTATGATAACCCCTATCTAACGCCATGTATGATGCCGGCATCACTTCAGGAGCTATAGCAAATCCTTCTCTAACGGGCATTGGTTCATCCTTACTAAACAATGCTTTTTAACAATTTTAACAACTTCATGTTTCTATACAAACTATAAATCGTATTAGTAATCAAATCAAAAAAACTTTGTTCGGTTATTACACAAAGATAACCATAAAAGTACATATAATAAAACGCATCGGACATTTATATAAAAAGACCCCAAAATGTGCAAAACTTATACATAAAATTCATATTATAATTGATTTTCGCAATTTAAAAATATTTTTTAAAAATGCAGTAACCGAAGCAATCATAAATATTATCTAAATTCTGGATCGCCAAAAAAGCTGGGTAACATTGCCCCAAATCCATTCTCCATAATACTGGGATAATCCACCTTTTTCTTTGAAAGATATAAAATTTACAAAAGAATATAAAATGTATAGATGACTGGTCTGATATATCGTCACATGGGCACTTATCAAGAGACCTTCACCAATTATGTACCTCAGGGAAGCTCACACATCTACGTATAATATTGAGTCTTAAACGTGTTAAGATAAATCTATCGAAGTCCTTAGTGGTCAATGATAAATAAGGCTGTATTTTATCAGTGCTCAAAATAAGATGATGGGCCATCACCGTGGTTTTGGTAATTTCAGTTCCAATTCTACGCTCGCTCAGGTACTTCAAACAATCTCTCTTAAGGTCTTTTCTTGTTACCCTAGACATTGATACAGGGTCATCAAAATATTCTTTGTGTCCTAATTGCGTAAAAAACTTCTCAATATAATGTAGCCACCTTATCTTTTTAGTTCCATCAATTCCCAGTACATCTTTAAGTATGAGTCGATTAAACCCCGCCTCTTCGGTGGTCCAGATCCTATGCCACAGAAGAGCAGGCTGTAACCTTATCACGTCTTCTAGATTTGGCAAGCCCAATTCAGAGTGGCAGATAAAATTAGAAGTACTTTCCAGGACTGCCAGCAAGTATTTAAGGAAAATATTTTCTGCTACCTGAAGAGCATTTACATTTGCGTATCCCCAGATTCCTGCCCCATATGTGGCAATCACTACGCATTTTGCCTTATAGATAGTCAACATTTCACCTGGTAGGCGTTTACCCAATTTCTTGCTAAGATTAGTTACTGCCATTAATGATTTACAAAATAAAAGCTTTCTAGACTTAATTGCACTGCACCAACTGCCAGACTGGTCAATTAAAATTCCTAAATACGAGAACTTATTAGTATTCTCGATCGATTTTGAATTAATAAAAATAGGGCGTTTATTTTTACTAGCTCCATGTCCGCACCTCATGGAAAATGTTTTACAGCAATTAATAGACAATCCTAAGCTCGTCATATATTGTGTAAACGTGGATACCACTCTCTGAAGGCCTATAGGTGTACGGGCCATCAGGACCGCATCGTCTGCATAAAGGAGTGCGGGGATAAAGCGTGTAGCTGCAGCAGGTAAGTCCCTGCACTACTTAATTAAACATTTTTTGAGTTCATTAATATACAATGTAAATAGAAATGGGGCAAGGACGCAGCCTTGTCGCACACCATTCTTTATTTCTAAATTTCTAGTGCAGTCCCCGCCCTGTCCGTAAGGTACCCTTGCACCTGCTCCCAAATAAAGCTGCCTTAAAAATGTTACTATAGCTTGCTCAACCCCCAAACTATCCATAATCGCCCAAAGTTTATTGTGTACAACCCAGTCGAACGCTGAGGTTAAATAAAAAAAAGTTAAAAATAACCGCTCTCCTTTCGCATATATATATTTATCTAAAATAATATGAAGATTCAACCCCTGCTCTATAGTGCCTAAACCCTCACGAAAACCAACCTGGATATTACTTATTATTGAATGCTCCTCTGCCCATATTTGGAGTCTATCTAAAATCACTCGCCCCATAATTTTTACTGTAGAATCCAGTAAAGAAATGGGGCGGTAGCATGCTGGATTTGCCCTATCCCCTTTTTAAAAAATAGGGATAACTAGAGATTCATGCCAAGACGCTAAAAACCCTGAAGAACAACAAGCATTAAAAAGTTGAGTTAAAAGAGGACCCCAGAGTGCCTCATTATTTTTGTACAAATCCACTGGGACACCATCCGGACCCGGTGCCTTTCCTCCCTTACTGAATTTAATAGCACTAATCACTTCACTCAACTTAAAATCCATCTTAAAATTATGTGCTGTTGGAGAAGACCCCTGTTCAGCCCCAGTTTTTTCTGGCAATTGTTCAGCTTCTATCCCAACGGAGTAGAGTCTAGAGTAGTGCTGTACCCACTCCTCCTCTGTTATGGCAAGTTCTATGGATGCTTTAGGTTTATCCATGAAGAACGGCGCATTCACTGCCTTCCAGAAAGCAGCAGAATCATTATTTAATGATGCCTCACAGAGAGCAGACCATGCTTCCTCCTTCATTGCCTTCTTCCTTGCTACTTGGGCCAACTTATAGCCCTTTCTAGCTTCCCTAATATGATCGCGTTTTTTATCCTTTGCTTTTAGGGCATATTGAAGTTTTGTGTGTGCCTTTGTACAGGTGGTATCAAACCAACCCGTACTATGTTTATTTTGGGATTTTGTATTTTTCCAGAGGGCATCCTTAATATAGGCTAAAATATCTTAAAAATGTTCTATAACCACTGGATATGCGAAGCTCTCATCAAGGCTTACAATGATGCTCTTCATGCAGCTCTTGACAACCTTCGTGAGAAAATCTTCAGGATTGAACTTAGTCCACTTCAGCGCATACCCATTTTGCCTACATAGCACAATATCATTTATACACTCCTTACTTCTGCTATTACTATTTTGTACTTTATTAGGGACCTGGATAGTAATGCTTTGTGGAAAATGGTCGCTTAGGGCAATATCATAGGTTAGAAAATTCTTCACAAGGGAGGCATGTCTACTGGAAATCAATATATAGTCTATAATTGAAAAAGCACCTCGGCCATTGAAGGTTGGATTAAATGAAACCTCTGGTAAACATAAACTATTTGCAAACCCCAGGTCATTTGTAAATACAACATTATTCAAGGACTCTCCAAATGGCGTATGGGAAAAGTGTAAAAAACTAACATCCTTCCCATCGTCCATTCCACACAACCCTTTATCTCCCTTATGACATAAAAAACAGTTAAAGTCCCCTCCCCCCCCCAGATAATCATCACATCTTTATGGTTCCTGCCTTGGAGGTTATTCATATCCCTACTTAAATCTAGATACAATGTATCTGTTGTTCCAGCGGCCACATTATTATAGAAATTTAAAAGAATCACACAAAGGTTCTGATCCAGGTACAAGCGGATAATATGGTAATAGCTGTTACTAACCACCAAATCAATCCTCCTAATCATTATATACTTAGAGATGTAGGTACAGAGTCCCCCTTTGCTCTGCCATGGGCCGATCTAATTGCTGGAGTATTATATGTCTTATATCCACATAAGTGAATTGCCTCCTCCACCCAGGCTTCTTGTAGACATATTATTCCAAATGTATTCACAAAATCTACCCACACATTATTAATCACTTTAGATTTCAATCCTGCCACATTCTAAAACATAATCTCAACTTTTGGATTATTCATCTTATTTTCTGTTACTCCTCCCAATCCTTGTGTATTCATAGGAGTTGACATATCTACATTATTAGACATATGCATTGTGTCAGAATCCAGCCTATCCACGGGTACAATATCATCTCCCACTGGTAACTTTTACGGGGTTATTTCTACCATAGAGCCTTCAGTACTGGGTGATAGGCAACCCTTAGTACTAAAGTCATGTGGGACAATTATAGCAGGATTTAGATACACCTCAGTAGTTAGTCAGTCTATTACATTCAAGTGAGACAGACTATCGAAACGATTTTGTGTGGGGATATTAAAATCTCTTATATACCTTGAGGTCGGGCTTACCCAATTTAACCTGGAGTAATTCCTATTTATAGGGGGGTAAAAATAGCCCAGAGGTAGTACAGTAATGTGGGAGACTCCCGAGTAATCTCTCACGCTATTCAGAATCAATCTCACAAGGTGTGGTGTTTTAAGGGCAAAACCACACAGTTCCCTTCTTGGGTTTTCGGTCCTTGCCCTAACCAGCCCACTCTTCTAGCCATCTTGAATTCTTTAAATAGTTTTTCAGTTAAGCCTGTCCTCATACCCAGTCATTGGAGAGATTTATTCCTCAGAGCCTCCCATGTTTCCCCTGTTTCTCCCTTATCTCTTATCAAGATAGGCACATTAACTAAAACTACAACATATGATGTAGCAGTGGGTGGTAAATCTAAGCGCGTTTGGCTCTCAGACCCCTGCCTCCCAGATATAGTACCAGGGGTCTGCAGACAGCGGGGTGGCGAGGGCTTAGTGACAGCTGAAGCAGTGCTATTTGCATGGATCAAAACTTTATTGGTCGAAACTTTATCCACCGAAGTGTTTTGACTAACTGTATCAACCCCCATGCGTTTGCTTTCTGTTTTGTTTAATAGTTGAACTTTTTTGGGCAGGGGAGTTCCAGGAACTATTTTACCTAGAGATGGTGATTGTGAAATGTCTAGGCATTTAGAAAGTGACTCTTCTATAGAGCCTATTCTAGTTGTTAGATTACCCAGGCTATCCCTTAACAGGGTGTCTAATGCCTCTATTTTTAATTGTAACCTTCCTACCTCATTCTGGGATCGCATATTGGTGCTCATTAAGGATTTCTCCCAGTTTTCTGTTTTGCTAGGTAATAAGGATCTAGCTCCTTTAGTAGCCCTTTTACGTGTTCTAAGCACGGGCTTTTCCTTGTTCTGAGTATCAGCAGCCTCATTGTGATCCTCCACCTCATTAAGTACCTGATAATCGTTCGGATTCCTTACTCTTTTGCTAGGGGGTTGGAGTTGTGTCTCAAAGTCCTGCTCACTACAGGACAGGTGGTCGAAAATATTAACTACACAACCATTGTTGCCACGACTACTATTCTTTAACATATGTAGCCCAGGACTCACTTCCACATGTATGTTTTGATCAGCTCCTGGTTTCAGTGCTTCTTCTGATGGAGCAAGGTGGCAAAACAAAATTCTGTGTACCCCTTGTGAAATCAATGTTCCATAACGTTAATATTTACTAATGGTGTGTTGTGGTAAAATAACCAACCATAGTATAAGATGCACAATACATGAACATTTGGGGAATACTCATTTTGCATGCATGAAGCAAAATAGTTAACTAATTTGTATTGGTATTGTGTTGTGAACTAATTCACAGCTTAAAGATAAGTAAATGCAATATGAATGTGCTTATGGTACATGTTATTGTGCTAAAAGTCGTCGGATATGTAAGTATGAAACACATTTATGTGGCTTACCTGCTAGGTAATAACTAATAGGGAAACATTAGTATGGTGGGAGGTAAACAGAAGGGTTTCATTACCATAATTAACATGAATTTGTGTTTGTTTCTATGATAGTTCCAAAAGAGGCCTCTGAGGCCTACAAAATCCGGTTACTCTGGCTAACTGTGAGCAAGTGCTGGACTGCGCATGCGTGCCTACAGCCTGCCAGCGAGAGTGAGCTGCCTGTACTCGGATGGGAAGTTCAAGGCTGCTTTGCCATGAAGTTAGGATGATTGCCAAAATATGGACATTCGAGTGTTCTAAACGTGAGAAAACAGGCCAACGTTGCGAGTCAAGGAAGTGACCAGGCCAGAGACTGTTTTAAACAAAGAACCATTATGATTCTGCTGATTCACCGTGAATTTGATGTTGTAATGGTGAGGAGGTGCTCGCCCACCCCAAATTGTCCAATCAGAACCCGAATTGGTGATGTTAGATACTTTTTAGATAGATTAAGTTAGGTAATTAGTGTATAAAAACCCCTAATTTTGCTTAGAGGGGGTCGCACTTTCGATTTCCTCTCGAAGTGCTGTCGGATTGCAGATCGATTCCTGGATGTAAGATACTTTAATTATTTTCTTTGTTTGCTTTGCAGGACTGAAGCATACGATGAGGGCGTTAGTTAGGGATGCTAGGAGAGAATGCATTTGGAACTATCTATTCTTAGCTAAACTTTTAACTGACTTCTAAATAAACAACTGTTTTCTGAGCTCTAAATAAAATGATAATTTTGAAATAAAGTTTAAGATTTTACTTAATAAAGAATTAATCAATGCCTAAATGTCAGACATATTAAAGTTATGCTTTTAACCTTTTCCGTGCTGATGACGGAACCGCACCGTCATCAGCCGCAGTGGTGCTGTGCTGATGACGGAGCGGTTCTGTCATGGCCTGCCTGACGTGCCTGCGCGGCGCTGATTTCAAGCCTGCGCGGCGTGTTCCATTGAGCGGGCGGGGCCATGACGGAACCGCTCCGTCATGAGCACAGCTCAACCGAGGCTGGTGACAGAGCGGTTCCGTCACCAGCATGGGCGCGCCGCGTGGCCCCCCGCCCCCATAGCGCTGCGGCAGAATAGCTGCCGCAGCGAAGGTGTTAATAAAATTGGGAAAATGGAATATTAAAGCTGGTTTTGTGATTTTCCTATGCCTAATTTTCTTTCTAGCAGATCCATTGCCACTATGGTGGTGCGTCTGAATAAAATTCATGTTTGAATAAAACCATGGTAAAGAGTATAAAAACTGTAGGTGTAAATAATAACTAATTAAATAGGTTTAGACACTCCGCCAAATGTTACAGCATTACTCCTTTGTGTTTTACCAAATTCCTTAAAGCCAAGTTTTAGTGAACAGAGAATATGTGCAGTGTTATGGGCCCCACTGACAAGTGAGTGTGTATTCAAAGGTTTCAAGGAAATGGTAAAGTGTTGTTTAGAAATTATTTCTGGAGTTCAGCTTTAGCAGTTATTTCTTGGTAGCAGAGTAGTGGTTGCTAAGGAAATTAGCTAGGGTTATGTATAAAGTACTATATAGAATTTGATGTACAGAATTATGACTAACATCTGTTGAGTTCGTATTACGTTATATGTAGTTCTGAAAAGGCTTCTAAGTGTTGCGTGAAGCTAGTGCCTCTGTCTACAGGCAGAGGAAGTGTGGCAAGTAAAGTCGCACAGTGCATTGGTCTGTTTCCAAAAAAAGTATTGTCGTATACTGCGGTGGTATTGTCACATATCACTGTTTAGGGACATTAGGTGTGAAAGGATAAATGTATAGTGAGGACAGTCTATACAATCTCAGCCTTCAAGCACAGGGATCATTGCGTATCCTGATGAAAACGTACTGCTTACTGGTAACTTACTTAACCCGAGCTTGATAGAAGGGTAAAGGAGTGGCGTCTACTTTACTAACGATAGAGGAATTCTGTGGTGGGCTAGAGGTAAGCGCTGCCTACTGGTGATACAGAGTTCGTGTATATATGAATAGGGATTTCTGTATGAACGTGTGTAAATGAAATTTCAATAAGCGTTCTGGTGAAACTCTGGGATTGTCTCTAAGGAGGTGAAAAAGATCTCTGTATGTGCTTTCCTAGAGAAACGAGTTTGTTATTGCCCGATAGAAGGGTAAGGTAGGGTAGTGCTACTTTATCAACGAGTTAAAAAAATTCTGAGGGGGTAAGCGTCATCTACTCCGGTTACAGAATACTTGTAAGATTGAGAAATCTATCACTTTATTAGCGAAACAGGCAAATGGTATTGTTTTGTGTAAGTTACTAACTGATTTTGTAAAATATCTTGTAAATACGGATTCTTGAAAAAACCCTGTAAAGGAGGGGTCAGTTAGCGCTGCAGAAGCCGGAGCGCTGGTGACGTCAAAAGTGTCGCGCTGGGATTGGTCCTTGAGACCAAGACGGAGTAGAGGCTGATTGGTCCATCACGAAAAGCAGCAAAAGCTATTGGTTAAGCACTATAGTGACGTATCGTGTTCTAATTGGTACATTAGTGCGAACCACGCTGTGATAGGTTGGTGTTACGGAAACAGCAATAGAATAGTACACTATCTTTTGAAAGCAGGAGAATTTACTGAAAATGTCGTACTACTATTATGACGAAGACAAGAAGAAACCTTCATGGTTTAAAAATTTGAAAAACATGTTTGTAAAAGAAAAAGAGGTAGTTACGAGGGAGGGAAAACCACTTCCTTCGCCAAAAACGCCTGCTTCCTATATGATGTCAAAATATGGTTACCATACATGTGTTTGGTTAGAGAATTGGGAACGGTATACCAAGGATGATGGTGTATTAGCTTTTCCGGAAGGAGGATCTTTTGATTTGGCAATTTTGAGAAATTTGAGAGACAAAATGATGAAACTTGAACCGAGACCTAGACCGACTCAATTTGAAGCACTGGTTGAGTGGGAAGATGAGATGCATCAAATGGAGAGTGAGAGGTTAAGTAGGCATCTTAGACCAAGAGGTAAAGGTCGAGATTCATGGGGAGAAACACATGAGACTAGAATGCGGAGATGGAGGAATGGTAAAATGTGTGATGGCATGTATCCAGTCAGATTGGTGGAAGAATATGAGGGACGGAAATGCACAGAGAAGAAAAAGAATGTGGAGATAGGGAACCAAAGTTATGGTGAAAGTGAATCAGAGGATGCTGTGTTAGAAGAAATATTAAATAGGAGACCACCACCATATCAACCAGGTTCTTTATGGACTACCCCAAATGCTCCAATTGCAGATGAGAGAGTTAGTGAAACTTTGAAACAACCATCAAATTTCCGAGATTTCCCTGAGAGACAAGATATGTCCCAAGTACACCGATAGGAGAAGCTAGAATTGCAGGTACTCCTGTACAAAGTAATAACTCGCACAAAACTGTGCTAAGTGCTGAAAGACGAAATGATGTGCAGCCAGATATTTCTTATTATGAACGTTCTGCAAATGAAATGATTCAAAACCTTACTAAGAATATGGAAGCAGTAACTGTCCCTGTAACAATAGGACCTGTGATACCAGTATTCGAAAATCAAAGAATAAAAGAGCCAAGTTTAACAATTCCATTACAACAGAGTCTGCAGAAAGTAAAAGAGAATATTTATCCTGATTTGTCAGAAATAAGGCGGAATGTAAATGTAAATCCACCAGAATTGACTTTTAATCAAAGTTTGTCATGCAGATACCCAACAGGAGCAGAATCTGACTCTGCAACTCCAGAGAGAAGTGTAGATAAAATAACTTTAACACAAACACCTGTAGGACCATCAGATAAAGAATTGAGTGATTGGATTAAAACCTTAAAATTAAATTAAAAGTAGACATGGAAGAATAATCATTGGAACTATTGGAACAGACAGACTAAAAACGTATCAGGATGATGAGCTCATGTTTTTATGTAAAAGCATAACATGGAAGGCTAAAACAATGTATGATCAGTTAGAAGAAGCAGCAAGTGAAAATGGCATAGAATTTTCAAAAATAAAATCATTGCAGAAAACCTATCGAGTAGATTTTGCAGAAAGGGATATTGAGAACATGAACACTGCTGGGAGATTAGCACAAATAAAAGATTTGATTGTGCTGTCGCGAAAATGGGGAGACGTAAGTAAATGGAGGGTTAAGTGGGCAAAGAAGAAAGAAGAGATCAGTGATAAATCAACATTAGCTTTTCCAATTAGGGAGAAGAGACAGTGGCAACTGAATTCCCAATGAGAGAGATACCTGGAGGAGGATATGTACATGTTCCTTGGAGCAGACAAGACATACTGTCATTCACAAATGATTTTCCTAGGTTGAGAGAGAAACCAGTGGAATGGTACAGACAGGTAGACAGATTTGTAAAAGTGTCAAAAGTTATGGATTGATTTGGATGGACTATTTGACATGGTGGTGCCAGCAGACATATGGACAGAATGTAAAATATCTGTAGATTGGCCAAGAGAAGAGTTTCCCAGAGACAAAGTAACAGGAGCTCCATCACCAGATGTAATGAGAAAGTACGAACAAGTGAAAGTGTGGCTGAAAAATAAAATACCACCAAAGGAAACTGATTGGGTGAAAATAGACAGGACCACACAAGAGCTGAAAGAAACTGTACATTCATTCTATGAAAGATTGTTGTTAGTTTTTAAACAGTATAGTGGTTATGAGGAGCTGAATGAAAAGGACATGAACCACTTTATATACAGATTCGTATATAGTTTGAGACCAGAAATTTCAGACATGATTAGACACAGAATGATAGGATGGCAGTCAAGTTCAGTGGATAAAGTATTGAGACAGGCAAAATATTGTAGTGAGGAAATTGATGCGAAACAGAAAAAGCTGAAGGAGAAAGCCATGTGGCCACAAGTGAAGGTAGCGGAACAACAAGTAGCACAAATGGAGAATAGAAATACAGGGAATCAAGGTCGTTTTAAAGGTAAACCCAAATTAGTAGGGAATATTGATGAATTGAAAAAGAAATTGCCATATTTCAATTGCGGCAAGTTAGGGCATTGGAAGCGAGAGTGTAAATGTCCGCCTAGACTTAATGAAGAAAATACGTCATTGAATCTGCAGGTGCAGTGTGAGGTAAATCAACAGTAACCGCGACAACAGCAGATAGCAAATCAGTAAAGTCAGGTGCCACAACTGCCACTGCCATACAGTGTAAACCAGCAGAGATACAGTGCAGAGACAGGATTCAGCGGAGGTGAACAGGTAAAAAGACCGCAAAGAGTGAATGCGTGTCCTCAGTATTGGTTACAAGAGGAGGATGGCAGTGAGCCGGATGAAAGTTTCTGACGGTGCCTGAGAGAGGAAGAAGAGTGTGTACTTGGAGCCACTCTTGAGGTAGATCAGTCAGGTCCAATTGTGAGCGGAAAGGTGATTGATGTGGAAATAACCTTCCTAGTGGACACTGGTGCTACCCCTTCTACTGTTAGATCAGTGGAAGTTATTATTATTATTATTATTATGCGTTCTTATATAGCGCTCGATTACCCGTAGGCATCTCGGCGCTTGCCTTGGGAACCCGTCCTGGCTTTTTTCCCTGTGAGATACCCGTACTGGGCATCCCCAAGGTGAAAGCCAGGCATCCCGCCGCGGGGGGGCCGTAGTGGAGATTAAGCAAGCTAATGCCCAGAGCTGCAGAGTGTGAACCCGTGATTCGAGTAGGCACCGAAACGAGAATTATCGAGTCCGTGGATATTTGGGCTCAAGACCCTGCCGCGTCGGGAATTGAACCCTGGTCCCGGGTCTGACCTCTGCTTCAGGGTCTGCCTCCTCTAACCAGTGAGCCACACTTCTCCAAGTTCAAAATCTTCCTCTCTCGGGAGAGACCATTCAAGTTGTAGGTGTAGCTAATAGACAGATAAAAACTCCCTTAACAAAACCAGTTGAAATAGAAATTGGAACTTTCAAAGATATGCATCGATATGTGGTGTGTGATAGCAGTCCTGTTAATCTGTTAGGCAGGGATATACTGTGCAAGATGAACTGTGCCATATACTGGTCACCGGATGGCATAGAATTGCAAACTCCAGATGAAGATAGTTTGCATAAAATGACAATGCTCATGATTGAAGCAGAGCAGGATAAGCTATTTCCTGTTTTTGACAAGGAAAAGATTCCTGTTAAATTGAAAGAGACAGTGAAAGAAAGAGTGTGGGATTTCACTGGAAAAGATATAGGTTTAATGAAAGGTGTTGATCCTGTAAAAGTTACAGTAAAAGAAGGTGTGAGCTACCCAAATATACCTCAGTATAAGATGACTACAGAAGTAATTGAAGGAATAACTCCAGTGATTGACAAAATGATTGAGCAGGGAATTCTGAGAAAAATAGAAAGCAGTCCTTGCAATTCACCAATTATGGGATTGAAAAAGCCAAACGGAACCTTTAGAATTGTGCAAGACCTGAGAAAGGTTAATAAAATTGTTGTCCCATGTTGTCCGATTGTTCCGAATCCAGCAGTGATACTATATCAAATTCCCCATGATGCAGAATGGTACACTGTGATTGATTTGTGCAATGCGTTCTTTACTGTTCCATTGCATCCAGAGAGCCAACCAATTTTTGCGTTCCGATTCTAAAATCGTCTCCTAGCATGGTGTAGAATTCCACAAGGGTACACTGAGAGTCCATCGATTTTTAATCAGCTGCTAAAGAAATCATTAGAAAACTTGAGTATGCCTGGAGAGTCTGTGTTAGTTCAGTACATTGATGATCTTTTGGTTGCATCGAAAACAAAGGATGCATGTGTAACTGACACCATAGCATTGTTAAATCATTTGGCTGAAGAGGGACATAAAGTGTCTCCATCAAAATTACAGTTTTGTCAAAATTAAGTACAATATCTAGGTCACAAGATTGCTAAAGGAATCAGACAAGTTACAATAGAAAGAATTAAAATGATACAAGGAATGCAGCCGCCTAAAACTCAAAGACAGGTGAGAATGTTTTTGGGAATGATAGGCTATTGCAGACAGTGGATTAGTGGATTTTCATTGATTGCAAAACCATTACTGAGATTGACAAAAGCAGACATCAGAGATCCAATTGTTCTGACCAAACAGAGATGGAAGCATTTAAACAGCTGAAAATTAAACTGTGTGAAGCACCAGCTTTAGGAATGCCTGATTATGAGAAAGAATTTGAACTGTACTGCAGTGAGCGAGAAGGATGTGCATTGTCAGTATTGGTTCAGAGACATGGAAAATTGAGAAAACCAATTGCGTATTTTTCAGCTGTTTTGGACCCTGTTGCAAAAGCTTTGCCAGGTTGTCTGAAAGCAGTAGCAGCAATTAGTGTAAGTCTGGAGCAAAGTTAAGGAATAGTGATGGGATTTCCTGTGAGGGTATATGTACCTCATTCTGTGGAGATTCTCCTCACTAGAGCAAAGACACAATACATGACCAACAGCAGAATGACCCGATATGAGAACATAATTTTGGGAGCTGAGAATGTGACAGTTACTAGATGTGTAAATGTCAATCCTTCTACATTGTTACCTTATACCATTGAAGCAGAAGTAAAAGGTGAGCTTGATCACAAATGTGTGGATGTTCTGGAATACTGTACAAAGCTCCGACCAGATTTTAGAGATGAACCACTAACTGAATCAGATTTTGTGATGTTTGTGGATGGATCATGCCTGAGAACAGAAAGTGGTGTTCTAAGTGCTGCATATGCTATTTGTACTGTGGCAGAAGTGTTGGAAGCATCTTGTCTGAAAGGAATTCATTCTGCTCAAGAAGCGGAGTTGATTGCTTTGATACGTACATGTGAATTGGGAAAAGAGGTGAAAGTAACTATAGTGACTGACAGTCAATATGGTTAAGCATGGGCGGATCTAGCGGATCTCGCGTACGTGAATTTGCGAATTTACGGATTCGCAATCCGCAAAAATATGCGAACTCTCGCGGATGTGCGGATTTTTAAGTTTTTTGTGTTGGCGAGCGTTCGCGAGGATTTGTGGACCATTTCGCAATTGCGAACTTACTTTTCGGCTCGCAACGGCCGCGACTATGTTGTTTCTACGTCTGGTTTATCATCACAGGTTCACAGCACCCTCTGTTTCACCACTGCCACCCTCTGGTACACCCATGCCACCCTCTGGTACATCCCTCACTGCCACCCATTAGGTTTGTTTATCACTGTAGATTATGGGGGTGAAAAAAAGCAAGCACACCTTGGGGTTGATTAATGTGTCAGTGATTTAGAAACTTCCAGTCTGGCTGGCACCTGCTTCCTTCCTTATCTGTAATTTGCTTTCTGTTGCAGTGAAAGCAAGCACACCTGCCCTTCTTCAACTGCCATGAATTAATTTGGGGGTGATTAATGTGTCAGTAATTTTGAAACTTCCAGTCTGGCTGGCACCTGCTTCCTTCCTTATCTGTAATTTGCTTTCTGTTGCAGTGCAATTTTTTTTCACAGGACCTTTATGGTCTACTTGTAGCTATTCTATGAGCCTGCTGTTTGGGTCATAGCAGGGTCATAGAATAGTTGCAAATAGGCAACTGAACTCTGGAGGGGCCCCTCAGGAAGCACTAGAGTGAATGGTTACTAATGTTAAGTTTGAACTTTTGCACCTGGTGATTGCTTTCAGTTTAGCAAAAATCGTTTTTCTGCAATTTCGCGCGATTTGCGGGGCGCGAATCCATGCGAGATCGATTTCGGAAGCCGCGAATGCGTGCGAATACACTATTATTTTTTTTGCGGCGTGTATGTTCGCGTGATTTTTTGCGTGTTCGCAAGGCGCTTGTAGTGATACGTTTGCGAACTTACCCACGCGGTCGTACACGGGCGCGGCCATCTTGTTTGCGTGACGTAATTCCGTTTCCGGCCGCTATGTGTAATCTCGCAAAGTGTGCTGCTCGCTAGTACAATTTCGCGCGTGATCGTGAGGAAAATCTCGCGCGAACTTACCCACGCGGTCGTGAATGGGCGGGGTTGTTTCTCATTCATTGCTATGGTTCTGGGCATGCTTTCTGTATCCTCTCTGAATCTCTGCCATCCTTTGCTTGTTTGAAGTTTATTTGATCTATTTTACTTATTATCTATCCCTCTATTTTTCTAGCTCTATATTTTTGTGTTTTCTGCTACTTTTAGTTAATTTTAAACTACTTTTTTAAACTCTTTTCTTTTCTTCTTCCCTATTCTATTTCTTCTTTATCATTTAACTTCATTTCTGCCCAGACCATGGTAAAGGGAGCCGGGAAGCACCCTGAGAAGGGGAAGGGTCCCGCACCCCGTGCCCGGCTCCCGTGCGGGCGTTTGAGGGGGGAGCAAGTGATACCACGGGAGATCTTTAGCGCGGAGGAGGTGGCCGCACTAATCTTCTACGTCCAGCGCCGCCTCCCCAAGACCATCCTGGGAGGCGGCAAGATCGCAACCGGCTATGGCATCCGGGAGCGCCGGAAGCGGTGGGAGAAGGTGTGCCGGGCCATGTTTAAGCTCTCTGGGGTCCGGCGCACCTATAACCAGGCCACCCACCGCTGGACGGATGTCATGGACCGGGACCGGGACTTGCTGGACGCGCTCGGCGTAGAGGTCCCTGGGCTTGGTGAGTAGTAGTAGCTATTTCTAGCTATTTCATCACTACTCTGTTTTATCCGGCTTTGTTATTTGCAAATCTTTGTTCTTTACCAAGAGCAATAATGCTGCCGATTACATTGTAGGTAAATTATATTTCAAAATCTTCTATGCATTTCAGGTGCACTGCTCTCCTTCTCAGTAGCCTTGCTTGCTATTATGCTTATTTTTTTTGTATTTTGTGTTCATTTCATTGGTCTGAGAAATTATGTATGAGTGTAGTGTAAAGAACTGCGTAATGCTAGACACTAAGGGTCATATTTTCAATTACCGGCGCATCCCTGCAAAGTAGCAGGGATGCGGCAGTAATTGTGCGCCATGCCACCACCACCACCCATGGGCCCAAAACGTCACAGAAGCCTTACGCATCTGTGCCGTAAAGGCGGCGCATTGCTGGAGTTGCGTGGCAACGATGGCGCAGCTCCAGCAATGCTCTGGGGTGCCCTATCTCCCCAATGCTGCATCAAGCCGTACGTCGGCTTCAAGCAGGCGCAGGGTTTCAATCACGCATCATTGTCCTAAAAGTGACTGATTGACATCTTGTAGATTTCCCTCAGCCACTTTTAGGATTCGTTCCTGCGCAGGAACGCCCTCCCTTGCGCCGGAGGAATGGAGGAATGTGAGCCGCAAGGGACTTCTAAATCAGCCCCAAGAGACTGAAGTCCAGTACTTCCTTTTAGACACATGGCTATAAGAAGAAATAGTGGTGGTGGTCGGTGGATTGATAGTTTGAGTATTCACTGATCTGCAAGCACGATGGACTTTGTCTGTCACTTCGCGTGCTGCGGACTGCTGCCTGCCAGGCCTAGGCAAACCTTTTTAGTAGTCTGTTTAGTGAGTTACATAGGAACTTTCAAAGTCAACGGTCCGCAAATCAGGCAATACGAATAACGTAGTATACCACATGAGATTGGTCAATATATCCCGTGGAATAGTTGTCTATCTATTTGCTATTTCTCCAAAATATTTTGTTATTGTTCTTTTGAAATGTTTGATTTGGTTGACAAATCTCATCCATGTTTTCTGGTCTTTCTTTCTTTCATGTTGTACATCAGCTCCCCCCTAGGGCAAGAGGACACAGGAGGAGGAGGAGGGTGCTGTTCAGGAGGATGCAGGCCAGGATCGGGCAGGCGAGGGCTCCTTTGCTGGCCCCAGTAAGTTTTAATTTTAATACAGAGTACCTATTTTTTCCTAGCGTTCCTCATTCGATTTTTTCGAAATCGTCTTTGATCTTCTTGTAGACTGGGTCTAAATTCTTATCCTGCCTCGACTATGACTCCCTGTGGTATTACTAGATTATTCTTATTAGTCTGTCTGTGTAGCTAACTAAGATTGCACATTTGGCAATTCCATTGGACTCCCATTCTAGTCAGCAATAGCTCTATGCACTGAGTGCAGTCCTCTGGTATTGTCCATAATGTCTTTTCAAGTCTTCTAAATGTTTATGCTTTGACAATTCCCAACAATAAAAAGGTGAATGACCACCAAGAAAGAATAAGATACTACTTTACTTTTGGTTTGGATAGTAGGACAATCCATTCTACTACTGTTGCAGGGACAAATCTGCACAAACAGAACTATGGACACTAAATAATGCATTGCTTAGCTTATCAATTATAATAGGTGCTGTTAGACTTTCCACATACCTCAGTGATAACAGACTTTGTAGTTGAACCCCCAATCTCCTTACTGACTAGATAGTGTGGCAGAGTCATTTAGCTCCCAAAGTCACCGATGATTGATCCCCAATGATGATTAGATTATCCAACGCAGGACAAGAGTACGGAGTCAGAGTCAAGAAGTGTCAGAGGCACGGACTCATGCTTGCAAAAATTCCAAAACCTTTAGCTCATCCACTCTAGTCTGGAGGACCAAAAACCACAGAGTCTATTTAAGTTTAAAAGCTTTATTGAAAGTAAACACATTTATTAAAATCAACTTTGTCATAAAACTAAACGTTTAACTGAAAATGGAAAAGTGCTTAGTGCTGACGATTAATTGGACACATTTCTTGTGGTCGAGCTGAGCTCTCACCTGGTTTGAACTTGATCCTGCTCGTGTTCTTAGAACTCAAGCTTCTGTCTGTTAGGAGAAAAAGTGGTGCGTGTTAAAAATAAAAAGCAAGCATTCATCAGTTGTGCCAAAAAGTGCTGCAAGACAACAGCCTTCCCTGGAAAAAGGGACATTTTTACTTTAGAGTATACAGTTACAAATTATTACATTGTATTTCGTTTTTTTAACATTGCTTTATTCCTCCTAGACCAAATATTATATAGTAGTGAGTGGTGTATTTCTAACATTCTTAAATATACTTTGTAGGTGTAATATCTGGTGGCGGGGCCAGCGCGGAGGTGGTGGTGTTGGATGAGGACTCTGGGGAGGATGCGGTGCAAGTGCCGGACGTTCCTGTGAGGGTTCACACGGTGGTGGAAGAGGTAAGCTACATATTCCTTACTTATTGAGATTGAAGACTGCATAGTGTGCTTTCTGCACGGGTGTATTATAAATCAACTAGGTAGTATCCTCCTCTAAATGTACTTCGACTTAGCTGTGAAGTTTTTGGTGAGAAGAATCCCAATAAGATCTTAGATGAACTTGATGGATGGGATGATCGAAAAGCGAAAGAAGGGTGTAAGTAAGTGTGGAAGGACGAGAAATTTTATGATGGCTGGCAAAGAAGAATGATATGTGTTTGCTTGGTCCCCGAGGTGGCTGGGAAGGAAAGAATATGGTATGGTGCATGGCTGGGTCAATGATGAAGCAAGGATGGGTGGAAGGAGAACAGCCCGGGTGGGTGAAACAGAAACTGTATGTGTGCATATACTTTGAATGGATGGATGCCTGGAGCATGGTATTATCTGACTCTTAGATAGCATATGTGTATCTAGAGAGAGTAGATGGTCACTGGATGAACTAAGTGTTACCTTGAAGAGCATGTAACACCGCACCCGCACGTCCGTTCCAGTGTAGGGAAGGCAAGGAAAAGAAGTTGTAAATTTGTCCAATACTACCATGAATAGTAGCAGTAGTTTGTATTGCAACTGCAAGCACAGCATATATCCGGTTATTACGGTGGACACTCCGTACCTCTCTTAATACCTTTAGTTTAGTAGTAGTACGTCATTCATGTGTGGGTGTATCACTGTTCACTCAATAATAAGCAAAGCACCTAAAGTCATCCCATATGTCATCAAATACATCCCATGTGAAGTGATAGATAATCAAATTATTTAGCTTCTTCATTTTCCTTTACTAGTACTTATTTGCACTGTAGGGTGAAAGGTAAATTAATTAAGCAGTAGCCCTTGTAACAGAGTATTCTCAGTGCTACCCGTAATAGAAAAGTAATAGCTTCACCACCTGCATGTACTGGACCGGTACAGTAACGCAAGTCTGTTTCACTCATCATGGTGTGCGTCTGTTTTTCTCGGGTGCAAGTTCACTGCGCTGGCATTCTGCCGGCTTGCATAAGTTAACGTACCAATTTTCCTAAACAAGAGAGAAGAAGAAGAATAAGACTGGTGTACTGTCATAGTCGACTGTAATGGAAGTCCATAGTGGTCGTAGAATTTGTTCATTAAACTCCCACTAATGATAGAGCAAGGATGCAGAAGTGGGAGGTTAGATAGATACTGTCCTCAATAGTTATGTACTGTGCTTTCAATTTGCTACTTGTACTGTGACACAACTTTCGGCTCAATCACTTTGTGTTATTAATGTTAAGGAGCATTGGTTACAGACTATGTCTTTCTTTCTTCATATAGTTGCTCCTTCCAAATCGACATCACGGAGGGAGCAGGCTCGAATGGCCCGGCAACGGAGGCTGGATGCCACTGTCGCCAAATATCGGCGGCTGGTGGCCCTGGAGGAGGAGGACACGCAGTCAACCGGTGGAACCACAACATCCTCCACTGGGACAGCTGCATCCTCCTCCGTGCCCCCACGGGCTGCCAGACAGCGCAGTGCTCCAGCGGTACAGAGCCGGGCTACCAAAGCCAACCGCCACCGCCAAGCAGCAAAGACATCAGCTGCCCCCCACAGGAGTTGCAAGGCACGCCAGCGCCGCTTATCCCTACGAATGTCCTACCTGGAGCAGGAGGTCCTTAGCTACAAGAACTTGGTGGAGGGTCTCCGCTTCGACCATGCCACCCTCCGCAAGGAGTATGATGCCCTGGCCGCAAAATTCAACAGCACCCTCCAGTAGTGTAGTGTCCCTTGCCCTTTTTTTAGAGACTTTGGGGGGGTGGGATTTGGGAGTTGGGTTCTTTTTGGGACTTTTGAAAGACAATCGTTGGGGTTAGGGAGGGTCTTGAGGGAGATTATTTTGTTAGGGCTACATAAATATAATTTTTTAAACTTTATCTGACCATACCTGTTTTTTACTGCTTTTGAGTCTGGTGGGTGGGGGTTTAACAGTAAGTTTGTTTTCCTGAAGAGTCCTAGGACTTTAGTAGTACTACCGTCAATCTCTCGTCTAGTCCTAATAGTCCATTATACTACCTCCCACCAAACGCTTATCTTACCTGTAATTTGTGTTTGAAAGTAGGGCTAGGCCCAGGGCTGGCTCCACGGGAAATGGGGATTAAGGTTGGCAATCCTGGGCGGATGAAATGTCCTCATTGCGGTGGTACTAGTGGTGTGACACAGTGGCAGTTGCATGCCTATGGAAAAAAAGAAAACGAAACCTGGTTTGTCCTTACTGTAGCATTACAACGGTTACGGTACGATAGAGAATATAGCAGGTGACAGTACACTAGAACAGTGCCACAATGTAGCCTAACAAATGGTAAAGTATTGCAAGTATAACTAGTACTTGCGTTGAATTTATTTGACATTGGCTCCTACTACTACAAGAAATAGTACTGAAGCTGAGTAAGTCTAGAATATATCCTCGGATTCCTTCACCAGCCTGTTGCTATGACCTTATCCTCCCCAGCAAGTGTGTGGAATTATTGATGTCATTTAGTCACACATCAAGCAAAACCACACAGCCCGGGGGAAGAGGGTTAGGGTTTGGAAAATGGATGGGAATGGGGGTTTCTTTTTGGGTAGGTTTTGTTGAGAGAAGAAAAAAAAAGCACAGCATGGTCAAACAATAATTGAAGATAAAGAAATCTGGGATCAATTTAGAAGCAGAGAGAGATCCAAGAAATGCAGTCACACTCATAGAAGAAAACAATGGATACTGTATCTGTATGTTGTTGGAGTTGTCCTGTTGAATTTGGTAAGTAAGTTGCATGCAGCAAACAATTCCTCTTATTAGCGGCACTCCTCCATTCCAGCTGACGCTTCGTCCATCAATGTTGGTGACCACTGACAGAAGACACCCTGTCCACTGCCTGCCTGGCGGATGTTGAATTGCGGCTCGTTAATGTGAAGCCTGACTCCATCTTTTTTCCCCATTGCACAGACTGAAACCCGGCCTGTAATTATTGAACGGAAAACAGGAAGTGCTATTACAATACCACTGATAAACAAATATAAGGTATGTACGCTCTGTGGTGCAAAAAGTCACACTTTGATTTTCCTAATAGACAGTACAATATTTTTGAAATTGCGTACTCTGTCTGAGTCACCTTTTGAAGGATAAATAAGTATGGCCAAATTAATTTACCGGATCTTTCCCCTCAAGCTCGGTGTACTGTGAACTGTGTTTTAGAACAAAATTAGACCTTCCCAGCAGTGCTCCCACCCAGACCCTTACTAAAGCCAGTCGCAAAAATGTAGAAGACCCCCAATCAGATCTCAAAAAACGAGGCCTAGCAGAAAAATGGTGACAAAACGGACTTTGAAAGTAAAAGTAGGCCCAAATACCCCCTTACCCACCGTGGATTGTATTCAAACCACTTGCAAGCAAGCAAAAGTATCCATAGCCAGCATCGCTCCAAGAGTGCTCTAAGACCCCAGAACTCAGTTGCAAAAATCTAGAACACCCCGAAACACATGCAATCCTGCTGCTAGGGCTAACCCTTACGAACCCTAAGTTACAAAAAGTGCCAAAAGGCTTTTCCTTATGGATTTTGTCCAAACCACTTCTATCCGGTATTAGACCTTCACAGGAATGCCCCAAGAGACCTGCCAACCCACCCGCAAAAAAGCACGCGACAACACCCCCAAACAGCCAAAAAGCAAAATCTCATACTTACAATATCTCTCGGCCTTCGGTCCAAACGCGCTGTGCAGCTAGGTCATCATCATCATAACTTCTGTTTTCCACCACGGATTTCCTGAAAAGCAAATGCAATCAAGATTAGACTGTCGCAGCAGTGCTCCGACAGAGACACCAAAACCCACCCACAAACACCAGGAAGCCCCCCAAACAGGCCCCCGAAAACGCTACATTGAGCAAGATGTCAGAAGAAATAGCAAAAAAAAATTCTGCATGGAGTTTGTCCAAACCACTTCTATCTGCTATTAGACCTTCACAGGAATGCCCCAAGAGACCCGCCAACCCACCCGCAAAAAAACACGCGACAACACCCCCAAACAGCCAAATCAATAAGCAAACAAGTGAAGACAGTTCTGCTGATGGGCTTGTTTTTGTGATTAGGTGATTAAAGTTTTTAATTAAATTAACTGTGCAAAACAAAGAAAGACAGACACACAGGAATAAAAGTGAATAAGGACGAAAAAGAAAGTTATTGATTCATTGTCTCATATCAGGGCTCGGTGTCAGGGAATAAGAATAAGAGTTCGTCATCATACTCTGCGAATTCAAGCAGGATGAGGTCAGCGTCACCGAACACAGAACAAATTCCCTCATCTACGTTGCTGTCCTCCTCGTCTTCATGTTGCGTGCTTTCTCGTACTTTGTAATCTGGTGGTATGAGGTGCTGATTCATCTTGATCATTGTTAGCCTCTCCACATTTTTGGGCGAGAGGCGGCTCCGTTTGGGAGTTACAATGCCACCAGCAGCACTGAAAACACGTTCAGAAGACACACTTGCGAGTGGGCAAGACAAGTAGTTTATAGCCAGGTTGGAGAGCTGTGGCCACAATTGTTTTTTCCCATGCCAATACTGCAATGTCTCATCATTAAGAAAGACCTCTGTTGAGTCATTCAGATAGTCCTGCACCATCGACTCAAGGTCCTCAACGGTTCCTCCACTTTGGTTATTTTTTGCTGTGCTTGTGACCTGTTTTCGAGAACCATACCCAAGCCAAGTTAGCCAATCCTCTTCAGCAGCCAATGTTACTCTTGTGAGTGGTGCAGATGATCCGGTTGCCGGTGTCTTTAACGGCTGAGAGGTCACTTGTGCCAGAGCCACAGGTGCAGAAGTGGATTCTTTTGACTGGGGATGGCCTGCTGATGCTGATGCTGATGTACTGCCTTCTCCTTCAATACCCTGCCGTTCTTTTTCAAACCTCTTGGCTGACCAGGCTAGCCAACGTTTGTACTTTTTAACATCTTCATCAGCAAAAGGAAAGAATGCTTGGCCTGCCAGCGCCTTTTTGTAGCGTGGATCCAGAATAGTAGCACAAATGTAATGCTGTTCTGAGTTGATCATTTTAAGACGTTCATCACCACGTAGGCGCTCTAATAATTTCTCCGACAAAACAAAAGGGGCTTTGTTTTTTTCATCTTTTTCTAACTCAGAAGTCACCGCCTTCAGTTGGTGCTCCAGCATGCACAACAATGGGATAGCTTTTCCCAAATTACAGTCCTTCTTGCTGACTGCACGCGTGAACACCTCAAAAGGACGAAGCATGTCTGTCAGGCTTTTAACTATGTCCCATTGTGCCGCTCCCATCCTCAGGTCCTTCTGAGCTGTACCCTGTTTTAAGAAATAGTGATCGAGTACCGTATACTGCTCATACAGACGCTCAAGCATGTAGAAGGTTGAGTTCCAACGTGTTGCCACCTCCTGGATGAGTGCTTTCACTGGCATTCGACGTTCATGTAGCAGGCTCCTCAGATGCTTCCGGGCCTTAAAAGAATGGCTGAAATGGTTGCACATTTTTCGGCAGGTGGCCATTACCTCGCACGCTGGACTGTCTTTATCACTCAAGAATTTTTGAACTACCAGGTTGATACAGTGCGCCAAACACGGCACTCTGAAATAGTCACCCAGCGACATGGCCTTAACTACATTGGCACCATTATCTGTGGAAACATAACCAATCTTGCGTTTTTTTGGGGACAGCCAGTGAAAGACCTTTTTGTTAAACTCGTCCAAAATGTTTCGTGCTGTCTGACTTTTCTCCAAGCCAAACATGGCTAGTGTTGCATGTTTCCGAGCAGCTTTAAAAATTTGGTCCGGGTCAACACCTGCGTTTAGCTTTGCTTTAACCCCTGAAAAAGAGACCCAGTGTGCAGTGATGCACATGTAATCAACACCTGCGCCACTGGTCCACATGTTTGTTGTCAGATGTATAGTGTGAACAGCACTCTTCTGCAAAGCTGCCCCAATCACCTCCAGCACATCTTCATGTAGTGCTGGAACCGCAACTCTGGCAAAATAGAACCGGCTAGGAACCTTCCATTTAGGGCAGAGCGCTGCCAATAATTCTAGAAAACCTACCGCTTCTACAAAAGAAAAAGGGAGAAGGTCCACAGCTAGCATTTTAGCCAGCTTAGTGTTATACAGACGCGTCAGTGGGTGGTTGCGTTCATATGGCGCGTCTGAACAAAACATGGTTCTAATGTTGCCCTGGACCAAGCATTTACGGGATGATAATGACTTCGTTGACCCAATTATGCTCGCTGGTGAACTTTTTCGCGTTGGTGTCTCACTCACTCCAACACTCTTAGTGTGCCTCACATGGGGTGTGCTGCTGACAGGGGTACTGGGTGTAAGTGAAGTGTTTGACACGTCTTCTTCCTCCTCGTCATCATCAGATGAAACATCAACGTTTTCTTGACTTCCAATTCGGGCTTCCTTGATCGCCTTTAGGTGCGCAAACCATAGGACAGCGTGCTGTCTCTCAAGATGACCTCTCTGGCCTCCGGTACCATAGTTGGTACCTAACTTACCACGACTAACTCCAACCTTACAAAGGGTACAAATGGCGAACTTTTCCCTTTTTGGGCAAACAGTAAAGAAGTCCCAAACTGGGGACTTGAAGTGTCTGTGGGGCCAGGAGGAGGCGGCGATACTGGTGGTGGTGGTCATGCTGCTAATGCCAGATGAAGTGGAGGATCTGGATTGCCCAACTTTTGTACGTTGTGCACTTTCACCGCCACTAATTAAGGTCGAGGTGCATGGAGGTCCCTTCTTGTGAGAAAGAAATATGGAAGCGGTACGAGTTGGTGTACTACTTAACTCCAATGATTGTGGTTTTTCCACTGCCTCCTCGTCGACAACATCATCATCATCATGCTCAGCAGCTTTTCGGGCTAGGGTCAAAATGTCTGTTTGCTGCATGCCCGCTGGGGCTGCAGTGACCTTTATGATGACTGGGTCGTCGTTGTCAGAGTGTTCATCAGCAGCAGTATCCGCCACTTCTTGTTGAGCCTCATCATCACACTCCATAACTCTGAGACTTTGGACGAGCTTCCTTTTACGCTTAACTACCTTTGTCAGATCATGGTGTGCCTCACTCTCAGACGGCAGTGGTGCTGGTTCCCAATATTGATCCTTATCACTAGAAGGAGGTGTGCTTGAAGAAGATGTAGACACCACCCTTGATCTCTTCCTTGCTAGGGGTGTGGAAGACAATGAATTATCATCAGGAGGAGTGTCTTCCTCAAATGATACCTCGCCTTGATTGTCGATTTCCTGATGTGCCCCTACTTCGGGAGGAACAACTATTGTGGGCACTTGTGACCCTCCATGCACCTCTGCTTGCGCATCTCCTTGCGCTGCCTCTCCTTCCACATGTACTTGGGCTTGTACTTGCACATGTGGTTTTTGTTGCGGCTGTGGTTGTTCAACACTCGTCAGATGAGTTACAACAACCTGTGTTCATTGAGGGACATTGCTGCTACTTTCTTGCGATGAGCTAACATCACTGGTCGATGGTGATTGAACAACTAGACTAACTGCCTCTGCAGCAGTCAAGGGCTTGGACTTAAGTTGGCGTGGTGGTGGTGGTGGCACTGAGCTCAATGTAGCGGGGGTGCTCCTCCCAGCTTGGTCCCCAGCAGATCCCGCTGCTGCTGCAGGCGTACTTTTTTTTTTCCTCCCAAAAAAAGGGGCGGCTGGCACACCAGTCTCCTTGGTAACTTGCTTCTTCTGCTCCATACTGGCAACTTTCTTGCTAGAGGAGCTACGGGGAACTTTTTTGGGGGCCATCTTCTTCAGAGCAGGTCAGAACAGCAGGCAGCAGTTGCACGAGTTGCAGAGTTGTCTGTGTCCAGACGTGACGTCGCGTGCCGTTATGCTGCACACACACACCGCTGCAGGACTTCTTCCTGGCACTGGTGGTTCTCTTGAGTCTTGTGCACCTAAAAGCAATGGAAGACAGAGGAACATCAGTTCAGTTATACACCCCAAAAAATGGAAAAACACAGAAAAATCAGCACAATCCCATGCCATCCATGATGTTTACATTCAAGACACCACACCACACAGAAAGACTAGGCCCATGCAACACTCACTACCCCTGGGCATAATGGATGAAAAGTAGGCAAAATAAGTGCAGGCCTCAGACACTGCCTCTCTTCAAAATGGCCCCTTGCACCCCAAGCACATGTTGCCTGTACCAGCCAGCACTCAAGATGGCCACCACCACCACCCACATGGCCAGGCCACCACCACCACCCACATGGCCAGTCCACCCCAAAAAAAACGAAAAACACCCAAAAATCACTCCAATCTTACGCCATCCAGTATGTTTACATTAAAGAGAGTGAGACCCCACAGGCACACTCAGTCCATGCACCACTACCCCTGGGCAAAAGGCCACACCAGCAGCCCCAAAAAACGACAAAAACACAAAAATCAGCACAATCCCAGCCCATCCATGGCCTCAATGATGTTTAAATTCAAGGAGACACCCCACAGAAAGACTAGGCCCATGCAACACTCACCACCCCTGGGCAAAGGGCCCCACCAGCAGCCGCAAAAAACGACAAAAACCACAAAATTCAGCACAATCCCAGCCCATCCATGGCCTCAATGGTGTTTAAATTCAAGAGGACACCCCACAGAAAGACTAGGCCCATGCAACACTCACTACCCCTGGGCATAATGGATGAAAAGTAGGCAAAATAAGTGCAGGCCTCAGACACTGCCTCTCTTCAAAATGGCCCCTTGCACCCCAAGCACATGTTGCCTGTACCAGCCAGCACTCAAGATGGCCACCACCACCACCCACATGGCCAGTCCACAACAACAGTACACCACAAAAAAACAGAAAAACACCCAAAAATCACCACAATCCAATGCCATCCAGGATGTTTACATTAAAGAGAGTGAGACCACACCACAGGCACACTCAGTCCATGCACCACTACCCCTGGGCAAAAGGCCACACCAGCAGCCCCAAAAAACAACAAAAAACACAAAAATCAGCACAATCCCAGCCCATCCATGGCCTCAATGATGTTTAAATTCAAGAAGACACCCCACAGAAAGACTAGGCCCATGCAACACTCACCACCCCTGGGCAAAGGGCCCCACCAGCAGCCCCAAAAAACGACAAAAAACACAAAATTCAGCACAATCCCAGCCCATCCATGGCCTCAATGGTGTTTAAATTCAAGAAGACACCCCACAGAAAGACTAGGCCCATGCAACACTCACTACCCCTGGGCATAATGGATGAAAAGTAGGCAAAATAAGTTCAGGCCTCAGACACTGCCTCTCTTCAAAATCGCCCCTTGCACCCCAAGCACATGTTGCCTGTACCAGCCAGCACTCAAGATGGCCACCACCACCACCCACATGGCCAGTCCACATCAACAGTACACTCCCAAAAAACAGAAAAACACCCAAAAATCACCACAATCCAATGCCATCCAGGATGTTTACATTAAAGAGAGTGAGACCCCACAGGCTCACTCAGTCCATGCACCACTACCCCTGGGCAAAAGGCCACACCAGCAGCCCCAAAAAACGACAAAAAACACAAAAAAACAGCACAATCCCAGCCCATCCATGGCCTCAATGGTGTTTAAATTCAAGAGGACACCCCACAGAAAGACTAGGCCCATGCAACACTCACCACCCCTGGGCAAAGGGCCCCACCAGCAGCCCCAAAAAACGACAAAAAACACAAAATTCAGCACAATCCCAGCCCATCCATGGCCTCAATGGTGTTTAAATTCAAGAGGACACCCCACAGAAAGACTAGGCCCATGCAACACTCACTACCCCTGGGCATAATGGATGAAAAGTAGGCAAAATAAGTGCAGGCCTCAGACACTGCCTCTCTTCAAAATGGCCCCTTGCACCCCAAGCACATGTTGCCTGTACCAGCCAGCACTCAAGATGGCCACCACCACCACCCACATGGCCAGTCCACATCAACAGTACACCCCAAAAAAACAGAAAAACACCCAAAAATCACCACAATCCAATGCCATCCAGGATGTTTACATTAAAGAGAGCGAGACCACACCACAGGCACACTCAGTCCATGCACCACTACCCCTGGGCAACAGGCCACACCAGCAGCCCCAAAAAAACAACAAAAAACACAAAAATCAGCACAATCCCAGCCCATCCATGGCCTCAATGATGTTTAAATTCAAGAAGACACCCCACGGAAAGACTAGGCCCATGCAACACTCACCACCCTTGGGCAAAGGACCCCACCAGCAGCCCCAAAAAAACGACAAAAACAACAATAATCAGCACAATCCCAGCCCATCCATGGCCTCAATGGTGTTTAAATTAAACAAAACAGTTGTATCATGCACCCATAACCAACCCTGGTCCTACTGGATACTGTGGCTACCCACAATATATTGTTCTTAATGTTCTGAAAAAGTTCCAAAATTGTAGTTGCAACAACTGTAATGCCCCAAACAAACTTACTTGTGAAAGTTGATTTCTAATCCAAAAGTGATCCAAAGAAAGTCAAAAAGGCCTCAAATCCAAATATCCAGCAGCACCCACAAAAAGTAATCCTTCCAGGTCAAGGTCCAAATGAAAGTGACCAGCACATGAAGAAAGCACTGGGAGGAGCCTGCTGGACAGGAACAGGAAGTTGGAGACTGTGGGGCACTTCCTTCCCCCCCCCCCAAAAATGGACTCCTTGCAAAAAAAAAGGCCATGCAAATGTCAACCTGAGGAGTGATTCTGATAAAAATCATCATTTTCTGAAGGTTTATCCCGTTTGCTGGTGAATTTCTTGTGCAGAATTGCAAAATCTCTATTTCGCGAGTGCGAGATTGTTCCTGTCCGCCGCAACTACGTGTTCGCAATTGCGAACTCTCGCGAGGCGTGCTGTGCAAGGTGGCAAGCCGCGATTACGTATTCGCGGGCGCCAAACTCCTGCGGGATCCCGCAGCAAGATCCAAAATGGCGCAGCACTCGCTAAATATGATCGAGAAAAACAACTCGGCAAACGCTAAATGACGGAAAGTGAACGCCGTGCACCACGCCGCGCGCCACAATATTGTATCACCAAGCAAAAAATCCGACGCGAGCGAATTCACGGATTTTCGACAAATTCGCGAGCGTTCGCGGATTGCGAATTTGTCGAAAATCCGAACAATCCGCGAGCGGAACGGATTTTACGCCCATACTTAAATATGGTTATGGAGTTGTACATGATTATAGACAGCTCTGGTCTCAAAGAGGTTATTTGACCTCTGCAGGAACACCTATTCGAAATGCTGAATTTGTGAAAACACTAATAGATGTGATCCATCTGCCTGAGAAAATAGCAGTTGTAAAATGTCCAGCCCATAAAAAGAGTGAGGATTACATTACACGTGGAAATAATTATGCAGATGCAATTGCAAAGCATTGCGCTAAAAATCAAATTTCAATCAATCGAGAAAAATTAAAAGAACATGTTCCGAGTCCTTTAATGCTAACAACTGTAGTCGAGATCTGGCAGGAAGTGAAACAGATACAGGAAGAGGCAGAAGCAGAAGAAAAAGATATTTGGCTAAAATCAGGATGCAGACAAAGAGAGGAAGATGACATTTGGGTATACAAAGATGAAAGACCAGTAATGCCCGATAGCATGATCTCAGACATGGCCCAATTGTACCATGGTCAGGCCCACATTGGTAGAGATGCTATGATTCGTCTCTTTAGACAGACTTGGTATGATCCTAAGTTGAGAAGGATTGCCGAAAGCTTGTGCCAAAGATGTTTGGTATGCCAGCAATTTAATCCAACCAGAAGAACTGTTGTAAGTTTGGGAACCATAGGACGGGAGGGTCGTCCATTTACAAGGGTTCAGATGGATTTTGTTGAGCTGCCTCCATGCAACACACTTAGATACATCCTTGTAATAATCTGTTTGTTCTCCCGAAGGGTGGAAGCTTTTCCCACGAGAAGAAACGATGGGTTGACTGTTGCTAAACTGTTTTTACGTGAGATAATACCACGTTTTGGGTTCCCGGTGATGATTGAGTCATGAGAATGAGAATGCCCTCATTTCCAAAATGAACTTATGCAGATGATCTGCGAAGCTCTGGACATGCGCCAGAAGCTGCATTGTGCTTACAGACCTGAAGCTTCAGGTGTAGTGGAACAGGTGAACGGAACAATTAAAAACAGAATTGCAAAAATGTGTCTGGCAACAGGACTTGAGTGGCCCGATGCCTTGCCACTTGTTTTAATGACACTAAGAAGCATACCTGATAGGAAAACTGGACTAAGTCCACATGAGATTTTGATGGGCAGGGTGATGAGACAAGCCTATGTACCAGTTGATAAGTTGTTGACAATTAATGATGACATCATACTGGATTACTGCAAAAATCTGTCTGATATGCTAACTTCTGTGCTCCACCAGGTGGGAACTGAGTCAAATTCCAAAGAGAAAAATCCAGCTCATGATCTAGTCCCTGGAGACTGGGTTCGAGTGAAAGTGCATCGCAGGAGAAATTGCTTGGTACCTCGGTGGCAGAAACCAAGACAGGTTATCTTGGTTAGCACTACTGCAGTCAAGTGTGCTGGATTGAAAAGATGGGTTCATGCTAGCCACATCATTCGTGTACCTGAACCTGAATACCCGAACGACGGTGAAAGTACTTCTGACTCTGAAGCTGAACCAGAAAAAACTCCAGATACTGAAGATCGACAGGAACGTCGACCTCTGGAAGTATCAGAAGCTAGTTCTGCGTCTGAAGGTGAAGGTGAAAGTGAGGTTGTGGAAATACCAGATTCAGAAGATCAATCTGAAGATCGAGAATTGGTAAAGACAGACACTAGTAAAGACGCAAAAGAAAGTGAAGACAAAGCTGTTGATAAGGAGAAAACTGAAGAGCAATCTGAAAACTCTGAAAGCAGGAACGGAAATCCTGAGACTGGGGAAGAGGAAGTAACTCATGATAAGGATGAGATTCCAAGTACCAGTTATGAAGGTGTTCCTAACAGAGTAACAGAAGAAAAAGCTGAGTCTGATGAAGATAAAGACATTGTGAAAATCATAATCAATGATACAGTTGAAGATACTGAAAGTGAAACTGATGACAGTGCAGATGAAACTCCATTAAGAAAAAGCCCAAGAAAAAGAGCTTGGAGAGTGGAGCATAATACAGTAGAGCCAAAAACTAAGAAAGTCTGCAAAGGAGACAATTGGCCTAAAGAAACCGGTGGATTGAGATTCAAAATCGTGAACAAAACAAAAGAACCAGAAGAACAAGTGAATGAGATCACTAGCCAGAAGGAAACGCTGGGAAAGAAAATAAAAACTATTCAAAGACCAAAAAGAGTAAGATGTCCAAACCAGAGGTATACATCACCTGAGTGGACGTACATCGTCCTACCACCTATTGTTGAAGTTAATAGCAGTCAAGAAAACCTGTACAACCCAAAGCCAATTGGGAAAAGTGAGTAAAGAAGTCAACTAAGAGATAAGAGATAGGGGCTCAAAATATATGGTATTAAGTAAAAAGTTCTGAAGTCCTGTGAGACGGATATTGTAAATATAGAAGAGGTCGGAGTTGACATAAGGTTGAAGAAAACTTGTTAGAAAACTTAACTATAGTACAATTTAGAATAGGATTGACACAAGGTCGAAGAATACTTGTTAGTGAATTGAGTGGTATATAATTCATAAGTGACGCAAGGCCAAAGAAACTGTGTTAGAGAAAATGGCAATGAATAACCATAAAACAAAATGTTCAATTTTTTGAAAATGGTGTAGATGTTGTTCAATATGTATGGGATTGTTGATAATATTATGGGTAATTTTAGCTATTGTAATTCCTTTTCAAGATAGGGTAACGAAATTAAAACCAAATGTGAGTCTAAATAACCCGAGTAAGAAAGAAAAAGTTCATGAGACCCATGTGTACAAACCAGAGTTGCATCAAGATAGGTCAATTAGTGACTATACGAAGAAAACTTTTTAAAAGTTGTAACTTAAGTACATTAAAACTATGAATGTTGATGACTGTTATGTTTGTGTAAAATTGTCAGCATCAGTGTCAGAAGGGGTGACCTATCACCAACATTCTCTTACATATGGAGTAACTTGTAGTGTAATTGCAAGTTTGTTCTATCAGACTGGGAAATTGGAATATCATTATTCCAATGTAGATGAAATATTTGCAAAATTAAGAATTTATGGTACGTTGAATAAAAGAAAACCTGCAAAAGAAATGGGAGAATATTACTTAGAATTAGATGAGCTGACACATGAGAATGCTTTTAACAATAATCTGACATGTAAAATGAGAGTTGAGGAGAAAGCATTTTTAAATATGGTTGAGGAAAGGATTGCTTACAAACGAAATGAGAAAATGAAACATGCAAAATCTAAATATTTTACATTTGATGATGAGAATATTGAGGATAAAAATGTGAATGTAGCCATAAATATAGATGCTCCAATGTTAGGGAAATTCTGTATTAGAAGAGATCATTCAATGTATGACAATTATTTTGTGGGTGCAAGTCAATGCAAAGACACCTATAGAATTATAGGGGGTTGGGGATTTAAAGGAGGAGATGATCCTGATTTTCCTGGAATTTATTTTATTTGTGGGAATAGAGCTTACTATAGGTTACCAGACCATTGGTGTGGGACCTGTTATGTGGGTTTGGTCTTTCCTAAAAATTTTCATGTAGATGGAGGTACTAATGGAAAGCATGAGATAGGTAAAGTTCTAAGTCAAAAAAGAAGAGAGAGTGTGTTAGAAATAATAGGTGATATGTTTGGAGTACTGATACCAGCAGTGGGAATTTTGTTGAATGGAAATAGAATCAGAAAATTGTCCACAATAGTTGATCGATTGTCAACAGACACAGCAGGAGGATTCCTGATTTTTAATACTGAAATGGTTGCTATGAGAGCTATGGTTATGCAAAATTGACTTGCCCTTGATATAATTTTAGCAAAAGAGGGAGGAGTCTTTGGGATTTTAAAATTGCAACATTGTTGTACTTATATCCCAGATAAAAGTCAGAATCTTGAAAAGTATATTATAAATATTACAGATTTGCATAAAGAAATTGAACCACTGGAGGTTGAAGGTGTCCTTGAAAAGTTGGGTAAAAGTTTCTCAGCAATCAAGCATTGGTTCCAAGAAATAGGTAGTTCAATTATAGGTAGAACACTAATTCCGATAACAATTTTTGTGATAGTGATTTTTCTGATAAGATTATGTTGTATATACAAAGGTAGGAGAGATTTTAGAAAAGCAATAAAGACAAGGAATAAAGAACGACAAGCAAGAGTTAAAGAAAAGAATGAGATAGAAATGGAAGAAATTAGAGAGAAAATGTTCAATGATTCAAAGGAGAAAGATACAAGAGTATAGGTGAAACTAATATAAAGAACCCGAAAAATGTTCTGCTAAATTTTCCAAAATTTTGAGAGATACATGCTGATAAAATCACCAGATTAGGGAATTGATGGAGCAGGGTGGCAAAACAAAATGTTGTGTACCCTTTCTGAAATCAATGTTCCATTACGTTAATATTTACTAATGGCGAGTTGTGGTAAAAAAAACAACAATAGTTTAAGATGCACAATACATGAACATTTGGGGAATACTAATTTTGCATGCATGAAGCAAAATAATTAACACATTTTTATTGTTATTGCGTTGTGAACTAATGCACAGCTTAAAGATAAGTAAACGCAATATGAATGTGCTTATGGTACACGTTATTGTGCTAAAAGTCGTCGGATATGTAAGTATGAAACGCATTTATGTGGCTTACCTGCTAGGTAATAACTAATAGGGAAACATTAGTATGATGGGAGGTAAACAGAAGGGTTTCATTACCATAATTAACATGAATTTGTGTTTGTTTCTATGATAGTCCCAGAAGAGGCCTCTGAGGCCTACAAAATCCGGTTACTCTGGCTAACTGTGAGCAAGTGCTGGACTGCGCATGCGTGCCTGAAGCCTGCCAGCGAGAGTGAGCTGCCTGTACTCGGATGGGAAGTTCAAGGCTGCTTTGCCCTGAAGTTAGGATGATTACCAAAATATGGACATTCAAGTGTTCTAAACGTGAGAAAACAGGCCAACGTTGCGAGTCAAGGAAGTGACCAGGCCAGAGACTGTTTTAAACAAAGAACCATTATGATTCTGCTGATTCACCATGAATTTGATGTTGTAATGGTGAGGAGATGCTCACCCACCCCAAATTGTCCAATCAGAACCCGAATTGGTGATGTTAGATACTTTTTAGATAGATTACATTAGGAAATTAGTGTATAAAAACCCCTGATTTTGCTTAGAGGGGGTCGCTCTTTCGATTTCCTCTCGAAGTGCTGTCGGATTGCAGATCGATTCCTGGATGTAAGATACTTTAATTATTTTCTTTGTTTGCTTTGCAGGACTGAAGGATAAGATGAGGGCGTTAGTTAGAGATGTTAGGAGAGAATGAATTTGGAACTATCTATTCTTTGCTAAACTTTTAACTGACTTCTAAATAAACGTTTTCTGAGCTCTAAATAAAATGATCATTTTGAGATAAAGTTTAAGATTTTACTTAATAAAGAATTAATCAATGCCTAAATGTCCGACATATTAAAGTTTTGCTTTTAATAAAATTGGGAAAATGGAATATTAAAGCTGGTTTTGTGATTTTCCTACGTCTAATTTTCTTTCTAGCAGATCCATTGCCACTATGGTGGTGCGTCTGAATAAAATTCATGTTTGAATAAAACCATGGTAAAGAGTATAAAAACTGTAGGTGTAAATAATAACTGATTAAATAGGTTTAGACACTCCACCAAATGTTACAGCATTACTCCTTTGTGTTTTACCAAATTCCTACTACCGCATCAACAGCAGACAATGCACATAAACTTAGAGTATGCCACACTAAGACTGCCCTTGGGCTTATCCCGGGATCTTGGGCCTATGGCGGACCAGCTAACTTCTTTCCATTGAGGTCAGACAGACCACAACGTGACATAAAGTTACAAACTTAACATATATTTTGAAACTGTTTGAATCTGTGCGGTCTTTACCCAGTATTTTAGTCTAAACTAACTATCCTCTCCTACCAAAAACTGATGCAGTGGAAGCAGTGTTTTTTTTTAATCAGCTTATGTCCCACACCAACCTTTATTAAACTATCGGAAACGTAACACTAATGACGGGCCCATAAGTCAATAGTACACAGTTCTTTGGTAGAGCTAAAAGGGACTAAGTTATAAAAGTCAGAATACTATTACCTCATGAGGACCTACAATGAAGTAATAGCTTAAACATCAGTAATCGTGTCAAATAATTCAATAACTCATGAATAAAGACAAACACTAATTGTATCTTGGTAATTCTTCTGGTTATTTCATCATATGAATGGTCAAACACAAGTACACAGATTAGAATGTCATCTTTAGATTTAATGTTACAGAAAAAATTCACAATAAAACCAAATCATCAAAATACATCAACAAAAGGTACAGAGGAGTGAGAGGGAGAGAGAAAAACCATTGCAAAGACAAATATGCAAGATTATCAGTTTCTCATTCGAACCTAGAAATACAAATGCACAGCGTGCATTCAGTCTGAAAAGCTAACCCCTCAGCCAAAAGGGTATAGCACAAGCAGCATCACCAGCTGATGATGTGCAAAGTCAAATAAGAAAGTCTTTAGGATTGCAGGATTCACGCCAGTCAGCACGGCATTCAGCATACCACGAGCGCAGGGTCAGGTCACCAATCTTGTGAACAATTTCTCACAGAAGTTCTTATAGTACATCACACTCTTATCTCCATTAAATGTTTCATTTTCCCTCTTCTCCTCGCATCCTCATTGGTCATTTCGCATGAGGAGACAGTCTTCCGAGTTCAACTTTTTTTTACAAACATTTCTAAATGACTATTGTCTGAACTTTATTACATCAACTTCCGAGGAAGGAAAAGGAAGCCCTCGATACATAAGTAAATAAATGTTGAAACAATTATACTAGAACTACCTCATCTCTCGCCTAGACAGGAAAAAACTAAAATGTTTATTCAGAAATAGACTAATATCTACATTCTAAGGAAACATTTGAAACTTCGGACAGGAGCACAGAAGCACATCCTCCAACATTTTCTAAGGCCTACATTATTTTAGCAATAGAGAGAATTATTTCTAAAAGGTTTATGAAATCTTTCACAAAGAATAAAAGTTTTTCTTCTGTGTGTGTCGTGTCTCTGCATTTTAGGAGACATAAATCACATTCAATTAACAGACAAGATTATTCTTCATTATTCAAGTAGTACTAATCATGTACTTTTCTCATTACTGTAATTTCATTACTCAGGAAAACATCTGCCAATTCTCCTTTACACATTTTCACGTTATACATTATGTTTTCGTGTGTCACTATAATCAATCTTATTAGTTTACGTCAATTCACACTTTCGGGCAGATTACATTGAGCAGATTTTATTTACTGATGTCATTCTATGTGTGAGTGATTACATTTAAAATGGTAGTCCATGTTCTATAAACAACAATATAGAATTCGCACTCAGAAATGCAGATATTTGTGACTGGTCTGAGGCATGCAGAATCACTAACATATATTAGTGATTGTAAAAACACACGTCGTGCTTCTAGGCTTGCTGCATGCCTTTTGTTAATGGAGCGTGGCAGATTGTGTGCTTTTTTGAAAGTTTTCATGTTAATTGCCGCACTTGACATGCTAATAAACGGGGCTGCAAATAACATGAAACCTTTAAAAAAGGCAGGCAATCTGCTGCGCTCTATTAACAAAAGGCATGCAGCAAGCCTAGACGCACGACGTGTGCTTTTACAATCACTAATATATATTAGTGACT
The DNA here is from genome assembly GCF_964261635.1 of Lissotriton helveticus. Classification (NCBI taxonomy): domain Eukaryota; kingdom Metazoa; phylum Chordata; class Amphibia; order Caudata; family Salamandridae; genus Lissotriton; species Lissotriton helveticus. The sequence continues at coordinate 1,209,001,972 of NC_136059.1, forward strand.
GTGAAAGCACAGTTCATGCTTTTAGGCTTGCTGCATGTCCTTTCTTAATAGAGCGTGGTAGATTGTCTGCTTTTGTTAAAGTATTCATGTTGATCGCAGCGCCCGTCATGCTTCTACATGGCACTGTGATTAACATGAATACTTGCCTCTCAGGGAATGGATGTACTGTGTGTGCGCCCTTCAAAGACACTGCACACTTGGAGTGACATAGGTACATGCACACAACCACCTTTCAGGGAACAGTGCACAGAGCAGTCAAGCTTATCCCCAGAGGCAATATGTAAAGTGTTTGCTCAACACACACACACTAGCAACACAGTGAATACAGTACACCACATAAGAGACTCTACATAATATTACATAAAAATAGACTGTAATGTATATAGCACAAGACCATAACAACATAAACCAATAATTACTTCACCAAACAGGCAAATGGTCAAATATCACAGTGAGTAAATAAGAGCAAGACTTGTAGGTTGCAATCATCATGAAACAACATTACTGGGCATACCATACAGCTCCTGAAGTTGTACTCGTTATCCTGACAATGCAAGAATAAAAACGACAAACGATAAGATTTAGGGCATATAATGCCAGTTGATTATGAAAAAGTATATGTAAAGCCAAAAACCAACACCCCCATAACAGTAGGTACTCTTGTTAAAGATTGGACGGATTTGTTAGAATGAGCTGAAAGCCATTTTGTATTTCTGGCAGCCATCTTGTTTGCCATGTGCTGGCCATGTGCCCTGTCCTCCTTCAGTGTTGACTGCTCTTGTAATCTGCCTAGAAACTAACTATATTTAGCATCTTCCACCTTAGCACATGCTCAGAAGAGCCTAGCTAGTAGAATGCACCTGCTCATCTTGTAGAACTGTCAGGCTATTTTTGCTGCTGTATGGAGAAGTAACTCTCCTCCCACTTTGTTGAGCAAGCAGATCTTGCATGCCCATATCAGGCATTTTGCATGCTTACATGAGCCAGGACTGCCCCTTGGTATTATGCTGACAATGTAACCCTAAGCATATATAAGGCCCCAGTTTTCTGTACTGCCTCATTCAGTTGCTAAGACTTCTGTGTGACGTAGTCTCCCTCATTTGAGGTTAATAAAGATGTTCTTTTTATATTTCAGCTTTTGTCCCAATTTCATCTTTGTTGGTTTAAAGGGACCAAGTATCAGTAATGTAAATGTAATGTAAATGTAAATTGATACTTGTATAGCGCACTACTCACCCGCAAGGGTCTCAAGGCGCTTGTACGAATACCGCTGTGGAACCCATCCTGGCTTTCCCTGTGAGGTGTCCACTCCTGGGCACCCCCAAGGTGGAGGCCAGGCATCCTTAGCGTTGTGGGGGCCGTTGTGGAGATTAAGCAAGCTATTGCCCTGAGTTGCAGAGTGGGACTCAATGATTGGAATAGGCACCGAGGCAAGAATTATCAGGTCCGTGGAATTTTTGAGCCCAAGACCCGCCGAGGCGGGGAATTGAACCCTGGTCCCGGGCTAGACCTCTGCATCAGGGTCTGCCGCTCTAACCATTGAGCCACACGTCTCAGTGAGACCCCTGAGAAGGTTTAAATGTTCTACAAATGGCGCTCCAACGTGGACCTCATCAGAGAAGTGGCATCTAAGGAGTGATCTTGTCAGGAGACAGAAATCCACTGTGGAGGACAGGACATGACTCTACTAAGGAGGTACTCTGTGCACGGAGATTCTGGGGATTCTCGGTCTCTGCAACCTGGTATATTTCTGGTCTTCCTGATTTTGATCCTCCACGTTTACCACTCCTGACTGAGAACCTTTTTGGCATGAGTATTCTAAAAAGACCGTTAGGTCATTCAGAACTTGGCAGTTAGAATTTGAACAATCATTTGATTGGTAAGAGTCATTCTGCGGCACTTGCTGTTGGTTTTGATGCCTTGGATTGATAAGGTAGTTTAGTAACACTTACTGTGGCTTAGTTTCGCGTTGGCCAACTTTTGATTAGTATGTATGTAATATGTAAATTGCAATTTATGTAGGCAGGTAATGAGGAGATTTTTCTCTATTTGAATGGCGCAAAGTACGAACAGTACCTTAAGGGCTACTTTGATTATAATATTTGCATATTCTGCAATATTTTTGGCATGCCTGTTTCAAGCACACATCGAAGAATGTGTTGCTTTTTACCATAGTGAGATGTGAAGTGAATTAGCCGGCTCCCTTGAGGGAATACCTAAATAGGTTGAGGTATAACAACATATTTCTTCCTTAGTGATTCTCTATCCCCATGGAATTCACATATGGACATAATACAAACAAGGATCCTTTTCTGCGCACGTTTATAAAAGGAGATATGCAGAGCGATTTTTTTGGGTGTTCTGCCAGCCAAAGCTAGTGAATTGAGTGTATTTTGGCTTCTTGGAAATAAAACAGTTTGTTGGGCTGTTTTTTTTGCAGTCTTTTGGAATACTAATGAGAAGGTCTTCTTGTAAATATGACTTACAACTAGTATTTACAAATGGTGTGGTTTAAGAACAGTCTGTGGGCTCTTCTTAGTTTCTGTCCTAAGTGTTGATCTGTGGGTTAAATGTGTGTTTAAATGTCTATGTGGTTTGTGGTTTTCACTTTAGTGATACTTAAGTAAATAGCGATTGCGCTCTTTGTGTAAGGATTGCTAGCCTTAAGCGAGCTGTATTATGTGTCCTGAGTGTATGACCCCTTCTGTATATGTCTGAAATGAGCTCACTGTGTGTGTTTGTGTTTTCTTGCTGTCATCAGTCTGTTATGCAAAATGTCATTTAATTAATATTAAATAATAATTTAATAAAAATCCAGAAATGAACCATATGATATGCTAAATAACTGCATGTTACTATTAGATTGATAAGAGTAAGCAACTATGCACATGTACAAACTGCTAATGCTTAAAAGATAAAATTAGAATTCACATTGAATAGGAATAAAATAGGCCTCAAAAACGAAATTGTGTGTTTTGTAATAAATAAACAATTATAAAACATTTTCCTTGGATACATTGTATTAGATATAAAAAGGCAAACACATCATCTGAGTGAATTGGATTTTGCTGAACTAAACACATATTATAGAACTACATTGAAATGCCTCAGTTTTAAATAGACTGTCACAACAGCTGTTTTTTAACTGCTGAGCAGCAGCTGTTGTTTTGATTGTAGGCCACGGAGAGACAGGGCTGTTGACTCAGCTAAGTGGAAACATGGTGTAAAATCCTGCATTTCAGACTGCTGTTTTAAAAAGTTACAAAAATCTGGTTAATTATTTTTGATAACAGGAAAACATTTAAAGTAAGGATTTCCTTTTCTAAAGCCTTTTTACATAAGCATATCTGTGGTTCTGATTTTAAATAATGACTGTCCTTTTAAAAAAAAAGTGGCGCAAAATGTTTCATGTTTCAAGTTAGGCTTCTGTGCTTAGGCTTATGAATGAATGCGTCTAAATATGATAGGCAAGGAATTAAGCTTGCTTTTCCTATGTGGAATTATCAAAATTATTGTTTTTTTTTTTAAATAATTATGAAAAACTTATTTAAAAAATAAGTGCTTTTAAATTTGTTTTTTAATATTTATAAAGCTTAATACTCATACTGTGACCTCCTAGCATTAAAATTACATTTAAGTTGTGTTGTACCGCATAATGAGGATATTTACATATGGAATTTCACTCTGCGCAGGTGTAAAAAACTAATTTTTATAACGGTATATATGATGTATTTTTGATTTCTCACTCCTGGGCTATCTAGAGAACATTCTGAGGATGACTATTACGCAAATAAATTATGGGATATTCATTTTTAAGTGCCCCAAATATCAAAGTCGAAATTGGGTAAAATTCACTATTTAAACAGCATTTTTTTCCATTCAGAGCAGCTTTTAACTTGCCTTAGGCTTCAGTAAATGCATACATTTAGGTATAATACAAACAGCTGACTTATATATTGTTAGACAAGTATATTGCACACTACTTACAATTGAAAATATGTATAAAAAAAACAGCCGAATTTATTAAACTGACAAACAGGGGAATGGGTCAGCTTTCTGTTTTCAGGGTGACTTTGAATAGGGAAAGCTGCATGGAAAATTTGTACAAGGACTAGGACAGCTGGGAAGAGTTAAAAGTCAGTTCTATATTTAGAAGCCTGGCAGGGCTACCAGAGCAAGGTCTGCTTTGATATTTTGACATCTGAAACTTTTTGAAAGACAAGATGGCAGCGCAGGGAAAGAAGGAGGAGTTGTGCTTATTTTTTGTTGGCAAAAGCAAGTTTTCATGCACTCATATGAATATACCACAATACAATTGTATATGTGATTTTGGCCATATATACAGCACTAATGCTTTTAGTTTGGTGCTTACTAGGGCTGAGCCAATGGGATTTAGTTTGAATTCATTCGCCCTCATGTTTCACTTGTACATTTGCTAAAAGGATTGGGGTTTGGGTATTCATGTTTTTTTAGTTCTCCTCAAAGTACTATTTACCTCCTATAACTTTGTTTATGCCCAGTTGCTACAAATAGGGGTGGATAGTGTTGACAGAAGTGAAACCTGTTTCAGGTTTTCTACTGTCAAAATGGGGGAAGGAGGCTAGGTCCTCTACAAATTAAGGCTATGTAAAATGTATGTTGCTCTCTCCTTTTCTCAATTTATTTTAGCCTGTCTAAATTGTCTGTGAAATAGCAATGAGACACTTAATTGGCTATCCAGTAATACTGTTTTAAACATTGTTAGCATCAATAAAATGAAGAAATATATATCCTATGTTACTGCCCATCCTGTTTGATGAAATTATGACAGGATAAATAGTCTAGATTGTTGTTCCCTTATTTTGACCTTTAAGGGAAGCTAGATGTGGGTAGTTTTTGTTCTAAAATTCTTAGGTGAAAACACCATTATTGTATGTTATTCCATGCTACATAGTTTTGCAAGGGCATTGCTAGTTTTTTATTAGCTAGTCCGTGTAAATAAACTGACAGTCCTTATTAGACACTGGACAGGATCGCTAAGAGCATTTGCCTGGTGGGTGACTGCCCTATCCTGAAAGAAGAGACTTTTTTTCCTTGACACTGGGCTGTGATTCTTGAGTTGCGAGTTGTGCAGCTCTACCGTGGAAACAACAAGAGCCTGCCTGTGAGGCTCAAACGGACACAGGGAGAAGACTCTCCTCTGGCTTGGTTGTACAGCGGCTTCAATTTCCCCAAGGACGACTTCTTTTTTTTTGTCAATAATGTACCCCTTTAGTCGTCCCATTTTTGAGGAGGAGCAGCCCTTTGCAGCTCTTCGTCCTAATTATTATGGCCCTGTGTTGTCCTCCAGGTCCCAAATATAATTGATGTTCTAGCCCTCATAAAGGGAACAATGGAAAAGTTGACTAAAAATGTTTTTATTAGATATGTGCTGTTGGCTATTCTGAAATTAAAATGAAGAGTCACTGAAATGCATAGGAGCCCTGAAAATGTTTACTAGATGATTTTAGGATTTGCTTTTGCTTAGGGTTGTGAAAAATGATAATTCTATTTGTAATAGTGGTCATTACTTTCTCCTGCTATCTGAATGTTAATTATGACCCGATGCTTTGTTCCCTTTGTTTTCCTGCTTATACTTTATATATACCCGCTTAATGAAATGTTTAGAATGGAAAATGCCCACCTACCAATGAATTAGGATAGTGATAAATTTATGAAAATTAATGTGCAAATATTTTCTATGTTCCTACTGGATCATAGGAATGTCTTTAGCTCATGCTAAAAGGCCTATCTGTTAAAGATTGGATGGATTTGTTAGCATGAGCTGAAAGCCATTTTGAATTTCTGGCAGCCATCTTGTTTGCCATGTGCTGCCACGTGCTTGCCATGTGCGCTGTCCTCCCTCAGTGTTGACTGCTCTTGTAATCTGCCTAGACACTAACTATATTTAGCATCTTCCACCTTAGCACATGCTCAGAAGAGCCTAGCTTGTAGAATGCACCTGCTCCTCTTGTAGAGCTGCCAGGCTATTTTTGCTGCTGTATGGAGAAGTAACTCTCCTCCCACTTTGTTGAGCAAGCAGATCTTGCATGCCCATATCAGGCATTTTGCATGCTTACATGAGCCAGGACTGCCCCTTGGTCTTATGCTGACTATGTAACCCTAACCATATATAAGGCCCCAGTTTTCTGTACTCCTGAGACTGCCTCATTCAGTTGCTAAGACTTCTGTGTGACGTAGTCTCCCTCATTTGAGGTTAATAAAGATGTTCTTTTTTATATTTCAGCTTCTGTGCCAATTTCTTCTTTGTTGGTTTAAAAGGACCAAGTATCAGTGAGACCCCTGGGAAGGTTTACATTTTCTACACTCTTGAGCACAAGAGCCTCTGTACTCCTAGAAGCAGAATTACGGTATCACCACAGCCTGTATAACATGAGGGTATGAAAAATTGGGGCACCAGTAAACTTGTGCGCCTTTTTGTAGTAGTATGGTAATTCTTCAGGGCTCCCAGTTTCGGAGCAGTGTGGCTCACTGGTTAGAGGAGGCAGACCTGGAAGCAGAGGTCAGCCCGGGACCAGGGTTCAATTTCCGGCTCGGCGGGGTCTTGAGTCCTAAAATGTCCATGGACTCGACAATTCTCGCTCCGGTGCCTACTCGATTCACGGGTTCACACTCTGCAACTCTGGGCAATAGCTTGCTTAATCTCCACAACGGCCCCTCGCGGCGGGATGCCTGGCTTTCAACTTGCGGATACCCTGCTGGGGTTATCTCACAGGGGAATACCAGGACGGGTTCCCTAAGCAAGCGCTTAGAAACCACTCGGTGATTTGCGCTATATAAATTCCTGTACATTTACATTTACATTTACATGCAATGCAATTATGAGTTTTAGTAAAAGCGGGACTCAGCAGTGTCGCAATTCAACAGGGATCCTTCTAGAACCATTATGGTAAAGCTTTCAGGAGAAAGCAATGTGCTGGTTGGATAAGGGACTCAGGCAGACCCAAACAGGGAAGAGGGGGGGAAAGATGTAACCAATGTTGCATGATCAGAAGCGGGACTGGCATGGTCCCTGCACCCCAATACCTTGGTAAAGGATCAGAGTGGCTTCTCAGGGACTCGTGCTGCAAACCGGATAGCTGTTGAGGTGTTCCATCTTCCGGAGGTCAAGGCGATCAGGAAGGCTGGGCCATGACATCCACTCTGGTCAGAGCCTCCCGTGGTGCTGTTGCATGAACGCTTGCAGGCACAGGTGCCTGGCTCAGTTCGATGACTGGTTCAGACGTAACCCTGTCACTCCTGTGTGATGGCAGTCTGGAAAGTATGCACAAGTGTAGCTGTCAACCAGGCCCAGGCATGGATTGGAGTCAGGCTTGGATTATGAGCAAAGAGAAATACTCAATTTCTCAAAGTGGCATTTGTAAAATAGTAATAAAAATTCCACCTATACCAGAAAGCATGATTTATCACTACCATTCTAGCCATACCAAACATGGCAACACTACTCCTTTCAGATCAGGAATTACTACTTAAACACATATACGGGAATTCCCAATGCTAGCCTATGAGAGGAGTAGGCCTCACAGTAGTGAGAAACAAAGTAGGTTGTTTGTCACTACTAGGACAAGCCACACAATAAAGGCACATGCCCTACCTTTCACTTACATAGCACCCTGCCCATAGAGCATATAGGGGTGACCTATATGTAGTAAATGGGAGTTTGAGGCTTAGCAAGTAGTTTTAAATGCCAAGTCGATGTGGCAGTAAACTGAGCATGCTGGCCCTGCAGTGGAAGGCTTGAGACAGGTTTTAAAGGCTACTACTGTGGGAGGCGCAAGCAGCTCTTCAGGCCCACTAGTAGCACGTAATTTACAGGCCCTGGGTTCATGGGATACAACTTTACAAGAGACTTACAAGTAAATTAAATATGCAAAACAGGTGTAGACCAATTATCCCATGTTTAAAGGAGAGAGCACATGCACTTTAGCACTGATTAGCAGTGGTAAACTACCAAGAGTCCTAAAGCCAACAAAAAGAGGGTCACAAAAATATAGGAGGAAGGCAAAAAGTTTGGGGATAACCCTGCAAAAAGGGCCAGGCACAACTGACCGACTCTTTTGTGCCGTGTTGGACACTCTCCTCCTCTGTTGCGCTAAGTCCACTTCTTTCCAAGGACAGAAACCGGTCATGCAACTTTATTTATTTTTATTTATTTTACTCATTTGTATGGCGCAGCAAATCATCCCCAGAGTGGTCTCTCGGCGCCTGAGAGAGGGACACAAAATGGGCAGTAGTGTATAAAACAGCCAGGTTTTGAGTAGCTTCTTGAACCGTGCGAAAGTAGAGCAGGAACAATTCTCCCCCGGGAGCCTATTCCAATGCTGAGGGGCAAGATGAGAAAAAGCCCGGCCACCTAGCTTGACCTTCCTTATTCTCCGAGTACAGAGCGATTACTAGATCTTAACTGCCGTGTTGGGCGGTACAATTCAAGTTTTTTCTTCAAGTAAGCAGGGCTGATCCCCTGTAGAGACTTAAAGACCGTACATAACAATTTAAAGATGGCCCACTTCCTGATGGGGAGCCAGTACAGTTGATGTAGGAGAGGAGCAGAGGGCATACATTCTGGCTTATTCAGGGCTAGGCGAGCTGCCGTGTTTTGGACCACCTGCAGTTTTGATGCCAGGTCTTCCCTTATTCCCAAAAGCAGGGAGTTGCCATAGTCAAGTCGACTTATCAAAAGCGGCTGAATCAGAGACTTCCTGGATGCAAGAGGGAGCCACGGGAATATCTTCCTAAGCATCCTCAATGTTCCAAAGCAGGCTCCCGAGAGTGATTTAACATGTTCTTCCATTGACAGTTTATTGTCGATTCTGATGCCTAGATCCTTCGCGCATTTCTTTGGGGAAGGTGACGCCCCAGTTCTGAAGGACATGAATCCGAGGTCCACAGCTCTTCTGCTGCCCCAAATAGCAATATCTCGGTTTTGGTGGAGTTCAGCAGAAGGAAATTCTTCCTCATCCAGCTTGCTAGAGTGGACATGCAACTCAATATACTTGCTTTTCATCTTTCTTTTCCCTGTTTTACTATACTTATTTTCCTCATCCTCATCCATGGACCAATATTCATCGCCAGAAACATCAATAGTCTTTCTATACCTCCTAAAAACAGACTCAAAAACCTCTTTCACAGAGGCCCTTATTTCCTCCTGCACCGTCTTCTTTAAGGAAGTTTAATCCCTCCCACCAGTTGTCTCTCCTGCCTCACTCATCTTAATTAAAATGCAATTTACTTTCTGTACTTTTAATATTATATCCCTTCTCCACTACAGACTCACCCATTCTGTGTCCCTAACTTACCAGAAAGTTATTCTTCTCCACCCTTACTTTTTTTGCTATAAAAACACACTTTTTATACAGCCCACAATAAATATAAAAGTTTGATCTTCACCTGTGACGAGCACGAAATGAAGGTGGCTTTTTAAATTCTTTAATCCCGCCAATCACGCACCACAACTGTACAAAAATGGCCGTCAGCGCTTTAAATTTAGTACTACAATGGGTTAGTAAATCCAAAATGGCTGCCCGTAATGCAGCGCAGTAATGCGTACTATGCGCGACATCACTATTCATAAAATAGCCTAATTCCTTCTACAGATCTGATGTGTCTACGGAGGCCTGCAGTAACCAAAACACAATGAGCTTGCTTAAGTGCGACCCGAACCGTAGCCTCAGTGCATGTTACCTCAGCGCCAGTGCCCAGATGAAACACTTCACAGTTTGTTACCACTGCACCCACATAGATATGAAAAATAACAGTGAGACAATGCCCGAAATCAAATGATTATTAAACAATATCATCATACTATTTGTAATTGTTGTCACAAAAAATGTAAATCATGCAACAACTCTAATTCTATAAATAAGAACCTATAAACCCCATAGAACCTATAAACCCCATAAATTAGGACAACATTGAACTACTATTAAAATCTACAGGTTATTACCAAAATATCTTAATACTTTACAACTTTTGAATTAGAACAGTATAAAACTTAAATGTACTAAAAGGTCTAAACTTTAAGAATCCATTCACACAAGATAGTTAGCTGTCAAGGAGCAGCAAATAATAGGAATATGGCTGCTAGGTTGAGACTTATATAGACACTAGTGACATTCTGGTTCTACAATTCTAAGTGAGGGTATTGTTCTCTTTGAAATGTTGCAATGCAGTAGCAATAAAAGACTTATGCTTAATGCTAGCCTCCGGACTTGACATGACTTTGAAAAACCACAACCTATTGGTAACTTGGCCAAAAGAACTAGGACAACTACCTACAATAACACAATAAGTAAGGAGCCTAGAAATAATAATGGTTTCAGGGCTCTATTCAACCAATTAACAAAGTTGATAATTCATATTATGAGAACTCAATGACATATTTTCCTACACATAGGATTCTCTCCCAAGATACAATGACATCACTTGTCATACTATGCCTTGACTGCAAAAGGTTTATACCAAGGAATATTAAGCTCAACCTTCAACCACCATCTACAAAGAATCCATAACACAACAGCAACGCAGTTCCTACATTAAAACCTACGCCACATCTCTCCCACATTGTAGGTACTCAACTGGCTCCTTATCGTGCGAAGGTCCACTTTCAAAATTCTTTGCAGCAGCTAAAAAGGGCATGAACTCAAAAGGACAAATCTTCCAACAAAGATCAATAAATATTCCTACAAAAAACCCTTGGCGCTACATTAGCACTTCAGTTTATACCTTCTGCCGTCAAGAAAAAAGCTGCTACAAGCTGCTACAACATGGAATTCTCTTCCAATAACAATTCAAAACATAGACAATCACAAAGAATTTAGGAGAGGAGCAAAGACATATTTCCCTATTCTGAACACAATAACGTCATACAATTTCCACTAGAAAACTGAAATGATCATAAACAAACATAGCCAGATATACTCTAAATTTACCTCAAAAGGCAAAAAAAAACACATCAAACCTTTTCCAAAAGGACCAACACAGTTAAAACTATGAAGTGAAAAAAAAGGTTGAACATCTTTACATATCTAAATAACATGCATGATCTGTATTCAGCCAACCTGCTTAATCCTGCAGGCTGCCAGAAGATAGCTGTCATCAAGTTTGAGCCTTTAATAAACCTTGTATACAAATCCTGGGAGTCACATCTGTAGTGAGTCAGGGACAGGAAGCCAGGGCACATGTGCAATTCAAAGGGAAGCCTGTAGAAGCTTCTCTTCACTTCAAAGGCATAACTAGGTAAATATTCTGGACCTCAGACCCCACCACTTCAGTACTCTTCTGGACCTGTGGATACTCTGCCAGGAAGAATGATTGCTGTGCTGCTAAAAGGACTGCCATTCTGCTGGACTGCTGTCCTACTGTGCTGACCCGCTGTCCTCTTGCCTCTGTGGATCCAGCAGAACTGATCTCCTCTTTTGCACGGCGCAACCCAGAGGAGAATGGACACATCTCTGCTGCTGATTGGATTGAACATGCTGCAAATACCCACACAGCTGCTGCAGCCCTCATTGTCTCATTGTACCCATACATTCCGATGTTTGTAGAGATAAGACACTGTGTAAGGGGTATAATGAAGGAATTATGTGAAATAAGCAAGGAATATGAGAATATATGAATGGAGGGGCAAGGGATGGAGAAACCAGCGTGAATGTAATTGAGCCTATTTCTTGTACACATAACTGATCTTAATTGGTTCTCATATTTGAAATATGTTTTTATTTTTAAGAGAGATCATCATTGTTTTTAACCCCATTGGCTGTGGGGCACATTCCCCTACTGTGCTGGGGGGAGGTGGGGCGCGCACAGCGTCCCTGTGCTCATGACGAGATGAGCTCGTCACGACCACGCCTGGTTAATGGAACGCACAGCAGGGGAATTAGCCCCGCGTGTGAGCGTTCCACGGCTCATGGCGAGCTCGGCTCATCATGAGCACATGGGAACCGTGGCTCATGACGAGCTGAGCTCGTCATGAGCATGGGAGGGGTTAAAAATTTGTCCTGAAGAAGTTGGGGTTAACCAACTGTGTTCCACCGAACGCCACGTCGACAGCTTGATCATTTGTTTTTAAGATAACTTGAAATTGTGTCTTTTAAGTTTTTGTGTGAGGTTTAGATGTGTTGCATTCATTGGATAATATTTCTTTGATCACTTGTATGAAAACGATATGGTCTCCACTGAGGAAATGTAGTGAAATATTGGTAGAGGATAATATTGAATAAATATAGTAAAAATATAAGTATTTGTTTATATGCAATGCGTATTTGATTATATTGTGAACCTTTGTTGACACTTCATGTAAGGAATTTTGAAATCTTTTTATGAGATCTTATTTGTGAATGGATTATTTGTATCTTTTTTAATAAAAGGATAGATATCTTTGCAATAAACAGTCCTCACAGTATGGTTGGTAGTATGAAAGTGTTGATTACATGTTGCAAATGGGAAAAGATCGATGATGAAGATATATAGGTGATACAAGGGGGACTGTTTTCTTGTTGTTAGGTGCTTTAACCCTGTCCCTTTTGTCTGAAGGGTTGCTCTCTTATTTGTTTTGTGAGCAGAAGTACTTTACACATTGAATCCAAGTTAGGCCTGACTGCTCTGTGTCAAGCTACCAGAGGGATGAGGACAGGTTAATTTACGATTGGCTTGTGCCTCAACCTAACAATGATTGTGGTTGCTGCCTGACCAGGGCTCACAGCCCAGTCCATCAACAATTCAATTTTTAGCATTGGTTATCAGCGATGAGGATCAGGACATGTGTTTGTGCAGTGCCATACAGTGATTTAGTATACATTACTATCTAGTATCTGAGACCAACTAGCATTGTAAATTCTCCTTGATTGGCCTTTTTGATTTTTCTATACTCTCTCTTTGACTGTTGTGCTTGAGACCACACCTGCAAGAATGGAGTTTGAGCTGGCCAACATGGATACCCACAATGTGGTTCAGCTTAAGGAGCAAGGAGAGAGGACTTTCAGCTAAAAACATCACCAGGAAAATGGAGCTCCAGAAGCAGATAAGGGCCTAGGTGGAAGCCCATCAATCACTGGTTAAAGCCACAGGAGAGGCTACTGAGATGGAAGGGCCTGGAAAGGACCTTCTAGTTGTGCCACCTGCAGTTGAGGGTGATGGCTTGACCCCTGAAGTGGAGCCTCCTGCCAGGGCAGGGAACAGTGTCTTCCCACAGTCTGTCCTCGGAGGAGCTAGCAGAAAGGAGGGAGGAGAGGGATTTCAAGCTGCAGATGGCCCAGGTAAAATTGAAGAAAGGAAACTGGCCATGGAGAAGAAGTAGGTGAGAGGGCCTTGTAACAGAAAATGTTGTTACTGGCTCATAAACTGAGTCTGAGGGAGCTGGATGTCAAGGCCAGGCAGGCAGAGTCCAGCAGTGATGGTGGCAACATTTCTACAGTACTCTCTGGAGACAAGAGGGTCTATATTCCCAAAGGTCTGGTGCTTGACTTTTTGTGGGGACAACAGTTTTAAGTGGGTCGAAGCTTCAGAGATTGCTTTACAGATACACAGGATCCCTGAGGAGGATTGGGGGTGGGGGGTAGTCTGTGGAAGCATTTCCCTAGTGACGGAAGGGACACTCTACTGGCCCTAGAGAACGGGAAAGGATGAGATATCACGCCATGAAGGAAGCCCTTGTCAGGAAGAATGGCCTTACCCAACAAAAGTATAGGCAGACGTTCAGGGACCCAACAGACCAGGGTGGATTGTGTGGATTCCACGCCAACAACTGTGAGGAAAAGGAAGTGGTTCCCTGATAATAATTCCTCAGGGAAGGCACCAGCCAAGTGCTATTGAGTGCCAACAGGAAGGGTACTTCATAGGGGATAGATACCAAGTGTTGTAAGCGGGCACAGCCCCCCCACTGGTGGGTAGTCACTGGGGTTGGCTAGTGTAGCGCTTGGAGAGGAGATTGTCACAGTTAGGGGGGGGGGGCAGTGTAGAGGTTACCTAGTGTCCCGGGTTGACAGAGAGATGGTGTAGAGAACTCACATGCCTAGTAATACTAGGAAATACAGGCAGTGGGTCACCATCAATAGGAAAAGGGGCGGCTCGGAAAGACACTGGAGCCAACATTACAACGATCAGATGTCATCTGGTGACCTCAGAGCAGGTAGTCTCTAATGTGTTCCACCAAGTTGTTGCAGCTGGCAACCCTGAAAGTCACTACCCAGTGGCTCTGGTTCCCTTTGAGCAAGAGGGGGTCTTGGATTCCTTGAGGGTAGATGTGAGTCTGTCCATGCCTATGGATTGTCTGCTTGGCAATGAGCTGAAGCACACCATCTGGAAGGAGGTGGAGCTCAGGTTACACTTACGTTTGCCTGAGTGGGTGTGTCTGAAAACAAGTTCCATGGTCGTCCAAGGGGGTAGTCAGGAGGGCCTGCTCCCTGGAAGAATGGCCTAGGTGCTGTGGTACTGAAAATTCTGGACCAGTGTCATGAAACATCATCGTATCATGACTAATTTGGTATCAGCAGACTGGAAATGACGAGTATACTATGCACAATCATTTTCGTCGCATTCGGGTGAAGAAAGCACCCTGAAATCAGAGTTTCCATCTTGAACCCTCGGGTTCCATTTTGTGAATAGCAGCCATTTTGTGGATTGCCCTTACAGTAGGCCTTCACTGTGGCAGAACAAGTATTTAAGGACATAACCTTAGCATGGGTTTCTCTGTCTCTGAATGAATTACAGAGAGTAACCCTTTTCACCTGGAACTGACCTTCTGTAAAACTAGTTTTACTAGCTGATGGTTGTGTGAGTTTTTCAATTACTGATTAGGATCTTGTTAACCATTAAGTTTCCTTGCGCATGTGTTATCTTAAACAACATCTAAATGTTTTCTTTTCTTAAAGACTTTCTTTTCTGAAACTTGGGTTTTTGCTATGTGTCGTGACTGCCATCTAGTGTTACTTTTTATGTAGGCTTCAGAAGTTAGTTTGTGAGCCAAACAGTCTGACCTGTTGTGAATCATATATACACATTAACCAGGGATTTCTTTGTGCGCTGGAGTTAATTTTAGAAGCTGGCCTTTCCTTTCCAAACCAGTTCCTGCCCTTTAGCTGATCAAGATGATAGATTAGAGCATAGGACATTGTTAAGATTTACTACACACAAACGTGCCTATCTTACTTCCATCTGTCACTGTTCCTACCTCAAAAGTCAAAATATATAATTCCCTTTGGGCGAATTATCACAAACAGGCAAATTATTGCCAGTATGCATACATTCCACAATAGGCAACAAACTTTTAGCATGGAAGCAATGTACAAAATATTCAACATTTTATAAAAGAAGCACAATAAAAAGTAGATCTGCACAGTTTATTACCATACAATATAATTAGTTAAAAAATGGGAAACATACACAGAACAGACATTATATACAAAATAAATCAAACATTTCAATAAAAAAGGAGGTACAGGCTAAGGATTAAATTCCGACAGATACAGAATTTTCCCTAATTCGTTTTCCTAGTATTACTCCTTGAGCATCGACGCGTTTCGGTGGTATAGTTAATGTTTAACCACCTTCATCAGGCACAGAGATTTATGTTTCCCAATGTTTCTCAAGAGCTATGTATCGCACAGTATCGGTCAGGGGTACTCTGCCTCCTTCCCAGTCTCACAGGGTGTTCGTCCAGCGAACTATCCCTTCCAAGTTAAAATGATAATCTTCTCTCCAAATATGTCTAGATGATGCTAAACGGTGCCGATCCAGCCAATTTGTCCACACGCGGGATGCCTTTGCTTCAAGCGCCATAGGGATCACAAGCTGCAAGATTTCCAGCGCAACAAATGATTAATTCATTCGGTGAAAGCTTTCTAACAAGGAATATCCATACCTCAATTGTATGAGTCTGAATGACCGTACCTGTACCGTGTGTGAGGCACTTTCACTGCACTGTTATATATACGCACTGATAAGTGGCATATGTGGAGTACTAAGCAGCTGAGAAACTACGTAGAATACTAATGTGATTGACCGTTTAGGATCATCTAGACATATTTGGAGAGAAGATTATCATTTTAACTTGGAAGGGATAGTTCGCTGGACGAACACCCTGTGAGACTGGGAAGGAGGCAGAGTACCCCTGACCGATACTGTGCGATACATAGCTCTTGAGAAACATTGGGAAACATAAATCTCTGTGCCTGATGAAGGTGGTTAAACATTAACTATACCACCGAAACGCGTCGATGCTCAAGGAGTAATACTAGGAAAACGAATTAGGGAAAATTCTGTATCTGTCGGAATTTAATCCTTAGCCTGTACCTCCTTTTTTATTGAAATGTTTGATTTATTTTGTATATAATGTCTGTTCTGTGTATGTTTCCCATTTTTTAACTAATTATATTGTATGGTAATAAACTGTGCAGATCTACTTTTTATTGTGCTTCTTTTATAAAATTTTGAATATTTTGTACATTGCTTCCATGCTAAAAGTTTATGTTGCCTATTGTGGAATGTATGCATACTGGCAATAATTTGCCTGTTTGTGATAATTCGCCCAAAGGGAATTATATATTTTGACTTTTGTCTATTGTGGAACCCTATCCCTTTGGTCCTGGGGTCCCTCTCTCTTTTATTAGAGACTGTTCCTACCTCCACAAGCTATTTATGACATGGGCTGTGTTTTGGGTTTATCCGGCCTTGTCAGCCAGAGAATGTACGCATTATGTGGACATTGTTTATGGCCTGGACTTATCTTGAAAGTGGGTTTTGCATCTGTGTGCACGTTCTGGGAATGTACTTCAAATGTGTGCCTAGGGCACAATGCATGGTATAAAGGGTCTGTGCTCAGACCATTCAGGAGGCTGCCTCCTTCAGTTGCTTTAGGTGACTGGACGACGTAGCCTCACAATTAATTGTAATAAAGATGTCTTTTCATATTTCAGATTCTCTGTTGATTTCTTTGCTGCATTTGAATGGATTACTTATTGGTAAGACCCCTGAGAAGGAGTTTGTGGATTTTTGGAACCACAAATGGCGCGACCAACTTGGGCCTCATCAAGAAGTGACTATCTGAAGGAAGTAATCTTGTCAGAGGACAGAAATCTACTGGGGAAGGCAAGACAGAAATCTACTAAAAGAGGTACTCTGTGCACAGAGGTCCTGGGGGATTTTTTTTGTTTTTGCGGCCCAGTATATTTTTGATTTTTCTGACTTAAACTCTCCAAAAGATGTCACTCTTGACTGAGGAACCTTTTTTTTGGGCGTAAGTGGTTTTTTTTTTAGAAAAGAGACTGTTAGTGCAGTTAGAACTTGGCAGTTAGAATTTGGACAACTATTTGTTTGGTATAGCTTTGATAGGTTTGTATAGGTTTGTATATGCGAATTGCAATTTGTGTAGGCAGGTAATGAAGGGATTTTTTTTCTCCATCTGCTTTAGTTGAGGTATAAGTGGGTCGCTCCCAGTCCTTTGTTCTTTGGTTCTTTGATTTTGATTGGTTCTTAGTTTGTTTGGTCCTTAGTTTATTTGAAGATTGCAATTTTCAATAACCAAGGGTTTTGTATATTTACAAGTGTATCGATAGAGATAGCCCCCTTGAAGTTGGAAGCTAGATTAGTGAGTTATAAGATGCCTGATCTTAGCAAATTTGGAGCTTTGTGTTGGCCAACTTTGTATACGTTTAGAATTAGCCGGCTTCCCCTAAAGGGACTATCTAAATAGGTTTAGATATACAAACATATTTCTTTCTTGGTGACTTTGTATCCCCAGGGAATTAAAATATGACATAATGCAAAACAAGGATCCTTTGCTCTGTGCAATTTTACATGCAAAACGATTTTTGGTGTTCTGCCACCTAAAACTAGTGTATTGAGTGTATTTTTGGTTTCCTGCACATACAGTGGTCTGTTGAGCTGTTTATGCAGTCTTTTTGAACACTATTGAGAAGTGTTTCTTGTAAATATGGTTACAGCTACAATGGTTGGGTTTTGAGTACAGTCTGGGCTGTCCTGTTTTCGTCCTGAGTGTTGATTTGTGGGTTTGATGTATGTTTAAATGTTTATGTGGCTTTTTCTCATTAGTGTAACTTCGGTATGTGAGTGGCGTTTGCGCAATCCATGAAACAGATGCCTGAAAGCGCTGTATTGTGTGTCCTCAATGTTTTAACACTTTCTGTTTATGTCTGCAATGAGCTCAATGTGTGTGTGTGTGGATCATGTACAATAGATATAAATAAGGCCCCAAAAGAAAAAAAACAAAATTGTCTATTTTTGCAAAAATAAATAAACAGCATTTTTTTCCTTAGTTGCACTGTATTAGATGTTCACAGGCAAGCCTTTCAGCTGCAGTATATTTGATAGGAATGTTCATTTGGCCAGCACTTTTCCAGTTAAACATGGGTGGAATTTTGCATAACCGTCCTTTTAAATATATGTGGCGCAGAAATGTGACGCAGGAATGTGACGCGTTTTAAGTTAGGCATATGCGCTCAGGTTTGTGAGTTAATGCATCCAAAATGATAGGCAAGGGATGCAGTGGGCTCTTATATGTAGAACAATCACAAAAAGGAATAATTGGTTTTATTTGAAGAGAAAAAGTATTAATTATGAAAAATAATTATTAAAAAATAAGTGCTCCAAAAATCGTTTTTTAATATTTATAAAGTTTAACACTCATATTATGACCTCCTAGCATTAAAATTTGATTTAAGTTATGTTGCATCACTAAAATGACAAGCATTCGTGTGTATAATTTTCCCTTGGCATAGGCGCAAGCAAGCTCATTTTTGTAAAATATAAGTTAATATTTTCAAATGCCTGACTCTTGGGTCATGTAATAGACATTCTAGTAATGCATATTATGCAAGAAAATTGTAGGATATTCATTTTTTAATGCCCAAACTATGAAAGTCGATTTTGAGTAAAACACTGTTTAAACTGCATTTTGCTTTCATTCAGAGTACTTTTTAAAGTGTCTCAGGCTTAAGCAAATGCATACATTTAGGTTTTGATATATATAGTTGCAGGTTGTGCCTTCTTATGAGTCAGTGGGTTAATGTGCCAGTACAAAGGCTTGTTTTAAATATCAGGGTTGAAGGTTCTAGCTTCAGCAAGGCCTACGGAGAAGTCTGTTCATTTAAGACTGATGAAGTGTGTACCATAGGATTGCAACAAGCATTTACTCTAAAAAAAACTGGTCTGTGTGTCTTTAGGTTTTGAGAAACATTGACAGTGAATGTAGTTTAATGATCTGGTAATAGAGATAATATTAGCGCCCCAAAAAAAAAAAAGGAGAATTTATTTTTCAGGTTAGAGCCTTCTGGCTTTGACAACGTCAGTTTGGCAGAGGCTGAGAGCTGAGGTTATGCAGAGGCTGGCTGAGCCGTGCTGCTGAGATGTTATCTTTTAGTTTCCTGTCGGGCAATGGAGAAGGCTGTTGTGTTGACATTTATGACCTTTTTTAATTAGGACTTTGCCTCTGAGGAATGCAGAATGACCTCTGAACGGGCCTCAAAGGTAGGGTTTTTGGTTTCTCCGTGAGAACATTAATAAAATGAAAGAACTTAATTTAATAGAGAAAATAAAATGAAAGTCGCAAACACGTGTTTAATGCTCTGCAGAACTGATACATTTGTGTCTCCACGCTAAGAAAATTAATGTTTGCCAGCTGCGTTTATTTGACAGAAAAAGAAGTGTTGCATTAAGTCTTAGATAGAAAATAAGATGCAGTCCTTTTTCAACATTCTGAAGGCTACAGGCTACAGGCCTGAGTGAAAAAAAAGGATTTGCTAAAAAGGAATTATTTTTCACCATGGAAATTATAGGTGCCAAATTAATATGGAATGTCAGTGTAATAAGAGGGTTTGATGTTGCGAGGTGAACTGACAAGAAAGTAACAGTTAAGTAATGAAAATTTATTTTTGTATATGTTAAAATGCGTTTTTTGTGTTGTGTATTTTTCTGTTTCTGCCTGCAGATTATTCATGGATTGTTCTAAGGCTGACAAGACACGTGAGTTTGGTTAATTGAAAGGAAATGTGTTTTTTGCGTGATTATCCTGTATGTTAGAAGAGAGACAGTACATTTGACAGTGGACTCCAACTGCGTTGTGTTCTACTGTCAAAAGGAGGGTACCGGCCTACAGGCCCAAATATTGGGGTTTTGGGCTGCAGGTTTACAGTGCATAAAGTACATGTGCCATGGTGCTGTGTGTCACCGCTTTATTTTTTGTATGTTTTGTTTTATGTTGTTACTATTATAAGTTCCCCAGTGTTGTGAAAGGATCCGTATGACGATACGTATTGTTTCACAACAGTTGGATGGATTTGGTATAAATGATACATTTCACAGATATGATTTTTTTTCATATTGTGAACGAGACAGGCAGCACTTTTACCAGTGCATGCCTAAATTTGGCCATATTGATATTGCACAACACTAAAAAGATATACAAAATCAAAGTGTGTCATCTGCTGTTAGTCACTTACTGCACATTCCCTTAAAGGAATAGGCAGCCCTAAAAATTATATATCCTGATTGGACGTAAGGATAAATTATAGATTTGTGACTCTTGTACATGGTGACCTAATTTCTATATTGCATTACCTAATCATGTTCTGTTTCCCAAATAGCATATGGCTTTGTCCCTTGAAAAGAAACCAGGTTTCATTTTTCCCTGAAGAAGGAACTGGAACATTAGTTAGGATTACCGTATATGGTGTAGTTGCCAGTACTCTTGGTGCTGTGTCACAGGCCTGAGGCACCCAAGCAAACTCTTGTTCTTCCTATGGATTTTTCTTTTGTTGCTTCTTCCCTGACCGATGTCGCATCATGCTTAGTTACTGGGGATTTTAGTTGTGTCCTAATTCCATTTCACTTTCCCATATTCCTTTCACCAGTCAGCCCATTTATTATTATGGGTGTATTGTTTATGTTCACACTTTTTAGACTACAGTGATGTATCAGGGACCCCCCATGTTATGTATAATTCCCTTTTGTATGACCAGACTGGTTTTTAAGAATTTTCCTTAGGCCTACTTCAATGTTTTTTTCACACTAACTGTCGGGGTAATGATAGGCTGGTTAACTGACCCAATATTATAGTAAGACAAGTTTTCCATCTCAATAGGAGATATCTTAAGTTTACCCTTTTGAACATGACAAATTTTCAATGCCTATTTTTATTTCTCAGATCCCTTTTGTTCCTGCTGCTCTAATTTTTGGTGGGATCAGATGTGTTCTAATCATGCAAATACCAGGACTTTCTAGTGTTTGTCCTTTGTCTGCACATTTGATCATTAGCCTTCGTATTGCATAGTGCACTTGATGCACAATTTTTTAAGGGACCTTTCTTCATGTTCTTGACAATCTGTATAATGTAATTTCTCTTTTGAGATGTTCTAGATAAGGAATTTAGGAACACCTAGGCTTAATCATTGAGGAAAATATATATTTGTACCATTAGACAATGTCACCATATGTGAAGACATCCATTTAGATAGAATTTTTGTGTAGTTATTTACCCTTAGATGATGAAGGATATGCTCTCACACGGAAACCTAATTGAAAAACCTAGAGACACTGTTTTGCCTACTGCCTTTATGCTTGAATTGCTTTTTGAAAATGACAGTGCATTCTAGACCAACATTGTCCCATGGCGTGTGGCCACTCCCTTGCAGATTGCAGGCCACCTGCTTGCAGTCCCCTTGTTAAAACCCATGAACTGTTTTTTGTGCTTGATTTGAAGGAAACTAACAATTGTGTTACATTTCCTATATCACTAGGTTCTGCGGGATCTTCCAGAGTCAAAGGAAGAGTGATACCCTGCAGACCTGTGATCGAGACTAAGCCCACTCCCCATCTGTGACCGCTACAGATGAAGGACAGATTTCTTGGCTCTACAATTTCTGCAACAAGAAAGTCGCGAGGCTGAACAGCGATCATCAGCGTGCCATCAATGGTACCTCCCAAGCAAGGCGTTTGCTTCTTTGGAAGGCGTTGCAGGGAAAAAGAGGAGCTGGTTCCTTGTTGGCCACAGAATTACAGTTTTGTTTGTTTGTGCTCTGTACCTGTTATGCGCTGGAAACCTCTGTCAGTGTACAGTCCCTTGAGCTCTTGGCCCGAGTTTTGGCCACACACACACCTCTTTTGCTTTGCTCCAGCGGAAAGGCAGTGCACCCAAGGATCCACGTTTTGGAAAAAGGCACTACATTCTGGTGCCCATGAGAGAGCAGCTTGAGCGTCCTCTGACACTAAATGATGAGTGTTGGAGTCTGAAAGTGCTGCTGATCTTGAGAGGGTGTTTCTCAGTAGTGCTTGGATCTGCACGAGATGCTTTGTGCTCACGATCAATGAAGAGCACATCATTTGTAGTGTCTGCCACAAAGAAGAGACACTGGTGCATTGTTTTGAGACATTGAGACTTTTGAATGAGCTATGAGTGTTTTGCCAGGAGGGTACTCCAACGGATACTGAGTAACATCATTTTTTATGAAAAGCCTGAATGAAGAGGCCCAACGCGAAGAAGACACTGGAAGCGGATTTGATGGACAATAGAAGCCTTCCAAAGAGGCTTATAACGGACTTTGGGCATAGTTGGTTGCACAAGAGGTTTCCGTGTGATTGCATAGACTACGTATTAGGAGAATGATTTTATTGTTCTGCTGGCATTATTTTTAAGTACTATTCTGTTAAAGTAAAAGCAGAATAAAGTCCACTCTCTGTGGAAGAGTATCCCTTTTCATCTGAGAGCATTGATAAGGAACACCACTGTTTCACTTGAACATATAATAAATTACTGAAATGCATAGGAAGCTATATAAAATGTTATTAGATAATTCTAGGATTTACTTTCTGCTTAGGATTGTGAAAAATTATGATTTCGTTTGTAATAGCGGTCACTATTTTGTCTATATGTTCTCAACAACCTGTTTTCTAGTGTTTTTAAACATGGCATTGTTTTTATGGGTGGGATTGTTTTTGCTGCCCAATTCACACCTGTACCCACCTCCCAACCTATGTCTCTTCCTACTTCTACTTCTTTGCATCCTGTCCAGATTTCACCTGAACATGGATAGTTCGGAGATCAGAGTTTACTGATAATTCCTTTTGTACAGTTCTTGCATCAACACCAGTTAGTAGTTGAACATCACTGATTGTTGGGCGTATGGTCTTATACCACATACTACAGATAGAGGCATTCCCTATTTGGTCCTGCCATATATGGCCTTTGTGCCACTACGTGTGAAAGGAGACCTGTCCCGAGAGAGTTGCTAAGTAATAAGATGATACTACAGCAACACCTTGATGATCTGATGAGTATAGACCTAGATTCAGACTGACATGGGTTTAGGTTATTGCCTATGTAAGGGCAAAAGGAGCGTCTGTGGTACTGAAAATTCTGGACCAGTGTAATGAAACATCATCGTATCATGACGAATTTGGTATCAGCAGACTGGAAATGACGAGTATACTATGCACAATCCTTTTCGTCGCATTCGGGTGAAGAAAGCACCCTGAAATCAGAGTTTCCATCTTGAACCCTCGGGTTCCATTTTGTGAATAGCAGCCATTTTGTGGATTGCCCTTACAGTAGGCCTTCACTGTGGCAGAACAAGTATTTAAGGACATAACCTTAGCATGGGTTTCTCTGTCTCTGAATGAATTACAGAGAGTAACCCTTTTCACCTGGAACTGACCTTCTGTAAAACTAGTTTTACTAGCTGATGGTTGTGTGAGTTTTTCAATTACTGATTAGGATCTTGTTAACCATTAAGTTTCCTTGCGCATGTGTTATCTTAAACAACATCTAAATGTTTTCTTTTCTTAAAGACTTTCTTTTCTGAAACTTGGGTTTTTGCTATGTGTCGTGACTG
This sequence comes from Lissotriton helveticus, assembly GCF_964261635.1. NCBI lineage: Eukaryota > Metazoa > Chordata > Amphibia > Caudata > Salamandridae > Lissotriton > Lissotriton helveticus. The sequence goes on from NC_136059.1 coordinate 1,209,025,848, forward strand.
CCATCTAGTGTTACTTTTTATGTAGGCTTCAGAAGTTTGTTTGTGAGCCAAACAGTCTGACCTGTTGTGAATCATATATACAGATTAACCAGGGATTTCTTCGTGCGCTGGAGTTAATTTTAGAAGCTGGCCTTTCCTTTCCAAACCAGTTCCTGCCCTTTAGCTGATCAAGATGATAGATTAGAGCATAGGACATTGTTAAGATTTACTACACACAAACGTGCCTATCTTACTTCCATCTGTCCCTGTTCCTACCTCCACGAGCTATTTATGACATGGGCTGTGTTTTGGGTTTATCCGGCCTTGTCAGCCAGAGAATGTACGCATTATGTGGACATTGTTTATGGCCTGGACTTATCTTGAAATTGGGTTTTGCATCTGTGTGCACGTTCTGGGAATGCACTTCAAATGTGTGCCTAGGGCACAATGCATGGTATAAAGGGTCTGTGCCCAGACCATTCAGGAGGCTGCCTCCTTCAGTTGCTTTAGGTGACTGGACGACGTAGCCTCACAATTAATTGTAATAAAGATGTCTTTTCATATTTCAGATTCTCTGTTGATTTCTTTGCTGCATTTGAATGGATTACTTATTGGTAAGACCCTGAGAAGGAGTTTGTGGATTTTTGGAACCACAGTGCTTGCCAAAGAGAGTAAGGTCAAAGGGAGTGGGAAACTCCCTCAGCCCAGGAGGAGGCCGACCCTCAGGGGGGATGCCTCGGAACCTACAGTGGAGAATGTTGCAGCCCTTGGGAACCTAACTGATCTGACCAAGTGGCAGCAGGAAGAGTGTTTCACAAGGGAGGAGTTCTGCAAGGTGCAGATGGAGTGCCTGTGGTATCTTCACTTTTGCCATGCATTCTCCCCTTTGTAGTATGTCCCCTGCTGCTCAGCCAGAGTGACTGTGATGGAATTAGAATACTGGTGTATGCATGGTTTGAGAGAGTGTCAGTTGAGTGCGTGGGCTGAGCAGCAAGGATGCTGCTCCAAGTGGGGCTTTCCTTTATAACTACTTTACCTGAGACTAATAAGTTAAGAATAATCATTTATCCTGTTTCACCTATACTACCTGCTCCCTTGCATCTTCATTTACCACAGTGCCATACTCTTGAGTGCCATACTCTTGAGGGCCTACTGTGGCAGGCCCAGGCAGCTGGTGACACCTCTGGTGATCACCTGATTTACTGTGAGAATAGTCTTCTGTATAGCAAGCCTAAGGTTCCTGAGCCTGGGACAACACCTGTTGGTGGTCACCCAGTGCTACAGGGCCTTCCTACTGGAGCTGACTCATGATGTACCCCTGGCAGGTCACTGGGGTCAGGACAATACCTTTGACAGGATTGTCACCCACTTTTATTGGCCTCAAATGAGAGCCTCAGATGCTTTATCCATGTCATTTCGTAACTGCCAGTGGCAAGTCAAGAGGGAAGCTCAAGGTTCTCATGCATCAGTTTCCTGTCATTGGCCCCTCTTTGAAAGGGTGGGCATTGACATTGTTGGGCTATGGACCCCAAGACAGCTATGGGCAACAGGTTCCTCCTGGTCTTGGTGGGCCATCCCACCTGGTCCCCAGAGGCTATCTCTCTGAGAACAGAGAATGCACACTCAGTGGCCAGGGCTCTGATGGGGATATTAAGCCATGTGGGTTTCCCCAAGGAGGTGGTAGCAAACCGTAGTACCACCTTCATGTCGGCATACAGTAAAGGCCATGTAGAAGGAATGTGGGGTAACCTACAAGTTCTGCACTCTTTACTATCCTCGAACCACTGGGCTTGTTGAGAGGTTCAACAGATCCTCAAAGGTATGATCATAGGCCCGCAAGAGCCCTTGAGGCAGAAATGGGACATCCCCTTGCCATCCCTGTTGTGTGCGTACTGGGAGCTGCCTCAGAAGGGGGTTGGCTTCAGACTCTTTTTGCTCCTATACGGGTACCCAGTGAGAGGACCTCTCAGTCTGGGTTCAGAGGGGTGAGAGAAAGCCCCCTGGAAGACACCCGGAATGTGATCAGCTAAGCGCCCGCTATCCAGACCCAGATAAAGCCCTTCTGGAATCAAACTAAGGCAAATCTAGAAGCCAGACAAGAGGCCATGAAACAGTGGTTTGACCAGAAGGCCGCTCTGGTCGAGTTTCAAACAGGCCAAAAAGTATAGGTGATGGAGCCTGTGGAGCCAATTGCCCTACAAAACTTTGGTCTGGGCCCTATGAGGTGAAAGAGCACAAAAGTGTGGTCACCTACCGGGTGGACCTCAAGACTCCCAGGAAGACTTTGCATGTCAATCGCCTAAAGCCCCACTTGGAGAGGCCTGAGTTAACCATGCTCCTGGTCATGGATGATGGAGTGGAGGAAGAGAGTCAACCTCTCCCTGACCTCCTATTTTCCAAGGAGCAGGATGGGTCAGTGAAGTGCCAGCCTCTTCCCTACACTGACCTTAGAACAACAGAGAGACTGCTGTCAGTTATTGGGGCAGTTTGCCTATTTATTCTCCCTTATCCCAGGACAAACTATATGGTATACCCATTATATTGACACTGGGGACAGCACACAAGTGAAGAGTAAAACTTCTGGTTGTCTGACAAGGTGAGAGCCAGCATCAAGGAGGAGGTCTCCAAGATGTTGGAGTTAGGGGGATTGAAGCAGCAAACAGCCCAGTGGTCTGGTCCCCAAAGCTGTCCCTACAGGTGCCATCCCTGAATTTAGGGTCTGTGTGGACTACCGGGGGCTCAATGTGGTCAACAAGACTGACACACCCCATCCCCAGCTGATGTGCTTAGAGATTGGTTGGGAGTTGCCAAGTTTCTCAGCACGTTTGACTTAACACCTGGGTACTGGCAGACTGCCTTGTCTAAGGGAGCTAAAGAGAGCTATACATTTTCTACCCCAGAAGGACACTTCTAGTTCCGAGTTATGCCCTTTGGGTTGAAGAACGCCCCTGCCATCTTCCAGAGATTGATCAACCAGGTTCTGGCTGTGTTGGGGAACTTCAGTGCCGCCTATCTAGACAACATTGTAGTCTTCAGTTATAGCTGGAAGGGCCACTTGTTCCATCTCAGAGAAGCGTTTCAAGGCCCTGCAACGGGCAGGCCAGACTATCTAGCCCAATAAGTGGCAGATAGGGCAGGGTCTACTTGGGCCACCAAATGGGAGGAGGCAAAATGCAGCCCCTCCTGGCCAAGACTGAAACTATCCTGGCTTGGGAACCCCCCCAAGACCCAGTCAGCGGTGAGAGGAACCTTCTTAGTTCTCACGGACTACTGCAGGAGATTCGTCAAGGGGTATGGCACCATTGCTGTACCCTTGACAGAGCTGACTTCTAAGAAGAAGCCACTTTAGGTGATCTGGACTGAGGTCTGACAGAATGCTTTTGACACACTGAAGGAGGCCATGTTCACTGCACCCATGCTCAAGGCACCTGACTTCTCCAAGAACTCATTTTGCAGACAGACGCCTCAGAGCATTGCATAGGGTCCATGCTCTCACATCCAAACAAAGAGGGCCTGGATCAACCTGTAGCCTTTATCAGTAGGAGGTTGCTTTCCTAGGAACAGAGGTGGTGTGCAGTAGAGAGGGAAGCCTTTGCAGGGGCTTGGGCACTGAAGAAGGTGAGACCATAACTGATTGGAGCTCACTTCTTGGTTCAGGCAGATCACAGACCCCTCAGATGGCTAATGCTGATGAGGAAAGAAAATCCTAAACTGTTGGGGTGGTCAATCCTCTACAGGAACACTGTGCTGGAACATAGAGAGCTGATTGTCTCTCCAGGTTCTTCCACCTTAATGACGAGAACTCCCAAGGGGTTCGCAGGCAGGTCGCTCCCCACGCTGCTGCACAGCTCTGCCTGCATTGTTTTTGCCTAATCTTTTATTTTTCTCCTGTGCCTAACTTACTTTCTTGCCCAGACTTGTTTTTATTTCCCTGTGCCTGTACTTGCTTTCTTGCCCAGACTTGTTTTTATTCCTGTGCCTGTACTTGCTTTCTTGCCCAGACTTGTTTTTATTCCCCTATGCCTGTACTTGCTTTCTTGCTCAGACTTGTTTTTATTCCCCTGTGCCTGTGCTTGTTTTCTTGCATAAACTTGTTCTTCCTTCCAGTGCCCAGTTCTCCTGCGGCCCCCGCCCATTTTTCCCACCGCTGTTTCCCTGTGGCCCCGCCCCCCTGTAATCTCATTCGCCGCTGATGCTCCCGCCTCCCAGCTGCTCCTCCCTCCCACATCCCCTCATATGGAGGCCGCGCAGCGGCCGCGCCACTGGCGTGCCGAAGGCACGCCCATCTGTGCCCGTCCGCACCTGGACCGCGCCCAGCGCCAGGACCCCTGGACCCTGCGAACGCCACGACGCCCAACACTGCTTCGATGCCAGAACCCTCCACGCACTCAACACCGGATGATCACACACCTTCTTCCTGGCCGCCCGAACCGCACTCACGGAGCTTTCACCTGCCGGAACTGCAGCTTCACAAGCATACGCCCCACCATGCTGCCGACCAGGAAAAAACCCAACCACCTCAGATGCATCCTTCTCAACACCCGCTCCACCCGCAAACACGCCGTTGAACTCTGGGACCTACTCGACTCAACCTCCCCAGACGTCACCTTCCTGACAGAGATCTGGCTGAACCCCACCTCGGCACCCGACATAGCCATAGCCGTCCCGGAAGGCCAAAAGATCACCCGCAGGGACCCCACCAACGGAGCAGGAGGAGGAATCGCCATCATCCACAGGAACACTCTCAGAGTCTCGACCAACACCGATGACACCCTCAGCACTGCCGAACACCTGCACTTCCAGATCCACACCGACCCCAACACCACCCTCAGAGGAACCCTCATCTTCAGACCCCCTGGACCCCAACCACAGTTCAGCGACTCCCGATCCTGACACCACCACCCACAACCTCAGACAGTGGATCAACGACTGCGCCAACACCCTCGCCCCGATCAAGAAACCCTCCAACAGTCACACCAACAAGAAAGCCAGCTGGTTCACTGAAGAACTCCGGGCCTCCAAGCAAACCTGCTGGAGAAGATCTGGCTCCGTGAACGAACACCGGACAGCCACACAGCCCACAAGAACGCCACCCGCAGACAACATCACCTCATCAGATCCGCCAAAAGGGCCTCCTTCAAAAACCGCCTAGACAATAACGCGTACAACAGCAAAGAGCTCTTCAACATCGTGAAGGAACTCTCCAACCCCAGCTCCAACACCAACGACGTCCCACCCTCGCAAGAACTGTGCGACCCGCTGGCCACCTTCTTCCACCGCAAGATCGCAGACATGCACGAAAGCTTCATCGCCACGACTGCCCCGACAACCACTGAGACCTCCGCCCCCACGACCACCATACGCACCAACTGCCTGCACTACTAGACCAACATCAATGACGATGACACCATCAAGATCATGAACACCATCCACTCTGGATCTCCGTCAGATCCATGCCAACACCACATCTTCAACAAAGCCAGCACATCCATCGCACCCCATCTCCGGAAAGTCATCAACACCTCCTTCGAGACAGCAACCTTCCCGGAGAGCTGGAAGCATGCCGAGATCAACGCCTTACTCAAGAAACCCAAGGCGGACCCCAAGGACCTCAAGAACTTCCGGCCCATCTCCCTGCTCCAGTTCCCGGCAAAGGTCATCGAGAAGACCGCCAACAAACAACTGACCCGCTACCTCGAGGAGAACAACATCCTGGACCCTTCCCAGTCTGGGTTCCGCAGCAACCACAGCACCGATACTGCCCTCATTGCCGCCACCGATGACATCAAGTCCCTGCTGGACAATGGAGAAACAGCAGCCCTAATCCTCCTGGACCTGTGTCAGCCTCCTTCGACACGGTCTGCCACCACACACTACGAACACACCACCAGAACGCCGGGATCCAAGAGAAGGCCCTGGACTGAACCACCTCCTTCCTCTCTGGCAGAACACAGAGCGTCCGCCTTCCCCCTTTCCGCTCTGAAGCCACCAAGATCATCTGCGGCGTACCCCAGGGCTCATCCCAACTCTGTTTAACATCTACATAGCACCGCTCGCCCACGTCGCCCGTCAGCACGACCTCAACATCATTTCCTATGCCGATGACACCCAGCTGATCCTCTCACTCACCAAGGAACCCCACAGCACCGCCAAAACCAACCTTCACAAAGGAATGAAGGCCGTCGCTGAATGGATGAGGAACAGCCGACTGAAGCTGAACTCGGACAAGACGGAGGTCCTCATCCTCGGATCCAGCCCTTTGGCCTGGGACAACTCCTGGTGGGCGACTGCACTGGGAACTGCACCAACACCCACCGACCACCCACGCAACCTAGGGGTCATCCTGGACTCCACCCTCTCGATGGCTAAACAGGTCAACGCCGTCTCCTCCTCCGGCTTTAACACCCTCCGCAGGATCTACAAGTGGATTCCCACTGAAACAAGAAGAACGGTCACCCAGGCCCTCGTCAGCAGCAGGTTGGACTACGGAAACGCCCTCTACGCAGGAGCCTCGGCCAAACTCCTGAGATGGCTCCAACGTATCCAGAACGCCTCTGCACGCCTGATCCTTGACATCCCACGCAGCAGCCACATCACACCCCACCTGAGAGACCTGAAATGGCTCCCCGTCAACAAGAGGATAACCTTCAAGCTCCTCACCCACAAGGCACTCCACAACACCGGACCAATGTACCTCAACAGACGACTCAGCTTTTACACCCCCACCTGCCATCTCCGCTCCGCCGACCTCGTCCTCGCCGCAGTCCCCTGCTTCCGAAGAGCGACCTCCGGTGGCAGATTGTTCTCCCACCTTGCCGCCAAGACTTGGAACACCCTCCCCATCCACCTACCGCAGACCCAAGACCTGCTGACCTTCAGAAAACTCCTCAAGACCTGGCTTTTCGAGCAGTAGCAGCATTCCCCACCCCAGAGCCTTGAGACCCTCACGGGTGAGTAGTGCGCTTTACAAAAGATATGATTGATTGATTGATTGATTGATTGAAGGGGTTAGCTTGTTCTCCCCATTTTCAGCTAGGGGACACACATGTTAGACCTGGCATCCTTGTTATGGTTTCCCACTAACCTTTTGCCTTCAGACCTCCTATTGTTGCTGGCTGTAGGACACTGCACACTTTACCACTGTTAATCAAAGCTAAAGTGCTTGTCCTATTTCCCTAAAACATGTAGGTTGGCTTATACTCAATCAGCATATTTTATTTACCTGTGAATCCCTAGTAAAGTGTCAATACCTGTGCCCAGGACCTGTAAATTAAAAATTAAATGCTGCTAGTGGGCGTGCAGCACTGATTGTGCCACCCACTTAAGAGGCATTTTAAACATCTCCCAGGCCTGCCATTGCAGCCTGTTTGTGTGCAGTAATAAACTGCCACTTAGACCTGGCAACGTAAATCCTTTGCCAGAGCCAAACCTTCCTTTATGATACATTTAGGTCACCCGAAGGGGAGGGTCCCGACCGCCCAGAGGGCACAGTGCAGTGTATTTAAGAAGCAGGACATTTACTTTTAAGTTTTACATGTCCTGGTAGTGAAAAACTCTTACGTTCGTTTTTCACTACTTCAAGGCCTTCCTCTACCGTAGGATAACATTGGAGTTACCTTATAAAGTTTTATAAGTTTTATTCCCAAATGGGAATAGATAACCAATTCATGTTTGGTGTCTATGGAATGACAATTTAAAATTCTAACTTATGGTGAAGTCAGATTTTAAATTGCAATTCTGAAAATTCCACTTTTAGAAAGCTGAAACGCAAACAAGGTTTTGGGCAAATTTAATGTCAGCAAGGCTAGGCCACTCTAAATGTCAAATACAAAACAAGAGAGCCAGTACTGCTGTCACTTCACAACATCTTATATTTCGTAAACATATAACTCAATTACTGTTGTCACCATTTATTTAATCATTACTAGGGGAATAATTGGAATGTCACAAAAGGCAAATAACAGGGACCAATAATTTGCACAAAGAGACTCGAGGAGGTTTGGGAACAATTGTTGGATCTGCCCGGTCTACTGAAAGATTCTGTAAAGATAGTCTAAGGCCTTAAGGCGAACAAAGCAAACACAAGGAGATGATGGACGGAGCGCTGAAACACTCACCCCCAATCACAGATCCGGGTTAAATACATCATCATTCTTTAGCTCACTGTGCCACCTCAGTTCAGACCCAGCTATATGCAAATCAGTCTTGAACCGGTGCCTCACGGGAACAGTCCAGCCTGAACTGCCAAGCCAGGTATTCCCTGAACCGGAAACAAGCATCCTGGGTCCAGTTTCTGGGTAACACCCTTCATCAGCCAGGCTAGCTTAAATCCAGTGGCAAAGTAAGCAAGGGACGCACGTCTGGGCATACCCTGTCAACTTAGGGCGAACAAAGCAAACACAAGGAGATTAAGGACGGAGTGCTGAAACTTTTCCGACACTCACCCCCAGTAGGTATATAGGTGCACACATCAAAATCTGTGTGATCAGTAGTTATGTCTAAAAGTCTGTATCTTAATTGTCCATTTGTTGTATGGTGCTCTGGAGGAGGAAGGGCTACCTGATCCTTATCTGTGAGGAAGAAGGTTTTCCAAGCTGAATTCAAACTGATCTCCGAGCACTAAATATTAGCTCATATGTCGAGATCATAGTATCAACTGTTCTTTTATTGCAGTATCCAATTCTAGTCCACGCACTCAGACTTTCCATTTGCCCAATTGCCAACACATGTTTCATTTAAGCTGTTTTTTGTGACTGCAGACTTCCTCGGGGTTATAATACAAATAGAGATGTATTAAAAACAGAGGAAACTCTAAAAGATTTAGAGAGTCCGGTCAACAAGATCTATGACCGAAATGGCAGCCAAATTGTACCGTGTTAGATCCCAAGAATCAAACCACCAGGTGATTTGAAAAGGTGGTGTCAATAATGTAAGGGAGGTGTTATACTCTATGCGCTCAATACAGTGCGTGTCTCATGCAATTAAAAAAGAGATAATCGACATACATGTTACATGCCATGTAATTTGTGAGTATGGTTAGATTATTGACCAAAAGTGGATGCATTAGTAGTAATATGTGAGTAATGTGCGTCAATTGTAGCCACGAATATGGGGGAGCTGTAACTAACCTCATTCACAATGTATACCAGCTCAGTCATCGGGTTCAGGATATCTAGTAAATCCAATTGATTTGATTCTGGTAATTATAGCAAATAGGTCAGCTCTATATCATGGCTGTGGATAATCATGGAAATATAGTTATTTTAAAGTACTTTCAAGTCCATCTATATGACGATATGAAATAACATAAGATGTCTTACTTAAATATCCAGTATCCTGGAGTATGGACCGGCTAAGGGTATGAGCTAAAATCAGTCTGTATTAAAAAGTCCAGTATATAATTCTTCTATTACTAGAACCAATAAGTAAAGTTCAAATATTCCCATTCAATGACCTTCATCCAGTCAGATCCGTATGATGATTCAAGCATGTGTCTACAGCGCCGAGATAAGGTGTGCAATTCACAAAACCACTGTGATGATATATAATATGAGGCGTGAAATCGCACCATTAAGTCCATGGCCCCTCATCATGCAATCGTAACCGCTCTCAAAAGGGGACGGATAATCGACCAATTGAAGTTAATTCCATGGTCTACTCATATAAACAAAACAGGGAGAGGAAGAGCGGCAACTCAATCTCAATGTAGTCCCGCTGGAGTCTGACTGACAGACTCTGGGCTGTATTGTAATCATATGCGGTATGAGTTGTGGGTCTCAACAATAGGTAAAGGTACATAATCTTGCAAACGCAATTGTTCTAATCCCAAAAAATTGTACCTGTGCTTACCTCTTAGGGGAGTAGTCCCAATGTGTATTGAGTCACTGGCATTCTGCAGCGCCATATTGGTGATCCTATTTCTATATTGAAGAAACTATAGAAGGACATCACACGCTCAGCAGCCATCAGTAAATTTGTTCAAACGCGGTCGCCATATTGGATGGGTATTTCCAAAATGTATGTAGTGTTACTAAACAGATGTAGGTTCATTGGTAAACTCATACCGAATTAAAGGGGCAACCCAATCTATATATAGCCAAACTAGAGTCTGACAACCAACTCTATCCTACATATAATCATATACAGTGTCAATCGTAACTCATAGTAATACGTGTAAGGCCCATGGTTCTGCAGGCGCATCCGTTGTATTAGAAGGAAACAACGCTTGTTTACTGACCTCCATTACTGGTGTTCCCATTGTGTGTGGGATCTCTGGTGTTTGACATTGGCAACATGCTGGTGATTCTCTTTCTGCATTAAAGAACTAAAGTGGGACTTCACACTCGTGTCAGTCAGCGGTGAAACTATATAGCCATGGTAGCCATATTGAATGGGTGTTTCCAAATGAGAAATAGTGTTGACCAGTAATTGTAAGTGGACTAAAATAGGAAATTGTATATATAAGCATGTTCCATGATTAGCTCCTAAGTTAATGACATAAGAAATTATAGTAGCACGTGTGTAAAATATGTAGATATCCAATAACCATATCATTATGACAGCAATGTAAAAAAAAGAACCTGCTTGTGTGGCTAGTCCGTAACAGTGTTTCTTTATGACAGGCTTAGGCATAAAAATTGCAACCACTCCCTAAGCAACAGGGCCATTCTTCAGCTGTTAAAATGTCATTGTGCTAGCAAAGTAAATACATTAAAAAAACACGCTGGCTCCCAATTACAAGCGGCATCATATCACATCTGCAGTCTAACAAAACAACTACTTCATGCCCCATCACCAAAAAATAATGTGAACACAAATAGGACAATATAACCATCCACAAAATGATATGGCCCTGAGTGACATTGCACTCCAGCAAAGGCACACCATAGAAAATGCACAAAAACCGTAGGCCAAAAAGGGCTAATCCACAACCTGCCCTCCGTTCTAGTTCTTATTGTTCCTTTTTGAAGACTTTATAACACAAGGTGTTATGACTCTTGGAGCTGGCCATAGCCAGACCTAAAAAAAATTGGTTCACAAAGCCTTTTACTCTTTGACTTACATGGCTGCTTCTCAGCTTATTTGATAGGGTTTACTCCAGATTTGAGTGGCAGAAGCTTTACTGACGGTTTATAGGTGGTGTTTCCCATTTACACAGCTAATGCTATTCTGGTATAGCCAGGACCACTGGAAATATGTGATTGTGCGGTTGCTGCATTTTTTGCATAATTGGGTGGCACAAGCTACCCTTAAAAGAACCTCTTCTCAACCCTCTGGTAGCTTGGCACAGAGCAGACAGGCTTAACTTAGAGGCAATGTATAAAGTATTTGTGCAACGGTTCAAACAGTAATACAGTGAGAACACCACACTAAAAGGACACCACAGCAAGTTGGAAAAATAGAATTGTCTTCATATGTCGAGGTCATTGTATCAACTGTTCTTCCATTGCAGGATCCAATTCTAGTCCTCACACTTGCCAAATTGCCAACACACGTTTCTTCTCAGCTGTTTATTATGACATCAGACTTCCTCAGGGCTATAATACAAATACAGACATATTAAAAACAGAGGAAACTCCAAAGATTTAGAATGTCCAGTCACCAGGGTCTATGACCCAAAAGGCACCCAACTTGGGCTGTGTTAAATCTCTAGAATCAAACCACCAGATGATTTGAAAAGGTGGTGTCAATAAAATGAGGGAGGTGCTATACTTGATGCACTCAATACAGTGTGTGTCTTCTGCAATAAAATAAGATAGCTCTGGGGGTCGCCATTTAATTTTAGTAAATGCATTCTTCTGAGGTCAGCATTCGAGTGACTCAGACGCTGACACGCACGCCCATCTACAAAAGGGGCTGATGACGCGACCGTGCTGAGGCGCTGTTTACTGAACACAAGAGGTGTCCAGTTGAGATTGCTGGTCATATCGAATTTGAACTGTTAAACTGTTTTTAAAATTGATTGAATACTTGGGGGGCTTTTAAACTGTGTGATTGCACATTGCACATTTCTTACCTCACAATCTCGTGAGCTGTGTTATAGCTCTGGGGGTCGCCATTTAATTTTAGTAATAGCATTCTTCTGAGGTCAGCAATCGAGTGACTCAGACACTGACGCCGACACGCAGGCCCAACTATAAAAGGGGCTGATGACACGACCGCGCCGCTGGCACGCCTGAGGCAAGCCCGTCTGCGCCCAACCAGTCTCAGGTGCCAGAACCCCTGCAGGTTACACGAGGGTGCCGCCCATTTATATGGCTGATCAGCTCCGTCAGTATAGGACGGTAAGGAGTACTTGTACCCATCTTATGTGCCCTGATGGTAAGGTAATCCAATGCCTGCACTGCTCCTTTCGTTTTCGCCCCGCTATTAAAGAGCACATAACCTCGACCCCACCTATGGTTTTTAACATGCTTTTACTTAACTGTCGCTCTATCCCCAGAAATGCAATTGAAATTAGATTACTGTTAGAGGAAGAGAGCCCAGATGTTTTGTTTTTAACAGAAAAATGGTTAACGAGAGAGTCAGACCCGATCCCCGCTCAAGTTCTCCCCTCTGGGTATATTATTCAAAGACATGACAGAGAACATAACAGAGGAGGTGGCATTGCCATTGTTTATAGAATTAGATTTAACTGCTGCATGTCAGTGAACCCAATACCTGACTGCGAGAGTCTGCTCTTCTCCATCAGTTTTTCCAACACTTGTACCTTTTCCGGGAATTTAAATTATCGTCCCCCGGAGACATTGGGCCAATATTTCAAGGATCTCCTCGAGATTACAGCCAAATTAGCTAGCCCCCTGTCCAACTTTTCCTTTTTGGGAGATTTTAATATGCACTTCGATGATCACTCTTTACCAGCTATACGTGACCCATCGGATAGTATGGAAGCCCTCCAATTTAACCAAAAAGTGAGAGGCCACATCCACTCCAAGGGTCACCTGCTCGACCCCATTTTTTTCTAATGCTACTGATCTTCAGGTTGGAAACCATATTTCATTGCCCTGGACAGATCACTGCCTTATTGTTTTTTCCTGGGCCCATCAAGTGAGTAGCAGGTCAGCGGTAATATCCACCAAACTGTCCCGCTTATGGTAACGACTCCCAGTAGAACGCTGGGTATCAATACTCAATGACACCAGAATCTAACCCGGCTACTGCAAGTCACAACTTTGAAAAATGGTTGGTTTCCTCCCTAGACATGGTGCTCCCAAAAAAGCGACTTAAGGATAAAAGTGAAGCAAACAGAACAGCTTGGTACACCTCCAAACTGCGTAAACTTAAGCAGGCTTGTAAACGGTCTGAAAGAAAATGGAGAAAAGACTTCTCCATTACTAATAAAATAGTCTATAGGGAGGACATAAAAAGGTACAAGGAAGAAATAAAGTGTGCACAGTCCCTTTACTATGAAAGTCAAATTCTTTCAGCCTCCAACTCTTCTCGCGAAATATTTCGCATAGTGAAATCTCTCATGAAACCCCCCCACCTACTTCTTGCGATGATACATCATCTTGTTGTAACCAACTAGCAACTTTTTTCGCCAATAAAATTCAAGATGCTTATACCTCTTTTCCTCAGGCTACAGCTCAATTTAATGGCCCCTTAACCAACATCAAAGAATGCACTGACAATTGCACTCTAGCTGAAATTCCTCTTGTGGATCTGCCCTCCCTGCAAGGTATCTTTGGCCAGCTGAAGTCAGGTTCCCCCAGGCATACAGTCACATCCCTCATTTTAAATCAAATCTTTGATACAGTCTCCTCTGTGATTTATTTATTTATTAAATTTATTGAGCGCGACAGCTACCCATAAGGGTTTCCCGGCGCTGAAAGACAGATATACAAGACACCAGGCCAAAAAAAATAAAAAATTAGAGATCAAAAAGCCAGGTTTTCACCGCTCTGCGAAATCGCATATGACAGTTTTCCATCCGAATGGCCAAGGCAAGTGAGTTCCACAGTCTGGGTCCTAATTTCGCAAAGGAAGCCCCGTCCATTCTGGTAAGTCTAAACTTCGGTACATTGAAGAGATGATGGGATGAGGAACGAAGTGAGCGAGCAGGAAGATAAGGGCTAACAAGGGCCTGAAGGTAAAGGGGAGCTGATCCGATTTTAATCTTGTACATAAAGCTCAATGCTTTAAACTTTATCCGATTTTCAACACGGAGTCAATGCAGCTCCCTCAGGCGTTCTGTAATATGGTCACGTTTCCGACAGCCACAGAGAAGCCGAGCCGCAGCATTTTGTACCAGCTGAAGGCGCCGTGTGACGGCCTTGGCAGACCCCAGGTAGAGCACGTTGCCGTAATCTAACCTAGAGGTTACCAAGGCATTCACAACGGATCTCTGGGTGTTATCGGGGAGTATCCAAAAGATTTTACATAGCCATCGTAAGATGGAAAAACAGGTGGCTGCGACTTTGTTGACCTGATCTTTCATGAATAGTCCCTTATCGATAATTACTCCCAGATTTCGCACTTGTTCAGACGGGGTTGGTAAAGGACCCATGGCAGTAGGCCAATGTCTTAGGTTCCAGAGGTCGGGTTTATTTCCAAGGACCAAAACCTCAGTCTTTCCGCCATTTAACTTGAGCAGGTTGCGATTCATCCATCCAGATATTTCGCTAAGGCCAGCTTGCAGAGGGGAAGGAACAGTAGGATCTATTTGAGATAGTGAAAAAACAATTTGTGAATCATCAGCATAGGTATAAAGGTTTAATCCTGGATATGATAATGCTAGATTCCGGACAAGCCTGGCCCCCCTTCCTGGGAGCATGCAATGATTAAAGCTCTGCTAAAAAGGTCGAACCTGGCTCCTGAGATGTAAGGAACTACCGTCCATCTCATTATTGCCAGGAATCAGCAAAATTGCCGAAAAGCATGTGAATCATGCTCTTTCCGCGTTTTTGGAAAGCAAAAATTGTTTTCACTCGTCTCAAATCGGGTTTAGACCCCAACAGGGTACAGAAACTGCCCTTTTAGCAGTTTTTTGAGGCAACCAGGAAAATCTTAATTAACGGAGGCTGCTCTGCCATTGTGCTTTCAGATCTTAGCGCAGCCTTCGATACAGTCAATCACCAGCTGCTCATCCAGAGACTTAGAGATGTAGGAGTGACTGATCTGGCCCTTAAATGGATCCACTCCTTTCTAGAGGACAGGTCATTTCAGGTGTTCCATGAAGACTGTATTTCTGACCCTCTGACACTTCGATGTGGGGTTCCTCAGGAATCGGCCCTGTCCCCCACTCTTTTTATTGTTTATAGGAGCCCCATGGCAGGTGTTGTGGAGCCATTCCGCATTCAGATCCTCACATATGCGGATGACACGCAGCTGATTGTTTCTTTCAATCAGCACAACAACACTGGCCCTGATTTGGCCATATGTCTTGAAAAAGTCAGCATGGATGGAGGACTCATTTTTTAAGCTTAACGAATCTAAAACTGAGCTGATGTTTCTGGGTAAAACCTCTATACCCAATAGAAGTCTATCTGGGCCAAGTTGCTTTGGCTCTCCCCCTTCCTCCAAAGATCATATCAAGAGTTTGGGGGTTTGGTTGGATCGTAACCTCGATTTTGGCGAGCAAGCAAGGAAGGTTGCAGGTAGCTGTTTTGGACTGATGAGGATGACACGGAAAATCACTCCTCTCCTCCCCTTTTCTGCAAGGAAAGTGGTGGTCCAGACCCTTATACTTTCCAGGTTCGACTATGCCAATACCCTATACTTAGGAGCACCATGCACCACTGATAAGAAACAGCAAATTGTACAGAACTGTGCAGCACAACACCATTGGGGTATGGGTTTAGTAGAGCCACAAGTACACAGTGCCTGTCAAATATTGCGTACCACACCAGGTCGTATGAAGGCAGTGACGTGCCTTTATCAGGCAATAAAAAGTGATATGATAACGCCTCTTGTTGGTCTAGGAGAGAAGTGAGAAGAGGATTTGGCTTTTCTAGCACCAGAATTGGAATGGTCTAAAATTATTGGAAATTCATACATTGTATCTAGAAATGTGAGATTCAAAATGATAATTTACTTATAAAAGCGTATCTAACTCTGGGGAAAATAGCTTGAATTTATCAGACAAATGTGACATGGAAAGTGGAGTTGGTTTGTTTGGTGGGTTATGAGAGTGCAGTATTGTATAGTGATATTAAAGAGGATAAATTGAAAAAAAAGTTTGTGCATGAAATCATTTATCAGATTCCCTTAAAGATTTAGAAAAGAGTGATTCTGGGGAAGAAAATGGCAAAACGTGTAATTAGCTAAATAAATATTTGTTGTAGATATATACTGTAATGGGGACTGGACTTAAGGGAGGGTGGTGGTAGTGGGGCTAAGTTGTTTAATATTGTTATGCATATAAATGTTATTAAAATGTGTTAGCAAAAAAAAGTAAAGAGGTGGAACAATGCATCCAGCAATTCCACTTCAAAAGTCAAGATGGTAGGAGAAAAGTCACAGTCAGTGAAAAATAGCAATCACATATTTTGCCTGCCATTCAGAGTACGACCCCATTTACAAAATACATGATTTCTCTAAACCATGAGGATCTTCCCAAATGGTGAGCTCCTAAGAGGTGTATCACTACTCTTCACTCTTTCACTGAAAACAGTATTAATCGACAATGGTGTTATTGTATTCTGTGGGATGTAATTTACAGGCACATACTACCACGGTATGTAGCTAGCTGGAGATTGGTTGTCTTAGTTACAGGCCTGTGCCAACCACCTGCCTCCATAAAAAATGGTTGCTCAAGGTCTGAGTGACAAAGAATTGCAGCAGTATTGGAGTGATCACACCAAAAAAGGCCACAGGAATCAGGATAAGCTCCCATAGATGCAGACCGTTCCATCCAAGGAAGATGATGAGCAAAGATGACAGTGATGGAGGGGATAATGGTCTTGGGTGGGGGGGGAGTTGCACCTTGGTCTCTCATCTAGTGTGGTGTATTCTCATCTGGATGTTTTCCTGTGGCTTGTGAGTTAGTGACTTGCAGCAATCTTTCTGGGCCTCCGGTGCTTTGTGGCATTAGCAGTGGTAGAGGACAGTTGGTGATGCTTCCACTCCAGCTCAGTATTGTATCTATGTGATAGTTGTTTAGCAGGCACCTAGCAGAACGGCAGCAGAGTGCTGTACAGTCTGGAAAGCAGGATTAATTATAATAAGAGAATGATTGAATGTGGGAGGTGTTGGGTTTTGAGAGGGGCGTAGACAATGTATTGCTTTGAGACAAAAGGGCCCTTTCCTGGTGTGATGCATGAGTGCAAGGGCTTGAACGGAAGTTCTGAAGATGCTTTGTTGGAGGATCAGTTTTACTTTCTTTAGTAGAGAGCGCAGGTACAAACCAGAATATGAGCAGCTTGTCATTGAGAGAAAGATGGGGCGAGAATCCACCCAGGTTTATGTTGTCGAGCCAGTAGGGCTTGTTTTTGAACATATGAAGTTCAGTTTCAGCTGAAATACTTTTCAGGTAGGACATCCAGGTCAGGAGGTGGTGCAGGCAGTTTTTGAGAAATTGGGGCACCAGATTTACAAACAATTTGTGTTGGATTGCATTACTTTTTTTCAACACAGACCCAACACTAAATCCAGGTTGGTATTGACAAAGTAACACAAATGATCTGTGTTAGTTTGTGACCAAAAGTAACAAGGTTATTTACAACAAGGGGTGGTGATGGACAGAGTCTCTGAATTAAGCAGAGTACTCTCACCCAGTCAAGAGATCAGGGCTAGATCCAACACCGTTTTTTAGCTCATTGCACCATCCCAGTTTCAGAACCTGGCTGTATGCAAATTAGTCTGTCCCTGGCCCAGTGCATCATGGGAACAGGGCAGACCAGACTACAAAAGCCAATGCTTACACTGGGAAGGAAACAAGCTTCCGGGGACCGGTTTCTGGCATTACAGCCGTCTTCGGCCCGGCTTGCTTGAATCCTGACGGTGCAATGAGCAAGGGACTCACATCTGAGTATACCCTTCCACGCTTAGGGTGGACAAAATTATTTACAACAAGGGGTGGTGATGGACAGAGTCTCTGAATTAAGCAGAGTACTCTCACCCAGTCAAGAGATCAGGGCTAGATCCAACACCGTTTTTTAGCTCATTGCACCATCCCAGTTTCAGAACCTGGCTGTATGCAAATTAGTCTGTTCCTGGCCCAGTGCATCATGGGAACAGGGCAGACCAGACTACAAAAGCCAATTCTTACACTGGGAAGGAAACAAGCTTCCGGGGACCGGCTAAAATGCCAGAAACCGGTCCCCGGAAGCTTGTCTC
The DNA here is from genome assembly GCF_964261635.1 of Lissotriton helveticus. Taxonomy (NCBI): domain Eukaryota; kingdom Metazoa; phylum Chordata; class Amphibia; order Caudata; family Salamandridae; genus Lissotriton; species Lissotriton helveticus. Next base: position 1,209,044,103 of record NC_136059.1, read on the forward strand.
CTTTCTGGTGAAGAATTGGCTTGGTAGTTTGGTCTGCCCTGTTCCCATGATGCACTGGGCCAGGGACAGACTAATTTGCATATAGCCAGGTTCTGAGCTGGGATGGGGCAGTGAGCTAAATAACGGTGATGGATCAAGCCCTGATCTTTGGACTGGGTAAGAGTGGTCTGCTTAATTCAGACACTCTGTTCATCGCCACCCCATTTTCTGAATCGTTTTTGGCCACTATAGGTGTGGCAGGGTATACTCAGACATGAGTCCCTTGCTCACTGCTCCATCAGGATTCAAGCAAGCCGGGCCGACGACGGCTGAAATGCCAGAAACCGGTCCCCGGAAGCTTGTCTCCTTTCTGGCGAAGAATTGGCTTGGTAGTTTGGTCTGCCCTGTTCCCATGATGCACTGGGCCAGGGACAGACTAATTTGCATATAGCCAGGTTCTGAGCTGGGATGGGGCAGTGAGCTAAATAACGGTGATGGATCAAGCCCTGATCTTTGGACTGGGTAAGAGTGGTCTGCTTAATTCAGACACTCTGTTCATCACCACCCCATTTTCTGAATCGTTTTTGGCCACTATAGGTGTGGCAGGGTATACTCAGACAGGAGTCCCTTGCTCACTGCTCCATCAGGATTCAAGCAAGCCGGGCCGACGACGGCTGAAATGCCAGAAACCGGTCCCCGGAAGCTTGTCTCCTTTCTGGTGAAGAATTGGCTTGGTAGTTTGGTCTGCCCTGTTCCCATGATGCACTGGGCCAGGGACATACTAATTTGCATATAGCCAGGTTCTGAGCTGGGATGGGGCAGTGAGCTAAATAACGGTGATGGATCAAGCCCTGATCTTTGGACTGGGTAAGAGTGGTCTGCTTAATTCAGACACTCTGTTCATCACCACCCCATTTTCTGAATCGTTTTGGCAACTATAGGTGTGGTAGGGTATACTCAGACATGAGTCCCTTGCTCACTGCTCCATCAGGATTCAAGCAAGCCGGGCCGACGACGGCTGAAATGCCAGAAACCGGTCCCCGGAAGCTTGTCTCCTTTCTGGTGAAGAATTGGCTTGGTAGTTTGGTCTGCCCTGTTCCCATGATGCACTGGGCCAGGGACAGACTAATTTGCATATAGCCAGGTTCTGAGCTGGGATGGGGCAGTGAGCTAAATAACGGTGATGGATCAAGCCCTGATCTTTGGACTGGGTAAGAGTGGTCCGCTTAATTCAGACACTCTGTTCATCACCACCCCATTTTCTGAATCGTTTTTGGCCACTATAGGTGTGGCAGGGTATACTCAGACAGGAGTCCCTTGCTCACTGCTCCATCAGGATTCAAGCAAGCCGGGCCGACGACGGCTGAAATGCCAGAAACCGGTCCCCGGAAGCTTCTCTCCTTTCTGGTGAAGAATTGGCTTGGTAGTTTGGTCTGCCCTGTTCCCATGATGCACTGGGCCAGGGACAGACTAATTTGCATATAGCCAGGTTCTGAGCTGGGATGGGGCAGTGAGCTAAATAACGGTGATGGATCAAGCCCTGATCTTTGGACTGGGTAAGAGTGGTCTGCTTAATTCAGACACTCTGTTCATCACCACCCCATTTTCTGAATCGTTTTTGGCCACTATAGGTGTGGCAGGGTATACTCAGACATGAGTCCCTTGCTCACTGCTCCATCAGGATTCAAGCAAGCCGGGCCGACGACGGCTGAAATGCCAGAAACCGGTCCCCGGAAGCTTGTCTCCTTTCTGGTGAAGAATTGGCTTGGTAGTTTGGTCTGCCCTGTTCCCATGATGCACTGGGCCAGGGACAGACTAATTTGCATATAGCCAGGTTCTGAGCTTGGATGGGGCAGTGAGCTAAATAACGGTGATGGATCAAGCCCTGATCTTTGGACTGGGTAAGAGTGGTCTGCTTAATTCAGACACTCTGTTCATCACCACCCCATTTTCTGAATCGTTTTTGGCCACTATAGGTGTGGCAAGGTATACTCAGACATGAGTCCCTTGCTCACTGCTCCATCAGGATTCAAGCAAGCCGGGCTGACGACGGCTGAAATGCCAGAAACCGGTCCCCGGAAGCTTGTCTCCTTTCTGGTGAAGAATTGGCTTGGTAGTTTGGTCTGCCCTGTTCCCATGATGCACTGGGCCAGGGACAGACTAATTTGCATATAGCCAGGTTCTGAGCTGGGATGGGGCAGTGAGCTAAATAACGGTGATGGATCAAGCCCTGATCTTTGGACTGGGTAAGAGTGGTCTGCTTAATTCAGACACTCTGTTCATCACCACCCCATTTTCTGAATCGTTTTGGCAACTATAGGTGTGGCAGGGTATACTCAGACATGAGTCCCTTGCTCACTGCTCCATCAGGATTCAAGCAAGCCGGGCCGACGACGGCTGAAATGCCAGAAACCGGTCCCCGGAAGCTTGTCTCCTTTCTGGTGAAGAATTGGCTTGGTAGTTTGGTCTGCCCTGTTCCCATGATGCACTGGGCCAGGGACAGACTAATTTGCATATAGCCAGGTTCTGAGCTGGGATGGGGCAGTGAGCTAAATAACGGTGATGGATCAAGCCCTGATCTTTGGACTGGGTAAGAGTGGTCTGCTTAATTCAGACACTCTGTTCATCACCACCCCATTTTCTGAATCGTTTTTGGCCACTATAGGTGTGGCAGGGTATACTCAGACAGGAGTCCCTTGCTCACTGCTCCATCAGGATTCAAGCAAGCCGGGCCGACGACGGCTGAAATGCCAGAAACCGGTCCCCGGAAGCTTGTCTCCTTTCTGGTGAAGAATTGGCTTGGTAGTTTGGTCTGCCCTGTTCCCATGATGCACTGGGCCAGGGACAGACTAATTTGCATATAGCCAGGTTCTGAGCTGGGATGGGGCAGTGAGCTAAATAACGGTGATGGATCAAGCCCTGATCTTTGGACTGGGTAAGAGTGGTCTGCTTAATTCAGACACTCTGTTCATCACCACCCCATTTTCTGAATCGTTTTTGGCCACTATAGGTGTGGCAGGGTATACTCAGACATGAGTCCCTTGCTCACTGCTCCATCAGGATTCAAGCAAGCCGGGCCGACGACGGCTGAAATGCCAGAAACCGGTCCCCGGAAGCTTGTCTCCTTTCTGGTGAAGAATTGGCTTGGTAGTTTGGTCTGCCCTGTTCCCATGATGCACTGGGCCAGGGACAGACTAATTTGCATATAGCCAGGTTCTGAGCTGGGATGGGGCAGTGAGCTAAATAACGGTGATGGATCAAGCCCTGATCTTTGGACTGGGTAAGAGTGGTCTGCTTAATTCAGACACTCTGTTCATCACCACCCCATTTTCTGAATCGTGTTTGGCCACTATAGGTGTGGCAGGGTATACTCAGACATGAGTCCCTTGCTCACTGCACCATCAGGATTCAAGCAAGCCGGGCCGACGACGTCTGAAATGCCAGAAACCGGTCCCCGGAAGCTTGTCTCCTTTCTGGTGAAGAATTGGCTTGGTAGTTTGGTCTGCCCTGTTCCCATGATGCACTGGGCCAGGGACAGACTAATTTGCATATAGCCAGGTTCTGAGCTGGGATGGGGCAGTGAGCTAAATAACGGTGATGGATCAAGCCCTGATCTTTGGACTGGGTAAGAGTGGTCTGCTTAATTCAGACACTCTGTTCATCACCACCCCATTTTCTGAATCGTTTTTGGCCACTATAGGTGTGGCAGGGTATACTCAGACATGAGTCCCTTGCTCACTGCTCCATCAGGATTCAAGCAAGCCGGGCCGACGACGGCTGAAATGCCAGAAACCGGTCCCCGGAAGCTTGTCTCCTTTCTGGTGAAGAATTGGCTTGGTAGTTTGGTCTGCCCTGTTCCCATGATGCACTGGGCCAGGGACAGACTAATTTGCATATAGCCAGGTTCTGAGCTGGGATGGGGCAGTGAGCTAAATAACGGTGATGGATCAAGCCCTGATCTTTGGACTGGGTAAGAGTGGTCTGCTTAATTCAGACACTCTGTTCATCACCACCCCATTTTCTGAATCAAAAGTAACAAGGCAGCACAAGTTGCTAGCTTGCGTTACTTTACATCAAGGTTGGCGCATGGGTCTCCCGCACATCCACCTATGGATTTGATGCAGACCCATATTTGCAAAGACTTACAAATATGGATTTGCATCAAAATCCTGTGCCTCCCGGAGGCTGGCATAACGAGGACAAATATTTTTATTTCTCCTTGTTTTTTATATTTTGATAATGTGTTGCATTCTGCAGCACACATGCAAAGAACAAATTGCTTTTCAGCATAGTTTTTGTGCAGAAAGAGACTCCTTCTTGCAAACAAACTATGGCGACCACAACGCACACGGGTGCCTGCATTGGTGCATGGCTGCAGTAAGTGTGCCAATCAAGGAAAGGATCAGAGCAGCGTCACTTCTTTGTAGATAAGGCACAGTTCTGCTCTCTCCAGTTGATACAAAGCAGCACAGCTGCTTTGTTGGCTGCCCTGCATTGTGTCAAAGCTACAAAATCTGGGCCTAGAGGTCTAGAATAGAGGATATGTTCACGTTATATGTCATGTGCATATTGATTCCCATTGCAGACTTCAAGGTGTGATTTGAAGTAGAGTGGCCAATAATGATGATGGTGGTGGCAAACAATTACTGTTGAGGGTTACAAAAGCTATGACCATAAGCTGCTGCGAAACAACCCATGTACCACCTTGAGAATAGTATCCAAGAAACATTACCTGGAAACTGGAAACTTGAAAGCTTTTGCAGCACTATGGCGTTTACTGACCCACTACACCAGGACATCAGCTGTTGCGAGTGAGCGTAACTGTGTTTTTGAAGTAAAGCATTTACAATAGTATTTTAAAACTATTTCCTCGGGGCACTGCTTGGTTTCAATACCAAAAACGAATGCACTGTTGCCCTGTTTCCAAATATTATAGCAAGGGCATACATATTTACTCCCGACACTGCCTATGAAGCAAAAAAAAAACTCACAATTGGTTTCATTTCTCTTATCCCCACATCAGATTTACTTCATATTTGGCTGTATCTATGTTTCACTTACTTACATTGGACGTTCTAGGAACATCAATAGTGTCTTAATAAAGACTGTACACATTAACTCCAGCCGAAATGCAGCACTGATGAGTTTTTGTGAGTCCACATGATTGTATCCTTGGACTTTGCAAAAAACAGAATATGGCGACCACGACATTTGTGTACAATACAAGGATGTCGTATATAAAGGACGCAATACAAACATTTTCCACATTTTTGTAGAGGGCAGCCTGATTGTTCTGCTTTGTTTTTCCAGGTTTCTATATTATTACATTTCTGTAATGTATTGGCAGCATGGTTATTATAGTTTTGAAGTAACAATGTAAAAGGAAATAGAAATAGTTTAGAGAGCAAACAGTGTAAGGTTAAATTTACATTTCAGGTACATGGAGATGTACAGATGCCTAAAATAAATAGATTATTGTTCATGTGACAGAACCGGGATGAAAACGCACTTTTCCAATTTCAAAGGTGAGCAATTTAACCAACAGCCCAGTTCTTTTAATCATGTATTACTTATTTGCCCCAATTTATTATTGTGTCGGCGTAAATGGATGAGACCAATTTGTTTACAATTATCCATTCTCTCGGCCTCTGCACTAATTGATTGTATTTATAAACCGCCAAATGAAATGTTCTGTCATAGGATTTTTAACTTTTATAAGTGTTTTTAAATTTGTATTAAGTCTCATTAGATGAAGGGAGCAATTGTTAATTCCGGTTTTCAACCCATCATTATATAACACCATGGGCATAAAGGATGTTTTAATTATTTTATTATTGAATAAAATATTACAATGTTTTATATTTGGAGATTTTTATTGCCGGATTTCGCTTAGGATTTGTAGATACTATGTTGGATAAAAATGTTGATGGTTTTTCAGTTTATGTGGATCTCTATGGAGTTCCGAGATCATAAATAAATTAACTTGAAATTCCCGGATTAGCAAAGCACAAATAGTACAAAAATCAGTGGTAAAAAACAGACTGAAGAAACTTGTTGAGTAGAACTGCTGGACTAAGCCAAACACGACCAGAGGGCATGCATCAATAAGTGCTTTACAAGGGGTGAGTTGGTGGCAAGGAACGGTTCCCAAACAGCCAGTCATAGATTATCCAAATGTGATAATGTTAGGTAATTTAGGATTGGTGGTCCATCGGGGAGAACAGTACAACACAACCCTGTGTTTGAGCCATAAATGGGGAGCATCCACTGAACCAGTTTGTACCTTCCAACAATCTGACACATTATGGGCATCAAAACGACTCCCTGCGGGTGACTAGACAGAATCCTGGACGAAGCCTCTGCAAGAAAACATTATCCAATGTGACACTGTTAAAAGAGCAAGCACTCACTTCCGCTTCTGCTGCCCAGGTCCTGCAAACGCGATTTGAAGACACCACATCCTCTCACACGTGCACCCATTACCACAACTGTAAACTTGATAAAAGTTGCACGTGGGTGAGGGAAAGTGTATGGGGAAGAAAGAAAGAGCGCCTTTCGATTCTTTTACTGGGTCAACCATCTGTTATCTAGTTCATTGTGTTGTGAACTGCAAGCACCTGCATGAAAGTTCGATCGGAGCACACAGGAAATAGCAAAACACCATGAATAATCGCAGTACCTACCACTGACGCCTTATCTATCTGACTCTTCAGTGCTGCACCCAATGAGTTCCTATTGATAAGGCTTGTTTCTAGCTCCCTTTAACCTCTTTTTATTTAACTTCGGGGTTTCACTGACAGTATTTTCTATGGTAACAAAAACCAGAATACACAACACAAAAGAATTACCAAAGTTATGCTAGGGTCATATCAAACAAAGTTCGACACACTATAGGCTCACCTTTTGTTACACTCACTTCAGTTCTCTTAATGTCCCCATATTCGGTAATTGAAGTAGGGCAGAACATAAAGCAGAAAAATAAATGCAGCAAAACTCACCCAGCACGTGCATCGAACCGGACTAATCTAGTTGCAATGTTTTTTTGCAAGAATCCAATAAATGGAAAATCTATTCAATCCAATGCCATTGTAAGATTTTGGAGGCACGAGGTGGCACCAGTTACTTGCTAGAGCTCAGACGGCACCACAGATGAATTACAGAGGTGCATCCAAACCAGAGAGGGGGTCTAGAATGAGGGTCATCCTTGACAACGTCCTCATACTTTGCCAGTTTGGTGAGGCTTTTAAAGAAGGTTGTAACTGAAAACAGAAACTTCTCGCAGGATTCGCAGATCCTGCTGGAGTGTAAGGATTTGTGATTTGTTTACTTGTGTCCTTGAGAGTTCTGTACACCGCAGCCATGTTTGCTAGCTTTGTAAGTTGCTCATGGACAGCAATGAGAGATACAGGAGAATGCTCTAGATTTACAGGACCTTGGATATTTTCATACTTGCAGATTCGGTACAGTGTATGAAGATGGGTGCAAATGCAGAACTACTACCACATGTTTTCGATTAAAGTTCTACTGGTTCTCCAAACAGACCAACTGTGAAGCCTTAACAGGACTTGAAGGCTTCCAACGTATATTCCATGGTCCATATCCCTTTCAATTACCAAAATACATTAGCCTACCACAAACCCTCCAGGAGACCAAGACTACCCATAACCCATATTCAGGCTGCCTCTCCGCTAGCATAGGTGATAGTGTTGTATGCGTTACTACTGTTGTCGATTTTATAAGGGATAAATGGACCACTGGGTGGAGTGACTTGGCTGTGATTTTTGACAATTTAATAGCCCCTGTGTTTATCTTTTTTCCACTTAAATACATGATATTAAGTTTATACAAGGAGAAAATGGGATGTCTTTTTTAGGTAATCAGACTGAGTGTGCTACCAGAGCAGCATAGGGTGACCTGACACGATTTGTACTTAACTTTTGCCTCAGTCAAGATTCTTTGATCCGCTGGACGCTCAAGTACACCAGAGGCATATTACGGGTTAAGTTGCACTGAAACAAATCACACGTTTACAGCTATGGTAGATTACAATAAAAGGGGGACTACCCCAACCATAACAAGTATATTCAGGCTTAGCTTAGTATCTTGCTAGCAATGCACCTCTTTCTCCCACTATTTAACTCTTACCACCTGTCTATCCGTTTGGGTATAATAGCTTAAGGAGAGCAAGTCTGTCAATCTCTTTCAGACTGCAGAGGGCCACCCCCCAAAAAAAAGTTCTTTGGTTGGTGATTGCTAATGGAGGATTGACATGCAGGCAAACTATTCGTTAAGAAAAGATAGTTACTAATAAATAGCCACCTCGGAGTGGGGTTATTTCCCCAATTAAATCATATGATATAGTAAAGGGGCACAACATTTAATAGCAGTAATAATCCTGCAGGAGTTTGGTGTGGTATTTTCTTGCTTTTGGCGCAAAACAGCAGGTTGATCTTGTGACACTGACGACAGCCAAAACAACCACTGCTGTTCCCTCCAGATAAATAGAAAACAGCAACATATTTTCGAAAACAAACTGTATTGCCTCCGCTTAACTTCAATGAATGGCTATATCAAGGTAAAAGTTCAATCATACCTTGAAATTCCTTGGTCTGTGAAGTATAAACAAATATTTATAAAAGCTCGCTTTGGAGTATTTCTGGGCTCATGTTACCTAATGCCATGGCTGAGTACAGAGGGACCAACGACCTGTTGCTTATGTAAACTGCGAGAAGAGAACATTATGCACCTCCTTTGTGTATGTCCGGAACTGAAAGTTGAAAGAATATCTATTCTTAAGAGACATTTTAATGTTCGAGGAATAAGGCGTTGCAGACAAGCTTAGATAATATGCCCTCCATATTGACAATAGAATATTAACTTTGGCTTTTGTAAAGTTCTTAATGCAACAGAGAGTTACGTTAGATTACCAAAAACCAACAGAACGAAATGTAGGATGTATATAGTATGTAAATAGTACAATGAGCTTGAAGTCCAATATCTTTTATCTTTGTTCTATGTTTTATAACTGGATTTTATAAGTAAGAATAACTGCATATATATTGTAAGATTTTAATTAATCAAACATTAAACTTTAAATGAAATGAACTTCAATGAGAAGGAATTGTATTGATTTCGTAGGGACAGTGTATAGTCAACTCAGTGGTTCAGTGTGCCTTACACATGTAAGTAAGAGGCCTCGAAAACTAATTACTTAGCAGTTACTTTTTTTATAACCGCTCCATGCCACACAGGTGGTTTATGACCTCGCTCAACTGTAAAGAAGTTTGCTAGCTCGACGGGGGATGCTGTTTTGCCGAGCCATTCCTCTAGGAAGAGTTCCATACTTGGGCCTTGTATCTTTCCTTCCCGCCCCCCAATACTGATATCATTCTATCTAGATTGGCCTTTGGCTCGATATTCCAGGAGCCGCACTGTGTCCCTGAGGTCCTGCTCTTGGCGTTTTATGTCAGAGTGGTTGAGTCCCAGGGCAGTCAGTAAGGTCTCCACATTAGCGACCTGGTCCACTCTAAGGAGGCTCACATCTAAACCTACTGCCTTAATTTTATTTTCTAGGGCTGAGCACGTGTCTTGAGTAGCTTGAAGGATGTGATCGAATTGGAACACTGGTGGCTCTCCCTAGCCGCCATGAGATGAGAGGTGCTGTCCTTGCACAATGGATGCCATGGTCCAGAGGTATCAGACACATTTCAATTTTCCCATGTCGAAGGGAGTAAAGAAGCGGCATTATGTACAGGGTTGCACATACCTCTTCTGTGGCAGCTCTTTTACAGTCTGCCAAACATAGCACGGCACCCTATGCGACCTTAAGTGTCTAATGTGGCATCCACTTAGCAAAGCGCTGCCACATTTCCATTTAGTGTTCCACCATTCAGATGTGGTCTGTGTATCGAGACAACAGACGGAGAGGAAGAAATTACCTAAGGGCTCCCTAAAGTATTAGTCAGTTCCCCACGCTCAAATCTGCGACTGACAGTTAAACTATTGTTCCTTGAGATCTGCAAATGCACAATAAGCACTGGCCTGGCATTAAGTTCCCACGGGGTTCCCCTTTTTTTGGATGCCACAAAGGATTTCAACCATATCGACTGCGGTTATCTATTTCGGACCATGGAGAGGATGAGCATAGGTCATGACTTTCTCATGCTTGCCAAAGGCATGCATCGTGCTCCTATTGCATCTGTCGCGTGCGGAGGATTCTCCTCCCTGTATATGCACATTCACCACGGTACCAGACACGGGTGTCCCTTATCCCCAACTGTTGTTCCTACTGGCTCTGGAGCCTCTGCTGATTGTAATACAATCTAATGACAACTCGAAGGGCATTAACATGACAGCGGGTGAGGTTAAGTCTTTTTACTACACGGATGACATTCTCTTGACATTGTCACGCCCCTCAGCAGCCTGTTTGATATCCCAATTTGACTCCTTCTCTCATTTTTTTTGCATACAAGATAAACTGATCAAAACGTGAGGCCCTACCCTTACTGCCCACAAGAGCCTCTCTGGACCACCTACCATTTAAATGGCTGCAGTCCCATTTGAAATACCTCGGGGTATATATTAACAGGGCTGGAAGGCATGGTCTTGGATAAAATGCAGCCCATTGTGGACTATATGGAGCACACCTTTAGAAGATGGACTGCCCTAAATCTATCCCTGTTGGGTAGGGCTCAAATCAAGATGAGGGTCCTTGCTAGATTCAGCTACATCTTCGGTATTTTGCCCCTCGTCAGAACACTCTCCCGACTTCGGAGCATCAAGCACTCAATTTCCTGATTCGTCTGGGGCCCTGATAGACCAAGAATAAAAGGGAGATAAGCTCCACTCCTCATTGGAGAAGGGTGGTTTACATCTCCCACATCTGGAGGATTATTGGTTGACACAACAGTTGGCCCATACTGTGTACTGGTTGCCCACTTGCAGGGCCACGACCATATGGGTATTATTGGAAAATCACATTTTGCAGATATCCGGTGATCTCGCCCTATATTACACTTGGGGACTTCAAGCTTCAATTCGATCATGTATACTTCTCAGTATTCATGGCATAGGGCCTATCGGCTTGTTCGAGTTGCGAGCGCTGTACATTCTAATGCCCCATTGAGGCATAATGCAGCCATCACGGTCGGTGGGAAGAAAATTCATTGATCCATGTGGATTACCCAAAGAGTTCTCCACATTGATGTCAACGTTTCTAATGGTTCCCTCAAGTCGTTTCCCGACTTGAGGAAGGAATTTGAGATTACATGCTCCCAGCTATGGAGATACAATCAAATATCTCTCACCCTATCACGTCTTGGGGACTGCGCATATCAGCTTGTCTAGTTTTCCCTTTACTCATTACATTCACACTTGTAAAAACTTTGGGGGGAGAGAGGTGCTATTGCAGGTTTGTATCCTGCATTACTGAGTCCTTGTTTCGCATCTCCCACATCCACTACACTGCGTGCATGGAGGGAAACATGTCTTCACATCCACTTCTTGGAGGATGACTGGGATATCCTCTTGCAAACTATAATAATGGACAACAGGCGGCATGCCTGAGGTATAGTTTTTCAAGATCCTCCACCGCTGTACTGATCCCCAGCAGGGTTACCAGGGCCCGCCTTAGTGTGGATTCTTGATGGAGATGTGGTACCCCGGATTGCGATACAGTTGGTCGCAGCATGACCCAACATGTTAATAGGTGGCTCTCCACAGCCTAGGCGTCGTCAAGCTGGAGATCCTGCGACACTAGAAATCGACACTGACTCCCACCTTACAGACCTGGTCGGATAACATGTAGGACATGGCATGCTTTGAACGCCTTATTTGTGAGCTAAATGATAAATTGCAGCTATTTGAAGAGGTTTTGGGCTCTTTTCTTAAGGACTGAGGAAACATACCCATCTACATACTCGGAGGGCCTATTGTGTGCATTGCTTTTCTTCTTGTTCCATACAGGGGCCCTAGACACTGCCCCAGGCCCCTCCTTCACACCACTATGCTCCCCAGTCTTCTGCCATACTGTTGTTTACCTCCAACAGACGGGGGTTCCTCCACCTCTGCTCTGCTGAGACTGGTCCTTATAACTAGACCTAGTTGGCGCTGGGGCCCACCAGCCATCTTCGCAGGAGGATTTACACTCATCTCTTCTCCCCACACTGATGGCTTGTTCCCCCTCCCTCACCCCCAAGAATCACTCTTCTTGCCATTTAATTGTTTAAGTCTTTGTTGCCCATTTCCTGTGTCTGCTCTTTGAGATCTTTATTCTGCTGTTCAGGGAGACCTGGTGTGTATATTTATTACAGGTGTGTATTATATCCCTATCGACTTATCATCTTGCATGGTGGCCTGAAAGTATTTTCTGTGCCTACTCTTGTTACAGTTTTGGAAAAACTCAATAAAGAAATGAAATTAGGAAGAAAAAAAAGATCCATTTGGGGCCCACGGATTTCTAATTCTTCTCACATTAGACAGACCATATGGGGCAGTATGTGCTAGAACTACCACCCACTGATCAATTCCACAAGCCAATTGGGGGCACAGGGGAAGGGGGAGAAAGCTGAGATCTGCTAGGCCCCTTTGTTGGGCACGAACACCCATCTTTGCATCTTACCACTTGCAGCTCACCACCATTGTCTTGGCAGCAGTTCATCCACCATCATCCCACGCAAGTGGCTTAGATTGGGGACTCAGCGTCACTCCTTTTATAGCACCTAGACCATGCTCTTCTACACTGCCCAGAAGGGCATCCCAGGCATATTACAAGTTAATGAGGGTAAGGGCAGAACCCCTAATGTAAGCAGTGGATGCCACAACACACTGTGCTCCCTCTCTTGCAGTGTTGCAATTTTGACTTCTAGCATTGAATCCCTGTGCAGTCACGTCATCTTTCTGGAGGCTTCATCGACTCTCCTGCAAGTGACTGTCAGGCTGCGGACCCATTTTGCTGCTATGCACAGTGCAATAGGCCTTGTTTAAGTGGTCTGTGAGGCGGGTGCTTCAGGTCTTACTAGACCTCATTCCAGGAAGTCACCAGCAGCCAGCACTTTGGACACATCATTCCTTCCAGTCCCCAGCTCCACATTAATTTCTCATCATTTAGGGAATCCAACAGTGCAGATATGGGGTGCTGGCAGAGTAGCACGTTAAGCGCATATTTTACTCCACTGGCTTCATGCTACACCCCTTAAGCTCCAGTTTTAGACTACTAATGTGGTGCTTCAGAGCAAAGCCCAGTTTAATATGCAAGTGCAGTAACTCAGAGCAGACTTTAGTGCAACAATGATGACATCGTAAAGCAAGAAAACTTGAATTGTACCTAAGAGAATGCTCGTGTTTAAGTCTGAATGAATAGTACCTCAGTGTGGACGCCTAGGGGAAGTTCTTGGTGGAAAAAAAGCCTATTAACAGACAAGAGCGCTGTGAACTAATTCCCTTGCAACATGGCTTGAAAAAGAGAGATGTACCTCCTTTGGATTTTCTTGCATGGAATCCCAGAACTTCCAAGCCAAAAGAAATATGTTGAAACCTGTACATAAAATGAAATCAGGAAACTGAGACGGGATTGAGTTTCCCCTATCTCTCCCTACCAAGGAAAACAATCACTGCTAATAAAGCGGGGCTTGCACAAAGGAGCAAGGTAGCTCCAGAAGTCATCACATCTATGTATGGCCAGGGAGTCAGGGATGTATGTCGGCTGTAACTTGATTTCGGATTAAACAAAGCCCCGATAGTTATAACTCAACATTCATTAAATTTCGACATGTCAAACCTGCCGAAATTTAACATACAAAAGCATCCGCCATTTACTTTATCATGAGGATGTAGGGGCATATAACACAAACATCCGCTTTATATGCCCCAGAAACTTGATATAGGTGCTATTTGTCGCACCTGATAAATAACCAACCCGTGGCATCGCTATTGACTAGGTGTAATAAATAGCACCTGTACTTGTAATCTGGTCCAAAGAGTGGGAAAATGCTACAGTTCCTTACTTGCTTTGAAAAATACCCAATGGAAACCAAGAAACAGTACTCGACATATCAGTACTTATGTGATGTCAGTGATGTTATCAATGGTATTTGTGATGCCATCAGTGAGGTCATTGGAAAATTGATGAGCAACGCACTAGAGAAGTTTAAGTTCTGGACTTAACAACTAGAAATTTGTAGGACTTTTTAGGTTTTATATTGTAACCGTATAGTCATACCACTGAAGTTGTATATGTATATTTATCTGAGCAGCTCACAGCTTTTCACCCTTCCACAGAAGATGCAGTGGTATAATTATACCGTAATAAAAGGTAAATTCTTAGTGATTAAGTTTTTGAACCAATAATTCAGATATTACCATTTTATTTGTCTAGAATAGTCAAATTCAGTTCGAATGAACATTGCAAAGAACTATGGGTTGGGGTAAAGATATACTAGATTCTATATTTTTAATATAAATACAAACCAGTCAGTCTAAATGCTGCCATGTCTATTCCAAATCAGATTTTGCAAAATCGTTGGAGAGGTATGGGGTTCATCCAGTGATGTATACAAACTACTATTTTAAAATGAGTATTCATACTACAAGGGCCGAGGGACCTATCTGTGTTTTGTTTGGCCTTTATTAATTAAATGGTAAGTCATTGCCCACACCAAGATCACCTTTTTTCAAAAAATCTCTTTATTTTTTCTTTCACAATGAAAGAGTTGGCAAAAGTTAATAAACAAACCAAACATATTAGATACAACTGCATCACAATATTTTGACCAATGCAATGGGCAAAAAACATTCTTGCCTTTCTTGTTTCCATGGAAACGAGACGACTGTAAAGTCTGTTGTATGATAAGTCATGTTTCCACATTTTACTGTTGTACATGAATGATGACAAGGCACAGAAGAGCAACAAGCCCCAGAGCTTGGAGGCCAAGGAACCACAGCATAACCCAGAAGAATACTACAAGAACAGGTTCCACAGTCCTTTCACCAAAGTACATCCTTGAGAACCCTAGACTAATTAGTATTTTGTTGATTTCGCCAAAAAGAGTTCCCAACTTTTTATAGTCATCTCCAGGGTGCTCTGCTGAATGGTTGCTTTGGTTTTGCAGTATCTACGAGAAAGAAATAAGTGTTAAACTCCGGATCGCAGTAA
Organism: Lissotriton helveticus; assembly: GCF_964261635.1. Classification (NCBI taxonomy): domain Eukaryota; kingdom Metazoa; phylum Chordata; class Amphibia; order Caudata; family Salamandridae; genus Lissotriton; species Lissotriton helveticus. The sequence goes on from NC_136059.1 coordinate 1,209,059,233, forward strand.
TATACAAAACCTTTAAAACCGTTTTTCTTTTTTTTCAAATTAGAACAGAAATTTGGCATATTACATTTACAGTGCACAAGCATGAAAGCGATGGCCAGTGTCTACTTATCAATTTGGATAAATAGAATAAAAACAGTGCCCAGCAAGGTTGGATTGGAATCAAAAACAGTTCGTCCCACCCCAAAAACTCGTGGCACACATTCGCAGATTGTGTCTTTTTGCAAACCACCGAGAGAGAGAGAGAGAGAGAGAGAGAGAGAGAGAGAGAAAGTGTGTGTAGTATGTGTGTGTGTAGTATGTGTGTGTGTGTGTAGTGTGTGAAAAGTGTAACTGAATCATTTCCAAGAAACACTATATATAATTAAAGATGTCGTTTAAAACGTTAACTAAATTCCTGCGTCTGACCAGTATTTGGGTAGCTCGCTCTAAATTTTCAGTTATTGCATCCGGACAGCGTATCTAAGTTTATTATTAGAAAAACATTAAAAAGGTATCAATTAGGGAAGCCATCATTGGCGAGGAATTAGTAGTCAACGCTCCCTGCTGAGACTTAGGGTTGCGATTTTCAACAGTCGCAGGTCAGCTGCATGGAGGGGTGGAGTCTGGGCAGTTGGGGGTTGGCTGGCCCCCTCCCACCACCACTCTTCGGCTGCATTGAGCACTAGAAATATAAGGCCTGTTAACAAGGTTGTTTCTTCTGCTAGGAGATGAATCTCACATTCTTCTCTCTCCCTGCCCGACTATCTGTGTTGTTGTGAGCGAATGGATGACAGGCATGCAGTTGCTACTGAAGGAAGATTGTTGCAACTGCTGACACTACTGAAGCCTGCAATATTAACTGTGGTTTGCTGGAGTCTGCCCTAAAACCAGGGCACGAGTCCTATAAAAAGAAGTGGGGGGACTGACCAAGTAAGACAGTATGCAAATGACCTCATGACGTCACGACATAACACTATAAAAGGAATAAAATAGTGTTATTTAAATTATTTGTGTATACTGGGACAAACCAACCCATCTGACAGTCTTACAGTGTCTGCATTTACTTACAGGGACAGGACAAAGGCAAAAGCTGCCACTCTTAAATACTTGTGAAGAGCAGGCAAGCTGTGTGCCTTTGTTTCCCTCTGTGGCATTTACATTTAAGTGTGAGGTTCCAGGCGGCCCCCAGTCAGCATATACAAACAAAAGGAGGACGGATGGCCCCTTAACTTGGGCCTAGGTGGAGGTGGAGAAAAAAACCCTCGCTGCCTGCACGTTGCTGCTGGGAATGGAAAGCAGACAATGTGCAGGCGCTGCTGAACGTGTCTCTGTGTTTTACTCTGGAACACATTTAGCATATTTCTGTGGGGCCTAACTTCTTGGCAGGGGGGGCGGCGTCCACCCTGTAAAAATAGTGGGCGGACGCCGTGTACCCGAGTGTACCCCCGACTAGTGCCTAGCCTAAAACAATGATGATGCTTTAAATCCTGGGGAGCTGGAAGTGTAAAGAAAGGTATTGTACCAACTGAGGCCATGCAAAGTTGTTAAGGTGAAGGAAAAGAAAGACAATTGTTCCAAAGAACCACATGGATAACCACTACAGAAACAACCAGTGCCCAGAAACCACACTACTAATGATCCTGGCAGGGCCCCCTGCACCAACGGTTTTAACTGCAGCTCAAAAACCTACCATAAGTAATATTTTACTAGCTTTTATTGAATCAAGGTATTCATTAGAGAATTAATGTAGCAGAGGTCAATTTGAATGTGGTGTGGGTGGTCCCTTGCAAAGTATCAAGCAGGGTCACAGGCAGGGTCACAGGGATGAAAGAAACTACAAAAGAAACTTGAAAGACTGTGCCTCGGTTGCAGCCGGTGGTGAAGGGGTTGCAGACACTGATCTGGAAACTGGAGACAAGAGTTGAGAATGCAAGTGATTGCTATAGAGGGACCTATATTTGCCTAATAGGTTTGCTAAAGGGAGCTCTTAAACGATTGAGAACAATGAAACCAACGGTGCTGCTAACGTTCTTCTCCACGGAAAGGGCTTATAGGACACCTATGCAACATCTGGGTACTCTGCCTAGTGGGCTAACCTGCAAACTCTTGTACACAGATACCTAATACTTCAGGCAGCAAGAAGAATGGGGACTTACGCAGTATGGAAACTCCATCATATTATTGTCCCTAGACTACATGCAGTTAGTGCACATGGAGAGAAAGTTATTTGATGCAGTCAAAAAGAGATTGAGAGAATCGATTCAAGAATATGCTTCTCTTCTTTGCAGGCATCAGAGTGGTAGATGGTAAACAATCTCTTGTACACAGCTCCTAAAAAGGCCTAGGAAACTAGAAGCCATAGATGTGAACATTGTTTTAAATATATTATTTTGGTTGAATATACCCATAAGACAATAACTGCACTGCACAATAAAACACACATACTGTACAAAATTAAAAACATCATTTAAATCAAATTGTGCTATCAAAGTTAAAAACAAATTATCGCTTGTTAATTATTAGAAAAAAAGAGGATTTCACTAAGAACCGGTCAAGCTACGTTTTTTAGTAAGAGCTAAAAATTCATAACCTATATAGCTTAAGTCATTATGCCAATCATCACAGAAATTACTTGCCTTCGGTAACGATGTATCTGGTAGAGACAAATGTTAGTTGTAGATTCCTTACCTTAGAATTTCCCCCAGGCGTCAGTCTGGAGCCGGAGATTTTTTCTTCAGCAGTACCCGTGCGCATCATTAGGTGGCGTCGGTTGGCTCCGACTCCGTCGTGGGCACCGCGATGACGTTGCGGGACCTACATAGACACCACCCATGCGAGCTGATGTCAGTTCCCAACACGACTTTCCACGCCAGAAGCACAGAGCCATGAAAGACACCGACCATTGGTGCTTCAAAACTAGGGCCCTTTAGGGGAGTCTGTATCCCTAGAAATCAGTTTGCAGAGCGGGGAGGATAGGCGGGGCGGTAAGGAATCTACAACTAACATATGTCTCTACCAGATACATTGTTACCGAAGGTAAGCAGCTTGCTCATCTGATAGAGACTGTTAGTTGTAGATTCCTTACCTTAGAATAGAAACCCCAGCAATACCATCCCCGGAGGAGGGTATGTGAACCTAAATCAAACCAGAAAGTCCTGGAGAACCGAACGAGCAAAGTACCCAATCTCTCTGGACTTGGCTATCCAGCCAGTAGTGTCTGGTAAACTTGTGCAAGGATGACCACACAGCTGCCTGACAGATGTCAAGGACTGGAGCTCCACGTGCTAATGCCGTGGTTGCAGCTGTTGCTCTGGTGGAATGAGCACACAACCCCACAGGAGGGTCCTTTTTCGGCAAAGCATAGCATATTTTGATACAGAGGACAACCCTTCGGGGGATGGTCCATTTTTGAACAGCCCGACGTTTTTTGGCATCCACATACCCAATGAAGACTTGATCATCCATCCAACCAGAAGTCTTTTGTGCGATCAAGATAAAAAGACAATGCACGTTTTGGGTACAGACAGTGGAGTCTCTCCTTCTTGGAAGGATGCAGGGGTAGATAAAAGGTGGGCAGAGTGATAGATTGCTCCACATGAAAAGGCGTGACGAACTTAGGAAGGAATAAAGGCTTGGTCCGAAGCACCACTTTATCCCGATAGGCAGATAGAAAAGGGGGCCTAAAAGATAAAGCTTGCACCTCTCTCACCCTGTGAGCAGCGGTGATGGCAACAAGTAAGGCAGTTTGAGTTCCAGCAACCTGAGGGGACAGTTATGAAGGGGCTCGAAGGGAGCACACATAAGAAATGTGAGAATCAGAATAAAGTCCCATTGGGGCATTATAAAAGGAGATGGAGGAAACAGATGAGTAAGCCCCTTAAAGAATCAGTTAACGATAGGAGACTTGAATAAAGGCGGATGATCTGGCAGCCGAAGAAAAGCAGAGATGGCTGCAAGCTATACTTTAGAGTGCCCAAGGCAGGACCCTGCTGACCCAAAGGCAGGACCCTGCTGAGCCAAAGGAAGAACCTCTGAAAGAGGAGCAGAAATGGGATCAATAGTCTTTGCTGTTAACCATGCCACAAATGTGTTCTATCTACAGGCGTACACAGTTTTAGTGGAGGGATGTCTGTCTGCCAAGATAGCATCACAGACTTCGGGTGGAAGGTCAAAAGCTGTCAACTGCCGCCGCTCAATCTACATGCAAGGAGGTGGAGACTGGACAGGTTCGGGTGAAGAACCCTCCCCTGCTGTTGCGACCGAAGATCCAGCTGAAGGGGCAGTTTGATTGGAGGATCGATAGCCATGCTCAGGTGGTAGGGGTACCAGACTCTTCGTGCCAAACTTACAAGAATGACTTGAGCCCGGTCGCGCTTTATCTTCTTGAGCACTTTGGGCAGAAGTGGTACAGGTGGAAAGGCGTACAGGAGGTCGAAGTCCCACTCGCAACGAAAAGCGTTGCCTTGGAAACTCCAACGCGCAAAACTGTTGACATTGCACGTTCTCTTTGGAGGCGAACAGATCTAACTAAGGCTCTCCCTACCGCTAAAAGATACCTTACGCCACCTCAAGATGGAGACGCCATTCGTGATCGACTAGCGAGTGACGGCTTAGTTCGTCCGCCCTGGCGTTCAGGGACATGGCGGGTGTGAACCACCAGGGTTATGTCCTAATGTCCCAGCCACGTCAAGAGGCAGAGAGCCTCTTGACAAAGGGTCCCTGACCCCACCCACCCTGTTTGTTGCAGTACCACATGGCCGTGGTGTTGTCTGTGAACACCTGCACCACTTTCCCCCCTATGAGAGGGAAGGAATGCTTTCAGTGCCAGTCTGATCGCCGGAGCTCCAAGAGGTTAATATGAAGGCCGGGCTTCGCCAGAGACCAGACGCCTCTGATCTCCGTCTCCCCCAGGTGGCCAACCCATCCCAGAAGTGACACATCTGTCACCACTGTTAGATCTGGTTGGGGAAGGGAGAGGGATCTGCCTTAGACCCGATCTTGGTTTGTGAACCACCACTGCAGTTGGTGCGCAATATCCTCTGAGATCTGGACTTAGTCAGAAAGATTACCCTGATGCTGTGCCCACTGGAACTTCAAGTCCCACTGCAGAGCCCGCATATGCCATCTGGCATGATCTACCAGCAGGATGCAGGAGGCCATGAGGTCTAGCAGCCTCAGAGTCAATCTCACCGAAATGCGGGATAGAGGCTGCAACATCAGTATCATAGCCCGAATATCCCAGACTCACTGCTCGGGAGGATAGGCCCAAAACTGCACTGTGTCCAGAACCGCCCCGATGAAAGGGAGTGGTCTGAGAGGGAGTCAGGTGTGACTTCGGCACGTCGTTTGTGAACCCCAGCGAATGCTGGAGATGCGCTGTAGTCTGGAGGTAGGAGGCAACAGCCTGGAACGAGCCCGCCTTCAACAGCCAGTTGTTGAGATAGTGGAAGACAGGAACCATCGATCTACGCAGATAAGCTGCGACCACCGCCATCACCTTTGTGAACACCCAAGGGGCACTAGTAAGGCCAAAGGGGAGCACAGTGAACTGAAAGTGCTCGTGGCTCACCCTGAAGCGAAGGTATTGTCTGTGGGCAAGCGGGGCAGGGATATGAAAATAAGCGTCCTGCAAGTCCAACGCCACCAGCCAGTCACATGAGTCAAGTGCAGACAGAACTTTGGGCTAGGGTGAGCATTTTGAACTTCTCCTTCCGGAGGAAGAAGTTGAGTGCCCAGAGGTCTAAGAAAGGACACAGGCCTTTGTCCTGCATGGGTACAAGAAAGTAGCGGTAATAGAAACCATGACCTACTTCTGGCACAGAAAACCTCTCTATAGCTCCCTTGGCCAAAAGAGCAGATACTTCCTGGCGGAGAAGTGCTAAATGATCCTCCGACATGCGATCGTAAGACGGTGGCATGGAGGGAGGGGTAATCTCGAAGGGGAGAGAGTAGCCCCATCAGGCTATTTGCAGACCCACCTGTCCGACGAGATGGGTTGCCAGTGGAGGAGGGGATTGCGGATCCCGCCCCAACTGGCCGTTGATGGGCTTGAAATGTCAGACAAGGAAGGTTTGAAGGCGGGGGGAAAAGGGTGGACCGGCCCACCCGCTGGCTCCCTGACCCGTGAGGACGCTGGGTCTAACGTCTGCTTCCACGCAGAGGCTGGACAGTTTGCTTGACTCTATGGCTGGGCTGGACAGGACGTGGCTGGGAGCCCCTTCCATAGCCACGAAAGGCAGACTGAGATGGACGTAAGGTAGCCATGAGGCCCAAGGATCTGGCCGTAGCTTGAGAATCCTTGAAGCTCTCAATCTCTGAGGCGAGTGCCATCAAGGGGCATGTCCAGCAAAGAAGACTGGACATCCCCTGAGAAGCCAGAAGTGCTCAAATCAGGCGTAGCCTCTAACAGCTACCGACGTGGCAATCGTTCTGCAAGAGTCGGTGGTATCCAGTCCACATCGTATGGTGAATTTGGTTGGGTCTCTGCCGTCTGCCACTGCTTGACAGAGAACAGCCCGGGCCTCCTCCTGTCACTGAGACCGCAGCTGAGCGACCATATCCCAGATAGTATGGGAGTATCTGCCTGAGAGGCATGCGGTATTCCCCGACCACAATGTCAAGCTGGAGGAAGAGAACATTTTCTTCCCAAGCTCGTCCAGCTTCTTGGATTCCCTATCTGGAGAAGCAGAAGGAAATGTGCCTTTTGATAAAGAGGCTTGGACTACCAAGCTCTCAGGGAAGGGGTATTTGGTCAGGCATGCTGGGTCGCACGGAGGGGCAAGGTGGCAGCGGGCATTGTCCTATCCACAGGAGCCCCTGTGCTGGACTTGTGCTTGCATTGGTTTGCACTCACCCCTCTCTGCGCTGTCTCCCACTGAGGGCCCGGCCGATTTGAGGGCTGCTCGACCTGGGGCACGGGCGGAGTTAGTGCGTCGGCCATCTTGGGTAGTGTTTCCTCCCTTGGGGCGAGAGGCAACAGTATAAAAACAGTAGAAGGACTCTTCGCGCGAGAAAACTGCAATTGTTGCCTGAGGCTTGAGCCGGGCAGTCATTATTTTCATTTGCTCCTTTTTAATCTACCTTTTATGTGCACTACCCTTTGTGTCCTCTCCCCCCTGCACTTGCGCGCGGATTTAGCGCGACGCTGCAGTCTTCACCGATTTCGGGTGAAGGCATCTTTTTTATCTTTCTTCTTGATTTTAATTTGCATTGCATTGGTTTTTGCACTCACCCCTCTCTGCGCTGTCTCCCACTGAGGGTCCGGCCGATTTGAGGGCTGCTCGACCTGGGGCACGGGCGGAGTTAGTGCGTCGGCCATCTTGGGTAGGGTTTCCTCCCTTGGGGCGAGAGGCAACAGTATAAAAACAAGCGGCTATGGCTCCGCGCAGCGGACGCGTTCAGCGGGCGCGCCGGAGTCAAGCCAGAGTCAAGCCAGAGTCAAGCCAGAGTCCAGCCCGTCTGCGCCCGTCCGCGACAGACCGGGACGCGGGGCGACTCCTCTTAGTCCTCTGATGACATCCGATATCTCGGAACTGGTAAGGCACTATACCAAACATGAGCTTTTAATATTACGCCCTAGCGTGGCAAATTGCTGTAATCACAGCTATCAACCCTATCTATTACCTAGGGTTTGTGACTTTTGTGACCAGACTCTTCTATCCCCCAAGAGTAACATACAGGTTACATCTGAACCTAATATGATACTATTAAACTGCAGATCGTTGAGAAAACACAAACTGGAAATATACGATCTGCTAATCACGAATAATCCCGATGTGCTTTTCTTAACCGAGACGTGGTTGGAAGAGGAATCATCTCCAGAAGCACTGGAGGCTACCCCCCCTGGCTACTGCCTACTTCGCTTAGATAGACATAAGCAAAGAGGGGGAGGGTTAGCACTCATACATAAGTCAGAGATAGAGTGTTCCTTAGTGAAAACTACCTTACCTCATAGTGAAAGCGGTTTATTCACCATTAAACTCGGACCGAGAAATACTATTAAGGGTCTTTTGGTATACCGCCCGCCTGGAGCAGTCAGACAATTTGATAGTCAGCTTTTAGACCTTATCATGCAGCCAGCCCTCCGATACAAAAAGTTTATCATTTTAGGTGATCTAAACCTTCATTTCGATGATAGGGAATGTAAGGAAATTTTTCAAAGACAACAAGGGTCCTCAGGGAATAATGATAAACAGAAAAAATAATTTTACAGACCACAATCGGTACTATAATCAAGTTTCCAGACCCAGCCGGGTGAGGAAATGTTTAATTTAAAGATAGAAAAGGAGTGTGGTTGACCTGGAGGTGGTCAGTTATAAACACTTTAGATGGGGCACAGTCCTGTACCTATCCATCAAAGAAGAAAATGTAGCAGAGATGCTACGAAAGTAAGAAAAACTTTACAGGCAAGGCGTTTGGAGCCAAAATGTCGCTTGTAAGTTAATGAACAATGCAAAAACAAGTTTCGACATACAGTATTTACAGAATGGCATACAATTGAATTTTCTGTAATACTGTTAAACCATCAACGTTTCGATCCCCTGGCTCCTAATGAACCGGGATCATCATCAGGACTATTAAATCATTTGCCTGTTTCTAGGAATGCCTGCCGGGCAAATTGTAATATCCTGGTCAGGCACTAGAGTGGTCAGAATACCGAGGAAATTGTCGGTACCTGGTTGCGAGGCGGGGAAAATAAAGCCTCAGAGTAGAGCGAGCCTTTTTGATATCACTCGTGGAGATAACTTGCGTCCTAGTTAGGGGCGAATATTGTTCCAACAACCGGTGGGCTGTTGTTGCCACGGGAGTTGAGGCGGGATGACGGCGAGACTCGGTGGTCTCTCTCCGTGTCTTGGCAGCATCGATGCGCTGTCCCAATCGGACATTTTGGCTCCAAACTCCTTGCCTGTAAAGTTTTTCTTACTTTCGTAGCATCTCTGCTACATTTTCTTCTTTGATGGATAGGTACAGGACTGTGCCCCATCTAAAGTGTTTATAACTGAGCACCTCCAGGTCAACCACACTCCTTTTCTATCTTTAAATTAAACATTTCCTCACCCGGCTGGGTCTGGAAACTTGATTATAGTACCGATTGTGGTCTGTAAAATTATTTTTTCTGTTTATCATTATTCCCTGAGGACCCTTGTTGTCTTTGAAAAATTTGATTACCCATGGTCCAAAGGTACTTATTGGGTTCCCTTGTTAAAATAAAAATGAGGGAATGTAAGGAGGCACAAGAGGTGGCTACAGCTCTGGCATCACTGGGGATGAAACTACAATCTGATGCCCCCTCGCACCAACTTGGCCATCTCCTGGATCCCATCTTTGCCAACTGGGAGGGTATTACGATCTTCCCCTTGATTCGAATAATTTGGTCAGATCACTTCGTCATCTCGTTTCTGGTTGATAATACCCCTACCGAAAACAGGCCTTCTAACCCTCACTCCTTGAAGCATAGAAATTGGAAAAAGTTTAACCAAGAGACCTTCAAACAGGCCCTTCAAAACCCCTCCGCAAAGCAACTCCCTTCAGGAGGCCTGGATAAATTATGAAAAATGGTTGACCACTGCTTTGGATGAGATAGCCCCCTGGACATCTAAACACCCGGTTAGACAATCTAAAACCGCCCCTTGGTTTTCCGAAAAACTTAAGCTCGCCAAAGCTAGATGCAAAACTCTTGAACGCAATTGGAGAAAAAACTACAATCTTGAAGACAAACTAACATACACGAAGGAACTAAACAAATACCATAAACTAGTGAGATCGGAAAAAAGCTGCCATCTTAAAAGTAGAATAGATTTAGCGGCCAATCCAACCAAAGAACTCTTTTCGATCTATAAAGAACTCACTATCCCAACTAGACTGGAAGCTCAAGATACTTACTCGGAAGAACTATGTGACTCCATTGCTGACTTTTTTGTAAGCAAGATCGATAAAATCCATGCCACTTTTATAAGGGATGAGACCAGTCTGAGTAAACCTGAAGCAACCAATAACAGCAACACTGGGACTCCTAGTCTCACATGTTCCACTACTCCTGAGAAACAAGAGTTACTAAGCATCGCAAACAGTATACAATCTGGCTCCCCCAGCGATGTCTGTCCGCCGACTCGCTGTAAAGGAGTCTTGGAGACCACATTAATTGACTATATTAGTCCTATAGTCCTATTGTGTCACTCTCCTTTCAAGAATGCAAGGTATTAGACGCTTGGAAAACCGCTCAAGTCACCCCCCTCAAAAAAAAGGCCAACGTCCACATCTCCCAGTTTCAAAATCTTTGCCCTATTTCCCTCCTCCCTTTTTGTGCTAAGATTGTGGAAAAAGTAGTGAACATGCAGCTCATGAGTTATTTGAAAGAACACTCTCTCCTGCACCCCTCACAATCAGGCTTTAGAGCGGGACACTCTACTGAGTCTGCCCTACTTTTTTCCACTGAGAGTCTTCGGCACATAGTGGACGAGGGAGAGACAGCAGCGTTGATACTCTTAGATCTAAGTGCAGCCTTTGACACCGTGCTGCACTCAACGCTGCTGTCTCGGCTATTTGAGATGGGAGTAGAGGGGCAAGCTCTTGCATGGATGGAGTCCTTTCTGGTCAACAGGAACTTTCAGCTGCACTGCCCCCCCTTCAAATCATCTCTCAGGAAAACGTGCCATGGGGTTCCTCAGGGCTCAAGTCTGAGTCCTACTTTATTTAATATCTACATGGAACCCCTGGCTCGGATAGTTGAGACTTACGAGGTGGGCATTGTCAGCTACGCTGATGACACCCAATTGATGTTCAAGCTTACGCCCGACCACAAAGAAGATGCGACCAATTTCTCCAACTGCCTTTCCTCCGTGGCAGCTTGGATGAACACCAACTGTCTCCGCCTTAACGGCGACAAAACTGAGCTGCTGGTGGTAGGAAAATCTTCTTCCGCATGGTCTCACATGTGGTGGCCTGCGGAATTAGGCAGTCTGCCCTGCCCTGTGGCTTCGGTGCGTAACTTGGGCATCACACTGGACTCTAAACTATCTTACATGCCGCATGTCAACAAAGTTACGGCTAAGTGCTTCAGCGTACTAAGGGTCCTCCGGAAGGTTCTAGATCTCCTTCCGATGGACTCCAGGAAGACCATTGTCCATGCCCTAGTGACTCCCCCATCTGGACTATGGGAACGCCCTGTTACTTGGTTTGAGCAAAAAAGGAATCCACCAACTCCAGTGTGCTCAGAATGCCGCTGCGCGCCTAGTGCTCAAACTTCCTCGCAGAGCTTCAGGGAAATCTGCGTTGTCCAAACTTCACTGGCTTCCCATTAAGGAACAAATTAAATTCAAATCCTTATGCTTTGCTCACCGTATTGCACATGGCACTGGTCCAGGATACCTACAACGCCTGTTAACAATACATCGCCCTACCAGGAATCTGAGATCCTTGGGAACTATGGTTTTTAAGATCCCTACAATCACCAGAGCCAGGATGGGTGGCTGCTCGTTTAGTTATCTGGCTGCCAAGTGCTGGAACGAGCTCCCCCTTGAGCTACGAATGGAACCCTCGGCGATCAGGTTCCGGGGAAAACTGAAGACTCTTCTTTTCCCACGCACCTAGTCCATTCCTGGCTAGCCCTTCCTGTGCTCCTTCCTTTGAGCTTCCTTGCAGTTTTCAGCGCGGGGACACTCTGTCTTTGAGTAACCAGGCGCTCTATAAATGGTTTAAAATTAAAATTAAAGTGCCCAGGAGGACGTCCGTGAGGGCTTCATTGAATGGCAAAAGTTGCAAGCTGAAGCACCTCTGCCAGGAGGTTAGTCTTGACTGCCACCGTAGGGAGCTTGTGGCAGAGAACCTCGGCTGCCATCCTCACCACCATATTATAAGAAGCCGCCTCCTCCGTAGCCATGGTAGGGGGGAAAAAGCAAGCCAGTGTCAGGGGAAGTGTCCAGACCACTTGCATCACCCAGGTCCATTCTCCAGTCCGGTTCCTCAAGCTGGTCAGTTAACGGGTCCAATGGCCCCTCCCAGTCCTCTACCCCACCTTTTGGCCCAAAGGGAACGTCAGGAATGAAAGTCCCTTCTGGCGTGGGAATCAACGTCAGTCCGGCTCCATGTCCACGATGGGGATGGGATTGGCGCCGACCAGGGGCAAGGTAGACGCTGGGAGCGTTGTTGTCGGGATTGACATTGAAGAAGGTAGAGTGAGATCGACCGGTGTCAATCCGGATCCAGGCCTGGATCCATGGCAACCCGCCGGAGATGGGGCTGGAGCCGCCGGCATCAAAGTCCCAGGCCCGATCAACTCTGTGGGGTTCGAAGGCACGCAGACTGAGCAGGGGCTGTCCAAATATGAGGACAAGGCCTCAGAGCATTTGGATTTGGACAGGGGATGCTCCGGCCTGCGGAAAGGGAGGGAGGCGCGGAGCTGTCTTCGAGAGACGATGCTCTGGATTACACATCGCATCGGTCAACCGATGGGGAGAAGTCAAAGAAAGTCTGTGCTTTTTTGGCCTCTTCTTGTATTTCCCTGACTTACTCTAAGATCTCCAGACGACTTTGAGTGCAAGGAGTGTGGGCTCCGCAACCGTTCTCGAGCCCTACCCCTCGAACAAGAAAGGCTCTGTAACCGTTCTCGAGCCCTACCCCTCGAACAAGAAAGGGAGCAGAGTGTCAGGCCTCCAGCAGCTTTCGGGACCACTCCCACAAAGTCTTCAGGTTCATGGACCGGCACTTGGAGCGCGACTTCGGGTCATGGTCGCGCTCCAAACACCAATGGCACATGAGGCGCGGAGCCGTCACGGACATCATCCAGTGGCAGGAACCGCAGGGCTTGAAACTGGTACTTCGCTGGGACATCCTCGACGCACCAGGAATCTACGACTCGAAAACGACGTTGACAAAAAGTGGAAAAAAAGTTAGTCAAAAAGTGGCTAGGGGTAGCTTTCTCCGGATCTTCGCGAGGCTGGGACGTAAAAAGAAAGAACTGTCGTCAGCGAGCATGGATGGCGTCTAGGTAGGTCCCGCAACATCATCTCAGTGCCCGTGACGGACGCAGAGACGACCGACCCCACCTAACGATGTGCAGGGGTACTGCTGAAGAAAAAATCTCCGGATCCAGACGGACACCTGGGCGAAATTCTAAGGTAAGGAATCTACAACTAACAGTCTCTAACAGATGTGTTGTATACACACAAATCACATTTAATAAACTTAATTTGATAACTGACAAGTAGTTAGTCCATTCGCCTGAAATAAATGAAACGTAGTATAAAACAGTATCTGTAATAACAGACTTTAGAATACAGTAGGCCAATCAATAGTTTGTTAAAACCACATTCCTCTGAAGAGGAACAACCCATTTTGCTCTTACTTTGTAATGGAGTGGGCAAAATAGTATAAAACGGACCTCAGTTTCTTCAGTACAATCACAGTATGGACAGGAACTGGATTGAGGTATATTGAGAGACCAATTAAGACTATAGGAACGCAGTGGTAACATACTTATCCTAAATATTTGATAGTAAAGGTTTTAGCCATTGAAGGTTCAACTTTATCTAAATAAATATCTTTCAATGTAAGGTAGAGGTATCAAAGATAAGGCCACTATTGAAGGCCTCTCTTTGACTACATTGCACAACAATGTCCAATAATGTTTAAAAAAAAAACATGTTGAATTTAACAAATCGGGGTGATCCCAGAATTAGTTAAGTCCCAAAGATTCAAAACTATGGCAGAAATAAACCAGCACTGGAATAATAAAAGCCTCTCTACTTTCCAGTATTGAATGCGAAGCAGCTTTATATTGCTCTAGAGCAGCACTGCTCCAGATATAACCCCAATACAATGACGGTCTAAATTTAGCTAGATGACCTATACTCTTAATCCTCAATTTCAAAACTACTTGTGGGTAACCTAAGTAACGATTTTAGAAGCAATTTTCAACAGCTTCCATTTTCCTCAGGTTTGAAAATCCCAACAACGTGGAACCATATATGGCTGCAGACTGAGTTTGTGCATTGCGTACCTCCAAAACTGGGGAAACAAAGCATAAGCCCAATTTCAATGAAAAGCCCGGGAAAGCTTTAGACCTATGTGGAATATTAAAGTGTTTTTCCACAAATGTTTCATCCAGAGATTATTTGCAGACACTCTAAATGCCTAAATAATCAAAGTTGTATACCCTAACCAGGTATGTTTCCTCTGTCACTAAATATAGAGTACGCCTGAACGATCTCAAAAGGTTATCTGCCATGAACTTTGTTTTTTGACTCACTGACAGCCAAGCCCAGTGATTGCCAGAACTCATAAAATGTATTTAGAAGACATGTCAGAAATCTAGAGATTAATAGAGTGTGATCTACAAAGAGCAAGGTATTTATATAACATTTGAACTTCAAATGAAGGGACATAGAACATCCTACCATTGAGCACATTGATGACACCATTTTTGTATAACACTCCCCTATTAACAGGATTAGCTGAGTAAATGCTTTGATTTGAACCAAGAGCTCTTTGAATCAAAGGAAATCTCTGTGCTCAAAGGTGGCAGAAGTCAAGCTGAGTGGGGCTCATCTGGAAGCATTAGTGTAAAAAGATGGATACTTCCACAGAGGAATCTGGAATGCAAATGATAACGGAAGCTCATACTTCTCTGTTGGATGCTCAACCCTAGTTGTAAACGCTCTGGTAACATGTTCATCAGTGGAGAAGGATATTGATGGACCACCTTTACAATTCAGTGCTTATTTACATGCTGCTAAGCTGAATTTATATAAAGACTTTATAATTCTGAACGTCACAAACACAATAGAGCCTTCTAAGGGAGGATGCTAGGCTGCTTGGCTGAGACCATCTCCTAGTGGAGTTGCCTCTGCCATTCATCTGAAGCAGAGCTTAATGCCATCGGGGAGACGAGTTGAGGTGAATTCCAGCTCATACGTTGTTCAAATCAGACTAATTCTTAACCCGTTTAATTTATTGTACTAATTATGCTCTGTTAAAAATACAATTACGATGTATTGTATTTGCGGCTGAGGTAGCAAGTATGCTGTGTTGGTGAGTGGACCTGAAAATATTTATGAAGTCTTTAGGAGTGTTAGTCTATCGTCGGCAACTTGGGTAGTACAGAAATGCATTACAGCCAGGAGTACATAGTGCAAGCAACATTTCTGAGATTGTTGGTTTAAGGCATGGGAACTAGACGCTGGAAGATTTACTTGTTCGTCAATATGATTACGTGTATAAAGTTTATGACTAGAAATGTTAGGAGGCTGAATAACAGCACGAAGACAAGGCTGGAGTTTTAAGTTAATCAACCAAAAGCCCATATTGTTTTCTTACAAGAGACTCATTGAATAGAGGAGGAGAGTTTGAAGATTAAGATGTGGGTGGGTATGTTTCATTCGCCATGATACATATACCTCTCTTTTGAGAGGACTAGGAACATAAAATAACTTAACCAAAGCCCTTCATTCTGAAACAAAATGTGTTATATGTTTCGTTGTAAGGTAAACTAGATGGAGTAGATGTGTTTCTGTTGAATGTATATGCAGCCAATGAAGGTGTTAGGAGATAAATCAAAGATTCCAATTACACATTGCGTGGTATGTTAGACAGACATCTGCCGAGCAATTCCCACCTTTCACCAAAGGTGAGCAGTCTGAGGAAAGCAATTCTTCATTTGGATTTACTTGATCTGTGGGGAGTGCGGTGTGAGGACAAGATGGTGTACTCACACCATTCCAGTGTTCAAAAGAGCTCTCAAGATTGGATGTTTTTTTACTTGTGTTCGGAGTGGATGAGGAATTTTATACAAACAGAATACCAGGGGAGGGTCCTTTCAGATCACTCTCCACATGTCAATATTTGCCAATTTCAGATTCAAAAGGAGGGCCCCAACATGGTTACTTCATTGTGCTTTAGTGGCTCATGTTCTTGTAGTTGCAGCGATTGTGGTGCAGTGAAGGTGGTAATTAGAAGGCTTGCACAGAGAAGCTTGGAGGGAGTCAGACAAACACTGCAGAAAGAGATTTTGGCAAATGGATTCAGAATTTGAGAACGAGAGAGAGCTAGGAAATGTGAACGCAGAATGTTTGGAACATTTGGCAGAACTGAAGGCGAAGACACCTGACCTCCTGCAGCATTTAGTAAGCTATGCATTAAAAAAAATGTACACAGTGATTGTATAGAGATGGGAAAAGACCTGGGATATTATTGACCTGGTTGCTGAAGGCGGCAGGAAGGTATAAATACTTTTTTTTCATTACCTCAAAGAACTTCATGAACCTATGCCCCCTTTAACCTAGTGAAGTAACAGTTGAAGTGCTGCAGGATAGGGACCTGCATGGCATTGCTATAAAAATTGTTCTGGAAGATTCTTTGTCGAATAATGAACTGATGCAGTCCATAGAAGACTGCAGCTCAGGTAGGGGAGAGATGGGGAATTGTGGTGGGACAAATTTCGAGTTGCGTTATATAAGAAACTGGGGGAAATATTGTCTGACAAACTATTGGGTGCCTTGCCTGAAGTGATGGAGTTCGGGAAACTGCTGCTATGCCTGAGATTGGTGAGGATTGCAATGTTTCCCAAATCCAAAGATTTAACAACCAACTCTAGGGCACTGAATGTACAATATGGACAGCAAAATATTCTGTAAGATGTTGGCTAACAGCTCAAAGTTGGTGATTTTGAGTATTGTAAACAAAGACCAATATAGGTTTATATCCCTCAGAAGTATTGGTTAAAATTCGAGCAGCCAGGTTCTTGTGCTGGAGAAAGAGAAAAAGCATATTAAAAGTGAATATGGCTCTGGCATTACTAGAGATGGAGAAAACATTTAACACCACTGTTCAACTTACCTTTTCAGAGTGCTCTATTGCTAAATGTTGGTCCCCAGGCTGTTTGAAATTACTTTCTAATCCCCTGAATTAGTCAGTGGTATCTGATAAATGGGAGCAGGTAGGGGTAGGCGACTGGAATGTTACCCTCCCCATTACTTTTCACTTTAGTGTTTGAGCTGCCTGCTTAGGACTAGGATGAAAGATCATAAAGTCAAGAGACGGATCCTAGAAAACACTGTATGAGGGAGACTTGCTGGTCTACCTGAACCAAGCTGTGATTTCGACTAATGTGAGAAATGCGGATGGACCTTGGGACTCTTACTTAACTGTAAAGAATTATTACGCCACTAACCTGGCACTCTTAAAAACGCTCCAGATTCAGTTGTACCTCATTTCAGTATTAGATTGTAGGGGGGAATTTATTGAGTGATCTCTACTAATGGTAAATTCATCACTTTCGCAGACACGCAGATGTTCAAATCAAAATAATCTTTATTCGGTTTCATGTAATAAAACCATAAAATCACACATTGAATATAAATAAAACAATCCTTCATGAACCAGGCCAATTAAGATCGAGACCTAGACTAAATGTGAAGGGCATGGTACAAATAACACCAAAATCACACTAGCAAGGCCTAATAAACAAATATCGCTCACGTTAACAACGAATGGTCTAATCCAAATAAAAACAATTGATAGACGGAGGGGTGAGCAAAGCATTCCAAAGTATATTGTGCCATAAAAAGTATGTTAAAAACAAACTAATTAATCACGACAGGACACAAGCCTGACAGCAGATTTAAAAAAGCTAAGCACATAGAAAACCGTGCTATCCATAATGCTATCCATAAGCATTTATAAAAAGATAAAAGCTCGATGCACGTGCCTAAAATTGGCATTTTTCAGAATCGGGACTAGAAAAGACGTTCTGGGTAGGTCGTTAAGACTACAGATCATCAAAAAGTGAGGCATGTCCTGTGGGGACTGTCCGTCGCAACCACGGGGCGACAGACTCTGGCCTTTGTGCTGCCACCTTAGGTGAGCAAAAAGATGATGGAAGAGGTCAAACCTGATCCTGGTCAGTAAAAAATGGTCATAAGAATTCATAAACCCTAACAGGTCCGGTGCCACCATCTGTGTGGGTCTTAGCATGATGAAGCGACATACACTGGGCTTCAATAGCTCCTTGTCTTCCCGGGCTATTACCTGCTGTTTAAAAAAGGCCACCTTAATGTCAACCAGGACCTTGTTGGTGCTCAATTCGGAGTTAGCAAAAAGATCTCCTCTCCCCAGGCTCGCAAGGCGCTCCTTGACATATTTTAGCCACAGTTGTTGGGAGACACGATCGAGGGCCCGACAATCCCTAAAGATTGTTTTGTTTAATGATGTCCCCTTTCTGGTCCAGATTTTAACCATAATGACACCAGGCAGTAGGCTACCAGATGGTGAGGTAGGTCAAGCCAAGTTCCTCATGTACGATGAAGGTAGAAGTACCAAGGGAACAGCTAGAAGCCGTCTCTAAAACCTTTTTTCAACAATTTGGAGATCGTCATGGATAGTGTAACCCCAGATTTCAGTGCCGTACAACGCTTTTGAAACGCACTTAGCCCTATAAAGCTGTAATATGCCCCCCACAGGTCTTTCTCCTAGGCTGGAGGCAAAATTAAAAACCGCTGCAGTAGCCCAGGTAAGATCATTCTTCTTACAGTTTTTCAGGGGCCTCCAGTTTATCTTGGCATCCAGCAGAACCCCCAAATATGAGAAAACA
The DNA here is from genome assembly GCF_964261635.1 of Lissotriton helveticus. Taxonomy (NCBI): domain Eukaryota; kingdom Metazoa; phylum Chordata; class Amphibia; order Caudata; family Salamandridae; genus Lissotriton; species Lissotriton helveticus. The sequence goes on from NC_136059.1 coordinate 1,209,077,795, forward strand.
CTCGTCCTAAGGACCAGGGTGGACCCAACCTTGAAAATGTATGGCCTACTGGAGCGGAAACCTATTTGCATGACATAGGACTTTGAGCTGTTTTTTGACCACCAAGTCCAGATCTTCCATGACACCCAGATGTTATATGAAATGCAGACATGCAGTTCCTGTAGTATGGCAGACTACATGGAGATAGTAGACTGGCATGGGAACATGTCCCTGCATACCAACTAAGGTGTCTAAATCTCAATCGATACAAATACCAATGTGAAATTGGTAACACAGCTGTACAATGCATCAGAAAGGACATGTTCAAACCGCTGTTCAGAGTCAAGGCAGTCTGGGAAACAGAACGTGGAGAAGAGAAATTTTTGGAAGAATGGTATGAAGCGAAGCAAGAAAAGTAGTTCTCCAAGGACCAGATGTACATAGACTCAAGTTTGCAAATACCTAGTAGCGAATCTTTGCGATTCGCCTTCAGGTAATCGCAAACAGTTATGTACAAGTGTGTTTTACACTGTTTGTGATTCCCAGTGGGTAGCAAATTGACCCACCTCAATATTTATGAGGTAGGCCTCCGTCTGCGACCCATTTGGAATTGCTAAAATCACAGGGACATTGGCCTGCTGGAGTCAGCAGACCACCATATCTGTGATTGCTTTTATAAAAGCAACATATCTTTTTTTTTTAATGCAGCCCGTTTTCCTAAAAGGAAAAATAGGATGCTTTTCAGAGGACTACCTGCTCTTAAAAAAGTTTTTATGACCATTCACAAAGGGACAGGTGCCCCGTGGGGACAGCTTCATTTTTGCGAATGGGTTACCACCTACTTGAAGTAGACGGTAAAATGCAAATGCTTTGCAACCGCATTTCGGTCGCAAAACATTCACACATACCACCGTGAGTCACTTTTAGGAAGGGACGCCCGTAACAAGCCCCTTCCTAATACCAAATTGCTAACCTATTTTGTGATTCGGTAATAGGTGACTCAATGGCAAAATATGGTTTGGTACATGGGAAAATTATAGATTTTGGTCTCAAAAGGACTGATTATGTGAATCGGGCCGTTTGCAACATGAAAATAGCTACGTACATCTGGCCCCAAATGTCTAGTAATTAGTCCTAAATTATCAGTTTCATATTTTACAAATAACTCACCTAACTCTTGGTATGCTACCCAAAATGGATGGATCAAGGCATGAAGTATTCTGTCAATGCAGTCAGGAGACAAATACTTTGTCATCATATGGTAAAGAATTGCTCAAAAATTGCAAACTACTGGAAAGGACAGAATAAACATGAAACCTGTTGCTCTTGACCCCAAACAATGGGGCCGATTATGATCGCGGTTAATCCGCATCCTCCGGGCCGGCGGAAGCCACCGCCGGCCCGGAGGATGCGGATTAACCGCTGCGGAGGCTCCAAAGACCCACCGCCAGATTAGGATGGCTGGTGGGTCAGGAAGACCGTCCGCCGGTTTTCCGCCGCGGTCGCATTCCGACCGCGGCGGAAAAGCTCTGATATGGTGGCGGTGTCTATCAGACACCGCCAGCCATATTAGGATGGGGCAGAAGACATGCATTTCCGCGGCGGCTTTTCCGCCGTGGAAAGGCATGTGGTCTTTCGTTTTTGGGGGCTCATTGGGAGCCCCCAGGGTGTTGGGGGGTGCACATGGTATGGTACCCCCCTGCATATGCATGCACAAAGCGGCAGGCACCGCGCGGTGCCTGCCGCTTTGTGCATGCATATGCAAAGCATGCACTTTTAACCTTGCGGCAGGCGCTGCTTCAAGCAGCACCCGCCGCAATGTTAAACATAGGGTATGTGACCGCCAGGGTGGCGGTCACATCCTAATCTGCATGGAGGGAACGCCGCAGCCCCTGCGGACGTTCCCTCCACCTCTGGGGTGGCGGACGGACGCAGGTCCGTCCGCCATCCTTATAGGGCCCAATATGTCCTGGGCGTTGGGCTATAAGAATTTCACATCCCTGCAGTAGCAAATTGGGAACGTACCAAAGTACTTACCATAGTCAAATTTAGGGGGAGAGCACAGTGACTGGGGTCCTAATTAGCAGGATCCCAGTCAGAAAACAGAATAACACAAGCAAAACGTGGGTGTAACCATGAAAGCAGATCCTAATTTGCTACAATCCTATTTGGAAATTCCCTGTCCTTATGGGACCTCGGAGTGGTTATGAACAACAACCTGAACTTTCTACATGAAGTTAAAGCAGTTACGTCCTCAGCTTTCCCTGTTCTAAAGAAAGATCTTTCCTTTCATCTCTGCCAATTTTCCAAAAAACAGTGATCACGGTATTAATACTCTCCAAAAAACAGTGATCACGGCATTAATACTCTCCTAAATAGACTATTGTAATGTCTTTTATCTTAACATGTAGCAGCAACACCAGAATAAGCTTCAGGCCCTGTAAAACGTAGCTGCCAGAATGCTAACAGGAATTCCAAAACATGAATCTGTCACATAGGCCATTATACATCTTCACTGGCTGCCTGTTAGGCAGCGCATCAAATTCAAAGCCCTCTGTCTTGACCATAAGGCGCTGCACAGAGTAGGCCCGGAGTTCCTTAACCAATCTTTCATTTGATATACTCCAAAAAAGAAACTGGAGGTCTTCGGGAACTAAAAAATTGACCGTCAATAGGTTCAAACAAACCAACCAATTCGGGAGGAAGAAGTTTTGTGAACTTTACTGTTAAGGAATGGAACTCTCTTCCCCTCTGCATTAAGTAAATTTCTAACGTACTTTTTAGAAATAGTCTAAAAACAATCTGAAATAATCTAAAATAATCTAAAAACGTGATTTATCCAGTAATATCCAGTAATTTCCATTGAGTTTGTCGTCTTTCTCACACCTTTGGGTATTTGTTTGCGCTTAACAAATGACTGTAACATAACATAACCTCACGTAAGTCTTTCTGGGAGGCCCTCCATCACGTATTTGCCTTTTGTGGGCTGCGCAGAAGTGGTACATCCTTATGAAAAGGTGAAACAAATAAAAAGATAAATGATAGGAAACAAATTCGAAATCAAAAGTGAGAAGAGAAGAAATCCCAAGAAAAAGGAGAAACCATGTTCTGAATGTGGTCTCTGATTTCCATTGGTAAGAGGTCCCTAGTTATGATACTGACGGCTTCCCAATAAAATACACACGTTATGCTCTTTATGCAGCCCAGTGACCAGATTGCAGTACCCAGGGTCAAAATATTTTTCAGGAAGGCAGCCCAAAGTCAAAGGAAGCTTTGTGGAAGGATGTCCATGAAATGGGCCCTACACCAACAATTGGGAGAGGGCTCTGTCTCACAGCCAGGTGAAATCATTACAAGGAGAGGTAATTAGAATGCTCTTCCAGGGCAGTTGTACTGTGCCGACTATTGGTGTGAAGGAGACAGGGGAGTGGTGCAAGCCAAGTGTATGTTCATTGCACTTTGGCAATAATAACGCGCCCAATAAGTCAATTTGCACCATGCTCAGGAATTTCATTCAGGATGTGCAAAGGGAAGAAGCCCTTTAGAGGATTATAAGTGGGACGTTTTGTAGCAACTGGTACAAAATCTTCTTTAAAAATAAATAAATCAGCATTAAGTCTAGACTGGTACTTCTAAACCACCAGGGTCCAAACCAAGACTAGTATTGGCAACAGAAACCTCTGTCTGGTGTAAAGCTTGTAAAGGCAGCCAGGGTTGTGGGGTTGTGTACGGTCCACCAGAGCACCTTCAGCCACAGTCCTGTCTAAAATAGGGGAGACAACCTGGGAAAAGACCCTGAGAAACACCTGTAATGGCAACTTGGGACACAGCCAACTGTTAAGAAAAGTGAAAGAGAAAATCAGTCACCTCCAAGTGGCATCTTCAAAAGCAAAGAAATCTACACAAGAAGAACTCCACCCTCTCCGAGAACATCTGAACTGTTTAGCCCCCCTCAAAGGAAGACGCAAATTCGGAGGTAAGGGGACACTTCTTTATTCCTCTTTCTCGTCCCTCAACTAACTTCACCTATTCCACTTTCCGCTTCGCCTCTTCCGTCTCCGCCTGCCCTGTACACAGACGAGGGTCAGGAGGGACGACATGACACCTCCCCCTTTTGTACAATAATGCTTACTGTCTCTCAGAGTTCTTCAATAAGTCGAGTAGGTCGCTTGGTTGTTCTTTGTGGGCGGCTGGTTTGCGCCCGTTCAGGAGTGCTGCAATCCTTGGTGTCTTCTAGCCTCACTGAGAAGGGAAGTGTCCCATCACGGTTTCCTCCTTGACTCGACGAGTCTGTACTGGAACCACAATCTTGGAGTAGAGTGTGGGCGGAGGGATTGCACCTCTTGAAGTGGGATATGTTTCGGGTTATCCGCTTGCCTTCCGACTCAGCTGTAATCATAGTCCCTTTTCCACTGGAGACTCGCAGCGGGTGAGCGAGGTATCGACTGTCTACCTTCGTCTTACGGTCTTGTTTTACCAGCACCCAGTCTCCTTCATGAATGTCCCTCCGTCGTGCGTGTCTGCTCTGATCAGCATAGTCCTTCATTTTTTACTTCTTTTCCTGGTCCAGTTTCACCAGAGTGTCATGATCTGTAGTCACGGTTCGGGATTACATGACAGTGTCCGACGCGGGCAGACGCATGTGAGGGACTCGCCCGAGCATCAGGGTGGCAGGGCATTGGTTCTTTGTACTGTGTGGCGTTGTCCTGTATGCTCGCAGCACTTCGTTCAGCGCCTGCTGGATGTCACGGTGAGCGAGGTCTGCTTGCTGAACCATCTTCTTAAGAGTCCCCATGAATCACTCAACCATGCCGTTAGCTTGAGGCCACAAGGGGGTAATCTTCCGGTGTTTAAAGTTGAGATGTTTCGCAAACTCGTGACTGTTGAACGGTGGTCCATTATCTGTTTTCACTCCCAAGGGGATTCCCCATGCTGCGAATGTTTCGTCGATGATGGGAATGACAGCGGTCGCCTTTGTGGAGGATACTTGATGCGCGATTGGAAAACGGGAGTATTCATCCATAATGACGATGATATATCTACCGGATTTTAATGGTCCGAAGAAATCGATGGCCACTTGTTGCCACACCCCGTCAGGTAGTTCAGACATCTGCAAGGGAGCTGATGGCTCATCTCGACCCACTACCTGACACGAGGCGCAGTCCTTGAGTGTGTCCTCCACCATTCGATCCAGAGATGGGAACCAGACACGTTCCCGGAGTGCTTTCTTGGTGGCTACAACTCCTCTGTGCCCTTGGTGAGCCAAGTTGATGACTCCTTGACGCAGACGCTGAGGAAGGACTATCCTTCCTCCTCTCAGCAATAAACCATCCGTGCTGATTGATAGTTCTTCTTGGACATGTTTAAATGCCACGAGTTCTTGAGCATCAGCAGTCGCGTCTTGGTGGCTGCAGTCCAGACGTCTCCAGGAGTTCGCGCGTATCCGGACCATGATAGCCTGAACAGTGGGGTCTCGAGCAGATGCTTCGCGAATGGCTTCTAGAGGCACTGCCGGAGGGCATGCGTTGTCGATGACGAAGTGGATGTACTCCTCTGCTACAGAGCATCGTTCTAGCGTGTGGGACTGTGGGTGTCTTGACATGTAGTCCGCTGGGTTTCCCGCTTTGCCAGGCTTATAAACAATGGTGTAGATATAGTCTTGCCAGCGTAGACCACATTGTTCTATTCGTGAAGGCATCTTCGCCCGCGGATTTCCAAAGATGGTGATAAGCACTTGGTGGTCTGTGATGAGTGTAAAGTGTTTCCCGTATACAAACAGGTGAAAATGTTCACAGGCCCATACGACCGCGAGACTTTATTTCTCGGGCTGTGAGTAAGCCTTCTCTGTGTCGGTGAGACTGCGACTGGCGTAAGCAACGACATGACGTTGGTCCGCTTCATCGTTGTACTGTGCCAGGATGGCGCCCAAACCCACAGGGCTAGCGTCTACGGTGATTTCAGTCTTTCTTTTGGTGTCGAAGTACGCCAAATTAATGTCAGTACTCCCAGCCTTCTTGATTTTGTTAAACGCGTGTTCACACGTAGGTGACCACAGGAATTGCTGGCCTTGTCGGGTAAGTTCCCTGAGTGGGTAGCTGATGGTGGCATAGTCTTTAATGTAACGGGCACAATAGCTCGCCATTCCCAGGAAAGAGCGGAGGTCACTGATGTCTTGTGGTTGTGGAGTGTCCGTGAGGGCAGACACTTTCTCAGGATCTGGTTTCATGCCATCTTTGGAAAAGATATGTCCATAGAATTTTAGCGTTGACTTGTGGAATTCACACTTGTCCGGATTGAGTGTGAGGTTGGCATTGAGTAGGGCGTGGCACACTGTCTAAGGCTTTGTCGTGCTCCGCTTGCTTTTCCCCAAAGACTGGGATGTCGTCACTGTAATTGAAAGCATTTGGGATGCCCTGGATTACCCGCCGGATGGCTTCCTGAAAGATCTCCGCCGCTGAGGATATTCTGAAATGTAAGCGTTTATATCGGAACAGGCCTTGATGGGTGGTAAAGGTGGTAATATAGTGGGATTTCTCATGCAGTTCCAGCTGGTGGTACCCCTTGTTGAGATCCAGCTTTGAGAAAACAGTTGCTCCATTGAGACGAGCAATCATATAACTGATGTGGGGTCCAGGATGTCGTTCCCTCTCAATGACGGTGTTCGGGGCACGCATGTCCACACATAGGCGTACTTTGTTGTCTTGTCCTTTCTTAGGCACTACCACCACAGGTGATACCCAGGGAGTGGGTCCTGTGGATCAGTAAATGATGTCTGTCCTCAGCAGGTCTTGTAGCTCGTCATCTACTGCCTGTTGCAGATGAAACTGCACTTTCCTGTGGTGTTGCGCTATCGGTGATACCTGCTCATTGATGTATGTATGTAGTTGAGCTTATATAGCGCACAGCTACCCGCAGTGGGTGTCCCGGCGCTTGCTTAGGGAACCCTTCCTGGTATTCCCCTGTGAGATAGCAGGGTATCCACAAGGTGAAAGTCAGGCATCCCGCCGCGAGGGGCCGTTGTGGAGATTAAGCAAGCTATTGCCCAGAGTCGCAGAGTGTGAACCCGTGAGTCGAGGAGGCACCGGAGCGAGAATTATCAAGTCCGTGGAATTTTTAGCCCAAGACCCGCCGAGGCGGGGAATTGAACCCTGGTCCAGGACCGATCTCAGCTTCCGGGTCTGCTGCCTCTAACCCCTGAGCCACACTTCTCCACATGTGTAGCTTGACCTTGAACTGGTTGAGCTTCCCAAGGCCCTTGAAGAGATTCGGGAACTTGTTGATGATGTCCGGGGAGTCATTCTGTGGTAAATAAATAAATAATACCCTATTTTTGACTAGACATATATCATAACAGATAGCTCAATAAATAAGAGTCAAGATTCGAGGTAGTAGGAGTTTTGCAGGTTTAATACAGCATAAGGACAGGAACAGGACAACCTGCATAGGAATAGGATGGCAGGGCCCAGCAGCTGCTGGGGCTGGGTCTGGGATGAGCGCGCTGACTTTTAATAACAATACATGAGCATATATACATAACGCAAACACATAGCATTACATTGCAGTAGGCGTAGCAGTGGGTGGAGCAGAAGGCGTGACGCGTAGCAGTCGCGAAAGATAAGGGCGAAAAGAGGTGTAACAGGGCGTATACATAGACATGTGATGCAAACGTAACAGAATATGTCATGAATGGGGCGGAAACCATGGAGGGGGCTACCTAAGGAGCCGGGACCTCTAACCTGATGGTGCGCGCAAACTAGCAATGACGTATTACTAGGAGAAGCTGGGGGCTATGAACTCTGTGCTAGGAGCAGAGACTGAAGTCTGGAAAGTCAGGGCGACATGTACCTAAACAGTATCTAGTATCTGATGTTTAGAGAACATGTTGATATAAACTAGAAGTCAGGAGAGGAAAGGCTAACTTGATTCTAAGACTGGACCATGCATTATTCTACATGTAGTGCGTGATGAAGAATATTAAATGACCATTAAATGCAGTATTTCTCTAACGTGGAGACGTGAAGGCTAGACAATGACGGAAACTATTGATGCGATTCAGTAGCTTTAGGAATGCAGAGAAGGAGGACTGGACTGATAACTGGAACTATAACATACTTTTGGCAGACTCAGAGGCTGAGCCAGGCTGGACCGGGCACTGCGAGGCAGGAAGTAAGTGAAGGGTCGAGGATACAGGTGGGGGCTGTATCGCTCCTCAGCGAGGCTTCAGGAGACAGGAGCTGAATCTGATGTCCAGGCCCTTTTGAGGCCTAGAAACGGGAACTTTATAATAGAATAACGTGCACACTGAGAAACGTGGCAACGTAGCTTTACATAGGCCTGATATTCGTAGTATTCACGAGGACTGGAAACTGGCATATTAGAGGTGGACACAACTATAATTGCGTCATTAATCGAACATGGGGAATGCATATGCATATTTAATCATGCACACATAACATATGATGGATGACACGTAGGGACACAGAACATGGCAAAATTTACTTTTCCACATTCCCTCCTTGTCACTACGTTTCCATCAGGAAACATCAATTTTCATGATACCGTCTATCATTTCATACAGTATCATTTGCTCGTCTCGAATTATCCTGGAACGGGATTTAGAACGGGGCTTGGGACTAGGAATACAAGAGGTAGCACAAATGCCGCAAATCGCAGGGCCACATTGTATACAGAGGCAGCAGCTGAATATGATCGCTACTGCAATACCTAGAAAGGACAATATTTTCCATCCCCATGCGGAAATTATATTCCAGAACCAACCGGACCATGTCCAGGTGCCTGGATCTTGGTGTATCAGATGGGCAATTTTATGGAGTCTGGTTATAGCTGAATAAACAGACGGCGCGTTATTTGGAATGAAAATGCAGCAACTAGATCCGATGACTCTACAGGCCCCGCCCCTATCGGCCAGTATGACGTCAAGGACGAGACGATTCTGTAAAACGACAAATCTCATAGCAGATTGCTCTTCGGTTAAGTTACCTAGAGCAGAGGCAGTCTCATTTACTACAGCTTCGAGGGTTCTGGTTAACCTACGGATCAGTTTACTATTCTGGATAGGTCCTATAAAGAAAAAGAAACCTCTGTTGAAATCTGTATACTGTTCTAGAGCAGGTTCAGTATAATCGACAATTGGGGACTCCCTTCTATGTCTAATGTGTACTAGATGTGTATTTCTATGATAATCAGGTGGGGCTAGAAAAACAGGTGGCAGTAGGAAGGCAATGTAACAGGTTCCCTCCCAATCGAGGGGCAGACGAACATATGCGGTTTGACCACAAATAAAATAAGAATGACGTGAAGCTTTAAAGATAGATTTCCCACTGTCACTATACTTGACAATAGTAGTACAATCACTATGTCCTACGTGTATGGAACCCTTATTACGGACACATAATTCGCCTTTGACTGGTAGTACTGAAATAGCAGGTAAGTCTGGAGTAGTATCAGACTGAACATTCAAGACCATGAAATTCGACGAATAATTACCTAAATTATACACTTCATTTTCTAGATCTAAACCTGTTCTGTGGGGAAGACCTTGCTTGTCTGGAAAACATGTACTGTTAAGAAAAGACATATCTGTTGAGGATGACGTTAACGTGGACCATGCTCCACACGAACCATTATGTGAAAATGGATAAGGAAAAAGTGGCAGAACTCCCTTCGGTGTCTGGAAAGGGGGGAGTCGACCACACACCCAACAATTAGTGGCATTGCTGGTCTGGTGTGAGTAATGTAACATGCGGATAAATGAGTTATTTCGCATAGCGAGGCGGTAAGAGAGTTCATGAGGAGGCAGATCACTAAACGTGTGCTCTACTGTAGCATTAGCAGACTTATTTACATGAAGAACTGGGAAATACAAGTAGAATGCATAACTCGTGCAGGAAATCATAAGGCTGAGAAACAATATGAAACATAGAAAAACGATACATCGGATTGAGTTTTGACTAACTCTCTCACTATGGGGGTCTATTTTATACATGTCAGAAACAGTCTAACCGTTTCACCTAGGGGAGGACTTAGACAATCAAACTGACTGACTTATTTTACTAGACCGGAGTTTTAGCTTGTACTCTTGCTGCGGAGTTTTCTCTAACAGGGGAGGGGTTGTAGCAATGTCTTTTGCGGGACAGTCCTTGAGAACAATGCTTTGGCAATCCTTCAAATCCTGGGAAATGTTCTTTAAGACGGGTTTCAGTCCATTAAAAAGTTTAACATGAGAAAGGTGCACCCAGCCTTTGCGTCCTTCCAACTTCACGGCTGTACGGGTGGTGAGGAGGACCTGTCGGGGCTCTTTCCAACGAGGCTCCAGCGGACTTGATCTGTCAAAGTTGCGGACCATCACCATGGATCCTGGAACGATTTCATGCGGTGCCACCTCGGTATTGTCTGGAAATGCGGCAGCAACCTGTGAACGACATGAGTTGAGGGCAGACATCAAGGAAGCTAGGTAATCTGTCAGCATATTACTTGAAACATCGGTAATACTTCGGGGTCTAGGAGTACCCCACATGTTAGGGGGGCGGCCGAATACGACCTCGTACGGGGACAGACCTGATCTGGAATGTGCGACCATGCGCATATAAAATAAAGCGACTGGCAGAGCTACTAGCCAGTCCACACCTTTTTCTTTACACACTTTTGCAATACGGATTTTTAGAGTCTGATTATGTCTCTCTACGAGACCGGCTGCTTCAGGATGGCGTACACAATGGAACTTCCACTGGTACCCTAACAACAGGGAAACATGCTTCATGAGTTCAGATGAGAATGGCTGGCCGTTATCAGAATATACGACTCTAGGGAGTCCATAACGAGGGAAGAACTCACGAACCAACTGCTTGGCAGTGGTCGCGGCTGTGTAATCTGGAACTGGATATGCTTCTGTCCACCTGGACAAAGCGCATACAACTACAAGGACATACTTGAAACCTCGACATCGCTCCATCTGAATATAATCCATCTGGAGGACTTCAAAAGGGTGGTCAGGGGGCTGGAATCCACCTTGTTCCACCGGGACACTTTTACCTGGATTAAACTGACAACATATCATACAGGTACGGACTTTCTGCTTGGCTGCAGCTCGTAATTGCTTGTTGAACCAAATGTTCTGGATACTGTCTAACATAGCTTTTTCTCCTAAATGTGCTGGACTATGTGCGGTATTAATAATGACTTGAACCATAGAGTCGGGGAGAAACCATGTGGCTCTACCCTTCGTTAACCATCCTTGATCTGTCTGGACCCCTCCTTGTTCGGACCATTTCTTGATTTCTTCGGGAGTAGCATGTAACTGTATGTCTATGACATCTTGTGTAGGGTCCTTAACTGTCATGCATGTAGTCGGATCTGGAGTATGTGTCATGTTAACTGGAATGTCTAGAGTCTGTGCTGTAAGCTTGGCTGTGCGATCTGCTAGATCATTACCTTGGGAAATAATGTCAGTAACTTTCGTATGTGCTTTGCACTTCATAATAGCGATAGATGTCGGCAAGTGTATGGCATCTAACAGAGCTTGAATAAGGAGACCATGCTGAATCTTGGTTCCATGAGAAGTCATGAAACCTCTCTCCTGCCAGAGCACTCCGAAGTCGTGTACGACTCCAAATGCGTAACGTGAATCTGTGTAAACATTAACTTTCAAGTTCTTGGCGTGTATGCAGGCTTGTGTCAGAGCAACTAGCTCTGCTGCTTGAGCGGACAGAGTGTCAATACGGTGTGTTTCAATAACTTCGGTGTCAGTAGTCACTGCATACGCGGCGACTAGTTCTCCTGTACTAGTTCTCATACATGAACCATCCACATAAAGTGTCAGGTCGGGATCTGATAACGGAATATCTGTCAGATCTTGTCTTGGCTTAGTCATAATGTTAACTACTTCCACACAGTCGTGTGTGGCAGGATTTGAATTAACTGATGGTAACAGTGTAGCAGGATTCAGGATGTTGCAGCGTCTGATTTCTATGTGTGGCTGGAACAGTGTCAATTCATAACCTGTTAAACGTGCAATTGTCAAGTGCTGAGTTTGTGTTCGGTTTAAAAGAACTTCCACGGAATGTGGAACTTGTACTGTCAAGGTATGTCCTAAGACTATGGAATCACTTTGTCTGATAGCTAGTGCTGTGGCTGCAACTGACTTGAGGCACGCAGGCAGAGCCTGGGCTACAGGATCTAATGTGCTCGAAAAATAAGCACATGGCTTGTATTGTCCTGCTTGATCTTGTGTGAGAACAGATAATGCTGTACCTTCGCGTTCAGTGACGAAAAGTGTAAAAGGCTTACTGTAGTTCGGTGTAGCTAGAACTGGAGCTTGGCATAGGGCTTTCTTTAACTCATTGAAACTAAGTGTATGTTCAGATGTCCAAGGGAGAACAGTCGATGCGGCTGCCTCCTGTGTCGTTAACTGTATCAGTGGTTTGGCTAGAAATGCATACTGGGGAATCCATTGTCTGCAGTAAGAAGTGAGGCCAATAAAAGCACGTACCTCCTTCTGGGTCTTGGGCTGGAGAAGACTCGCTATTAACTGGATACGGTCTGGTGTCAACTGCCTACCCCTCTTGGACAGTAAGTGTCCTAAGTAGACCACTTGCTGGACACAGAATTGAAGCTTAGAAGGGGACACCTTGTGCCCCATCTCGGCTAGGAAATACAAAACTGTAAGGGATGCTTGCTCGCAAGCACGTTCAGAACGGGCTGTGATCAGTAGATCATCGACATACTGGAGCAGGGCAGTATCAGTTGGCATGTGAATGTTGTCTAGTTGTCTCTTGAGTGCTTGACTGTAAATACTAGGACTTTCTGTGAAACCTTGAGGAGCTCGTGTAAACATATAGCTCCTTCCATTTAAACAAAATCCGAAAAGGAACTGGCTGTCTGGATGAATAGGGACACTGAAAAATGCGTTCTTGAGGTCTATGACAGTGAAGAACGTGGCTTCGGAATCAATGGCCGTTAATAGGGAAGAGATGTCCGGGACAACTGGGTACTGAGGAATAATACATTTATTAAGCTCTCGTAGGTCAATCACTAATCGATATACTGGGGGTGCATTTGGATCAGTACGTTTCATGACTGGAATGATCGGAGAATTACATACATTGGAGTCAGTTTCTACAACCACTCCTTGAGCCATGAGCTCGTCAATAATTTTGGATAAGGCTGCTACAGCCTCAGGTGGCAATCTGTACTGTCTGATTCGTGGTAACACTACACCTGGCTTGAGAGTCACACGATAGGGTGTGATTTGCATGTAACCTACATCAGTTGGACCTTGCGCCCATAAGTGCTGCGGAACATTAGACAGTCTTGAATCAAAATCTCGTAATACATAGTGACCCTTAAAGTCACGTAGGAACAATCGTATTCCCTCTGGGGAACAGCATATAACTGCACCTAACTCTTTCAGTGTCTTAATGCCTAATAGGTTTTCTGGACATGACTTAGTAAGTAACAGATCAGTAGTGCGGGACAATGGACCTACTTCTAGAGTAACTGGCTTTGAAATCTCATTTACGATAGGTTTTCCTGAAAATCCAAGGGAAACATTTCTTGAGCCTGAGAGCGGAGCCCCTGGAACTTCGGCGTGACTAATTGTGGTCCTACTTGCCCCTGTATCAATCAAAAACTTTCTGTCTTTCCCTAATACTTGACTGTGAACATAGGGACCTTCTTGATCTACAGGTATCTCGATGAGAGGCAAGCCTACCTCCCTCTCTAGGCTGTTTCATGAATACTGCTGGTACTCTGGATACTCAGACTGTGCATACTGGTACATCTGTGATGTAACGTGCTGTGTTGCAGCAATAGGCTGCGGTGCTGGAACTGTCTGTGGTGCATTCTGTGGCTGAGGAATCTGTGAAACTTGTTCTTGTCTAGGCGGACGTGGTCTTTCTTTAGTCTTACCAGTAGCTATGTTGTGTTTCAGAACTGCACACTCATTTATAAAATGACCTGGCTGTTTACAATAATTGCAATTCCCTTTAACGGGAGCTGCAGGATGACTGGCTTGATTCGGACCCCTCTTCTGACTGTCTTGAGGAACAGATTGTGCAACTAGTACTTTCATTTTCGTGTCTTTCATACGTTTCCTCTCGTGTTCTTGTTCTTCTCTGATTCTATTCTGATGGTATTGGAGCATTTGCAACATCTGGGACGGGGTATTAGCTTGCCGGGTACTTTCGACTTTCAAAACTCGATTTTTAATTTGTGGGCTTGAATTCTCGACTAATTTAGTAACAAAAAGGTGAGGGTATGACTCACTACTTGTCTTGAGGCCACTGTTGATGCTAAAACATTTTTCAAATCTAGAATAAAAATCACTAATATCTTCATCTTGCTTCTGTTTACAGGCTGAGATTGCATCCCAGTCTTCTTTTCTAGTTGTCAATAATCTGGGTAAAACTTGTATTAATAATTCTGGTAATTCTTTACATTTATCTCCAAGACCGGTACCTGGTACTCGTGCCTTATCTTCAGCTTCTAGAACTGCCCAATCGATCTTTTTCTCTCCCACCTCCCATTCTTTTTCCTTGAGCTTTTCATACACCCCTGCGGGCAGCAGAACCTTTAACATTTTAATTATATCTGGATATGTGTATTCTCCCATACGGAGCATGTCTTTTAATTCTCTATGGAACCCTGCTGGATCTTTGTCATGACAGGGAATTAATTTCTTCATCTCGAGGAGTTCCATCTTTGTTATTGGAGTGTAAACAAACACTCGCTGCATTTCGCCACCCGTTCCTTTAACTGGGTGGACTTCTCGTAACGGATTCTGTCTCTCCATGTAAAATGGTTTACTTTCTGGGGGTGAGGCATGAACAAAATGCGGGTTCAGAAACGTTCTATATTTGTGGCGCTGTTCTAGAATGACACTAATTAAATCGGTACCTAGACCTTTCCATCTATACTGGAGTAACTCGTTCAGGATATCATGTAACGGACCTGGATCAGAGTGCTGACCCTCATACAATGTAATGAGGTGCTGAATCATATACATACCCGCCAGTCGTTGTTCGGCTGGGGGCATTTTCAGAAACATTTGTGCCACTATTTCGTCTGGAAAAGTGGTAGAATCAGTAATCCATCGGACTGCTGATCGGGCTAGTTCTTGTTCATGCATAGTACTTAACTCACTGTAACCGATTCGTGATTTCAGAATGTGATCGGTAGCTTGGAATACTTGTTCTAGTGAACCTTGTTCTGGTGCTGGAGAATGGAAAATAGACTTGTGTTCTAGGCGTAAATGGCGATCTGGAAATCTAGATTTTCCTACATACGCTATTCTGGCGGGATTCTCGTCCTCTACCTCTTCAGTATCAGAGTTACTTTCTTTCTCGCTTACTTGTGCTGCTTTACGCTGTTCGTGTAATTTTATTATTTCTCTACGGATTTTCTTGTACATACTCTCCATAGCACCGACGGTCTTGTGCTTACCCTCGGCTATATTATCACTCCACCTTGTCAGGGTTTTCATTTCGGCCGGATCTTTAGACGGGTAATCTTGTTCTCTTATTAGACAATTGATCAGAAACTTTATTATCATGAGCTGGATCTCGGCTTTCCTTTGAGACATGGCCTCGCTAATACTTTCTGGATCATCCCCTGTACGGATGAAACGATATATTCTGTCTAGATCTTCTTTCATATTCGGTAAGGTGACTAGATACTCGGCCACCTTTCTTACGCGGAATGAATATAAAACCATATTATCCTCGCCTGGGACTGGATCATAGCCGCATTCGGCAAGGGATTTTCTTATTTCTGCTACAGTCTGATGTCTGGGCGTACGCTGTGACGCTTGTGCATGTAATTCGGCTAACGTTAAACGCTTGTGTGGCGGCGGGGTTTGAGGAGTACCTCCTCCTGCGGCCCCTAAACTGGAGTCTAGGTCTACTGAGGCTCTTCGTCCTGGCAGAGTGGGAAATGGAAATGTAGGCTGGACTTGTATGGCGGGCTGGACCGGGGGTACCGTAACAGGTACTCCGGTGTCTGGAGGAGCGGGAAGTGCCTGATTTACAGGGACTGGCGGAGCACGAACAGGATTTGCATATTCTGGGACTGTGTCGTCCAAATAGGACGAAATAAAAATATCAGCTGCGGTCTGTTTGTGACGCAGCTTGGTCGGAACTAATGGTGGCGGAAAATTACTGGATGCCTCTGGGGTCGCTTTTGGCAAGCCCTCGGCAAGGAGAGGATACATACCCCTAATAAGGGCATGCCTCTGTCTGTCTGACTGTTCGGCTTTGACTTGTTCACCTATCTCGATTAGTTCTTTTTCTTGTGCTCGTTCTAAGGATTCTCTACTTAATTCTGACTTTCTGATTTCCTTTTCAGTTCTTTTATGAGATTCTTTACGCCATAACTCGATGGCATCTTTCTGTGACTGTCTGGCTTTCTTTTTCCATAATGCCTCTTCTACTCGCATGATGCACTCGGCATCCCATGTACCCGATACGGGCCATCTATACTTTTCTTCTAACTGTTTGGTATACTCTACCCATAAATCTAGATACAATATGGCGCTTATGCCATGCTTCTGATACATAAAATGACCTGGACTGTCCCTCGGCGGAACAGGAACTGCTTCTTCTAACAAACCCTTTCTAGTTTTTAGCTGACGTAATCTCGAAAAGAGAGACATTGTAAACTTGAATCGGAACACAATACAATACACGAGAAACAATAACAATTTAGAGAACAATTCAGGCATACCACGACATTGGAAATACATTGAACAACATCTTAACATAACAGTTCGGACAGAATATTACCTGGAATACTGAGAACAGAAACACAAGAATTTCTCGAGAACGGAACAGACTAGAGTTACTGGATGCACTGCTGAAACAGTACGGAACATACCGGTCCCATAAAGGGACGCATCAAGACCCGTATCCACCTAGGTGAACACTTCGTTTGTGAGTCTGTGTACCACCAACCCACGGACCAGAGTCAATTTAGATTGACCCTGTCTAGATACTACCCCAGTAATGGTACTCACCGGGCAGCAAGAACGGAAGGCCTCGGATCGGACTGGACTGCTACGACGACGAACGACGAACTTCGGACTTCAGTTACGGGTGGACCTCCGGATACCTCGGACCTTGGACTCTTGGCTTGGGCTCTGGTCGGGACTCGCCGCGTTCCTCCACCGTCTCGTTTGGATGCTGGACCGCCTCCTCCGTCTCCTCCGTGGGCCTGAGGGATACTTGAAGCAGAAATATCTGCCGGTGCACAGAAGAGTTCCGTCACGACTGCAGAGGGTCAGGGGGTCGGCGTGGCTTCACCGACGCGTGGGGAAAGGGCAAGTCCCTATTCGGGCGCCATTATGTGGTAAATAAATAAATAATACCCTATTTTTGACTAGACATATATCATAACAGATAGCTCAATAAATAAGAGTCAAGATTCGAGGTAGTAGGAGTTTTGCAGGTTTAATACAGCATAAGGACAGGAACAGGACAACCTGCATAGGAATAGGATGGCAGGGCCCAGCAGCTGCTGGGGCTGGGTCTGGGATGAGCGCGCTGACTTTTAATAACAATACATGAGCATATATACATAACGCAAACACATAGCATTACATTGCAGTAGGCGTAGCAGTGGGTGGAGCAGAAGGCGTGACGCGTAGCAGTCGCGAAAGATAAGGGCGAAAAGAGGTGTAACAGGGCGTATACATAGACATGTGATGCAAACGTAACAGAATATGTCATGAATGGGGCGGAAACCATGGAGGGGGCTACCTAAGGAGCCGGGACCTCTAACCTGATGGTGCGCGCAAACTAGCAATGACGTATTACTAGGAGAAGCTGGGGGCTATGAACTCTGTGCTAGGAGCAGAGACTGAAGTCTGGAAAGTCAGGGCGACATGTACCTAAACAGTATCTAGTATCTGATGTTTAGAGAACATGTTGATATAAACTAGAAGTCAGGAGAGGAAAGGCTAACTTGATTCTAAGACTGGACCATGCATTATTCTACATGTAGTGCGTGATGAAGAATATTAAATGACCATTAAATGCAGTATTTCTCTAACGTGGAGACGTGAAGGCTAGACAATGACGGAAACTATTGATGCGATTCAGTAGCTTTAGGAATGCAGAGAAGGAGGACTGGACTGATAACTGGAACTATAACATACTTTTGGCAGACTCAGAGGCTGAGCCAGGCTGGACCGGGCACTGCGAGGCAGGAAGTAAGTGAAGGGTCGAGGATACAGGTGGGGGCTGTATCGCTCCTCAGCGAGGCTTCAGGAGACAGGAGCTGAATCTGATGTCCAGGCCCTTTTGAGGCCTAGAAACGGGAACTTTATAATAGAATAACGTGCACACTGAGAAACGTGGCAACGTAGCTTTACATAGGCCTGATATTCGTAGTATTCACGAGGACTGGAAACTGGCATATTAGAGGTGGACACAACTATAATTGCGTCATTAATCGAACATGGGGAATGCATATGCATATTTAATCATGCACACATAACATATGATGGATGACACGTAGGGACACAGAACATGGCAAAATTTACTTTTACACAATTCACTGTGTATAAAAGTTCAGCAAGTTTGAGGCGTTCTGCAGTCGGCAGACTGAGAAGCCAATCCGCTGCGTCAGGACCTTCGATCACATGGATGTAGGCTTGGATCTGTCAGAGTCGGGCGGAACTGTCCCAGGCATGGAAGGGGTTTTCTGGACATCCAGGTGTAAACTCGGACAGCGGCTGGTTCCAGTTTTGGCTGTGGCTTCATACTGTGATATTCCATGGCACATATGTAATTCAGGGATGCTCCTGAATCTAATACAAATTTGGCAGGGTGGCTTCCTATTTGAATGTTCAGTCTTGGGTACTTCTTCAGTCTGTCAGGGTCTGACACCATACACATGTATTCGTCGCTGTGTTGTGACACAGGTGTGGGAGACGACGATTCTCGAGATGTCAACCTCTGAGATCTGTATGAGTTGACTGACTGGACGCTTGACCTCTATGAGCGGCTTTTCCTTCCTCTTACTGCTCTTGCATGGTGACGGGTCTCTGAACTTGACTTGGTCGTCTTCATTTCCGATCGTCGCGTTTGACAGGCTGCTTCGAAGTGATTTTGTCTTCCACAGCGGTGACATTGCTGTCCTATGGCGGGACATTGTCCTGAGTGCGGGTAGTTCTGTCCACACCTGTAGCATTTTGAGGCTGGACTGCTTCGGGCTCCGTTGCGCGACAAGGTCGCTCGGAGGGTCTGCGTCGGTCTTCCTACCTTGCGGCGGTCGGAGTGGCGCTTTGAGTCCACGTGAGACTGCATTCGAAAAGCCTGATCCTTTTTTTCAGACTTGCTGCCTTCCATTCTTTTAGCATGGTCATCCGCTTGATCATTGATGCGAGTGAGCTCCTCCATTTCTTCAAGCGTGTAGTGTTTCTTCAGCAATCGGCGGCGCAGTGATTCTGACTGGCATCCTTCAATAATGCGCAGTCGCAATGCATCTTCGGTGTTGAACGTGTCGAATTCGCAATACCAGGCTAGGCGCCGAATGCGAGCGATGAGTCACACATCGATTCATCCTTTTCTTGAAACAAAGTTGAATGTGTAACGCTCGTAGTCTAAGTTTCGCTTATGGAGAAATTTCCGATCTAGGGCTCCTTTTACATCTTCATATGAAGCGGCGTTGGCAGCAGGCAACTCTTTGATAATTTGCGCGACGTCTTTCCCTATTAAATTTCGCAGGGCTATCAATTTCTGCTTGGAATCTTGCACGTGGGAGCCTGTCATAAAATCCTCGAAGTCTTCAGCCCAGCTCTTCCATTTGAGTCCCATGCTGTTCCCAGACGTCAGCTCCAAGGGTTCAGGCGGGTGCAGGTAAGACATTCCCAACATCATTGGAGGCAATTGGGGAGCTTGCTGGGTGGATCCCGTGGCGGTGGGGAGTGAGGTGTCGGCTTCCACTTACATCTTGCGCAAAATACAGGCTCCTCAGGGTAGGCGAAGCTTTATTTGCAGGGATTCACAGGCTTTTTTGGTGTTGTGTGTGAATTGCCTGACTTCAAAATGGCCGCCGGGTGAGAGCCAGTATAGTTCTAGGTACGGTGCCGGACTTAAAGATGGCCGCCGTGAGTCTTGAGCTCAATGCCTGCTTCAAATTTGCCGGCAGTCTATCAATAGAGGTAGTCACCGCTCTGACTCACCCTTATGTGGCTCCAAATTTGCTGCTGTATGACACTCTGGCAGCGCTAGGCTTCTCACGCGATTTCGATCGCGTTTTCGCAATCTTTGCTGCTCACGGTGTTTTCAGGCAGAAGGGTCTTCAGCTGCACCCTTGCTCGCGCGCTGCAGCGAGGGGCAGAAGTGGCAGGGCTCTAACGATCCCACCCTCGTCGCCAGTGAACTGTTTAGCCCTCTCAAAGGAAGACGCAAATTCGGAGGTAAGGGGACATTTCTTTATTCCTCTTTCTCGTCCCTCAACTAACTTCCCCTATTCCACTTCCCGCTCCGCCTCTTCCGTCTCCGCCTGCCCTGTACACAGACGAGGGTCAGGAGGGACGTCATGACACCCAACAAACGTGTAGAAGCAGTGGAGGCACTATTTCTATGCACTGTTCCATCGGAACTAGCAAGATTCGGCAAACCCATTCAGGTGGTAAGAACGGCCCTAAAAGAAGCAAGGTCTCACTGCGTCAACTAAAACGCTGCTTCCTAACTCGGGCAACGTTACTGTCCTCCAACTTGGTATAAAGCGAGTACACATGCAGTTCTGTTTTTTTGGCTAATTTAGTCCAGTTCGGCTTTCAGAGAGGCCATAGCTGAGGGAATAAAATGGCAGCTTTAACTTACTGAATAATAACAATGATACAGTGTCTCAACAGGGATATCTTATAGACGGACAAATTACAAGTGAATTAATCACAATGCAACAGGGACAAGGGAGACAAAAGAATAGTATAGAATTATTATTTTGCATATAAAGAGCACATTGGCAAAATAAATTACAGTAACCAAAAATAACCAAGAGTGTACTGGCAAAGTGAAGGTGAATAAACGGCGCAGTGACACAAGTGATTATGTGACAACGTAGGGCGGCGTAAGATAAACAATTAGCATCCAGTGGTCAAAATACAATATTTACATATATATACAAAGAGTTACATTTATTATTCACAAATTGACCAAACAAAAAATGAAAAGAAAAGCCGCAATTGGCGTTGCAGGGTCGACGGCGTTTCAACCTTTATGACTTTAGGTCATTATCAGGACATTGGTTACTTAAATGGAATTCTGTGCTCTTTCAAATAGGTAGGTAGAATCCAGGTCTGAATGTTGAAGAGAAGTTTTCCTCGTAAAATCAAGACTTAATCCGTAGGGCTGTAGTAGACTATGTACATCAATTGGGCGAGAAAGCGGTGGCTGATTAAATTGGGTCCAAGATATAGGAGTGGTTTAAATATCGTGGCGTGGTATGCCGACCGAAAACGGCTTTAATCAAAGAAAAGCGCCCCGTGTAACTCGGGAGTCTCTCCTCGCCACTGCGGGGGCCGTACTCAGCAACTTGACCGATCTAACGAATGAAGCGTCTGCAGCGTTGCATTGTGATTAATTCACTTGTAATTTGTCCGTCTATAAGATATCCCTGTTGAGACACTGTATCATTGTTATTATCACTACCCAATCTCAACTGGTTAACGTGTTTACTCCTGTTATATGTTTTTTGTTAACTTACTGAATGACATTGAAGCTATTAGAATTGCACTTTACCGTCAACCTTTCAAGCCCAGCTCCAAGTTGACTTCACACTTTAAATCCATGTGCTTCTTTGCACATGTGGGTATTACTGAATTTGGCCCTTAGGGCAAATGTTAAGGTATTACTGAGGAACAGTCCCACTCGGCTTAGATAGGATTATTGTGTAGGGAGATATACGGCAGGGTGGGGTCACTTGTTAATCTTAAACGTCTGTTGACCTAGTAGTTTACTATTGTTCAATAAAAAGTTATTGAGTCTAGCACCTTAGAACAGTTACCATAACGCAAAGGAGGACAAGTTTTAATGGTATCATCCGCCAGTCGAATTTGTATTTTTATGTATGGTTTGTTGTATATAGCAGCAAATTAGCTTTTTATTCCCTTCTCCATATGTTATGGAGGATTTTATCATTATGCAAGTTTTAGGCCCATATATCGTTTGGTAATAACATAACGGGAACAGAGTTGGTAAGAATATACTGTTGCACATTGCTTAAAAAACTGTGTTCTGTCCACTCATATTGCAATACTGTATTTATACAGATCAATATTGTAATGATTTTAATCATGCAATAAAAAAATTGTCATTCATTTCCTCCCCTCCACGAAAAGAGAATTTAATTTTGTTTTTATGAAGGGGAATAGAAAATGTGCGTACAGTCCAAAATTTAGCAGTTCTTACGCATCAGCTGTCTTTATCAACCTAAAAGGACAGCATGAACTGTACATTATCAAATATGTAAATATTGTCTTCCTTTTTTTCCTTTTTAAGAAGAATTCAATCGGAATACTGGACAACACTCTTTCCTCTTTCCTATGGTTCAAGACGTAAACAGGGAATTGGTAGCATGCATCTTACCTTTTTAATGAAAGAATCTGTTTTTATTATTACCAAATCAAATATAGTCATTTCAATACAGAGCAGACCCAGCTGGGTTCCAGTCCCAACTTCGGCACACAACCAAATACCATGTGATCGCTGGCAAATCACTTCCTCTCCGTACCTCAAATTGTATATGTTTGTAAAATAAAATAAGCCGAGCCGCTGTCTAATGCCATCCTAATTACAGTTTGCTATTCACCTTCCTTATCAGATTCAACAATTCCTGGATTACATTGTTCACTCAACAATCCTTCAGGTCTGAGATATTTTTGTTAACATGTAATTTTTTTCATGCAGTCTTAAATGCAATATTTATTTCATTTCCAGCATGGGTTCTACAGCCAAGAAGACTGTCTCTGATAAACTGAATAGGGAAAAGTCAAATAGAAAGGGAAAATACTAAATTGGTAAGGGTTCATCCAAGCAGTACATCCTATGCAAGTAATAAAAGTGTACAATCTATGTACATTATTAATAGTCCTACTGAAAGTTTGTGTTCTCAAATTTAAACAGTAGATCTAGAAAACGGAACAAAAGCAACAGCACTTCAAAAAATACAACTGAATCGTCAAATAAGAGAAACTGAAAAGTTACAACCGTCGCAATTTTCAATAGTTTTGGGCCAAATTAGGTCATATTATCGAAGAGATTTTTCAAGGATGATAAGAGATCAAGAAATAAGCAACAGCTGCATAAAATGAGACAATGATTTAAGGCAGGGAAGTTATATGGACAGAGACGGACTATGGTTGTTATTAGTGACCATACAGGATGGCCATATCTTTCACATCACTAAACATTTAACAACGTATGCGCAATTCCCAGAGTTCATGTCATCTGGTGCAGCATTTCTATGAACAGTGATGTGATAGTGAGCGACCACGTTGTATCCTTGTAGGAGCATGGAAATTACTTGCCATCTGTATGTATGAAAGGGAGACATGTTAATGAAATATTATGTCACACAATATTATACTTCAAGATTAAAATGGGATCACCAAATTCGCATTACAAATGTAATTTCAAAATAATACAGCGATGTCCGAATTGTTTACTACAACAGCCTCAAATTAGCCTAAGAAAAGTGAGGTCACTATCACCAGTTTAGAAAATTAGATTTGTTTTTGAAAATTTCTGAACTTAACATTTAAATACAGCCCCAAAATGGGCAGATCTTTACAGAAAAAGTGACTAGGAAAGATATAAAAAAGGTTTCCTTGTTAAACGCACTCCTTTATGTGGAAGTGAAGATCTTTGTTGTATACTTCATCAATCGCAAGGACCTGTAAGTACACATTAAATTGAACTTGGATGGCTTTTAGATTAGGTGCTAACAAAACTGATATCCTAGCATTATCAGCACTTGCCTACAAGACCTTAGCAAATAGGAATAATAAAATCTTGTGTTGCTTCAAGGACTATATCTTCACTTTCAAAGGGATTGAGGGAGGTGGGTGTGAAACAAACTGGTTGTATTAGATGCAACTATAAATTCGATTGGGTGCTTAGAGTCCTTTATGAAAATAAGTGTATTAGGGAACAGTTAGGCAGAAATGGGGCCTTATTGTACATGATTGCTCCTAGTAAGGCTGAGCACATCGTTACAAATGGGAGTGGGGTCGCACACTACTCACACACCAGCGGGATCGCCCCGAAGGACTGTGGTTAGTGTAGTTTGTGTTCCGCGATGCATCTTCTTTCAATTCTCTGCTATCTTCGCTGTCTTCGCCATCCCTGGACATGTGTTTCGGGGTATTTACCCCTCATCAGCAGGGATTAGGCCGTGTTCTGGGGTTGCCGGTGGCTGCCAAATATTGCCAGGTTTAGTACCACTCAGGCGCGCAGGTGCGGGGTCCCAGGCTCGTCAGCCAACTGCTCAAGGGAGCTTTAACATTACAAATGGGGGTGGGGTCGCACACTACTCACACACCAGCGGGATCGCCCCGAAGGACTGTGGTTAGTGTAGTTTGTGTTCCGCGATGCATCTTCTTTCAATTCTCTGCTATCTTCGCTGTCTTCGCCATCCCTGGACACGTGTTTCGGGGTATTTACCCCTCATCAGCAGGGATTAGGCCGTGTTCTGGGGTTGCCGGTGGCTGCCAAATATTGCCAGGTTTAGTACCACTCAGGCGCGCAGGTGCGGGGTCCCAGGCTCGTCAGCCAACTGCTCAAGGGAGCTTTAACATTACAAATGGGGGTGGGGTCGCACACT
Source organism: Lissotriton helveticus (assembly GCF_964261635.1). NCBI lineage: Eukaryota > Metazoa > Chordata > Amphibia > Caudata > Salamandridae > Lissotriton > Lissotriton helveticus. The sequence goes on from NC_136059.1 coordinate 1,209,102,617, forward strand.
ACTCACACACCAGTGGGATCGCCCCTAAGGACTGTGGTTAGTGTAGTTTGTGTTCCGCGATGCATCTTCTTTCAATTCTCTGCTATCTTCGCCATCCCTGGACACGTGTTTCAGGGTATTTACCCCTCATCAGCAGGGATTAGGCCGTGTTCTGGGGTTGCCGGTGGCTGCCAAATATTGCCAGGTTTAGTACCACTCAGGCGCGCAGGTGCGGGGTCCCAGGCTCGTCAGCCAACTGCTCAAGGGAGCGTTAACATTACAAATGGGGGTGGGGTCGCACACTACTCACACACCAGCGGGATCGCCCCTAAGGACTGTGGTTAGTGTAGTTTGTGTTCCGCGATGCATCTTCTTTCAATTCTCTGCTATGTTCGCTGTCTTCGCCATCCCTGGACACGTGTTTCGGGGTATTTACCCCTCATCAGCAGGGATTAGGCCGTGTTCTGGGGTTGCCGGTGGCTGCCAAATATTGCCAGGTTTAGTACCACTCAGGCACATCGTCTTTTCAATATATTTGTCTCAGATCTCCCTGTTACTAAAAACGTTTAAAATGTTTTCTACTTAAGTTGAGTGGCATTAATTTGTACATGCTAGCTGATAAAGATGACCCAGTACTGATTGACAAAATGTCTAGTAGGTTGCTTTTAATGGTACTGTGATTAAAACCTGGCCCATGTGATTGCTTACTAAACTAGAGAAAATTGTATTTTATGGAGATTAATTATTACAGAAGCACTTTCCACCGTGAAAATGTAAATTAGTCACTGGTGACGTACTTGATTATACAAATCATTATATGTTCTGATTTCATAACACGCATAGCAATTCTCACTCCGGGTACAGGTAACACAGGTGTACATATTAACACACTTCTAACATACAATTATATGTAAATTACATAAAATGAACAAACACAACAAAAAATTAAACTGGGCTGTACAAATTCTGACTTTACAATTTACAACTAGAAACTTTCATCAGTCTTCCAGTTGTTTGTACATACAATGGCTGTGCTTCTTAATTATTGCACCGTCCACATAGAAGGTAGACTATAATGGGAACACCCATGGAGGACAAATTTGTCCTCGGTTTCCTAGTGTGTGTCCACAGAATTATCTTTAAAGAGATTTACAAACTGAAAAAAGGAGTCTCCTCCAGATGGTGGTGTTGAAGCGTTTCAGCCTTTTATGATTGAGAGCCTCTTCAGGACAGTGGAAGAAAGTACAACCTATAAAGAATAATGCATATTTCAACATATAATCATGTACACAATACATTAAAGGTGCACCATCGAAAGGGAAATGGTTCAGTTACCCTCAAGGAAGCAGTGGCATGGATGACAGTGTAAGGTCAAAATTACTATTTTAACTCCAGTCCTAGAATCTTTGGGGGTAAGAGCAACTTTCCCCTAAATATTCCACGAGCTTAACTACTATTCCAACTCCAGTCCTGGAATATTTTGGGGAAAGTTTTAAATTCCCCAAGTATTACTAGGAATGGTTGAAAAGTCATTCATTTGAATGGCATAAAGTGCTGTCTTGAGGACAGAAAACTAGGAATACCGTTCAGCTCCCGGCCCACACCTTCCGCCGATGGTCCTGGTAAGCAGTTTTCCCCTAAGAGACTGCCCCTGGACGTACTGAGCCCCGTAGGGTCCAGACAAGCCATATCGGCTAGGTATAGCTGTTGGGGTTAGTGGCACGGATACCTGGGTGACTCAGGGTGGCCACCGAGGGCCGGTCTGTTGCCCAGCAAAAAATTCTGCCAATGGGGCAATAAATAGACTGCCGTAGCCCAGCCCTTAGAAAGAGGCGCGCCTCCCCCTCTCCCCCAGGCATTAACAGACGTGAAGGAAACAGCAGCCTGGAGTCCAAGAAACAGCTCACAGCGTAACTCCTTTGTGCAGCACTGCCAGTGAGGCCCATCAGACAGAGGAAAAGGGCGGGTGCTCCCTGAACACCATGGCAGCCATAAAGGCCGCATGTGGGTGAGGAACAGCACCGAAGACTACTGGAGAGGCGCAAAGCTGTCTGTTCTAGCAGCTTACCTCTCTCACTAAGTGAAGTGAGGAATGTAAACTATTCTATCTGTGCACAAGTAACCTGGGCCTGCTTGCGTTCTCATCTGAAAAGCAGGGTTAGACAGACATAAGATGAAACCGTGCTCACAACTGGAGTAACATGGAGTCAATGGTCAACACATGATCTCGCAATATATAACTGCCTGTGGCATTACAACTCCCCAGGGGCATTATAACTGCCCAGGTCCAGGGTGGAGAGGACACAACGGCAATCCTCCAAGTAATCCAGGACTCACATATGGCCCTCTAATCTAAGATAGGGGAGGTACGAGTGGACACTGAATTTTTGCGGCACGATCTCTGTAATACTACTGTGAGGGTCTACGAAGCAGAGGGACACATCTCAGAATGGAGGACGCAGTCCGTGAGCTCGAGACTGAGGTGTCCCACCTGACATCGACCTCCAAGGCCCTTATCACTAAAGCAGAAGCTGCTTAAAACAGAAGCTGCAGAAGCAACCTCTGCCTCATTGGATTTCCTAAAGAGGTAAAAGGGTCAACTCCTGAAATGGTCTGGAACAATGGATTACGTCTTGGATTGACCCGACCCGATTGTCAACATGCTTCATCAATGAACAAACCAATAGGTCCCAAACACAAAGCACCCCCTCACCCCCCACCTCCTCGGGCCCTGACCCATGATAGCCAAGATCCTAAATTACTGAGACAGGGACATGATTTTGTGAGAGGCGAGAATCAGAGGAAAACTCATGTACCAATATGATGGTGTTCCCTTTCGTGTTTTGGTAGCCCAACAATGGAACAGACTCCCTCTGAATCTCCGGCTAGAGACGTCAGAGCTGGCATTCCGCAAAGAGCTGAAAACTCACCTGTTCCCCAAAGAGTAGGGAGGGACTAGGTTTTAGGGCTGATGAAAGCAACAGCAGCAGAGGTGCCTCGGCTTCACGTTGGCTTCTATAGTGCGGGGTCACACCAGTATGGTGTAACCAGGTGCTTTACAAATTCAATTTATTATTATTATTATTGTTAATATTATAATAAACTGGTCCAGGATCAATGAAAATGATATGATTAAGTTAAACAAAAGCTCTGAACCATGGCGTTACAGTATAAAATTCTCTTCCTGGCACGTCTACGGGTCATCCTCGAGGGCAAGTCCCACATCTTCAATATCCTATCCCAGTGGAGGCCTGCAAACGGCTAACACAACAATGTTCCAAGCGACCAAACCCCGACCATCTTTCTGGGATCATCCGGACCCCTGAACTCCAGGGGTCATGGACGCTGAGCGCAGTCGCTCTCGACGGAGGAAGAGCTCCCATAGGGGCCGCCACTACTGCTGGGATGTCTTAGCAACCTCAAACTGGGATAATGAAGGAACGAGAGGCTCACCTGCAATGGAGAAGGATGCTGCAGAGAGCACCCCGGCCCAGGCAGACGCCGACAATTAACGACTCAATAACAAAGAGTGAGTTTGTGGCTTTCACTCACTCTACTATATCAAAGCATGGCAGCACCATCTTATCCTTCATTAGTTTTTGGGGATGGGAGGTCCAGGATGGCAACTCTGATCAGTTTCCCAAAGGACACCCACAAAGCACTTAATTGCCCCGATCCAGGGCCCCACATGACTCACCATGATGGCATTCATGGCTATGACATGGAATGTGAACCACATTAAGAGGAGGCAAACATGCAGTTCCTCTATAGGCACAACTCTCACGTTGTATTGCTACAGGAAACACTCCTCAAGGTGACTAATTGGTCCCTTCTGGTCAGATGTGGGCAATCCAGAGTCCATCAAACAGGTTTCCACTGCGGTTTTAGGGAAGTGGTGATTCTCCTCCACAACCCTCTGCTGATGGCGGTCTCCCGTGTAACCTGTGACGCTTTCAGCAGGTTCGTGCTGGTGGAGGGCTCAATACAGGGCAGCCTGTATAATCTCCTAAGCGTATATGTCCGCCCACAGATTACCAACTCTAGATTGCTATTACTTTGCCGTCTCTCCCCCGGCAAGCTATGATATCCTGGGTCCCTTGGACTCTCTTAGGAGCCCCGACACTGAGCCTAGGGAGAGTAGGTGTCTGGGCGTCTGGGCCTCTGTGACACTTGGCGTGTCTGGAATCCCACAGCATGAGAACACACATACACCTGTGTGAGCCCACGGCTCCCTCTCCCATATAGATCTTTTTCTATTGTAGGCTGCCAATCTCCTCTGCACACTGGGAACCCCAAACTCGTTAGTGAAATACTAGACCACGCCCAGTCTCGCTTCGGGTGGGTAATAATAAATTCTTTATTGTTTGATTATTTAAAATCTTACAATATTACCAATAAAACATATACTATAGTGATAAAACCGTTAAAACAATTACCATAAAATTCATTAACTCATTAAGCCTCTTAATTTTCTAACTTAATCCCCCAATTTTGCTTTAGCTATCAATAAAAACCTTACGAAGGCAGCGTTCATACGTATATCGTTAGAGTGCAGACACCTTATCAGTGCGTGCCTACAGGTCCTTATTCCTCGTATATTAAAAGGTAGTTTAAGTAAAGTGTTTCTTTCGATCTGAAGTCCGGGACAAATACATAGCAAGTGAACAATATTCTCCTCTGCATTCTTACACAGTCTGCAACTCTCCATCTTTTTCCACGGGAGAAGATGACTAAGTCCTGGGAGTATTCCAAATCTTGCTTTAACCAGTATTTCCAAGTATTCTTGTACCTTCTTTTTTGTATATCAATTTATTATTAACCATGCATGTTTTCTTTTGGCCAGCATATCTTTATCATTTACAAGCGGCAGTTGATTTGTTGTTCGGTTGATTATTTTTTTTAATGATGCCTTATTTATTGTGTTGTTCCAGATTGGCATTACAGCAAACTATTATATCGCTTTTTTAAGGTAATTCCATGCAGGTGACTTTACATTGTTATTTATTTCTTGCCATAGTAACTGTGACAACTGATTATCATGGTCATTTTTTATCCGATTCCATGTTTTGATGAATTGACCCTTTCTTGCATAGTATTGGTTATTTAGTCCAAATTCTAGTCGAATTTGTGCAGGTGAGGCATTGTTTGGGAGGTAGAAAAGAGATTTAAATGTTTTGGTTAGAGCGTTATTATTTCCGAATCTTTCCCAATCAATGCCTCGCTGCCATATGTGATAGTCGGAAGAAATGTTGCCGCTATAATCTTTAAGAGGGGACGATATGTGAGGTTACCAAGGTATTTCTGTAGGATCCTGAATGCTGCCGTCAAAGCATTTGCCTCCCTTTGTATATCCATTTTTTGTGGATGATAATTTCCCTTTTCGTCGAATAATACACCCAAATACCTATATACTTCGACTTGTTCTAGTTGGGTGTTCTGCATATACCATTTGCTTTTATATCTTAAATTTATATTCTTAGTGACCACCATGATTTTAGATTTGGCTTCATTTATCACCATTCCATATTCCTTTGCGTATATGGTTGTTCGATTAATTAAACGCTGTAATCCCACTTTAGTTTTGCTTAAAAGGATGGCATCATCTGCATATAATAGATTCGAAATTTGTTTGTAAGCTAATTTCGGCGGATGTGCATTTATTTCGTCCAGGAACACTGTTAAATCTGCCCGGAACAAATTTAAAAAGTAGGGGGGCCAATACGCATCCCTGCTTAAGACCTTCAGTTGTTGGGATTTCTTTTGATAATGTTTGGCCATCCCCCATCCTCACTCTGACCCAGGTTTTACTGTAGAGAAATTGAATCAGTTTTAATAATTCAGTTGGAATGTTCTTTTGCTGGAGCTTCTTCCATAGTAGGTTTCTTTGGACGCAATCAAAGGCAGATTTAAAATCTATAAAACATAAATACAGCGGCTGTTTGGCTCTGATTGACTTATCGATTAGTGGAGATAATGCTAAGATATTTGTTGTTGTTTCCAGTTCTTTAATAAAGCCAGTCTGGTTCGGTGGCAGTACCTTATTTTCTATTGCCCATTCATTTAAGTTGGTAAGCAAAATCCCTGCAAACAGCTTAGCATCTGAGTCTTGTAGAGTGATAAGCCTATTATTTTCAGGAAGCGCCCAGTTTCCTTTTTTAAAGATTGGCGAAATAAAGACCCTCGCCATGATTCGGGTATAACACCTGTCTGTATTATTTCTTTAAATACTTTTACAAGATATCCTGACCATAGCTCAGGATTTTCTTTATAGAGGGCAAACGGAAATCCATTTGGTCCTGGTGCCCCATCTTTTTGCTTCCTAATTAATTTTGATAGTTGGGCTTTTGATATATCAATTTGTTCTGCTATCTCATACCCCAGTTTATTTGTAAACTGTGTTTCATCCTTTGTTATTATTTTCCCTTTTCGATTTAGATGTTTTTCAAGGAAGGTGACCCATTCTTGCTCTGCTAAAGTAGATGATACCACCAGTTTATTCGGTCGCACTAGACCATTTATGATTTTCCAGAATTCTCCTGAGTTTGCTTGTTTGCTTGAATAGAATAGTTTTGACCAGAATACTTGTTTTGCTTGATTTATTTCACTGCATATTAGTTTCTTCAAGTTTTGATTTCAAGTTTTTTATCTACTCAATATTTCATCATTATAGGTGGAATTTGGAATTTGTCTTCTTAGCCTATTACCCATTCTTTTTAGCTTCGTTATTGTAAATGGAAGATAAATATATGTTTTTATTTCATCTCCTTGCTTGTTTTGGTTCCTCTTATTTAGTCGTATTTGTGCTTGTGGTTTAACCAGCTTCCGAGTAAAATTTACCCACTGTTCTATCGGCGACTCCAATGTTCTATCATTGAAACAATTCTCTATAAGTTTCTGGACTTGATCATTCATCTCATCCTTATTTTGGACTGTCCAAATAAGTTTTTTATAGTTTATCGTTCCGAGGTGCCCCGGCACAGCTTGGTATAGTTGGTTTGTATTACTCCTGATGTTTGTAATTATTATCTGTTGGCAATGATCACTGTCTGAGACCTTCTCCAGCTGATAAGAGGAAATATTACAAAAGATATTAAGTGATACCATTGTATAATCAATCCTAGTCTTTGCATTATGCGAAATCTACGTATATGCTGGAGGAGTATCTGTTTCAAATCTACCATTAAGAATTCGTAGACCCATTGCTTCTATGTCCTTGACAAATTGTGTACCGATTTTGTTGCTTAAGGGGTTTGTCCCCATTCCTAAATCCTGGTGGGGGATTGACCATTGATGTTCTTGTGATTGGGAGATATCGTCTCTTATAAAGGATACTAATAAGTTCAGGTTAAAATCCCCTATCATCATGTAATCTGCTAATGGGTCATCCAACGTTTGTTCCAGCAAAAAGTTGTTAAGTATTGCACACGATGATTCTCTACTACTTCGTGTTGGATGTATATATACATTATTCAAAATTAAGATTTTTGTTTTCTGATTACTTGTTTTGTATTTCAATTTGACTATTAGAATGTCAGGACGAATTGAGTCCGATTGCTCATGTTCAGCCTGTAGGGTACTAGAAATAAATGTTGCTAGCCCCCCACTTGGACGACCATATTTCTGAGTTTTATTTGCGTATTCAAAGTAGCCTTTATAGCCCTGTAATATAAATGGCTTGGTTTCCCATGTTTCCTGCAATAGGATAATCTGGCATGGATGTGGAATAGAATTTATATGGGCGTTATACATCTTAGTTCCCACTCCATTTATGTTCCATGAACAGATCATCATTTTTCCGAGATTATTTTCGTTCTTTGCCGGGAACGTGATTATATTCCGTCATTGATCCTTATTGCTGTGTAATGCCAGGGTAATCCATTTTTCATTTATTCCTGATTTTTTTTCTATTTTCCTTTGCAGCGATGTTGCTCCTACATTATGAGCAGATCCACCCCGAGCATTTTTTATTACGGTACCGATTTGCCTATTTCAGATTACCTTCTGTGCCTGATCTATCTCACTAATGAGTGGTGTCGGATAGACCTTTGGAACTGGCTTACTAATTACTATACCCCAGGCGTTGAATGTTTTGCATTCGTTTATAATTTGTTCTGCTATCACCATTGAATTTAGTGTAATTAATGTTGGTACCTGGAGACTATCCTTATTAGTCATAAATTCGATGAATCGATATCCTCACTCGCAATTTTAGCTAACGACAGGATTGATTTGAATAGTCGAAGTATATTCCCTCTATTTAATATATCTTGCCTCCCTCCCTCTCGATTCAAATTCTGGTTTAAAAATAAGTTGTGCCTTCTCATTAGGTAGTTGATCGTCATGTCTTTCTGTTTCCATAGCTTGTTTTACTTTGTAATTAATTTGCTTTACCCTATCCCGATTTTCAATAACAAGTTGATCCCAGTCTGGTGTTTTTGTCTCTACCATTTTTAATGTATTCCTTCTGTCCTCCTCATTTGCCTTGGATTTCATATATGTTTCTATTTTTTTGTCAGCACATTGATTTTGTTGTTGGCTTGATTTTATAGTTACCTTTAACCGCTTCAGCGCGGCGCAGATTCCTGCGCTGTGCTGAACGTTCCATTGAGCCAATGGAACGATGACGGAACGGTTCTGTCATGAGCACAGCTCAACCGTCGCTCATGACGGAACCGTTCTGTCATAAGCATGGAAGGGGTTAAAGGAGTGCTATCATTCCATCTCTGAGAACTATAGATGGTCGGGCAAATATCATCTTCTTCTTCCTCTTTTTCTAGTAACTTATATTTAAGTTGAGGTGGGCTGACTAATCCTTTGTTGCGCTGGTTCTTCTAATTTCTTTTCCTTTTTTTGACCACCGGCCCTTGCTCTATAATGGGCCCTTTACTCGATAATTTCATTTTTCTCAGATTGTTACCTTCCTCCATTTTGTTCTCATCCTTCTCCATTTGGCTTATTTTAGCTGTTTTAATAGCTATATTCCTTTGGGCACTCATTTTTTCCATTGATGGTTCTTTTTCAAACATGGCAAAATATTTATTGTTCCCACTCTTAGTTATTGGTGAGGTCTTTTTTTCTTCTCTTGGTAAATCACTTCGTGATTCATATCCTTGAGTGTCTATAGTTGTTATCAACTCTTCATCCGATTGTATTACTACGCAATTTTGGGGTATCGCCTTTTTTCTCGCTTTACGTAATTTTTTCCTTTGACGTTTTGTCATGGTAAAACCGTGCGTATGATGGTCTTCAATTTCTTGATCTGCCCCTGTATCTATACTTGTTATCTCATCCCTTGCCTGGTCCATTGTTTGTACGTCTATTGATGTTAATCTTTCGTCTAGTATTTTTGGTTTTGTCTGCGACTTTCTTGCTGGTGTTTGTTCTAGCCCATCAATACTTTCAACACAACTGTCATATTCCTTATCAGTCTTTCTAATAAATTTTATTTCTTCTTTCATTTTTTCATTATCATTATCTTTTTCCTTTTGAATGGTCTTTTTGGTATTTTCTATTATGGTATACAAGACCTCCGGTATTGTTGCTAGCTTGTCTATAATAGGTATACAAATGGAGTCTGTGATAATTTTTTCACTGTCGGTTTGAGCTCCAACTATCAGGCCATTAAGCTAGGCAAGTTTTTTGTCAATCCCCGTGACTGCATTTGCCATCATTTTGAGGAGATCAATTTGAATGTCCATTTTGTTGGATTGGTATTTTAGCGCTTCTAACGTCAGAGTAGAGATTTGGTAAAAAATATCCCAGCTCATCCCCAAATCTTGTTCTTTTATTCCTATTAGATTATCTTGCGTTGTCTTTCCATTTTGATCTTTACTGGTAAAAGAAGTTGAGTATTCCTTCATTGCCATGTCATTTATTTTAGAGTCAGTATCTTCAGTTATTTTATTTGTTCGACCATCCCTCCCCATTTTGTTTATACTGATTTGTTCAATGAAAATCATCGTTTTCCTGAATGATGCTCCCTGCATTGCAATTTTGATTTATCAATTGTCTAGGGATTATTTCCTCAGTAATTAACTGACATCTTTTCTTGATTTCTACGTTTACTTCTATAGGAACCATTGACCTAGATGAAAGTTTTTCTTCATTCGTACCGCTTTGGTTTGCATGATTAACATCGGTATAATTGGCATCAGTATGACTTGTATAGCAATTTATATCATTAAATAGTACACCTGATACATCCATTTCTTTTAGATTATCATGATAATTTGCATTAGAGGGTGAGGTTACGCTTAATATATCCTGATCTGTGATTTGGAATACATTATCCTTTGGTTCATTAGTCTTAGTTTGTGAGTTGCACTCTTCTTCTTGTTGAATGCTTTGTGTGACTTGCATGCTAGATTCCTCACTACTAATAGGTTTAATTGGAGTTTGTAGTTTAATTTTTTCTGCATCTATTTGTATTGTCATCAAAACTCCAGTTGGATCTTTCAGAAATTGAAATTTATCTGGGATTTTTCCCGATTTCTCAAACATCCTTGCTATCGGAGATATTAGTGACTGATTTGTTCCTACGGTGTTAGCTTTTACTTTTTTTTTAACACTTTAGGCATCTGTATTTTCTTTGTACGTCTTGCAATTGGTCCTGACGTCCTCTCTTTACCTGAGCACATATTTCCGTACTGATGACCACTTTTCGTTTTTTTTTTTGTATCGTGATCGTTACCTGTTTTTTTAAAATGTTGCTTCCCCCTCAATCAGTCCCTCAAGATTTCCTAGTAGAGGTAGTTAGGGTATTTGTGGTAATTCCACTTATAGCTCTACACAGACTAACTGGTCAGTTGGATGGTACACTCTCCAGCTAGTTTTTTTTGTGTGCTATACACACCCCCTCTGTTTTCCACCACTCTCTCACTCAGAACAACTGCTCAGGGGCTCAAGGGCTCAGTGGCTCAGGGAATCAAAGGGCTCAGGAGGCCAAAGAAATAGCACTCTCCCCCCCTAATGCTCTCCGCCACTATCCAGCAGGCCACTTGTCCCAGTAGCTCCAAAATCTGCTCGGGTGTAATGTATTTATGCTTATTTAAAATGTTATAGCATTCCTAAAAGAAGTAACACTCCTACCGTGGTGCTCACCGCTAGAGTTCACCTATCCGAGCAGCAGCAGCAAGAGCCACTCGGGTATAATATTCCAGTCTCCAGTCGTGTTTCGGTGCCCCCTGAGGCTCCACGGCGAATGAGCAGCAATTCTGTAGCTCCTTGGTCGAGGCGGCGAGTCAACGCTCAGTACTCACTGCTTTCTTGTTCCCTAATCCCTTAATCGCTGTTGTGGGCGCCTCAGCTCTCTCGCACACAGAGCTCCACCCGTCAACTTCGCCCCGAGGCTCCACTCCGCACTCCCCGGCACAGTGGGAGGGGAGCGCCACTCACGGAACCAGCAATCAGCAGCCGGTAGCCCACAGGGCCGACTCTGCAGACTTTTAATCACCCGTGCGGGCTCTCAGCTGCGCCCGCCAGTCAGAGCCGGGCTCTGTGTCTCTGAACTCCCGATTCCGCGCTCCGGTGCCCAGGCTCCACAGAAGGGCGTCGCGGGAGAGAGGAGCCCATGCTGGGGTGCTCACGTTTGATAATCAGCAGCTGGGAACCAGGCAGCCCAGATACCGCCGATACTGCAGACTCACACGTGGTCTCAGCAAAAACGTCGGGTGGGTAAGCAAGGAGGGAAAAGACAAACATGGCGCCTAAATGTTCGGTTACTGACTGACAAATGATTTGTTCAAACCCTGGAGACTGGTTTTCCTTGACATTAACCGTGGAACCATGTACTCACCAGGTACTCTCTGGGAGGCTTGCAAGACAACTATGCGAGGAACGTTTGCTCCTGCATTAGGGATCAGGCACACGAGACACAGACTCGGATAGCACAATTGCAGATTTCAATCTTGAAGCTTGAGACTCATAACTGGGGCACCCAGTAGGAACTTCTGAGCCATTTTTTGGCAGAGGAGAGGGTTGATCTGCAACAATTATGTCTGGGTGAGGCCTGTAGATGCTGGGAAGCCTCTGCAGAAAGAGTGTACGAATGGGGCACTAGTCAGAATGGTTTCTGCATTGGCTAGCCACCAGGGAATTAGCATTGAGGGTAGTCCCCAATATCACTGGGCCACATGGCACACAGGCCACTACTGGACCAGTTGTGGCCACTATTTTAGAGAGCTACTATTCTTGTATGCTGCGAGGCCTCGTCCCCACGGGAGACAGAATATCCCCCTGCCTACTCTGAATCATACAGAAAGAAAGTATTTTGAGCAGCCCGTGACAATAGTGGATCTCGACGATACCCGCGCAGAACCTCCGGCCCAGACAGCTCCCCACGGGATGCTATCACAGATTGCATACACTCACTCTGCCCCCTCTCCTAAACATGCTCCTTGAGACGATTAAACACAGCCACATTTTGCCCGAATAGACTTGGCCACAATTGTTGTCCTACTGAAACCTGAAAAGCCCCCTGACCAATGCGCTTCTTACCGACCTCTCTCTCTCATTAACACAGAGGTTAAACTCTATGTTAAACTACTAGCGAGGCGCCTGACTTATGAGCTTCCCCGCCTAATTTATCCGGACCAATGCATCTTCATCCCTTGCTGTAGCACTAAACACTGCATTTGCAGGGTTCACCTCAGCCTGCCAGAATCTGGGAACTCCAATGTGCCACAACCCTGATGCTGCTCGACTTTGAAAAGGCATTTGATTTCCTAGATGGGCCTTTTTTCATGAGGTGCTGGGTAAAATGGGCCTGGGACCCACATTCCAGGCCTATGTCCTTATTTTGTATGCTGGGCTACAGGTGCAGGTGAGGGTGAACAGGGTGATCTCCCTCAGATTCCAAATTTGTTGGGGAATTAGACAGGGATGGCCTGTCTCCCATTCTTTTTGCCCTGGCCATAGAACCCCCGGTTTTGTGGATATGTTTTGATGCCCAGTTTGGAGGTTTGACTGAGAGATAGCATTGGAGAATATAATAGCCCCCTATGCTGATGAGGTCCTCTTGTTTATAGCTCGCCCAGCAGAAACTGGAACCTGCCTCACTTCCATTCTTGAGGCATTCAGGGTGCATCAGGTCTGACAGTGAATTGATCCAAATCACAACTGATCTTTCTTAGAGGAGACCAAGACGACAAAGGTTGGCACCCTGGCCTGCAAATCTGGCACCTTAGCTTCCGTTACCTAGGGATCCAGATGACGTGAGAGCCAGATCTAGTCTGGAGTCTTACTCTTTTCCCCCTTAACCACACGATCCATACCGATTTAGACAGGTGGGCTAAACTGCCACTCAATGTGTTGGGCAGGGTGATCATGTACAAAATGATGGTCCTCCTATCACTTCTGTATGTACTCCAGAAGTTTCCCCCTACCCACCCAATGGTTCACTGCGATAACCTGTTGAGTGTGGAAATTCTTCTAGGCCAATAAACCACCCCGGATTTGCTTTGATAAGTTTATCCGATCTACTTTTGACAGGGGTGTGAGAAGTTGGCCTGGCATATGATGTCCACTATTCTAGTGGGCACCTTGCACCAGTCCAACGACCCTTATTGATGGTAGGTTTAGACAACCTTTATGGAAAGCTATCCTAGTGGTAGCTGTGGAGAGCAGCCTTCAGGCTAAGTCTTGAAGGAATGTAAAGCAGCTTGTTTTACCAGTCTATAATCTCTTGAATGATCAAATGAAAGAGCACCACACCAGATATATATATATATATATATATATAATATGTATTCTAAACACAACCCCTCTAGTCTCTTTATGAGGCTAGAGGCAAAAGTACAATACAAGAACTTAAATAGCACACAGTAAATTAGCACAGTATACGTTTTGCCCTAGGGGCCTCACAAACCATATACTAAGAAAGTGGTATAAGAACCACGCGAGGGATAGAAGTTAGGCCTAGGGCCTGTGGAACCGCTGGGGCAACCAGGAACCACCCAAGGTAGGGACGCAGGAGACCCACGGGGCACATGTGCAGTGTCCAAACACAGCCGTGAATCATCATTGACTTCTATGGCGAAAGTTAAAGTTACAAAGTGAGAGTTTAGGGACACTTCGGAGTGGACTACGGTACAACCCTTTCAGTACTGGACACTTCGAGAGTCATGACCCACGGGAGCACCAAAGTACTCGTGTTACCTCACCCAGGGAAGCCAGGTGCATAGGTGTCTTTTTGTGTCGGGTTTCGTCATCGATTTCAATGGAGAGCTGCGAAGAAATGCTGCAGGTGTCCAGGAGAAGAGTGTCCGGATGGATCCAAGGGTGGATCGGAGATCTGAAGAACCTGAAAGCAGAGGGGACAGAGTCTGGGTCACTTGCCAGTGAACAGGATGGCGACAGGAAGATGCCAGCCGATGTCTGGTGCTTTAAGGTGAAGTAGGTGAAGCTTGACTCTCCAGCCACAAGGTCCAGGAGGCGTCGGCGACAACCAGGAGCTGGATTCGAGCTGTCCCACGTCGGATGTTGAGTGCTGCAGCGTCGGTATCCGGATTGGACCCATCAAGCCTTGGCAACAGCAACCCACGCAAGATGACAAGATTGGCTTCGGTGCAGAGCAGCAAGGTCTGAGGGACTCGCCCTTTGGAGGGGGATCATGGCATGTCTGGAGCAACCAGGGAAGCCCTATAAACAAAATAGATTTCTTCGTGGGGACCCCCTAGCCAACGGACGAGGGATCGTGAAGGCGCCTCGAGCTGAAATGCTGAAAGCGGGCCCACGGAAGACTCGTGGAGTGTAGGCCCACAATCTTCGATAAAAAAGGTGCTCGGGGCTCGGACTACAAGTAGCCCAATGCACAACTTCGGGAAAGCTTGGGAAGTCGATGCACTAGCAAATGTGCAGGATGAGGTAGAGAAGTGTGGCTCAATGGTTAGAGCGGCAGACCCTGATGCAGTAGTCTGTCCGGGACCTGGGTTCAATTACCGCCTCGGCGGGTCTCGGGCTCAATTTCCTCGGACCTGATAATTCTCGCCTCGGTGCCTATTCTAATCACGAGTCCCACTCTGCACCTCTGGGCAATTGTTTGCTTAATCTCTACAACGGCCCCAACAACGCTGAGGATGCCTGACTTCACCTTGGGGGTGCCCAGGAGTGGGCTCCTCACAGGGAAAGGCCAGGAAGGGTTCCTCGGCGGTATTCGTACAAGCGCAGAGATGCCTACAGGTAGTCGTGCGCTCTACAAGTGCGTAATCATTTTCATTTTCATGTCCAGGGTTTACGGTCCCACGTCTCTCGTGATAACTACAGGTCTCAGCTTCGCTGGGGACTCGTGTCAGCCTCAGGGATGTCTGGAAGTCCGTGTCCTGTGTCGCAGATTCTTTGGGATCCAGCGGGAGCCTCGAAAATGCAGACCGGCAAGATGCTTCTTTGGTGCCTGTTTGAACAGGGGAGTCACTCCTTGACTCCAAGGGAGATTTTGTACGTCTTCCAGTCGATATGGAATGTCGAAGGTCCAAGATTTATGTTTTGGAATTTCGCCCAGGATAATCTAAAGTCCTAGTGACTGGGTTCCGATACTTATACTAAGTTTAGGGGTTGGACTAACTCTAGGGTCCCACCTATGGGAGGACCTGGGGAGGGGGTGGTTACACTGCTTCCCCTATGTCCAGTTTCGCGCTGGGGATGAGCTTGCACTGGGAAATGCACAGGGACACCTTGTGTGCCCCAGGCACTGTCTGGAAAGCATTCACTGAATGCAACTCACCCTGCCCCAATACACTAAAGCCTATCTGGGGAGGTGCTGGCACCTCCCTGGACAGAAAACCTATTGTCCAGGCCTCCCCTGCCGGAGTTTCATCCAGCAGCAGGAGGTCAGACTCGTGTCTGTGGCAGCAGCATCCATTTTGTGATGCTGAGGCTCTTTTAAACTTCTACCGGGTTTACCAGTGTGTACATGTCTTCTCCCTCTAGAAGGGTGGAATGCTACCCCCGCCACCAGAACTGGCGGGGGGAAAGGAGGTAGTATTCCACAATGTTTGACACCAAACACAGCATGTTCTGATAAAGCCATTCTAAAGTTAGCATTAACCGTGAGGATTATAATGCACTTAAGATGATATGGTATGGCTATATCATAGAACAGCTTTAAGGAAGGGATTCCGAGAAGCTGGAGTGACTTATAGGTTAATATGTGTCTATATATATATATATAGGTAGATATAGGTATACTATATCTAAGTAACGGGTGCTTACACCACCTTACCAAAGCTGCAAGTGCAGACCTGTGGTGCCATTTTGAAAGGCTTCCCAGGGGTGGCATAATACATGCTTCAGCCCCTGGTAGGCCTCTGGGGTACCTATGCCCTTGGTACCTAAGGTACCATATACTAGGGACTCACAAGGGTAACCCAGTAACCAATCTGGAGTGTACCTAATGGTCAGGTAACCAATTTAGAGAGAGAACAGCTAGGCTGTGGTCCTGATTAGCAGGGCAACAGCCAGACTAAAGTCGATAAACCAGTGAAACACAGCAAAAAGTGGGGGTAACCATAGAAACGAGATCCTACTCTCCAGGGGGTCTTGCAATGGCCGACGTACACCTTTATTACTGGGCAGCACACACTGTAGTGGTGAATATCTGGGGAGTGTGGGAGTGAAGATTTCATCGATCAGCTTTCACAATCTTATGGGCATGGTTTATGGCACACCGATACCTCACTCGCTCCCTGAGATCACCAAGGTAATTTTCCTGACTTGAAGAGCTGCACTGTCATAGACAGGTTGGGATCAGCGGGTGACGCTGGAAACCCCCCTCATGTGATGGTGGATGGCTAGACCGGGTGGCACGGCTCAAAGAGCTCAAGAGGTGGGAACAACATCATCATTTTCCGATTGGGTGACATCTGGGTAGGTGACCACATGAAATCTTTACAGGATCTCCAAACAGAGTTTTCCCTTCACAAATCACAATTCTTTTAATACCTGCAATTCCGTTGGGTGCTCTTTAGATATGAGGAGGCACTGGTTGAACTTTAGGAATACAACCCCTTGGAGGCCCAGCTACTTATGTTATGTTATGTTATGTTACTGTAGTTTTGTATAGCGCAAATCACCACTGGTCTCTAAGCGCTTTTCAAGAGAAAGGAACACAACACATAGCTGTCGGTAACGCACCCCTCATCCATGGCCATTTACGTTGGAGATGTCGTCTTATGTCTTATGTCGTCTTATGGGCCCACTGACCAGGCATGGCATTTTCCAGACCTACTGAACCCTGGTAAATCATTCCCCATGTACACTGACACATTATTCTTTGTACCATGGGGAATACCAAACGTTTTTAAGAAGACTGCCTCCTTGCACAGGGCTCCAACATTGGTCCTTTTTCCCCTCTTATGATTGCTACAGACTTCAACATTATTTTAAAGAAAAAAAGACACCCACAGTGTTTCTAAACTTTCTTCAATTCATAAAGTACTATGCAAATGTACGGGTGAAAAACATGCAAATGGGCTGACAAAGGTGGGAGTACAATATGTGGATTGAGAAAGAGAACTTTGATTAAATGAGCAATTGAACAACACTACGTCCCTCATTACCACCGACCAAGGTTATTGTGATATTCTTGGTAACTGCTGTTAAGGCACTTATCGCAATTAAAAGATTTGAGATAAATATCAGCAGGTCAAACCACCAGACATATTTATTGAGGAAAACGTGCCAGGTATTTACTAGAACATGCAGATTTGGGTAGGGCCTGTACCAAAATTCAAGCTGTTTCCCCAAAAACCTAATTGGGTTGGAGTTATCACGCCCGAGAAATGAAGACTTAGTGGAGTCGCATTTTATCATGTTATAGGTCAACTTATAATGAGGGCCTTAGTCTTTGTATGGTATATGGTTTTATTTACAAGATGTAACAAATAATACTTGTAATAAAATTGTGATTTTTAGAATTGTTTGTTTTGTTCTAATGCTGAATTGCTCATGCAGACCAGGTGATATTAGTTTTACCCTGCTGTGTTTGAGGTATGACGGTTATTAAACTACTTGCAATAAAAACTTAAGGTAGGTAAGTTATATGTGCAGAACATGTATATTGTAGGTATCAGCGAGTGTACTCGATGGTCATGCCTTTTAATCAGTAAACATTTACCAATATATGCCCCAATCGAATGAATGCGGCCTAAACAACTACTTCTATTGGTACAGGCATGAACAAAAAGATTTCATGAAGTCAGCCGGCTGCAGTGTATAATAATGTGCAAAGTTCATGCAAACAAATAAAATATTAGTAGAACAACTTTGTAAAATAAAATCTGTGCGCCAGCTGCATTCAGGTTCTGTGCCTAACATCTTCAAATAAGATGAATATTTTAATAATTCATTTCTTTATCTTCTAAAGTCTATGTGCAGGAACCAGTTTTACAGCATTCTGAGATTATGGCATAATATTTATCTGATGCAACATCTGCTCGTTACAGGTTTACAGTATACAGAAATAAGAACGCAAAAGAAAAGTGTCCAGAGCAACAAACGGTAATATATGGCTTGATTAATTCCATTAGACATGTTCTCACACTCTTCTTTACTGCAACTCCTAATACATGTTTAGCTTTGTATTGAATTCAAAGGATTGCAGCACTGCTGAAAAAGAGGATTCCTTATGGATTGGTTTGCGGGAGGCTGCTGTCCAAGGGAAATCTAGACAGTTTTGGACTCTCATTGGGGAGGGTTGTGGCACAAGAGTGCGTCCCCTTCCAATTCCTATCTCGGAACAAACCTGGGTAGACTACATTTCAAATTTGTATGCCAAGAATGACCTGCGAGTGGAACTTAGGGGAATTGGTGAAGATATTAATTCCACAATTGAGTCCCCTTCTGAATCATCCATAGAACTGGCTATTAAGGATATGCGTCCATCCGGAGCTATGGGACCGGATGAACTCCCGATATCAGTCCTGAAACAAGATCCAGTATCCTGGAGTAAAATTCTATTCCCTCTATTCAGGATCTGCTACATTAAAAAAGCTATCCCATCTTCTTGGAAGGGGAGCATTTTGGTGCCCATGTTTAAAAAGGGTGATAGAAACCTTCCCAATAACTATCGACAAATAGCCCTCTTAGACGCTATTGGGAAGGTTTTCTCTAAATGCTTATTGTCCTTAATTAATGATTGGGTGGTTCTAAATCAAATTTTGCCACTAGAACAAGCAGGCTTTCGCAAGGGGCATGGAACCCTGGATAATCTCTCCGCCCTTCAGATTATTACTGATAAATACATAAGGGTACGTGGCGGAAGAGTGTATGTGGCCTTTATAGACTTCTCCACAGTATTCGATGAGGTTGAACGCCCTCTGCTGTGGAGAAAGCTATCCGCTTTGGGTATGCCCCCTCAATTGCTAGATATGATCCAGGCGCTACATACAGACACATGGTGTCAAGTTCTGCAAGGAGGAGATAGGGGATTATCTAAGATCATTCCTTCAATTAATGGCCTTAAGCAAGGTTGCCTCCTTGCCCCACTGCTTTTCTCACTATATATTGCAGATCTACCCGCCGCACTTTCCTCTTGTGACGGTATAGCCCCAGTCTTGGGCGGAAAGCACTTTTCATGTCTGTTATATGCGGATCATATTTTAATAATGGATCTTATGCCTAAAGGTCTTGCTAAACGCCTCCATGCTCTACATTTGTATGCAGAAACCCATTATCTAAAAATTAATGCATCAAAGAGTAAAATTATGTGTATTTCAGGCCGAAAAAAAATAAGTTTGAGAGCTTTGTCTGGTCTGTGGGAGGTGACAAACTTGAGGTGGTAAAGAGTTATGTTTTCTTAGGAAAATTAATCTCAGACACTCTAAGTGATAAATCCCATATCGACAACAATGCCCAGAAAGCCTTATCCCAAGGGAGAAGCTTAAGTGCATTGTACTCGGCAATGGGAAGAAGGCATTTTTCTTATTTATTGGAGGTCTTCAGGGCAAAAATTCTCTC
Organism: Lissotriton helveticus; assembly: GCF_964261635.1. Classification (NCBI taxonomy): domain Eukaryota; kingdom Metazoa; phylum Chordata; class Amphibia; order Caudata; family Salamandridae; genus Lissotriton; species Lissotriton helveticus. Next base: position 1,209,122,546 of record NC_136059.1, read on the forward strand.
TACCCTCTTGTATGGATTGGAACTGGTCGACCTAAAGCATTGGGATTTTTTAAATGTGGTTGAAGGAAAATTGTTAAGAAGCGTAACCTCCATTAATTCCGTCTCCTCAGTGGCCACTTGCAGACTTGAGTTTGGTCTGCGCAGCAGTTGGGTGCAGGGCCTGGCAGCTGTAGTACGTTGGGTCGCAAGCATAGTTAGAGGAGAAGAGGGGACTATGAGATTCCTCTTAAAAGCAGAATTATTGGGAAGTTTAAGAGAACATTCCCTAATTGTTAATAACTTTAGAAAGGCTGTATCGCTTCTGCAGTTGGAGGAGAGTACCCTCTTTTCCTTATCCGCAACCCAGTTAAAGTCTGTCTTGAAAGAGGCCTCCTGGGACCTTAGCTATAGATTGGACAGCGCCTCAATCCTTGTTAAGAAAGGTGTTAATCCCCTTACTGACTCATTTGCAAGAAAATTTGTGCAACCTTATGTCACTTGGAATTTGCCCCACGGCGTCCGGAGATTCTGGTTACTCCTGAGGCAGGACTTGCTACCTCTAAATAATCTTTTGTTTAAATGGTACGAGTCCCTGCAATCTGCGACTTTTGTCACCTGTCCACTCAAGATCGAATGCATGTACTTTTTATATGTCCAGTGCTGCGTCCATTCCGTCGTAAATGGTTAAGGCAAATATGCTTGCAAATGGGTATTTTAAATGCAAATTCTTTTATGTTTGCCTTATATAACCCTCCAAATGAGAGATTCCGTTTTAATATTTTTTATTTTTTTAAATGCTTTTTAGATATTTATTGAAGGATCGCCTATGATGTATGTATCTATGAATTATTTTGTATCGCGGTAATTGTTGTAAATTGTCTTTCTGCAATGAATGGAGTTTTGTATTGTGTATTTCTTTTATGTGGACCTCTATGGAGTTCCAAAACATAATAAAGATTGAAATTGAAATTAAAATAGCACTGCTGGTGTGGATAAAAACATGAATCCAAAAACGTTTGCCTATAATTAAAGTACGAATGGCCCATATCCGTTGACCAACATTAAATCTCTAAGAATTCACAACTCAACAAACACAGAGCTGGACTTCTCGTATGTCTACGCCAAGTACCTGTGCATCCCAAACTTCACTCCAAAATGTAAGGACCAGCTGCGTGTCCAGTCATGCAATATTAAAACACGGAATACTTAGGGGCTTCACGTAAGTCAATGAAGTAGCAAGGGGCTGAAGACGATAAGTCTATTGTACCAACATTCTAATGTTCTCTCTATAAATGAGGGGGACACATGGCTTGAAGATGGGGAAATAGATGGTAAAACCAAAGGGGGAAAAGCAGGAACAGCAGAGGGACATACCGATCTGGAAGAAGGGGTGCAGGGAAGAAATCAAAGAATGAAACTACAAAGGCTTAAGATTTTTCCGTTCAGGGGATATAATAAAGGTGTATAACTTAGATAAGGTGTGCCAGATCCAAGTCAGATTTTAGGGGTATCCACAATGAAGACATGGATCTACAATTAATCATGCAAGATGCCCGCTAAGTTGGACACACTGTTATACTTGCCTCCTGTCAGGGGGTCACTCTGAAAATCTTTTTACCTGCAAATTAATCGATACCTGAAACATTTGTACAGAAACAGCATATGATATTTGATAATTTGTGGCTGATCGAAAAAATAACCTATAAATTAGCAAGCAAGCCCGTATGCAACAACTGAGCCACTATAATCCAAGGAGGTTGTCCAGTACACATCAGCTGCTCCTCATGTACTCTGTCTACCTGACCCATATTAGTTGGCTGAAAGTCTCCAGCATTCCCTGATATCACCCCGGAATTTTAAGATAGCAGGGCCCCAAAGATATCGCAATACTAAACTGATGCAGAAAAGACCCAGCAGTGGTTCCTCAGTCTCTCTCGGAAACCCACCAGGAATCAAAACACCTGCCACTTTTTGCAAAGTATCGACAGAGAGGCTCCAACATAGTTGAATTCCTCAAAGGCACCCCAGTAACTTGCAGCCTTTACAGTGGGTCGTGCCAACACTATTCAGGGGTGCAGATGGGATGGCACTTCCTAGCTGTCAGGTGTTACGGAAACTTAGATACCCCAAGAGAACGAAACTGCAACCAGTCCAAGGTGTTTTAAGATCTGCCTAAGAAAACAGAGACGTCATAGTTGACCGAGACTGCACTAATTGCCCTTTTTGATAAATCAAGTCAGCTGTCCTTCCTAGCTGAATATGTTTCATTACATATTTTAGACCCCGTCACTTAATGTAACGTGAAGATGTAAATTCATGTTCATCTCAGTTTTGCGTTCCTCTACATATACTGGAGCCACTATTTTAAAACAGTGTCTTCTACACAAAATACAAAATACCTGCCACTTCCCAGAGTAACAGCATCCAGAAGATCTCTAAGGTAATAGGTAGGATGAGTAGAAATGTTATTTTAAAATGTCTCAGAGCATAGCATATACTTGCTGGGTAAGGAGAATTATGTTTTTTTTCATTAGCTTTTTAGGATCTAATGCGCCTAAATAGTTACAAACTGATTAGCCAGAAACCGGTCCCAGGATGCTTGTTTATGGTCCAGGGAAGACATGGCTTGGCAGTTCGGGCTGGACTGTTCCCATTAGGCACAGGGTCAGACTAATTTGCATATGGCCATGTTTGAACTGAAGTGGTGGAGTGAGCTAAAGAATGATGATGGATTAAACCCAGATCAGTTGACTGGGGGTGAATGTTTGATTTGCTCAAGCGCTTCGTCTATCATCCCCTTTGGTATCGATTTGCATATGGCCATGTGCCCAGGGCTTGGGAGCAGGCCAGGGTAATACCGCTGCTCAAGAAACCTTCCGTAGACCCCCAAAAAACCTGAAAGTTTTCGGCCCATTTCCCTGTTACCTTGGACTGCGAAGATCACAGAGGCCTACATCAATTTCCTTCTCACAGAATATCTTACTGAAAATCATAGGCTTGACCCCTCGCAAAACGGTTTTCGGCCTGGCCACAGCACTGAGTCAGCACTTCTGGCCGTGACTGAACATCTGTGGAAGGCTTTAGACGCGAGGCAGACGTCGGCACTGATCCTTTTGGATCTCAGTGCCGCGTTTGACACGGTGTCTCAAACCATTTTGCTGAATCGTCTGTCAGAGGCTGGAGTCACAGGCTCAGCACTTAAGTGGCTGTCCACCTTCCTCGCCAACAGGACATTTCAGGTGGTTGCCCCCTTTTTTCTTCTGGTACTTTTCCTATAGGCCAAGGGGTCCCACAAGGCTTGCCCCTGAGCCCTCTGCTCTTCAATCTTTATGTCCAACCTCTGGCGGGTGTAGCCAGGAGCAGAGGGCTGACCATGCTCTCTTATGCCGATGATACTCAGTTAGTGGTGACTCTATAGAGTGACCCCGAGCAGGACGCCAGGAAATTTCAGGGCGACCTCTCGGTCACTCCACTGGGGCATCGCGCTCGACCTGCTCTTGTGATAGGTGGCGATGGTGGAGGAAACCACATTAATGTGGTTGCGCCCTTCCCGCTAAGGAGTTTCGGGGAGCGGGGTGTCTTTTCTACAGAAGTGCCTGAATTGAATGCTTTTCCGTCATGGAGTTGCATCAGGCATTTTGGAGTTCGGCCGAAGAGCTCATTTCACCAGAGACACCCTGAGTTGTGGTCACCTTAGTGCTAGTGTTTCCCCTTGTATGTTGTGAGGTGTAGTGTTAGGTTGCCCTTATAGGAGGATGGCAAACAATCACATGTAGTGACGTGGGGCAGCAATATTCCATTGATCAGGAGCTAGTGGAGATGTTTGACCTTGCGGTCTCCAAGTCAGTGGAAAATAACGTGGTCATCACTTTACAGAAATTACATTAGCCCAAGGGCGCTGCTATGTCCAGACAAACCGCTCTGGTGTAGGCGAGGCCCCCTGTGGGACCTCGTGTTTCAAACCCTCTAAAAACCAGGCAGACTCCTGTGGAAAATTGCTCCACTTGTTTTAAACTACCCACTAAGACATTTCCCAATTAGAGACCGGTCTCAGTAGGCTTTTTCTTTTCTTTTTATATCTGATGATGCCCCTGTAGGGGCCCCATGGTCTGACGAGGATCCAGATCGCGAACATTATGACACTGACTCACACTTTTCTTAGGATTCACACAAGGCATCCAAAGCCTAGAGGGATGGCATCCCTCGGCGGGGTTCGTACGGGAAATTGAGGACTGATTCAGTCTCAAACTCCAGTGACCAGAATCTAGGCAAGGACCTTTTGATTCTGAGGCTATGCAGCAGCCCCACTCCTCGGAGCGGAAGCCACCCTTCAAAGATGACCTATAACCTCAAGCAACGCTAAAGATACCCCTTGGACAAGGAAGCACGTAATAAGCTACAGGCAGAATACCCGAGACCCTCTATTGAGGGGAAGGTCGCTGCCAGCCCTGGGTGAGATCCCATCATGGCCATCTTCATGGGACGGCTCATCAAGGACCCCTAAAGGGACATATATACATCCTGGCGATCATGTCAGGAGAAGCTTCTAGATAATGCTGGCCCGCTCACAAAGATTAAGGAATTGGCTGAAGATGCCAAGCGATCCGGAGAACCTACCGATCCATAGAATCTCTCAGGATGGGCCCAGAAGGCGATAAACCTTTTAGGAAACGCCAACTGTTCCCCTTTCCAGTGAACTGATATGCTCTCTCTTTCTGTGCTTGAACCCCAAGCTTGGGGAGTTGGCCTCCATGGAGGCAGACAACACCTTCGTCAAAGATTTGCCCATATTTGTACAGGCCTTCATGGCCCTGGATAAGGCACAAGCCGTACTGAAAAAGGTATTCAGCCCCAGAGTTTTTGGAGGGGTTGTTCTTACAGCCACATCTTACAACAGGGATCCAGAGCAAACCAAGGTCTCAGATTCTGATTGGAATGCCCAGAGAGGGTATGCCCCTTTCTTACCCTCCAGAAATAAGTTTGGCTGAGGGCGCGCTGCCCATCGCGATGTCCGAGGAACCAACAACTCTTCAGGTTGAGAATCAGGTTTTTTTTCTCTCGTAAGACTGGGGAGCAGGATGGGGAGTGCCTGCACAAATGGGAGGAGATATACTCAGACTCATGGGTCCTTCAAATGGTCCAAGGGTTCCATATAGAGTTCTGGGGTATTCCAACACAACAGTACAGACCGTTTGCCCTCACTTTTTTAGTAGAGGTTAACTGTCTTAATAGATGTGGAGATTCAAAATCTAGAGAACAAAGGGACTATAGAGAGATCCTACCTCCAAGTTAAATGACAAGTTACAAACCACTGAATAAGTCAGGGGTTTGTTCCTTAAGCTCTGACTATACCTATGAACCCACCCAACCCGGGGGTACATTACTAGGGGTGGGTGAAGCTTGTGGTGTTTCACTTCAAGGAATTGTGCAGAGTTACTGAAAAATTCAGGGGAATTCCGCTTGGCGGAGTATAGCTCGGTCACCTCTAGACTCACTACAATGCATGGCATTTGTTGATATTATTCAAAATATTTGCAAATACAAAAAAGAAAAATTACTTTACAGTAAAAATACCATGTGCAAAAGTCCATCTTGGCTAATGGGAGGGATGAAAGTAGTTCACATATTACAAAGACAAAAAATATATTCTCCCTTTAATTTATCACTGGCTCAGATAAGTTGAAGCGTGCCACCACACCATTAGAAGGCGCACACTTACAAATAGGCGACTTGCCTCACTGAATAAAAGGGAAGAACTGGCTCTGCAGATCTCTAATCAGATAGGTTTCAGAGGAAAACGCCAAGCACAGAATGTGACCGGGCTGTTCATGGAAAATGTCACTTTTTTTTATTAATGAGTGAAAACATTAAAATAGAATACCATCAAGCATTATATAATGAAACATTTTAAATTTACCATGTTGAGTAAAATTAATACTGTAGTTTAATGGCAGCGGAGTGTAATGGCATCATTTTCAGAAGAAAATTAGCAGGTTTCGGTAATCTATGGGCCTTGAAGATATTTGAGAACAGAATAAGGCCTGGGTACATTAACTATTTGTGGATGGCCAATGACTCATCTTGATATAAGCTACTCGACCTGATTTATTAGAAGTATAGGTTTAGGGCTTGCAAGTGTGGGGGAAACCGTTCCTAGGCGGCCATCCACGCCAGAGGGGATAACATGAGCAGAATACCACCCACAGGGATGCAGAGAGGGGGAGACCCACACCCCATTACAAATCGCAACCATCTTATCTTAGGCATTTGGCTACATTGTTGGTGAACTTTCCACAAATATGACACCAGTTGCAGTCTCCAGCGCACACTCACCTTCCACTGCACACGCCACCAGCAGCAGCAGGAACATCATCCACGGCAAGGCCATTGTGCGGCGGGGCTGGCCAGAGCAGGGACTAAAGGCGGGCCCTCCAGAGATCCATGGAGCATCGAAAGCAGTCGGAGAAAGGCGGGTGAGAGCAACCACTTCCAGGTGAGTGAGCCATGTGAAATGAAGGAAAAGACGAACCGGGAGGAACCGAGGCTGGGACGAGCTTAGCTCACCTTGGAGACCGGGAGGGAGGCAGGCTCAAGAGTGGACAGTCAGGAGCAAGTTGGTGAACACAAGCAAGTAAAACTGTAAATGGGACCTAGCAGATGGTTTATCCCTGAAAGGAGAAAGATTTGACTAAAGTGAAACCGGATCTCTTTGCCTTGCAAGCTGTCTGTTATGCAGAAGAAAGTGAAATTATAGCGACTGCAAAATGTGTTCTGTGGCGAAAATTAAAATTTTTCCATGCTATCTTGCCAACCCCGTCAGCAGCGTGAGTGCTGATCAGCTACAGTGTTATGGTTGGACAGTCAAGGGGGCAGTAGATAAATGCCAGCATTATGCTCGTGTGTACTATTGGCACTTGAAGGAGACGGTGCACTCGTGCTCCACTGGCAGTTGTCAGGTAGGCACCGGTAAACTCAGCCACGTGGCGTAGGCAAAGTTTTTGCTGAACTCCGCGCAAAAGTGGAGCGCGGAGCAACAACAACTCCGAAATTCGCCCATGGAGCGGAGTTTCCCGCCAACTCATATACATTATATTCACCAATCAACCCCTAATACCTAGGTAATTCCCCACTTAACATCCTCCTCTCCCCGGCAGTTTCTTCGACACCGACCCATAACACTGGTCAGCTCCGCTAGACAGCGTCCTCCACTCCAGGTCCCATCACAGAGGGCTCATGTGGAAAGTTCACGGAGGTGTAAGGTCTTACCAGTAGACCTGTTAAATGCCAATACAGCCCAGGCGGGGCCGAGGGTAGGATTGCCATTATCCTTGTTTCTCACTAAGGACTGATTCCCACTCCCATTAGAATTTCCCCTTCCTCACTTATTTGTTATTCAACCATGTGGTACGAAGATTACATAAAGTTGCTTACTGATCTAATTCTCATCATCGTCAGCCCCTCCGGGGCGTCACAGTATGTTCCTTGCACTGAGATTTGCATTTTGTCATTGTCAAATGTATAGTGCCCAATACATAAATTCTGTGTCACATTTTTGAATCGGTCACAACAACGTTAATAAAGGATTGAAATACAGACTTCCAATCTTTATTTCAAATGTTAGTGGGGTTGACACTGCTAAAACATCCACCCTTCTGAAAATCCATAAGGAAAGAAAGAGTATCATCGGAGGCATCCTTAACTGGTTTACTTACTACCTGGAAAACCAAGGTCAATGCATCAAAATCTCAATGCAACACCTCTTTACTCACATAAGGCATACCTCAAAGGTCCATCCACTCTCCCACTCTTTTCAACCTGTAAGTAGAGCCTTTTACATTCCTTCTAAAGAAATAAAGAAAAACAAAATTCCGGTGATTTATATGCTGGCAATATTCAGCTTTACATGAAATATGGCTCGCCAAATGACACTGCATTCCTTATTCAGACCCAAAGAAATCCTTGATCTGACCCTAAAAAACAATCAGTTGTGGATGATAGTTCAAACCATTTTACCCTAAATCCCATGAACACAAACGTTTCTCCTAATCCCCCTTTACATTATTTAATTTCTAAACACAAATGTCTTAAGACTTTGGGAGTGCTAGGGTGTTATCCTGATAATGGAGAATCCCTCAATGGGATTCATTATAGATAAGAGCATGCATCCCCAAGGAATCATTAATGTGATGACGAACGGGTCACAATACCAGTAGAAGCCCCTACAAGGAGTAAACCTGATTTCAAAATAGTAAGTCTGTCATTGGTATTTACTGAGATTGAACCATGAAAAGTCCCTCTCACATAAATGCCCAAGCTCCGCCAAGCCCCACTAAAAGCTGCTCTGTGTGCCACTGTCAGACTGGTCCCAGGTGTAGGAAAATAGATCACATAACACCCCTTCAATCACCCTCAAATGGCTCCCCATAAAAGCAAAGTAACGTTTCTCCAACTAGCCTGCATCACCCAACTAGCAAACAATCATGGAACTTCGAGGGGGAGGAGCCTAGCCAGGCTGGAAAATGGCCGCTCTTTGGAGAGGCTCTGCCGACCGGAATCTACAATCCAGCATAATCCTCTACAAAGCGGGACCGATACGACCTACTTGCTGTAGCGGACATGGTGTGAATGTATCTGCACTTTTGTGGCTAAGTTTGGACTGTCGGGAGCCACAGGACGACAGATCTCCTTGTCTCGGAGGCGCTGCCCCCGGAGAACTGTGGCCTTGACCTGGGGCTGCAGCACCTGGAAGCGAAGGTGCCTGCTGTGAGTGGAGGCGTGGGGCTGCCCAGGAGATGCGTGGCCATCTGCGATCCAAGCGCTTGGGTCACCCAGTCCCACTTTTTCTCAAGCAGATGACCGGAGGACGCGGACCAGCCGGATGGGACCAGACTGGATTTGCGTGGAGCTGCTCGGCGCAGACGCTGATGCTGGGCCTATGCTCCACGGTCCCCATTCTGAACATTTGAGGCGTGATTATCTTCCCTGCTGCACAGTCGACTCTTGAGCGCACTTGGGTCTGCACACAACTGTAAGTACCTGCCTCTCTCCCAAAACCGGTCTCAGGATACTTGTTTACGGTCCAGGGAAGACATGGCTTGGCAGTTCGGGCTGGGCTGTTCCCATGAGGCACAGTGTCAAGACTGATTTGCATAAAGCTGTGTCTGAACTGGGGTGGCGAAGTGAGCTAAAGAACGATGATGGATTCAACCCAGATCTATGACTAGGGGTGAGTGTCTGAAATGTTTCAGCGCTCCATCCATCATCTCCTGGTGTTTGCTTCCCCCCCCCGACCTTCGCCATTCTAAGCACCATTGCAACGACACTGCTCTATGATGGCGCTGGTCTGAATTGCTTGACTGCAGCGTGTGCAGGCCCACTTGGTGGGCAGCATGATGGAAATGGCTAGTTCATAGGTGGCCCCATTGGCGCAGATGGGCCTGCAAACATCACTCTTATTAGCCCGTGTTATCATTGCAGGGCCCGCCGCGACCCCTGGAACCGCTTGCGCTCTCCTCAGGCAGTAAGCCCATATTGGAGACTGGCGGGATAGCACTGGTGAACTGGTGTGAGGGAAGCCCCGGGTGCACCGCATACAAGACAGAGGCCGGTACTTGACTGGGGAAGTGCAAACTGACATGCTCAGCAACACTTGAACATCTCCGCATAGACAGACCTAAGCTAATTGGTGATAAAAACCAGCTGCCCCTCCATACTTCACGCCTCCACTACACTTGCTGCAGGCTCGGTGCCCTAGAACTTGGGACTCGGAGAGAGGCAGGACCCCAAGTGGTGTGCATCTGGACCTGGGTAGCCTACAGTGTTCCACGGCCTACAGACATTATGGGTAAGCACAATACTCTGCAACCCAAGCTCACATTCGAGAGCAGACCCTTCACACAACAGGTGGAGCAAGAGACTTGAGCTGAATGCCTCAGAGCACAACACATCCCAGGATTCAGATCTCAAAGAAATATTGATAAAAGTCAAGACCAGCTTGAGAGCTATTAACACAAAACTTGACATTCTCACTAGCTGCCTTGACCACATGATACAAATGTTGGATACACACAAGACTCAACTGGACCATGTCGAGAACCACGTCTCTGTTGTAGAGGATGCCCAATCTGTCTCCAGAGAACATACGCTGTACATGGAAAAGGTCCAGGCACTGATAAAAGCCAAGTACGATGACCTTGAAGCACGATCAAGGAGTAACAACCTCAGGATTACTGGGATCCTGTAATCCACAGCGATAACCAAGAAGGAAGACTGCGTGGAGGCACTACTTACTACATGAGCTTTTTGGAGAGGCGCTGTCTCTGGTGTTCACTGTGGGGAGGGAACATTGATCTCTGTCCCCCTCACACCCCGGCTCAGCCCATCATCGCACACTTTCTAAATTATAATGAGAGAGACTATACTGCTCCTTGTTCATGAGCGCCAGGCTGTACGCCACCAAAGCAATGACTTATCTTTATAAAATGCAGTTACAGAAAGCCAAAATTCCTTATGCTCTCTTGAGTCCAGTGAAACTACAACTCACACATGAGGGTAAGTAGCATTTCTTCATAGATGCTAAAATTGCTCTCAAATTTGCAAAGACTATCACGCCACCGAGATGCTCCCCTGACACCTCGCTGCATCACACTACAGAGGCACCCTCGATAACAATGAATAGGGGAACTGCTCGTTGGCTGTGGGCTGCGACTACTGTTCTAGTCTCATCTCTGTATAAATGTTATAGAACTGTAACATTGCCGCTCAGCAGTCATCCCTTCTACTAGCGCCTACTGCCGCATTCATATTTCCATTCGGCCAGCTGTGTTTCAATATTGGGAGTCATCCCCCATTACGGCCACCCAGCCTTAATTGGTAGGGTGTATGCTCGGCTCTACCTGGCCCCCAGGGATAAATGCCAGTCTGATTGCCTTGTCTGCTACTTGGGAGGGAGTAAGGGAGGGAGGATACGAGTGCTCAACCATGTCAGAGTTGAAGTGGGAGGTGGGATGGCAGGATTGTTGTACACAGTACGTTTTTCATTACTTTGTCTTTGCTTTCACTTGGTCTCCGGACGATACATTACCACTAGTGCCACATGCAGCATTCTGTGTGTTGAGCCCCATGTCATGCTTTGCATCGATCTTGACAGTAGCTGTTTGCTATGACAAAAACAAAATGCCTTACCCTGGATTATGCGTGGTCTTAATGATCACAGATAAGCTTGCCTAGTGCATGCATATTTAATTGCCCATCACACAGACATTTGTTTCTTACAGGAACTCCATCTCACCACGCACCCGGCCCAGGTTTGCACGCCAAATGATGCAGCAAAATGCACACCTCTCTATTCCAATTTTGACAGGGAGAGCGCCATTCTGATTCGCAGAGGTCTTGCCTGTCAACTCACCGACTTTGTCGTGGATAATGAAGGCCGATATGTCATACTGGCTGGCACCCTATACAGACAGCCCGTGACCCTTGTCGCCGTATAAGGTCCAAACACAGAGGATCCGAACTTCTTTTCTGAGCTGTGAAGGTTGGTGGCTAGCATGGGTTCTGGGGCCATAATCTGAGGGGCTGAGGAATTTCAACGTAGCACTTAATGATCAGCTTGACCGTTCTGGATCCTCTCACTTCAGCAGTTAATATAATCATGCAAGACAATCACATGTATGACACTTGGAGACTAACGCATCAGGGAGCAAGGGAGGGCACCTGCTTTGCGACACATCACTATGCTTGGTCCAGGATAGACCTGTGGTTGGTGTCCGAAGACGTCCGGACGTGGAGTTTGAAAGTGACACATTTGTCCCGCACCTTCTCTGACCACGCTCCTGTACTTTTGGGGCTGACTGTCCCTCAGGCTCCCCCTCATGCCTCTCTTGGAGACTCCCCACTGGGGGTGCTGCGAGACGCGGTGTTTCACGAGGAGATCCGTACAGAAATAATCACTTATTTTGCACACAGTGAGGATTCAGAGAGCTCCCCCATCTGCGCTTTGGGAGGCATTTATGGTCGTGATACGCCGCGTCTGCATTGCTTAACAGTGCAGCGTCCTCTCGGCTATACATGGACAGCTAAACAGATTGGAGACTGACATACATGGTTTGGAGAACGAGTACTTCCAGACCAATGACTAGGCTATACTTGCCATGATCAGAGAAAAATCTCTACATATGCTGAGGAGGTAGCCTGCAAGAATGTCTATTTAGGCCGCGATGCATAGGCCCGACGCTATGGGCCGGGAGATTGCCCAGGCAGAACTCTAGGCGGTTTGCTTTGCAGGCCACACGCCTCCACGTATGTGTCTGCGCTGGTAGATGACTACTCTGGTTACTTATGAAACCCCCAAGGGCCAACTACATACAATGTCCTTTTTCTATTCCTGACTCTATTCAGCCACTCTAATATATAGTCTGCAGGAACTCACTGAGTTTTTTGATACCATGCAGCTCTTATGGCTGGACAATGCCCACAGGGAGTATCTAGATTCCCCCATTATTACAGAAGAAATAATCCAGACGATTAACTCTTTCCCGGGGAACAAAGCACCTGGCTTAGACGGCCTTACTACGGCGTTCTACAAGGAGCTCGCATCTTTGCTAGCCCCCCACTTTCTAGTGGTATTGGAGGACTCCTGCCTCCCTTGCTTAGAGAGGCTGTTATTGCATCCATTCTTAAGCTGGTCAAACCCACATTTAAGTCCAATTCCTACAGGCCGCTATCACTGATCAATGTTGAAAATAAAATGCTTGCAAAAATCCTAGCTAAATGTCTGCTACCCTTACTTCCAGACAGAGTACGCCTAGATCAGCCCAGATTTATCCCCGGACACTCCACCTCTCACAATCTCCGAACTATAATTGCTGTCATGCATCATCTTAACATGAGGGTGTCCGTGGTGGCAGCGCTGCTTGTCGCCATGAAGGGCTTTAATTCTTTAGAATGGGCTTATTTTTCCCCGCTACATGAACGCCTGAGATTTAGCCCATTTTATACAATAAAAATTGTACCCCCTACAGCTCAAATTCCTCTTAACGGATTGCTATCAGACCCCTATCCAAAAGGGGCCTGATAGTCTCAATGTATGCATACAACATCACCCTCTATGTGCATAACCCACGCGAGAATCTGGCGCCCATTACTAGAGAGGTCATCTGGTTTGGGGGATTTTCTGGCATTCACATAAACTGGGCAAAGTCAATACTTTTCCCCGCTCACTGACAACACGCGCCCTTTCCATACAGAATACCCCATGAGCTGGCCTCCGCCCCGGTCTGCTAACTGGAAGTCTGGTTAAGCCGAAATCTGGAGGAGCTCTGAAGACCCAATTATGGGCGCACGATGGACTGGCTGGAAGAGAGAATTCCTGTCTGGTCTGGATTGCCTCTCTCCCTCACCGGGCGGATTGACATTGCCAAGATGGTGGTTCTCCTCAAATTTCTCGATCTCTTTTCCAATATCCCTATCCCACTTACTGCCCAATTTCTAAAGCGCTTACAGTCTAATCTGGTTTCCCTGGTTTGGGAGTGTCGACAGCCGCACTTCTCCTAGGCTGTGCTTACACGGCCCCTTTCCCAGGGCGGCATGGGAGCGCCAGACATGACGTTTTATGCTCTTTGCACTCAAACACACATTCTACATCACTGGATGAACCTGATGCCCTACCAACCACATGTTGTGTAGAGAGTGACCATGCAGATCATTGGCCTTTGTCTACAGCATTGTATGCCCCATAAGACACCATGGGAGGAGGTTGACACTGTGATGAGTGTGTGTTGGGCTTTAAACGGATTAAGGAAGCGAGTCAGACTGACCACTCTATATGCACTAGGTCGTAATCTCCTGATGTCGCCGCTGCACGACAGAGCTGCTTAGGCGCGGGCACTCAGGCAGAATCTAATCACATTTTCGGACTTCTACCCAAAATGCACTTTCTTACAGCCCTGGACACCTCAGCTCCATCAACAGATGCTACACTGGACCTATTTAGGTCGAGCTGGTGTAGCAATGCGAAGCATTGCGTCCAGCGAAGTATCTATTGTTGGCCACTTCCTGGGAATCTGAGACAGGGGATGTGCACGCGCAAGTCCTCGGCGATTTCACCTCGTGGGCGCGCACGCCCAGCCCGGCGCCGTGCACATCTCCTATCCCAAATTCTCAGCAAGTGAATAACACATCCCCACACACAGCCACACTCACGCATGCACACGCACGCAACAGCCACACTCACGCATGCATGCACACACACGCGCGCAGGCGCACACACACACACACGCTCCTCACCGCTGCTGTCGGGGACAATCCTTCATGGAGCGCCAGGTCCTCGGCTCCCGATGGATGGGCGGGCGGGGGCGATGCGACCAGGGGCTCCAGACCAAGGACAGGCTGACAACTTCCAGCCTGCTACCTTTCTGCTGCTCCGGCGGGACCTGCGGTGTGCTGCGGGAACGGCGGCTGCGGTGCACGGGCGCGCAGGACGGCGGCTGCGCAGTATTCGTAGCCCCTGCCCTTTGGCCTCCTCGAGGGCTCCGGCCTGCTAGCGCGCCATTGGCCGCTGCTCCGGTGTTGGTGATGCACCGATCCCAATGTTGCAATGCAGATGACCGCACGTGGTAGACAACATTTCACAATATACTATCTCCCCGCTCATGACATCACTGAACATCATTTCTTTGTCACAGCATCGACAAACGTGGTCTCATAGTCGACATCACAACCAACACACGACCTCACTGCAGATGACGTGGTTTCATTATACTTAGGCCCTTGAAAATGAATACCATAGTAACAGAGACAAATTCTGCTATGTTCAGAACATACTTCATTGTATGATAAACGGTACCTCACCTTACAACAAAGGGAATCTAATATTACATGCTTTTTTATGGAGGGACACAGGCCAAAATACACTTACTCCGGGCACACGGTTTATAGGGGTGGCCTTGAGTGTTCATTCCGTAGGAAGGTCTGTCAGATGCTGAGGGGGCAGAGGTCACGTCTGCTCATCAAGGTTGAGACGGAATACATAGCCCAAAACGTCAGCTAGTTGATGGTGTTGTTCGTGTGGGCTGTAGGGGCAGGTGGAAGTACATTCGCACTATCTAGACTACACGTGTACCCCATCTATGTAACAGTAAGGTTTGCATGCGTTGGTAGAGGGGAGCGAGTTGTGTGTATGAGACTAGAAATACAAGAATCATGTAAAACTGAGATTCTCAAATGAAGAACCCACTGAGATCTCGTGTGAGCCAGCCGAGTGTACAAGTTACTTCCGGTCAGTTTCGTTGTATTAGGCACCTCCCAGAAGTCTCCCTCTGACCTTTCCCGTTATACGTTCTCCTCTTTAATATTTAATAATCCACGTCACAAGGTGCTGCGGTCTTAGGGGCCTGCCTGGTTGGTCCAGGTTGGAATAACCCTTAGTGATGCGACTCTGCGGTGTCATACTTGATCGACGAGGCTCGGCGAGCAACACGGACAACACCGAAGGGCTCACATGCTAACAAACACACTAAGAAAACGCAGCCATACTGGAATAAACATACTAATGTCTAATCGCCTTACAGATCAAAGATGACTTGATGGTCTGGGTGTAAGAGGTGTTGGTTAACTTCTCATAATAACCTCCTGAACTCCTTTTCCCCTGTTGGCTCGATCTCAAAGTCACAGCACCACTCAGCGCCAAAGAATCACTCAGCACCCCTCAACGCCACAGCACCACGCAACGCCACAGCACCACTCAACGTCACAGCACCACTCAACGTCACAGCACCACTCAACGTCACAGCACCACTCAACGTCACAGCACCACTCAACGTCACAGCACCACTCAACGTCACAGCACCACTCAACGTCACAGCACCCCTCAACGCCACAGCACCACTCAACGTCACAGCAGCACTCAACGTCACAGCACCACTCAACGTCACAGCACCACTCAACGTCACAGCACCACTCAACGTCACAGCACCACTCAACGTCACAGCACCACTCAACGTCACAGCACCACTCAACGTCACAGCACCACTCAACGTCACAGCACCACTCAACGTCACAGCACCACTCAACGCCACAGCACCACTCAACGCCACAGCACCACTCAACGCACCACTCAACGCCACAGCATCACTCAGCACCACTCAACGCCACAGCACCACTGAATGCCACAGCATCACTCAGCACCACTGAATGCCACAGCATCACTCAGCACCACTGAATGCCACAGCATCACTCAGCACCACTGAAGGCCACAGCATCACTCAGCACCACTGAACGCCACAGCATCACTCAGCACCACTGAACGCCACAGCATCACTCTGTGCAACCATTCAACAACAACTGGTTCTAATATGTTCTCTCAATGTTTCAAGCTTTATTACAAATGTCACAAAAAGATGTTAATATTTCACTTCTGTTCTTGGATTTTCATCACAATAAAATACACTGAACATAATCTTCCCCAAAGTTATTTACAAAAGTTTAAGCTATTGCCATTATAAATTACAATAACTTTTATTTAAGTATTAATTATTAAAAAAATAAAAGGCATTGTTATTTGTTATATTAATACATCTAAGTCATGTAAATACAACACATATTGCATTACAAATGCTATAGGTGTCACGTTTGCGAAAGTTAAAACTATTGGCATTGTAAATGAAAAAGCTATTAATATCCTTAGTTTCAAAACCAACACATAAATAAAATATTTGTAATTACAAATACCAATAGCTCAAACTTTTCTAATGCGAGACCCATTGCATTGCAAATGCTTGTTTCTGTATTATCAGATCAGAGCCACTTGCCGAAATCTCCATGACATTTTCCCAGCAAACCCTCCGATATTCCTGACACTAGACCATGTGCTTTCAACACCTTCTCCTCGCAAGATAATTACCTACCTTTATACCACCATGCAGTCTTTCTACTCAATTGTGACCCCGAGTTCACATGTTGCTTGGGAAGCAGATGTGGGCACCTCTTTGTCAGACTCACAGTGGGCATTTTGTTGATGGCAACGAGAACTACTCTTGCCCAACTACAGACACACCGCCTCATACATTTTAAATTCTTGCACCGAAAATAATGTACCCCCCTGCAACTATTTAAAAGCCCAGCACCCATTGCCTTAGATGCGCTGCAAGCTACTTTTCTTCATCTGGTGTGGCATTGCTCTACTTAGGCGAAGTTTTGGAGAGAAGTTTTTTCCATCATACATGTTATCACAGGGCACCGCATTTCTAACACCCCTCTTATTGGGCTACTGGGATATGTTAGGGATCTGCTGCCTGTAGACAGCAGGCTCATGGCCATGCTGCTTGGCAAAGTGAAGAGTGGCCATGTACTGGGGGCGGGCATCCAGCACCTACGATCGCTGCATGGCTGGGAGACGCAGCATATTGTTCTGAGAAACTAACCCTTTATTGGGTTCCGATGACACCACGGTCCAGACACAAGGACATTTGGGAACCTTTACTGGCATACCTGCGCACCTGCCCCTTCCCCTCCTGCTGTTGCATCCTCTGCAGCCCCGATTCTACTTGTTCAATAATATCATTTTATTTACTATGACTTCCAGACCTGCGTTGAGCTCATATGCTACTGTCTATATTGAACTCATGCTACACTGCTGTTTGTGGTATAATCAGGCACTGAGCCTGTTAGAAATGGTACATCTCCTCCAGGTATATATGCATACTATGTTATGATGTGGATCTCACTATTAGCTACCGTCTTATGATGAAGACGCGCTTTACAAACCCTGACTGATTGAAGAATGTAATTGCCACTCTTTAACCCCCCCCTTTTCTGCTCCTACTTTCACCTACCTTATATTACTTGAAGATTTATGTTGCTGTATTATCCGATGTGCAATATTGTTCTTTCCTCTTTTGAGGTTGGCTGTAAGTTATCCTTGCTTAAGAAATGCCAATACATTTTTTGGGGGAAAATCCTGGAAATTCGAATTTCCTTGCACGCAAACTGTCCAATTTGGTTGGTCAACTCTCTTTAAATTGTTCAAATATGCTATTGCTGGAAACTCCAACTTTGAAAAAAGAAAAAACACTAAAGTAATGTTTCTCCAAAAGTTCATCCTTAGTCTAGCAATACATTCCCACAGAGATCAGGACAACCAACTACTATGAAACCTTTAAAAAAAAAAAAAAAATGAAAAGTTTGCTGTTCCGTCGACACATGTAAATCTAAACGTTTCTCCACAGGTTATGTGGAAATTATATCATCATTCATTTATATATGACAGTCCATTTTCAAGCTATATTTTGTTTATTTCCTCCAGGGTTCCTTCTCCCTGACCATGTTACGGTTTATCTAGATTTCTAACTGGTACCTTTTTCTGTTGCCTATGACGTTGTTGTGTGCTGCATCACATAACATGATACTATTTAAAGCATTGTCTCACCTCACTGACGGCTGGTTTGCACTATGTAAAATAATTAGAAGTGATTTACCAAAGTTACCTTGAAAATATGGCATGAATCCTGCCCACCTGAGTCTAGGCTGGGAAATATGCTCCAGAGATTTGCTTTTGTACCCCAATTCAAGAATTCCAGGAAAGTTCATGATAACACAGCGGGAAATGGGGAGGTTGAAATTCTTGAAGGAACCTTAACCACTGAAAACGTCTCTGGGTTGAATTCAATTATTTTCTTTTATTTGTCTGTGAAATTACTTAAGTTAACCAAGAAGAGGTAAATTGAACTTTGCCCAGCCATGAAAAGGTAGTGAACTAGAACAGAAGCAGTGCAATAACCACCCAGAACAAGGGGGCATATACACACAACAAGAAGAATGTTTTCTGGCGGATACAACAATAATTTCACATCACCTAATGACAAGAAATGTTCCAAAGCATGTAATTATTTCAACCATAAGTTTGCAAAACTATTACCCTGTGCTCAAGTGATCACAAGGTGTACAATACCCAAACCAGTACAAAAGTATGCATGACAAATAAAGGCAACAGAACAATTCATTGATTAGGACAAGGCACAAATCTAAGTATATGAAAAATGAAAAAAAAAAACCATCAAATCAAGAGTCCTCATTGCCAGAAATGTTGATGGTGTTTCAATCCTATGGCATTTAAGAGCCATCATCAGGAGTAGGAAATCAAATAAAGCAATTCCAGAGCAAGATCTCTGTTGGAACAATGCGTTATAATAAGAATAAATTGGCAGATAAATCACGAGCACCATAAGATCAAGTTTGGTTGTCCAGACACGAGTCAAGGATCACTTGGCTGCTTCGAAACAGCAGGTGAAGTGTAGCCTCCTGTTCTTGCTGTGCAGCAACACAATAAGCAGTGCAGCCTGAGGTGCCTGGTCATGCACCCTAAACTCTAGATGCAAATCAGCGGTACATCGAACTTCCGATCCCAGATGACATACCCATCCAAATTATAAGAGACCTGCTTAGTGAAAAACAGCATTAGGTCTTAGAGGGTATCAGGGATAACGCCAACAGGGCTATACCATTTCATGATTACTTAGGTTCTCATTCAGAAAACAACATAGGTTGTCTGTGCAATGGCAAAGAGAACGTAGGAACCATTGAATGGAAAGCTACTTGGAGGAATTCCAAGTGGTTTACACTTAATTTATAAGTTTCCAGCTATAATTGTTTTTGCTGCCTAAGTGAGGCTCCCTAACTAAGTTGGATGGTGTTGGACCAGGCCCTTTTTGCAGGGTTATTCTCAAACAATTTGCCTTCCTCCTGTATTTTTCTAACGTTGTGTTTGCTGTTTTTATGACTCTGGGCATTTTACCACTGCTGACCAGTGCTAACGTGCAAGTGCTGCCTGTGTAAATTGTATTGGTGATTAGTTTATCCATGATTGGCATATATAATTTACTAGTAAGTCCATAGTAAAGTGCACCAGGTGTGCCCATGGCCTGTAAATCAAATGCTACTAGTGGGCCTGCAGCACTGATTGTGCCACTCACATGAGTAGCCTTATAAACATGTCTCAGGCCTGCCAATGAAGTGTATGTGTGTGCAATTTAAACTGCCATGTCAACTTGGCAAGTGCACTCACTTACGAGGCCCAAACCTTCTCTTTTATTACATGCAGGGCACTCCTAGGGTAGGCCCAAGGTAGCCCCTTGGGCGGGGTGTGGTGTATTTAAAAGGTAGAACATGTACTGGTGTTTTTTTTTTTTCATGTCCTATTCTTTTTTTATTGATAACATGAGGTCATAGTAGCAAAACAGCAGTATACAAATCACAGTGAGAAAGCAAAAGAAGAATCAGAAAGAAAATAAACTTATATCTTCACAATTCCATATTATACAAATTATCCATATTATCCAAACTAGATATATAGAGGAGTAGCAGAGTAGGTCAGAAAACAGAGATACGAAGTAGAATCAAGAAAAGTTCAAAAAGACAGATATAATTGTACATGATATTTTAACTCTACATTTACACACATTCTTCTCAGAATTTTCAAATGTATGCATTGACTTGGTCCCCTAATTTTAGCTAATGCGAATTCCATACTATATATGTCTTTGACAATACCCCACCATTCCACCGTCGTCGGTGCAGTTAGTGCGATCCATGCTTGAGCTATAGACAGCCTAGCACAGGCCAATAAGATATTTATAAGATCCCTCTGATCGCCTGTCTGTAGACCCAATAACACATCTGATACAGAGAGTAGAATCGATTTTTCAAGCTTTTGAGATATAGTTGTTTCAATTCCCTGCCAAAATTTTTCAATGATGGGCTCTGAAAGAGCATGTGTGCCAGGTCAGCTGCAAATAAATCGCATTTTGGGCATTTACTCCGATCACTAATAGAATTGCCTAGTGACCATTTCGCTATCCATTCTGCAGTATAGTATATTAGGCAGATAGTTCTATATGACTGTAGCTTCAAATTTGAGGAGTGTACTATTTTGCATATATTATTAAGTGCAAATGAAATCATATTAGCACTAATAGTAAACCCCATTTTCTGACTCCACCCAGCGGCCAATCTTCCACAGTCATCTACTCTATACAAGTTAAATCCTTTGTATCCGACACTTATCAGTGATCTATCTTTAGCTACATATATACAGTCCCATATATCAGAATCTAATAGTTTAACAAGTTTCATACTTCGTAAAAAATAATCACAAATTTGATAATATTTGAACCGCATACCCTCTGTAGCATTATATAGAAGTTTCTGACTATCATACGTTAAAAACCCGGTGGAGTCGTAAAAATCTCCTAAACTTTTGATGCCCAGGTTAGCCCATTGTCTTCCATCCCCCACATGAAAAATGCCTGGGAGAGCTGGGCTGTCCCATAATGGAAGCTTGGGATGATACATTGGTATTTTATGTTTATTGATAATAGCCCTCCTGATAAACATTGTATCACGTGCGGTCTTAAATTTAACGCGTTTAAAGTAATTCGGGTCGTTAATGCGATACAAAAACATTTTAGATTCGGCTCCCAGCATAAATTCATAATAAAAGAGAGGACTATGGCTAGGGTTTAGCAGACAACGGGTGCGTCCTAAAAAGGCCGACCAATAATACCCCTTAAAATCTGGGCGATCGAGACCCCCTTGACTGAATGGGAGTTTCAGTATCTCTATCGCACGTCGTGATTCTTTTATAGCTCCAAATGAAACTACTTAATAGCCTTTCTAGTCTCTTGAAAAAAAGTGTTATTAATACGTAAAGGAATAGACCAAAATAAATAAAGGAAATTAGGGAGTATCTTCATTTTAATTAAGTTTATCCGCCCAATTATACTAAGAGGAACTTTAAGCCATTTTTTTAGTGAGCTGATTGTCTCTTAATAATGATTCGTAATTTGATGTCGCTATTTCTTCTATATTAGCTGAGATTTTAACCCCCAGATAAATAGCAGCCTTACATATTCCCTGTTCCATAGTCAGAGTTTTGTAATTCATTACTACTTGTGTTTTATTTGTATTTAGTCGATAACCAGAGACAGCCCCAAATTTCTCAGCTTCGATTACGATACCTTTCATTGCTTCTACCACATCAACTGAATAGATGGCAATGTCGTCTGCATACACCGTTATTTTAAGAATATTTAAGCCTGAGACAAGTGGTATTATGCATGGCTGAGTTTGTAACGCCATTAAGAATAGTTCCATAGATAAGTCAAATAATAGAGGTGATAGAGGGCACCCTTGACGGGTACCTCGAAATATGGGAAATAGCATTGATTGCATCCCTGAAAAACAGACTTTGGCACAAGAGTTATCATACAGGGCCTGCATCCACTGTAAATATTACCCTTTAATCCCAAATGTTTTCAATGCAGCCAGAGATAGTCCCAACCCACTTGGTCAAATGCTTTCTCAGCATCTAATAGTATCATACCGAGTGGGGCTGAGTGGCCGTGTTTATGTGGGTCGTAGTATCCCTGCCCGGGATAAACCCATGTTGTTGTGAGGATACCAGCCCAGCTATTATCGGAGCGAGGCGATTTGCTAATATTTTTGCAAAGATTTTCGCTTCAGTATTTATAAGAGAAATAGGTCTGTATGACCCACATTCATCAGCTATTTTATCTTTTATGAGGAAGAAAACAATCTGCGTAAGATTCCATGATTCAGGTGCTTTTCCTCCCTTTCCAATATGGTCAACTACCATAGTAAATAATGGGGCTAGTTTCTCAGTGCATTTATGGGACTTCAGTTCTAGATCCAGCTCTTGCTCCAGTTTCAGTCTCAAATCCAGGTTTTATCCCGACTCCGGCCTTATCTAAGGGAACAGAAGAGACAAAGAAAGCACAGATCAAAGCACAGATTAAAGATTCAAAGGCAATAGCTGATAAGCTGGCGCTGGTAGCAGAGCTTATAGGGGAAGACCATATAGTATCTTTGGATTACTCTGGCATGCTTGATGTAGCTAACCAACCAGACCTGCCAGATGCAATATTGAATACGTTAGACTCACTAAACCTTCAGATACCTTCTTCTAAGGCAATCACGGATTCGATCTCGGAGTTGGGGGCAAAGATGGGTGCTGCTATTGACAGTGTGACTGAAAACGCTGACTTGTGTGCGGACTCGGGTCCAGATGATGAATTTGAAGAGCTGGAAGACACTACAAGTAGAACCCCCACTGAAATGAATAAAGGCTTGGCAGGGAAAAAATGAAGAGGAAAATCTAAGAACAAAGCCAAAAAAAAAAGGGGTGTGGGCAATCTGCAGCTAAAATTAAACCTATAGCTGATAATAGCCCTCTGCGGAAGTGGGTGCAAGCAAAGGGCGGGGTTAAGCTGATGATACTTCAGGTATCAGGTACTCTCTCGCCAGTATCGCCAGAAGGAGCGCCTTCGAATGGTAACACAGTAGAAGCAACGTCAGTAACAGTATCTGATAGCCCTAAGCAAGATCTATCAGATCAAATCACACTCCCTGTTATATCGTCTGCCAATGGCATTATTAGTAAGAGAGATAGAGATAACCAGACCGTGGATCTGAGTCAACTGGCCACATAATCACGGATAGACAACGGGGCTAGCCAAGAGGATATATCACTGGGCCTGATAGTTAAGGTCCTTAGTGAGCAGAGATATGAATCACAGCAGCATTACTCACAAGTGGGGATAGATAACGATAAGGTGCAGTGCTCATTAAATTAGTTGGCAAGCAAGTTGGGGGGCCTGACGCAAGAAATGGCAGAGCTCCAACAAAGGGTGGTGGATACTGAAGAATTGACCTCTAACATAGAAGTCTGTGTAAACAAACATGAAGCTAAGATCGTAAGTCTTCAAGCTAAAGTAGAGGATATGGAAAACCGTCAAAGAAGACAAAACCTTCGACTTTTTGGTATTCCAGAAGGGGCGGAGGGGGGAGATCCAAGAGCATACATGGTCCAACTTTTTCAGAAGGCATTCCCAGATCTCTCTGATTGGGACTGGGACTCACAAATGCAAAGGGTTCATAGACTTCCATTAACACAGCGAAATAAGGGCAACCAATATCCTCGGCCGTTCCTGATTTATGGGGGGAATTTCCTGCTAAGACAAGCAGTGTCACTGAAGGCTCGCCCTAATAATCCAGTTACCACTGAATCATTAACTTTCTTTGTCTGGTCGGATCTAAGCAATATCACTATGGAGAAACGCTGGAAATTGCGACAGTACATCGATTCAAGCTCTTGGAGGACAAGCGTTTTTCCAAGAACCAGCACGGCTGAAAGTACTTAAGAATGATCGTATAGGTGGCTAAGATGGCGGCCTGAACGGACGTGCCTCGTGTGGCTCCCCGGCCCTAAGCCCCACTGCACGGCACTATAAGCTGAATCCCCCCTTCAATTTGCTCTAATTTCCCCCAGGAGCACCTCGCCAACACGGAGCAATCCCCGCCGTGTTCCTACAGAGCAGCGACCGCCTGCAGCCCGCGGTGCCTGTCGCCGACATGAGCGGAGCAATGGCGGCGGGGAACTGATACAGCCTACCGGAGCTTCCTAGTGGAGGGGCAGCCTGTGGACCAGTGCACTGAGCGCGGACGGGGGAGAGACGCACCTGGCCCCCCCTTCACCTTGCTCGAATTTCCTCCAGGAGCGGGTAACCGGCGTGAAATCCCCCCGCCGGGTTCCCGCAGAGCAGCGACCGCCTACGACCCGCTGTGCCTGCCGCCGGCATGAGCGAAGAAATGGCGGCGGGGGACTGACGCTGCCCAGCGGAGGTCCCTGGCGGAGAGGCAGCCTACGATTCTACAGCGCTGAGCGCAACCGGAGGTGAGACGCGCCTGGCTCCCGGCGGGGGGCGGTCGGCGGACGTACCCTTGAACCCAGCGCGCCGCCGGAGGGCTTCCAGCTACTTTAGTCCCCGGCGTGGGCCTACACGGGAGGTGGACCCGACCAGCGCGACGAAAACCAGCGCACCGGGCGACAGCAACCCACACCCTGCCCCAGCTCCTCGCTGAGGGCAGCATAGCCGGTAATATTTGCCCCGGAACCGGAGCGCGACCCGCAGCAATCTGCTCTCCCACCCACAGACGCTATCCCTGAGGCCCGGGCGCAGGGCCTGCTGCTATCTCAGCGCCGAATCAGATCAGGGGCCACGGGTGCTCCAGGCTCGAACAGGGGACACGCCCGTGCTGCACCCACGGTGGGGACTTCGTGAGCCTCCCCCATCACTGAAGCCAGTGAGCCCGTCCCGCCGCAGTCTAGCCACCGCAGAGGCCCGCGGCTGGTTCCCGGCCCTCACGAGGCTCCGCTCCGTCGCGGAAGCCCCGCGGCCCACATCAACGGGGACAGCGCCAACACAAGCCCGAGAGAAGACTTGCCAGACCGTGGTGAGCTGCGACAACGACGCTTCAGGAGCTTGCTTGTCCCAAGGATCAAGACGCCTGACGGGTGACCGGCCTACTACACCACCCCACGAGTTGAGGCCTGCCCGGGACACTGAGGGTGCGCTACCGTTTTTGGCGCTCACGATCTTTGCTATGCCCTGGGGGCTCCACCAGGCGGGATTCCCGGACCCCTGACGGGCATGCTCACCCCAAGACTGGCGACCTAAAGCCCCTCTTCTTGCCTTGCTGCACTGCAGAGGCCGGGCCCTGACGCCCGGAGCGACCCGCCCTTGCTCACAGAAGCGCCTGCCCGGGGGACCCTGCACAGCTCCCCCCCGGACTCCCCATCCATCCCACGAAGATCCCGGAACGCCAGCTTGTAGTCAAAGACTCTACGCCTCCCCACCACCGAGAGGGCGTCTGCCGGACCCCTGCAGCTCCCCAGACCCGGATCCGCGGCACCCTGCCCGGGCACCATGGCTCAATCCAATCGCAAAGGGACCCGGAACATCGTGGACCTCATGCACAAAAACGCACCGAAGGGGGATAAAGCGCAGACAATGTCATCCCCGAAGCCCCCAGGCGTCGGAAGACGAAAACGCCCCTATCACCAAGGCCTTCTTGGCCTCCCTCTTCAACACCCTGAGGGAGGACTTTCAAACCCTGAAACAAGAGCTGACCGGGGAACAGCGGGAAATGCGCCGCGACATAGACGGCCTGGGCAAACCGGTGGCATCATTGGAGGAGGCAGACCAGTCCCGCAGCATGGAGGTGGAGAGGCTGCAACAGGAGATCCTTAGGCTTCAAGATCAGCAAGTGGACCTACAATCGCACTCGGAAGACTTGGAGAACCGTTCCAGGCGGAATAACATACGGGTCCGCGGAGTCCCACTGCAAGCCGAGAAGGACAATCTGGTCGAATACCTACAGGACTTGTTCCGGGAAATCCTGGGGGAACCCCGAGACTTTGCGATTCGGATTGACCGAGCTCACAGGGTTGGCATGGCGCGCCGGCGCCCTCGCCGGACATCCTGGCCTTCCTCCCAGACTTTCCTCTGAAAGAACGCATTCTCCGGGAGGCCCGGAGAGCACAACCAATCCGCTTCCGAGACCAACCTGTGGCTCTTTTTCAAGACCTTTCCACTATCACCTTGCAGAAACGCAAATCCTTCCGGATAGCTACGACCTATTTGAGAGACAATGGAATACCCTACTCCTGGGGTCACCCATTCCGCCTGATCTTTAAATGGAAAGGCTCTCTCCATCAGCTCAGGTCGCTCCGTGAAACCTGCACTCTGCTGGACATTGATCTACGGGAGGGATCTGGCTCTAGAGACACCTCCCCACACAGGTCACAGAATGATCCGTCCCAAAACACGGGGGATGGTTGGCAAACAGTACGTCGGAGACCACCCCTGCGACACATCCCGAAACCAGACCCGGCGACAGTTGCTCAAGAACGCGAAGCGGCTGTGCAGGAAGTGGCGGACAACACGGCAACTGATCTGTAAGACAATGTCATCTTGGGGGGATTTTTCTCTCTTCTAAATGTGTCTCCCTGGGGTGACAGGCTGGGGGGCCGCTGACTCGGCCACTGCCATGGTACCCTTTCCATTGACTTACTACGGACCTGTGTCTTACACGAGTAGGCCCGAGACTTTGAACTGCTCTAGTTGGGGGGGGGGGTTTCTGGGGGGGGGGGGGGGGGGGAGACCACCAGAGGGTGGATGGCTATCCTGTTCGATCTGAGAAGGACCAATCTGTTGGGGTTAGGGTGGCCCCCGGGGAATGGTTGGGGATGGGAGTTGCGGGGGGGAACTGTGTTGTGAGTAGAGGGGGGTGGGGATTGAGGGTGGGGACCAGTATGCCTAGGGATTTCTACAGTGTTCAAATGCCACCTATACTCTTCCACGCGCAACAGCGCCCATCGCTGTCATGCTCGGTTGCTTCCACATTCCCGTATGATGACTGACACGCTCAAAGTATTGTCTCTCAATGTAAAAGGCCTCAATAACCCGGTCAAGCGGAGGGCAGTCATCTCCTATCTAGAAAACTCTGACGCTGACATATGCTTGCTGCAAGAAACCCACCTCCTAGCTAAGGACCTACACAGGATGCGCTCCCGAGCCTTTCCCCAGCAATACTTTTCCTCTCTCCCATCCAAGAAGGCAGGGGTAGCCATCCTTGTATCCCGACGCTTTCGGGGACGGGTGGGTGCCAAGACAGGGGAGGTTAAGGGACGCCTTCTGGCCCACACCTTCCTGATAGGGGCTACCGCGTTTACGATAGGCTCCATCTACGCTCCCAACACGAACCAAGAGACCTTCCTGAAAACTGCACTCTCCGAAGCGCTGCAATCACCTCACTCTCAGCTACTTATTAGGGGGGACCTCAATCTTGTCATGGATACGAATAAGGATAGATCCGGGCACCGCTATGGCGATACAGGCGCGCTTTCGGAGGCAGGTAGAGCCTGGTTGCAGGAAAGGGACCTCTTAGATCTCTGGAGGACGATACACCCCCACGCAGCGCGCTACACATTCTATTCCCATGTACATCACACTTATGCGCGTCTAGTTCATTTCTTAGGTTCCTCAGTGCTAGCCCCTCACATCACTGAGATTTCCATTGTCCCAGCGGCCCTTTCTGACCATGACGCGGTGGAGCTGACACTCAAGGTCCCTAAATCACCACGCACCCCTAGATCGTGGAGGCTCAACGAATCCCTTTTACAGAGACCAGCCGTTGTCCAACAACTTCACAAATGCATTTCGGATTACCTCGCCACTAACGATACTCCTGCGGTCTTGATCTCGTCCCTTTGGGGGGCCTTGAAGGCTGTGGTGAGAGGGGAACTGATAGCCATTGCGGCCGCTGATACCAAGGCTCGCAAAGAAAAAAGGGCTGACCTCACAGCTAAAGTGGCGGAGTTGGAAAGGGTTCATAGCCGCACATGCGCCCCGAGAATCTGGCGCCAGTTGAAGGCTGCCAGAGCTCAACTGGCCGGCCTTGACACTGATAGGGCGGAGTTTGCCGCTCTTCGTCTCCGCCACACATATTATGTGGGAGGCAACCGCACCGGACGACTCTTGGCCAGCGCCTTAAAGGCCAAGATTCAGCGCTCGAGGATCACCACGCTCCTGGATGACTCCGGTAATGCTATTGCCGAAGACGCGCAGGTAGCCTCCGCTTTTCGTTCCTTTTATGCCTCCCTGTACAGCACGGACAGAGTGTTGCCGACGGCAATTGACGCATATTTGCAATCTGCTGACATCACGCCACTGTGCTCAGCGAAAACGGAGGCCCTAGACACTCCTATTCGCGCTGATGAGATTCTCACTGCTATCGCCCGCCTCCGCCCGCTTAAATCTCCAGGCCCGGATGGCTTCTCATCCGGTTTTTATAAAACCTTCAGCCACATACTGGCCCCGGTGCTCGCACGGCTGTTCAACTCCTTCGAGGGCCCGAGCTCCATACCGCCGGACATTCTGGCAGCTGATATAGTAGTGCTGCCCAAACCGGGCAAACTTCCGACACATTGCTCTGCATTCCGTCCCATTTCCCTACTTAAATTAGACCAGAAACTATTTACAGGGGTATTAGCGGCCCGCTTGGGCCCATGCCTCCCGGGCATCCTCGAGCTGGACCAATCGGGTTTTGTCCCGAACCGCCAATGCAGCGACAATACTAAGCGGTTACTACACCTTGTGGACAAAACTCACTTTCAGGACTCGGATTCGGCATTACTGGCCATCGACGCGGAGAAAGCTTTCGACCGTGTCGATTGGGCCTACTTGCAGGCTGTCCTGCAGCGCTACCACCTGGGCGATCGGTTCCAAGCCTGGATCGCGAGCTGCTACCACCGCCCCATGGTTCGAGTCAGACTAGGTAGCCTCAAATCGGACCCTTTCGTGATACAGAGGGGTACTCGCCAGGGGTGCCCTCTCTCGCCCCTTTTATTCGCCTTATACGTGGAACCCTTGGCACAGAAAATTCGAGACAACCCCCGCATCACGGGCATCTCCTTTGGCCGTGAACCCCACGTTGTGGGGCTTTACGCCGATGATATTATCGCTGCTTTAGACCGTCCGTCAAGCTCGATACCTGCTTTCCTGGAGGAACTGGAGAGCTTTAGAGTGGTATCCGGCTTCAAAGTCAATCGGGGGAAATCCTTGATCTTACCATTGGGCAGTCACGCCCATCCCAATGCCCCACCGAATGACTTTGGTTGCGACCTACACACCTCCGCACAACTCCCGTATCTGGGGATTACTCTTACTTCCTCCACGGACTCCACAGTGGCCCTTAACTATAAAACGTTGTCCTCCCAAATCCGAACTGACTTTACGCGCTGGTCGAAACAACCCCTCTCTTTGCTAGGCCGCATAGCGGCAGTTAAAATGGCCGTTTTACCTAAAATCCTGTACATATTCCAGACCCTCCCGGTACTACCGCCACCAGGCGCGCTTGCAGACGTACAACACGCTATCCACCAATTCGTCTGGGACAAGAAGCGAGCACGGCTACACAAACAGGTGGCATATAGGAGTGTCGATGAGGGTGGCCTCGGGATCCTCAACCTCCTGCAGTATTTTCAGGCCTCACAACTCCGCTACTTGGTGGAATGGTACAGACCCGAATCCGAGAAAAGGTGGCTATTTCAAGACAGGGCAATGGCTCAGACGTCTTTGTGGAAGGTCCCATTCCTTGCCCGTCAGCATAGGCCACGATACCTCCTTCGCTCCCCCATTACACGCACCATCATGAGAACCTGGGACACGGTGGCGGTCAGGAGAGGCCTAACGACTTTCCCTTCCCCACTCACCACTCTCTTCGATAACCCTGCGTTCCCACCGGGCACCGACCCTCGCGCCTTTCCACAATGGCGTGCTACAGCCTGCCGTTCAGCCGGTCATCTCTTCGATGTGGAGGGATTCCTCCAACTCGCCGATATCGCGCGAGACTATGAAATGACTAAAGCCCGCATGTTCCAATACTTCCAACTCCGCCACTGGCTCCTGCACCCGGACTGTGCTCCCATGGTCGGTCGGCAAATGACGCCATTCGAACGCTGGCTGGTGTCTAAGGACTCGGATAAACACCTCATCTCAGACCTCTACAAGATGTTATCCCCTGAGATCGAACCGGTTAAGACGGCAGGACAAAGACGCTGGGAATCGGAACTTGGCAGAACACTTTCGCCCAACGAATGGGGTTTCATACACTACAGAGCAGCACACACTACCCGCAATACTAGTGCCAGGGAATCAGCGGTGAAACTGGCCATCTATTGGCATCTCACCCCGGCGAGACTCAACCAGGGTAACCCTCTTCGAAGTGCGCTATGTTGGAGGGGCTGTGGCGAAAAGGGCACCCTGACCCATCTCCTGTGGGACTGCCGCGCTCTGCAGGGGTATTGGAAGGCAGTTTTGGATGATATAGACTCCACATTTGACACCGAAATCCCACGCTTCCCAGCATACATAATTCTAGGGCTGCCCAACGCGCTCACATTCCCCCTGAGGTCGCCTCGTGGCAAACAGATGGGCATTGCCATGCAAGCAGCGTCACAACACGTCCTGTCACTTTGGGGGTCGACCACCTTACCCACTCACACTGGATGGTTACACAAACTGTGGTTTACCTTAGGCATGGAACGTATACAGGCCACGCTCACACACACAGCTGATTCACTCCAGAAGACCTGGCGACCACTTCTGTCACTCCTATCCAGAGAATTTCACGAAATCACGTGTCTGAAATACCTCCGCATTCTGCGACTTACGGACCACCCACGAGGCTAAATACGATTCTATACACCTTGATGCACATCAACCTGTAAAAACTATACTGGAAAATCTGGACAACTGGCATACTGGTCGGGGAGGTGGGTGGGGGGGAGCGTTGGGGGGGAGGTTGGGTCTTTCGTATTGTTGTATTTGATCACAGCTCTTACATTGCACCTTCACCGATTTCTAGGCAACGCTTTTCGATATAGGCATGATCAGTTTGTATTCCTGTCGACTTTTAGAGAAGACATTTATGCCGGTCTCGCTCCCACTATATGCCGATTGTATATCTATCGCATTGCAACGCCTGTTTTCTTTGCTCTTAAACTTAATAAAAACACTTTCGAAATTAAGAATGGTCGTATATACTTTTTCACGGACTATCAGGAGGCTGAAAAGATGTTAACCCAATGGAGGGCGGGAGCCGCAGAGAAATCAGCAGGATAGAATACAGATGCCTGCTGCCTGTAATTCTTTGGGGACAAGTGTTATAAGGATACATGGCACTTTAATTTAATTTTCGGGGGGGGGTTCTACTTTGTTTTATCTATGCTATGAAGCGGAATATGCATATTCTTATAAAAAACACATATAGTGTTACCCAAGGTACTAATATGATGAGAATTTGGAAAGCGAGGAGAGGCCACCACTGCTTAGTCTCCTATGGCTGCCAAAACCAACGGCAGCTGGTTAGACAGAGGAATCCTCCTTTAAGGAGAAGGGGTGGGTTGGGGTAAAAATCAATACAAATGACATGAGGGAAATAGAGAGAAAACTAGTGGCAGGAACTCTTGGTTTATGTTATTCTTGGTATATTTTTGTGTTTTCTTCTCATTTTTTCTTCTTTATTGTTTGTCCTTAATACATGACGTAGTAGGAGGGATGGGTAGAAAAGAGGTGGGGAAACTTTTTTTTATTTTCTGAAATGGATAGAATAAAATGTTTAGCTTGGAACGTGGCCGGATTGAATAGCAGGAATAAACAAAGGTTGGTCTTTGAAGAATTAAGGATGTATAACCCACACATAGTTTTACTCTCAGAAACACATATCACATATAAGGACCGCAATTTACTAAAACAATTAGGCTACGATGTTGTTGTCAGCTCTGAGCTAAACACTTCAATACGAGGCGTTGCAATCTTACAGCATAAACAAATTAGAACTGAGACTATCAGGACCTACTCAGGTAAAAATGGGAGATATGCTATTGCTCAGCTGTTGGTTGATGGTAGTAAGTATACGTTTTGTGTAGTGTATAGCTCAAACATAGATGAACCTATGATTATTGATAAGGGTAATATGGAATTACTGGGGTGGGAAGGTGAACTGTTGGTGATGGGAGATTTTAATTGCGCACAGAAGGATACAAAGTTCCCCGGGGGTACAGGGGAAGGGGTTTTACTTAGGTGGAGAGAGTATCAAAGAGAGTGTCTCAACAAGGAACTAAGGGGTTCCTATATCGGAATTAGAGAGCCTCACACACCCAGGGCGTTTAGGTGTGTAATGCACCTTGACCGTAGGGTGTCCAGTGTCATCATTGGCTCACTGCTCCTCGTCAGACCGGCGCTGCAATGTCCGACGGGGTGCTTGGAGGCACCCTTTTGACGGAGGTCTTTTATTCCTTGCCGATGGTGTGTGTGGGTCAGAAGGAAGTGGTGTAGTCAGTGTGGAGTATGTGAATGTTTAAAAAGGGTAACCAGTCCACAATAGGATTTATTGGTGTGGCTGCTTCCCTGATTAAAAGGGGGTGAGAGAGGGGAGTTAGAGACTGTGGTGAGTATCAGGACCTAACTCTACCTCCTAGTGTGGTCAGAGGGGAGTTAGAGACTGTGGCGAGTATCAGGACCTAACTCTACCCCCTAGTGTGGTCAACATGTTTCTCGCCATCCGGCGATTCGTCAGGACCAGGACAGAGTACTACACGTGAAAAGGGGCTTCAAACATAAAGTGAAAAACATCAAATACAACCTCACTGTACCGGTTGAGTAGAGGGCCTAAAGTCCTGCTCTAGTTATGCGACCTGTGGAATAAAAGGGGAACAGACAAACAGAGAAGCAGGTTCAAACATATCTTATGAAAGTATTTGTACTTTAGATGAGGTATTAGGTCACTCTGAGATGTGTTGCTCTCCACATAGTGGGGTGTGGGGGGCGAAAACGTGCAGGGAGTGCATTCATGTGGTTCATTCACAATCTGTTTTATATTAAAACGACTATAGTCTCGTACTGGAGACCTCGGAATGTTATGAATACAGGTTAAAAAAGTAAACAGTTAAATAGCCGAAACCGTCCATGCAGCACCCTAGCCAAGGGGAAACATACAGGGGGACACACCAGCAAATCTTACCCTAAGGGCGATTAGGAGGGCCTCGCAGTCTGCTCCCGTGAGGCCAGCGCTGTTTGGCGGTTATGCCTGCAGGATGTAAAGGGGCAGGTGGATGATTGGTGGTATCAAGCATGTGTGGTGCTTAAGCGGTGCCTGGTGATATATACTCCCTCAATGAGGGGTGGGGGGTTCGTGGCAGGCCCGGATGGGGGGGGAGGGGGGTGTTGTTGGGGGGGGGCGCCGGCGGGCGCGATTTGAGGTTTATAGAGTCATTAAATGGTGACTCTTCCATGAATACTGCCCGTTACACATAGTCCTAGTAATCTGGTAAGGTGAACACGGATAGAGGCAGGGCTCCCTCAAAGGAAACTGGGTGGGATTCGTGTTAGGTGAACGCAACCTGTAGCCTTGGACGCCATCCATGGAATGGCGAGACGGTGGATAACTCACCCGGCAAAGCTGTGGGTTGGATCAGTGTTAGACAGCGCCTGAAGTTGCTGGGTGTGGCGTGTCCTTCAGGGCGGAAGGCGGACAGCATGCGAAGCAAGGTGTAGTTAGTATTTAACTGTCAGCAAGGCTGCCGGGGTATGGTGTAATCTCCCAAGGGAAGGGGGCGATTACTAAGGAAAAATTATCGGGCGGAGGGAGGAGGGAGGGGGGACAGAGCAGGGGCAGGGGGTGGGAAGGAAGGAGGGAAAGGGGGAAAGCGCGCGCGGGTTTACCTTAGTTCGGGCGCTGGGACGCTGGTAACACCTACCCCTCACGCTCGCGGCACCTGGTCAGGGTGCGGAGCGACTGGTGGAGGGTCCAGGGGTGTAACCGCATATAAAGGTCCCGGGACGTTGTATCTGAACGCGCCACAGGTGCGAAGACGATAAGTGTACGTCATCCCAAACCGCATCGGTAGACTAGAACTCCAGGGGATGGAGTGACATACTTGGCGGCCATGATGGAGTGATTAGCGTCATGCGATAAGCGCATGCGCACCAGTGACCCCAGAACTAGGGAGGTCAGGGATACACTGTGGTGTAGCGCGGCAGCCATAATTGAGAGGGTAAATATTCTGGCATAGATAGGCTGGGTGGATTGTACGTTGTGTGCTGCTGTAGCGCCCATGGTTGGAACAGGGCGATGCTCGTGTTATTCAGCTATACGGAATGTTAGAGGGCGCGCAGGGCGTAGTACCCTACTCAGACAAGTATTATAGTGGTCCTGGGGTCCAACCAGCTTACCGTAGTTGCAGGAGCGCTGCATACTCACTGAGTTGATCGGGGGCGATGGGGAGGGGAGAGGGGGGGGGGGGTTTGTAGGGCGGGGGGGTTTGGTTTAGAGGGGGGGGCGGGGGAGGGGCCGACTAGGAAAGTGGAGAAGGGGGGATGATTATGGATTACTAGGGGTTGGGAGTCAGGAGGCTACTAATCTCTAGGGTTTGCTGGCATAACTCAGGCTTGGATACAGAGTGTCCCAAATTGAGACAATGGTTTACCTCGATACGGAGGCCCAATGGACCGCATCATTGAGTCCTACTGTGTCCAGTTGTAGCCATATAAATACAGGCTATGCTGGGAGCAAAGGTAGAACCCATTGATGTGCCCCTCACCTGATGGTACAGTTGGGAACCGTACTGAAAGAAGTTTTCTGTCAGGGCAATGCTAGCGCATGCCATGATGAACGATATGGGGGTTGGAGAAGACCATTCTTCCTGCATTAAAGCAGCTTCCACTGCTTCTAATGTGGCTGCTTGGGGGATATTCGTATATAAAGCCTCCACATCGAGTGTGAGGAGGATGTCCACGTCTTCCCTGCCATCAATAGAGTCAATCAAACGAAGGACATCTCTAGTGTCCTGTAGGTAGGAAGGTATTTGCTTAACAATAGGCTGGAGGAAAACATCACAAAACTTCGACAGTGGTTCCAATAGTGAGCCAATGCCAGAGACTATGGGTCTCCCTGGGACTGGGCTAGTGCCCTTATGAATCTTGGGGAGGGTGTAGAAATAAGGGACCACTGGGTCCGTCGTCAGAAGGAAATCCGCTTCGTTTTTAGAGATCCAGCCATTGGTCTCACCTTCAATGATCAGGCTAGAGATGTCTGTGGTCAGTCTACTGGTAGGGTCAGCCGGGAGGGGTCTGTAGTGGGTGGTATTGGCCAACTGACGTTTGCACTCTATGTCATAGTCAATTGCATCTTGTATCACCGTCGCGCCCCCTTTGTCGGCTTGTTTAATGACAATGGAGGTGTCACTACCCAAGGTCAGAACTGCATTTCTTTCAGCTTTGCTCAGGTTATTGTAGCTGCTGGTCTGTGGTCTATTGTCCAGGGACCTCATTACTGCCCTCTCAAATGTTAGTACCTCGGGAGGAATCATCCCGTCCGTAGGGGTGAAAGTGGAGGGGTTTCGTAGCCCTGTGTCGGTTTGATCAGTAGTTGGTTGGTCTTGGAAAAAGGCCCGAAGGCGTACTTTACGGAACAGTTGTTTGATCTCACAGATTTCCGTGAAGTTGTCTGGGGTGGGGGTCGGTACGAAGCCCAAGCCCTTCTCAAGAATACCCATTTCAATGGGATTGAGTACTCTTTTTGAGAGGTTAACTATTAAGCTCTCCTTCCTCTGGTTGCACTCCTGGTTTCCATTGGGACAGATGTCGACGGCTGGTCCTGCCACTGAACCCCTCTTCCGCCTCTCCGCTTGCGCCCTTTTCCTCTGCCCCAACCTCTGTCGTGAAAAGGGGGGGAGGGGGTTGTTTGAGGGGTAAAATTGTGGGGGCCCTTGTGGATAGAAGGGGTACTGCCACGGGGGCAACATTTGAGGTGGCATTTGGGGTAGTCCTTGGAACATGGGTCCTTGATGGTACCCTCTGTTCTGGTTTGGTCGGCGTTGTTGACGGTTGTTATATGAAGTAGTGCTCCCACTCGAGTCACTACTGGCCGACCCTCTACGGTTGTCAGTGCCAGAGTTCTCATCTGAGGAGTATCCGGATTTCTTGTTGGAGTACCCCTCTTTTAGGTAGGGATACACTTTTTCTTTATCACACCTGTCCAGGTCTTTTTGAAGTTTAGCCAGTTTCTGTTTCTGGAGATATTCTTGGTTATCAGCAATCTCCTAGTTGATTTCTGCAAGCTTTGAAATGAAGCCTGCCTTAGCATTTTTACTGACTCCTGCCTTCATTGTTGTCTCTATCGCTGTGATTTTATCCAGTAGGGCATCAGCCAGTCTCTTGGCTGTCTTGACAATCAGGAAAAGAAGGTCTTTCGTACATTTCCAGGAGACTTGACACCAGTCTCCCTTGAACTGGGTGTCTTCAAGAAAAAGTCTTGGAAAAATGTTAACTATGAGGCCCTGGGGGGCGATGTTAGCTCTCAAGTATTCAGTCATGATTATTCCATGTATAGTTATTCTCAGCCATTCCTTTTTCAGGATGGTGAGTGTTGTCCAATCATCATTTGAAGAGCCTGTAGCGGCTGCTTCTGGTGCTCCGAGGAAAAAAAAAAAAAAAAAAAAGATTTTAATTGCATCATGGACTATGATATCGACACTACTAGACGGGGAGCATTTAAAAGGAAACGTAAAACGAGGGCCGCAATGAGGTAAATAGGAAGAATACATGATATACAAAATGCTTGGCGGGTGCTACATCCTGATATTGCTGGTTATACTTATTACTCAGCTGCGCATAAGTTATGCTCTCGTATAGATATGGCTTGGGTATCTGATAGAATTTTGGAGACAAGCCATATCGAGATCTGCCCACGGGTCACCTCTGACCACAACCCCATTGTTCTTTCTTTTGAAACTAAGACTAGGAAGCAGCGTGCTCGTCTTTTTTCATTTCCTAGGCATCTTTTGTCAAATGAGGATTTTATATTAAAACTTAAGTCACATTTAAAAGAATTTCTTGAAATTAATATTGGCTTAGCCTCACATACGGTGGTTTGGGACTCTTGCAAAGCCAGCATTAGGGGCTTTACTCAGCAATATATATTTAGACAAAATTATGAATGTAAGAAAAGGACAGAAGAAACTATTGCTAGAATTCTCTTAGCAGAAAGACGGATGGCTGAAGCACTTTTGCAAGACCCGACTGAAATAGAGGAACTGGGCTATACCTTAGTTGATCTTAAAACTTCCCTCAAAAACACACTGAGGGAAAAAGGCCTCATTAAAATGAATAAATACCATTTATCTCAATACGAGAGCGGGGAAAAAATAGGTAAAATATTAGCCTACAAAGTGGCGGATGATAGAGACAAAACTTTGATCAAATTAATCAAAGGGCCTAATTTTGTAGCATATAATAATACTCAGCAAATACTCGAAAAATGTGCTAAGTATTATAAGGATTTATATACCCCTGAAAGTAGACCGGTCTTAGGTGATATCTATTCATACTTACGAAGTAACTCGGTGAGCTGTATTGAGGATGAACAATCTAATGTATTGAATAAGGATGTTACATTGTCCGAAATTAGATTGGCAGTTTCTGATCTACCGTCAGGCAAAGAGTCTGGGGAAGATACAATTCCTCTTGAGCTGTACAAAAATTGCAAGGACTATCTCTCCCACATGGTAACATGGGGATTGGCTTGAAATGCCTTTTAAGTGTAGTCTCCCATAGGGACGAGATAGAGATTTGGAGTTTGTGGTCTCTAGATTCACAGTTTAATAATACATCTTTTCGTGAAGTGGGTTTTTAAATTGCGTGTTTCAAAATGCCACTTTTAGAATGTGGCTATTTTGTTGCTTAACTATTCTGTGACTGTCTGTCTGTTGAATACATGTCTAAGTGGGCTGACAGTTGGGCTCTTGTGCATTCACTCTAGACAGTGACACAAAGGGACTCGAGTTGTGCGTTGCATATCCTGATGGCTCATCAAAAGGCTGATGGGCCTTCCAGAACTAAAAAGGTGGGAGGAGTTGTTACTGGCACCTGAATAGAGCTGTGCCTGTCCTCACACAAAGCTGTCTCCACCCAACCCCCTAGTGTGTCTGGAGCCAGGTCAGGGAAAGGTGGTGTCTTGTGCACTACAAAGACCTTCCTTTGAAGTTTGCCTACTTCAAAGGCAGACAAGGGTACAAGGATTGAACCTCTGACACCCCAAAATCAGAACAATTCTGGACTAGGGACATTCTAACAAGAAGAAGAGCTGGGATGTTGTAGGAGGGACTGCCTCTGCCTGTTGTTTTGTTGTGCTGGGCTGCTGTTTGCTGCCTCTTTCCTGGGAGTGAAAGAACTTGACTTAGCTTTCTGTGTCAAGGTTCTCCAAAGGCTTGTTCTTGCCTCCTGTTATGAAGTCTCAGGGCATTCAAAGACTTCGCCTACCAGTGCCTGGGCTCATCTGCTGAGAGCCCTTACTTGGCAAATAGTGCCAATTCCAGTTCCGAGCTCTTGGAAGCGAAGTGTAACCTGGTGAGATAATCCTTGCATCGACTCTCAGCTCCTGTTTTCTCATACCAGCACCGCTGGGCAGCTGAAGATTTGACGCAGCACTGTAGTGGGGCTGAAGAATCGATGCAGCGCCTGCTTTGCGGCTATAAAAACACTGCAGCCTAAGTTCTCAGCATGTGTCACCATCTATGACACCCACTCTGACTCAGATGCAGCCCCTGCTTCGCCACTGAAGAATCGACGCAGCACAATCAAGGCAGAGCGTGTGGATTTTCGATGCATCGTCCCTTGATGCAGTCTCTTCGTCAACGTCGGCTTGCAGGAAGGAACCAAGGCTGGGTGTCCAGAGATTAACGCATCACCTCCCCTGACATTAAGGAACGACGCATCACCTCCCCTGCCTAGCAGTAAGGAAATGATGCATTGCTTTGCTTTCCCAGCGCCTCACCTCACCTGCCCCTGTTTCGTCTTTGAATTTTGATGCATCCAGGGTACTTTGTGCAGCAACAACTAAAACACGCCCATAGATTTCTATGGACTAAACTTACCTAATCTTTATAAAGGATATCTTGACTTGTGCATGTTGTATTTTTGTCATTTTGGTCTTCTTTTATTCAGATAAATATTGGCTATTTTGCTAAACAGGTGTGGACTTTATTTGCAGTGTTTTCACTATGTTCCTGTACAAATGCTTTACACATTGTCTCTTAGCTAAGCCTGCTCGTGCCAAGGGGGAGGGGGGTAGCAGGGGTTATCTTAGCAGTGTGACTCCCTTACCCTGACTACAGTGAGGGTTCCAACTTGGATAGGATGCATACCACTGCCAACTATAGAGCTCCTTTCTAACCGAGGGCTATGCATATAAATGGGAAACAGGTTCACTATACTATAAGGATTTAAGAGGCAGTTCACTGGTGGGACCCAGCAAAGGCAAAATAACTGAGATTGATTGTGTTCTTTCGCTCTTGGACAGGATGTGTTCCACCAGTTCATACGGCTTCTTTTGGGACAGGGACAAGACTGATTTGCATATGGTTGCCATCTTTTGTACAGGGACTTAGGAGCTAACAAATGTTGGAATGCTGGCCTATTAAACAACATTGTGCACATTTCTGTTAGCAGTTCAAAAGCAATTACACCTTAACTTACAAACTGTCTGGCATCCTACAACTGTACTTCTCTGAAAGTTTTTGTAACACAAAGATTGATAACCGTAACTGGATCCGAGGCAATACTGTTTAGAATAAGCGATACGGGTCTCCTATACGAGTACTAACTACACATTGCTGTCCATTCAATACATCAAAAATTGGCTATACGAACATGTGACATGGTGGGGGGGGGGCAGCCTGAGATCTTACATCATGATGGGCTAAATTACTCATTACAATGCTTGCAAGTTGTAAGATTTCTATAGAGGCTTGCGTGACTAGTCTCTCCTGAAACAACAGTAAAAGCATTTCTTTGCGATTAGAGGATGCCCTGAAAGTACAGAAGAGGCTGCTGACTTGCAACTTAAATTGTTGTTTGGCATTCAAAAAGTTCACTCTGTAAAATGTCAGTGCTATCTAGTAACCGACCTTGTAGGTTTCACGAACCTTCACATCTCAAAGCATGCCAGGTTGCTTCATAAAACTATCAGAGGTTCTGGCTCACACCGCAATGTCCAACCTTCAAATCAAAACTGACAGAAACTAAAGAAAATGCACCATTTATAAGTCTGATCTTAAGCATATCGAAGACTGAGCTGTATTCACTAATTTCACTTGCAAAAGATCTTACATTGGGCACTATCCTGAATAAATGTATGGCGCTTAAAACCTTTCTTACCAGAAACGCACTCTGATGTTAGAAGTTTCAACTGCAGAAACTGCTTTGCAATACATTTCAGATGCAGAAAGGAGAGCTGACAGGCAAGAAAAGATAACACAAAGGGCTGCAAACAGTAGGACAACACAACTGTGATAAAATGGGTTGTTGGTGTAGGGGGGAGTTAGCCCTTCTTAAGCAACAGCCACAAACCTTGACAGGGTGAACCACAAAAATCACTAAATTAACCTTTACTTAACTCTGTGGTAGCTTGGCGCAAAATCAGTTACGCTTGACTTAGAGGTAATGTGTAAAGTATTTATGTACAACTCAAACAGCAATAAAGTGAAAACGCCACACAAGAAAATTCCCACACCAATTTAGATAAGAGTAAATTTGAATAAATTATTTTACACCAAAATGACAAAAATCTTCTCGGTAGAACAGAGAGATATGCAATTCTGAA
This sequence comes from Lissotriton helveticus, assembly GCF_964261635.1. Classification (NCBI taxonomy): domain Eukaryota; kingdom Metazoa; phylum Chordata; class Amphibia; order Caudata; family Salamandridae; genus Lissotriton; species Lissotriton helveticus. The sequence goes on from NC_136059.1 coordinate 1,209,163,601, forward strand.
TGCTTAGGGTAACCATAGCGCCTAAAAACACAAATCGGCACTCACGGTTATCTTGTCGACCAAAACTGGGTGAAAGTAACAAGTTTAGGCAATCCGTAAGGGAATGCGGGCTGGATACATGGTCCAGGTGAGTACCGCTGAAATAGGTACCATCTCAAAGTCCGGCACAAATAGTTCAGGTCGAGAAGGCCGTGAGGAGTAGGGAGAGTGTTGCAGATGTAGCGTGAAGAGCAGGCCGGGTTTTGTGGTCGAACATCACTGTACCACGAAGATCCTGCCAGGTGTTGTGGACAGTTGTTGCTGGAGATTCACATTGGTGGTCACCGTGGGCTATTGATGCTGTAGCGCAAAGTGCAGATCTCACATTGCCGGTTGTTGCTGGCGGTCCCTATAATGCAAAGAGTCGGGCTCACCAGAGCTTCGTGTTGGACCTCGGTGTGGGTGGCAAGATCTTGGCATGGACTGTCACGATCCCGGTCATGAAAAGCCAAACAATCCTGGTCACAAAGAGCCAAACCTTTCAGGATTGGTCATTTTCTTCCAGGAGCTCAACTGATGCCACACCAAGGGTCCAGGATCCGGAAGGCACCTCTTGGGGATCAAGAACTCACTCAAGCAGAGACCAACGGGGTTCAGAGGGGTCTAATCACATGTCCAGGCAGGTGCAGCGCAGTAGGTCAGTTGCAGAGGACTCTGGAGCTTCTGGTGCCTTGAACCTCAGAACAGGAAGCCAGCTAAGTAGCCCTTGGAGCTGTTCAGTTAGCCTGGGAGGAAGGGAGCATGTTCAGTCTTCCTTCTCAGACAGTAGGGAAGTCCCTGGCAACAGGACAGTCCTTCTTCTCTAGTATCCATAGGTCCAGGAATGTACTGAACACTGGGTGTGAGGGTCCCACTGTTATACCTGTGCCGGCTTTAAAGTGAAAGAAACTTTAGGAGTTTACCCCACACTGAATTGCCCGGAATGTCCTGCTTCCTTGCCCTGGTCCCAGGATGTGTGGAGTCACAATGGCCTGGTGTGAAAGTCCTTGGGTGTGTGCTGAGGCAGTGACAGCACCGCTCCTCTAACCATGCCAGGATGGCCCACCCCGCCAAAACCCAGTCCCTCTGTTGTGTGGCTGTCTGGGTGGATTACACAAAGGCCACCTGCCAACTACACCTAGTCATGGGACTCAAGAAACAGGCTGCAGGCACCAAATCGTTAGGGCATAAAAATGGCAAATTTCTAAAAGTTACATTTTCAAAATTGTGACTTAAAAATCTGACTTCACCACTTAGGAGGATTTCAAGTTACAATTAATTAGAGTGTAACCATGACATTTCTACCCATTCAAAGGTAATCACTTATTAAATGCAATAAGGTAACCCAATGTCATCCTAAGGGAGAGGTAGGTCTCACAACAGTGGAAAACAAATTTGTGAGTTTTCCCTACGACCACATGTATAACTTAAAAGTGCATGTCCAAATTTTTAAATACATTGCACCCTGCCTTGTGGGTTGTTTAAAGCCAACCCTAGAAGTGACATATGTATTAAAAAGGGAGGCTTAGGCCTGGCAAAGGTTATTTTGCCAGGTCGAAACAGCAGTTTAAAACTCCAACCATAGGCTGCAAATGTTGGCCTGAGACATGTTTTAAAGGACTACTTGAGTGGGTGGCACAAGTGTGCTCAAGGCCTACCAGTAGTATTTAGTGTATAGGCCCTGAGTATCTGCAGTACCACTTTACTCTAGGCTCATAAGTAAAATAAATGTGCCAATTGGGTGCAAGAAAATTTTACCACGGTTAGAGCTGTGAGCACAAGCACTTTATCAGTGGTATACAGTGGTACAGTGCACAGAGTACTGAAGCCAACAAAAACAAATTCAGCACAACAGCAGGGGGAAGGCAAAGGGTTTGGGGGTGACGCTGCAGCGAGTACCAGGTCCAACAGCTACTAAATAATGGTGTAGAGACATTGTGAATAGAAACAATGTAAAACCTCTTATCACGAAAAAGAAGATGTATCCAAATATCCACAATACTCTCTGGTCCTCCTCTAGAATCCAACATGAGCATGCAAAAAGCACATATTCTTGGTCCCAATATGTCTACAACCCCTACCACAAAACAAGAGAGGTTATTATCTAATTTGTTTACTATGCCCAAATCATCATGCTAGTCTTCAATCCCCATTACAGCCAAAACCAAAAAACAAATTATCCTGTATGGGCTATCAGCTCAACATTTCCTAATACACTTAATTCAATGAAGCCCAGACAAACTAGTTTGCAGGTATACTCACCCAGTCTGAAAAGAGTAAGATCAGATATGGGATCCTTTACCCAGTAAGATGTAAGACAAACTAATAGAATAAAAGGCTGGCTTTTACAAGTCTAATGATTTCCTATTATCTCAGGGCTTACTTCTCAGTAAAAGAAATTGATGCATTGACTCACCCGTCTGAAAAACATTAAACTTCAGACCTGTGACTTGTGCACATAATCTACTGGCATTCAAACTTTAGCTTTCTTACCTTAACAATTGTGTCTGCTAGGTACTAACATCACACAAAGCTTCTCCGAGTGGCTTGTGAGCTACTGGCAGCTCTCCAGTTACATGTATGTAGCTCTCCTGTGTGAAATCCAGCCTACTGAATTGGAAGTTTGAATTCATATATGTGGACTAAAATTCAATAGTGTGAAGTTGAGACAAATGTGTGTATTTTCAGACCTTAGATTTCCAAAATATATTTAAAGGTGATATTTGAGTGAGAAATCAGGTGACACTGGGAGACAATAATAATATTATGAACTTGGTACCAGAGGCCTTACTGCTGTGGCTGTTATGTATTCTCCATGTAGAGGCATTTCAAAAGTGATAAAGTCTTTTTTACGCTACAGCTCGCAACCCTGCCTGATGCAATGTGGAAATCACTGCTAGTAATCTTGCCTATGGCGACCAGTAATGTAATCTTGTCTGATATGGTCGATATTACAACACTAATATCAGTAGATAGGAATAGTTTTCATTGAACATAATTAGCTCTTTTTACTAAAAAGGTTGGAGACCCCTTATCTAGGCTGCCTTACCATTTATTAATAATGGACTTTCCACTTGTTTGTACTACAAGCATAATTACACATAAAGACTCGCTACATCATCATCATGTACACCAATTTTCACCACATTGAACCAAAATAATTAGAATTAGCCAGCAACCATTTCTTATTAAGACACACAATTAGTTAACACTATAATACATCCTAAAAATGTCCATGGTAAATAGTGCATCTAGCCAATCTATCCTCATATTCATATACAAGACTAGATCAAATGTACAACATGGCTTCACTCTGCCTAGAACCGCTTAACACACAATAACACACCAGTTGCATTATCAATCATCGTAAATCGTTCCACTATTGCTTCTTACACTTTCTTCTTGCACATATTTTGCCAATTAGCATCTCAGGTCATGGCTGTATGTCACAACATTGAAGAAAGATGCCACCATAATTGAAATAACGGATTTACTTTTAATATGCTAAATACCACCACACACTTGTTATTTTTCCAACGAACTTGCTAAGTTGTTAGTCTATTATATAGCCTATCTATAGGATGCTGATACATAGCTTTGACAGTAAGCGACATTAATTTATAAGCTTAGATATCGTATTTCATCTTATCAGAGTCCGATATGTTAGTAGCGAAAATAAAAAGTCTGATCATTACTAATACACGTTGTGTATATTTGCCTAAGTTTGATAAAATGTACCAATTTTTATAAACACTTGAGCAGTTAACTACAAACATGTTCAGGGTTTTAGTATGTAGGAAGTAATGGCGCACAGCAGTGTCACGTCAGTGTATATGACTCACAATATTACGTATGGCGCTACCAGGGAAGGGGAGACCCTTATAACCCCTTAATCTACAGCAAACAAGTATATCTAAATCCCATGCACACATACAACATTAAACAAGTAATACAAGTGTTGTTCAAAAGCAAATTGTACAGTATTCTTCGGTGATGTCTTAATTTCTTTCTTCTGTTGGACAACGCAGCCTGCCGACACGTGTTTCGTAAGGGAAAAGTGGTCCCCCGACTCTTCAGGGCTGAATGGTTATACCAGAATACTGTGAAGTCCCTTGGCCGGTGGTAATTGCAACCCGGTAGGGTACGAGTACAAGAATTATTTCGGTTCCCAGGATGATAGGAAATCAAGTATCTGTAAGTTGGGTCAGCAATCTGGCATTATCGCAATACCGTTGATACTTTCAAACCGGCAAAGCTCACACTAGGTCAATAATGCGTCACGAGTGTCTTGAAACAGTCTAAACGGGTATGTAGAACGACCAGGTACAAAAATAACATAAAGGGAGAGAGAGAGAATATTCGTGTGGATTTGTTCTCCCTAACTTGATATACATAAACAAAGAGAATCCACCAGTGGGTATGGGTGTTCCCTACAGTGGTGGGGAGCACGTAGAGGGGTGCGAAGACCCCAATGAAGCATGACACCAAGGGTCCTTTTGGTGTGTGAGGGGTATTTTAAGAACTACCAGGCACGCCAGTACGTGGTGAAATAAAACCAGTATGTAATCATAGTTTATGCACACGATTGGTTCCCCTATTGGGTGGACATTGGTATAGTGCAGGCCAAACACGTGTCTCTAACGGAAGAACCGGTGCCGCCAGGGACGTTTTCAGCTCTCTCTTTCCAAACGGATTGGCAAACACACACACGTGTTTGGCCTGCACTATACCAATGTCCACAATTTAGACTGGGCACATACAGGGAGATAAAACACTCAAAACGTGTTTCAAGGAACAGTTAAAAAATAGTCTCCTTAAGGGAATTTGGAGACTTTGCATCCCATCTAGAACCTTCTTTTCTAACGTGCTAATTATATTGGAGAATCGGCTGTATGTCTTCACTAATTTGCACTAATCACAGCTAGTACTGGTGCTATTGCACTAACTGTACTCCAGTCTCTTTTTAATTAGTCAGTAGCTAACACCAAAGCCACCTAGGTGGAGACTCGATAACTACCACCTGTTAGATCAGATATTTATCATATGTACAATAGCTTCATGGAAGATTTTCAGCAACAACTCCTATCAATATCATAACAGAGAATAACTGTCACTTTGTGAAAAAACACAGATAGAAGCTGTGAAGCAATCCGGTTCTGTGCCAGCTAAAAATTGAAACCACTGAGACTCAATTTTCAAATGAATGGGCTGACTAAGTTACTTCAACTGAAACTTATTTCAATAGATGCACTTCTAAAGATACCAAATGTATACATCTTAGAGCCAAAGGGAAAGTAACATGGAGATGTTGGGGGTAATATTAAAGGAAAGAAACAACTCGCATTCCTTTTAAAGCTCAAGGAAGTAAAAGAGTAAAAGAGTTGAAATGAGTGCTTTTAAAAAACAAGGAGGTTTTCTTTACCAAATGTAATTACACTGACTTATTCCTACTATAGTTGGAGTTTAGCCAGAGTTGTACACCTCTGAAGTTATCATCCTCACAGGCCGACCTGTAGGCCATCAGATATAAAACCACTAATCTCAGTTGCCAGGAAACCTAAACTGTTGCACTATATGATCCTTGATCATGCTAGATAGAATAAATGATGACACATGCAACATAAAAAGTTACAGACGCAGGGCTGGTCAGACTTTAAATGCAATTTAGTTAGATATTTAGTAAAGAGTGATGGAAGTATATATCCTCTTCACTCATTAATCAGCATAATGATAATTAGTGCCCCAATAATTCTGATACAGATACGACACGGACCAAAAACTACAACCTCAAATATCTTATTAATGTTGAATGTAAGATAAATACAAAGATTAAAGCCAATAGACTTGAACACATCCTCTGTTCCTTACACAGATAAAAGCAAGCAGGTTCGAGTTAAAGACAAACTTTCTTCTTTCAATGCCAATCATTTTACAACTATTTTGCACAGAACCAGTAATGAAAAAGAGGCATGCCTTACTACCGCTTAGGGCACAAACGCATTCAATCATTTAGAACTACATTTTTCTTTAAATCAATGCCTCCTGATGTGAGGGAGGAGATGAGGGGTTGGCTCAGTCAGTGGGTGAAAGGAAAGGATATTACTGAACACAAGAGATGGGCAATAGTCAAGGGGCAGCAAAGTAGCGACAAAGGCAGAAGTCATGGTGTTCCTATTTCAATATGAGATAGTTATTGAAACTTGGAAGTAAGTGCTGGAAGAAGATAGCCAAACGTTTAGGTGGAGATGGGGTAGGCATTGAAGAGGAGTATGTGATAGTGAAAGATCATTGGTACTTCCTAACTAAACAATATGCTTGTCATGGAGTTCCTGAAATTCCACTGAGGACTTCGATGGGTTATTCACTGTAGAGGACCAGTAGGCACAGGACGTGAAGGACATTTTAAACTGACCAGAGAATTGGAACATGGCTGCTAACAGTTCAACGAGTTGTCAATGACGATGATAAACATGTCAGGAGTATAAAGTTTTGTGTTGATGTAGCCAGAGGTGGGTGGTCTTGGGCGGCAGCCTTAAATGTTGTGGATGAAGATTCAAGAGCTGGTTAGGTTGAACTGATCCAGCTACATGCTGAAGTCGCCCAGTATGATAAGGATATAGCATGAGAAAAGTCCTTACCCTTTGGTTCGACCACAAAGTGTACTTTGACTACCAGACCCCTGTCTCTTGCCTCTACAGGCACTCAAAAAGATGCTTACTTTTACTCTGGTAGAAAAATCAAGCCTCAGTTGTTAGTGCAATGATTTTGGCTTGTCTGGACCATGAAATAGCAGCTATTTGGGATTCTGAAAATTCATATGAGTAAGCTCTACAGAAATAAAAAGATGACCGTCAGGCTTAGTCACAGGCTCAGCAATATGACCAAGTTTCCAAGGCTCACCACTCCCTGCACTGGCTCTTGATCAAAGGGAGGATTCATAAAGTATCCAGTTTCGTCCATCAGGCATATCATCATACCTGTCCGCAGTTCCTCTCTGAGTTGACCTCCCCTAGCTCTCCTCCAAAGCCCTGGTCTGCATGGCTCTCTTTTTGCAGTTAAAATCCCATGTTACAAGAAAGCTCACAGCGGAGGCATAATCTTCAAACTGCTTGGCCCACAGCTCTGGAATGATTCTTCAGAATATGGCCCATAGTTATCTGATCACTCCTAATTTATTGAAAGCACTAAACCCCATCTCTTTTGTTAACTCTCCTCTACATGGAGCCTTTTATATTGTCTGTATCGGACATGTGCTTGTCCAGGTGTCATGATTGACTCTGGGAATGCTTGCACTCTCAAACTAAATGCGGGTGAAAGTAGTATACAGTTAGCCACTCATGTGTCTATTCACTTTTATTTTTGAAAATGGTCTACATATTTAAAGATATGTGTAAAGCTTTGTATGTCAAATAAATAACAGTTTTGAATTATTTTCCAAAAACAAATAATGTATCATGTTTCACAACTATCGAAAACACACTCAGTAATGAACAATCCCCAAAAGCAATTTGATCTGCTTCCTCTATCAATCAGCCAGAGGCCTCAGAAGACAAAACACTCCACAAGCAACAAGATGTGCTTAGAACTCCTTCGCCTGGAGAGAAGGAGCTTTCCTGGCTCCAAGATGGCTGCAACTGTGTGAGGTTCCAGGAACCCAGACACCCATCCTCAGCAATTCTGAAGCCAGCAGTGACGCAAACTGCCTGAGAAGCAGCCTTACTTGATGCCTGGCCCCTGACGAACCAACCGGCCCGAGGTCAAGTCAGAGCGAGAAGCAGAGAGCGGCGACGCGGTCCAGGCATGGCAAGGTAGGCTTGTCACACCTGATCTACATGCACTGGAGCTGCAGCTCGAGAGGGGGTGACACTATAGAACCACCGATAGATCACTCGAACGTTGCGTGCTGCCTCACACCTGTCTTCCAACGGGAAGACTGCGCCGGTGCCAGTGAACGCCTGTGCTGAGAGAGCAGCAAGTCGCTCAGCCCCGGTGCAACCAGATAGGGAGGTGAGCAGCCACAGACTGGAGGCGAGGCTAAAGAGAGACAAGCGGGCCGGAGGTGGTGCTTGAGAGACAGGCACTGAAGCTATGAGAGATCCCGGTGCCAAGAGGCCTTAATCATTTTAGGCCAGGAACTCCCTCTGCGTGGGGCCTAGGGTGCTGGCCACACAAGCGCTATAGCATCAACCAGACTCGGGGGCCCGATGCATGCAGGTCTAGATATCTGGGAACCATAGATCTGACAAGGCCCTATGTCCCCGCAGAGAACAAATACAACAGCACAGCCAGCCCTAACTAAATAAAGATACACAGAGACTGTCTCTCCAGCAATGAGTGAAGTACAAACTATAACCCATTGCTGAATAGGAGAGACACGATTTGGCCCTGTGACGCAATAAGGGGCACAGAGGCCGAAAGAATTCCAAGAGGTAGTTTGGCGGCAGGCACAGTACAAGCCCACTTGGAACACTAATGCTGGGGAGTCTAAACCACGAGGTACATGAGTAAGCAGAGCTACGTCCTCACTAGTTGTCACAGAGTGCAGGCCCTCTGGCAGGATCCCCCTACAGCCCATCAAGTAGCTGATCAAGGCAATATATCCGACCCTATAGCGGAGCAAGCTAATGTACAAGATGGGTAAAACAAACAAGACACAGACCAAACGTCAATTTGAATCTCGTAAAAGTCTAAATCCACGTGAGGCGGATATTACTTCCACAGAGACAGGATCAGAAAACATTGATACTACCGCAAATCCTGAACTGAAACAGATACTCGCAGCAATGCAGCGCATTTGAACCAAGATTGACTGGAAAATCGATGCGCTCACATCTGCATGGATAGAATGACGGAGGGGCTGGACAAACAAACTGAGACGCTGGACAAAGTGGAGAAGAGAGTGTCTGATGCCGAAGACATCAGCATTACAAAAATGATTAAAAAGGTGCTGCACACCCTGCAGACCAAGGTGGAGGACTTAGATGCTCGCTCTTGGAGGTACAACCTACGCAATATAGGAGTAGCCGAAACAACCAATACAGGAAATATGGAGCAATACGTGGAACATCTGCTGACTGAGGTGCTGGGGAGGGAAACCGTCTCTGAGATCTTCGTGGTGGAGCGAGGCCATCGTTCCTTGGCACCCAAACCCATTCCTGGAGCAAGCCCCTGAGCAATGATAGCCAGACTGTTAAACTACAGAGACGCAGTGCTGTGCAAGGCTCACGACCTCAAAATAATGCAAGATGAAGGAATGAACTTGTCGCACTATCCTGATTTTAGAAAGCAGGTCCAAGAAGCACGTTGACTGGTTGGTCCAGTCAAGAGGAAACTAAAGTTGAGCATGCTAAACCTGGTGAAACTATGAGTCATAACAGCGGGTAAGGTGCATTTTTTCACTGATTCGCACCAGGTGTCACACTTCCTCAAGCAACAGGAGAGAAGCAGCAACAGACAGAGATCCCCGCACAATGTCTCGGGACAGGAGGAGGAGACTGTGGATGATGAGGAACAGTAATACCAAGCAGCAAGACCAAGAAATACATGAGGCTCGAAACAATAGAGACAAGACTTCTCACTTACTGGACTTCTGGCAGGGGACACGCGAAACTGTTGCTAAAATTCGTTGAAACTGCCCCCTATCTTCCTTTACCTTCATCTCAATTTAGACCTCAACAGCAGGAGGCCGAAACCGAAGTCTCAACATGTCCCATCAGGTGGATGCAGTGACTGTCACCATGGTAAGACCGTTCCCTCGGCTCGACATCGGACTCAGATGCTGATTTGAGTAATAGATGTACATGCAATCACAATATGACACTGCCCTCTCTCAATGCTTAGTCCATCACAAATAGCCTCAGGAATGCTGTGTTGATATTCAAAATATGAGAGGAATGGGGGAGGAAAATATCCTACAGGTTTTTGTGGCCCCACCTTGGGTATGCAGACTGGAGTAGAATATCTCCATAACATAACACAATTTAAGGTGTTCTAAGAGACTTATTATCACTGTTTATTGGATGGGGAGGCTGATTTTTTTGTGGGCATAGTAGGCCTGTGACATCCACCCCCACCATATGTAATTGGTAGTTTACATTTATTGCTTATAGTTTGGGGGATTGTGGGGAGAGACTGGGGAAGTACTGTTTCAGCTATGTACAATTTGGGGCCACACAGCGTGGTTGGGACAGGGGTTTCATATTTGACAGCAAGGGAGAGAGGAAAAGAAACACGATCACAAACACAGTATGACCTAAATCTGCTACTAAACCACACCCGAAGGGACCACTAGGCATCGACGCGCTAACCGGACGGAGACTGCAGTGTCATTATTATGCGGCAGGGTTTTCCACACATTCACGAGGGTTATTAATTTGGATGAACAGACAAACAGGGGTAAATTTAGCGCACATATTCCCTGACCCAGGCGGCAGATATGTGATAGCTACTTTCCGGAAAGGAGACTTGATGGTGGTACTGGTGGGTGTACATGGTCACAATCATAACGACCCTCAGTTCTATCAATCCCTGAGCGCCAGCCTATTACAGTGGGGAGATCTTCTACAACTCTGGGGGTGGGTGGGGGGGGACTTTCACCGTGTACTAGACCCCACACATGATCGCTCAACGGGCCCCCTCGTCGCCCCTATGCGGCTGCAAAGGCACTCATAGAAATAGCGGAAACTACAGGGTTGGTGGACGTGTGGAGATATCCATATCCATGGGATGGGGGTTTCAAACATTACTCATCGGTGCATGATATACACACCTGTATAGCTTATTGGTTAATATCAAGTAGTTTGGTAACCCATGTAAATGGATGCACACTACTCCCTTTTTACCTTTTCGGACCATTCGCCTGTACTGTTAGATCGGGAATTTCATGCCCCACTCGTCGCAGCCTTTATTTGGTGCTCCCACTCGCTACTAGACCCGGTGATCAAGTCAGAATTAACACAAGCAACAAAGGAATACTTCGCTATAAACGCTGGTTGTAGGAAGGTGGCTACCTGACTATGGTTACCCCAGATTTTTTGCCTGTGTTTAGCTGGTTTTTTGACTTAGTTGACCTGGTTCCCTGCTAATCAGGGCCCCAGGCCATCTGCTCTCTCTGTAAAATGGATTCCATGTACCCTAGGTACATACCACAATTGGAAATGGACTCCTTGTCAGCCCCTGTATAATGCACTATAGGTGCCCAGGGCATAGGGGCCACCAAGGCCTACCAGGGGCTGCAGCATATCTTTTGCCACCCCTGGCTGGTTCTTAAATTGACACAACTGGCTGATCACTCAGCTGGGGTAAGGTGGTGTAATCACCCCTTACTTAGGTATAGTATACCTATATCTAAACCTATATCTGGACACATATAAACCTGTGAGCCACTCCTATGGAAGGCCTCATCAATCCTGGAGGCAGAGTGCGTGGTTTAATGTGAGATGGAGCTCTAACATGAGCTGAGCCTGTCTGCAGCTGTCGGGAACAACTCCCTAAGCTGTTTCAGGATAACGCCATACCATATACTCTTAAGTGCCTTATAATCCTCGCGGTTATATAGCAACTCTGGTTTGGCTTTATCAAAACATGTCGTGTAAGGTGTCATACGATTTGGAATACTATCCCCTCGCCAGTTCTGGCGACGGGGATAGCATTCCACCCCTCTAGAGGGGTAAGACATGTTACTTTACTTAAATGCGGTTAATTTCTAAAAGGACCTTAGATCCACAAAATGGATGCCTCTGCCACAGACAAGAGTCTGACCCCCTGAAGCTGACCGAAACTCAGCCAAATGGGGCCTGGACAAAGGGTTTCCTGTTGCAGGGAGGTGTTACACCCCCTCAGACAGGAGATAGTGGATTGTAGCAGGGAGGTTTGAAAGAAACCAGACACTGCATGGGGAGCACAAGGCTGCCCCTTGCATAATCCGGCCAAACCGGTTCTGGGGCACTCCAGCCCTCGTGCCAGGGCGGCCTGGATCAAAGGAAGGGGGTGTATCCACCCACTTCCTGGGTCCCACCCATAGGAGGGGACCTAGCAGGTAATCCAGCCCCCAAAATTAGTATAAGACTGGGAGCAGTGCCAATGCACTGCAGATCATCCTGAAATCACCTTTAAACTAAGAAGACGACTGGACTTCGACATTCTGATGAACAGAAGACTGAAGAGCATCTCCCTTGTGGCCTAGGAGGGGCCACCCTGTGAACACAGGCACTACCCAGCACCTCGACGTCTGCTTTGCCGCCGCCTCCCGCCGGAGCCCGAGTGCAGAGCCTGACAAGACCCAGCTTCCCAGACTTCTCCCAGCCCGATCCACAGTCCCTGCAAAGAAGGGACCCGTGGAGGCACCGAGAGACGTGGGAGCGGACATCTTGAAAGACCCCCGAGACGCTGACTGCGCAGCACCCGAGGCACCCTCGACTCTGTGCTTTGGGGTTTAAGAAGCCCCACAATCGAGCAGCATTTGCACCAAAGATCAGCCCTCCAGCATCTCCACGATCTGCGTGGGGTCCTTTTGCTTTGTGCCACTCGACTCGCCATCCCGGCCGCTTGTCACGTGGTCAGCGGCCATCTTGGCGATGAAACCTACGATTTACACTGTGGGTCTGGTTGCTCCAGACCTGCCCTCGCTCCTGTAGAAAGGAGTACCCGCTCTGACCTTGCTGGTCCGAGTAATAAGCCTTTTTCATTTTCCCCGTGGCTTGCATTAGCCAAGGCTTGTTTGCTTCAATCGAGTTGCCGACACCGCCATCAGCTAGAGCCTTCGAGGGACAGCTCGTGATCGACTTCTGGACGTCCTTGACCTCTTCGTGTCCACGTGGCTGCAGAGAGAAGCAACACCTCATCACCTGTTTGCACCCGACTTTGCCTGGTTCCAATCTGGTTCCACGGTGGTCACTGGTCAGTGACTTTGAACACTGTCCCCTCTGCTTTCAGGTCTTCACCACTTCAGATCCACCCTTGGATCCACCGGACACTTCTCCTTCACATCGCCTGCAGCATCTTCGGCTTCAAGCGCCAAGAACCTGCGTGTCAAAACCCGACGCCACTTCGACCCTGTGCACCCGCTTCCTGTGGGTGAGGTAACTTTGCTCCGCCGGTGTTCCCACACTGGTACACATCTCTAGGGTCTGTGTCTTAAGTTTTGTTCCTCTAGGTTCAGCGGAAGTGTCCTTAAACTTTAACTTTGTAACTTTTACGCACCATTGGTTAACATTGGTGCATGCGTGCGCTTTCCGCACTGCTCCCGAATCCCGTGGGCCTCTCCCGACTTCAGCACTGCTTGTCCTGACTGCTCCCAGCGATTCCCTAGGCCCTAGGCCTAACCACTGTTCGATTGGTATCTCTTATACCACTTGTTTAGTATATGGTTTGAGTGGCCACCCGCCCTCATCCATAATTGTGCAACTTTGTATGTTTAAACTGTGCTTTTGATTTAACGCTTGTGCCCCTTTATTCATAAAGAATACTGGGGATTGTTTTTAGTAATAAACACATATATTTTTATAATATATACTTGTGTGGTGTCCTTTCATTTGATATTACAGGATTGTATGTGGTAAAACAGCTCGCTTAACACGACCTCTTAAGTTAAGCCTTTTGGCTGCTTAGTCCATGCTACCCCTAGGATAGCTTGTCTAACAAGGTTGACTTACAACCTGACACCATAAGGGATTGTTTGGTCTGATAATAGGTGGTTCCAGAATTGGAAACATCACCTATCAGGCCAACTTCTCACATTGGTGAGCAGCGGTGCGGATTTGAGCTTGCTGTTGTTTTACCATTGCAATCTTTTATCAAATTGAAAGATCACATCAAGTACCTCTAGGTACATATAAATCAAAAGCTTAGCATATTAAGTTCTACTGAACTTAGTAGTTGTAGGTTAAAGGGATTAGCACACCCTGCCTACAACTCACTAGCAAGGTACAGTAGGAAAACACTTAGTGTAGGTAAGTGCACCACTTACACCTCACTAGCAGTCATGTCTGACACAGGAAAAGCCTCAGGGTCTGCTCCTGTGACAGTTGACCTTACCAAGGCAACTTCCAGCTATGACAAACTAACCCAAAAGGACTTGATTGCCTTGTGCATATCAAGAGGGTTAAAAAGGGGCAGAAGTCCCACCTGTCCTATCCTGATAGCCATTCTAGAGCAGGATGACTTAGAGAAGGGAAATGAACCTCCCTTAGAATCAGGAGAAGGAGTGAACCCCCCTGTAACTGATACCACTCCAGAGGAGGAAGAAGAAGAGGAAGAAGAGGAGGAGGAGGAGGAGGACTCAGATGTAGAGGACCCAGAGAATCAGGATCAGAGGGGTAGCCAGGTCCAAGTTGCCAGGCTTAACCAGGCCAACTTAGACCTACTGGGGAATGGAGAGGGCCAGCACCTCCCCAGACCCTATAACATTCTCCCAGGCAACAGAAGAGTGAGATCTCCCTCAGGGGACTCTCATATTTCTAGTGCCTCCAGAGAATCTCAGAGAGGCATGACTGCTTCTCAAAAGCTAGAGCACAGGGCCAGAATGAGGGCTGTCAAACTCCAAATAGAGAGGGAGGAGGTAGCCTTGGCTCAAGCTAGACTTGCCTTGGCAAGAGAGCAGAAATTGTGTGGCTTAGATGCCACTGGTGGCAGCAATATTCCTAAAGAGAAATCCAGGTCCTATGATAGTAGAAACCTGACAAAGATTGTGCCCCCCTACAAGGAAGGGGATGACATCCACAAGTGGATACCTGCTCTTGAGAGAGCCTGCATGGTACAGCAGGTTCCTGAGGAACAGTGGGCAGCAATATTATGGTACTCCTTTTCAGAGAAAGGGAGAGATAAGCTCCTCACTGTTAGACATGAGGATGCAAACAATTACAAAGTCCTGAAGAGTGTCCTAATAGATGGGTTTGGCTTAACCACTGAACAGTACAGGTTGAAGTTCAGAGACACCCAGAAGACACAGACTCAGGACTGGACTGATTTTGTTGATTGTGCAACTAAGGCTCTGGAGGGTTGGCTACATGGCAGCAAAGTACATGACTTTACAGGATTGTATAATTTGATTATGAGGGAGCAGATCCTAAGTAATTGTCAGAACCAGCTCTTACACCAGCACCTGGTGGACTCTGATCTGACCTCTCCCCAAGAATTGGGAAAGAAGGCAGACAAGTGGGTCAGAACCAGGATTAGGCCTAAGAATCAGGACAGTAACCAGAAGAAGGAGTCTACCAAGCCTCAAGATAAGGGTGGGGATAAAAATAAAGAAAAGACTTCCCCAGGGCCCCAAAACTCCAAGAATGGGGGTGGGTCCCAAGACACTGCTTCAACTGAGAAAAAGCCTTATTGTTATGCCTGTAAACAGGTTGGGCATTACAAAACAGACAAGAATAACAATAAAGAGAATATACCTCCAAAGCCAGCTCCAACACCTCCTGTTACTGTCAGCAGTAATCCCCCAGGAAGTGGGAGCACACCCAGGAATCTGGGTGGGTTTACTTTTGGAGCCCAGGAGGACCCTGGCCTATCCAGGTCCCCCTCCCCAAATAATCTTGTTTATGAGACTGGCATGGGGTTTGCCAACTTCTCTGATTGCCCAAATACTTTGAGCAAATATAGACAAGAACCCATCATCAATGGTTTGAAAGTTGAAGCTTTTAGAGACACAGGGGCTAGCATCACCATGGTGGCTGATGGCATAGTCCCCTCTAAGCAACTTTTACCTGGTGCCACATACCAGGTTACAAACATTGATGGAATCCAAACAAATCATCCCATGGCAGTAGTAAGTCTCAGCTGGGGAGGTGTCATTGGCCCAAAGAGAGTGGCAGTGTCACCAAACTTGCCTGTAGACTGCCTACTTGGTAATGATTTGGAAATCTCAGCCTGGGCTGAGGTTGAACAGGAAATCCATTCTAGAATGATAAATTCCAATGGAAAGGTTAGTGGGGCTGTGATGGCTACAGCCCCAATCCAAGATGTCCTTCCTGAAAAGGTTGGTAGGGCTGAGAAACTCTCTGCCCCATCTTTAGCAAAAGCTCTTCCTGAACAGAATAGCAAAGCTGTTATGATAACAGCAGAAACCCAAACTGAGTCTCCTCCTGAAAAGGTTGGTGGGGCCGTGATGGCCACAGCCCAAACTCAAACTGATATGTGTGTTGTGAAGCCTGAAAAGATGGATAACTCCTGACAAACTGAGAGCATGGAGGAGGAAGAGAAATCTCCCCCTCACCAGATTTTAGGACAGGATCAGCCTCCTCAGGGAACTGATCTTACCCCTGATGAAGGAACTGCCCCAGAGGTGGTTGGGCCTAGCCTGACAGAACCTCTGATGTCAGTGGACCCTTCTCAGGTGGGACCCAGTCTGGAGCAGGTAACCTGCCCCTCTCTACCTTGCCTTAGCCAGCCCAGGGCTGCAGAGGACAAGAAGGACAGTGAGACCCAGAGGGCCCCCTGTCAAATAAAGCACCCCCATCAACAGATTAGGGGCACCAAAACTAGTAGCCCTAGTAAGGTGAAAACTTTAAAAACTCCTGAGAGAGCCCCCTTAAAAACTGTTAGGGACCTCCCACAGATGGATTCTGTTGGGCACAGCCAAACCGGGGACCCAAAGGGCCCAAACCTGAACTGTCCCTCCAGCAAGCCAAACAGAGGGACCCAGCCTCCAGCTTTAGGTAGCCAGAGGCTGACCCTGAGAGCACAGTGCAACTCAGTTAAAGAAAGAAAGGCACACATGGTGGAAGATAATTGGAGGAAGCTAAGCCCTAAATTAGTAGAGCCTCACTTCAATACTCCATATCCAAACCAGCCTTTAACTTTGCATAAACACACCCAAGGTAGTGATTCCCTATGGTGGAGACCCTCTAATAGCCCAAGGGTGAGGGACTGCTTAGTGGACCATGAGACAGGGGGTACCCATGCTAGTGCACGTACTTCCTTATATGGCCACTCAGGCAATAGAGGCTTACCTGGCCAAGGATAGCCTTATCTCCTTTCGTTTGGGGGGGGGGGGGTTGTGTAGGAAGGTGGCTACCTGACTATGGTTACCCCAGATTTTTTGCCTGTGTTTAGCTGGTTTTTTGACTTAGTTGACCTGGTTCCCTGCTAATCAGGGCCCCAGGCCATCTGCTCTCTCTGTAAAATGGATTCCATGTACCCTAGGTACATACCACAAGTGGAAATGGACTCCTTGTCAGCCCCTGTATAATGCACTATAGGTGCCCAGGGCATAGGGGCCACCAAGGCCTACCAGGGGCTGCAGCATATCTTTTGCCACCCCTGGCTGGTTCTTAAATTGACACAACTGGCTGATCACTCAGCTGGGGTAAGGTGGTGTAATCACCCCTTACTTAGGTATAGTATACCTATATCTAAACCTATATCTGGACACATATAAACCTGTGAGCCACTCCTATGGAAGGCCTCATCAATCCTGGAGGCAGAGTGCGTGGTTTAATGTGAGATGGAGCTCTAACATGAGCTGAGCCTGTCTGCAGCTGTCGGGAACAACTCCCTAAGCTGTTTCAGGATAACGCCATACCATATACTCTTAAGTGCCTTATAATCCTCGCGGTTATATAGCAACTCTGGTTTGGCTTTATCAAAACATGTCGTGTAAGGTGTCATACGATTTGGAATACTATCCCCTCGCCAGTTCTGGCGACGGGGATAGCATTCCACCCCTCTAGAGGGGTAAGACATGTTACTTTACTTAAATGCGGTTAATTTCTAAAAGGACCTTAGATCCACAAAATGGATGCCTCTGCCACAGACAAGAGTCTGACCCCCTGAAGCTGACCGAAACTCAGCCAAATGGGGCCTGGACAAAGGGTTTCCTGTTGCAGGGAGGTGTTACACCCCCTCAGACAGGAGATAGTGGATTGTAGCAGGGAGGTTTGAAAGAAACCAGACACTGCATGGGGAGCACAAGGCTGCCCCTTGCATAATCCGGCCAAACCGGTTCTGGGGCACTCCAGCCCTCGTGCCAGGGCGGCCTGGATCAAAGGAAGGGGGTGTATCCACCCACTTCCTGGGTCCCACCCATAGGAGGGGACCTAGCAGGTAATCCAGCCCCCAAAATTAGTATAAGACTGGGAGCAGTGCCAATGCACTGCAGATCATCCTGAAATCACCTTTAAACTAAGAAGACGACTGGACTTCGACATTCTGATGAACAGAAGACTGAAGAGCATCTCCCTTGTGGCCTAGGAGGGGCCACCCTGTGAACACAGGCACTACCCAGCACCTCGACGTCTGCTTTGCCGCCGCCTCCCGCCGGAGCCCGAGTGCAGAGCCTGACAAGACCCAGCTTCCCAGACTTCTCCCAGCCCGATCCACAGTCCCTGCAAAGAAGGGACCCGTGGAGGCACCGAGAGACGTGGGAGCGGACATCTTGAAAGACCCCCGAGACGCTGACTGCGCAGCACCCGAGGCACCCTCGACTCTGTGCTTTGGGGTTTAAGAAGCCCCACAATCGAGCAGCATTTGCACCAAAGATCAGCCCTCCAGCATCTCCACGATCTGCGTGGGGTCCTTTTGCTTTGTGCCACTCGACTCGCCATCCCGGCCGCTTGTCACGTGGTCAGCGGCCATCTTGGCGACGAAACCTACGATTTACACTGTGGGTCTGGTTGCTCCAGACCTGCCCTCGCTCCTGTAGAAAGGAGTACCCGCTCTGACCTTGCTGGTCCGAGTAATAAGCCTTTTTCATTTTCCCCGTGGCTTGCATTAGCCAAGGCTTGTTTGCTTCAATCGAGTTGCCGACACCGCCATCAGCTAGAGCCTTCGAGGGACAGCTCGTGATCGACTTCTGGACGTCCTTGACCTCTTCGTGTCCACGTGGCTGCAGAGAGAAGCAACACCTCATCACCTGTTTGCACCCGACTTTGCCTGGTTCCAATCTGGTTCCACGGTGGTCACTGGTCAGTGACTTTGAACACTGTCCCCTCTGCTTTCAGGTCTTCACCACTTCAGATCCACCCTTGGATCCACCGGACACTTCTCCTTCACATCGCCTGCAGCATCTTCAGCTTCAAGCGCCAAGAACCTGCGTGTCAAAACCCGACGCCACTTCGACCCTGTGCACCCGCTTCCTGTGGGTGAGGTAACTTTGCTCCGCCGGTGTTCCCACACTGGTACACATCTCTAGGGTCTGTGTCTTAAGTTTTGTTCCTCTAGGTTCAGCGGAAGTGTCCTTATTTTAACTTTGTAACTTTTACGCACCATTGGTTAACATTGGTGCATGCGTGCGCTTTCCGCACTGCTCCCGAATCCCGTGGGCCTCTCCCGACTTCAGCACTGCTTGTCCTGACTGCTCCCAGCGATTCCCTAGGCCCTAGGCCCAACCACTGTTCGATTGGTATCTCTTATACCACTTGTTTAGTATATGGTTTGAGTGGCCACCCGCCCTCATCCATAATTGTGCAACTTTGTATGTTTAAACTGTGCTTTTGATTTAACTCTTGTGCCCCTTTATTCATAAAGAATACTGGGGATTGTTTTTAGTAATAAACACATATATTTTTATAATATATACTTGTGTGGTGTCCTTTCATTTGATATTACAGGATTGTATGTGGTAAAACAGCTCGCTTAACACGACCTCTTAAGTTAAGCCTTTAGGCTGCTTAGTCCATGCTACCCCTAGGATAGCTTGTCTAACAAGGTTGACTTACAACCTGACACCATAAGGGATTGTTTGGTCTGATAATAGGTGGTTCCAGAATTGGAAACATCACCTATCAGGCCAACTTCTCACACTGGTTCAGCTGACAACTTCGCTAAGGTTTGGGAGGCATTCAAAGTGAGGAGTTGCAATCGCTAAACACGCAGGGGCCCTTAGGTCATTACAGAGCAGACTGACACACTTAGATAAAGAGATAGCGTAATTGGAACGCAGACATAAGAAGAGCGGTCATACAATCATACAATCTTCATACTTTTTTTGGAGTCATACAGAAAGTGGACTCGAATGAGAGGGCAGCAGCAGTGTTCCTGGATGCTGAAAAGGCGTTAATATTCTGTGGCATGGGCATTCATGCGAGCTGTACTGTGCTGTTTCGGGGTAGGGGAGGTCTCCCTAAAGCTAATCGATACGTTATATACGGAGCCTGTGGTGCGGATCAGGGTGGGCATTACTGTGACATCCCAAATAGCAATCACAAGGGGAACCAGACAGGGCTGCCCCCTGTCGCCCGTGTTGTACGCACTGGTGGCCAAACCATTAGCATGCGCTCTCCGAGAGTACCATGGGAACAGGGGACTACGCTTTCCAGGCTATAACCTCATAGTGTCAACATATGCAGACCATACACTGCTATATGTCTGACATCCGGAGACAAATCTTTCACCTACATTACGTGAAATGGAGACCTTTAGAAAGCTCTCTGGTTTACAGATTGATTGGGACAAATCCATAATTTTCCCGCTTACCACCATAATGACATCTGTAGCATTGGAATACCCCCTGCGTTGGATGACAGATTCTGTCCGATATTTGGGGATACAAATACGCCATGTTCCTGAACAGGTAGTCAGGGATAACTACAGTAGAGCAATGCACAAACTCGGAGACGACATTGAGCGTTGGATCAAACTCCTCAATCCCTAATGGGGAGGATAGGCTTATAAAGACGATTGTGCTCCCTAGATTTTTGTTTCTGTTTTGCCACTCCCCCATATTCTTACCAAAGTCATTCTTCACAGAGTTACGGTCTAAGCTCCTGCGTTTGGTGAGGGCTGGAAAGCAATGCAGATTTTTACCTATGTCCAGCCTTGTCCAGTTTTTATTATTAGGAGAAGGAGAGTAGTGTTTTGTGTACATAGAAAATGGACTGCATTGTTCAGCAAACCTCGTACTTGAAACCAGCTATCAACCCGTATACCTGCTTTCAGCTTTTCAGCCATACAGCGGAAAAATCTGCGGTGGGTCTGGCTTACACCGGGAAGGCTGGTCTTGAACAGGGCGCACTGCAAACGGTGCTTGGCCGGGCCGCGTAAACAAATTGTGTTCTAAGTTCTCCCTGGAATATGGTCGAGCCCACCCTGACCTTTAGGAGTCAGGGTGAATCCGATGATGAAGCATGCCACAACTAGAGTGGGTGAGGGTTATAATAAAAAAAATAAGAGGTTTTTCCTCTTCCCACCTCTGAGTGTGGTGGAAGTACGTATTAGCCTATTCCTCTTCTTCCCTTGACCATTCACTTTAATTGAGAGGATACCGTTTTTGTATTAGGATTGTTCCAGTGGAAGTATGTATCCCCACACCTTTCATGTAGAAAGATCTCTCCAACCTTCCTAGGCTTCTGAGGTTTCCTCTAAGCCTACTTGTTAGAAGCAGTACTATATCCCCCACATGCCCAAATTGATTGGTGCTACTGGCTCCAGCCGAGTCGTGAAAAAGGGGTTGT
Organism: Lissotriton helveticus; assembly: GCF_964261635.1. Classification (NCBI taxonomy): domain Eukaryota; kingdom Metazoa; phylum Chordata; class Amphibia; order Caudata; family Salamandridae; genus Lissotriton; species Lissotriton helveticus. The sequence continues at coordinate 1,209,185,008 of NC_136059.1, forward strand.
GACGGCACTGGGGCTGACCACGTTGGGGGAGTTATTCCAGAATGGGGAGGGTAAGGGATGAGATAAGTTCCAAGAGAGAGAGCAAGCCAGGGAGCCTCTCATCCACTTTCAATACTTCAGAACAAGACATGCACTGACAGAATACCTGGGAGAGGATATGTCGGAACCTCCTCATCTACCCGCATTAACATCACTGATCCAATTGACCAACCCCCCAGGGCTGATCTTGAAGATATACAAACTGGCACAGGAGGTCTTAGACCAGGTATAGCGCATGCTAGGCTGGATTGGCAGAGAGACCTAGGTAAAATTATCAAAGACAAGGATTGGCAATACTGTTGTGCTATAACCAAATCAATATTGCTCAATGGGTGACAGACTCACACACTCAAACATGTAAATCAGGTGTATTATACTCCAGAAAGGCAACATATGTGTGGGTTGCGAGACACTGCTGAGTCTCCCAGATATCGGATAGATGTGGCTGACTTTCTACACGTAGCATGGTTTAATGAATTGAGCATGATCAATAGCGCCACGTTAAAAAGTTGCCTCCATTCTGGCCCTACTAGTATTCGACAAGACAATAGACAAGGAAATCAGACCTCTGGTGGCTATTGGGTTACTACTTGCCAGACACTGTGTTGCAATACGATGTTTTAGAGGACCTGTCCCTACTCTGACCGATTGGCATGCAGACAGGGTCTACTGTAACATTCAGGGGCATATGTACAAGCCCCTATCGCCAAGGGAAAGTCACTTTTTCCGAAGTTCCTGTGGCAATAGGACCCCCTTTCACGCTATGCTTAGCATGAAAGGGGTGGGCAATGGGTGTTGCATTGGGCGTTCACCGCAACACCCACTGATTTTTACGCTGCCCGATATTTACAAGGGTGGCGTAAATAGGAGGCAGCGGCAAAATTAAGAGCAGGGAAAACTTGGTCTTAACTTGGCGAAACGAGGAGAAATGCTTTATCTCTCCTCGTTTTTGCTTTTCCCATGTGTGCTGCCTTGTGCAGCACAGGGAAAAGAAAAACGCCTGGGATTGTTTATGTTCAGGAAGGTGTCCCTTCCTGCAAATAAACGATATTTAAAAAAAACTGACATTTTGTAACTTCCATGTGTGCTGCATTATGCAGCACACATGGAAGTTACAAAAAGGAATTTAAAGATTGTTTATGTGCAGGAAGGGACACCTTCGTGCACATAAACAATCTTCCCCTGCACGCAGACACCCTTGCACAATGGTGCGAGGGTGCCTGCATTGGTGCTGGGCTGGTAAGCGTGCTTTGAAAGCCAAAGGTCCTTAGCTTATCATGATCAAGAACATAAATGTAATATAGGCCATAATAGGAGACTATATTTGTCCTCTGTCCAGCCGGACAGGGTATTTATTTAAACACAATGAAAAAACTGATAAATGATTATAAGGCACAGTCCTGTACCTTACTCAAGAGAGACAAACAACATACAAGGAGAAAGGTTTCACAGGCAAAAAAACGAGCAATATTGGCCACTTTTGACTCAGTGTTTGGATTGAAGTATTGCCAGAAAAATGCTAGACACAACTGAATTAAACACAATGGTTAGGTTGTGAAAGCACTATGTGAAGTCGACGTTTCGATCCCTCTTGCTCTAATTACATAGGACCATCATCAGGACTAAAATTGACAACATTTGCCTGCCTGTAATATTAGTACAACCGCCTGTTTAGAAGGAAGAAGGGGAAAAAGAAAGAGAAAAGTAGCCAATGGCTGAATTACTGACTAATCCTCCAACGTACCGGCAAGTCCAATTGTTGGGCACACTTTGCATTTATTCGGATTCGGCTTAACGTGCTCTAGTTAGTGTCTAGTAAATGTGAAGGGCCCGGGCAATCATGACCAAGTGCTCAAGTGACTGGTGTTATCACACTTGGTTATTATTCCACAAGTGGCACGTTTCAATTTGTAAAACCAAGAGATCAGTAAACAGGGTATTGAAGTTTAACCAGTATGAGAGAACACAACTGATCCTCATGGTCACGAATCGTATTTACATCATTAGTTAATTCACATTTATATTTAAACCGACGCTAATCTATTATTTACACTGTGCAGAAACCCTCAAGTGTCCATCCATACGTGCACAACCATACAGTGTATTGGGGTGGTTGTAGAGCCGCCAAGCTGGCTTACCCAAGTCTGGGCTTTGCGTATCAGGAGCGTGTTGCATGCCCGCCTACGCGGGTGCTAGCAGGGATTTTGATGTGCTACCTAGGGGGGGAGGAAATAAGGAAAGGGTGGGACGGTGATCATTTACAAGATCAATCCCTGTGGGCTGGTCTCAAGGCGTGCAGGTGAAGGAGATTTACCTGTATGACCGGGTTCTGGGGGTCCAGGCAGTATTGGATGGACTGCAGGGTCCTAGTGTCGTCCACCGGGTATTTCTATGTAAAACGAGGGAGATTCTGTCAATAATTGCTAATGTTATGGGGCGTGCCATTCCTAAGGTGCGGGTCATTAGCCATGTAATACGTGGGGGTGAACCTGTATTTACGGTGCCTCGGGGCCCGGGCTGTCTCAATGAACTGCAGGGTCCGGTTGAAGTCACCGGGTTTTTCTGAAACCAGTGAAAATAGGAACTGGTCAGTTTTAAAAGGTTAAAACAATTATAAACTCGCGAGCGGCGCGGAGTTCAAGGAGGGATGGGAGATTGCTGCTCTTACCTCCGGGAGTGCTATGACTCCGCTATAATTGGTATCCTGGGGGCGGGGGAACGATGTCCTGTCCGTCCACTGGTAAGCGTAGCGCCAGCGCAGGGGAAAACGCAAGGCTCCACCATATTCATGTAAATATGGTGCAGCCTTGCGTTTCTGAAATGGCGGAGTGAGGCGTTAAGCCAGGATGGCCAACCCCTCACTCACTTCGCCACTTCTTCGTACATATGCCCCTCAGTCGCATATATATAGTGAATTGCTCCCTCTTCAGAGTCGCCCCAGGAACTGCTGGGGCTGGTACCAAGCTTATCTTATGGCCAAGGAGACGGGGAAGACTGAAGGAGAATGAACCCAAACGCTGCATAGCATTAGTGAACATAGAGGGGTAGAGATGGTCTTGTCTAGTTTGTCAACGTGAGATGTGGTGGAGCGAATCCAATGAGGGACAGGGCGAATCCAATGAGGGACAGGACGCACAAGGGTTACCCCTGCACATTGTAAGAACAAAGGAAACAGAAGATTGCAGGGAGATGTTAACTAGTGCAAAGTAAATGTACGATAGCTGTCTATGTATAATACAAATAATGTCATTATTTGTTGGAGATCCAAATGGTAAATGTCCCTCCTGAAGTGGGGCCAGTTGTGTACAGCTTATGGTAATACGGTATCTCCATGATATGTGTGTTATCATGTTTCGATAATTAAATTTAAAAAAATTTAACTCTCCTTCGCCCGAGTCACAGCTACTGCCAGGAAAATGTGCTACACAACATTAAAAAAACGACCCTGCCTACTCGCCCTTTAAACACATGCTTTCTATTTCTTAAGCCACTAGGTCATCCCCCCAAAACCTACTACCTGACCTATCAATATATTTTATTACAAACCATGATGTTCTCTACAAGTACAATGTAAGATCTGCAGTTCTTTTTTTGCTGTATATCATATTGTTCAGAATGTTACCCCTGGTTACATCTAAACTGATCAAAGCTCCCACCAGCCTTTGGTGCAAGAGGAACTCGTGAATGTTAGGTGTTTTTGTAAAACGCACTCTCCCCAGCGAGGGTGTCCAGACGCTGAGGGTATCCAGGCGCTGAAACCGTTAAATAAATTCTCACAGTGGCAAGTCACTAGCCTTTAGAAAGAAAATGAACTCTTCCATCCATCCTGCGATTTCCTGCTCAGTAAAGAAGCTCTTAGATACAGTACAGCTAGCATTGGCCCGGCAAAACACGTCTCTATATTCACTCAGGATATATGAATCATGGACAAACTGCGCCAAGCACAGAATTTCATCAAGTAAGATATAACAGGTAGTCGAAAGAAACCAGGAACGCACCACAAACTTTGAAAGAAAGCTTTATTTTCTCAGGTCACCTAAACTTACTTGAAATACCACTTTTGTGGTTTCCATCTAGTTCATCCAAACAGTTTTTTCTCAGCAAATCAGGCATAATCTGGATTTTAAAGTTTGGTATCATAACAACGGGCACGTGTTTCCCCACTGGACTTAAGAACTACCGCCCCATCTCGCTCCTCCCATTCCCTGCTAAAGTCATTGAGAAAGCCGTCAACAGTCAGCTCGCCGCCTTCCTCGAATCCAACAAATCCCTCGACCCTTCACAGTCCGGCTTCCGAGCCAAACATAGCACCGAGACCGCCCTCATCGCAGCAACTGACGACATTCGAACACTACTAGACAACGGAGAAACAGTTGCCCTCATCCTACTTGCCCTCTCCGCAGCCTTCGACACAGTCTGTCATAGCACCCTCATACAACGCCTCAACAACATCGGTATACAAGGCAAAGCATTGGACTGGATCATCTCGTTCCTCGCCGGAAGAACCCAGAGAGTCCGCCTCCCCCCTTTCAGATCAGAGGTCTCCGAAGTCATCTGCGGCGTACCACAAGGATCATCACTCAGTCCCACCCTCTTCAACGTATACATGAGTCCCCTCGCATCCATCGCGCGCCAACACAATCTCAACATCATCTCCTACGCAGACGACACCCAGCTGATCCTCTCCCTCACCAAAGACCCAAACACCGTCAAAACCAACTTACACGAAGGAATGAAAGAAGTTGCCGAATGGATGAAGAACAGCCGTTTAAAACTGAACTCGGACAAAACGGAAGTCCTCATCCTAGGTTCATCCCCCTCTGCTTGGGATGACTCATGGTGGCCACCGGCCCTGGGAACAGCACCCATACCTACGGACCACGCACGTAACCTGGGCTTCATCCTAGATTCCTCCCTCTCGATGACCAAACAAGTCAACGCCGTCTCATCATCATGCTTCAACATCCTACGCATGCTCAAAAAAATCTTCCGCTGGATCCCCACCGAAACAAGAAAAACGGTCACCCACGCACTGGTCACAAGCCGACTGGATTACGGAAACACCCTTTACGCCGGAACCACAGCCAAACTACAGAAGAAACTCCAACGCATCCAAAACGCCTCAGCCAGACTCATACTAGACATCCCCCGCCAAGCTCACATTTCCGGTCACCTAAAAGACCTCCACTGGCTCCCCGTCAACAAGAGAATAACATTCCGTCTCCTCACCCACGCACACAAAGCCCTCTACGACCTAGGACCCGAATGCCTCAACACGCGCCTGTCCTTCTACACCCCCACCCGCCAACTACGATCGTCCAATCAAGCCCTCGCCGCAATTCCGCGCATCCATAGATCCACCATGGGGGGAAGATCCTTCTCCTACCTAGCGGCCAAAACCTGGCATTCTCTCCCCACCCACCTCCACCTTACACAGAACCACCTATCCTTCAGAAAGCAACTAAAAACGTGGATATTCGATAATTAAAGTAAACCCCCTCCTCAAGTGCCTTGAGACCCTCTGGGTGAGTAGTGCGCTATATAAATTTTGAACTTGAACTTTTACAAACACGTTTTAGGGTGTGTTTATTTACAACTCAATTAAACTAATCGCCAGTACATTTCGAATATACTGCATCACACTGTACTTTCTAATTTTCTATACAAAAACACAGCAGACTGACTTCCTTCTTCGAATGTTAGAGACATTTCTAGGTGAATAATTTAGTAAAATAATAAGCATGTAAAAAAGAAGCTACACCCAATGTTTAAACGTGTGATTTGGCATAAACGTAGAGATGTAGAAAATACAATTTAAGAATGAGATCTCTTCCTTTGAAGACCGCACCCTGAGCTGGCGAAGAAGTAGCTCATGCTATACACATACACCAGTGCACGTGGATGCAGAACCATTCATCGCAACTTGTCAAAACTATAATTGCGAGACATATCTAACACAACAAAAACTTTCAACAATCAGAAACGGTTGACCTGACTAAATAACAGAGGCGGGGAGTCATAGCAGAAAACTGAACACTTTTGGAAAAACTATGGCGAGAAGTGCGCATGGACAAACCATCAGGCTGTATGTACTAACGGTGTTCTTAAGGCCTTGCGAATAAAATGCAGGTTAGAAAGAAAATAACGCCGTGTGAACTCCAGTCCTGTCTCAGCCCTTGCCTCCTGCTGAACTTTAATGAAAGCATACACAGGATGATTGTTCCGAGGGTCACAGCAGAGAAGCGCACATTACTGCTGGAAAGAGGAGTGACAGCTGGTTGATGGGGGAGGCGAAGGTGCTCAGCCCGGACAGGGGAGGAACAGGGGCTTCAAATACCTCATGGTACAGGACGGGTGGGTGACTGCTAGGGGCTGACACAATAGTCTGACAGGAGTGTAGGATGATGCGTGCAGCAGTACTGGAGAGGAAGGGGCGTGCGCATGGCAGCCTGCATGTATGCATCTGTATATGTATGTGGTCACTCACCGGTGTACGCCGTTGCTCTATCCGCCTTTCGGGTAGCCTTCTCCATGGCCCGTCTGCCCGGAGCTCACTGCCCTCCTGACGGAGGGCCCCGTAGCCCCAGACCCGCTCCCTGAGCCGCGCCAGCTCCTCGGCGGCGAGGGCGGCGGGATCGGGGCTCATGGCGCCGCAGACGCCGTTCTCCGGCTCTGCCCCGGACTCAGCCGAGTCGCACATCTCGCGCGCGCTGTGCAAGGGCCGTAGGCTGGTCACGCGCTTCTCCGGGGCGGAGAGCGCGCCGCAGCTTCTGTCGGGGTGCAGCCACGCGCCGGCGCCAGGGCCCCCGCCCCAGCGGTTTCCCTTCCTCAGGCAACTGTCACCAACCGCTCCGCCCCGCACCGGCTGTCACAGGCGGCGGCGCTGCCCAGCGCGCGTGACGTACTTGACTGGAGGCTAAACTTCGCTATCTCCCTCTCTGCACCTTGTGTACACATACACGGACGAAAGCAAAGCATGGAATGTGCCATCAAGTCGGTGCAACCGGCCCGAGGTTGGAAATGTAACAGCTGCGGAAATACTTCCTTGGCAAGCAACCATTGCTTGGTTCTTCTCCATAGTTACCACTTTTTATGGGAAAAAATAACGTTCTTCTGAAATGTAAATGCAATTCTTTTTATTCTGGTGTTTTCTAAGGGCCAGGCGAGGGTGTTTGAATACATTTCTGTGCCTTGCACACACAGCTGTATTCATGTTTACCCACGGTCCAGCGTTATCATGACATTGAGAGTACTTGTTTTTAGCCAACTGTAAAACATGGCATGGCCTGTTTTGGGAAACTGAGATTGTTTTTTTTGCAGTTTTGTTTTGAAGTTTTTATATAGTACAGACTCCAACCAATGCTTTTGTAGCGCTGTTTAAGAGCACTCAATCACTTCAAGTGTTGTAAGTTTTATTGCCTACTGGAATACCAATGTATATATACATTTCTTTATTCGGTATTTCACAAGGAAAACCATAAAAGGCAGGGCTCGAGTCGGGGTACCACGTGGGTGGACGGCGACCCCCCACTTATTTTACCGGGGGGGGGGGGGGGGGGGGGACGCCATCCCCCCTGCCAAACAGCTGGACTTAACTCTTTGGCCTCTCTGGGACAAGGAGCTTGGCACCTTTCGTGACGTCACTTCCTGTCGTGACGTCACTTCTGGTGACAGCGTCCCCCCACTTTTTTTTTCAGGACTTGTGCCCTGATAAAAGGATACAATTTACATATTTACACAGAAATGCAAATTATGTGATAATTTCCAAAGAAATTCATACAAAAACAATATACAATAAAAAGAGGGAAGAGAAAAATAAAAAGATGAATTTTCAACAATGTTAGATTGCACGATGCTGCTTTACAGGTTTTTCCTATGGTTCATGATACATTTAAAAAAATTAAGAACTATATAACCAACATCTTCAGAATCTAACATTTGCAATCGGAGGAATGCTGGCCGACATTGTCTAAGGCCCCAGTGCCTCAATGTAGGGAGTAGCCAAGTTTTTCTGTGTGGATGATAGAATTTACAGAACATGATCACATGTATGTTAGTCTGGATAGATTTCCCGTCACAGGGACATAGGGGCAGACTTAGATCCCAACCATTGTTCAGAGGGAAAGCAACCAGTCTGAAAAAGGTATCTAGTCTGAATCTTGTCATCAACCTTCTTTCATATGTTGTGATCTGCAAGGTTAAATACGGTTGGATACCGTAAGTTGTCTGCACCAGATTCGCATGGGTAACTGAGGGTTTTGATGACTCAGATACTAATCTCAGTGTCTCTAGGTGGTAAAGAGCTTGTTGCTTTAAGGCTTTCTTCGACAGATCAGCTATAGACTCTGGCTGGAGGTAGTAATTCTCGAGGCCAAGGTCTTTGAAAAAGTTTATAATGTAGCAGAGCCACTTTACTTTTGAGGACTGGTCAAGAGACATTGTGTCAGCCACAATTGACTGGGTTAGCGCATTTTTTTCAGATGTCCAAATGCGCCGCCACAGCATCAGTGGCTGAATCTTGAGTAGATCCTCTAGGTAGGGAATTCCTAGTTCCATATGAGAGGCATAGGTTGACGTGCCTCTCGGGGTAGCTAAAAGAAATCTTAAGAAGGTGTTTTCTGCTACCTGAAGGGCTCTGGTATCCGTGTGTCCCCACACTCCCGCTCCATACAGAGAAATGGCCTGGCACTTAGCATTGTAGATTTTCAGTAACTCTACTGGTGCCCTCCTCCCCAGCCTCTGAGAAAAGCTCATTAAGGCCGCTATCGATCTTTTAAATAAGTGGCATCTTGTCTCTACTGCTGGTTTCCATGTCAATCTATCGTCTATCATGATCCCAAGGTATGGGTACTGGGCGGTGATCTCGAGCTTTTGGCTATCGAGGTATATCTCTTTTACGCCTTTTTTCCCAGTCCCTGAGATCATGACAAACGTTTTTTTGACGTTCACTTTTAGGTCTAAGCCACCCATGAAGGTTGTGTATCTGTTCAGGGAACTCTGGAGTTCGCGCGAGGACGACGGCATCATCCGCATAGAGCAGAGCGGGGATCAGGCGCTGTTTTACACGTGGGAGGTCCTGGGCCCCCCTCAACATGTCCACCTCCAAACCATTGGTATAGAGTGAGAAAAGGAAGGGGGCCAGGACGCATCCTTGCCTGACTCCCCGCTCTACTCCAAAAGGTGCCGTCAGCTCGCCGTTCTTACCAAAGCGAACTCTTGCCGAGGCTCCAGAGTAGAGCTCCCTCAGAAAATCTAGTAGAGGAGAATCCACTCCCATTTGACTTAAGACCGTCCACAGCTTTGAGTGCGAAAAGCAATCAAAAGCTGCGGACAGGTCCACATAAACCATATAGACCATATTCTTCTTAGCCTGTATATATTTACCCATTATCAGGCTAAGATTGAGGGCCTGCTCTACCGTTTCAAACCCCTCTCGGAAGCCAAACTGAAGGACGGAAATAATGCCTCTTTCCTCACCCCACTGCTGGAGTCGCTCTAGGATTACTCTCCCTACGACCTTGCCAAGCGAGTCCAGCAATGAGATGGGACGATAGCATTTCACATCCTGACGGTCCCCTTTTTTAAAAATGGGGACCATAATTGACCTAGTCCAAGAGTCTAACACTCCCTCATTTGCAGCAGCCGTACACACTCTTGTAAGAATGGGCGCCCATAAGTCCAGGTTGTGTTTGAAAAGGTCCACTGGGACACCATCCGGGCCTGGAGCTTTCCCAGACTTACTTAATTCCAGGGCCACTAATAGGTTGGATATATCAAAGGACAGCGGGATTGGATATTGTGCCTTTATAAGAGTATTCGTTGACCCACCTATACTCGAGTCATCTTTAAAAATATTTGTAAAGTGAGCCACCCAAGTTTCCTCGTCTATAGCCACCTCTATTCTGGGGATATTATTTTCTGTAAGGTAAGGAGATCTAACCGTTCGCCAAAAGGCCTCGCTGTTTTTTGAGAGAGCACTCGTATGCAGATCTTCCCAGAGTTTCTCTTTCAGTTCTTGGGATCTTAACTTACGTTCCCCGATGTATTGGCGTCTAAGAAGTTGGATCTGGCCCGCATCTCTAGGTTTGTTGTGCAAGGCAGATTTTAATTTGGAAAGGGCTCTAGTACAACTGTGGTTAAACCACCCTTTCTTGTTGCAATGTTTAGGTGTTAATTTAGCCGTGAGCAATCCCTTAATTATCTCTAAGATTTGTTTAAAATTATTTAAAACTTCTTTGTAATTTACCGAGAGATCCAAACATTTGATTATATTAGGATACGCCCGCTCCACCAGTTTTTTTGTAATTTCATTTGGGTTAATTTTTTCCCATTTTATTGAGTAGCCGTTCTTTTTTCCTAAGTCCAACTTATTTTGGGCAAGGGTATTTGCTATTTCGGTGTTTTGGGGCTTATGCTCGATTAAATGAAGGTCCATCCTCAGCGCAGAATGATCGCTCAGTGGATTAGGAATGACCTGGAAGGCTTTGGCTATGTCTAGCAATCCTGGAGACAGGAAAATATAGTCAACTGTCGTTTGATGGCCTCTCCCCACGTAGGTCGGAAAAAAGAATTTTTATCCAGACTTGGACAGTTAGCAATTACAAGATCCAAGTCGGAGAGCAAGTTGTTCATTGCGTTCCCCAACTTGGTGTGGACAAAGTGGGCTAGTGGAGCCTCAAATTCATCCACAATCCCGCAACATTGTGAATTCGCCAGAGGGCATGGATGGAGATTAAAATCCCCTCCCCATAAAATATGAATTGCCCCAGGTCGATCCTTCCATTGATAAAGATGTCTTAGTCTCTCCTGGATGTTACAAACAAGGGTCAGAAATTGATCTTCCTCTAGATTGTTATAAGAATTTACTAGGAGGATGGACTCCTTGTTTGCAAAAGACAGGGAGAGAATTTGACAGTTAGGGTCGGTATGGATAATAGACACTTTTAGATGGTTGAGTGTATTTGCGATATAAGTTATTAACCCTCCTTTAGGCCTGCCTATTGCACTACGCACAGCTGGGGAGAAATACGTTTTGTAGCCCAAAAGATGGAGCTCTGTTGTGGACCAAGTCTCTTGAAGGCAGATTATTTTCCCTTGTTCGAGAAAGTTCAGGGCCGTCCCATCCTCAATCTTTGGGCGTAAACCCGCCACGTTCCAGAAAAGGAGGGGTATAGTCGATGTGTCGGCTTTTAGTGTTGCTGGTTCTAGGTTCGACCGGGGAGTTTTTATTTTGGGGGACCGGTGTGGTAAATTAGAATTAGTGTATTCAACGTCCGTTGATGGTCAATCGACCATTTCAAGTGCGCTGAATCTATTAGTCAACGGGATGTTGTACCAAGGGTCCCAGCGGGGCTGTTCTCTATGTACCGTCCTCTGGAAATGTGGACCCCATTCTTCCCAGTTTCCTCCCTGATAACGTGGTCCCACTAGGTGCCAAGAATTATCGTACTCACGGTGGCGAGGGCCCCCATATTGTCTAGAGTCATGAAATGCTACCTGACGAGGGGGTGGTGCAACCCAGGGGGAGCCAGGATCCTCAAAAAAGTTATTAGGATGTCTTACGGGGTAAAAGAAAGAGAGTGGTTTAGTACCAATACCTCCGTTTACGTTTGTTTGATCCCAGGAGCAGATATAATCTGCTATCCGGGGATCTTCAAAAGGGATCACAATACAGTCACCTGGGATCGTTTTTCTACCTTTGCCCACCCATGGTGTCCTGCGTACTGAAGAAATCCTTCCATGCCAATTTGGCGGCATGGGACGGGAACACCAGTCATAACCACTATATAAGGTGAAGCGTCTGGTGGCAGATCCACAGGGATTCTGGCCTCTCCGGAGCCTCTAGGAACGTGTCTTTTGGCTATTTGGGCCAGAGGATTGGGTATCGGAGTTTTAGATGTTACTTTATTTTTTGCCACTGGCTGTAATGAAGGTGTTACTAGTGGCAAGGCATTTCCCTGTGTCAATGTGGTGGCTACGTTATTGCTTGGATTTGATGTGCTCGTAGTGGGCGTTAATGTGGGGGTTGCACTAGGGATCAATGCTATAGGTGTTGCAACCTGCCGTGCGTTCTTTTGAAGAGTGACGGATTTCGAGATGGCACTTACAGATTTCAGGGAAGGTTGCTTAGTATGGTTGGTTTCCCCTCTTTTTTGAGCCCCAGCCGGTTGATTGTGTTGTGAGAGATTAACAAGCTTGGACATCTGACTCTCTAACTTTGTTAACTTTTGTTCTACTGGCTGTAGATATAACTTAAAGAGGTCAGCAATCTTATTTAAGAGGAGTGTATTATCGCTACCTGTTAATCCCTTATCAGTAGATAGGAGAATTGGTGAATCCGTGATCACGGGGGTAGGAAGTTCCAGGTCAATATGGTGGATTAGAGCTGGAACTGTTTGTTGCTCTAGTCTTGGGGGAGAAAACTGTAGAATACTAGGGGAGTGTTCCGGCATAGTGAGGGTAGGGGTTTTCTGATCGTTCTTTCTTTTACTGATTGCACCCTCCCTCCTTCCTCTTGCTTGAATTCTCTCCAGGGATGACGTTTGTGGGGGGGTTTGAGGTAATAACTCGGGTGTTTTTTCTAGGTCAGAGCTCAATTGTGAAACTGCGAGCTCAGACACCGACAAGTCCACATTATTGGGCAGACTACGTCTCCCCTCACCATGCACCCTCGGTCCTTCTTTGTTTTTACCAGGATCAGGTGTTCTGGCATGTGCCAGATTGCCCATGGAGGATCTTTTAGCAAATGCTAGGTCTAAAGAAACCCTTTCCTCTATCAATGAAATGCTTTGGTCAATAAAAGTATTAGCCTTAGTAATAAAGTCGTCCATAGGACCTAGCATTTTACCCACACTCCCCAGGGCCATGGTTTTCTTTCCTCTGGTCACCACCATATTAGCTAAAAAGGAGCAAACAGGAAATAAGAATTAAAATCAATTAAAAAGGGAATGGCCCAGTCCAGTCTCTCCGGTCCTCGAACGGCCTCAAACGGCCCGCCCTTTGCCTGGGCTTAGCTCCGGGCGCTCCCGCGTGCTCCCGCGCCGCGGGGCGATTAACCTGTTAAATAGGGGTAAAATGGGCGGGACAAGCAGGGAGAGCGGCCCAGGTGGAACTGGTTGGGCACACACAGGGACTCCTGGGATATGGAGTCCCTGTTCCAACGCTCGCAGCCCTGCTTCCTCACCGCACTCCCCAGGACCTCCTCAGGCACGGTCACAATCCTGCAGCACCAGCAGCTCCCGCCGGTAGTTAGGCGCTGCGGGACCCGCACAGCGGGTCCGGCGAGCTGGTCACGGTGGGGCAGGTAAGAAGCTCCAAAGTCAGGGAAAGAGAACAGCAGCAGTGACTCCCATTGCAGGCAATATCCGAAGAGCAGAGTCCCCAATACCAATACCAATGTAACAACACTACAGTCACCACAACCATCACCTTCAGTTAGCCCCTCTGACTCTTTAGGCAACTGTACTTGCCTACAAAATCTAGAATTTCCTCAGTTGCCTAGGAGTGGTGAGCACGTGAATTACAGGTTCAGAGAATTACACAAGAATACGCATGATATAACACATCTTCCCCCTTTACAGATGAGGCCGGGGCAGGTAAGAGCGGTGGGGCGAGTGGGGAAGTCAACAGATGATGGAATAGGGAAAATAAAACTACTTACCTTGCGCTCGAGGCATCAGGCCCTTTATAAACACTCAAAATAGCCTGAATGTAAACATACATATTACTTATGTGTACTAAATCTCTAAAATTAAACTTAAAATATTACATGTTAAAGATTTTAAAAGAAACTAAAATTCTTCCTTGTCATCTATTATATCGCACTCATAGTTTAATAACCAATTAGGTTTAGTTCTCACACATTTATTATTTTCTGTTACCTCTGTTTCATCCACCCTTTCTGTGACACCTCCATTTTTTATATCCTTCTCAAACACCCTATCTTGTCTGTCTTCAGCAAAAGTTCCTTCATGACTTTCCACCACCACATATTCACTTTCCTCCACATCAACCTGGCTCTCCCCATCATCATCATCTCTTCTCTTATCAGAAGCATCAATCTGCAGTACATCTTTCCAATCCAAACCTTCACCATTATTTAAATTGTCCTCATTTATCACATCACTCTTAAGCACAGCAATCCTTTTTATGTTCCAAACTTTGCCGTCACAAAACATGACTGCATTCCATGACTGCATTCCGGCACAACTTGATTACTCTCAAAGGTTCAGTGAACTGACTCTCGCCCTTCCTCACTTTTCAAGTTTTCCTGACTTTAACCACCATACCCAACTCAACCTTAACATCTTCAGTGTTTTTTCTTAAATCATATTGTTTTTTAGATTTCAAAAGGATATCAACAATGTTCTTCCTAACCTACTCCATAGATAAATCAGAACTTGCAGATTGAACTAACCACTCTGGCTTCCCTTTTGTTCTATCTTCTCTTCTCCTCATGACTTCAAAAGGTGAGACACCTAATGAATCCTAGTTCTGTACATCCATACAGTTTAATGACTTGGATTTCCCAATCATCCTTGTTCTTTTTTTTTTTTTAAACAAAGTTTTATTGATGTTATTAATTTTCATGTACCACAGTATGATAACAGTAGTATAATATTGCAGAGCTTTTACTACAGCTCTCATACATTATTGCATATAGCGTCCTGCTGCAATTATCGCTCTTTTATCAACAGTATTATATCTGATACTGTGCAGTGCAATACGCAATTAGAATTCCACTAAATACATAGCTGCTGCCCATTTAAATCACCATCGAAGCAGCGAAAATTGGACTGTCTGCATCCGCTACATGCTCCCACATCTGGTTGTTTCACTGCCGAGCCTCAACAGGTACTAAACAAACCCACAACTGTACTGTTCCCTTCCCCCACCCTCTGGTCCTGCATGCATACAAATCCACAACATAAAAAGGAAAAGAAAAAGGAGAAACAGGTTAGCCATTTGCACTACCATGGTGTCAGTCTATTACGGGTACATAGCACTCTACTTATGTCTAGGGCAGTTTCGGTCCGAATCCCAGTTCCAGACCCCTCATTGCGTGTTACTAACCAGAGGATCAAAAGCCACATCCAAGGACCTACAGGCTTCCAACATTATATCCCAGTCCATTGCAATCGGGGTCTTGCACAGCCCTCTCGCCTCCTCCCGCCTCAACGCAGCACTCTCTACCCCCCCCCCCCAGCGAACCACTTCACTGTACCATGCATATACTGTGGGCGGCGTTTTAGATTTCCACGCATGGTGATCGCCTGTACTGCCAACAGGAGTGCCATATTAACAAATCTGTGCTGCCCTTTATGTTTGGAAGTTCCTCTCCTCAGCCCCAGAATACAGCCCTCTATAGTAGCCGAATCTCCGTCTGTGTGATCTCCGCCGCGTGGGTCCTAACCGAATCCCAGTACCCTCCAATCCGGGGGCATGACCATAACGTGTGTATCAGGTCAGCTCCGTCTGCCTTACATCTGGGGCAGTAGTGCCGTGTAGTTGGGAATATTTTATCCAGCTTATGTGGTGTCAGATACGCTCTATGCAAAATCATGGTTTGAATAAACTTGAACCTCGCGTTCCTCGATACCTTTTTGGGGTGTCCCAGTACTCGCTCCCATTCCTTATCCTCAAGTGCCCTACCCACGTCTCCCTCCCAGGCAGTACGTAATGGGGTCAGGTCAATCTGTGCGTGGGAGCGCAGCCCTACATACAACCATTTAATGAGGTGCCGGCCCCTTCCCATGTAATACATGGTTTTCACTAGATCATTCATGGGGGGGTTCTTGCCTTTTTGGGGCCCAATGCACTCTAACATATTGCGATAGCGCTGCATGTAATAAATATAAATGGTCCGGCGCCCCCGTTCTTCTCACAAAATTATCATGGTCCAACAACTCCCCATCACAAAAGAAGTCTGCCACCGTAGTGACCGCCGCGTCCATCCATGGCATGAGTCTGCGCGTCAGCAGGTGTCCACCCTGCAATGGAATGCCAAGCAGAGGTATATTCCCGGCATACGCAGGGGAGATTCCAGTATACTGTAAAGCTGCTCTCCTGCATTGCAATGCTGTGCGCAGAAGGGGGGAGATCCCGCGGAAGTGTGCTCTTTGGCAGTAAGATGGTGTGTAGTGCCCCATGCCCTATGTCTTGCTCAGTCATCCCCATTTTTTGCAAGTTCTGCCCCGCTGTCCAGAAGGAAAGCCACTGTAGTTGACAGGCGTAGAAGTACGCTCTGAGGAAAAGTAGCTTTTGATCCGCAATCATTTTTAACAAGGACTCCATTGGTTTTTTCATTGCCATCTCGTGGCAAACACTTTCACAGGACCCACCTGGTCGTTTTTCCTGATGTACGAGGAAACTCTATTGACACGACAAAAATCCATTTTTGCAGGCTTGCATTTCTGACCAGGAACCGTCACCCGCCCAACCCCCTGTTCTCTGCAGATTCATCAAAAAACCACATGACCCTCACCCCGAGTAAATTAATCATTCTTCCTCTCCTGCTCCCAGCCTGATAAACACATCCTTAACATCATGATCCGGTTATCTGGACAATGGTCTGACTGCTGAACTTTCATCCAGACAATCGGAGAATGGCTCGTAAAGCCGGGGCTTTTGATCAAGGCACCTGGGCAAAGAAACTTGAGGACATCAAGCCCCGATCAAAGCAGAACTAACATTTGACTGTGTACCTTGCCTTGACCAGATCACTAACTGCAAACACCACCCGGATCCGGCTAATCAACAACAAACACTGCCCTGATTGGACAATGGTCTTGCAGCCAAAAGGCTGGAATATGAAACGTATATAAGGCTTGTTAGCTATGGATTTAAGTATCAGCCTCCTCTGTCTTGTCTTTGACTGGCTTTGGACTCTGTTCCATAGCCCGGGCTATTGTAATAAATCTGGGTTCCTCTTGCAGACGAAGGCTCCTGTGTCTCCTTTTACTACGTATGAAGGGTATGGAAGATTTGAGCGGTTCCCCCGCTGCCGAGATCCTGTAAGTGGGTTATTGCGGTTCTTCAAATGGCGCTCGAATAGGGACTCCACGAGTACGGAGGTCAGGCCCGGTGGACGTGAGGAGGTGCATGGAGAGACTCCGACGGAGGCGCCCTACCCAAGGATTTTTGTTTTATTCCGGTAGACCGAACGACTCACTCGTTGTTCCTCCCCACACGGTCTGGGCCACTTGACCGCCTTCTCGCTGCAGTCCCCTAGCAAATAATTTCTGGAGCAGGACACAGCCCTACGTCTGCAGAAGAGAACTACCCCTGTAAGGTAAGGGTGGACTGATCATCCGCCAAGTCTGTCTGTTATTGACTTTCGCAAAAGCCAATTTATTATTGACTTTTGCCAAAGCCAAGCAAGCGAGGTAATTTTTTAAAACCCGCTGGTGTCTGTTCTGTATGAATAATTGACTTTGCCAAAGTCAAGCAAGCGAGGTGAATTTTTACCCGCTGGTGTCTGTTATGTATGATTCCGCTATTTAATTATCCTTTGCAAACGACAAGCAAGCGAGGTGAGTTTTAGGAACCCGCTGGTGTCTGTTATCTGTTTTTAGTGTATATGTAACAAGGACCCCCTGTATTCAAAAAGAATCAGATTCCTAGACCAGGGATAAACAATGTTTGAGAAATAACAATCTAGGCAATCATAGAGAACATAGATCAATGTTAATATAAAACAAGGAAATTAAGCTACAACAGTAAAGTAAAATTCAGTATTTTATTAAGAATTAAGCAAGGAATCACATTTCAAGACTTGAGAAAAGGTTCTAATTAAAAAATTCTACATTTAGAGAGTTGACATAATAGTAAAAACATTTTGTGTATTAAAACATTTCTTTTGGTACACAACAAGTAAGGGGGAAATGAGTGGCAAGTTGGTACTCTACGCGCGTTTCGGCGACCAGCGCCTTCTTCTGGAGCAGCCACGAATGATTATGATCGAAGTTTTTTGGATGTGTTGAATAAGTTGTTTTGGTAAAGCTGAACCCACATCGATATTCTTTATTTTGAGGGTTTGTACTGATAAACTAAAAAGATGTGAGGTTACTTCTGCCGTCCGGAACCTTTAGATTGTTGGAGTCAGATAAGGATATCTTGACAAGACGTGAAAATGATGTATTCTCCTGATATGGGGATCTTTGATTAAAGAAAACTTTTTTTCTTTTTACACTTGCATGAGGTGCTTCAGTCTTGGCGAGGTTGTGGTATTTTTTTAAATTAAAATAACTCCCTGTCCAAAACGATATAACAGGGCTCCAAATTTCCGGCGGCAGGACAGCGACTTCTCCCGATCTTCGCGGTGATGGTGTTTTTAAGCATGCCGGTCAGTAGTAAATTCAAAAGGTTATGTTGTTGTATGTGTACACAGGACTCCCAGCTGGAGGAGGCCTGCCCGCTTCCTCCAGAAGGAATGCCTGGCCATACCATGTATATTAAATATGGCCATTCTGCCATAATGTTTTCCTCGTTTTGGGTGAAATACACCAAGAAAAGTAACCCGGAGTTACAGTGGCCACTTTATGGCTCCTTTGACTCCCAAGTCCTCGCCAACTTAGAGGAACAATTAATTAAAAGAAAAACGCGCCCGTCCATGTTTGAGTCTGTCCGATTTTGGAGGAAAGAGGTAGAACAGAGAGCTAAGAAACAGAAGGCGCAAGAAAGAAAACAAGAAAGAATGTCTATGGCTGACCACGCCAGAGAAAATTTGCAAAATAGAATAACAAAATCGGTAGAAATAGCTGATAGGGAGCATGGGGCCCAAGTACAGAAATGTTATGCAGCCCGTGAGGAAAAAGGAAAGGTCCATATAGAGGGAGGAGAAGAAAGTGATTCCTTGCTTGATACCATGCTAGAAAGCCCTCCTGCATATGCCCCAATGTACCCTGCCCTGACGCCTCACACCCCGCATGCCCCCCTTCCACCACCCGCTCCAGCCCCCACTGCCCCTCCTACTGTTCCCCCTGTCACACCACCCCTCCCGACCTTTCCCATGACTTCGACCACACACGTTAACTCTGTTCTCGCCGAGGGAATGACAACAAGTCCCCATCAGTCCAACCCTAGCGGCTTTACCCCTACCCGTCTTTCTCCTGCTTCCCCGTGGTCTACAGTCAAGCAAGACTCATGTAAATTATTTAATTCCCCCCGATTGGCCTCCTTGCGCTCAGCGGTCA
This sequence comes from Lissotriton helveticus, assembly GCF_964261635.1. Classification (NCBI taxonomy): domain Eukaryota; kingdom Metazoa; phylum Chordata; class Amphibia; order Caudata; family Salamandridae; genus Lissotriton; species Lissotriton helveticus. The sequence continues at coordinate 1,209,204,240 of NC_136059.1, forward strand.
GCTTTTCATGCCTTCAAGAGAAAGACCTACAGAGGCAACAATGTGAATGTTGGATGAATAACAAAAATATTTATTCCTTTAAAGAAATATGGTCCACCTTTTCGCAATGGACAATTATGGAACAAACCACCTGGGCTGAATACATGTGTGTTTTTGTCATGCAAAAATGTGAGAATGTGTCTGTGCAGATACCCACCGGATTAATGGATCTTAGGTCACAAATAAGGAGAGGCGATGTTCAGGGAGATGGGATGTTTGGTGCTATATCCATCTTAGTAGCTTACCGTGACATGACTGCCTTTTCAAATGCCCCTTTAGAAACAGCTATGCCAATGAGAGAAGTGGCCCCTCTCTTTGTTAATGCACTTACCGAAGCCCAAAAAAATGGCCGAGGGGCTGTTGAAGCACTCTGGCGCAGACTTTGGGTTCATGTTCCTTGGAAAAGGTCAGAGGTAATGCAGTTAAAAGGACAGTTACCAGATCCTCGGAAGAATCCGGCTGCCTTTTACAGAGAATTAGGACAGATTATATCTGCAGGTACTCTCGTTCTTGAGGATATAGATTTACTTTTTGGTGCGGTTGTACCCACTGAAATATGGGACAAGATTCGGCATACTGATCATGAAGCGGCATTGGGAGGTAAATGGGCTGACCTAGAAGCTATGGAAGAAGCAAGGGTAGGAGGGACTAAACCAGAAGCTGCCATCCTGACTTTGCCCGGTAAAATAATGACGTTTATGAAAACACTTTTACCCGAAACTGTCATTAACTGGGATAAAATAAACGCCTGTAGACCGCGAAAAGATGAAAATGTGGCTGACTTCTTTACCCGTTTTGAGATCGAATACAAGGGGCATAGTGGTTTGGATACCCGGACCCCAGGTTCTGGCCCAGTGTTTGTCGATACATTTGTCAGCAACTTACTTCCTGAGTTTTCTGCCAGGCTTAAGAAGGTTGAAAGTACATGGTCTGCTCAAACTATGACTGGTATCTTGGCTATGGCACAATATCACGAGAATAGGGAGAACGAAGATAAAGATAAAGAAAGTAAGAAGGTTAGGGATCTTAAGACTAAGGCACTTCTACAGCAAGCTTATCCTCCCCGAGGTCCCGATGCCCGCGGGAATTTTGGAGGAGAAATAAATCGAAGAGCGACAAAGATAGCTACTCGACCTCCCTTCTAACCTACAAAACCGCTATACGAAAAACCAAAAGCGCGTTTTTTAAGGAAAGAATAGAGAAAGCGGGATGCTCTAGTAAGGAATCTTATGTCATCCTTAAAGAGCTTTTAAAAACCCCAGAACAGGGACCAAGACAACCCACAGATCCCAAAGCTGATCAGGAAAAATGCCAACAATTGGCTAACTTTTTTCATAAAAAGGTCCAAACAATTCTTGACTCAATCCCCCTTACGAAGTCATGTGATGAAAACGATCCCCCATACCTCTCAACACCTACTTGTCTCTCCTCTTGGGGGCAAGTCACAACGGAGGAGGTAGGAAACACGTTGAATTCCATAAAGAGTGGATCTCCCAGGGACCCCGCCCCTTTCCGGATTCTTAAGGAAGTAGCTCCCACGATTACCCTCCCCCTGACACACCTGATCAATGCCTCACTCCAACAGGGAGTTGTACCCCCGAGCTGGAAGAAGGCCGTCGTAAAAGCCTTACTCAAGAAACCCTCCCTCGACCCCGAAAACTTGGCCAACTACAGGCCTATTTCCCTACTCCCGGGAGTAAGTAAGATCGCTGAAAAGTTGGTCAACAGGAAACGCTCCCAGTTTTTGGAGAGTAACAACAAACTAAAGAGCTCACAGACGGGCTTTCGTCCAGGTCAGGGCACTGACATCGCCCACCTGGCCGCGGTTGAGGAAGCCAGAACATTGCTTGACGACGGAGGATCAGTGGCAGTGATCCTCCTCGACCTCAGCGCGGCATTCGATACCGTCAACCACCAACTCCTCATCAAAAGACTCAAGAGAGTAGGGGTGGAAGGCTCTGCCCTTTCTTGGATCTCATCCTTCCTAGATCAACGGACCTATCAGATCTGGGAAAAGAACGCCCGCTCCTCCGAAATTCCCCTCCAATGTGGCGTGCCTCAGGGCTCCTCCCTGAGCCCCACTCTATTTAATATCTATATGTCCACATTGGAGGAGGTTATCACCCCTTTCGGAGTGAGCGTCGTCAGCTACGCCGACGACACACAACTAGTGGTGTCTCTATCCCACCCCAGACAACAATCAGCAGACTTATTTAACTGCCTTTCACAGGTCCATCTCTGGATGAACAACTCAGCCCTAAAATTAAATGGGACAAAAACCGAAGTTTTACTCCTCGGTCCAAAAGGGCTCACACTCTCCCCGAACATCTGGCCAGCCTGTATGGGCCCCCCCCTGACCCGAAAGTAGAGGTAAAAAGCCTAGGGGTATGGCTCGACTCGGACCTCTCATTCACTGTGCAGGCAAACAAAGTAGCCGGGATCTGCTTTGGGCTCCTGAAATCACTAAGGAAAGTCCTGCCCCTTTTGCCCTTTAACTCCCAAAAATTGCTTATTCAAGGCTTGATAATCTCAAGGCTTGACTATAGTAATGTGATCTACCTAGGTGCCCCTGAGGCGACCCTCACCAAGCTTCAAAGAATCCAGAATACTGCGGCCCGGATTATCACAAATACCCCTGCCAGAACCTCCGCCAAACCTGCCCTCAAACTCCTCCACTGGCTTCCCATAAGGGAGCGGGTCAAATTCAAGGCCTTGTGTCTAGCCCACAAACTACTTCAAAAGCAAGGTCCCCCCGCTCTCAGTAAACTTATCACACCCTATAGACCCACGAGATCTCTCCGGTCGGACACAGAAAACCTCATCACCACCCCCAGATTTAAGAAAACCCGCTCAGGCGGAAGACGCTTTTCAGTCCAAACCGCACGTCTTTGGAACTCGCTCCCCCGCGACCTGAGACTAGAAACACGGTATCTTCACTTCAGGAAGCGGCTTAAAACTCATCTTTTTCCCCAATGATTCACGCCCACTCTAAACATTGATCCCCTGCCCCCCCCTTTCCTTTTTTAACCGTCCTGAACTGGCCCAAACCAAAGAGATAGGGTGCCTAGCGCTGGGATACCTTATGGTGACTATGCGCTCTACAAAAATAAATAATAATAATAATAATAATAATTTTAGACCGCAACCCCAACCCCCTCCAAGGGCTCGCCAGTCTACCCCCTCCAGCCCTCAAGGTATGGGAGCCCTCCAAACAGATCAGTGTGCCTATTGTAAAGGGTATGACCATTGGATAGACGAGTGTCCTGTATTAGCTGAAAACATAAGAACAGGGAAGACTCGGCCTCGCGCTCCCAGGGAAGCGAGGCTGACTCGGGACCATGGCCCGCCCCATCCACAAGATAAAGAACGTAGGCCCAGGGATGATGCTCCCGCCCGGCCAAGTCCGGCCAACAGGTTTGATGGGTACGAAGCAACACGCACTTATTACAACGATGATTATGACGAAGTTGATGAGACAGGATCCTACCAAGCATAGGACAGCCAGGAAAGGGGTATTACCAGAGTGCAAATTCCAGTGGATCAAAGGGGCCCGTATGTTCAAATGTCAGTTGTGGGGAATGATAAGAATTTTCTTTTGGATACTGGGGCCACCAGGTCTTCTATTGCACGTCTGTCAGTCCCGGAGGCACCCCTTTCTGGCAATATGAATGTCTCCGTGGATTTTGCAGGGACGCCCGTGACCAGTCCTGTCTCTGAACCCCTCCCTCTCGATATTGGCCCTGCACATGTTGACGCTCCCTTGGTCCTTACTACAGGTTGCAGTGAGAACTTGCTAGGTTTGGATTTACTAAAAGCCCTGTATGCGACCATATCATGTAGTCCCCAAGGTGTATCCCTAACAATCTCTCCGACTGCAGCTTCCTACATGTATCTGTCCGGTCCTCTCCCACCAGAGTTGCAGTTTTTACCTTCCTCCCTCTGGGCATCATCAGACACTGATGTAGGGTGTCTCAACATACCTCCTCATGTGGTACGCATCCAGCCAGGTGCACTTCTCCTCCGCCTTCGGCAGTATCGACTGCCCGCGGAAGGAGAAATGGCCCTGTTGACAATAATATCTGAATTGATGGACAAGGGCGTAGTGGAGGAGACACGTGGCAATATCTGTAACAGTCCCATTATTCCTGTTCTTAAAAAGACTAATGGAGATGCTCTTTCCCCTAAAATATACAGATTTGTGATTGACCTGAGAACCCTTAACAATATAACAATATCCCTATATCCTGTTGTCCCCGACATCACTGCCCTCTTAGCGATGGTCCCTTCTGACGCCACGCACTTCTCTGTCATCGACCTAAAGAACACCTTTTTCAGCATACCTATACATCCTGACAGCAGACAATTTTTTGGTTTCTCCCTTGGTGGGCGGAGTTTTAGATTCTGCCGCGCCTCTCAAGGATTTACCGAGAGCCCCAGTATCTACAGCCAAGCCCTAAAAAGCCAACTAGATTCCTTGGAACTTCCTGACAATTCCACACTATTACAATATGTAGACGACCTCCTCATTGCTGCAAATTCTGCCCCAACATGTAAAGAAGCTACTCTCTGTCTGTTACGCCACCTTGCCCTCCACAACCACAAAGTCTCTTTGAAAAAGCTTCAGTTTTGTCAAGAGAAGGTGACCTAAATAGTTCATCTCCTCTCGAAGGAGGGAAGGCAACTCACCGCTGATCGTGTAGCCATTATCAATACAATGATGGCCCCACGAACACAAAAGCAGGTGCGAGCCTTGATAGGCCTAACCTCATACTGTAGACAGTGGATTTCCAATTTTTCGGCCATGGTCAAACCCCTTCTTGCCTTCACCACCAAGGATGTATCAGACAGTTCCTTTCCATGGACTACAGAGCATGCGCAGGCCTTCAAAGAGTTGAAGAGAGCCCTGTGCACTGCTCCAGTCCTTGGTACCCCTGACTATAGCAAAAAAAAATTATTTTGGTACATGAGACAGATGGCTGCGAATGCGCAGTCCTGGCCCAGATGTTTGGAGGTCACCAACGGCCATGTGCCTATTTTTCAGCCAACTTAGATCCTGTTGCGAGGGCTCTCCCAGGATGCCTACGGGAGACAGCGGCGGCCGCCCTCATGGTTCGTCAGAGTGCGGGAATCGTCATGAACTCCCCCTGACTCTGATGGTCCCCCATTCTGTAGATACCCTCCTTAACAACACCAAGACACAGTACCTCACTAGCGCACGACTTACAGGGTATGAACTGACACTCTTTGCCAGCCATATTAACATCAAAAGATGCACTGCACTAAACCCCGCCACATTACTTCCACTAGGCACTCAGGATGCCCGCTTAGACCCACATGATTGCATATTAAGGACAGAGGATGAGACAAAGGGACGGGTTGACTTACAGAATACCCCGATAGAAGACCCAGAAGGTACACTGTATGTGGACGGATCATGTCTCAGAAGGCCAGATGATAACACCTCAGCTGCCTACGCACTCACGACATTAGAAAAGGTAGTCGAAACAGCTCAGATTCCGCAGTGCTCTGCTCAGGCAGCAGAACTAGTGGCACTCACAAAAGCCTGTGAGTTAATTAAGGGTATAACAGTAAATATCTACACCGACAGTCAATATGCCTTTGGGGTGGCCCACAACTTCGGGAGGTTATGGAAAGAAAGGAATTTCCTTACTTCCCATGGAACCAAGATCCAACATGGCCCTCTAATTCACCGACTGTTAGACTCTCCGACACTCCCCAGAAAGGTGGCCATTATGAAATGTTAAGCCCATAAGAAGGTGACAGACGATGTCGGGAAAGGCAACGCTCTGGCTGACCAGACTGGCAGACAAACAGCGCTTAGGAAGAGGGAAGGAATGTATGTAGGAGGTCCCGCTAGGTGGGTGACAGAAGGGGGCATGGTTGAAAATACAGTACAGAGTGTGCTTGACATTCAGTCCCATACTACTCCTGAAGAACTAAGAATGTGGGAAGATCACTTAGCAAAGGAGGGAAGTGATGGTTGCTGGGTCCGTACGACTATGGAGAGACAATGGATGTTGCCTGACAGTCAAGTGCTGGCAGTAGTTACAATGGCCCATGGTCCTGCCCACATTAGCGGAAAAGGAATTTGCAAACTGTTGGAACCTACATGGTACAACTCCAAAATACCAGCATATGCAGAAAAATTGGTTAAAACATGTATGATTTGCCTAATGTACAACCCAGGAAAAGGCACCGTTACTCCCAAGGGAGGATTCTCTCCTCCTACCTTCCCATTTCAGGTCCTCCAAATGGACTACATCCAGATGGACAGGTGCATTAACTTAAAATATGTCCTGGTAGTGGTCTGTGCATTCAGTTGATAGGTGGAAGCCTACCCTGTCAAAGACTGCACTGCTATCACTACCGCCAAAGTACTACTCAAGGAGTACTTCCCACGCTTTGGTTTGCCCCGCTTGGTCTGGAGCGACAACGGGATACACTTTACAGCTCAAAACATGGACCATGTCTGTACAGCATTAGGCATAAAACAAAAATTTCACCCCGCTAACCACCCCCAGTCGGCAGGTCTAGTGGAGGTATACAATGGCATCCTAAAAACTAAAATGTCCAAAATAGTAGCTGAGACAGGTGTCACTTGGGTTGATGCTCTGCCCTTGGCCTTACTGTCCACTAGAACAACGGCCCACACCAGGATAGGATTATCCCCCCATGAAATTGTATTCGGGAGGCCTGCCAATGTCTGGGGTGTCCCTCGACCTAAGAAAGTGTCTGATGTCGAATACCCTGTATTGACTGATTACCTGTACACTCTAACTAACACCTTTCGTACTCTTTATCACCAGGTGCACAAAACCATACCCGACAAAAGCGAGGGCCCAGGACACGTCATCCAACCTGGCGACTGGGTCCTGGTGCGGAACTTCCAGCGGACCAAGAGCCTCGAGCCCCGCTGGACACAGCCCCGTCAAGTACTGCTCGCCACCCGCACCGCTGTGAAAGTGGATGGTCGCAAGAACTGGGTTCACTCTACCCACTGCCGGCGTGTCCCTCTGCCTCTCCCCTATGATCAATGGGTGAGGGAAGGACTGGGAGACACAGAGACAGAGACAGTTCCAACCTTTGTCCCATTCAGCGACGCCAGGCTGCATTCCACATCCACTGAAGCAGAGAGTGACAACATTCTAAGAGGAAGGGTGGAACTCTCCCTTAACACTGCTCAGCATCAAGAACAACTGTTTCCTGACCATAGTGTCCCTGCCTCCGACAGATATAATTTACGTTCTAGATGAAAGGCTTGCCCTTGACTTCGCCAGGTGCCAAAGGCTGTAGGGCTGTGATCCTCCCAGGCTAGAGTAGTGCCGTTTGTAAGTCTGAGGTAAACCACAAGGGCCCTCGCCCACTGCATCCGGTAAAACAACCACCAATCACAGACAGCCACTAGGGGTCCCTGGCTTAGCACAATGGCTGCCTTCCCAAACACCCGTATCCAGAAACGAGATGCCAGACTCCAACATCGCAGATGCTTCCTGGTCACCGTGGTGACACTGTTTGTCTCCCTCCTCCTATCTATTCTTGGTTGGCTCTTACTGATCTTCCTTCCTGAGACATCATCGACTCCTGAGGAACATCAGTACTATTCCTTACCAGCCCACGAATTACCCCGCCGTGCAGAATCTTTCAATAACACCTTTATCCAAATGTTGCACCATCACCAACTGATCATGAACACTTCCAACTGCTGGGTGTGCGGACTGATGCCACATTCCATGCTACATCCTGTCCCATTCTTTCCTTATCCATTTTCCATCTCTGGGTCCTGTCTTGCATGGTGGATGTTTATGCAGGAGGCCTACACTGTTGATGGTACTGCCCATCCTGTCCTTGGTACATTCCGTGATGATTTCTGGCGGAACAAATCTGGTAATGCCAATGCTCCTTTTTGCCCGACCAGCTCTTCCACCTTGCTACTACCACCAGATGAACTCGGTGAGATGGTAGTATTCAACTCCACCACTCAACAAATATTTTCCAGGTTCCGCACCAGACAGATACTGCCTAATGGAAGAGACACTCTGAATGTCATAAATGTGCAAGGCCGTGTCTGCATCCATGGCCTAGGGACTAAGAAAGTTGGCACCAGTATATGTGACATCACTAAAGCACTAAACTCCACATCTCCTCAAAAGCTGGTGGCATCACCCAACACCTATTTTATCTGTGGAACTGCTGCCTACACTTGGCTCCCCCGTAACTGGTCTGGTACCTGCTATCTGGCCTTCCTCCTCCCACCAACATATTCCACCCATGGGGGTTACCACCTGTCAATGAAGGGCGCCCTGCGCCGCTCAAGTAGGGGCGTCATATCAGCCCGAAGATACAGCGGGCCAGGAAGCTGGGGACTTCTTTAAAGGTATGCTTCCATTCTGGGGCCCCATGGCAAACAGTCGAGCTATACGAGGACTGACCAGGGTCCTTGAGGCCACCATCACAGTAACAGCTGTTGCCCTCTCCAACATCACTGCAGAGCTGCAGGCGGACCGCCTCATAATGCTCCAGAACCGAATGGCCCTAGATGTCATCCTGGCTGATCGTGGTGGTGTATGTAAACTGATCGGCTCCAGCTGCTGCGTGTATATCCCGGACAACGCACCTACAGTATACAATGCCATCCAATGTCTACATCATCTCTCTTCTGAAGTACACCTGGATAAAGGGAACTGGTCCCTCACCGGCTGGATCTGGGGCCTTCTTTCCCAGTGGGGTTGGAAGGTACTCATCTTCCTTGCATTACGAGTAGCTGTCCTGGTCTCCTGCTGTTTGTGTTTTCAGTGCCTGCCAGTGCTCTGTACAATGTGTGTGCAGACCATCAAGCCTCCGCCATCAAACATTCACAACACCAATATGATGGTAATGATACAGCAAGAAACAGATGGCCTTATGAACATTGACATTTCCTAAAGTATTTGCCACTCTATGGCAAAAGGAGGGTCTGAGGAAAAGTCTTTTTTGATCGACAATAATTTTTAACAAGGACTCCATTGGTTTTTTCATTCTCATCTCGTGGCAAACACTTTCACAGGACCCACCTGGTCGTTTTTCCTGATGTACGAGGAAAATCTATTGACACAACAAAAATCCATTTTTGCAGGCTTGCATTTCTGACCAGGAACCGTCACCCGCCCAACCCCTGTTCTCTGCAGATTCATCAAAAAACCACATGACCCTCACCCCGAGTAAATGAATCATTCTTCCTCTCCTGCTCCAAGCCTGATAAACACATCCTTGACATCATGATCAGGTTATCTGGACAATGGTCTGACTGCTGAACTCTCATCCAGACAATCGGAGGATGGCTCGTAAAGCCAGGGCTTTTGATCAGGGCACCTGGGCAAAGAAACCTGAGGACATCAAGCCCGATCAAAGCAGAACTAACATTTGACTGTGTACCTTGCCTTGACCAGATCACTAACTGCAAACACCACCCGGATCCGGCTAATCAACAACAAACACTGCCCTGATTGGACAATGATCTTGCAGCCAAAAGGCTGGAATATGAAACGTATATAAGGCTTGTTAGCTACGGATTTAAGTAGCAGCCTCCTCTGTCTTGTCTTTGACTGGCTTTGGACTCTGTTCCATAGCCCGGGCTATTGTAATAAATCTGGGTTCCTCCTGCAGACGAAGGCTCCTGAGTCTCCTTTTACTACGTATGAAGGGTATGGAAGATTTGAGCAGGTCTCCCGCTGCCGAGATCCTGTAAGTGGGTTATTGCGGTTCTTCAGCTCTAAGATCAGGCACTCCCAAGCCACCTCCAGACGTGCTGCGCTGTATGCATTTCCGACTGATTCTTCGCCTACCCGCCCCTCAAATGAGTTCAATTAGCAATGTATTCATTAAGTTGAAGGTGGCGCTCAGGTGCATAAGTGGTATGTTCGGAAAGTAGTAGAAGAGCCGCGGGAGGACCACCATCTTTGCGATCGCCACCCGATCCGCTACTGACAATGGCAGAGAGGTCCAGAAGGCAATGCTGGCACGAAGGGCCCTCAGGGCTCTGTTCAGGTTACCCTCCAGCATGTCTGCCGCGTCTGATATACATTGATGCTGAGATACTTAAACGTGTGGGGCGCAACCTGAAATTGCATCGTGCCAAATTGAAAGTCCGGCAAGGGCGCCTGTTCTTTAAAGAAGAATACCGTTGATTTCGATGGGTTGATAGTGAGGCCTGATAGCTGTTCAAATCGTTCAAACGTTGCCGCCATATCCCTCATAGGGGTGCGGAGATCACGCAAGTAGAGGATAATATCATCCGCGTATGCTGACAACAAATGTGTGGTGTTACCCAGTCTTATCCCCATGTCATCCCGCTCCGCTCGGATCTTCAGTGCTAGTGGCTCAAGCGCTAGTATAAATATAAGTGGGGAAAGGGGGCACCCCTGTCTCATCCCCCTTGGTATCTGGTACTCTGCCGAGATATGCCCACCCGTCCTCGCTCTAGCCGTAGGGGCATCATACAAGAGGCGGATCCAACTGACTTACCCCTCCGGTAGCCCAAATCTCCTTAGGGCCCTGAATATGTATTCCCACTAAATGGTGTCGAAAGCTTGGTGCATATCTAATGAAACACACCCCGCATAATCATGTCGGTGTGGGGCCTCTGTGATCATCCTTGTTCTTAACAGCTAACTGCACCGTATTTTTGATTATTCTGTTAAAGCGTTCTTTCATTCCATTCCCCCCGGATCATAAAGTGATGTGGTCTTATGCTTGATACCCACACAGTAAAATATTTATGTGCTTTACCAGGCATTATTTGAACGTCATTGTCACTAATTATCTGCACAGGCAACTGTGAAATTTCGCAGGGCTCCTCCTTTAGAAGATCACAGAACCGAAGTTGTACAAAAGGTAAACTTTATTTTTTGAAGTACAGCAGTGGACCCCAGCCACAGCTGTTGTCCTGAATGCTCTCTCAAAGACTCCGCACAGGGAGTTCAACATAGAACGTTCCCCACTGTGCCCTTCTAAAGCCTGTCACAGGAGTACAAACCATTAACATGAGAAGGGGAGGGGGTGAGTGGAATGACAAGGGTTCCCCTCAAGCGGAGGGTACCACACAGCCCCCTCCTTTACACATAAAAAAAATTTAGTGTATAAAGAGGAAAGGAAGTGAAGAATCAACTATCTGCCAACATAGTGTTCCAAATACTTTGGGTGATAAACCTTTCTGCAACTTTTCCTAGGAAAGGAGTTGGCTTCCCTGGAACACCCGGGCTCTTTCGACCTGGCACTACTTTGTGCTCCACCCTCATTCTCCACAGGGCTGCTGGTGTCCACCGTGGGGACAGTGTACTTCACCACCCTCCCTAGGTTCCAAATCTTTCCTTCTTGTGTCTTTACAGCATTTCTAAACGACTTTATAATGTTAGTAAGCTCAGTAAACTCTGACCAATTCGCTCTACCTGAGGGTGTTTTGACTTTGATAAGATCCCCCACTTGGAACCCCATGTCTTTGACTGCGTGTAATCTATCAAATCTGGTTTTCCTGTCAGACATGACCTTACGTTCTTTGTCCCGCCACTGTGCCTCCTTAGAATGACCGGCCCACCCTTTGTACCTCTTCATCCACCCTGGCACTAGCCTAGAGTTGGGTTTTCTTGCTTTCAGTAATCGAAAGGTGTCATGCCTGTGGTTTGATGTGGGGTCAGTCTGTAAGTTTCTAGACGTCTGAAAACCTTGTCCTTCCAGCACAACCCACCTGCCCTCGCTAGTTGGATACCCTCCTTGATGGTCTTGTTGAATCATTCGACCATCCCGTTGGTCTCTGGGTGATACAGAGCACATAGCTTGTGTTTGATCTCATTGCACTCTAGGAATTCCTTCATTTCTTTAGAGCAGTGTTGCACCCCATTGTCCGTTTGTCCATCTGTAAACTGCTTGGCAAACCTTCCCTGATAAACACTTCAAATAGGAAGTCTATGACAGTTCTTGTGGTGATTTCGGACACAAATTTAAATTCTGGCCACCTGGAGTAAAGATCTATGAGTACCAGTATGTAAGGTGTGCGTTGTTCCCCTGTCAAAGGACCCACTATGTCAAGAGCCATATCCACCCATGGGCCATCATGGGGTGACCTATAATGCATGGGAGGTGCATGTTGTTTTAGAACCTTGTCACTGGTTGTGCATGGCACACATTCTCTTATCTTTCTTTCGATTTCAAGATCCATACTGGGCCAGCAATATTCAAGACGCAGCCTCTGGTTTTGGTAACCCCCAGGTGCCCCTCATGGGCCAAGTTGACCAAGCTCTCACTCAAATTCTCTGGAGGGACCAGCTTCGTACCCCTGAAAAGGCAATCATTGGCAATGGATAGTTCGTCTCTGACCATCCAGAACGGTCTAAGAGTCTCATCCTGCTTGTCTTGGTCCATCCAACAACCCTTTATCTTTCTGCACACCCTCTGGAAGGCCTCCTTCCAGCGCTCTTCTTCCACTGCTCCTTGGGCGATAAAACACATGTTCTCTGCTTGTATCTCCTTGTCTGCCTCATCTTCCTACTCGCCATCGACCGCTTCATCACATTCTTCCCTCACCAGGCGAGAGAGGCAGTCGGCTGCAAGGTTCCTCACACCAGGTGCGTACTCGACCTCAAATGTGTTCTCTTGGTGACTCACTAACCACCTCCTGATTCTGCTCGAGATGGAGTCTAGCCCCTTTTTGGTGAAGACTTCAACAAGAGGCTTGTGGTCGGTCCTCAGGTTGAACTTCATTCCCCACACAAAGTCTCTGAATTTGTGAATGGCCCAATGTGCCGCCAAGGCCTCTTTCTTGATTACTGAGTAGTTGAACTCTGCCTTGCGTATCGAGCGTGATGCGAATGCTATAGTTTAGTCTCCGCCTTCTCCTACTTGCATCAGAACTGCTCCTAATCCTTTGGAGCTGGCAACAGTGGTTACTACGGTCTTCCTGCCTGGTACAAAGGATTTGAGGTCAGGTGCTTCAGCCAAAGCCTTCTTGGTGTCTTCGAACTCCTTCTGGCATGCCTCACTCCACTCGAATGTCACTCCTTTCCTTAACAGGTTGCAGATGGAATATATGTGTCTGGCAAAGTTCTGAATAAATTTGCTGTAGAATTCCACCATTCCCATGAAGGATTTGATTTCATCTTTACTTTTTGGTGGAGTAAGGTTAATAATGATGTTTTTTAGATCTGCCTTCGGGCAAATGCCCTCTGTGGTCACCTTGTGCCCCAGGAACTCTATCCCAGCGCACCTGATCTTGCAGTTTTCTCTCTTCACTGTGGGACCTTCTTCTTGGAATCTCTTGGGCACCTGTCTTAGCCTACGTTCGTGTTGTGTACCATCCTCTCCAAAGTGCAGAACATCATCCAGGTTGCATAGTACCTCAGGAATACCCTTTAGGAGGTTGCACATGATCCTTTGAAAGACGGCAGCTGCACAAGTCCAAAAGGCATGCCCTTGAACTTGTAGACCCCCATGGGCGTGATAAACGCTGTGAGTTCCTGTGATTCAGGGTGGAGTCTGTCTTGGTAGTAGGCAGAGGTTAGATCTAGTGTGGTAAATACTTTTGCCCCGCTAACCTGCTCATCGTTTGTGAAATGTTGGGCAGAGGGTACTTGTCAACTATGACCTCCCTGTTCAGCGCTCTCAGATCAACACACAAGCGCACTGTGCCATCACCCTTCTTGGTTGCCACAATGGGTGCCAACCACTCAGTGGCTTCTACTGGTTCAATCACATCTAACCTGCATAACTTCTCCAACTCCTCCCTCACTGCCTCCTGTATCGAAATGGGTAGGTTCCTAACCTTACGTGTGACTGGCTTGGAGTCCTCTTCTAGTTTTATTTTGTGAGTATATTGTCTGAGGCATCCTAGCTGTTCTGTGAAAACATCTTTGAATTCTAGTTCCATCCCCTCCAGTACATGCCTGATTCCTTCTGCGTGTGCCAACCTAGAATGTTGTCCCCCTTTTTGGACACATATATCTGGTATACACCCGTTACAACGGATCTTTTACTCCGCACTACCATTACAACGCGACTTTGACTCCGCATACCATTACAACGCATTGCGCTGGGGGGCGCTCTAGGATAGGGAATAAGTATAATTTACTATCCAACACCTTCCCTAGGGTCCACGGGGACTGGAGTTAGAATAGTAAATTATACTTACCACTATCCAGCGCCCCAAGGCGCTATGCGTTGTAACGGTATGCGGAGTAAAAGTCGCGTTGTAATGGTCTGCGGAGTAATAGTATGCGTTATAACGTCATACATCCCATATATCTTAGTGACTGCAAGTCTGTCTTTGTAACCTACAGTGCCCCAGAAGTACCCCTTCATCTGTATGGGTTGCCCACCGTAGCCCCCCGGTCTTATATCCATTCTCTGATGGGTAAGTTTTCCCTTTGATACTTTCGCAAAGTTTTCCACAGATATAATTGTCAGTTTCGAACAGCTTTAACGCTTGTCTCTTCTACAGCTATGACATCTTTGGGATTGCTCACAGACTCTAACTCAATCTGCAACACAATTTTATCACAGACATGAGTAGTGTTGTCTCTGTTGTTTTTCCTGAAATTAATATTACTTTTGCAAAACTGTCTAAAATGCCCTTTCCTACCACACGTATGGCATGTCGCTTTTAGAGTAGGGCAGTCCCTGCTGTTTGCTAAATGTCCAGGTCTGCCACACCTTTAACAACTTCCTTTAAAACTCCAACTGCCTTTATTCTCTCTTTGTTCTCGTTTTTGACTTTTGACTGCAAGTACGTTCTCACTCTCAACACAGACTTCACTCACCATGGCCTTTCCTCTGCAATCTTGTTCGAGCTAATTCACACATTGTATCATGGGCTCTACCTGTTTGGTCACGATAAGCACCTCCCCAAAGGGCGGGTTGTCTTTTAACCACAACTATTCACATATTCGTTCAATCTTACATGTTAAAAGAAATTGATCACATATCCACTCTTCACAAGCTCCCCCAAACTTGCATGCAGCCGCTAACATTCCCAACTCAGAGACAAATTCCTCTACTGTTTCACCTTCCTTCTGCCCTCGCTTTCCAAAATGGTATTGTTCCATGATCATGCTAATCTTGGGCAAGAAGTGGATGTTTAGTTTCCTCAGACTAATATCATATTTATTCAAACCTCTTGCATTATTTGCGTTCAGATCAGGAAGGTGGTCTAAGATCTCTTGCCCTTCAGCCCCCAAATAGTGCAACAGTAATGCAACTTTTCTTTCAAGTCCCAAGTTCGGACCACATACCACTGCGTACTTTTGGAAAACCTTTTTCCACTTATTCCCTTTTAAGACGGGCTCCCCTGGAGTTGTCAGGAAAAATGGCGGTGGTGTGACATTCTGCATGATGGGTAGCAGAATGCAAATATTTCCAGAATCACAGATGTAGAAATTGTTATCTTAAGTTAATCAGTCCAGTTCACATACTCTTTCATTCGACAAAGCTACATTACTACTCTTTAGTCTGAAAGCATGTGAGTAGAGGCCAGAGGGAAAAGTGAGAAATACCGGAT
Organism: Lissotriton helveticus; assembly: GCF_964261635.1. Classification (NCBI taxonomy): domain Eukaryota; kingdom Metazoa; phylum Chordata; class Amphibia; order Caudata; family Salamandridae; genus Lissotriton; species Lissotriton helveticus. The sequence goes on from NC_136059.1 coordinate 1,209,219,820, forward strand.
TGAGAGCGGAAATAGAGACCAATACTAGACAGCAGAGCAGTGAAAGGAACTGAAGGAGTTGCAATCCTGGGACCAGGTACATGCTATCTCGGCATCAAGGTTACTTTGCATGCGCCCGCCACTCTAAGGGTGGGAGCAGGCATATCTAAGGGGAAAGGTATGCAGTAGCAAAACAGTTTATTCATTACCACAGCAAACCTCAGCCTTGAAGAAACAAAAATAATTGCAACTGCTTTCAGCTGAAGTAGACAGAAAGTGAGACAGAAGTTAGTTTCTATCATAGCTCATAATGGCGGCTCAACTTTAAATGGTGCAGCAAATGCTAACTTTACATAAAGCAATATGCAAGAAAAATGAATGATAACATTTACATTTCAACAGCCCTCCTTTTAGCAGAAGCTAACCATTTAAAGTTGAGAGAATAGAGAGTGTAGCATAGAATGTATACAACAAATAGTCTTCAGAATTCAGAGCAATTCATGTATTCAGCATCAAGGGAAGAGGAGTCCTCAAATATACCCTCGTCAATCTGCATAACGCTATCTATTTCCTTCTGAGTCATAATCACAGCATTAGTATCATGGATGGGCGTCCTCTGCTTTGGGGTGAGAAGTGTGGCACAATAAGAGCAACAGGCCGGAAGACATTGTATACAGAGGCAATATGTGAGGAAAATACCAGCGACTACAGCTAATAAAGCAAGGATCTTCAAACCCCAGGACGTAAACAAATCCCCAAACCACCCAGATAGGGTCCAAGTACCATTTTCTTGGGGTATTTCAGATGAAAGCCTATGCAACTTCTGTATAGCAGCATATACATTGGGGGCGTGGTCTAGTATGTTTTGCAGCAGCTACTGCCAATAACACGACAAGCCCCACCCCGATCAGCAAGGATGACGTCTAGCACCATCTAGTTTTGTAAGGTAATGAGCCTCTTGGCCTAGAGCTCAGCAGTGATGTTTGTCAGTATACCAGCCATCGTGTTAATAACCCCTTGAACAACCCTTGACAACCGGCGAATATTAAGGCTATTAGACATGGGGTCCCCAAAGGGTACAATACCCGTCATGGCATCTTCAAACTGTTGCAAAGTGGTATCTGTCTGATCTATATCTTCTGTGTTAATAACCCTTCTAACTCGGGGCAAGTGTACACTCCAACACTGCAATTGGTGATCTTTATGGTAACTGGGGCAACATACACTGGGGGAAGAAGAAACACAAGGGTACATCTGCGACACCACCCCCTAGGGATCCAGACATATGCCCGGGATCCACAGACAAAAAACGACGTTTGGGAGTAAGATCAGAGGGGAACCATTGATGGTGCTGAGTGGGTAAGTGAAATTACATCTGCTTTTCCCCACCTCTATCTCCCCCTTGGACACAAAAGGCAGCTCTAGAGCTGACCACGGATACTGGCATTGGTTTGCACTTTATGACATTACGGTCTTGAAATGATTGGAAGTACTCAGAGGTAAACTTCTCTTCATCTCTCATATCTGATCATATCAATGTCCACCCCAATCGCTCCCTGGCTGTCGACCAGTCTCTGTCCCCTTGACCACGTACAGGCGTTCCACTACTCAATAACGTCGGGATGGAAGAACAGGGTGGGAGTAGCAACAGAAGTAACAGGCACCAATGTCGCCGCTGGCTGCGACATAGGTGTAAGGGCTGGCGAGAGAGATCCCAAAACAATAGGCATAGCAGGAAGACTGGCAGTCATAGTAGCCGTACAAGGCGAAGTCAAAGAAAGGGCAGGAGGCGCTGTGGCTGAAACAGCTTGATCAATAGCAGAAGAGACAGAAGGAACAGATGACTGAGGCTGTGGCATGACAGGGTATATTTTCTGCGGGGCGTATGGAGGTGGAGGTTCAGTATCTTGTGGTAAATAAATAATTAATTACCGGTACTATTTTTCTATACATTAACCAAAACAGATAGCTCAATAAATAAGAGGCAGGATCCGTGGAATCTGAGTCAGAAATGGCTTTAATCGGATGGCTCGAGCCTAAAGACCATGGTATGGCATGCAATGGAATGGAATGGCAGCTGCAACGTCTCATTAACAGTACATAGTATATATAGGAAATCATTACAATTGCATTGAATACAGTAGGCGTAACAAGTGACAAACGTAAGATAAGAACAAATGGGCGTACAAAGAAGGCGTGCACAGGGCGTGCACGTAGACATGTGATGAAAACGTCACAGAAGTGTCATAAATGGGTGGATACATGGAGGGGGCTACCTGGGCAGCTGGAACCTTTAACCTACTGGTGCGCGCAAACGGGCCATGACGTGTAACTAGGGAGAGCTGGGGGCTCTGACTTCTGCACTAAAAGAGGAGACTAAAGTCTGGGATGTCAGGACGACATGTACCTATAGCATATCTGATATCTCGTGTTTGGAGAACATGTTGATTGAATCTAAAAGTTATCAGGGCAAAGGCTACTTGACACTAAGGCTGGTGCATGCATATATTCTACATGTATTGCGTGTGCTATGAATCTTCTATGAATATTAATTCGGTAATTCTCTTGCATGGAGACAGGAAGACTAGACTATAGCTGAAGATGTTTATACAGATCGCTAGCTTAGGAATGTGAAGCCGGGGAGCTGAACTGATAACTAGAGGCATAACATATTCTTGGCAGACAGGCAGGCAGGCCAGGCCGGGCACCGCGCTGCTTGGCAGAGAGTAAGTGAAGGGTCAGGGATGCGGGAGGGGCTGCATCGCTCCTCGGAGTGGTTTCAGGAGACTGGAGCTTGAATCTGGTGTCCGGGCCCTTATGAGGCCTAGAAACGGGGACAATTCGATGAATTAACGTGCACAATGTAAAACGTTGGCAACATAGGCCTAATACTCGTTGCTTTCACGAGGACTGGATGACTGGCATACTAACGTTGGACACAACTATAATTGCATCTTTATTCGTCAAGGGGGAACATATGCATATCGATCATGCACATATAACATATAATGGGGAACATGTAGGGACACATGACAAGGCAAAATTCAATTTTCCTCATTCCCTCCTTGTGCCCTACGTTTCCATCAGGAAACATCAATATTCATGATACCATCTATCTGTTCATAGAGCATCATTTGCTCGTCTCGAATCTTCTTGGAATGGGACTTAGGACTAGGAATACAAGAGGTAGCGCACAAGCCGCAAATTGCAGGGCCACATTGTAAACATAGACAACAACTGAATATGATCATTACTACTATTCCTAGGAATGACAATACTTTCCATCCCCAGGCAGATATTATATTCCAGAGCCAACTGGACCATGTCCAGTTGCCTGGATTCTGGTGTAACTGATGGGCTATTTTATGAAGTCTGGTTATAGCTGAATAAACAGACGGTGCGTTATTAGGAATGAAAATGCAGCAACTAGATCCGATGACTCTACAAGCTCCGCCCCTATCGGCCAGTATGACGTCAAGGACGAGGCGATTTTGAAGCACGACAAATCTCATAGCAGATTGTTCTTCGGTTAAATTACCTAGAGCGGAAGTAGTCTCATTCACTACTGCTTCAAGGGTTCTGGTTAACCTACGTATTAGCTTACTATTCTGGACAGGACCTATGAAAAAAAAGAAACCTTTATTGAAGTCTTGATACTGTTCTAAGGCAGTTTCAGTTTGATCGACAATTGGGGACTCAGTCTCCCTTCTATGTCTAACGTGTACTAGATGTGTATTTCTGTGATAATCGGATGGGGCTAGAAAAACTGGTGGTAGTAGGAAGGCAATGTAACATGTTCCATCCCAATCGAGGGGCAGGCGTACATATGCAGTCTGACCACATACAAAATATGAATGACGTGAGGCTTTGAAAGTAGACTTCCCACTGTCACTATACTCGACCACAGTAGTACAATCACTATGTCCTAGATGTACTGAACCATTCTTTCTGACACATAAATCATATACTTCATTTTCTAGATCTAACCCTGTTCTATGGGAAAATCCTTCCTTGTCTGGGAAACATGTTCTATTCAAAAGGGATTTGTCGTTTGAGGATGACGTTATCGTAAACCATGCTCCACACGAACCATTGTGTGAAAACGGATAGGGAAAGAGTGGCAGAACTCCCTTCGGTGTCTGGAAAGGGGGGAGTCGACCACACACCCAACAATTAGTGGCATTGCTAGTCTGGTGTGAATAGTGTAACATTCGGATAAAAGTATTGTTGCGCATAGCAAGTCTGTAGGATAACTCGTGAGGAGGTAGTTCACTAAAGGTGTGCTCTACTGTATTATTAGAAGACAAATGTACATGTGAATCAATAGGAGGAAAATATACATGTAAAACATAACTTATGCATGTAACCGTAAGACTCAGAAATAACATAAACAATAAAGTTATTACGCATCTGCTGCGCAAATTTTTACAATAACGTATTTTCTTGGAGTTTCGACTAACTCTCTCACTATGGGGGTCTATCTCATACATGTCAGGAACCTGTCTAACCGCTTCACCCGAGAGGGACTTAAACAATTAAACTGTCTGACTTGCTAGACCTCAGTTTTATTTTATACTCCTGCTGCGGAGTTTTCTCTAACAGGGGAAGTTTAGAGTCAGTATCTGGGCAGTCCTTGAGAACGGGGCAGTCTTTGATAAAAGTCTTTGGACGGAGTCCATGAAATCGTTTCACGTGACTGGAATGAATCCAGCCTTTGCGGCCCTCCACCTTGATTGCTGTCCTTGTGGTCATCAAAACGAGCTTTGGTTCTTTCCAGTGGGGCTCCAGCGGGCTTGAACGATCGAAATTTCGGATCAACACTAAATCGCCTGGAACGACCTCGTGCGGTTTCACCTGCGTGTTGTCTGGAAAGGCAGCAGCGACCTGTGAACGACAAGAGAGTAGTGCAGACATCAAGGAAGCCAGGTAATCTGTCAGCATATTACTGTCAACATCTGTAATTTTACGGGGCATTGGTGTACCCCACATGTTCGGGGGACGACCAAAAACAACCTCGAAAGGGGACAGACCTGAACGGGAGTGAGCGACCATTCTCATATAAAAAAGGGCGACTGGCAGAGCTACCATCCAATCTACGCCTTTTTCTGCGCAAACCTTGGCAATGCGGATTTTCAGAGTCTGATTGTGTCTCTCGACGAGGCCAGCTGCCTCGGGATGTCGTACGCAATGGAACTTCCACTGGTACCCTAATAGAAGAGATACTTGTTTCATGAGTTCGGATGAGAATGGCTGGCCGTTATCTGAATACACGACCCTGGGCAAACCATAGCGGGGAAAATACTCACGAACCAACTGCCTGGCAGTGGTCGTGGCAGTGTAATCTGGGACTGGATATGCTTCTGTCCATCTGGACAAAGCGCATACAACTACGAGGACATACTTGAAACCTCGGCATCGATCCATCTGAAAATAATCCATCTGGAGGACTTCAAAAGGGTGGTCAGGAGGATGGAATCCACCTTGTTCCACCCGAATACCTTTACCTGGATTGAACTGACAACATATCATACAGGTACGTACTTTCTGTTTGGCTGCTGCTCGTAAATGCTTGTTAAACCAAATATTCTGGATGCTGTCTAACATGGCTTTCTCTCCTAAATGTGCTGGGCTATGTGCGGTGTTAATAATAACTTGAACCATAGAGTCGGGGAGAAACCATGTGGCTTTTCCCTTCGTCAACCATCCCTGATCTGTCTGGACCCCTCCTTGTTCAGACCATTTCTTGATTTCGTCGGGAGTAACATGTGACTGTATGTCTAGTACATCTCGTGTAGGATCCTTAACTGTCATACAAGTAGTCTGTTCTAGAATATCTGTCTTTGTCGTGTTAACTAGAATGTCTGGAGTCTGGGCTGTAAACTTGGCTGTTCGATCTGCTAGATCGTTACCTTGAGAAATGGTGTCAGTGGCTTTCGTGTGTGCTTTGCACTTCATAACAGCAATGGCTTTCGGTAAATGTATTGCTTCTAACAGAGCTTGAATGAGGGGGCCATGCTGAATCTTGGCTCCATGAGAGGTCATGAAACCTCTTTCTTGCCAGAGCACTCCAAAGTCGTGTACGACTCCGAATGCATAACGTGAATCTGTGTATATGTTTACTTTCAGGTTCTTGGCTCGTATGCAGGCTTGGGTCAGAGCGATGAGCTCTGCTGCTTGAGCAGACAGGGTGTCAATACGATGTGTTTCTATAACTTCAGTTTCAGTAGTCACTGCATACGCGGCTACTAGTTCTCCTGTACTTGTTCTCATACATGAACCATCCACATAAAGTGTCAGGTCGGGATCAGGTAATGCAATTGTAGTGTAGTTCCTATTACCCCAATAGGCTCTGCGCATTGGAATAATACCTTCAATAGTAAAGGCCTAGACCAGACGTTAACTAGGTCTACTACTGTCGATATTAGACTTAAAGTTTTGGGTTTGCCAGCTAGCTCAGAGTTCACTAGAAACTTTCTCGAATGTTCAGGAAGGACTTAACTTCCCTGATTAGACAAGAAGGGATTTAGTTTCTGACAACCATAGAACATGACAACTTTGCTCTCCCCTAATCAAGAGTATATCTCGAGAGTCGTGTGAACAAAAGGCAATTTATTTTACTCAGTCAGTACGTGCATTCTTAGTCTCATCAGATTGTAGAGAAAAGGAAGAGACGGGCGTGTTCAATAAAAAGGTGTTATTTATTGATCAGTCTCTTTTCTCATACAAGAGAAATGGATCGATATTATTGCAATACTTATAGTTAAGTAAAGTGCATACATTAAAAGCAATAGTATAAAATAATACTGTAAAAACATTGATATGGTTTCTAAGCCATAAGATGTTTTAAAATGAATAAAATATATTACATACACATATACATTTGACTAAACGTACTCAACTGGTGTTTCTAAATACGCCTACCCCGTGTACCTGACCTAAGCCTAATACGTGGGCGGGAATAGAAAGTTACAGTTTAAGTTAAGTTTGTTTTTGCCAAGTGAATAACTAAGGAATTCTCTGTGAGGGGTTATTCAGTTCTGTACCTGGAAGTTAGGATGAATGAGGGATGGTATCTCTCTCTCTGGTCTCGATATTCCAGGCTGCCTGCGAGGGCTACCCAGAAACGCCGGTGCTGGATTTCTCGGCAGGAGAAAGCAGCGCGTCTCTCAGCGCGTCAGGAAGGCGGGGCTGCGCCAGCGGGGTCTGCTCTGCTCTTCGCTTCGGCAAGTATGGCTGCTCCGTCTCGTCACCACCGCGTGTGTTTGCATAGGGCAATATCGGTAATATTTATACCTTTAAGGTGCCGAGATTGACGTAAGGATGGACATAGATACGTCAATAAGGATGTCATACGACTTGCTCGTTAGCACATTCTTTTGCTGAAGTTCTCGGTGAAATCAAAACAATGGCCGCAGGGTTTTGCCCAGGTTGTCATAGATTTGATTTGTTATGAGAACTCCGTATGCCTTATCAGGGGCTGGAGGAATATCGCTTGTCTAATTAGATCGCAAGCGTTATGACCTAATCAGATAACACGTTCCTGTGCCGTAGTGTGACTGCGTCAGATAACGGTATCTGCATCATGGGGGTTTTCTGCCTCATGGGCTGACTGCTAGTTAACTTGTTGGTTTGTTTAACCAGAATAGGGTCAGGAATAGGGGGATCGATTCAGAACCTATAGGAATACATCACACCCACTCCACGCTAACTATGGTCATATTTACTAATCTATGCATAGTAAAACATAGTACAACATACTATAGAGTATTGTGTATACCTTACCACCCCAAAATACATAAATGCATTTTGAAATTATCAAATATACTGAAAATTGCAGACATATGTATTGTATGCACTCAAGCTGTAGAATAATGCCAAAGTAATCGCATTTGTATACATTATTGCTATTTGGTATATGAGAATTACACATGAAATGGCTCTTAATACAGAAAAAAAGTTCGAGACCATTCCATCACAGAATAAAATATTTATGAACATACCAGCGGGCAGCTAATGTCTATAAGCTATCTAAAATTTAGAAACCTTAGTTCTCTAAGAATAGTTCTTACTTTAAGCAGAAGATAGTGTCCCGAAAAATATGAAAAAATATTTTGGGGCTGCTGAAAAACTCGCTGTCCGTGAACTGGAGGGAAAATTGTTCATGTGACTTTATTTTTAAAGTTGAAGGCCGAATTCAGGGAACGCCGTGTGCGAGCTTGCTCAAAAGTCTCTATTTCTGCTCTGGTGAGAACATCATATCATTTAGGCTTTCGAAAAAACTGTCAACAGCTTCCTGGGAAAGTTCCACTAACTCGGAAATAGGTGTAATCATGCATTCGTGCGCATGATTGTCTCCATTGACATTCTGATTCGCATTGCTGACAGAAGGTCGTACCTGATCGATGCTGCTTTCATCTTGAACTTCACTACCCATCAATCGTAGTGGTGAAGCTTCCACGAATGCCGTCATCAGGATTGGTAGCCTTTGAGGGCAGCACAAAGCGTGAACCTTGATCGGGCTCAACAATGTTTCTGCATCCATTGGCGCATCCGATTGTAGCGTCAGACAGGTGTCTAACACGCATTCTTCTCCGCATAGCAGACACCTTAATACAGGTAAAACACATCTTTGCCACATTGGTCGAAATGATAGAAACCAAGTCATGTTCAGGTCTCTAAGCCGGGAGAGTCCCAGGATTTTTGATATCCGGTCCCGGTATCCAATGGCTAGGATTGTTTCTTCCCTTGTCGCAAGAGTTTTGTCTGTGACATGGGTTGCCATAACGAAAAATAAGGACTAAGAATAGGATTCCTGCAATTAGTCCCAAAATCAGGGGAAGTCCGCCAAAAATCGAATGGACGAAATCTGGAAAAATACCCAGTATGGCTTTGAATGGTGTTAATGCCATCGAAAATACTGTCTTAAATACCTTTGAGACCCCATTGGTATCAGAAATATTTAAGATTTCATTCAGGATTTCTGCAAAATGTATGGGGGAATTAGTTGATAACAATGAATGTATCTCTGCAGTCGTCCTTGCGACTTGTAGATCATACGTTTCTTTTGATGACGTGAGCCTTGTAGGCGTCTGAAGAAGCACTGTTTTCATTCTGCTTAAAGTATCTATTCGAATAGAAGTAATTGTCAAATTGGGCCATGCCCTTGCCTCCCTGTCTGGAAAGGAGCTGGGGAACAATGAGCGTCCACAGCACTTGACCTTCACAGTCGTAGTTACGAGATAAGGAGTCCCGGGCATAAGACTACAACATCTGCGGTCTACAATTAGAATGTAACTCCCATTATAGAGTCTTTGAAAGAATGGTTCTATTTCTGTTGCAGGTGCGCCTTGCTGGTGACATGAAAGGTTGTATGAATTCCCTTCACAGGCTCCATGCAAACTAATTCCGTTACACAGAAGCGTGCCGCTTAGTGACATCGCACAATTATTGCCACTAAGAAACACTTTCTGTCCTTTATTACTGACACATGCATGTGAATAGGGCAGGTTCCATGTTGTTTTAATGTACCCCTTTCCCAATTTCTCGTACATGCCAGCCTGTATATATTTTTGGCAGTATTGAAACCTGAAGGTTGAGATTGGAATATTTATTATCCCATGTATTATCCATTCACTGACAGGTCGTTCTGACATTGTCACTGGTAATCTTTCGAGTTTTTCAATGCTCAAGATTGTATAATCAGCACCCTTTTGTGCCATACTGATTTGTCTATCAGTAAGGTTAAAGATTTGGAATAGTGACGTTGTGTTGATTAAACGCCAAGGCACATAGCCTGAACGTAGATTTTGTAACGTCCAGCCAAGCTGTACAATAGGACGCAATTGGGACTGACCGTGTTGTAATAACAGTAAGTCTTGCGATAATATGTCGATTGCTGAAGACACAATGCTGTCCAAAGAAAAAATTCTGGAGGACAGAGTCATTAACCCATTGTCCACTACAGAAAGTGATTTTTCCAAATTAATACGGTCAATTTCCCGTATTCTCTCTGCTGTTTCAATTTGAGTAACCTTCCAGGCCTCATTGTATGCTGCATATACAGAGGCTGCTATGAAACGCTTTTGACGCTGTTTGCGTAGTCCCATAGTGAAATCACGCAAGTCAGCACCATCAGTAAGTAAAGTTAGGTGTTGCTTAATTTCTGCCAGTGTGGAAGTTTGTAGCCATTGAAGGCATAATTTGCCCACACTGTAGGTGGTTATTATCCCTGGGTGATGTCTTTGAGGATATCTAGGGTCTGGCCTGGTCATTTTGAACCCCTGTGTTTTGTTCAGGAATCTGTCTTGACAGTTATTAGTATCTGTGGGCCAGATCAACCACTGTTTCCAATCAGGATATGTTCTGTTTTGGTTTAATACATAATTTACGTCTATCTCTTCATCTGTAGAGCTATTGCTGAACATTGTTGGCTTTGGAATAGACGGTTTATTTAAGTCTTTGATTTTGGCTAAGCCAAGACAGGTAGTTTGTTGAACAGTGTCATTTAAAAATATCATTTGTTCTGGGATCATGCAGGCTCTAAACAAAGATTCTATACCCTGTGCTTGCCATTCTTTTGTGCCCCAAACACTTTTCAATTCAACATTTTTGTCCCAATAATCAAAACCAAAAGTATTCATTTGTTCAAAAAATGAGTCTGAATATATCAATTTTGTGTTGGTTATCATGGTCTTTGTCCCTGTCTTGTTTGACAATTTAAAATAGAATGCTTCAGCATTACTTGTGTTAAAACCTGAAAAGTATGAATATTTGTCATAGAAGGTCCTTGAGCTTCCTTTTGGAGGGGTTGCACAATGTTCCCATTGATTATAATTTAAAACATTTCTAGGTTGTGCAGATCTATGTATAAAATGGTTACCATAGTGGTTATAACAGTACATACTATCATAATTTGTAGAACCCTGCAAATAATCATGTTTGGTAAATTTAGCAGACATTACTAAGTCAGACATCATATTATTAATGCTTTCAAAGTCCCAATCATCAGCAAATGAGCTTGGTTTTGCAAAGTCACTCAAAGAGATCTTAATTTGGTGTGGATATTTCAGGATTTCGACCGGACCATAAATTTCATAGTCAGTGTTGTCCCAGGCTACCCCACCCGGTATAGGATTGGCTGTGAAGTTGACTGAAGAAAGTTCTCTTTTCTCGACGTGTGAAGATGTATGTGGTTTGAGGATCAAGTTGATTTTCTGACTTGCTGTGTCCATTTTAGCATATTTTCCCTCAATGAAGCGTCCCAAAGTTAGTACCATGATGAGCCAAAGTATGAGGATAAATGCACCAAAACCCACCCAAAATTCGATCCATGGAGAAATCAGATATGTTTCTTTCAGTTGTTTCAAAAGTTCTTTAGCTTTATCTTTAAAGGTTTTTGATGATGGCTGTGTCTTTGATTCACTGAAGCCTTCAGAGGAATCATCGAAGTTTATGAAGTAGCCGGATGCAGTTCTGTCAATTGTTCCAATTGGTTCAGGATTACTGTTTCTTGCATTTTCACTTGGTACTTCATTATAGATTGGTGTGTCTCTGCTAAATGTTTTTATTTGGGTTTTCAGAGGTCTGAGTTCTATTGCATTGTTGCCTAGTCCTTGTTGTTCTTCTGTAGGCGTTTCGAATGCGATGAGCCTCTTAGTTAGGACCTCTGTACTGGTAGCAAACCTTGGTGTTCTGCTACTTATTGGGAGTCCACTTGGCCTACTGTTTGTTATCGGCCACATGTTGTAGTTTTACCAGGTCGATGGATACAACTCTGTTCTCCTTTTTACCAGCAAGTGGCGGTAGTACAACTGATCTTGTCCCGTTGACAGACAAGACAGGAACTGCTTTTCTGTAAGAAGGCCCAAATTCCTTCTTTACCGCGATCTTCTCCCTGACTAGATCCCCGACTTTTGGAATCCAGACAGGTCTTGCTGGGACAGGTGGTGGTTCTTCAGTGGTTGTTGGCTGTTGTTTCAACTTTATGTTGCTCAGGTCTTTTCTTGTTTTGTTTAAGTCCTGCAAAATAGCCAAACGGTCTTTGATATCAAAGCTTTTTTCTTTCACCACTGAAGTCTGACTATCAATGTCAGAGATCAACATCCTAGTTCCAAATAATAATTCGTACGCACTGAATCCCCTCAGAGAATTTCTTGGCAAGTTATTTAGACTACGTTGGACACTTATTAGATGTTTGACCCACCCAGCTCCCGAACCTAATATCCTTTCCGTTATAGATTGCTTTATGCCTTGGTTTTTTCTTTACACCATCCCGTACCCTCAGGAAGGAAGTGAGAAGATTCCCGCTGGGCTATGCTCATTTGGTCATGTTTCCCCTCAGGCTGGAGGGCTAGAGTGAAGACAATGGTCAAACGTAGCATGCTCTTAGCGTATATGCCATTTAGACTCGCAAATCTTTGTATAACAGTCCAGACGTCAGCCGAGTGCTGGTGATCTACATTATAAGTGGAAACTAGCCTGTATATGTTAATCGCAACCCTTCCTTTTTACTCTTGATTTTTTCTGGAGCAAAACGGCGAGGTATTAAACTGTTTCTCTCCCCACTGCGATCTCTGTTGCAGTTTGGGCAGTTTTTTACAAACATGGTGTGATGTAGGCTCATGCCTGGCCACCAGTACCGTGATTGTAATTCTTCCAGAGAATCTTTTAGTTTGTGGTGTCTGAGACCCTCGCCCATATGTACGTCTGCGATTAACAAGTTTCTCCTGTCCATGTTTGGAATCACTCTATCCCCCACTCCAGGGATTCGAGCAAAAGGGACGGAGTTTGCATCGATTATGTATGTATAATTGAGTGGATAGTTGATCGGTAATGCTGAGCAGTCGCCTTTTGATGACGTTTTCACTGCCAGCACTGTTTCACCGTCAATGTATTTTAATGTACGCTTTTTTCGAACTACGGGAGCCGATTTAGTGGCTGCCGCGCTGGCTGTTTCAGCCAATGAATTCCCTGCAACGTGAACGCCATCACGCTGATGACTCAGTGAGTGTGTCACGTGAGTCTTTGGTAGCTCTTTCTGTAAAAGTGCTATTTGTTCCCAGAGCAGTTTTTGCTTTATTGGTGCATCTGTGTCATCTTTGTAACCGTTTTGAATCCATGTCCGCAAATCGCTGTTATATGATTTGACGCAGTAATATGAATCTGACACTATAAGTGTCGGGAATTCGCGATCCGCATTATCTAGCGCCATTTTTAATGCTAATATTTCAGTTTGTTGTTCTGAATTAGTTTCTACTGAGTGTGTTTTTGTTAATAGAGGTTTTAGTTTACCTCCGCGCCACACTTCTTTTGTAATCCCACATGTGGGGTTGTATGCTTGTTCTCCCCAAACGGGGGGTTGAGCATGTCCGTCTGTATAAATTACACAGGCGTAATGTCGTAAAGGCAGAATGTCGATTGGCAGAGGATATGTTTTTTCATATTCTAGATTTTTTAAATCTTCTAGTTCTGGATCAAAGTAGTAGTTTACTTTGTCCGTTGTGATTGAATTCACCCATTGTATCCATTCCGGATTCAATGTTGTTGTTGGTAAATTACACGGTGTTGTTAGTGCCTCAAAGGCTGATTCTGCTGTTCTGACTGTGATATGTCTACCGTCCGCTTGATCTTTTTCTCTAGCTATTGCGGTTCGAACTGCATGAACAATTTTTTCTTTGTTGCTGAATTTATGTTCAGCTTCTGTGTACAAGTGTGATTTGAATGCAATTGGTACCTTTTCTCCCTCATTAGAGGTCAGGTATGTGAATCCGCATCTCCCTGGGATGACTCGAATCACAAGATTGCGTGTGTTATCACGTGTTTCTAATTTTGTTTTAATTAGCATGTCTGTTTGTAAGGATCTCAAAATTTCTGTGTGTATTTGAGTCCAATTGGATCTTTTAAAATCTGGTTTAATTAGATCATAAAGGGGTTTGACCCTTTCTGCGTAATTTGCAATGTATGTTCTTCCGAAATTTAGGAAGTCTAGAATTGACTGTAGGTTTTTTAGTGTTCTAGGTGCTTGGAGTACGGCACATTTCTCTAGGAAATTGTCAGCCAGGCTTTTGCCTTCACTTGATAATTCATATCCTAAGAACAGGACTGTCAGATGGGCAATTCTGGATTTTTTAAAGTTGAATTTGTAACCCTCTGCTGCGAACCCAAGTATTATGGTGTTCACTCTTTTCAAGTGAGTCTCCAAGTCATCATCTGTTAAGTAAATGTCATCGACATAAGATAATGCTTCATCATCATATAGTTGTAGTAATTCTGTTACTCTCGCTGAGAATACCCCCGGGCTGTTCTTGTACCCCTGGGCTAACCGACAGAATTGTTTTTGAGTGCCATTTATTGAGAATGCAGTTAAATATCTGCTCTCTGGTGCTATGTTTTGACAAAAGAATCCATTAGAGATGTCTAATGTTGTTTTGTATTTTTTGCGCACTATGTTATTCATTAGTGCAGCACTATGTGAGTTTTGCACTGCAAAAGTTTTGCAACATGTGTTAAGGTGTCGGTAATCCAAAACTAGGCGATATGAATTGTCTGGTTTGGAGACCGGAAACAAAGGGTTGTTCATTTGTGAGGTGCAAGTTTCAATCACCCCCTGGTATTCTAGCTGATCTAGTATTTCATTTACCTGTTTTTTAGCTTCTTGCTTAATTGGGTACTGCCTTTGTGCAGTAGGTTGTGATTTTAACTGGATTTTGTGAGGAGGAGAGTCCTCATCCCATCCTACGTGATTTTTATATAAAGCAGGAGCTAGAGCTACTGCCCACTTTCTAGCAAGTGTGTATTTTTTATGAATTGGAATTTGATTTGAGAAGGCAGGCATAATTACTTCTTCGCCATGAGGGCACTCCCTGACAAACTCTGGTGGCCAGTCTTTTTCAGCTAGAAGGATATCATAGCCCTTGGAGAGATTATCCCAAAATAGTCCCCTTATTTTTCTAGTCTTATCCCCCTCTATACGCAATGTTATTTCGTATATTTTGTGAGGTTTGCTAATTCTGGTGTCCGCAGTTTCCACTTGAAGATATTCATTCGTGTCCACTGTCTCCAGATGATTCATAAGGACTTTGCGAGCTATGCTCACTTCTGCTGCGCTGTCTAGCATTGTCTGAGCCCATTCTCCGTTTTTCAGTTGTGTCCTCAGTATTCTCGGCATTGTTAACTACCTTGATACTGGCTACCTTCTTTTTTGGAAATTGTAATTTCTTTTTTAGCTGAGCAGGTTCCTTGTCTTTGGACTTGGCGTGCTCTTCTCTTTGTTCTGATCGTCCTCTTCTTTCCGATTTCTGCGAGGAAGTCTGAAAAGATTGAGAGGGACGTGTATCAATGTCTTGATATCTATCAGGTTTTTTAATATTATCCCTATTTCTAAGGTTATATCTTTTCCCAGAGGGGTCACTCTGAGGTGACCTGTGTCTTTGGTTCGGAGATTTTTCTCTTCGCCTAGGAGACCTTCCTCGGGACTGGAATTTCTTTTCTTTAGGATTGGATTGTTTGTTTCCATCCCAGTTCTTTTTTGGTGATGTAGAATTATTATTAAAAAATATTTTTTCAGGACTTTCAATCAGTTGTGGTTTTACTGGTATTCCACCTAAACTATCTCTACCTAGTTCCTCATAGGATTTTTCTATGATTCTGGCAATTTCAGCTGGTTGGTCTGCAATATCTGTCTCTTTTAACCTTTGGCGGATCGCCACGTTTGCTGCTTCTCCCTTTATGTTGGCTAATAATATAGCCGAGACCTGCTTGAAGTCTTTCAGTAATTTCATACCAAGAGTTAAAGCGGGTTCTGGACCGTATTCGTCTTGAATTTGTTTTAGCACATCTGGTATTACCGAAATGGATGGAACACCGTGCGTTTTTGTGTAGATAGAAGCAAAGACTGTACCCCAAGTGTCACAGTCCTCAATGTGTGGTGCGATTCCCATTGGGAGACAGATAGTCAGAATCCTGTGCTTTTCTAGCGGGGTGGTGTCTGGAAACACCGCCTCTATTTGGGTGATTTTCTGCGCTAGCCAGAATGGTATTTGTTCCCGTTTAGCCGGTACTTTACCTAGGCAGGACTGGATGTTCTGTGGTGTAATTTTATTTGTGTTCCCCTGGTGAGGGGTCAGCTGTGGAATTTTAATTGCTGGCTGAATTGTTGAAGTCCGCATCACATATTGGACTAATTGTCTATGTATTTTTATTAATTGTTTTAGCTGTGTTAACAGGTTTGCTGCAGACATCCCATCGATGTCTGGATGTGGTGTGTATCCGGCTAGGACCGGCCACGTTGCTCCTGGTCTACCTAAAGGACCGAGCCTGGTGATGTGATTATTGTGTATTAGGGCGCCATTAAATAAGAGCAAATGCTCTTGAAATTTAAGTGGTACTTCCACCTCCTCGAAAGGAGTGTACATTTCAGGAGGTTCCTCTATTTTGTAATAGTGGAAGTACTTTGTTACAGGATTTGCTGCTGGAAAGTTTATCCATGAATAGTATACCTCTGTCTGCCGATATTCGTGTGCCTCAATTACGAATATGACTGTGCCACCTCTGGGTGTCAGTCCATTTTCTATAAGTTTTATGGTTATAGATTTCCTTTTGATGACCGGAATGAGTATTATATTCAGGTCCGTTTCCTGCATGGTAGCATCAGCTTCTGCGAGTTCAGTTGCTATTCTAACTGCCTCTCTTTCATCTTCACTGTCCATTTTACCGACAGGAAGGTTATTTAGTTTGTTTGCAGATCAGCTTTCTTATGGAAACAAAGATTAGATGCACAATATTTTGGAACAGTGTATCCTTCAACGTTGACTATACCAAGAACCATACATAGGAGTTCCCTCCTGCGAGGTTTTGGAGGATATAACCTTTCACCCACTCCAGACGTCTTTGGAGTATTTGGGAAAAGGGGTCTGAGTGAGAAAGCACGACTGAGTTACTCTAAATGTCTTACGTTAGTTTTATCGCCCTTTCCAAACGCGTTGGGCGCCATGTAGTGTAGTTCCTATTATCCCAATAGGCTCTGCGCATTGGAATAATACCTTCAATAGTAAAGGCCTAGACCAGACGTTAACTAGGTCTACTACTGTCGATATTAGACTTAAAGTTTTGGGTTTGCCAGCTAGCTCAGAGTTCACTAGAAACTTTCTCGAATGTTCAGGAAGGACTTAACTTCCCTGATTAGACAAGAAGGGATTTAGTTTCTGACAACCATAGAACATGACAACTTTGCTCTCCCCTAATCAAGAGTATATCTCGAGAGTCGTGTGAACAAAAGGCAATTTATTTTACTCAGTCAGTACGTGCATTCTTAGTCTCATCAGATTGTAGAGAAAAGGAAGAGACGGGCGTGTTCAATAAAAAGGTGTTATTTATTGATCAGTCTCTTTTCTCATACAAGAGAAATGGATCGATATTATTGCAATACTTATAGTTAAGTAAAGTGCATACATTAAAAGCAATAGTATAAAATAATACTGTAAAAACATTGATATGGTTTCTAAGCCATAAGATGTTTTAAAATGAATAAAATATATTACATACACATATACATTTGACTAAACGTACTCAACTGGTGTTTCTAAATACGCCTACCCCGTGTACCTGACCTAAGCCTAATACGTGGGCGGGAATAGAAAGTTACAGTTTAAGTTAAGTTTGTTTTTGCCAAGTGAATAACTAAGGAATTCTCTGTGAGGGGTTATTCAGTTCTGTACCTGGAAGTTAGGATGAATAAGGGATGGTATCTCTCTCTCTGGTCTCGATATTCCAGGCTGCCTGCGAGGGCTACCCAGAAACGCCGGTGCTGGATTTCTCGGCAGGAGAAAGCAGCGCGTCTCTCAGCGCGTCAGGAAGGCGGGGCTGCGCCAGCGGGGTCTGCTCTGCTCTTTGCTTCGGCAAGTATGGCTGCTCCGTCTCGTCACCACCGCGTGTGTTTGCATAGGGCAATATCGGTAATATTTATACCTTTAAGGTGCCGAGATTGACGTAAGGATGGACATAGATACGTCAATAAGGATGTCATACGACTTGCTCGTTAGCACATTCTTTTGCTGAAGTTCTCGGTGAAATCAAAACAATGGCCGCAGGGTTTTGCCCAGGTTGTCATAGGTTTGATTTGTTATGAGAACTCCGTATGCCTTATCAGGGGCTGGAGGAATATCGCTTGTCTAATTAGATCGCAAGCGTTATGACCTAATCAGATAACACGTTCCTGTGCCGTAGTGTGACTGCGTCAGATAACGGTATCTGCATCATGGGGGTTTTCTGCCTCATGGGCTGACTGCTAGTTAACTTGTTGGTTTGTTTAACCAGAATAGGGTCAGGAATAGGGGGATCGATTCAGAACCTATAGGAATACATCACACAATGTCTGTCAAGTCTTGTCTTGGCTTTGTCATGATGTCAATAACTTCCACACAGTCATGTGTGGCAGGGTTTGGAACAGTCGAGGGTAACAGTGTAGCCGGATTTAAAATATTGCAGCGTCTGATTTCTATGTGTGGCTGAAACAGTGTCAGTTCATAACCTGTTAATCGTGCAATTGTCAAGTGCTGAGTCTGTGTTCGGTTTAAAAGAACTTCCACGGAGTGTGGAACTTGTACTGTCAGGGAGTGTCCTAACACTATGGAATCACTTTGTCTGATAGCTAGAGCTGTGGCTGCAACTGACTTGAGGCACGCAGGCAAAGCCTGGGCTACTGGATCTAATGTGCTAGAAAAATAAGCACAAGGCTTGTGTTGTCCTGCTTGATCTTGAGTAAGAACAGACAATGCTGTACCATTGCGTTCAGTAACAAAAAGTGTAAAAGGCTTACTGTAGTTCGGTGTCGCTAACACAGGTGCATTACATAAAGCTTTCTTTAATTCATTGAAAACAAGTGTATGTTCCTGGGTCCAAGGGAGGACAGTCGATGTCGCTGCCTCCTGTGTCGTTAACTGTATCAGTGGTTTAGCTAGATATGCGTACTGAGGGATCCATTGTCTGCAGTAAGAAGTGAGGCCGATAAAAGCTCGTACCTCCTTCTGTGTCTTGGGCTGTGGAAGATGTGCTATTAACTGGATACGGTCTGGTGTCAACTGTCTACCCCTCTTGGACAGTAAGTGTCCAAGGTATACCACTTGCTGGACACAGAATTGTAACTTCGAAGGGGACACCTTGTGCCCCATCTCGGCCAGAAAATACAAGACTGTAAGTGACGCACGTTCGCAGTCACGTTCTGTACGGGCTGTGATTAATAGATCATCGACATACTGGAGCAGGGCAGTGTCAGTTGGCATGTGAATACTGTCTAGTTGTCTTTTAAGTGCTTGACTGTAAATACTAGGACTTTCTGTGAAACCTTGAGGAGCTCGTGTGAATTTATAGCTTCTTCCATTTAAACAGAATCCGAAAAGAAACTGGCTGTCTGGATGAATGGGGACACTAAAGAATGCGTTCTTGAGATCAATAACAGTAAAGAACGTAGCTTCAGAATCAATGGCAGTCAGTAGGGAAGAGATATCTGGAACCACAGGGTACTGGGGTATGATACATTTATTAAGTTCTCGAAGGTCAATCACTAATCGATATACTGGAGGTGCATTTGGATCAGTACGTTTAAGAATCGGAATGATAGGAGAATTACATACATTGGAGTCAGTTTCTACCACCACTCCTTGAGCAATGAGCTCGTCAATAATTTTCGATAAGGCTGCTACAGCCTCAGGTCGCAATTTGTACTGTCGGATTCTTGGTAATACAACACCTTGTTTCAGAGTAACACGATAGGGTGTAATGTGCATACAACCTACATCAGTTGGACCTTGCGCCCATAAATGCTGTGGTACATTCTGTAACCTCGGATCAAAATCTCGTAACACATAATGACCTTTAAAATCACGTAAAAACAATCTCACTCCTTCTGGAGAGCAGCATATAACTGCACCTAACTCTTTCAATGTTTTAATACCCAGTAAATTTTCAGGACAGGATTTCGTGAGTAACAGATCTGTAGTTCGGGACAATGGACCAACTTCTAGGGAAACTGGTTTCGATATTTCATTAACAATAGGCTTTCCTGAAAATCCCAGGGAAACGTTTCTTGAGCCTGAGAGTGGAGCCCCTGGAACCTCGTCATGACTGATGGTAGTCCTACTTGCCCCTGTATCAATCAGAAACTTTCTGTCTTTCCCTAATACTTGACTGTGTACATAGGGACCCTCTTGATCTACAGGAACTTCGATGAGAGGCAAGCCAACCTCCCTCTCTAGGCTGTTTCATGAATACTGCTGATATTCTGGATAATCTGACTGTGCGTACTGGTACATCTGTTGTGTAACGTGTTGTGTGGCAGCTATAGGCTGCGGTACTGCTACTGTCTGTTGTACGTTCTGCGGTGGCTGGGAATTCTGCGGAACTTGTTCTTGTCTAGGAGGACGTGGTCTCTCTTTTGTCTTATCTGTAGCTATGTTGTGTTTCAAAACTGCACATTTGTTTATATAATGACCTGGCTGTTTACAGTAATTGCAGGTCCCTTTAACAGGAGCTGCAGAATGACTAGTCTGATTCGTACCCCTCTTCTGACTGTCTTGTGGAACAGACTGTGCAACTAGTACTTTCATTTTCGTGTCTTTCATACGTCTCCTTTCATGTTCTTTCTCTTCCCTGATTCTGTTCTGGTGATATTGTAACATCTGGAGCATTTGAGATGGGGTATTAGCTTGCCAAGTACTTTCGACTTTCAATACTCGATTTTTAACTTGCGGTAAAGAATTCTCAACTAGTTTGGTAACAAAAAGATGTGGATACGATTCACTACCTGTTTTCAGGCCGCTATTAATAATGAAACATTTCTCAAATCTGGAATAAAAGTCACTAGTGTCTTCGTCTTGTTTCTGTTTACAGGCTGAGATGGCATCCCAATCTTCCTTTTTCGTGGCTAGTAATCTTGGCAAGACCTGTATTAACAGTTCGCGCAATTCTTTGGCTTTATCCCCAAGACCAGTACCTGGGACTCGTGCATTATCTTCGGTCTCTAACGCGGTCCAATCTATCTTTTTCTCTCCCACCTCCCATTCTTTTTCTTTAAGTTTTTCATATATGCCCGCAGGCAACAGGACCTTTAACATTTTTATGATATCAGGATACGTGTATTCTCCCATACGGAGCATGTCTTTTAATTCTCGGTGGAACCCTGCTGGATCTTTATCGTGACAGGGTATTAACTTTTTCATTTCTAGTAGTTCTATTTTCGTGATAGGGGTGTAAACAAATACTCGTTCGAGATTACCCCCCTCTCCCTTAACTGGATGCACTTCTCGTAACGGATTCTGTCTGTCTATGTAGAACGGGGGTGAAACTGGAACAAAATGCGGAGTCAGGAACGTTCTGTATTTGTGGCGTTGTTCTAAAATGACGCTAATTAGATCGGTACCTAGACCCTTCCATCTGCTTGAGAGTAACTCGTTCAATACATTATATAAGGGACCTGGATCAGAATGCTGACTCTCGTACAGTGTAATGAGGTGCTGGATCATGTACATACCCACCAGTCGCTGCTCGGCTGGGGGCAATTTCAGAAACATTTGAGCCACTACTTCGTCTGGAAACGTGGCAGAGTCACTAACCCATCGGACTGCTGATCGGGCTAGTTCTTGTCCATGTATGGTACTAAGTTCACTGTAACCTATTCGTAATTTCAGAACTTTATCGGTAGCCTGGAATACTTGTTCAAGAGAACATTGTTCTGGTACAGGAGGAGGAAAAGCTTTCTTGTAATCTAGGCGTGTGTGTCTATCGGAAAGTCTCGTTCTACCTACATATGCTATTCTGCTGGGATTCTCGGTGTCTACATCTTCGTTTGAAGAATCATTCTCTTTGTCTGCTACTATTCTTGCTTTCTCTTTCTCGTGTATACTTATAATTTCTTTCCGGATCTTTCTGTACATGGTTTCTATACTATTTTGTGTCTTGTGTTTTCCATCTGCTATATGGTCACTCCATTTTGTCAGGACTTTCATTTCTTCTGGACTTTTATCAGGACGATCCTGTTCTCTTATTAAACAATTTATCAGAAATTGCAGAATCATGCCTTGAATCTCGACTTTCCTGTGTGCCATAGCTTCGTGAATACTTTCTGGGTTCTCCCCTGTTCGGATAAAATGATATATTCTGTCTAAATGTTCTTTCATATCTGATATGGTGATCAAGAAGTTTGCAACTCGTCGTAAATGTACGGAGTATAATATCATGTGATCTTCGCCTGGCACTGGATCATATCTACAATCAGTAAGGAACTTCTTGAGGGCGTCAAACGTAGCCACTTTTGGCGTACGCTGTAATGCTGCATCTCTCAGCGTCAGGCGCTTTGTTTGAGGCGGGGTGGTAGGAGCACCTCCCCCTGCCCCTCCTGAACTGGAATCGTCAATTAATACTGGGTGTGCGGCTGCTGGTAACATGACTGGTACAGTAGGGATACGTAATGTGGGTTGATCCTGGGGGACTGGCGCATGGACAGGACCAACGACTGGAGGCACAGGAATTACATTATTAACAGGGGGCTGGACTTGAGCTTGGACTGGCGGGATAGGATTAGTGTTAGCATATTCGGGAACAGTGTCGTCTAAATAGGAAGAAAGAAAAATTTCGGCTGCAGTCGGTTTATGACGCAGCTTAGTCGGAACCAAGGGTGGCGGCAAATTATGGAGTGCTTCCGGGGTCGCCTTCGGTAAACCCTCGGCGAGAAGAGGATACATACCTTTAATAAGGGCATTTCTCTGCCTGTCTGACTGTTCTGCTCTAACTCGTTCACCTTCTTCAATTAATTCCCTTTCTTGGGCTTTTTCTGAGGATTCTCTACTTAATTCTGCTTTTCTGAATTCTTTCTCTGTTCTTTTATGAGATTCTTTACGCCATAACTCTATGGCATCTTTCTGGGACTGTCTGGCTTTCTTTTTCCATAATGCTTCTTCTACTCTCATGATGCACTCGGCATCCCATGTACCTTATACAGGCCATCTATATTTCTCTTCAAGATGTTTGGTGTAATCCACCCATAAATCTAGATACAGTATGGCATCTAAGCCATGCTTGTGATACATGAAATGTCCAGGACTGTCCCTAGGAGGGACAGGAACTGATTCTTCAAGTAACCCTTTTCTGGTTTTTATCTGACGTAATTTCGAAAACAGCGGCATATTTGAACCGTACTAGAACTTGAACACAATATACAATGAACACAATAATGAATAGCAAAACAATCATTCATACCACGACATCAAGAACACATTAATGACAGTTCGAACAGAATACTATCTGATACATTGAAAACACAATACTTGAATTCCTCGAGAACGGACTTACTAGAATTACTGGATGCACTGCTAAAACAGTACAGAACATACCGGTCTCCTAAAGAGACACGTCATACCGTATCCACCTAGGTGAACACGTCGGACCGGATCTGCGTACCCAAACCCGTCGGACCGGGCACAAATTAATGAACACCCGTCTAGATACCCCCAGCAACGGTACTCACCGGGAAGCAAACTGAAGGCCTCGGACTGGACTGGACTGGACTGCTACGACGTCTGGTTACTGCTACGCACTATGCATGCGCTTCGGGCTTCGGTTACAGGTGGGCTTCCGGATACCTCGGACCTTGCTCTCTCGACTTGGGCTCTGGTCGGAACGACCCGCCTTCCTCACCGCCTCGTCTGGATGCCGGACCGCAGTCTCCGTCTCCTCCGTGGGCCTGAGGGAGACTTGAACAGAAATATCTGCCGGTGCGCAGTAGAGGTCCGTCACGGCTGTAGAAGGGTCAGGGGGCCTGCGTTACATCGCCGGCGCGTGGGGAAGGGGCTCGTCCCTGTTCGGGCGCCATTTATGTGGTAAATAAATAATTAATTACCGGTACTATTTTTCTATACATTAACCAAAACAGATAGCTCAATAAATAAGAGGCAGGATCCGTGGAATCTGAGTCAGAAATGGCTTTAATCGGATGGCTGGAGCCTAAAGACCATGGTATGGCATGCAATGGAATGGAATGGCAGCTGCAACGTCTCATTAACAGTACATAGTATATATAGGAAATCATTACAATTGCATTGAATACAGTAGGCGTAACAAGTGACAAACGTAAGATAAGAACAAATGGGCGTACAAAGAAGGCGTGCACAGGGCGTGCACGTAGACATGTGATGAAAACGTCACAGAAGTGTCATAAATGGGTGGATACATGGAGGGGGCTACCTGGGCAGCTGGAACCTTTAACCTACTGCTGCGCGCAAACGGGCCATGACGTGTAACTAGGGAGAGCTGGGGGCTCTGACTTCTGCACTAAAAGAGGAGACTAAAGTCTGGGATGTCAGGACGACATGTACCTATAGCATATCTGATATCTCGTGTTTGGAGAACATGTTGATTGAATCTAAAAGTTATCAGGGCAAAGGCTACTTGACACTAAGGCTGGTGCATGCATATATTCTACATGTATTGCGTGTGCTATGAATCTTCTATGAATATTAATTCGGTAATTCTCTTACATGGAGACAGGAAGACTAGACTATAGCTGAAGATGTTTATACAGATCGCTAGCTTAGGAATGTGAAGCCGGAGAGCTGAACTGATAACTAGAGGCATAACATATTCTTGGCAGACAGGCAGGCAGGCCAGGCCGGGCACCGCGCTGCTTGGCAGAGAGTAAGTGAAGGGTCAGGGATGCGGGAGGGGCTGCATCGCTCCTCGGAGTGGTTTCAGGAGACTGGAGCTTGAATCTGGTGTCCGGGCCCTTATGAGGCCTAGAAACGGGGACAATTCGATGAATTAACGTGCACAATGTAAAACGTTGGCAACATAGGCCTAATACTCGTTGCTTTCACGAGGACTGGATGACTGGCATACTAACGTTGGACACAACTATAATTGCATCTTTATTCGTCAAGGGGGAACATATGCATATCGATCATGCACATATAACATATAATGGGGAACACGTAGGGACACATGACAAGGCAAAATTCAATTTTCCTCAATCTAACAATTCCTCTACAAATGTGTCATTTTCTTCTCGGACAACATAAGACTTTTCACATTGTAATCGAAATCTACTATCAGCACACTATATTGTTTTTTCTATTTTCTCTCTATCATGCACTACAGCTTTCTGAGTCAATGTCTGCATTCACCCCTTCCGGGCCTCTTTCTCTGCTTTCATTCGTCTCTGTTTAGCCTCCTTTTGCTCTGAGGGAATCAAACATTGACTGCTTACTCCTTTTACACAAACAATTTCTCCTGTAGAAAATAAATGTTCTGCTTATTAAAAGTGCCCCTCAATGGCTACTGAAACCTGGCATTGTCCCGCGTATATTTGTGCTATAATGTATAAACATAATAGGGCCATAGCCATGTTTCACGTACAGATCAAAATTTGGAGTGCCTTCTGGAGGCGAAGGTTGACTTTCTTCCAATCGAGCATCAGCAGAACAACAATGACAGCCCAAACTAAACACTTTACTAAGACACATCATTGTCAAAAGAAAACAAGTTTACTATTTATGTCTAACAGATATTTGCAAATATCCTTACCAAAAGTCAGTTCTCAAATCTCATCGAATTCAAATCAGAATGGTACCATGTTCATAAAGAACTCAAACAAATTCAAGCGTTTGTCGAAAGAGGGTCCTCAAAACGCGTCAAATACAATTCAAAATGGCGCCATATCCACAAAGAACCAAATCAAACTCACCTGGTGCACACATGTCATACAAATTTATTCTCAACTGCCGTCTCTTCAGACCACACAATCACATCCAAGGGTTTCGCCGTTCAGGGCCCCAGTCGGGATGATCACTGGGCAAGGCACCGCCCGGTCAGAGAGACGGGGCAGCTGCCAGTACCCTACTCTCTCCTGCAGGGATCCCAGGTCCTCCCGTCCGGCCCGACGTGGCTCGACCTCCTCACCGGTCTGCGGGCAAGGATGGGTCACCCGATGGAATTCCTGTTCGAGCGCCAAATGAAGGAAGTGGCCCGTTTAGGGTCACCTGGGCCACTCACGACCACCTCTCAGCCTTCAATACAAATGAAGAGTCGGTCAGACAGTAGACAATACTAACCAAATATATTTATTAATGGTACACTCGAGTGGAGTCCGGTCCGAACAGCCTCCTTAGAGTGCGGCAGACGGACTGATTTCTGCCAGCACGGTAACACATAATGTACATCCTCAAAACCACTAAAGACATGCCCAGGCTAGAAATTTCCATTTGGTAGCAGGTGAACAAAAGATGAGTTGCAATGCTGGGACCGGGTACATGCTATCTCAGCATCAAGGTTACTTTGCCTGTGCCCGCTGCTCTAAGGGTGGGAGCAGGCCTATCTACAGGGAAAGGAATGCAGTAGCAAAAACAGTGTATTCATTAGCACAGTGAAACTCAGCCTTGAAGAAACAAAAAAAACTATTGCAGCTGCTTTCAGCTGAAGTAGACAGAAAGTGAGACAGAAGTTAGTTTCGATCATAGCTCATAATGGCGGCTCAACTTAAAATGGTGCAGCGAATGCTAACTTTACATAGAGCAATATGCAAGCAAAACAAATGCATAACATTTACATTTCAACACTTTTTCCACAGTTTAAACTGCTGGCCATCTTCTGAAAACATCTATCAAGACAATCACATATTTTTGTCTCTCCCCTGTTGAATCCATGATATCAATTGTAAGTGTATCTACATCTAAACCTGTCCCTCCCGGTACCCAGCACCCGTGGCTCACATTTGCTTTGAGATAAACCTGCTGGAATGCTATCATTAGCCACATTAAGGACTTTTGTGTCAATACATTAATTGTCAGTGCTAAAGCGCTGCCCTCGTCACATAGATTGGTGTATATATGATTGTCTGATTTGAGTTAGCTATAAGTCTCTTGTCATGGGGTAAGACCTATACCAGGGGTATGTATCTTGAATGCGCCTCAGTGGACCTGCCGCACTGGTTGTGACATCCATGAAGGTAGCTCATCGATTGTGCCATAGGTTTGCCCTGGTGTGGCTTATGTGCACGGGCTACTGTTACTTGGTTTGGCATTTAAAAAGCTACGAGCCAAGGTTCTGCATGTCTCCTGCTATATCGGTGTTCTCTGTGGTGACAGGCTGCGGTGTTGGAAAAAGGTTGGGCAGGTATGTGTATGCATTACCTGAAAGAGTTGTGAATTGCACCGAGTGGTGTATTCGATACGATGGAGCCTGCTTCTCACATTGAATTAGCATGAGGGAATGTATGGAAAAGCTATTAAGTAGTATTTCCTACAGGCAGAAGAGTAACAGTATAGTGTTTCAATGAGTTTGTAATGGCGAATCCTCTCTGGTAGTGGGAGGGGATTCGACATTACGGTGCTGGAAATGTCAAAATCAGAAAGTGGGCATTTCAATGCTCTTTCTCTATGCCTGGTGACCTGTCTCCTAATTCACAACTAGATGCTAGGGGACAGCCACATCTGTGCATTCTTGTTAGAGGGCTCTAAACAAGGGGTTCATGGGAAACTGCTGACCTCTGACTCTAAGGGGCCTTTCAGGAATGGCTACGTGGCACCTTCATTCCAAGGGGCAGGGTCTTGGCCCTAATAAAGATTGTGATCAAGCCTCCCAGGGTAGGATGGCAGAAAGGACAAAATATAAAGAGGGCCTGTGCATTTCAAAGGTGGTCTTTTTACCTGATCATATCTTGAAAGGCCATGGTGGGTATTGCTACGGCGGTTTCGGCTTCCGAAAGTAAAGACACTTTTGGATCTGGAACCATACTACACTGGTTCGATACTGGTACATTGACACAATGAATCATTACAACTGGACTATCCACAGACTTGTGTTGGCTTGGAGCATGTCATGCTCCATGAAGGGGATTATGACTTGGTGGATTTTGCCTGGATGTTGCTGGCCTGCAGGTAAGTGCCAACTGTTGTGGACTCGGTCTCGAAGTACTCTCCAAGGGCCAGTGAGCTAGCCTTCTGTCCAAGCGATCTCAGGGACACAAAGGATCTCACTCTCTCCACGAGATTGTAAGAACCGCGCCGGGTGCGGTAGAGACAGATGGAAGTGATTGTGGTTGGGACAAGGACCCCCTGACATATGCCATCATCTCGCTGTGCAAAAGGAGTGTATGACCAAAGATCAGCAGCCATCTGAAGTGCTCCAGAGCATGTGGTGTCCGATGGGTGTTGAGGGAACCTGAGCCAGGAGCTGAGAGTGTCTTCGGCCTCGAGATCGGGAGGACGATTGTGCCTGACATCGCTGCGTCTGTCCGAGGTTGTTGGCTCCCTCTCCGTGGACCCACACACTACAGGGCGGAAAACACTGTGATGAGATCAGAAGGGCTTTGTGTGCCATGTGGTGATATGCAGCTGAGTATTGGGGGTCTATGGTGGGTCACACCTCCACTTGAGGGCAAAATATTTCTCTAGACAGGGAAGTGCGCCAGCTTCCTTTGTCACAACCTTTTGTCTATTGGAGGGGTAGCAATCTCGCACTCATGCAGGTGCCGTCTGGTCCCTGGAGGTCTATTCCAGATGGATAAAACTCAGTAACTGTTTCTTTCCGTGCTAGGTGGTTTTGACTATAGTCAACAGGGCTGCAGCTGCGCAACGTGTATCATTGGCTGGTGGAGCTGAAGGACTGAGGGGCTGGGTCACGAAGTGTAGTCAGAGACTGGCGACTGTTTGACCTTTCTGCAATGGTAAAGTTCGACAATTGCATATAACTGTAAAGTGTATATACAATGTACATTTCGTTTTCAGTTCAATAGAGAAGTTTGACAATTGAGTATAACTGTGATTGTACATACAATGTGTATCTCGCTTGGATTTTGTGTGTGTGTGTGTGTGTAATACAAAGATAAGTGTTTTTAATACATACAGTGTGGATTCTTTTTGTGGCATATGCAGTGTGTTGCGGGGTGTGTTATGCCAATACTTTACACTTGAGCCCTGAGGAAAAGCTTGACTGCTCAGTGCCAAGCAACCAGAGGATGAGCACAGGATATTGGACTAGTATTTTGTACTGAGCCTATTTGGAATGGGGGATTCCGACTGGCTTCGATGCGTCTTAGCCAGCCTGGAACCACTGGGTCTAACAAGCACCAATATCTGTGGGAACTAATTTTTCACCAATGCTGTTTACAAACCTTCCCTTCCATACTTCCTCGTTTACAAATGGTGGATGGAGATCCTGAATCTGCATTCATTTTGACTTCCACTCTACCAATGCTCATTGAACAAACTGGTTTCTTCCTGAATTTATCATTACCATCACTCCCATTCAGTACAAATGACTCTTTTGTAGTAGTGCCGCTCGCAGCCATACCTGAGGTCGAACTTTCCTTGGCTCCTGATAATTCCCGGGCAATCACCTGCATTATAATCTTGCTTGTGAGGACTTGCTGACATTTGGAAAACCAACGCCGATTTGGGGCAGAGGAGCATTGCTACATCGCGGGCGGGACTGCGAGGACCAGCCTGCACAGCGCCACCATCAACGCTGCAGCTGTGGCCTCTCCCCGCCCCCTCCGCCCTGTATATATTTGTAGTCTCTCCCACATATCGCGGGACGCTCGCAGGACTAGCCGGGCTAAGGCCGGGCAAAGGGTGGGCCGTCTGAGGCCGTCCAAGGCTGACCGAGGCGGGGCAGGGCCACCCTCTTTGAAAATCGGGTATTTACTCGGTATATCTTGTCTTTTTACACTGTTTGTAATTATTGCATATTTACCTTCTGTAAGTACAAGTGCTATCTGTTAATTTTTGCATAATGGCCTTACGTTCAGGGAGGGGCAGAAAGGTTACCCTTAATACTAATGGTGGGGTAGCCACTGGGACCCTGGATCAATTTATAACCCGTGCTACTGGTATTTTAGAAAAGTAAATAGCCCTCACTGAAAAACGTTTGTCTATTGACCTTTTAACGGGGAAACGGTCTTCTTTAGGATTGATTGGGTCAGTGGCAGCCCCAGTTCAATGTAGTAGGCCTGATCCCATGGTTGTTACTAGCCCAACTTCTTACTCTCTGTTGGTGGGCCCGGATGACTCAGTGTCATGCTCTAATTTAAGCCCAACTTCATCCAGTAGTGTCTCTAGTAGCCTTAGTATGACACAAATTCCTCCTCCCCTTAAAGAACAAAACTTGGTACGGGGGTAGGTAAAAATCCTACAGTGACATCGAAATCAAGCAAAAGGAAAAGAGGGGGTGGACATAGGAAGGGTGGTTGTGCAAAATTGACAAAAACTCATATTATGAACGAGGATCAACCAGATAGAGCCCAGTCTCCTAGCTTAAGTGGTGCACTTCCTGAAGCTGCTCGACTATCGACTCCATTAAACATAAATGAGGAACTTCTTGCTAAAATGGAAATATTACTGAGGTCCTTGTTATTGCCCCTGGTGGAAAGAACGAAAATAATTAATGCAAAACTGGATCAATTGGAACTGTTGGTAACAGGGAACACTGCCACACTTGATGAATTGGCAAAAGGCTTGAAGGGTAAAAGTGTTAAAACCCCTGCTATTGTAACACCTGGAACTACAAAGCCTACTAGAGGCGTGCAACTGGTTACCAAAGTAACCCCTGCAATTCAGAACCCAAAAATAGCTACAGAAGGTAATCTTGTAGTAACCACAAGTGACGGGGGTTCCGAGGCAGGGGTGGTGGCTGCTTCCCAGCAGGCACCCCATTTAAAACCAGTGGTTAAACAACCAATGGGCAATGTTCCCCAGGGTAGAGAAGTTTCTGGTAAAAGGCTCCCATGTGTCAATCTTCCCCCGGAATCTGCACCATTCACAATCATATTGACAGGGGTACCGGGTATTAGGCTAGAATCATTGGAATCACATAGAGAGCTGAGGAATAAAGTAATTTTTTGGCTTAATAAAAAAACGAGACTACCCCCCGGTTCTAATATAGAGATCTTAAATGTAAGAAGGGTGGCCTGGCTGGGCCGAAGCTCCAAGGATCTTGAGGGTGATTGTATCATCATTAATTTTAGAAATCCATGGGTTGTAGATTACATCCGACGAGAGGCAAGGTTTGCTAGAATAGGCGATATCCAACCTTTAGGCTTAGATTATTTTTATCCATAGGTGAACCTTGCACGACCTCACCCATTACATAATCACAGTAGGGGGGGACCTTTTGGTGAGACTCAACTGGATTGGGCAGTACAGTACCTGCCATTGAGAAACAGATTTGACCCACTGATGGGGTTGGAGGGGGTGGACTGACTCCCGGAATCCCCTGTCCGGAATATTGTAGCGGAAGAAATGGGTGGGGCACCGGTTGGTAGCTCTGTAAGGTTAGGGAGAGAGAGGGAACGGTCCTTAGATGGGATGGAGTCCATCAGTCTTACAAATTTAGATGTTACTTACTGCACTGATGGCCCATGCAGATGTTGACCAGGGTGGGGGAGATGAAACCCAATTGGAATTAAGGATTTCATCGTGTGTAGAAGTCACACATTTAGCTTCACTAAACAGCCAACTAGGAGGGCGTCCTTTTAGCTTGATTTCCTGGAATATAGCAGGCCTTGCTCGTAGGTTACAGGATGAGTTATGGTTAAAATATATAGAAACGTTTGACATAATCTGTCTCCAGGAATCCTGGATCAGAGAGGACCAAAGATTAGATGGTTATCAATCCTTTAACGTGTATGCTGAGCCCTCACAAGCGGGAAGGGCTAAGGGCGGTATATTGACCGCTATTTCTGTAAAGTATGCCACCGTTAAGACACTGATGTTGACGGATTCTCCTTGGTTCCAATTGCTCCTGATTACAGATTTGTTTCCAGTGCCCCTGCTTTTAATCAACTGGTACTATGATATCTTTGACCCCCATGCCACATTTGTTATCGATAAATTGCAGGAGGAGATAGCTAAAGTGAGTAATACCTCCTCCTCACTGTTTATTATGTGGGTAGGGGACTTCAATTGTGCCTTGTGTAAGTTTAGTGGGTCTAGGGCTTGTGGTGTGGTAGATCCTAATGATCAACCAATGGCGCACTTTAAGCATTCACCGCAAGGTGACGCCTTGAACAATATCATCGTGATAAATGATCTTTGCGTATTGGTTATTCCAACTTTCTCAAAATCGCTGGAAATACCGACTTTTTAAGGGAAGGGGGGCCAAATGAGTGTAATTAACTTCATCTTGGTCTCTAACAGGTATATCCATTTTGTCAATAACTTTCTGGTTGAAGCGAATCCTGCTAGTGATCCAGGGTGGGGGAGATGAAACCCAATTGGAATTAAGGATTTCATCGTTTGTAGAAGTCACACATTTAGCTTCACTAAACAGCCAACTAGGAGGGCGTCCTTTTAGTTTGATTTCCTGGAATATAGCAGGCCTTGCTCGTAGGTTACAGGATGAGTTATGGTTAAAATATATAGAAACGTTTGACATAATCTGTCTCCAGGAAACCTGGAGCAGAGAGGACCAAAGATTAGATGGTTATCAATCCTTTAACGTGTATGCTTAGCCCTCACAAGCGGGAAGGGCTAAGGGTGGTATATTGACCGCTATTTCTGTAAAGTATGCCACCGTTAAGACACTGATGTTGACGGATTCTCCTTGGTTCCAATTGCTCCTGATTACAGATGTGTTTCCAGTGCCCCTGCTTTTAATCAACTGGTACTATAATATCTTCGACCCCCATGCCACATTTGTTATCGATAAATTGCAGGAGGAGGGAGCTAAAGTGACTAATACCTCCTCCTCACTGTTTATTATGTGGGTAGGGGACTTCAATTGTGCCTTGTGTAAGCTTAGTGGGTCTAGGGCTTGTGGTGTGGTAGATCATAATGATCGACCAATGGCGCACTTTAAGCATTCACCGCAAGGTGACGCCTTGAACAATATCATCGTGATAAATGATCTTTGCGTATTGGTTATGCCAACTTTCTCAAAATCGCTGGAAATACCGAAAAGGGACGGGGGGCCAAATGAGTGTAATTGACTTCATCTTGGTCTCTAACAGGTATATCCATTTTGTCAATAACTTTCTGGTTGAAGCGAATCCTGCTAGTGATCATAACCCTCTAGTCCTGTACTTAAGCCCTGCGACTGAGAAGATTCAGACCTTCGAACAGCCAATAAAATATAGTCAGAATCAAGGGGCAACCCTTAAGTGGGACAAGGTCGATGCACGAAAATTGGAGGAAGAGAGTTTTAGAGAAAATAGCGCATTGAAATTTGTCTAACTCCCTCTTCTGCGCCTGAAATTGTAATTAAAAACTTTGAGGCACTGTGTGGTAATGTGGCACCGTATCTCCTTAAAACCATGAGCAAGAAAAAATTAAGAGAGTGTAAATGGTTTGATCCTGAATGTTCTGCAGCTCAAACAACTTTAACAAAGGCATTACACCAAGTACCACGGGATAAGGAGTCGGTTAGAAACGCAAGGAAATTATATAGGGACACTATTGATAGGCGTAAACTAGATTTAAAAAAAAAAGGCCTGGGATGACCTGGAAAAAGCCTCAGATTTGAGGGATAGTAGGCTATTCTGGGATGTAATGAATCGTCCCTTCCTCAACAGCGAGGAAAAAGGGAGGCATATTATGAAATCATTTTTAATCCAAGAGGGATTTGTTTGACACTTGTTACTGAGGCGAATAATGATTTTCATTTAGATTCACCATTAAAACTTAGTCTTTCACTCTCTCTTCCTGAGGTCGTGGAAGCTTTAAGGAAAGGCATCTCGTTAAAGGCCCCAGGGCCTGATGCAGTCCCTTTAGATCTTTTTAAATATAATGTTGAGGTGTGGGCACCTTTGTTACTCAATGTATTTAGAGCAATAGTGGTCGGGCGTATCCAAATTTCATGGAAAGAGGCGGTAGTTGTACCGATTTTTAAGAAGGGTGACAAAAGTGACCCGTGCTGTTATAGGCCAATTTCGTTAATAGATGCATAATGTAAGCTGATGGATAGGGTTTTACTGGCCCGTCTGGAAGCATGGGCTGAATCATCTGGTACTATTGTGAACTCACAGTATGGTTTCAGACAAGGTAAGGGGACCATGGAGCAGTATCTAAATTTGGCTTTAATTATGGGTAAGTACATGAGGGCCAGGGGAGCTTGTATTCACCTGACCTTCATGGACTTATCCAGTGCCTTTGACACTGTCTGTAGAGATAAGCTATGGCGGATGATGGAGTTCATGGGATTTGAAGAGCCGCTGGTTACCCTGCTTCGTAGATTGCATGCTGCCACTACTGTGAGGATTAGATTTGGTAACGGGGGCGAGAAGACAAAACCCATCCCATCTACTGAAGGGGTACACCAGGGCTGTATTCTGGCTCCTTTCTTGTTTTTAGTCTACACAAATGGGTTGGAAAATTATTTGTTGGAAGACTGCTCAGATTTTTCTAAAGTAAATGGCAAACAGATACCTATGCTAGCTATCCTAAGCGGACGATACCGTGTTAATGACCCTTACTGCAAATAGCATGCAATAGCATGCAAAAGCTTTTAATGATTTCATGTCAGACTTGGATCTTAGGGTCAACTTCACAAAGTCCTTTGCTATGGTTTGTGGTCCGAAAGGGACAAAAACTCGCAGATATGTAGTAAATAATGTGACCATTGAAAAAGTTGATCATTTTAATTATCTGGGAAATTTATTTAATAGAACTCTGAGTTCGGACCCTTTAATATCAGCACGTGTGCAGAAGACAACTCGATCTATAGAGGCCCTTTTTCGTTTTTCCAGCAAGTTGGGCCAAAAACCGATTGCTGAATTAAAGACCCTGTATAAAGCCAAATGCGTGCCCGTTGCAACATATGGGGCGGGGGTGTGGGGTATACATAAATGCAAAACAAACAAATAAACAAGAAAAGAGAGTTTGCAATATCAAAAAAGCCACATAGATGGAGCGAAACAACTAGTGGAAGTCAAACCCTATTTGGGTGGAGAAGAAAGCCCTCACACACCGACCTAGTCAGTGTCATGCTTCATCATCGGGCCCCACCAAAGAGGCCGAGTGCCTCTTTGGTGTGCTGCGACGCCAGAAGACTGCGGAGCGGGTTGTGTGAAGTGGGCGTGTTGTGAAGTTAAATTAAACGTAAAAGTGTCTAAAGGGTATCGACAAAAAAAGTTTCATGGATGATCCCTAGGACACGGTTAAAAGGGTTATGTGTCTGAATTTAGTGCCAAAGGTAAGGGATGGTTAATTCAGATATAATCAGTCAACATGTTTCAGCCTTACGGGAGGTTTTAATTTACCTAGGCATTCGTCAGGACAGCAATAAACCCCGGCGGTATGGACTCTCTAATCGTCCACCCTGACCTGGGGGCGTGAAAGTGAAAAATAAAAGTGATAAAGTGCATAAAAAAGTGGAAGAGCGTGATGCTCAATTCCAAAAATACTCCGAATTGTGGAGTGTTTCAGCACCTGTAGAACAAAAAAATCACAAACATACACAGAAGACATACAAACAATTAGTTGTAGAACTGTGTCATTACGTTTTTTGTCCATGGTGCTCCATAGTAGTGGCATCAAAAGTGTTCCCAAACTAGGCGCTAGAATTAACACCATCCCCAAACCCTATAGGGATGATACTTCTAGCTCTGGGAAGTGAAGTGATAAGGGTGTTCAAAGTTAAAAGGCTCAAGTAGCCAAATTAGGGGTTAAAACACAAAATAAGTGCTCCAAGGGATCAATGGACCAAAGGTCTGTGGCCCCACTGGGAAGCTTCTTAAATAACAAACAAATCTCACTTTAAAATATGGCGCTAACTGCACCATGGGTCTCGGGAGGGGGGTTGGAGCGTCCCTGGCACATCCTATAATGAAAAGAAAAGGCTAGAAATACACAGAATCGGGTTGGACTTAGCTCGATAATGTAGTTTGGTCCGATCATCCTGGTGGAGTTACTCACGCCCTCAGCACTCGCAGCCCGCCTATACACCTTAGGATTCCTCAAACCGGACCCCGACGATGGAGAGCGGGGCCGGTAAATGCGTATAAAAGCATTGTTTCCCGGTCTCGGCGCTCTTCCGGGTGGGCGCGGTTTAGCGAGAGAGAGGCCAAGGTGCGCGCCGCCCTAGTGAGAGGGGCGCGGCTATTCTCCAAAAGGAGGCTTGGATGAAATGGCCAATCGGCGAGCGTGCTAAGCCGATATCAACACAAACTGGAGTGAAGACTGTTTTTGTATCGCTATAGCAACAGCGTTCTGTCTACAAATCTCCTGAATGGATAGACTATCGTAGTTGGGGTAGAAGGGTGAGATCGTATAGATCAAAATAAGCACTAGTAAGAACACTGATATGACAGTGAGATCACAGGTATGCACATCAGGTTCTAATAGTGATTCATACCATTTGGTTAATAGATACTAGAGATGTTTTTAATCATTTGGTCACCCGGAGAGGCACATGGAAGGGGTAATTGTGTCACACATTTGCCATGTATTTAAATTAATTAAATTACTTCATCTGAAAACGAATTTACAAGAGGACTAGGTGAAATTAGTGGCAGTCATGTGTGCAAAAACATGAAATGTCAGCCCAAAACCGTGTTCCACGGAATGTCATCATTGAGCCCAATGATGTTAGTACCAAGACGGTACACCCAGCGTTGCTCTTTTCCAAAAAGCCTGCTAGAGACATTTATGGTGCCAGTAATTGCTTCGATTATTGTCCATTTCATGTCATTGGTGGTATGATTCGAGTCCAAAAAATGCCGGCTCAACTTCGTAGTTGCTTTCTTACACCTTATATTGCTCCGGTATTCACATATACGCTGTTTCACTTTACGTGTCGTCATGCCAACATAGCGTAAGGAGCAAGGGCATGTGATTAAATACACCACATTGGTTGAGTTACAGTTGGTATGTGTAGTCTGCGTCCAGGTTTTCCCCTGTTCAAGGGAAAGTGTTTTTGAGGCCTCCGTTAGATGGCATACGCTACAATCTGAACAGGGGTAATGCCCTATGATTGGAGGAAGGCCCCATGCCGTCGTGACTGAAGTGTTTTTTGGGGTTGTTTGCTCTTTTGGGCGAGTATGAACCAATGCATCCTTCAGACTACGGCCCTTTTTGAAGGAAAAAAGAGGTTTTTCCCAGTCCTTCTTCACTGACGTTATGATTCTCCAATGTTTATTTATTGTTTTCTTCATGTGGTTAGACAGAGTGTTAAATGTGGTTACACAGGTAAGTGGTACCACTTCTTGATTAATGGTTTTCTCTTCCAGCAGGGCTTCTCTCGGCTGGTTTCTTGCTCTCTTAAAGCCCTTGGTGAGGGTTGATGCAGGATACCCCCGTCTCTCAGTTTCTCCGTTAGACCTGTGGCTTGTTCTTTGAAATCATTTATTGTGCTACAGTTTCGTCTCAACCTTAGGTACTGTCCATAAGGAAGGTTCTCCTTTAAGGGACGGGGATGAAAGCTGTTAAACTCTAACAGATTGTTCTTCGCTGTTGGCTTGTGGTGAGTTTTTGTAGTTAGGCAGGAGCCGGTCACCGAGATAACTACATCAAGGAAGACGATGTCGGTTTTGCTTATGGTGTTAGTAAACCTTAGGTTGGGGTCAAGGGTGTTAATCCACAGCAGGAAGGACTCCAGGTCAGCATCACTGCCCGTCCATAGAAGCGAAATGTCGTCGATGTAGCGCTTCCATAAAAGCATGGAAGGCCTAAATTCCGCGGATTGCGGCAGAATGTACTGAGCTTCAAAATCAGCCACATAGAGCCAAAAACTCGCAGATATGTAGTAAATAATGTGACCATTGAAAAAGTTGATAATTTTAATTATCTGGGAAATTTATTTAATAGAACTCTGAGTTCGGACCCTTTAATATCAGCACGTGTGCAGAAGACAACTCTATCTATAGAGGCCCTTTTTCGTTTTTCCAGCAAGTGGTGCCAAAAACCGATTGCTGAATTAAAGACCCTGTATAAAGCCAAATGCGTGCCCGTTGCAACATATGGGGCGGGGGTGTGGGGTATACATAAATGCAGCAAGATCCAAATTATGGAAAATAAGTTCCTAAAGCGTCTTTTATCAATCCCATCTGGTTCATCAAATATTTTTTGTCATTTAGAGATGGGTATAGAATTTGTGAGTGACATCATTCACGTTTCCCCTTTACTTTTATGGGGGAAAATTTGGCAGTCTGAAGATTTACAACTTTCAAAAGAAATCTTACAAGACTGCACTAAAATTGAACATGCCATGCAGATCCCATGGCTGCTATATGTGAGGGAAACTTTCCATAAGATTGGCTTGGGACATATTTATGAAAACCCAGAATCTATTCAGAAGGATATAAAGTCGACAATTACAAATGCTTATCGTATTACCCTGGGCATGCTAAAAGATATTGAACAAACATCATACAATAGGGGTAAATTGCAGCATCAGTTTTATTTATCCTTCACTATGCACACCCAATGGCGCTTTTATTTGACAAGATTTCTTTTAAATACATTGCATTTTTTGTTTGCATATCCGAAACAAAGGGGTTGGTGTGAAAGGCTACCCCCTTGTCCTTGTAATAATAAGGTTTCACAATGCACTTTGCATCTTGTTCTTTTCTGTACTTTATATAGGGAACCAAGAAATCGGTTCATTAAACCTGTTTTGCTGGATATTCGACCATGTGATTACAGGGAGGGATATGAGTATTTGATGTCGTTGTCCACTGCAGCTATATGCAGTGCTGTGCTTAGCTTTATTAGGCTAGCACTCACTATTAGAAGACGATATTGAGCAGCATTAATGGAAACCCTGTATGCCTATTTTGATAACTAAAGAATCAGATGATTTTGTCTACAAATGTAGTAGTTAATTTTGATTGTTAAACTTTGCAGGGCTAATGTGCTGCACTTAGTCCCTGCTGTTTAATAGCACAAACACTTTTTTCATTTTAATTGTGTGTGGCCTTCTCTTTCCTTTGATTGACTGTAACATTTTAATATGAAACTTAGATAATTCTGTGTAAACTTGCTTTTTAAAATTGTATACTTTTATGATTCTGCTGATGAATCGAAATAAAGTTTAATGAACTAGTAAATATCCTATTAATTAATCTTCCTCATCAGATTTATCCTCCTCCT
Organism: Lissotriton helveticus; assembly: GCF_964261635.1. Classification (NCBI taxonomy): domain Eukaryota; kingdom Metazoa; phylum Chordata; class Amphibia; order Caudata; family Salamandridae; genus Lissotriton; species Lissotriton helveticus. Next base: position 1,209,258,861 of record NC_136059.1, read on the forward strand.
CAACACAGTTGACTTTAAAATTATTATTTTTCTTGCAAACCCATGCAAAATGCCCAACCCATCCACATGATGAACATTTTGCCTTGGAAGCCGGGCACAATTTGCTCTATGCAAGATGTGAATCACTGTCAAAACACCTAAGATTTTTTTTAGGCACTTCTTTTTTTCTGAATGTACTTATTACTCTTCTTACATACAAGACTTTTCTCTTTACTTTTGATCTTTCCTATCACCTCGTCTTGTGAACCGCAAAGATCAGCCATCCCTGCTTTAACTCTGCGGCTTGACAATTCAGCTTTTCTAACAATGGTAAAAGTTTCTTACAATTCTGCATCTCTGTTAACCCACAATCTCTCCTGGATTGCAGGGTCATTGGTGTGTATAACTACTTGATCACAAATTAATTGTTCTTGTAGCCCCTCAAATTTACAATCAATAAAGATAATTTTTGCAAAACAGGTACATATTTATCCACACTCTAATTTGACTCTTGTTTTCTCGTGAAAAATGTATGACTTACAATGCGTATGCAAACATTAGGTGCAAAATACTTATCAAATAGTCAAATGGCCTTATCAAATACATCCCCATCACCATGAATATTTGGCATTTGTTCAAATACTTTCAAAACCATAGGCCCCAATGAATGTAGAAAAATTCACATTTTCTGCTCTGGGGCCAGTTTTCCATGTTGGTCAATAGTAACCTAATAGTTAAAAAAATAAGACTTCTAACCTGGTCATTTCATACACGGTTCACCGCCACAGGCCAGAATGCTTGGCAAGGTGGTAATGAATAATTCTAAGAGCTCATGACCACTGAAAGTAATGAGGTATGGATGATTGCGAAAATGACAGTGTCCCTTCACCCAAATGACTGGTTCACTGGCACACTTGGAAATAAAAGTGAAGATGACATAACAGCCAGGTGAATTTCACAAGGCCACATTAATTTCCATATAGCTCTTTGTTATGTCATGCATTCGTATTCTATTACTTTTGAATTTGTATTCTTTTGTAATTCATTGAACATGCAATTCATGTGCTCACCACTCCTCTCTAGATTGTTGTATCAGGGACAGTTGCTTAAGGAGTAGGCGGAGCTAGCTGAAGGTGATTGGTTGTGGTGAATGTACTGTTGTTACATTGGTGTTCCAGTATGCAATAAAACTTACAGCCAATGTTCCCTCCATTTTTTTCCTCTGTGTGCCGCAATAAAGGTACGCTTGCACTGCAGCTAAGGATGTATGCACTGAAGACAAGCAAAAACGTAATATGCATGCACGTGGGGTGTGCAGGACGATGAAGCAGGTAAACTGCTGAATCCCTACCTGTCGCATAAAACACATTTTGGAGACCTTTTTGAAACAAAATTACAAACGTGCACCATTAAGGCTCTTTATACCATCATAAAGAGATTTAGTTAGTGCATCGTAAAAGTATGCAGAAGAGTGTAGACTAGATGAAAAAACTGGTATGAATAACATTGGCTATTCCATTATTGGAGCTTTTATAGATTCACATGCTTGAATCATTCCCCGTCGTCTTGATGGGAGTCCCCACTACTTTAAATAGTAGTAGTAATAAAAGTAGACTGACAGGAATGGACTAGACCAGGCCTAGGCCCCACAGGTTATTAACCTATCACAGTCATTATTACAAAAGAGACTAACGTTTTTGCCTTAGCCAATCTGCATTGACCACCCTCTAGAACACCCCTGAGAGAAGTTCAGAACCTCAGACTTTCTACCGCATGTTGTGCTAGGGAGTCTCCTCTGAGCTCTGCTCAGCTTTTCTTATCTTCAAGAAGATTTTCTGCACTTCAACTTTCAGGGACGTGACTTTATATTATCTCAAATCAGATATATGTATGCTCTTTATATATGTTGTTTGCCACAAATCTGACTGAGTCATGTCAGAGAAGGCAAAAAAAGGCTCTCTTTAGAGAGTGTGCTACTTGTCTGAAGAAGAGATTGTATGTGGAAGACCTTCACAAAGAGTGCATTTATTGTTTATATCCTTCTCATAAGGCATGTGATTACAAAATATGTTGCACCTTCTCGAATAAGACTCTCAGAGACCACAAGGGAAGGCTTCTTACTTGGATCCAAAAAATGAAGACCAGGTCTAATCCTGTGTCAGACTCAGAGAACAAGCAGTATACTTCATCAAAGATTTCCCTCAAAAGAGAAAGGGATTCATCGCACTCTGTCATGGAACCCCACTCAAAATGTGCTATAAAGTCCTCTCAGGATGTGTTCTCAGGGCACCGTAACGGGTCTCTCAAGAAAGAACAGCTTTATAAGTTTGTATCTGAACCAACAATTCCACCTTCAGGCCTAAAACTGACTTTAAAAAAGCCTTCTTCAGAGCCATTGACAAGTTCTCTGCCACTCAAGAGGGATTTGCCGTCAACAACAAGGGGCTGCACTTCAGGGACATAAATGTTGTCATTATTCTACACAGCCGTGTCAGCGTCGACTACATCCCTGTTGTCTATTCAGGCCCCGTTTTCGTCAACTATCCCTCTGGCATCGTCAACAAGAATCTCCTCACTGTCACTAAAATTAAAGCCGCCGACGGGAGAAGTTGCCTTTGTCGAGATCATCATCGTCATCGGTGATGAAGACAGTACCACCAACGCAGACACTGCCGTCGAGGAAGACCCCATCGTCAACGAAGACACCATCGTCGACAAAGTTGCCGGCGTCGACGAGGTCACCGTCATCGACAAGGTCACCGTCGCCGTTGAAGGTACCGGCATCGACGAAGGCACTGGCGTCGCCTAAGATACCGGCACCAACGGATTCGTCATCAATGAGGAAGAAGATGCTGCAGGAGGAGGGCACACTTGTTGAGCCCAACGTGGTCAGCGTCGACGCAGCTGTCGACAGAGACTTTCTCATCAACAAAGGCTACTTGATCATCAACATCCAAACCTAGGGAATCACCATTGCCAATGACAACAGTGTCACCGGGGGAGATAGATATTACCCCAGAACATACGTCACCAAGTGAAAGTATGCCTCTTTTACCCACTCATCTTTTGGAGGAAGAGGACCTGCATATAGTCCATCAGATTTTCATGTCAAGTATCAGTCAGAGGACTATGAGGAGCAGAAGCAAGACTGCTATGGTCAAGTTTACTATGCACAGCCTGAGCCAGGCCACCAGTACTATCAACAGGAGATGGTGACAGTGCCTTCTGCTTTAATTTCAGATCTTCTGTCAATGCTTGAAGATTACCGCTGCCGTTTGCCACCTGCAGTTCCTATTGCTATCTCCCTGTCTCTAGTGGGGTCCCCAGTACAAAACTCCACTCCTACCAGACTGTCACTCCCAAACACTCCGCAGTCTGTTCCTCTACAGGAAACAGTTTCTTTTGATAAAGAACGCAAGGAGGGAGAACTTTTCGACACAGACGCAGAATGGGATAATTACTCAATCTCGCTGCCTGCTTCACCAACACCTCCTCCAGTAGACTGTCCTCCAGAGGATATAGGAGGTTTTCATAATCTTCTAGAGCGTGCAGCAAAATGATTTGCTTTACCACGCCCTTCACAGCAATCCAACTGTATCCTTTACTATTTTAAGGAATCATACTATAAATTAGTTAGAGCCATACAGATTATCGATTACATTTGGGAAGAGGGTATGCGGATTATGAAGACCCTAACATCTATACCAGCGGTGTTTCCGCGCCTTGACAAAAAATACAAAGCCACAGACAATGCACCAGCGTGCCTTACGGGACATCCAAAACCAGTTTCAGTGGTTATGCAGGCAGCTCGAGGCTGATCAAAAAATCCGGCAGCACCTCTTTCGGCTCCTCCTGATAAAGACGGCAGGCTCTAGATTCATTGGAAAAAGGTTTTCATTAATGTCAGCATTGACAGTGAGAGCTGCAAATTCTATGGCGATCTTAGGGCGCTGTGACCACCAGATGTGATCCAACATTGCTTCCTACATGGATCAACTCCCGGAGGACACTAAAGAAGAGGCAAAAAAGATAGAACATGAGGGGGAAAGAGTATCCAACGAAATATTAGATTCCGCCATGGATGTTGCCATCACAGGCAGTTGGCAGTAGCGGCGGTTCTCCGAAGACAGGGCTGGCTTAACGCCACCTCATTCCACCCTGAGGTTCAAAATAAAATCTTAGACCTCCCATACAATGGAGAAGATCTCTTTGGGAGTCAAGTGGAGGAAGCACCCAAAATGATCAAAGAGGACACGGATACCGCCAAATCTTTGGGGACACTCCAATTTCTGAAACCTCTTTTTCGTGGTTCCCGAGGGAATGGGCAACAATTGCGATTCTCCTATTTTCATGACCAGAGAATCTGGATTTCATTAAAGACACGGAGGCTAACATTCCCACTTCCAGCAAAAACTGCCTCCGCAGACATCCTATGTCAGAGCAAACAGAGGAAAGTCAGCACCACCAGGCACGGATGGGGGCCATAGACATTGATATCACACAAGCTCCGGCTCCAAACCCCCTCACTACAATCTCCTTGTTCTTTCCCATCAGAAACTTTCAACCGTGCTGGCAAAATTTCCAACCACCTCTTCCAATGGCAAACCATTACAATGGACAAGTGGGTTCTACATCTGATACAATTTGGACACACACTGGAATTTATCCAAAAACCACCTACAACCCCACCACAGACTTTTCACCAAAAACGTCTCACAGTCACAGCTCTTCAACAAGAGGTCATTTAAGGCTCTCTAGGGGGGCGATAGAGACGTTCCCAGTCTGTCAGAGGGGCAAAGGTTTCTACTCTAGTTTCTTCTCATTCAGAAAAAAGTTAAGGCAGTGGCAACCAATTCTGAACCTCAGAAGCCTCAATCTATACCTGAAAAAGCAATCCTTTCAGATAATTTCTGTGCAGGAGGTTCTGAGTCTTTTAAACCAATCCGATTACATTACCTCATTGGACCTCCAAGATGCCTATTTCCACATACCCATTCATCCAAAGCATAGGAAATATTTGAGGTGTGTGGTTGCCAGACGCCCTTTTCAGTTCAAGGTGCTTCAGTTTGGCCTCAAATCAGCACCCAGGATTTTCACAAAGTGCCTTGCGCCAGTCGCAGCATTCCTCAGGTACAACAGTATCAGGTCTTCCTGTATTTGGACGACTGGCTGATAAAGGCACCTTCTGAGTCAGTGGCGCAAGCATCAACACTCTTTTCCGTCAACTGGGTCTCACTCTCAATCTGGAAAAGTCCAAGCAGAACCCATCGCAAAAGATTGTCTTTCTAGGAGCAAAGTTAGACACAGGGTGCTTAAAAGTCTATCCTGCGGAAGAATGGTAGAGGCGACTTCTCATTCTAGCGGTAACCATAAGAAGAAGATAGTCTCTTTCAGTCCAATTGTAAAAGTCACATTTCGTTGCCTCAAAATGAGACCTATCCAAGAGGAGCTGGACAAACAGTGGGCACAATCCAAAGGCTTGTTGGACGACATGGTCAAGGCAACCCCATGAATATTAAGGGTCTTGGAGTGGTGGATAGACAAGAACCATCGGTCAGTAGGGCTGTTTCTCAAGCACACACCGACACCCTTCATAGTTATCACTGATGCATCCCTGGAGGGCTGGGTAGCTTACCTCCAAGAACTGCAAGTGAGCGGCAAGTGGCACCGGACTCAAAGTCAATTACACATAAATATGCTGGAATTAAAAGCAGTCCATTTAGCCCTTCAAGACTTTCTTCCCAGAATACAAGGTTCGTCAGTGCTTGTCTGAACAGACAATACTACAATGATGCATTACATAACCAAACGGTCTGGCACACGATCTTGCCTACTTTCCAGAACTGCTCAGAGGTTATGGGAATGGGCTATAACTCACAAAATCTGCCTCCGAGCAGAACGTGTTCCAGGAATACAAAACACGATTGCGTATACACTCAGCATGCTCAAAACATTGTGCAACGAGTGGAAACTACACCAACAGACACTGCACAACATCTTCAGCCGTTGGGGCACCCCAGAGTTAGATCTATTCACAACTATCAGGAACTGCAAATGCCGGTACTATGCAAGCTGGCATCACCAACGGGGGTCTTGTGGGGATGCCTTTTCAATTGCCTGGTCTGGCGTCTTTGCCTACGCTTTCCCTCCCACTCCTCTTCTCCCAAGAGTCATCAGGAAGATGAAGAACGAGCCCTGCAAGCTGAATCTCATTGCTCCAGTATGGCCATGTCAACACTGGTACACAAAACTGCTTCTCCTCTCTCAGGTTCCGCACATCCAACTACCAGTATTCTACAACCTCCTCACGATGAACCAGGGAGAGATCCTACATCCGGATCCCCGACACCTTCACTTATTGTCATGGCTCCTGAGTTCAATGAGTTCCAGGTTCAGAACATTTCTGACGACTGTAGAGCTATCTTGGCTAGAGCCAGAGCGAATAGTGCCAACAAAACGTATTGCTTCAAGTGGAAGCGTTTCTGTATCTGGTGCTGCGTAGCAGAAATACATCCGTTTTCCTCCTCTCCAGAACAGCTCTTGCCATACTTCCTACAATTGGCGCAATCAGGTTTGGCACATAATTCTATAAAGGTCAATCTAGTAGCATTTCGCGCTACAGAAGGACACTTTCCTCTTCACCGTTGTGGTCTTCCAGGATAATCAAGGAATTCCTCAAAGGTTTGTTTAGTGCCTATCCTCCTGTAAGGCCTTCAACTCCAGCAAGGCAGTTAAATACGGTTCTTTCACAACTGATGAAGCCTCCTTTTGAGCCAATTCACAGGGCAGAGTTCAAGTTTCTATTGTGGAAATTAGCTTTGCTTCTTGCAATGACGTACGCCAGAAGAGGAAGTGAAATGCAAGCATTTGTTATAGAAGAACCATTTTTACAATTCAAGTCGAATGGTCTTCTCCGCACAAATCCAACGTTTATACCAAAGGTTCCTTCGGACTTCCATTTGAATGAGCCGGTGCTACTAAAGACTTTCTTCCTGAATCCATCGTCTGCTGTGGAGAGGACCCTTCATTCGCTAGACGTCAGGCATGGCCCTAAGTTTTATCTGCAATAAACAAAACCCTTTTGCAAGTCTTCTCAATAATTTGTTGCATACAGCACTCCAAGAAAAGGTTTCTAAGCAGGGTGTATCTAGATAGATATCCAGTGCCATACTATTTTACCATTGCAAAGCTGGCAGACGACTAGCCTCAAGTGTCCAGGCCCACTCGTCGAGGGTTGTGTCTAAGTCTACACCAATATTTGCGGGAGTGTCTCTTCCTGAAATTCACTGTGCATCGAAACAGTCCAATTCTGGTCACGATATATAGATGACATCATCTTTATATGGAATGATGACCTACAAGTATTGTCAGAATTCACACAGTGGCTTAATCTCTGTGATGATAATCTTCGATTTACATTCCATCATAGCAATGTCGAGATTGAATTCCTGGACATTATGGTCAAACATGAAGACAAGCAGCTGTATGTAGATCTGTACACAAAACCCACTGCACGTAATACCATCCTGCATCATACCAGTTTCCATCCATTAACCCAAAGAAATGCAATTCCTTTTGGCCAGTTTTTGCGACTACGTCACAACTGTACGAAACTTACTGATTATGATCGCAGAGCAGAAGAAATGAAGACCAAATTTGAAAACAGTGGATACCCTCACCGAATTATTCGGCATGCATGTAAGCGAGCTCGCTTTTATGATAGGCAACATTTATTATCTGGCAATTCAAACACTACCGATCAAAACCTGGTGTTTGTCACAAGACCCTCTGTCCTCAATGAAAGGATTAGGCAGATTATATGCTCTCATTGGCATTTATTAAACATAAATAAGCCATCCACAGAGGTCTTACAGAAACCAATGTTTGCCTACCGAAAGAATAAAAATCTTAAGGATTTAATAGTGAGGTCACGCATGCCGCAAGCAAAACAACCTGTACAACGCAGCATAACTGATTTACAACCAGTCCACGGTAATTTCAAATGTGGAACATGTAAATCTTGTCCATTGGCCATATAAAGTAGATCATTCTGCCATAATGGAATAACAATTGAAAACAAGGGTATGACAAACTGTAAAAGCAAAAATTTGGTGTATGTACTATTGTGCCCTTGTGAAAAAGCGTATGTAGGGGAAACTTCTCGATCTATGCATACGAGACTTACTGAACACAGATCGGCAATACGCACACAAAAAATTACCGCACCAATGGTATGCCATTACTTAGAGAATCAACACTCACCAGATGATATTCGCTGGTATATACTGGAAAAAATCTCACCAACATCAGGGCTCTGCTGTGACAAAATAAGAAAAAAACGAGAGGTATACCACATTTTTACGCTTAACACTGTTAACAATGGATTAAATTCTGAGATCCCTTGGGACCAAGCCATTATATAATGCATAGTAGAAGTATATCTATATAATATCTCGGACATATGTATACTTAGAATACACAGTAGAAATATATCTTTATAATATCTTGGACATCTGTAAACTTACATCTATCTGGGCATTTTCTACCTATGGAATAATGTACATCTTGTGACAAAAAGGCTGCAAGATACTATGGACAATGGTTATTATTTACTGTACTCACTGTATTTATCCTTTTATGTAACTAAATATAAACATATTTAGTGTGGGATCATCACATGACGTTTATAATGGACTGACATCTCTATTAATGACGTTTCAATTGCGTCAGGCTCTTCGTCTCACTGTTAAGTTAACCATTTTAACAATTAATATTTATGTCTTTCCGGTTTTGTTACATTCAATTTGGACTATCGTGAGACACATTTATTATTTTTAACTTCATCCTTTGATATTTGTCTGTATAGATAAACGGTTCATCTTTTTGCTTCAATAATTTTTATCATTGAACATAAATTTGTACTTTTCCTTTTTATTTCCGTTTTTCTTTATCGGAAACACACCTATATATTTACCGTGTGTAACATAAAAGTTTACCATCACTAGTCCTTTTTCTATGTTCTTAATCTATTCAATATACCAGCAGTACACCTACCAGTCCGCTGTTTATTTTCATTTCCTAACTCTATCGCAATCACCTGAACTATATAAAGCAATGTTGCTCCGTGTAGCGGGTGTTTGTATCCAGCGTTCCTGCTCGCAGACAGTCGGCTTTGCGTTATTTATACATACCGGGAGCTAATAGCACTCTGCTGCTATCGGCAGGTAAGATAGAGAATCCGGCGTATTTGCTATCCGGCAACACACTTACTATTTCGCTGTGTTTGTTTATTCATTTTTTTATTTTATCACGAACACCTGAAACATTTAAAGCGGTGTTGCTCATTGTAGCGGTTGCTTGTATCTGATGTCCCCGCTCGTAGGGAGTTGGTTTTTCGTTATCTATATATAGCGGGAACTATATACGTTTTACTATTGTCAGCAGTTAATAATGAGTACATGGTCTCTTTGCGATATCTCCCCAAATTCCGGATGGTTAGATAATATATGTCAAATTAAACTGAACCATATCGCACATGATGCACTATGTGACCTTTGCGTGCAATATCGCATCTTTACTAAATCAAGGCACATTTTAAGCTACATGGTAACTAAAATGACATGATCTTTCACAAGACTACTATTTGTATTTAGAACCCAACGTATCTTGGATAATGTCGGCACTTTAAATCAAAGAGCCATAGCTCTAGCGGTTTACCATTATTTAACGGAGATTACAACATAAGCGCTGTTCGCTTTCTATCAGATCATTTATATGTAAAGCGGTGCATAATTTGCGTCTCATGTATGCTCTATCCACAGATATGGAAATGTGAAAATCATGTATTACAATAGTCCAAGCTCCTGGGAAATCATTCACAGTCTTTGTCTAGGTAACTTTATTTGCCATTTATAAATAAAACACAGATTTCTTCCTCAATCTTGATAAACCGATTAACACATTTATGGTTTGGCTTTAGACTGCTAAAGACCTCCCCAGATCATCATCTTTCTTTCATCCGTCCCATCTTGAAACAATGTTAAATTTTTAAGGTAAATACTTATTGAGAGTGTATCTATCATGGTTGTCACATATCAAAGATGGATGTTTACTCTTGTTTTCTTTATTTCTGTTGCTTTTTATAGATATTATTCGAAAATCTAGTTACAGCAGCCGTTTTTAGACCACCTTCAGCGTCAATATCGCATAAAGTATCCGATAAAATCATTACTAGTGACGTCTAGGTAATTAATTAAGATTACCTCTCAGATCTTTCTCATTCTTTATGAAATTATGATTTAGTAAACGTTGTCTATTTATTTAATAGATATCCACCACATCTTACCACGATCAAACCAAAATTTGTCAGCACTTAGTCCATCTCTCTGCGCCCGAAAGGTATAGCAACATGTTACTTACTGTTCTGTACATGCTCATGTGAAGTAGTTCTTCAGAAATTTATCTCTGAAATGTCAATCGCAACTCTCATTCTCCAAGGCCTCTTATAAGCCAGTATTATAATAAAAACCACTCCTTGTTATATTTATAGAAATCAAGAAGCCCCCATCTGCGACTGACCTTTTTCATCTACACCACTTATCAGGTCTGGGTCCAAATTTATTACTGTAAGTATACTTTACCAAATTTCACCTTTTTCCTTAACAGGCCCTGTACGCAATGCCTCAATATTTAGGACCTTATATCGTGCTTATAGTTCCATGCTTTCATGTTCCGGTACCCGTGGTCCTTTTTACTACATTGTCACCCACTGATTATGTCATGTGATGTTCCCAATTTTCAGATATTGTTTTCTCTCCTATATTTAGGAAGTAAAATTTCTACTATGTTACTTTCATCTAATGCACAATATTTTTAATGAATGTCATTATTGTTTAACCTTTGGTATGTCTATTTGTGACATATATACAATGTATCATGATAGCAGTCATATAGCCATATACAACTGTCCCCCTAGGCACTGGGTTTGTTGCTGATGAAAATCCAGCTCTATTCTCAAATAAAGTACTTAGTCATGGCCATTTCCTTGTGTTCAATTTTATTTCATTGAGTTCCACAAGTTTTTATGTATTGAATTCATCTGATTTCAAATTGTATCCAAACATTGATTTAAATCCAATGCATTTCGATGGTTAGACCACCTTCATCAGGGATCCATCTGTAGATAACAAACAATAATCTCTAAGCATACTAATACTCTTTAAACCTGTAACACTCAAGTTGTTGATGAATATTAATAATACATCTATTTTAACCTTTAATCACCTCATGCATATTACGTTCCTGTGTTTAACGCTGGTAACTGTACTGGCTCAAAACCCTTTTAAACGTCTTTTCAGTGTGCATTACAGTTTTTGTGTTATTTATAGTAGCATCATGTATAAGAGGCGTGTTCATATGCGTGAATTTGTTTGAGCATTCCGAAATGTAATTTACAGATTTAACGGGCAGTACACTGTTCTGCCGATATAGCCATAGATCTACCATGATTCATTGACTACACTCCAGGCGGGGAGTGATACCCTGGCAGCACGGCTAAGATAATGATATAAGTTGAACCAAAAGAGGCGGTGCACGTCCTTAGACTTCAAGTATTTTGCTTCTTACCCTCCACAAGCACGGAGCACGCCCTACTGATACACATTTCAAGATGCAATATGAGGAGATTACACACTCCACAGAAAGCAGAGCAGAGACTTTTGCTTACACAGCGGAAGCCAGTGAAAGAATATATTCGTTAATACAAACAGAAACTACTGAGCATACTTTTACGAAGAACAAGGAGCAACACATTAAACATTTACTATACCTAACCAGGAAAGAAATAAACCAACAGCTACATGCCAGTACTATGGTTAAATATCACAAAGCACAGAGAATTCCGAGAGGCCTCCGCATATCCCTGAGACCATCACTATGTAAGAACTCTAAACCGTTTGTTGACAAGTGGTTTGCAATTTTAAATAAATGCAGCTTGGATTTGATCCTCTTGATCATTGAAGAATTATCCAAAATTCTTGAAGAGTTAAAAACTGAGATTGACAAAACCCAAGAAGAACTAAACAAGTTGATCTCAACGGAAGAACTGACTAAAATAATAGAAGACATTAACAATCAATTGACAAAACATACACAAGAGGTTAATGAACGTAAACTAAGAAAATACAAGCGAGACACGCTTGATTACAAGTTACAAGAAGTATACACATGGGCTGAAGTATACGCTCGGAAAAGACAAACAAAGGTTTATACGTCACAAACAGACACTTCCTCTACGGATAGCGAAAGAATGGCAACAGAAAGATCAAATTTACAAAAAGACCCTAGTCGACTGGATACAGCAAGTACATCTACAACAAGGCCTTTTTTAGAGAGAGGCCCAGGAGACAACGGAGACCCCGGAGGGGACACGGCCAAAGAAAAAGAAAAGGGTCAACCCCAAACCAGGAATACCACAAAAAAAACGAAGAAACATCACTAAATAACAACAACTTGGTGTTGAACATTTCAGATTACCAATTAAATCAACAACAAGTCAATACCTTACAAAAAGGATTGTCATTTGTTCCAACGGCCCACACCAATCAACTAGAATTGGAAGTTAGTCTGTTTAAGTTAACCCGAAAAATGAGGTTGCGACATTTTTTTGAGAACATTGTTATGGAAACTAAACCTCAAGAACCTGATGAACTAAGAGGTTTAAAAACCCGTAGCACGTACATGGCTCCAATAAGCCACAAGACTATAGATCTTTTTGAACAATTGTGTAAAAAGGATATAAGCAAACTGAACACCAAAAAGAAAAGTAAAAGGATGAATATGACCAAAAAGGAATTTGGCGCATTATCATAAGTATCGAACAACAAGAACATCATTTGTCAAAAAGCGGACAATGGGGGAGCATTAGTCATTCTGAATAAAATATACTATCAACAAGTGGTAGAGGAACATTTATCAGACGAACAGACTTACATGGAAATTAATTTTGACCCAACTGAAGACATAAAAAGGACACTAGCGAACGCACAAAGAATTTTCTAACTCAGGTTAATCCAAACAGCCCAAGCTTATACATGGTTCCAAAAGTCCACAAGGACCCTGTAAAACCACCATGTCGACCAATTGTGTCCACTAAACGAAGTTTACACGAACCCATTGGAAAGTATTTAGACAGGCATCTCCAACCCCTTGTATTAAAAACTCCATCGTACATAAAGGACACCACTGACTTTTTGGGGAAACTGAAAGCCATGAAATGTGAAGGTGGTCTAACCATGGCAACCATAGACGTTAAAGCCCTCTATACGTCTATCCCTCACCAACAAGGCCTAGAAGCTGTGGAAAGAGCTTTAGTTCACAGTGATTATCCTCAGGAACTACGAGTGTTTTTAATGGAACTTATGGAGTTTACTTTGATGCATAGCTACTTCCAGTACGATAAGAGATGGTTCATTCAGAAGAGTGGAACCTCGATGGGTAACTGTGCCGCACCGGCATACGCCAACCTCTACATGGCAGCATTTGAAGAAGGGCATGTGTACAAAAATGAGACATGGATGGAACAAACAAACCTGTACGTGCGTTTTATAGATGACATATTTGTAGTATGGAAGGACACAAACCAGAGTCTACAACGACAAATAGAAATGTTGGACACTAAGGAAGAAAGAATAAAATTCACATGGAAAATAAATGAAACCAGTATACAATATTTGGATGTAGAAATTACTCAAAGAGAAGGTCTGTTTACCACAAACCTCTACCGAAAGGAGACGGACAGAAATAATTTACTCATGTTTGACAGCCATCATCCCCCAGCTCTCAAGAGACATTTGCCTTATTCACAATTTCTCAGGGTGAAGAGAGTGGTCTCAGAAGAAGAACAACTAAAAACACAACTATCCACAATCAACAAAAGATTTTTGGATAGAGGTTATCCGGAAACAATAACGCAACAAGCACTACAAAGAACCATGTCAAAAACCAGAGAAGAACTAATGTCAGGCCAAATAAGAAAGGATGAACAACGACTAACATGCGTCAGCAAATACTCAAATGTAAGCCAACAGTTTAAATCTATCATCAAAAGACATTGGTCAATGCTGACATTAGAACCGGATTTTAAAGGAATATTTTCCAAAGAACCTATGTTCGCGTACATGAGAGGCAAAAACCTTTCTGATTTTCTCAAAACACCAAGTGAACCCAAGGAGGAAAAGAATTTTCGAGGCACCATTCCATGCCTAAATTGTAGCAATTGTCACAATGTGATGAAGGGTAATGTAATTACTCATCCCATGAAAGGCAACAAGATACACCTTAGAGTCGACGCTACATGTGATACGACCAATGTGGTCTATATGTTGAAATGCCCGTGTGGCAGTGTGTATGTGGTACATACAGAAAGGAAATTCAAAATAAGATTAACTGAACATAAAAGTAACATACGCACAGCTTCCTTAAAATCCACAGTGGAGAAGAAACATCACATCAGCCAATTAAGAGCATGTATCTTAGAGCAGGTCAACAAAAAAGAAGGATTTACCAATAAACAAAACTTATTGAAGCGAGAAAATCATTGGATTTTCCATTTGAACAGCCTGAAACCTAATGGTTTAAATGACAGAACTGAGTTTTTGTGTTATTTATAGTAGCATCATGTATAAGAGGCGTGTTCATATGCGTGAATTTGTTTGAGCATTCCGAAATGTAATTTACAGATTTAACGGGCAGTACACTGTTCTGCCGATATAGCCATAGATCTACCATGTAGCGACAGGAGGTTTAACATGTTAGTACTGTTGTTTAGAGAGCGCAAAAGTCAAAATATTAGGTTAATAACATGCTCGTATGAACTGATATTACAAGCTAGTAGCTTTTGTTAGTGAAGGAAGCAGTCTATAAAGTTAATCACGAACGCATATACAAAAAAAGGGGCTCGCGTTCACGACACGTTCCCAGTGACGTAGCGCATGCGCAAAACATAACATCCTGGTTTAAACCCGGAAAAGACTGACGCGCGTAAACGCAGCGGCAGTTAAGAAAAACGAGCGAAGCCCGTTTCAGGTAAGAGCATAACCTAACATCCCTCAAAGGTTTGGAGAGAGGTAAAAGGATACAGAGGGGGGAGCCCACTGATTTTAGAACGTAATGTTTATATTAACAACTGGATATCATTTTACAACGAAGGGTGATGGCATAGACAGTGCGAACGAATGGAAGGCACAAACTTAGTAACTAAGTAACTAAGATGCAATCGTTCGAGTTAACATACTGCAAGGGGGATATTTATGCACACTGAAAAGACGTTTAAAAGGGTTTTGAGCCAGTACAGTTACCAGCATTAAACACAGGAACGTAATATGCATGAGGTGATTAAAGGTTAAAATAGATGTATTATTAATATTCATCAACAACTTGAGTGTTACAGGTTTAAAGAGTATTAGTATGCTTAGAGATTATTGTTTGTTATTTACAGATGGATCCCTGATGAAGGTGGTCTAACCATCGAAATGCATTGGATTTAAATCAATGTTTGGATAAAATTTGAAATCAGATGAATTCAATACATAACAACTTGTGGATCTCAATGAAATAAAATTGAACACAAGGAAATGGCCATGACTAAGTACTTTATTTGAGAATAAAGCTGGATTTTCATCAGCAACATACCCAGTGCCTAGGGGGACAGTTGTATATGGCTATATGACTGCTACCATGATTCATTGACTACACTCCAGGCGGGGAGTGATACCCTGGCAGCACGGCTAAGATAATGATATAAGTTGAACCAAAAGAGGCGGTGCACGTCCTTAGACTTCAAGTATATATACAATGTACTCATGAATATGAAAACTGGTAATGAGAAGGACATTACTAAGTAAGATACAGAATTCAATGTTATAAACAATATATTTATATTTGGATGACATATTTTGATCATAATGTTGCTAACTGTGCAGCCCAAATCAAAATCTAAGGCAACATAACTGTATGTATTTGTTCATTTATTTTTTGTCTAAGTCCACTGTATATATGATGTTTGTTGTGTAACTTTATTGATATATGTTTTTTTATAATTTATAGAGCAATAGACGGTCACCCGAAGAAGGCTCAAGAGCCGAAACGCGTGTAGTGCTACCCACCGCTTTGCCTTCAACAATTTGTATAGTTTCGAGTCTATTGATGATGTACTTTTTCTAATATGTTTTTAACTGAATGTTGAAAAAAAGTCAATACTATTTTCATATTTAAAAGCTATCACTAAAAAAGAAAACCAAAAAAAAGAAAAAATATAAATATCTATACCTTTAAAGAAATACTGAATACATATATCAAATACTAATAAAATAAAATCTATAAGTATCTATTGTTTGATGTTCTTCAATACAGTTGGACTTTATAATTCTTTGATGGTCATTATTGGTTATACGTAATCACAAAAATGCTTGTTAATTTTGTCACTTGGCTATAGACCTTTTCTAAACCCATTTTCTCCCTATGTATAGCAAGTGAAATAGTAATATATAGGGGTCCCCTTTTTCCAAAACATCAAGTGGAAGAATAGACACATATTTACAAGGCACTACATTTCGGCTTCAACAGTTCTAAATAACGCAGCGGTGGGACAAGCAGTGCTTCACAATCTGTTTCATTAAGAAGAGCCATCCCTGTATACCCTCCTACCTTTCATGGTTGTAGCATATTTTTGTATCAGAGAGTATTTGCACTGTTTAATGGTTAGAGGAATTTATTTCCTAAGTGAAGTGTTATTTCCTATTATTGTGATTAACATATGGCTTGATGTTTACGTAAAGATTTACTGTCACATTGTCTTATTAAGTTGTTTTGGTCCATTATAGATGTGTTACTTTACTGCTAGCTACTCTGATTCAAGCATGTGAATCTATGAAAGCTCCAATACTGGAGTAAGAAATAAGGGCCAGATGTAGGTAAATCTATTTTACCGACACTTAAATACCGAATTTTACCGATTCGGTATTTAAGAGTCGGTAAAATAGATGTACCGAGATGTAGGTAAATCCAGATGTGGATTTACCGATTCTTTAAAAGTCGGTATTTACCGATTCGGTAAATACCGACCTGTAATGCTCCATTCATTCCTATGGGCTTTGAAGCCCATAGGAATGAATGGGGCATTACAGGTCGGTATTTACCGATCGGTAAATACAGATTTTTGGCAAGGGTGCAGGGGGTGTCACTTTGACACCCTCTAGCACCCCCAAAAAAGGTTCGGGGGCCATATGGCAGGCATACCTGCCCTAAGGGCAGGTCTGCCTGTCATATGGCACAGGTGTGCATGCACACATTTGCATGCTCACCTGAATCGGTATTTCACCATCAAATTGAATTTGATGGTAAAATACCGATTTCTTAGGCCTTGTGGGACTCATCAGAGTCCCACCTACATATCGATTTTACAGAATCTGTAATTTTACCGTTCTGTAAATTTACCGACCGGTATATTTACAGATTCTGTAAAATTACAGATCGGTAAATTACAGAACGGTAAAATTACAGATTCTGCCCCCTACATCTCAAATTCCTTTTACCGGTCGGTAACGGCCGAATTCGGCCGTTACCGACCGGTAAAACCCTACCTACATCTGGCCCTAAGTTACTTATCTGTAACTGTAGTTCTCCAGTATTGGAAGCTTTCATAGATTTACATGCGACTCACCCTCCTCTCCATGGGGACAGCTAACCTTCCTCTATTTATCTATATGAACGATAGTACTAGTGCTCGAAAATCTGAATGTTCTGAGCTTCTCTCAGGGGTGTTCTAGAAGGTGGTTGCTGCTGATTGACTAAGGCAAAACGTTGGTCTCTTTTTTAATAATGACTATGATAGGTTAATAAACTGTGAGGCCTAGGCCTGGTCTAGTCCATTCCTGTCAGTCTACTTTTATCACTAATACTATTTAAAGTACTGGGGACTCCCATCATGACGACGGGGAATGATTTAAGCATGTGAATCTATGAAAGCTTCCATTATTGGAGAACTACAGTTCCTGGTAAGTAACTTTTTTCCATGGTGTACTCTTTTAACATAGAATAAAAATGGGAAAGTGATGATTCACATGTTGTTGAAGCTTCATCAACCGGTCTTTTTTTAATAATAATATATGTGAAGAATTAACAGGACAATTTGTAAATTATGAACGATTATTGAAGAGTTGTTTTAATACTATCTTTGCTCAAGGTAAATGTGCACCAACCAAAAAAAAGAAATGGTGCTGCACAGTAATGCTATTTTCAATTTCACTGAAACTTTCAGAGAATGATCTTCATACATGTAGTATTGAGAATTAATAGAAATAATGGAGTTATTTCACAGTTTGAAATAATTGTATACGTTGGTACCTTTGAAATGTAGTAATGTGCCGTAGTTACACATGCAAATTGCAATGGAATATAAGGTTTAGGAATTTTGGAATGAAATATGTGTTTCCAATAATTTACATCGTGTATTTCATGAACTAAAATTCAATTTAGGCCTGCATTTTCTTTCTTTTACTCCATTCTGTTCTCATGAGAAAGCCTCATACATTTGCAACATGGGATGAAACTATGTTTCATAAGAAAAGTTTCTATTCACATACCAGGACTAGTCACAACTATTTTGCTACTTTGGGAATATCTGCTATGAGGATTTGCCCTTTTCAACTTACTCATGTGCCTTTGCTGAAAGCCGATTGTTTATAAATATACATTTTGAATACTTCAACATCTTACATGATGATCTCCACCTTTTTGCCAAAAAATGTGTCTTCTTTATGCTTCATGACACTCATCCTATACAAACTGACCAATGGACTGAGTGATGGGATCTGATGAGGTGACCCAGGAGATGTCAGCCCGGAACTGCGAAATTATATTATTCTTTGGATTGATGATTGTATACTTATCCTTTCCTTTTCACCATTTGTTTCAACACTTTGCCACCTTTCCAATGAGGATTGCTTCCAATCAGAATGAGGCTTTTGGATCAGCGGACTCTCTTGGCTGGCATATACACTGTCTGCGCAATTCCCAGACTTCTTTACCCCTTGTGAGTGATTCTTTGAGCTGATATGATCCATGTCCTTTCCTGAACTCTCCTTTTAAAACTTTGGTAATTGATTGCCAAAGAATGATACATTTGATTATTCTAAACTCTTAAATTCCTTAAGTTACTAATAAAATCTAACCATTCATATATCCTGTTTCAGTCTCTTTATGACGTGTCTCCAATAACTGATTGTGCATTCCAATAGTATTAAGGAGGGATGGAAATTCTAATACAGAGGTCTCTAGTCAACAGATCCTAATGTTACTATTTTAAATAGCTTTAACTGATTTACTTGTTTGTATAGTTCTAGCCCGAGTGAATTTCTTCAGGAGATTCGGTCTAGCAGAAACAATCCTTTACCTGTATAGTGTAGTATTGAGAGTCAAACATGAATCTAATTACAAGCTTTTGAGTCAGTTACCCAATTCCTGGTCCTCATTGGATAACTGGATTGGATCCCCTATATCCGACTCCTCTCTGCATGGTTCAAGATTCCTTGGAGGACCAAGTAAATGACTGTGGTGTGGTGCCAGGAGAAATTAAGATCAAAGTAAAGAGGCCCAGTGGCTCTGCAGCACAAGCTACCAAAATCGGTGGCATTGTAAGGGTGCCATGAACCCTAATTCAAACCGGAAAAAAATGCCTCCCTCTCCTCTGGGTTGGTATTAAAAGAAATCAACTTGTATTAGCTTGCAGTAAGAACACTAATCGTCCTAATGATATTGTCAAATACCTGTTTAGAAATTCTGGCCCAGATTCACTAACACGTTCTGCTGAGTTATCATAAAAGTGACGCAAACCCAACACACAGTGTTGTGGTGGGATTTACTTTCCAAAGCAAATCATGATTTGCATGGAAAAGTTGCCTGCAGTACACAAAGTAGCAGTATCCCCTACCTTGCACTACTTTGCAACAAGGGGACATGCCATGGGTGGCACATTGTGTTTTCATGCAACCACCTGTTGGTTTGTAGGCTAATCCCTATCTACTAACAAATATAGACAGGGATTTGAGCCAAAACATTATGGGTCTGATTTCCAAAGGGCCTCCGCACTCGTGGTGGAGGCCCCGCAATCATGGGGAAGTCTCCACTCTCGGGGTGGAATCAATTGCGGAGATTTCACCCCAAGTGCAGAAAGTCCCCCACGACTGCGGGTCCTCCGCCACAAGTGTGGAGGCCCTATGTGAATCAGATCTACATCTCCTTGAGGCAGGTGTAACAGTGAAGGAACTTTTAAAGGTCACCATATTTTTCAAACTTTGCATGTGCGTTGTACTGTACTGCAAAAATACAGTAGGAAAAGTCTTGAAAGATATTTATTGTACTGGAAGGACCCCTTTCCAGTACAAAACCAATGTTTGACAGAACTCTTACACCCTAGAACTAAGGTCAGGGCCACTGGAATTATGCAATTTTGCCAGTGTGGCCTTTTCTGCATAACTATGGATTTGCTACTTGTCACATAATCCATCATCTGTTTATAAACTGCAACGTTCAACCCCCAAAATAGTTTATTGCGTGAGTAGATACAAATTTACCATAACCGTGACTACCCATATGGTGCGAAGTTGAAAATCCTTTGCAAAGGTTGACTGGTAACCTTTCGGTTGCTAATTGGTGTATTTGGTGTTAAATTGGTACTCATTAGGGCTAGACATTTGCCCAGACAGTGTTATCATGTGGTAAATTGACAAAATAATAAAGTGACACTATTACTTCGCGGAGAAGTGTGGCTCAAATGCTTAGAGCCTCAATGTATGACAGGGGAAACCCATTAAACCAAACGGTACCTGGGTAATATAGACTTAAATACAAAAATGGTACCTTGGTGCACACGGTATGTATACTAATTTGAAATGATAAGGAATAAAAGTAAAATACTCCCTATATTAGTGTTTGTATCACTGTGACCAAACTAAGTATATATATCTCTTTTTTATATATATAGTCTCCTATCTCATCTTGACCCACAGACACGTTAGAGGTTATTATCAAATGATTTTTATTTTTTCTTTTTATCAAATAAAAAAGTTTATATATCTCTCAATTATAATTTCAAACACATTTGTATATACAAATACTTTTTACATATATACAACAAAATAGAAGCCCTTCGTTTTGAGTTAGGATGTCTCAACAAAACCTAAAACAGACATTCCTATTGAGATCACGCAGACTCATATGAGGAAAACAATTAGGTCGAAATGATTTAAACCCAATGTCTTAAAGATCCCTCATCACACTATTCAAATTAATCAAAATTATTTATATGTATCTGCCGTCTCTTTATGGTCGACGCGTTTCAGCCAATCAATTCTGGCCTCTTCAGGACTAGGGCTATTTACAATCCATCTGTACAAACAACAAATAAAAGGAAAGGAAACAGACATCATTTTTAAGGTCCAAACCTCAATAGCCAAAATATCTATCTACATATTTACATGTGCATTTTCAATCAAACAAAGTTTTTGAGATCTTCTTTCTGTGAGCGAACTGACCATTATAACCTGCCATTTGTTAATATAATACAATTGAATTCATTAAACCAGTCCGGGCATGGTATCTAGATAAAGTTGATTTCTATAGTTGATTATTATAGTTGATTTTTATAGTTGATTTATTATAGATACTTTCTGTTGTTATTGGTCATATGTATTTTACAAAGAACCATCTACCCCCGTTGACATTATCAAAAAGAGTGGTAGTTACCGTGTATTCGATTCGGCAACCCTTTACAACTATTCAATTGGCTCTTATATGTGTGTAAACCCTCTCTGCTCGCTTGGAAATCCAAGTCAGGGTAACACTGCAATATCGGTAAACCTCATGACTTCAGCGTCTAGGGTAAAGAGACCACTATAAGTACATCATTCATTTGACTCCCGGTTCCCACCAAGTTAACTAAATGAAAGGGGAACGAACTTACTAGGCTCGCGCTCCAAGCGCTTCTTAAAGTATTTATAAATCACGGGTGAAAACCTCAGTCATGCGCGTTACTTTTTCCCGGTGTCTGAAAAATATAAACATGACCCGCTTTCATAAATACCGCGTAGCGTGCATACCACGTTTGTACAATCTTTAACAGGCATACAGCACTTACGTTTTGTGTTGTCTCTCCTAGTTTTCAAAAAAGGTTGTCTCTCTGTCGTGTTTGAAAGTGTCCGCCTCTACAAGTTAACGACACTAAGGAAGGACTCCCATTTCCGTAGTAGTTTATATGGAAACTGAAAAGGGGGACTAATAGTGCTTCCTGTTTTCCTGCATTGACACAAATGAGGGACTATTTCGGTTCTCTTATAAAACAGGCATTACTGATGCCTACCCTCATTAGGATACAACAGATTTATTAAAAAGTCGGGTTATAAGTTCTATATTTTATTTAGGGTCATGTTATATTTTAAGGCTTATCTGATTATATATTCTAAAATAATAATGTCTATAATTAATAAAATGGTCAGTCGCTCCTCACAATCTAAACAATGTTTTCTTTACTATATTTCCACAGTATCCATTACATGTCATATCAAGGAACAAATTAACAGTTGTTACATACCAATTTCACACAGCTTTACAATAAAGACCAGATTTCATCTTTTTCATTCAACCCTGTGGTTGCTGTTTTATATTTTTCAATTAGTCTTGCTTCTAATCTGTTTAGTTTAGATTCAAGTTCTTCTGGTTTGGTCTTTTCTAGTACACATAACACTGACCAGATTATATCCTCCTCTGAATGATGATACATTTCAAAATGCTGAACTAAAGGAGCCCCTGTAGTTTTGCATTTGATACGTGACTTGTGTTGCAGGATGCGTTTCTTGACCATTTGGGTAGTTTGCCCAATATATGTCTTTTTGCACGGACAAGTAATACAATAAATTGTATTCTTTGTGTTGCAATTAGAGAAACTCTTTTGTTGGTGCATTGATCCATTGATCTCTATTTCTTTTGAGTCAGATGATAAATTGCAGGCCACACAATTCAAACACCTATAATGGCCAATTATAGGGGGCAATTTTAACATTCCTCTCAAATCTGTTGTTTTTTTGTCCTCTTTTCTCTCAGCTCTCACAAGCATTTGTCTTATATTTTTGCCTTTCTTAAACGCAAATAGAGGTTTCTGGATTCCTAGATGTTCTATGATTTTCCAATGTTTTTGGATAATCTTTTTGATTTTGTGAGCTTTTGGGTCGAAGGTCAAGACACATGTTAACGGAGACTCTTTTTCCATTGTTTTAGGTGTTAAAAGATTTTCTCTTGGAGTAAACCACGCTCTTTTAAGAGCGTTTTTTACTAACCTCTTTGGGTAACCTCTGTTAACCAATTTTTGTTTGAGGATTTCTGCACTCAAAAAGTAGTCCTCCTTTTTACTGGAGTTTCTTTTTATCCTCAAAAATTGGCCATAAGGCAAGTTTTCTTTTAAGGTTCTGGGATGGCAGCTGGAGAAGTGAAGCAATGTATTCCGGTCTGTCGTTTTAGTATACAGGCTCACTTGTAGTTCTCCTTCATTACAATATATATTGACATCTAGAAAGTTTAACTTCTTTTGATGGTATGCCATAGTGAAGTTAAATTCCACTGTACGGGAATTGAGCCAATTGTGAAAATCCTGTAGCCTGATGCTATCTCCCTCCCAAATTAAAAAAATGTCGTCTATAAAGCGACACCAGTTTTTTATACAATTTCTGAAGGGGTTGGTGTCACTATAAATTAATTTGTTTTCGAATTCTGCCATCACAAGGTTTGCTATCGTTTGTACCGACAAACCTACAAAACCCAATAGAAACCAAAAGAGAAATATTAACTTTTCTTAGAAAAATTCGACTTCAAGCTTTTTTTCTAGAAAGAGAAGCAAAAGAAACGGTAAACATCAGTGGTTTGAAAAATAAATCTAAATTCCTACCAGAGAGTATATTACTGCCGCCAGACATTTCAGTATTTGAGGATGTGGTTTTACGTGAACTGGATGAACTACAGTCCAAAAAAATCTTTTATAATACCAACTGCAGTAAAATGGAGAGAATAGCCTTAAAAAACCTTTCAGAAAACGAAAGTTTAATTATAAAACCCGCTGATAAGGGAGGTGGAATTGTGTTGTGGGATGTGCAGAAATATGACCAAGAAGTAAATAGACAGCTGTCCAATAGGATACATTACAGAAAATTAGAGACCAATCCTTCAGTAGGGCTAAAAGAAAAAATATTTGACATCACTAAAGAAGGCCTAGACCTTGGTTGGCTGTGTAAAAAAGAATTTGACTTTTTAAACACAGAAGACAGTAAAATACCAAACATTTATGTACTGCCCAAGGTGCACAAGTCAATAATAGACCCCCCGGGAAGACCTATTGTGTCGGCTTGCGGGTCCTTATTAGAACCCTTGGCTAAATACACAGATTTTTTCTTGATTCCAATTGTCAAACAAACCAAATCGTATATAAGAGACACTATGGATTTTATATCCAAAATTGAAAAATTACCATTCAATGAAGAAACCCAATTGCTAGTGTCATTTGACATAGAGTCATTATATACAAATATACCGCAAGATGAGGCAATAGCGGTAATGACAAGTGTATTAAACGCCAGAGAGAGACCACATCAAGTCCCTTCAGAATTTATTGTATCCTTGGCCAGTATTTGCTTAAAGAATAACTTCTTTAACTTTAAAGGTCAACTCTATTTACAAACGTCAGGAGTAGCAATGGGGTGTAGCTTCTCACCAGAGATAGCAAACCTTGTGATGGCAGAATTCGAAAACAAATTAATTTATAGTGACACCAACCCCTTCAGAAATTGTATAAAAAACTGGTGTCGCTTTATAGACGACATTTTTTTAATTTGGGAGGGAGATAGCATCAGGCTACAGGATTTTCACAATTGGCTCAATTCCCGTACAGTGGAATTTAACTTCACTATGGCATACCATCAAAAGAAGTTAAACTTTCTAGATGTCAATATATATTGTAATGAAGGAGAACTACAAGTGAGCCTGTATACTAAAACGACAGACCGGAATACATTGCTTCACTTCTCCAGCTGCCATCCCAGAACCTTAAAAGAAAACTTGCCTTATGGCCAATTTTTGAGGATAAAAAGAAACTCCAGTAAAAAGGAGGACTACTTTTTGAGTGCAGAAATCCTCAAACAAAAATTGGTTAACAGAGGTTACCCAAAGAGGTTAGTAAAAAACGCTCTTAAAAGAGCGTGGTTTACTCCAAGAGAAAATCTTTTAACACCTAAAACAATGGAAAAAGAGTCTCCGTTAACATGTGTCTTGACCTTCGACCCAAAAGCTCACAAAATCAAAAAGATTATCCAAAAACATTGGAAAATCATAGAACATCTAGGAATCCAGAAACCTCTATTTGCGTTTAAGAAAGGCAAAAATATAAGACAAATGCTTGTGAGAGCTGAGAGAAAAGAGGACAAAAAAACAACAGATTTGAGAGGAATGTTAAAGTTGCCCCCTATAATTGGCCATTATAGGTGTTTGAATTGTGTGGCCTGCAATTTATCATCTGACTCAAAAGAAATAGAGATCAATGGATCAATGCACCAACAAAAGAGTTTCTCTAATTGCAACACAAAGAATACAATTTATTGTATTACTTGTCCGTGCAAAAAGACATATATTGGGCAAACTACCCAAATGGTCAAGAAACGCATCCTGCAACACAAGTCACGTATCAAATGCAAAACTACAGGGGCTCCTTTAGTTCAGCATTTTGAAATGTATCATCATTCAGAGGAGGATATAATCTGGTCAGTGTTATGTGTACTAGAAAAGACCAAACCAGAAGAACTTGAATCTAAACTAAACAGATTAGAAGCAAGACTAATTGAAAAATATAAAACAGCAACCACAGGGTTGAATGAAAAAGATGAAATCTGGTCTTTATTGTAAAGCTGTGTGAAATTGGTATGTAACAACTGTTAATTTGTTCCTTGATATGACATGTAATGGATACTGTGGAAATATAGTAAAGAAAACATTGTTTAGATTGTGAGGAGCGACTGACCATTTTATTAATTATAGACATTATTATTTTAGAATATATAATCAGATAAGCCTTAAAATATAACATGACCCTAAATAAAATATAGAACTTATAACCCGACTTTTTAATAAATCTGTTGTATCCTAATGAGGGTAGGCATCAGTAATGCCTGTTTTATAAGAGAACCGAAATAGTCCCTCATTTGTGTCAATGCAGGAAAACAGGAAGCACTATTAGTCCCCCTTTTCAGTTTCCATATAAACTACTACGGAAATGGGAGTCCTTCCTTAGTGTCGTTAACTTGTAGAGGCGGACACTTTCAAACACGACAGAGAGACAACCTTTTTTGAAAACTAGGAGAGACAACACAAAACGTAAGTGCTGTATGCCTGTTAAAGATTGTACAAACGTGGTATGCACGCTACGCGGTATTTATGAAAGCGGGTCATGTTTATATTTTTCAGACACCGGGAAAAAGTAACGCGCATGACTGAGGTTTTCACCCGTGATTTATAAATACTTTAAGAAGCGCTTGGAGCGCGAGCCTAGTAAGTTCGTTCCCCTTTCATTTAGTTAACTTGGTGGGAACCGGGAGTCAAATGAATGATGTACTTATAGTGGTCTCTTTACCCTAGACGCTGAAGTCGTGAGGTTTACCGATATTGCAGTGTTACCCTGACTTGGATTTCCAAGCGAGCAGAGAGGGTTTACACACATATAAGAGCCAATTGAATAGTTGTAAAGGGTTGCCGAATCGAATACACGGTAACTACCACTCTTTTTGATAATGTCAACGGGGGTAGATGGTTCTTTGTAAAATACATATGACCAATAACAACAGAAAGTATCTATAATAAATCAACTATAAAAATCAACTATAATAATCAACTATAGAAATCAACTTTATCTAGATACCATGCCCGGACTGGTTTAATGAATTCAATTGTATTATATTAACAAATGGCAGGTTATAATGGTCAGTTCGCTCACAGAAAGAAGATCTCAAAAACTTTGTTTGATTGAAAATGCACATGTAAATATGTAGATAGATATTTTGGCTATTGAGGTTTGGACCTTAAAAATGATGTCTGTTTCCTTTCCTTTTATTTGTTGTTTGTACAGATGGATTGTAAATAGCCCTAGTCCTGAAGAGGCCAGAATTGATTGGCTGAAACGCGTCGACCATAAAGAGACGGCAGATACATATAAATAATTTTGATTAATTTGAATAGTGTGATGAGGGATCTTTAAGACATTGGGTTTAAATCATTTCGACCTAATTGTTTTCCTCATATGAGTCTGCGTGATCTCAATAGGAATGTCTGTTTTAGGTTTTGTTGAGACATCCTAACTCAAAACGAAGGGCTTCTATTTTGTTGTATATATGTAAAAAGTATTTGTATATACAAATGTGTTTGAAATTATAATTGAGAGATATATAAACTTTTTTATTTGATAAAAATAAAAAATAAAAATCATTTGATAATAACCTCTAACGTGTCTGTGGGTCAAGATGAGATAGGAGACTATATATATAAAAAAGAGATATATATACTTAGTTTGGTCACAGTGATACAAACACTAATATAGGGAGTATTTTACTTTTATTCCTTATCATTTCAAATTAGTATACATACCGTGTGCACCAAGGTACCATTTTTGTATTTAAGTCAAATGCTTAGAGCGGCAGACCCTGATGCAGAGGTCTGGCCCAGGACCAGGATTCAATACCCGCCTCGGTGGGTCTTGTGCTCAATTTCCTCGGACCTGATAATTCTCGCCTCGGTGCCTATTCTAATCATGGGTCCCACTCTGCGACTCTGGGAAATAGCTTGCTTAATCTCAACAACGGCCCCAAAAGCGCTGGGATGCCAGGAGTGGACACTCACAGGGAAAACCAGGAAGGGTTCCTAAGCGGTATACGGACAGCGCCGGGACACTACCTCAGGGAAGTAGCTGTGCACTCTATAAATACCGGTACATTACAGAATGTGCTGCCTTATGCTGCATAATTTGTCTTTTCTTGCCACTTAATTCAATCTTGATTCAGAATTTGCTCCTTTCCTTCTTTTAAGAGCGACACTATAAAACCTCGAATATCGGACCCCTCTTTCCCTTCCGGAATCTGCAAAAATCTCAGATTGTTTCTACGGGATCGATTCTCAATGTCAACAAGTTTCCAGTTAATGTCTTCCTTGGTGGCCATATGTACTTCAATAGTCTTTTTTTGTTGAGCTACCTCATCCTCTAACGAGGAAATACGTGATTCTGCCTCCGTAGCCCGGGTCAAAAATTCTGAGTGCGATTTCACCAACCTCCTCACAGAGTTCTGCAGCTTTTTGCAAGAATTCTGAACTCTCAGGCTATCCTCTCGCGTCTCATCCCTATGCTGCATCATGGTTTGATAAATCAGTCCCAGGGAGATATCCTCCGTTTCCAACTCTAAATCAGTCACCACAGCTTCAATGCTTACAGCTTCTTCTGCCCTATCTTTGTCTCTAGTCTCTAGTTGCAACTTCCGAACAGTGCCTTGCTCTATCCCATCTTTCTCCATTAATTCAATATTCAAACTGCTGTGATCACTCCCTTCCTCTAAACGTCCATCCTCCATACTCATTCGAGTAGAATAAAGTTCTGCTAGGTCCTCGAAGGATGACATGGATCGATCTGACATGGAGTAGAAACAAGCGGAATCAGTCTCGCCACCAATAGGTAGTACTATCTCATCGCTGTTTGGCAAATACGAATTCATATTTAATGCAGCAACCGCACCGTCTTCTAGTATCAGACAAGGTGCAGGTGCTAGATATGGGTAAAGCCAAAGCTGTAGCGTCTGAAGTGAGGGGAATGCTCAAGCTCTCTGCTGTAATCATCACCTCTCCATTCACTACCAATACTGGGTCGAGAGTGGGAGCAGGGGTTAAAGTGATAATAGCTTGAGCGGGCACCGTCTCATGTACTCCCTCTGCTCCCAACCCCTGAACCTCAGGTGGCACTAACTGGGTCTCAGTCTGTTTTTTAAACTTAAACTTTCCTGCATCCTTCGTTTTCGTCGCTTAGAACATCTCCGGTATTTTCTTTTTTAAACAAGCAGCCTCCCCCTCCTTGGAAAATACTGCAGCCTGTTCTGTAGGTTTACTCACGGAAGGCACGGAGGGTGCGGAGGGCGCGGCTGATGCCGATGATGTCAATGGCAAGTCTGTCTCAACTCCGGCTGCATTTTCAATGGCAGCCCCCTGCCCCCGGGCTCTCCTTCCTTTTGGCCTCATCTCCAGAGCCGATGCCGTCTGCTGAAGAACCAGCTCACCTTCATCTTCAACCTCTACGCCGCCTTGCTTCGCTTGCAGGCGGCGCCGCCGCGCAGCCCAGGTGTGCTGAATCAGTTGCCGGGTCAGGTGCTGCCAGAGAGACGCCCAGCGCTCCGCGTGCGTGCTCTGAATGGCTTGTACCACCACCGTCCGTATCGCTAATATGCAGAGGCTGAACACCGCACCACCCTGCGCCAGAGGTGAGGTTCGATTGCTCTCTCCAAAAAAACCTGCTTAATAGTTAGTAGTTAATCCGCTCGGGTCCGCTCTACCATACATCCATTAGCCCTGGGAGGTCCGGCAGGAGCGACTCACTCACGCGTCCAGCGTGGACGCCATCTTGCCTCTCAAGGACATATTGTTACCTCTGAGATATTGTTACCTCTGGGATTGGGATCGGGAGGTGGAACGGGCCCATAGATTTCCTTTTAGAGTTAATCCACGGGATCAGAAAGCTAGAGCTATGTTGGTGGCCTTTAATAGCTTTCAAGCTCGTGAGGAATTATTTATGAGAGCTCGCCCTGATAAAAAATGTAAAGCTCTTGAATGTGAATTCTTTGTAAGACCGGATCTCTGCAAACAATCTGTAGAAGTGCGATGGCAGCTAAGACAGCTTATATCAAAATTTCAAGAAAAAGGAGCGCAGGCATATTTAATGTTTCCTGCTAAGCTTAAGGTTATTCATAAGGAACGTACAAGATTTTTCATGACTGCCACTGCAGCTAAAGTATTTTTGGTGACATTGTAATTGCAGAGAGATATTGATTGTGGATAGCTATAATTCTACTGAGTTTTGTATATAGAGAGCAAAGAGTTGATAGTATTTGTAGTGTACACTTATAAGTTCGCTCTGGAGCTTCACCAGAAGCAGGGGGATTGAGTACGGTGAGAATCAAGGGGGTAAACTCTGTGGGGGGACGGCAGGGGGTTTGGGGGCAAACTCGCATCACAGGACCATAAGTCCTAAAGCCTTTATTAAGGGAGAAGTGCAGGGTGGGAGAGGGTGGGTGAGTCCGAAGAGGGGGTTTGGGGGGGGGGAAGGGGTTCACGGGGGGGAAAGGGGGAAAAAAGAGCTCACAGCAAAATACACAAAAAAATACATGGAGAATGTGTGGGGAAAAGTTTAAATGAAAAGAATGGCTTAGCAGCAGCATTTATTATAGTATTCTTTGCAATGCTGGATAGGAGGGTGGTAGACAGATTGTGGAAGCTAATGGATTTACAAGTACAATTACAATTGCAATGACGAATAAAGGGGTAAGAATCTGTTCAATGAATGTGGCTGGACTGAATAATCCAATGAAAAGACAAAAAATAGCCGCAGAATTGAAATATATCCAACCTGACATAGTGTGTATACAGGAAACACATATCCCATGGTCAAAAAGGGGGGTGTTAAAAGATCTTGGTTTTACATTAGCTGCTGCTTCTGGACAGACTAGCATGATAAGGGGGGTAGCTATACTTATTAAAGAAAACTCTACAAATCCTGTTCGGAAAGCTGTGGATAAAAATGGCCGCTGGGCCATCGTAGAGTGTAGGACTGGGGGCAGGCTGTTCACACTAGCTACAGTCTATGGAGCAAACTTGGATGACCCCGCTCCTTTGAACGAAATAAATCTGGAGCTAGTTAACTTTTCACAACCGATAGTGATTTGTGGGGATATGAATATAAACTTGCCGAATAATGCAATGCAGGGTGGGTATGGAAATTACAAAGGTCGAAAGCCAAGAGTGTATAAAGCTCTTGCTAATTTATTACAAGATCAAGGCTTAATCGATGTATGGGGAAAACTTAGGGGGGTGATAATGGGTTTACTTTTTACTCACATCCCCACAAAAAATTAGTTAGACTAGATTACTTTTTTGCCCCAGAAAACTTATTGGAAGGTGCTAAAATTAGAACTTATCCCAGAATCACCTCTGATCACTCTCCGATAATGATTGAAATACAGAGACGAGTGAAGAGGTTAACACCTCCTATCTTTTCCTATGATCGTAAATTGGGACTGAATAAAGAATTTAATACACATGTGAAAAGTTGGATTCGATCTTTTTTTATTAACAATCAGGGTACGGCTAATATTGGCATAGTGTGGGATACTTTCAAAGAGGGGTTCCAGGGAGAGTGCATTAGTTTTTCATTTTGGCAGCAAAAGAAATTCAAAAAAGAACTTGATAAGTTATATGAGCAGCTGGCATATGCAGAGATTCTCTTAACTAGGGAAGTTGTCCAGGGTAGAAAGGAGCTTTGGGAGGTTGAAAATGGGGTAGCAAAGGCTAGAGCTAACGTTCTTGGTTTTTGGGACACAGAAATTGCAAGGAGATTCTTAACGTCTAAAATGCAAAGCTATGAATTTGGGGAAAAATTGGTAAAAGATTAGCGGTAAGACTGCGAATGAAGCAGTCAGCTCGGAACATCAATGCAATGAAAGACTCTCAGGGTGCATCTCACTCAGAGCCGGAACAAATTCTCAATATCTTTCAAAAATGTTATGCTGAATTATACTCGAAGGAAGATAGGATAGATGCAACTACTGAATGGAGCGATAGATTGGATATAGGGCTGAAAGTCTTGGATTCTGTAATTGCAGAAGAATTGGATTTACCAATAACTATGGTAGAGTTAGAAACGGCAGTAAAGAGCTTGGCAGTTGGTAAGGCCGCTGGTCCCGATAGATTTCCTGTGGAAGTATATAAACAATTTTTTAACAGCTCAAAGGATGAAATGTTGCCTGTAATGTTGGAAGCACAGCAGGGAAACCCACCTAGTACCTGGTCTGATGCGACCATTGCGGTTTTTTGCAAGAAAGGCAAACCTGCGGATAACGCGGGATCTTATCGACCAATATCCCTATTGAACGTCGATAATAAGATCTATTCAAAGATTTTGGCCAACCGATTATCTAAAGTTGTAACATCCTTAGTTTCTAGACAACAGCACGGTTTTATACCGAAAAGAGGAACGGTGGATCACATAAATAAAGTCATCACGCTGCTTGACATTGCGGCCGTAAATAATCAGAAATTAGCGCTTTTTCTGTTAGACGCAGAAAAAGCGTTTGACCGTGTGTGTTGGGATTACTTATGGAGATTAATGGCCAAAATGGGATTTGGCCAGAAATTTATTAAGTCAATTAAATCTTTATATTTTAAACCAACTGCCAAAATCTCTGTTTTGGGAGCACTCTCCGACTCTTTAAACATTACTAGAGGGACTCACCAAGGTTGCCCTTGCTCCCCGTTACTATTTGCTTTGTATATTAATCCTTTTGTAGAACAATTAAATCAAAATCCTCTTATACCTCCCTTTATAGTATTTGATTTAGCGTTTTCTGTTTTTGCTTACGCAGATGATATTGCGGTAATTACTGTTAATCCAGATACCGCCATTTTAGAGATCGAGAGGCTTGCAAAAGATTTTGGGATTATAACTGGCTATAAGCTCAATGAATCAAAAACTCAGATTTGATGTTCGGAATCCCTAACATAGGAAGATGAGAGAGTGGTGAGGGAGGTTACTTATCTGGGGATATTGATCAAGGCCAATATGACAGAACTTATTGACGCTAATTGGAATTTGGTATATGATAAAATCAAGATATCACTTGAGAGATGGGAACGATTATACTTGACTATTATTGGACGCACTAACATTATAAAAATGAATGTTTTACCTAAAGTGTTATAATTGTTTAGGTCAATACCCTTGGAATTTCCAAAATTTAAGATACAGGCTTTGCAATCCTTATGTGGGAAATTTATTTAGAGCCCTGGAAAACCAAGATAAGCTATGAAGCACTTGATGCTACCAATTGAAAGGGGAGGGTTAGGGGTACCAGATTTTTTTCTTTACTACATAGTTTGTTTTTTTATTAAAAATGAGAATATTGATTACAGGGGAGGTAACTGAACATATGTATAATCACCCATCAATATTTGAGATCTTGTTAGGGTCTTGTGTGAAGCAGAGTTTTTTTATTGAAATTGATGGCAGTTACTATAAGCAAACCCGATTTAAGGTACTAATGGGAGCTTATAAGACTTGGAGATGGTTGATTCGAACAACGGCAATTGGGAAGTTTTCGTATTATACCCCTTTCAGCACATCAAGGTTACTGGCAAGTATATTTTTGGATGGAATGGCTTTAAACTGGCAAAAAAAAGGGGTAAAACGGTTGGGCGACATGTGCACGGTGGATGGCAAGTGCAAATCTTTTGTGGAATTAATTGATCAGTTTGCTCTACCCAGAAGCAATTTTTTTAAATTCTTACAAATTCGGGATTTTCTAATAAGACAAAAGTTAATTTTACTAAAACACCAAGTTATCGAGGGGGTTGGTGGACAGGTGAAAATTGGTACTTTGTATAGAATGTTAGTAGAAGAGAAGTTGGACGATCTTGAGAAAATAAGGCTAAAATGGGCCAACAGTCTAGGGGATACAGAAGTAGTTGTGGAAGATCTTATCTTATTGTCTAAAGAAGCTTTAATGTCGGCTAATTTAAAAGCTCAATTTTTCAAAACCCTCTTTGACTTATATTATACACCTGAACGTATGTCCAAATGGGGAGAGGGTTTTGATGGAAAATGTTTCCGGTGTAAAGCTGACCATGCAGACAGTATACATATTTTTTTTTCTTGTCCTAGGTTGGCCGGATTTATAGGAGAAATTGAAAAATGTATGTCTTTAATACTTAATTTTCGCCTGACTATTACGCCTTCGATGTTAACATTGGGGAAAATCCCTAATGATAATTACGTGAATAGATTATATTGTTTTCGTCATTTGTTTTTTTTTTACAATGATTGTGACTCGAATGTGTATAGCTACGGAGTGGCTACAGGAAAAACCACCCTTATTTCAACAATGGCGAGCACAAATGTATAGTCTATATAAATTGGAGTGGGGACTCTTTTCAGTTACTGGGTCTAGGAGAAAGAAGAAAATGGGTTTGAAAATCTGGGGGGCTTTCTCAGATTATTATGAAGATTGAATATGTTATGAAACTTAAATTGTAATTACATTTGTTACTCTGTGCACATGTATAATTGAGTTTATGTTCTTGCTATTGGACGAATTAAGCTGATCTCCGTATGTCTCATTTGATTAATTTCTTCTGTATCTTTTTTTGTATTTTGGTATTATTTTATTCACGATGATGTATTTTTGCTGTGAACCAATAAAATAAAAAAAATAAAAAATAAATAAAAAACAGAATTTGCTCCTTTCCTGCCTAATACATTCTAGTGGCTCTAACTATGGTGAAAGGTAGAGATAGGCAGGGCAACAAATTAACAGGGTCAGTTGAGCCAAGTGTCAGCACTGGCTCTTGAGTGCCCATGCACAAGCTGAGCCTTGAAAATATGTAGCATGTCAGTCATGCAGCAGAGATCATGTTGGAATATGGTGAGGTGTCTTCTGCAGCTTCAGGTTTTTTCGCATAATTATGGATTTACAACATTTACAACATTACATTTACAACATAATCCATTATCTGCTGGATAATCTGCAGATGTTAACAAAAAAGTTGTTTCTAGCTCAAACTGATCAAGAGTGATTAAAAATGTGGCAACATGTTTTCGCACGCAATGGAATGCCCTTTGCAAAGGTTAACTGGTCATCTTTCAGTTCCTTATTTCTGCAATTAATTGTTACACTGGTAGTAATGCGGCGACGTCTTTGCACAGACAGTATTAACATGTGTAAAACTGACAAAACAGTTAAGAAATACTAATATAAATTGTGCAGCATTATGTCTGTAATCCCTGATTGCCCGCAGGATTGGGTAGTGATGGCAACTCCAAGACCTCCGAATTATGACACAGTAATAAGGCAACCACAGACCGTATGAATGTAATAACTGTTTTATGTAAACCCAACCACGGTCCAGGTGCTACTATGTACTGTCCAACTGGAATGAAAACGGGTTACCACCACCCGTGATCACCCGTGTACTTTTACACCGTCCTCCGCATGAGTGTCGTTCCTGACACTCACCAACGGAGGGCACTGTGCTAAGTAGTGGCCGACAATGCCACTCGAGCCTGTGATCGGTGCAACGATCAGTACACCGTCTTTACCGTCCCCCGCAAGAATGCCTGTCCCTGCACTCGCCAACGAGGGGTACAGTGATGCCCTAGTTAAACTCACCAATGGCAACTGTTCCAATTCACAGTACTGGACTAACAATAGTGGCTCCAACGATGGCCTTTTGCCCATAGGACAGGGTTGGTTCAAGTACTTAGTTAATGACCCACACTGTGAGCAGTAATCCACACTGGGTAATTTCCGCTGGTTCTCTTAGTTGCTTCCTTGTGGGGTACACCTAAAGTCTTAGCCTGTCAAGGCAATGCGCAAGAGCAGCCGCTCTGCTCACTTCAAGTTACCCAATGATTCCAGCAAGTCTACAGCTAACCCCGTCTAGGGCTATCATACACGAACGCCAGCGAGCTCCTGCACTCTATAGGTCGCCTCAAAGCTGCTACTTGGACCCCTCGGAGACCCGATCTTGGCACTCTACTAAGTAAGTAGAAGGAACGCTGTCTCTTACCTCACGGCGTCTCCCCGGTCTTCGGCTCAGCACGAAAATATCTGACGCTTGTTCTTGGCGCCGCCATCATTATATACGTCTCTGGGTTTTACGCAGGTGCCGCGCATGGCCTCACGGGATTTGTAGTTCTTCTTGGGTCCGGTGATGGGAATTGTAGTTTCTTCCTCTTGTGTAGCGGTACCGTCGGCTTCCTACCGCTTGTTGCCCCTTCACTCGTCGTGAACATGACAGTACATCCCACCTCACACAGGCCCCACAGAAGGGCCGGGCTTCATGGGGTACTTCTTGTGGAAAGCCCCAACCAGACGCGATGCCGATATACCAGAAACAGGCTCCCACGATTGCTCCTCTGGGTCGTACCCCTTCCATGCTACTAGGTACCACAACTTGCCTCTCTTCCACTTGGAATCGAGGATGCCTTCGATTTCGTATTCGCTAAGCATGGGCGTAAAATCTGTTCCGCTCGCGGATTTTTCCGGATTTTCGGCAAATTCGCAATCCGCGAACAAATTCGCGCGAAGCGGATTTTTTTGCTTGGTCGCGCTTGACAAATAGAATATTAAACAATTTTGCGGCGCGCAGCGTTCACTTACCGTCAGTCAGCGTTTGAAGAGTTGTTTTTCTCCATGTTTGCGTGTGCTGCGCCATTTTGGATCTTGCTGCGGGATCCCGCGGGAGTTTGTCGACCGCGATTACGTCATCGCGGCTTGCCACCTTGCACAGCGAGAGTTTGTCAACGCGAGTACGTCATAAAGGCCCGTGGTCACGCATCGCGGGAGTAAACACTTGCGAACACGTAGATGCGGCGGGCAGCGACAATCTCGCAATTGCGAGATTGCAAAATTTGCAATTTCGCACAAGAAATCGACCAGCAGGCAGCATAAACCTTGAAAATTATGATTTTTATCAGAATAACTCATCAGGTTGACATTTGCCTGCACTTTTTTTTGCAAGGAGTCCATTTTAGGGGGGGGGGTGGGAGGAAGGAAGTGCCCCACAGTCTCCAACTTCCTGTTCCTGTCCAGCAGGCTCCTCCCAGTGCTTTGTTCATGTCCTGGTCACTTTGATTTGGATCTTGACCTGGAAGGATTACTTTTTGTGGATGCTGCTGGATATTTGGATTTGAGGCCTTTTTGACTTTCTTTCGATCACTTTTGGATTAGAAATTTCACAAGTAAGTTGATGTTGTTTGTTTGAGGCATTACAGTTGCTGCAACTACAATTTTGGAACTTTTTCAGAACATTAAGTAAAATATATTGTGGGTAGCCACAGTATCCAGTAAGACCAGGGTTAGTTATGGGTGCAGATGCAACTGTATTGTTGAATTTCAACATCATTTAGGGCATGGATGGCATTGGATTGTGGTGATTATTGTGTGTTTTTCAATTTTTTACTGTTCTTGGGGCCTTTTGACCAGGGGTACTCAGTGGTGCATGGGCCTAGTCTTTCTGTGGGGTGTCTTGAATGTAAACATCATGGAGGGCATGGATGGCATTGGATTGTGGTGATTTTTGTGTGTTTTTCGATTTTTTGGGGTGTTGATGGGGCATGGCCATGTGGGTGGGGGCCATTTTGAGGACTGGTACAGGCAGGGGTCAAGGGGCCATTTTGAATCCAGGCAGTGTGCTTTGTGCCATAGGCCTGCATCCAATGTGCCTTGCTTTCATCCATTATGCCCAGGGGTACTCAGTGGTGCATGGGCCTAGTCTTTCTGTGGGGTCTCTTTAATGTAAACATCATTGAGGGCATGGATGGCATTGGATTGTGGTGATTTTTATGTGTTTTTCGATTTTTGGGCTGTTGTTGGGGCCTTTTGCCCAGGGGTACTCAGTGGTGCATGGACTGAGTCTTTTTGTGGGGTCTCTTTAATGTAAACATCATGGAGGGCATGGATGGCATTGGATTGTGGTGATTTTTGTGTGTTTTTCGATTTTTTGGGGTGTTGATGGGGCATGACCATGTGGGTGGGGGACATTTTGAGGACTGGTACAGGCAGGGGTCAAGGGGCCATTTTGAATCCAGGCAGTATGCTTTGTGCCATAGGCCTGCATCCAATGTGCCTTGCTTTCATCCATTATGCCCAGGGGTACTCAGTGGTGCATGGGCCTAGTCTTTCTGTGGGGTCTCTTTAATGTAAACATCATTGAGGGCATGGATGGCATTGGATTGTGGTGATTTTTATGTGTTTTTCGATTTTTGGGCTGTTGTTGGGGCCTTTTGCCCAGGGGTACTCAGTGGTGCATGGACTGAGTCTTTCTGTGGGGTCTCTTTAATGTAAACATCATGGAGGGCATGGATGGCATTGGATTGTGGTGATTTTTGTGTGTTTTTCGATTTTTTGGGGTGTTGATGGGGCATGGCCATGTGGGTGGGGGCCATTTTGAGGACTGGTACAGGCAGGGGTCAAGGGGCCATTTTGAATCCAGGCAGTGTGCTTTGTGCCATAGGCCTGCATCCAATGTGCCTTGCTTTCATCCATTATGCCCAGGGGTACTCAGTGGTGCATGGGCCTAGTCTTTCTGAGGGGTGTCTTGAATGTATACATCATTGAGGGCATGGATGGCATTGGATTGTGGTGATTTTTATGTGTTTTTCGATTTTTGGGCTGTTGTTGGGGCCTTTTGCCCAGGGGTACTCAGTGGTGCATGGGCCTAGTCTTTCTGTGGGGTGTCTTGAATGTAAACATCATGGAGGGCATGGATGGCATTGGATTGCGGTGATTTTTGTGTGTTTTTCGATTTTTTGGGGTGTTGATGTGGCATGGCCATGTGGGTGGGGGCCATTTTGAGGACTGGTACAGGCAGGGGTCAAGGGGCCATTTTGAATCCAGGCAGTGTGCTTTGTGCCATAGGCCTGCATCCAATGTGCCTTGCTTTCATCCATTATGCCCAGGGGTACTCAGTGGTGCATGGGCCTAGTCTTTCTGTGGGGTTTCTTTAATGTAAACATCATTGGGGGCATGGATGGCATTGGATTGTGGTGATTTTTATGTGTTTTTCGATTTTTTGGCTGTTGTTGGGGCCTTTTGCCCAGGGGTACTCAGTGGTGCATGGACTGAGTCTTTCTGTGGGGTCTCTTTAATGTAAACATCATGGAGGGCATGGATGGCATTGGATTGTGGTGATTTTTGTGTGTTTTTCTATTTTTTGGGGTGTTGATGGGGCATGGCCATGTGGGTGGGGGCCATTTTGAGGACTGGTACAGGCAGGGGTCACGGGGCCATTTTGAATCCAGGCAGTATGCTTTGTGCCATAGGCCTGCATCCAGTGTGCCTTGCTTTCATCCATTATGCCCAGGGGTACTCAGTGGTGCATGGGCCTAGTCTTTCTGTGGGGTCTCTTTAATGTAAACATCATTGAGGGCATGGTTGGCATTGGATTGTGGTTATTTTTGGTGTGTTTTTCGATTTTTGGGCTGTTGTTGGGGCCTTTTGCCCAGGGGTACTCAGTGGTGCATGGGCCTAGTCTTTCTGTGGGGTGTCTTGAATGCATACATCATTGAGGGCATGGATGGCATTGGATTGTGGTGATTTTTATGTGTTTTTCGATTTTTTGGCTGTTGTTGGGGCCTTTTGCCCAGGGGTACTCAGTGGTGCATGGGTCTAGTCTTTCTGTAGGGTGTCTTGAATGTAAACATCATGGAGGGCATGGATGGCATTGGATTGTGGTGATTTTTGTGTGTTTTTCGATTTTTTGGGGTGTTGATGGGGCATGGCCATGTGGGTGGGGGCCATTTTGAGGACTGGTACAGGCAGGGGTCAAGGGGCCATTTTGAATCCAGGCAGTGTGCTTTGTGCCATAGGCCTGCATCCAATGTGCCTTGCTTTCATCCATTATGCCCAGGGGTACTCAGTGGTGCATGGGCCTAGTCTTTCTGTGGGGTCTCTTTAATGTAAACATCATGGAGGGCATGGATGGCATTGGATTGTGGTGATTTTTGTGTGTTTTTCGATTTTTTGGCTGTTGTTGGGGCCTTTTGCCCAGGGGTACTCAGTGGTGCATGGGCCTAGTCTTTCTGTGGGGTGTCTTGAATGTAAACATCATGGAGGGCATGGGTGGCATTGGATTGTGGTGATTTTTGTGTGTTTTTCGATTTTTTGGGGTGTTGATGGGGCATGGCCATGTGGGTGGGGGCCATTTTGAGGCCTGGTCCAGGCAGGGCCTGGCCATGTGGGTGGGGGTCTAGGGGCAATTGTGAAGCCAGGCAGTGTGCTTTGTTGTATCATAGGCCTGCACCCAGTCTGCCATGCTTTCATCCATTATGCCCAGGGGTACTCTGTCAGTGATGCATTTTATTGGTATTTCCATTTTGGGGGGTGGGTATAATAAAAATGCTTACTTGCAAATTATTAATTGAAGCGCTACATATGCAACATTTATTTAACTGATGTTCCTCTGGCTTCGTTTGCTTTTAGGTGCAGCAAGACGAATCATCAGCCTCATCGTTCCTCATCAGTGCCAGGAAGAAGTCCTGCTGCGGTGTGTGCAGCACAACGTCACGTGTGGCCACAGACAACTCTGCAACTTGTGCAACTGTGGCCTGCTGTTCTGACATCTGAAGAAGATGGCCCCAAAAAAAGTTGCCCGTAGCTCCTCTAGCAAGAAAGTTGCCAGTAAGGAGCAGAAGAAGCAAGTGGCGCCACTTACCAAGGAGACTGGTGTGACGACCGCCACATTTTTTGGGAAAAAAAGTACGCCTGCAGCAGCAGCGGGGTCTGCTGGGGACCAAGCTGGGAGCAGTACCTCCGCTCCATTGGGCTCAGTGCCACCACCACCACCCCAACTTAGGTCCAAGCCCTTGAGTGCTGCAGAGGCAGTCAGTATAGTTGTTCAATCACCATCGACCAGTGATGTTGGCTCATCGCAAGAAAGTAGCAGCATCCCTCAATCAACACAGGTTGTTGTAACTCATCTGATGAGTGTTCAACAACCACAGCCGCAACAACAACCACATGTGCAAGTACAAGCCCAAGTACATGTGGAAGGAGAGGCGGCGCAAGGAGAGGAGCAAGCAGAGGTGCATGGAGCGGCACAAGTGCCCGCAATAGTTGTTCCTCCCGAAGTAGGGGCACATTAGGAAATCGACATTCAAGCCGAGGTATCACATGAGGAAGCCACTCCTCCTGATGATTCATTGTCTTCCAGATACCCAGCAAGGAAACGATCAAGGATGGGGTCTACTTCTTCTTCAAGCCCCCTTCCTTCTGATGATATGGATGAAACTTGGGAACCACCATGGCCGTCTGAGAGTGAGGCACACCATTATCTAACAAAGGTAGCTAAGCGTAAAAGGAAGGTCCCCGAAAGTCTCAGAGTTATGGAGTGTGATGATGACGCTGAACAAGAAGTGGCGTATACTCCTGCTGATGAAGACTCTCACGACGACGACGCAGTCATCATAGACATCACTTCAGCCTCAGCGGGCTTGCAGCACACAGACATTTTAACCTTAGCCCGAAATGCTGCTGAGCGTGATGATGATGATGGCGACGTGGGAATGGGACCACCCCGAATGCAGTTAACTAGTACACCACCACCTACAGCTTCCATATTTTCTCGCCAGAAGGGACCTCCATCCACCTCGACCTCCATTTCCTCAATTAGTGGTGCTGTAAGTGCACAACGTACTAAATTTTGCCATCACACATCCTCCAGTTCATCTGGCATTAGCAGCATTCCCAATATCGCCTCCTTCGCCCCCCACAGACATTTGAAGTCCCCAGTTTGGGACTTCTTTAGTGTTAGCCCAACAAGGGAAAACATAGCCATTTGCACCATTTGTAAGCTTCGAGTTAGTCGTGGTAAGCTTGGTACCAACTATGGTACCGGAGGCCAGAGAGGTCATCTTGAGAGACAGCACACTGTCAAATGGCATGCGCACCTAAGGGAGATCAATGATGCCCGAATTGCAAGTCAACAAATTGTATCCGTTGATGTTTCATCTGCTGATGACGAGGAGAAAGAAGCGTCAAACATTTCTTCAGTTACACCCAGTACCCCTGTCAGCAGCACACCCCTGCAAGATATATGAGCCAAACTAAGAGTGTGGGAGAGAGTGAGACACCAATGCGAAAAAGTTCATCATCACTGAGCGTAACTGGGTCGAAGAAGTCATCATCATCATCCCGTACAATGGTCCAGCCCACCATTAGAAGCATGTTGTTTTCAGATGCGCCATTTGAACGCAACCACCCAATGGCGCGTCTGTATAACACTAAGCTGGCTAAAATGCTAGCGTTGGACCTTCTCCCTTTTTCTTTTGTGGAAGGGGTGGGTTTTCTTGAAATGGTGGCAACGCTCTGCCCTAAATGGAAGGTTCCTAGCCGGTTCTATTTTGCCAGAGTTGCGGTTCCAGCACTACATGAAGATGTGCTGGAGGTGATTGGGGCAGCTTTGCAGAAGAGTGCTGTTCACACTATACATCTGACAACAGACATGTGGACCAGTTGCGCAGCCACTGATTACATGTGCATCACTGCGCACTGGGACTCTTTTTCAGGGGTTAAAGCAAAGATAAACGCAGGTGTTGACTCGGACAATGTTTATAAAGCTGCTCGGAAACATGCAACAATAGCCATGTTTGCCATGGAGAAAAGTCATACAGGAGAAAACATTTTGCATGAGTTTAACACAAAGGTCTTTGAATGGCTGTCCCCAAGAAAACGCATGATTGGTATGTTTCCACGGATAATGGCGCCAATGTAGTTAAGGACATGGATATGGGTAACTATTTCAGAGTGCCGTGTCTGGCGCACTGTATAACCCTGGTTGTTAAAAAATTCTTGAGTGAAGAAAGTCCAGTCTCCGAGTTACTGACCACCTACCGAAGAATGTGCACACATTTCAACCATTCTTTTAAGGCCCGGAAGCAGCTGAGGTGCCTGCAACATGAACGTAAATTGCCAGTGAAAGCACTCATCCAGGAGGTGGCAACACGTTAGAACTCAACCTTCTACATGCTTGAGCGTCTGTATGAGCAGTATGCGGTAGTCGATCAGTATTTCTTTAAACTGGTTACACCTATGATAGACATGAGGATACAGGTGGAGCAATGGGACCTAGTTAAAAGCCTGACAGACATGCTTCATCCTTTTGAGGTCTTCACGCGTGCAGTCAGCAGGGAGGACTGTAATTTGGGAAAATCTATCCCATTGTTGCGCATGCTAGAGCACCGACTGAAGGCGGTGTGTTCTAAGTTTGAAAAAGATGGAAAGGAAGAAGCATGTGAGTTGGCGGAGAAGTGATTACACCGCCTACTTGGTGATGATCGTCTTGAAATGATCAGCACAGAACAGCATTACATTTGTGCTACTATTCTGGATCCACGGTACAAAAAGGCAGTGGCAGGCAGAGTATTCTTTCCTTTTGATGACGCAGATGTTACAAAGTACAAACATTGGCTGGCTGTGTCAGCCACTCGGTTTGAAAGAGAACGGCAGGCAATTGAAGGAAAAGGCAGTACATCAGCATCAGCAGGCCATCCGCAGTCAAAAAAATCCACTTCTGCATCTGTGGCTGTGGCAGAAGTGAGTGATTTTCCCTCTCAGCCGTTAACGACACCAGCAACCGTATCATCTGCACCAGACACAACATTGTGTGAAGAAGAGGATTGGCTAACTCAGCTTGGGTTTGCTTCTCAAATGGTCCCAGAAAAAAGTAAGCAAAGTGGAGGAACCCTGGAGAACCTTGAGTCGATGGTGCAGGCCTATCTGAATGACTCAACAGAGGTCCATGTTCCTCATGACCCATTGGCGTATTGGCATGGGAAAACAGATGTGTGGCCAGAGATCACCAACCTGGCTATAAATTACTTGTCTTGCCCACTCGCAAGATGTCTTCTGAACGTGTTTTCAGTGCTGCTGGTGGCATTGTAACTTCCAAAAGGACCCGCCTCTCACCCAAAAATGTGGAGAGGTTAACAATGATCAAGATGAATCAGCACTTCATACCACCAAATTATTAAATACAAGAATGCACGCAGGAAGAAGACGAGGAGGACACTAACTTAGATGAGGGAAGTTCTTCCCTGTTAACTGACCTACTCCCGTCTGAATTAGCAGAGTTTGACGACGAGCTCTTTTTCCCTGTCACAGAGCCCTGAAAATGAGTCAAGGAATCACTAACTTTCTTTTTCGTCCTTATTCACTTTTATTCCTGTGTGTCTGTCTTTCTTTGTTTTGCAAAATCTATATAAAAAAAACTTTAATCACCTAATCACAAAAACAAGCCCATCAGCAGAACTGTCTTCACTTATTTGCTTATTGATTTGAAGGTGCCGCAGTCTGAATTCCTCAGGTTCACAAGTTCACAAGAACATGCTCCTCTATCCTCCTCCTCCAGACTCCTATTTCCCTCAAAGTAGATGGCTGGATTACGCCCAATGAAGAAAGACTCTGCACTTGTAGGGGTGTTCTACTTCTTGGCGGGTGAGTTGTCGGGTCTGGGGCATTGCTGTGAAGGTCTAATACCGGATAAAAG
Source organism: Lissotriton helveticus (assembly GCF_964261635.1). NCBI lineage: Eukaryota > Metazoa > Chordata > Amphibia > Caudata > Salamandridae > Lissotriton > Lissotriton helveticus. The sequence goes on from NC_136059.1 coordinate 1,209,303,267, forward strand.
TGGTTTGGAGAAAATCGGGGCAGAAAAAGATTTTGCGCTTTTGATCACTTGCCTGTCTTTGGGGTGCTGTTTGGCGGGCTTTTAGGTTGTTGTGGGTGGGTTTTGGGGTCTGGGAGCACTGCTGGCACAGTCTAATGTTGATTGCATTTGTTTTTCAGGAAATCCATGGTGGAAAAGGGGAGTTAGGGCCTAGCTGCAGAGCGCGCGCGGAGTGATTTTGGAAATTTGCCTGAAAATAGCTGCACAGCGTATTTGGACAGAATTGAAGGTAGTAGGCCCATTTTTGCTTTTTGCCTGTTTGGGGGTGTTCTGATTTTTTGCGGGTGGCTGCAGGGGTCTGGGGCCATTGCTGGGAATGTCTAATACCGGATAAAAGTGGTTTGGACAAAATCGGAGGTGACATTTTTTTTGCGTTTTTGCTGACTTGCTTGTCTTTGAGGTGCTGTTTTGGGGGGTTCCGGGTGTTTGTGGGTGGGTTTTGGGGTCTGGGAGCACTGCTGGGTATGGATATTTTTGATTGCAAGAGGTTTGAAGCAAATCCATGGTGGCAAAGGGGGGTTAGGGCCTAGCTGCAGAGCGCGCGCGGAGTGATTTTGGAAATTTGCCTGAAAATTTCTACGTTCCCATTTTTGTAGTTTTGCTTTTTGGCTGTTTGGGGGTCTTCTACTTGTTTCTGCCTGGGTTGACGGGTCTGGGGCCATTGCTGGGAAGGTCTAATACCGGATAAAAGTGTTGTGGATAAAATACATGGTGAAAAAGTTTTTCACTTTTTATAGTTTTCGCTCTTTTGTGTTTTTGGGGGCCTGTTTGGGGCGGTTCCTGGTGTTTGTGGGTGGGATTTGGGGTCTGGGAGCACTGCTGGGTATGGATACTTTTGATTGCAAGAGGTTTGAAGCAAATCCATGGTGGCAAAGGGGAGTTGGGGCCTAGCTGCAGAGCGGGCGCGGAGTGATTTTGGAAATTTGCCTGAAAATTTCTAAGTCCCCATTTTTGTAGTTTTGTTTTTTGGCTGTTTGGGGGTCTTCTACTTGTTTCCACCTGGGTTGACGGGTCTGGGGCCATTGCTGGGAATGTCTAATACCCGAAAGAAAGTGTTTTGGAGACAATCCCTGGGGAAAACGTTTTTGCATTTTTTGAGATTTCGCTCACTCTTTGTGGGGGTTCCTGGTGTTTGTGGGGGGGTTTGCGAGTCTTGGAGCAATGCTGGGTATGGATACTTTTGCTTGCTTGCAAGTGGTTTGAATACAATCCATGGTGGGTAAGGGGGGATTTGGGCCTACTTTACTTTCAAAGTACGTTTTGTCACCATTTTCTACTAGGCCTCGTTTTTGGAGATCTGATTGGGGGTCTTCTACATTTTTGCGACCGGGTTTAGTAAGGGTCTGGGAGCACTGCTGGGAAGGTCTAATTTTGTTCTAAAACACAGTTTACAGTACACCTAGCTTGAGGGGATAGATCCGCTAAATTAATTCGCCCATTTATCTTTCATAAGGAGACTCAGACAGAGTAGGCACTTTCAAAAATATTGTACTGCCTATTAGGAAACTCAAAGTGTGACTTTTTGCACTACACAGCGTACATACCTTATATTTATTTGTCAGTGGTGTTCTAATATCACTTCCTGTTTTTCCATCAATAATTACAGGCCGGGTTTCAGCCTGTGCAATGGGAAAAAAAGGATGAAGTCAGGCTTCACATTAGCGAGCCACAATTCAGCATCCGCCAGGCAGAAAGTGGACCGGGTGTCTTCTGGTCACCAACATTGATGGACGGAGTGTCAGATGGAATGGAGGAGTCCCGCTAATAAGAGGGTTGGTTGGATGCATGCAACTTACCAAATTCAACAGGAGAACTACAACAACATACAGATACAGTATCCGTTCTTTTCTAATTATCTTTTAAGTAATGTTATTGCTGTGAACTTCTATGAGTGTGACTCTGCATTTCTTTGATCTCTGCTTCTAAATTCATCCCTACAGCCATTCTATAGGTTTTACTTCTGCTATTTTTTAAACCTAATTTAATGTAAGAAGTGTTTCTCTGAGTGCAGAGATAGGCAAGTGAAAACGCATAATTATTACTGCAGCCCTGTACTGTCGCATTCTTTCATTCACGGTTGTCGAAAGTACTACTTACTTTTCAGTAACCATGCATGCAGTAGTGCATGCACTTCCTTTATGTCACTTAAAGATTTATGGATAGCTTTGTACCCAAAGATTTGTTTATCTTCAATTATTGTTTGTCCATGCTGTGCTTTTTTTTTCTTCTCTCAACAAAACTTTCCCAAAAAACCCCATTCCCATCTATTTTCCAAACCCTAACCCTCCACCCCCGGGCTGTGTGGTTTTGATTGATGTGTGACTAAATGACAGCAATAATTCCACACACTTGCTGGGGAGGATAAGGTCATAGCAACAGGCTGGTGAAGGAATCCGAGGATATATTCTTACTCAGCTTGACACTGAGTCACTATTGGCAAATGAAAGCAAATTTTTATGTGCGCCATCAACTTGATTGGTCATCAAGAACATCCTCCTCCTAGACGTGGCAAATTATTACGCTGCTGTGTCCTTCACCTTCAGTACTATTTCTTGTAGTAGTAGCCAATGTCAAAGAAATTCAACGCAAGTACTAGTTATACTTTCAATACTTTACCATTTGTTTGGCTACATTGTGGCACTGTTCTAGTGTACTGTCACCTGCTATATTCTCTATCGTACCGTTCTAATGCTACAGTAAGGACAAACAAGGTTTCCTTATCTTTTTTTTCAGATCCTGCAACTGCCACTGTCTAACACCACAAGTACCACCGCAATGATGACATTTCATCCGCCCAGGATTGCCAACCTTTATCGCCATTTCCCGTGCAGCCAGCCCTGTGCCTAGCCCTATTTCCAAACACAAATTACAGGTAAGATAAGCGTTTGGGGGGAGGTAGTATAATGGAGTATTAGGAGAGACGAGAGACTGACGGTCCTAGGACTATTGAATTCACTTACTCTGTGACAGGCACTTAGTTTTGAAAACATTTGGGCAATTACTAGTACTTACACAACTTGAATCAAGATGCCACTTAAGTTTCAGGAAAACAAACCTACTGTTAAACCCCCACCCACCAGCCTCAAAAGCAGTAAAAAACACGTATGCTAAGATAAAGTTTAAAGTATATTTATATATCCCTAACATATATAATCTCCCGCAAGACCCAACCCACCCCCCCTCCCAAACCCCAACGAATGTCCGTGAAAACTAAGTCCAAAAAAGTAGAAAACCCAACTCCCAATTCCCACCCCCCAGAAGTCTTTAAAAAAGGGGCAAGGGACAGTCTCCTCCTACTGCTGGCTGCTGTTGACTTTTCGGGCCAGGTCGGCATGCTTCTTGCGGAGGGTCTCGAGCAGGGTTTTGGTGCGGAGGAGCTCCTGCTCGAGGTAGGACACCCTCAGTGAAAGGCGGTGCACGCGTGCCTTGCACCTGCTGTGGGGGACAGCTGATTTCTTTGCTGCTCGGCGGTGGCGGGTGGCTGCGGTACCCCGGCTCTGTACCCCTGGAGACCTGCTGCGCTGACTGGCTGACCCAGGGAGCGCGGAGGAGGATGCAGGTGTCGCCGAGGATGTTGTCGACGTACTCTGCGTGTCCTCCTCCTCCTGGCCCACCAGCCGCCGAAGTTCGGCGACAGTGGCCTCCAGACTCCGTTGCCGGGCCCTTTTAGCCAGCTCCTTCCGTGTTCGTTTGGAAGGAGCATCTATATAAAGAAAGAAAGACATAGTCTGTAACCAATGCTCTTTAAGATTAACACAAAATGATTCAGCAGAAAGTTGTGTCACAGTAGAACTAGCAACTTGCAAGCGCAGTACATAACTATTGTGGCCAGTATCTATCTAACCTCCCACTTCTTCATCCTTGCTCTAACATTAGTGGGAGTTTAAGGAATGAATTCTACGAGCACTATTGACTCAACCCATTAGAGTCGACTATGACAGTACACCAGTCTTATTCTTCTTCTTCTCTCTTGTTTAGCAAAATTGGTACGTTAACTTCCGCAAGCCGGCATAATGCCAGCGCAGTCAACTTGCACCCGAGAAAAACAGACGCCCGCCATGATGAGTGAGACAGACTTGCGTTACTGTACCAGTCCAGTACATGCAGGTGGTGATGCTCTTACTTTTCTATTACGGGTGGCACTGAGAATACTCTGTTACAAGGGCTACTGCTTCATTAATTTAACTTACCCTACAGTGCCAATGAATACTAGAAAAGGAAAATGAAGAAGATAAATAATCTGATTATCTATCACTGCACATGGTATGTATGTGCTTACATATGGGATGACTTTAGGTGCTTTGCTTTTTATTGAGTGAACAGTGATACATCCACACATGAATGACCGAGTTCTACTAAACTTATTAACAGAGGTAGTGAGTGGCCATCGTAATAGCCGGATATATGCTGTGCTTGCAATACAAACTACTGCTACTATTCATGGTAGTATTCGGACAAAATTACAACTTCTTTTCCTTGCCTTTCCTACACTGGGACGGACGTGCGGGTGCGGTGTTACATGCTCTTCAAAGTAACACTTAGTTCATCCAGTGACCGTCTACTCTCTCTAGATACACATATGCTATCTAAGAGTCAGATAGTACCATGATCCAGGCATCCATCCATTCAAACTATATGTCAATCATTCTTCTTCATGTCTCTCATCTGGACAAGCCTTACGTTTTCTCACGGGAAAACAACCTTTTCATTTTATTTGGGAAACCGCAAGCCATACATCCGTGCTTGACTTGCATTTGAATTTCAACCAAAGCATATATTGCGCACACATACAGTTTCTGTTTCACCCACCCAGGCTGTTCTCCTTCCACTCATCCTTGCTTCATCCTTCACTCAGCCATGCATCATATTCCTTCCCAGCCACCTCGGGCACCAATCAAACACGTATCATTCTTCTTTGTCAGTCATCATTACTTTTAACTTGCTCGTCCTTCCACACTTACTTACACCCTTCTTTCGCTTTTCGTTCATCCCATCCATCAAGTTCATCTCAGATCTGATTTGGATTCTCGAAAAAAAATTCACCGCTGAGTTGAAGTAAATTTAGAGGAGGCTACTACCTGGTTGATAAAAAACTTTGTTCTAAATTTGAAAGTCTGCTTAACAGTATAGTAACTTAACTGTAGAACATATATATTACACCCGTGCAGAGAGCACACTATGCAGTCTGCAATCTCAATAAGTAAGGAATATAAGAGCTTACCACTGCCTGCCACTACTGTGGCAACCGGCACAGCAGTTTCGTCCGGCACTTGCACCGCCTCCTCCCCAGAAGTGTCCTCCTCCACCTCCGCACTGGGCCCAGCACCAGATGTTCCACCTACAAAGTACATTTAAGAATGTTAGATGTCAGAGACATACACCACTCACTAGTATTTTGTCTAGGAATGAAGAAATGTGAATACAGAAACCAATCTAATAATTTGTGACTGTCTACTCTAAAGTAAAAATGTTCCTTTTTCCAGGGAAGGGTGTTGTCTTGCTGCACTTTTTGGCACAACTGATGAATGCTTGCTTTTTAACACGCACCATTTTTCTCATAACAGACAGAAGCTTCACTTCTAAGAACAAATCATCATCACTAGGACGGAGTGACCAACGATTCAGCACCAAAAAGAAAAATTAAAGTTCAAACCAGGTGAGGGCTCGGCTCGCCCACAATAAATGTGTGAAATAAATCACTAAGCACTTTCCCATTTTTAATCAACCGTTTATGTTTTATGACAAGCTTGATTTTAATAAATATTTTTACTTTTAATAAAGCTTTAAAACTTAAATAGACTCTGTGGTTTTTGGTCAAAAGTGAATGAGCAAAAGGTTTTGCAATTTCCAAGCATGAGTACGTGCCTCTGACACTTCTGGACTCTGACTCCGTACTCTTGTCCTGCGTTGGATAATCATCATTGGGGATCAATCATCGATGAATTCGGGAGCTAAATGACTCTGCCACAGTATCTAGTCAGTAAGGAGATTGGGGGTTCTTCAAAGTCTGATATCACCGAGGTATGTGGAAAGTCTACCTGCCCCTATTATAATTGATAAACAATGCAGTATTTAGTGTCCATAGTTCTGTTTGTGCAGATTTGTCCTTGCAACAGTAGTAGTATGGATTGTCCTCCTATACAAACCAAAAGTAAAGTAGTATCTTATTCTTTCTTGGTGGTCATTCACCTTTTTATTGTTGGTAAATGTCAAAGCATAAACATTTCGAAGACTTGAAAAGATATTATGGACAATCCCAGAGGACTGCACTCAGTGCATAGAGCTATTGCTGACTAGAATGGAAGTTTCGTTTAACACCTTTTGCCAAATGTGCAATCTTAGTTAGCTACACAGACAGACTAAAAAGAATAATCTAGTAATACCACAGGGAGTCATAGTAGAGGCAGGATAAGAATTTAGATACAGTCTACAAGAAGATCAAAGACGATTTCGAAAAAATCGAATGAGGAACGCTAGGAAAAAATAGGTACTCTATATTAAAATTAAAACTTACCGGGGCCAGCAAAGGAGCCCTCGCCTGACCGATCCTGGCCTTGAACAGCAGCAGCAGCCGATAACCCCTCCTCCTCTGTCCTCTTGCCCCTGGGGGGAGCTGATGTACAACATGAAAGAAAGAAAGACACGAAAACATGGATGATTGTTGTCAACCAAATCAAACATTTCAAAAGAACAATAACAAAATATTTTGGCAAAATAGCAAATAGACAACTATTCCACGGGATATATTGACCTATCTCATGTGGTCTACTACGATATTAGTATTGCTTGATTTGCGGACCGTCGACTTGGAAAGTTATGTAACTCACTAAACAAACTACTAAAAAGGTTCGCCTAGGACTGGCACGCAGCAGTCCGCAGCACGCGAAGTGACAGACAAACTCCATCGTGATTGCAGATCAGCGACAACACTAAAAAGTTTCCTACTACATTAACCAGTCATTAAAATACTCAAACTATCAATCCACCACCACTATTTCTTCTTATTGCCAGGTGTACAAAGGAAGGACTGGACTTGAGTCTGTAGGGGCAGATTTACAAGCCCCTTGCGGCTCTTTTGCTCCATTGTTGCGTGACTTTTGTGACGCAGCGGCAGAACAAAAGAGGCACCATGGTGCGGCGTATATTAACAACGTGACTCATATGGGAGATGCATCACGTTGTAAAGCCGTGCGCCATCAGGGGGCGTTCCGGCGCAAGGGAGGGCGTTCCTGCGCAGGAACGCATCCTAAAAGTGGCTGAGGGAAATCTACAAGATTTCAATCAGTCACTTTTAGGACAATGATGCGTGACTCAAACCCTGCGCCTGCTTGAAGCAGACGTACGGCTTCACGCAGCATTGGGGAGATAGGGCACCCCAGAGCATTGCTGGAGCTGCGCCATTGTTGCGACGCAACTCCAGCAATGCGCCGCCTTTACGGCACAGATGTGTAATGCTTCGGTGACGTTTTGGGCCCATGGTGCGCCGCATTGTAAATACGGCGCACCATGGGTGGTGGTGGCGTGGCGCACAATTACTGGCGCATCCCTGCTACTTTGCAGGGATGCGCCGGTAATTGAAAATCTGACCCTTAGTGTCTAGCATTACGCAGTTCTTTAAACTACACTCATACATAATTTCTCAGGCCAATGAAATGAACACAAAATCGAAAACAAATAAGCATAGTAGCAACGCTATTGAGAAGGAGAGCAGTGCACCTGAAATGCACAGATTTTGAAATATAATTTACCTACAATGTAATCGGCAGCATTATTGCTCTTGGTAAAAAACAAAAATTTGCAATATAATAACACACAGAGCAGGAGAAAACAGAGTAGTGATGAAATAGCTAGAAATAGCTACTACTACTCACCAAGCCCGGGGATCTCAATGCCGAGCACGTCGAGCAAGTCGCGTTCCCGGTCCAGGAGATCCGTCCAACGGTGAGTGGCCTGGTTGTAGGTGCGCCGGACCCGAGAGTATTGAAACATGGCCTGGCACACCTTCTCCCACCGCTTCCGGTGCTCCCGGAGCCCGTAGCCGCTAGCGATCTTGCCGCCTGCCATGATGGCCCTGGGGAGGCGGCGCTGGACATAAAACACTAGTGTGGCCACCTCCTCCGCGCTAAAGATCTCCCGGGCTATGACTTGCTCCCCCCTCAAACGCCCGCACGGGAGCCGGGCACGGGGTGCGGGACTCTTCCCCTTCTCAGGCTGCTTCCCGGCTCCCTTTACCATGGTCTGGGCAGAAAGGAAGGTAAATAATAAATAAGAAATAGAATTGGGAAGAAGAAAAGAAAAGAGTTTAAAAAAGTAGTTTAAAATTAACCAAAAGTAGCAGAAAACACAAAAATATAGAGCTAGAAAAATAGAGGGATAGATAATAAGTAAAATAGATTTAAAAAAACTTCAAACAAGCAATGGATGGCAGAGATTAACAGAGGATACAGAAAGCATGCCCAGAACCATAGCGATGAATGAAAAACAAGATGGCCGCGCCCGTGCACTACCGCGTGGGTACGTTCGCGCGAGATTTCCCCCGCAATCACACGCGAACTTGTACTAGCGAGCCGCACACTTTGCGAGATTACACATAGCGCCCGGAAACTGAAATACGTCACGCAAACAAGATGGCCGCGCCCATGTACGACCGCTGGGGTAACTTCGCAACGTTGCGCTACAAGCGGCTTGCGAAAACGCAAAAAATCACACGAACTAACACGCCGCAAAAAAACCAAATCGTATATTTGCACGAATTCGCGGCTTCCAAATTCGATCTCACGCGAATTTGCGCCTCGTGAATCGCGCGAGATTGCAGAAAACCGATTTTTGCAAAACGGAAAGCACTCAGCAGGTGCAAAAGTTCAATCTTATCATTAGTAACCATTCCCTGTAGTGCTTCCTGAGGGGCCCCTCCAGAGTCCAGTCGCCTACTTGCAACTATTCTATGACCCTGCTTTGACCCTCACAGCAGGCTCAGAGAATAGCTACAAGTATGCCACAAAGGTCCTGTTAAAAAAATTACACTGCAACAGAAAGCAATTACAGATAAGGAAGCCAGTGCAGCCTGGAAGTTCAAATTCAGTGACACATTAATCAGCCCCTAATTCATTCATGTCAGTTGAGGCAGGGCAGGTGTGCTAACGAATTTTACAAAACTGAAAGCACTTAGCAGGTGCAAAAGTTCAAGCTCATCATTAATGAGGAAGCACTTACAGCTAAGGAAGCAGGTGCCAGCTCAAATTCAGTGACACATTCATCAGCCCCAAATTAAATCATGTCAGTTGAGGCAGGGCAGGTGTGCTTTTCCCACCATAATCTACAGTGATGAACCAGAGGGTGGCATGGGTGAGCCAGAGGGTGGCAGTGGTGAAACAGAGGGTGGCAGTGGTGAAACAGAGGGTGCTGTGATGAACCAGATGTAGAAACAACATGGTCGCGACCGTTGCTACCCGACAAGTAAGTTCGCGTTTGCGAACTGGTAAAAAACCCTTGCGAAATGGCAGAAACACTTGCGAACACAAAAAAAAAAGAATCCACAAAATTCACGGATTTTGCAGATTGCGAATCCGTAAATACGCAATTTCGCGGATTGCGAATTCGCAAAATTCGCCCATGCTTAGTTTTCGCGTTCAGCTTCCACCTGAACAGCCAAGTGAGCAGGGGGTTTCCTGGAGGCAGAAGGTTTCAGCAGAGAAATGTGGAACACCGGATGGATTTACATTGTCGAGGTCAAGGAAAGCCTCATGTTCACAGGGCTGACACATTTCTCGATACGATAGGGGCCAATGTATTTCGGATGGTACAGGCTGTGTTTCCGGAAGTACATATTACGGGACGAAACCCACACAAAATCCCCTGCTCTATACAAGGGACCAGGTCTCCGATGTCGATCCGCTTGTGTCTTGTACCGAGCCTTGGCCTCCACCAAGCACCTTTGGGTACGCACCACCATTTCCTTGATGTGGGCTGTTCTCCTGGTCGTTTCTGGCAAGCCCTGTATCCCAGATGGTTGGGTCAACGGGAGAAACCTCGGATGATGTCCATAGTTGCCGTAGAACGGCGGCACCTTGGTGGAGCTGTGCGTGGCGTTATTGTAGGCGATTTCAGCAAGCCATACTTGCTCAACCCATTCCTCCTTCCCCTGGTCGATGAAACAGCGCAGGTATTGTTTGAGGGTTTGGTTGAGCCTTTCTGTCTGGCCATCTGTCTGCGGGTGGTAGCTTGTGGACATGGCAGACGTGACGTGTAAGAATGAGCACCAGGTCTTCCAGAATCTTGCGGTGAACTGTGATCCTCTGTCAGACACTATCACGCTGGGTAGACCATGGATTCGCACCACCTCCTTCAGCAGCACACAGGCCAGCCTCCCTGATGATGGCACTCCCTTTCAGGCTATGAAGTGCCCCATCTTGGTGAGGTAGTCAACCACCACCAGTATAGCCGTATTCCCTTGATCCACAGACAGCCCTACTACGAAATCCAAGGATATGTTTTCCCATGGTCGTGAGGGCGTTGGGAGTAGCTGCACCATTCCCTGTGGTTTCCGATGATCAGATTTCATGGAGGCGCACACGTCGCAGGAAGCGACCCATCCCTTCACGTCATTTCGCAGGCTAGGCCACCAGAAATGCCTCATTAGGTATGCTTCCGTTTTCTCCGACCCCAGATGGCCTGCACTCGGCGACTCATGGCACCATCGGAACGCCTTTTTCCGAAGTTGTGGGATGGGCAGCAGTATGCGATTCCCTTTCATAGGGATGCCATCCCTCATTTGCCACTCCGGGTGGTGACGTAGCCAGGTTTTCCATTCCTGCGTGAGAATACTCTTATGTACCCTCCTCATGAAGTTGTCGGGTTGTATCGCCCCGATCACTTTCTCAGGTTGGATGATTGAGGCCACCGGCGCAGGGAGCGACGTAGGTCCCGATGACTGGTGGGAAAGGGCATCCGCTTTGCGGTTTTCCACTCCAGGTCTATAGGTGATGACAAAGTTGAAACCCGAGAAGAAAAGCATCCACCTCATCTGTCTGGGAGAGAGATATCTTGCCGCTGTCATGAATTGGAGATTCCTGTGGTCCGTGTAAACAGAAACCACGTGTTTAGCCCCCATTAGGATATGCCTCCACTCCGAGAACGCGTCCTTGATAGCAAGCAGCTCTTTCTCTGCTATATGGTAATTCCTTTCAGCCTCATTCAGCTTCCTGGACATAAAGGCCACCGGATGGAGTACACCGGTACCTGGGTGTCTTTGCGACAGTATGGCCCCCAGAGCCACGTCCGACGCATCCGCCTCAACTATAAGCGGAAGATCCGTATTTGGGTGAGCCAATACAGGCGCCGTTCCAAAAGCCTGTTTCAGAGCAAAAAAGGCATCACCTGCCTCAGGGGTCCACACAAAGGCCAGTGATTTCCTCAGAAGTCGCGTAATAGGGGCCACCAGTCCCGAAAACCCATCAATAAAACGCCTATAAAAGTTGACAAAGCCGATGAAGCTTTGCACCTCCTTGATGTTACGAGGAGGCTGCCAGTCTTTTATAGCCTTGACCTTTCTGTCCGCCATTGTCTGCCCATCGGGGCTCAACATTACTCCCAGAAACTCCACAGACGTGACATGGAAGTCACACTTGCTGAGCTTGCCAAACAACTAGTTTTCTCGTAGGATCTGTAACACCCTAGAAACATGGCTTATGTGCTCTTCCTCGTCGTTGGAATACACCAGGATATCGTCTATGTATACAACGGCGTAGACGTCCAGGAGTTCGTGCAGCACGTCGTTCAGAAAGAACTGAAACGCCGCAGGGGCGTTACAGAGCCCAAATGGCATCACCATGTATTCATACAACCCGAACCTGGTCTTAAACGCCGTCTTCCACTCGTCCCCAGATCTCCTACGCACTAAGTGGTATGCCCCCTTCAAGTCGAGTTTGGTGTAGATGTTGGCGGTTTTTAGCTGCTCCAACAAGACATTGATGAGGGGCAGTGGGTATCGTTTTTTTACTGTTATGGCGTTGAGGGCCCTGAAGTCCACACAGGCACGAAGTTCCCCATTGGCCTTGGGGATGGAGAACAGGGGAGAGGCTGCCGGGGATTTAGATGGGGTTATGAATCCAAGACCAAGCATCTTGTCTAGGTACGCACGTAAATGCAGGTTCTCCGGTTCTGACAACGCATACAGACATCCGCTTGGTACACTCGCCCCCGGCACCAAGTCGATCTGGCAGTCGTAGACCCGATGTGGGGGCAGCTCTTCTGCCTGTGAGTCATCGAACACATCTGCCTAGGCCTGGTATGCTTCGGGTAGGCTAACATTTTTCTCCGCCGCCGTGGCGATGCCATGTGGCATGTCACACGCTGACCCTTGTTGTGTATCAGGCACACCGCAATGGCGTACGCAATAAGCGGAATCCATGCGTACTTCGTGTAAGTCCCAGTCAATTGAGGGGTTGTGTTTTTGGATCAACAAAAGAGGGGGGGACTAAGGAGCTTTTAAAGGTCCAGTGTCCATGCTCCTTAATTATAAATGTATATCAAAATAGAGAACAATGTTCCTAATGCAAGGTGCAAAAGTCACCCATGCAAGAGGGTGCAAAAAGTCACCCAATTTAAAACCAGGGAAAGAAAATAAAAATAAAAGGGAACCTAGGTAACAGTCCCCACTAGTGAAAGGAAAACCATATAGTTGTCCTCTGTTGCCCTCACACACCCCGAAAGGTGTCATGCTTCATCATCGGGCAGTTGCTCCTCGTAGGGCCGGCGCTGCAATTCCCTACGGGTCCCCCGAAGGGTCTCTTTATCGGAGATCTTTTTATAGGACTTCCGGTTGATGCATGTGGGTGTGTGGGGTGTGGGGGATGGGTTATCGTGTTCAATTGAGGGTACTAAAGTGACGTGTAAGTGTGATATAAAAATAGGGTCACCATGCAGCGGAGGTAGATTGGTGTACCCAGAGCAGACTCAACTGCTAATTAAAATCTAGCCCCAATGGCATACTATGCCCGGGGGTAGAATGACATAGGTCAACATGTTTTGCGCCTGTATTGCCATAAGGATCGGTGGCGCTTCTTCAGGACCAAGGCTATAGTGTGTAAGGTGCACGTGAAAGACAACTAAAAAATACCCTCACACAAATCAGGGCGGCGCAGTAACCTGTAAGCCCAGCTTCTGGCTACAACTGAATGGTGGAACCGCTCCTGATCAGTACCTTTTCCTCTCTGTTTGCCTTTACGGCGATGGCGTTCACTCAACCGGCTGCATTTGAATTCATGCATGCATCAGATTCAAACGAGCCGGTTGAGTGAACGCCATCGCCGTAAAGGCAAACAGAGAGGAAAAGGTACTGATCAGGAGCGGTTCCACCATGTAGTTGTAGCCAGAAGCTGGGCTTACAGGTTACTGCGCCGCCCTGATTTATGTGAGGGTATTTTTTAGTTGTCTTTCACGTGCACCTTACACACTATAGCCTTGGTCCTGAAGAAGCGCCAACGATCCTTTTGGCAATACAGGCGCGAAACATGTTGACCTATGTCATTCTACCCCCGGGCATAGTATGCCATTGGGGCTAGATTTTAATTAGCAGTTGAGTCTGCTCTGGGTACACCAATCTACCTCCACTGCATGGTGACCCTATTTTTATATCACACTTACACGTCACTTTAGTACCCTCAATTGAACACAATAACCCATCCCCCACACCCCACACACCCACATGCATCAACCAGAAGTCTTATAAAAAGATCTCCGATAAAGAGACCCTTCGGGGGACCCGTAGGGAATTGCAGCGCCGGCCCTACGAGGAGCAACTGCCCGATGATGAAGCATGACACCTTTCGGGGTGTGTGAGGGCAACAGAGGACAACTATATGGTTTTCCTTTCACTAGTGGGGACTGTTACCTAGGTTCCCTTTTCTTTTTCTTTTCTTTCCCTGGTTTTAAATTGGGTGACTTTTTGCACCCTCTTGCATGGGTGACTTTTGCACCTTGCATTAGGAACAGTGTTCTCTATTTTGATATACGTTGTGTTTTTGGAGCCAGGGCAACCCCAGTATAACCCCATATTGGGGGGCTTGGATGATGTTGAAGTCTATGGCCTCCAAGTGCTCCTTTCCATATCTCGCCCGAACCTCCCCGGTGTGTTGGTTGATGGGCCCTGAGGCCAACCGTCTCCCATCCACAGCAAAGACATCTTCCTACACTTCCTTGGGTGTAAGGCCGACATGTAAGCTCCGGGCTTTCTCCGCGTCCATAAATAGTCCTGTGGCTCCAGAGTCCACCATGGCTTCCACTGGAATCCATTCATTTCGTACCTTAAGGTGGATGGTTATAAACAAATGTCTCTGGTTTGGAGGCATCATCAGTTGCAGGGAAGGGATGAAAAAACGACTCCCAGAATCCCCTTCTTTCTTCCTGGAGTCCCTTAGTTTTCCGCAAGGCTGTCGATGCTAGCGGTCGTTATCTTTGGGTTCCGGAAACAACCCATCTTTGGCTTGACCGGACACTCCCTTACAAAGCGTCCTGTCTTGCCACAATAAAGGCATAGTCCCTGTTTGCGTCGTGATTCTTTTTCCGTGGTTGTCAGGCTGGCTCGTATCGCACCTACATCCATTGGCTCCGTGCGTGAGGTAGGTGGACTATCCGCGGCCCCAGATGGCCCGTGGGCTGGTAGAGGTTTGTCTTTTTTCTTGTGATCGCCCCGGCGTTCACCCAGCCTGTGGTCTAGTCGAAGGACCAAGCTAATAAGGTCCTCACATGTGGCTGTTTGTGGGTCAATTTGGGCTATTACGTCCTTCAGATGCTCACTCAAGCCTTGGTGGAAGAGCGCCGCCCTCTTTGCTGTCGGCCACTTGGTTTCCGACACCAATCGTCGGAACAAATTCATATATTGTACAAGCCCACTGTTGCCTTGTCTTAACTCTAGCAGCTCTCTGTCTGCCGTATCAGAATCCGCCTTCCTGTCAAACACCTTTATGAACTCCTCTTGGAAGGAGTCCCAATCGTGTATGAGAGGATCGTCTCTGCTCATCAATGGCACCGCCCATTGAGCAGCGTTCCCTGCCAGATAAGAAATCAAAAAGGCGACTCTCGCCTGGTTGGTGGGAAACGATCTGGGTTTGCATGAAAAATGCAGGGCTACTTGGGTCAAGAACACTTGAACGGTGCTTGGATCACCGCTGTACCTTTCAGGCGTGGCAAGAGGTATAGACACTGGCAACTCTACCACCACAGCAGCTGGCTGCACCACCGCTGGTGTTCCTGCATCAAACGGGTTCCTCTGTATGTTTTGCATTCTAGCCCGTATGTCCGCGGTTTCCAACCTGGAGGCCGCTAATTCGGTCTGGTCTGCAAGCAATGCCGCTAACACGTCATCCATGTTGGCCATTGTCACTAACCCAACCGGGAGGCTGATTATGTAGGGAAGGTCGGATATTTTGTAATCCCTGATTGTCCGCAGGATTGGGTAGTGATCGCAACTCCAAGATCTCCGAATTATGACACAGTAATAAGGCAACCACAGACCGTATGAATGTAATAACTGTTTTATGTAAACCTTACCACGGTCCAGGTGCTACTATGTACTGTCCAGCAGGAATGAAAATGGGTTACCACCACCCGTGATCACCTGTGTACTTTTACACCGTCCTCCGCATGAGTGTCGTTCCTGACACTCCCCAACGGAGGGCACTGTGCTAAGTAGTGGCCGACAATGCCACTCGAGCCTGTAATCGGTGCAACGATCAGTACAGCGTCTTTACCGTCCCCCGCAAGAATGCCTGTCCCGGCACTCGCCAACGAGGGGTACAGTGATGCCCTGGTTAAACTCACCAATGGCGACTGTTCCAATTCACAATACTGGACTAACAATAGTGGCTCCCACGATGGCCTTTTGCCCATAGGACAGGGTTGGTTCAGGTACTTAGTTAATGACCCACACTGTGAGCACTAATCTACACTGGGTAATTCCCGCTAGTTCTCTTAGCTGCTTTCTTGTGGGGCACACCTAAAGTCTTGGCGTGTCAAGACAATGCGCAAGAGCAGCCGCTCTGCTCACTTCAAGTTACCCAAGGATTCCAGCAAGTCTACAGCTAACCCCGTCTAGGGCTATCATACACTAACGTCAGCGAGCTCCTGCCCTCGGTAGGTCGCCTCAAAGCTGCCGCTTGGACCACTCGGAGACCCGATCTTGGCACTCTACTAAGTAAGTAGAAGGAACGCTTTTCCTTACCTCACGGCGTCTCCCCGGTCTTCGGCTCAGCACGAAAATATCTGACGCTTGTTCTTGGTGCCGCCATCGTTATATACGTCTCTGGGTTTTGCGCATGCGCCACACATGGCCGCACGGTATTTGTAGTTCTTCTTGGGTCCGGTGATGGGAATTGTAGTTTCTTCCTCTTGTGTAGCGGTACCGTCGGCTTCCTATCGCTTTTTGCCCCTTCACTCGTCGTGAGCATGACAATGCCACACAATTTGCAGTTTCTTGCCGCATAATAAAGTCAACCCTCCAGGATAATTTGGTGCTCCCCTGCCACATAATTCCAGTGATTCAGAAAAGGGGGTGGTGATGAACAGAGTGTCTGAATTAAGCAGACCACTCTTACCCAGTCCAAAGATCAGGGCTTGATCCATCACCGTTATTTAGCTCACTGCCCCATCCCAGCTCAGAACCTGGCTATATGCAAATTAGTCTGTCCCTGGCCCAGTGCATCATGGGAACAGGGCAGACCAAACTACCAAGCCAATTCTTCACCAGAAAGGAGACAAGCTACCGGGGACCGGTTTCTGGCATTTCAGCCTCGTCGGCCCGGCTTGCTTGAATCCTGATGGAGCAGTGAGCAAGGGACTCATGTCTGAGTATACCCTGCCACACCTATAGTGGCCAAAAACGATTCAGAAAAGGGGGTGGTGATGAACAGAGTGTCTGAATTAAGCAGACCACTCTTACCCAGTCCAAAGATCAGGGCTTGATCCATCACCGTTATTTAGCTCACTGCCCCATCCCAGCTCAGAACCTGGCTATATGCAAATTAGTCTGTCCCTGGCCCAGTGCATCATGGGAACAGGGCAGACCAAACTACCAAGCCAATTCTTCACCAGAAAGGAGACAAGCTACCGGGGACCGGTTTCTGGCATTTCAGCCTCGTCGGCCCAGCTTGCTTGAATCCTGATGGAGCAGTGAGCAAGGGACTCATGTCTGAGTATACCCTGCCACACCTATAGTGGCCAAAAACGATTCAGAAAAGGGGGTGGTGATGAACAGAGTGTCTGAATTAAGCAGACCACTCTTACCCAGTCCAAAGATCAGGGCTTGATCCATCACCGTTATTTAGCTCACTGCCCCATCCCAGCTCAGAACCTGGCTATATGCAAATTAGTCTGTCCCTGGCCCAGTGCATCATGGGAACAGGGCAGACCAAACTACCAAGCCAATTCTTCACCAGAAAGGAGACAAGCTACCGGGGACCGGTTTCTGGCATTTCAGCCTCGTCGGCCCGGCTTGCTTGAATCCTGATGGAGCAGTGAGCAAGGGACTCATGTCTGAGTATACCCTGCCACACCTATAGTGGCCAAAAACGATTCAGAAAAGGGGGTGGTGATGAACAGAGTGTCTGAATTAAGCAGACCACTCTTACCCAGTCCAAAGATCAGGGCTTGATCCATCACCGTTATTTAGCTCACTGCCCCATCCCAGCTCAGAACCTGGCTATATGCAAATTAGTCTGTCCCTGGCCCAGTGCATCATGGGAACAGGGCAGACCAAACTACCAAGCCAATTCTTCACCAGAAAGGAGACAAGCTACCGGGGACCGGTTTCTGGCATTTCAGCCTCGTCGGCCCGGCTTGCTTGAATCCTGATGGAGCAGTGAGCAAGGGACTCATGTCTGAGTATACCCTGCCACACCTATAGTGGCCAAAAACGATTCAGAAAAGGGGGTGGTGATGAACAGAGTGTCTGAATTAAGCAGACCACTCTTACCCAGTCCAAAGATCAGGGCTTGATCCATCACCGTTATTTAGCTCACTGCCCCATCCCAGCTCAGAACCTGGCTATATGCAAATTAGTCTGTCCCTGGCCCAGTGCATCATGGGAACAGGGCAGACCAAACTACCAAGCCAATTCTTCACCAGAAAGGAGACAAGCTACCGGGGACCGGTTTCTGGCATTTCAGCCTCGTCGGCCCGGCTTGCTTGAATCCTGATGGAGCAGTGAGCAAGGGACTCATGTCTGAGTATACCCTGCCACACCTATAGTGGCCAAAAACGATTCAGAAAAGGGGGTGGTGATGAACAGAGTGTCTGAATTAGGCAGACCACTCTTACCCAGTCCAAAGATCAGGGCTTGATCCATCACCGTTATTTAGCTCACTGCCCCATCCCAGCTCAGAACCTGGCTATATGCAAATTAGTCTGTCCCTGGCCCAGTGCATCATGGGAACAGGGCAGACCAAACTACCAAGCCAATTCTTCACCAGAAAGGAGACAAGCTACCGGGGACCGGTTTCTGGCATTTCAGCCTCGTCGGCCCGGCTTGCTTGAATCCTGATGGAGCAGTGAGCAAGGGACTCATGTCTGAGTATACCCTGCCACACCTATAGTGGCCAAAAACGATTCAGAAAAGGGGGTGGTGATGAACAGAGTGTCTGAATTAAGCAGACCACTCTTACCCAGTCCAAAGATCAGGGCTTGATCCATCACCGTTATTTAGCTCACTGCCCCATCCCAGCTCAGAACCTGGCTATATGCAAATTAGTCTGTCCCTGGCCCAGTGCATCATGGGAACAGGGCAGACCAAACTACCAAGCCAATTCTTCACCAGAAAGGAGACAAGCTACCGGGGACTGGTTTCTGGCATTTCAGCCTCGTCGGCCCGGCTTGCTTGAATCCTGATGGAGCAGTGAGCAAGGGACTCATGTCTGAGTATACCCTGCCACACCTATAGTGGCCAAAAACGATTCAGAAAAGGGGGTGGTGATGAACAGAGTGTCTGAATTAAGCAGACCACTCTTACCCAGTCCAAAGATCAGGGCTTGATCCATCACCGTTATTTAGCTCACTGCCCCATCCCAGCTCAGAACCTGTCTATATGCAAATTAGTCTGTCCCTGGCCCAGTGCATCATGGGAACAGGGCAGACCAAACTACCAAGCCAATTCTTCACCAGAAAGGAGACAAGCTACCGGGGACCGGTTTCTGGCATTTCAGCCTCGTCGGCCCGGCTTGCTTTAATCCTGATGGAGCAGTGAGCAAGGGACTCATGTCTGAGTATACCCTGCCACACCTATAGTGGCCAAAAACGATTCAGAAAAGGGGGTGGTGATGAACAGAGTGTCTGAATTAAGCAGACCACTCTTACCCAGTCCAAAGATCAGGGCTTGATCCATCACCGTTATTTAGCTCACTGCCCCATCCCAGCTCAGAACCTGGCTATATGCAAATTAGTCTGTCCCTGGCCCAGTGCATCATGGGAACAGGGCAGACCAAACTACCAAGCCAATTCTTCACCAGAAAGGAGACAAGCTACCGGGGACCGGTTTCTGGCATTTCAGCCTCGTCGGCCCGGCTTGCTTGAATCCTGATGGAGCAGTGAGCAAGGGACTCATGTCTGAGTATACCCTGCCACACCTATAGTGGCCAACAACGATTCAGAAAAGGGGGTGGTGATGAACAGAGTGTCTGAATTAAGCAGACCACTCTTACCCAGTCCAAAGATCAGGGCTTGATCCATCACCGTTATTTAGCTCACTGCCCCATCCCAGCTCAGAACCTGGCTATATGCAAATTAGTCTGTCCCTGGCCCAGTGCATCATGGGAACAGGGCAGACCAAACTACCAAGCCAATTCTTCACCAGAAAGGAAACAAGCTACCGGGGACCGGTTTCTGGCATTTCAGCCTCGTCGGCCCGGCTTGCTTGAATCCTGATGGAGCAGTGAGCAAGGGACTCATGTCTGAGTATACCCTGCCACACCTATAGTGGCCAAAAATGATTCAGAAAAGGGGGTGGTGATGAACAGAGTGTCTGAATTAAGCAGACCACTCTTACCCAGTCCAAAGATCAGGGCTTGATCCATCACCATTATTCAGCTCACTGCCCCATCCCAGCTCAGAACCTGGCTATATGCAAATTAGTCTGTCCCTGGCCCAGTGCATCATGGGAACAGGGCAGACCAAACTACCAAGCCAATTCTTCACCAGAAAGGAGACAAGCTACCGGGGACCGGTTTCTGGCATTTCAGCCTCGTCGGCCCGGCTTGCTTGAATCCTGATGGAGCAGTGAGCAAGGGACTCATGTCTGAGTATACCCTGCCACACCTATAGTGGCCAAAAACGATTCAGAAAAGGGGGTGGTGATGAACAGAGTGTCTGAATTAAGCAGACCACTCTTACCCAGTCCAAAGATCAGGGCTTGATCCATCACCGTTATTTAGCTCACTGCCCCATCCCAGCTCAGAACCTGGCTATATGCAAATTAGTCTGTCCCTGGCCCAGTGCATCATGGGAACAGGGCAGACCAAACTACCAAGCCAATTCTTCACCAGAAAGGAGACAAGCTACCGGGGACCGGTTTCTGGCATTTCAGCCTCGTCGGCCCGGCTTGCTTGAATCCTGATGGAGCAGTGAGCAAGGGACTCATGTCTGAGTATACCCTGCCACACCTATAGTGGCCAAAAACGATTCAGAAAAGGGGGTGGTGATGAACAGAGTGTCTGAATTAAGCAGACCACTCTTACCCAGTCCAAAGATCAGGGCTTGATCCATCACCGTTATTTAGCTCACTGCCCCATCCCAGCTCAGAACCTGGCTATATGCAAATTAGTCTGTCCCTGGCCCAGTGCATCATGGGAACAGGGCAGACCAAACTACCAAGCCAATTCTTCACCAGAAAGGAGACAAGCTACCGGGGACCGGTTTCTGGCATTTCAGCCTCGTCGGCCCGGCTTGCTTGAATCCTGATGGAGCAGTGAGCAAGGGACTCATGTCTGAGTATACCCTGCCACACCTATAGTGGCCAAAAACGATTCAGAAAAGGGGGTGGTGATGAACAGAGTGTCTGAATTAAGCAGACCACTCTTACCCAGTCCAAAGATCAGGGCTTGATCCATCACCGTTATTTAGCTCACTGGCCCATCCCAGCTCAGAACCTGGCTATATGCAAATTAGTCTGTCCCTGGCCCAGTGCATCATGGGAACAGGGCAGACCAAACTACCAAGCCAATTCTTCACCAGAAAGGAGACAAGCTACCGGGGACCGGTTTCTGGCATTTCAGCCTCGTCGGCCCGGCTTGCTTGAATCCTGATGGAGCAGTGAGCAAGGGACTCATGTCTGAGTATACCCTGCCACACCTATAGTGGCCAAAAACGAATCAGAAAAGGGGGTGGTGATGAACAGAGTGTCTGAATTAAGCAGACCACTCTTACCCAGTCCAAAGATCAGGGCTTGATCCATCACCGTTATTTAGCTCACTGCCCCATCCCAGCTCAGAACCTGGCTATATGCAAATTAGTCTGTCCCTGGCCCAGTGCATCATGGGAACAGGGCAGACCAAACTACCAAGCCAATTCTTCACCAGAAAGGAGACAAGCTACCGGGGACCGGTTTCTGCCATTTCAGCCTCGTCGGCCCGGCTTGCTTGAATCCTGATGGAGCAGTGAGCAAGGGACTCATGTCTGAGTATACCCTGCCACACCTATAGTGGCCAAAAACGAATCAGAAAAGGGGGTGGTGATGAACAGAGTGTCTGAATTAAGCAGACCACTCTTACCCAGTCCAAAGATCAGGGCTTGATCCATCACCGTTATTTAGCTCACTGCCCCATCCCAGCTCAGAACCTGGCTATATGCAAATTAGTCCGTCCCTGGCCCAGTGCATCATGGGAACAGGGCAGACCAAACTACCAAGCCAATTCTTCACCAGAAAGGAGACAAGCTACCGGGGACCGGTTTCTGGCATTTCAGCCTCGTCGGCCCGGCTTGCTTGAATCCTGATGGAGCAGTGAGCAAGGGACTCATGTCTGAGTATACCCTGCCACACCTATAGTGGCCAAAAACGATTCAGAAAAGGGGGTGGTGATGAACAGAGTGTCTGAATTAAGCAGACCACTCTTACCCAGTCCAAAGATCAGGGCTTGATCCATCACCGTTATTTAGCTCACTGCCCCATCCCAGCTCAGAACCTGGCTATATGCAAATTAGTCTGTCCCTGGCCCAGTGCATCATGGGAACAGGGCAGACCAAACCACCAAGCCAATTCTTCACCAGAAAGGAGACAAGCTACCGGGGACCGGTTTCTGGCATTTCAGCCTCGTCGGCCCGGCTTGCTTGAATCCTGATGGAGCAGTGAGCAAGGGACTCATGTCTGAGTATACCCTGCCACACCTATAGTGGCCAAAAACGATTCAGAAAAGGGGGTGGTGATGAACAGAGTGTCTGAATTAAGCAGACCACTCTTACCCAGTCCAAAGATCAGGGCTTGATCCATCACCGTTATTTAGCTCACTGCCCCATCCCAGCTCAGAAACTGGCTATATGCATATTAGTCTGTCCCTGGCCCAGTGCATCATGGGAACAGGGCAGACCAAACTACCAAGCCAATTCTTCACCAGAAAGGAGACAAGCTACCGGGGACCAGTTTCTGGCATTTCAGCCTCGTCGGCCCGGCTTGCTTGAATCCTGATGGAGCAGTGAGCAAGGGACTCATGTCTGAGTATACCCTGCCACACCTATAGTGGCCAAAAACGATTCAGAAAAGGGGGTGGTGATGAACAGAGTGTCTGAATTAAGCAGACCACTCTTACCCAGTCCAAAGATCAGGGCTTGATCCATCACCGTTATTTAGCTCACTGCCCCATCCCAGCTCAGAACCTGGCTATATGCAAATTAGTCTGTCCCTGGCCCAGTGCATCATGGGAACAGGGCAGACCAAACTACCAAGCCAATTCTTCACCAGAAAGGAGACAAGCTACCGGGGACCGGTTTCTGGCATTTCAGCCTCGTCGGCCCGGCTTGCTTGAATCCTGATGGAGCAGTGAGCAAGGGACTCATGTCTGAGTATACCCTGCCACACCTATAGTGGCCAAAAACGATTCAGAAAAGGGGGTGGTGATGAACAGAGTGTCTGAATTAAGCAGACCACTCTTACCCAGTCCAAAGATCAGGGCTTGATCCATCACCGTTATTTAGCTCACTGCCCCATCCCAGCTCAGAACCTGGCTATATGCAAATTAGTCTGTCCCTGGCCCAGTGCATCATGGGAACAGGGCAGACCAAACTACCAAGCCAATTCTTCACCAGAAAGGAGACAAGCTACCGGGGACCGGTTTCTGGCATTTCAGCCTCGTCGGCCCGGCTTGCTTGAATCCTGATGGAGCAGTGAGCAAGGGACTCATGTCTGAGTATACCCTGCCACACCTATAGTGGCCAAAAACGATTCAGAAAAGGGGGTGGTGATGAACAGAGTGTCTGAATTAAGCAGACCACTCTTACCCAGTCCAAAGATCAGGGCTTGATCCATCACCGTTATTTAGCTCACTGCCCCATCCCAGCTCAGAACCTGGCTATATGCAAATTAGTCTGTCCCTGGCCCAGTGCATCATGGGAACAGGGCAGACCAAACTACCAAGCCAATTCTTCACCAGAAAGGAGACAAGCTACCGGGGACCGGTTTCTGGCATTTCAGCCTCGTCGGCCCGGCTTGCTTGAATCCTGATGGAGCAGTGAGCAAGGGACTCATGTCTGAGTATACCCTGCCACACCTATAGTGGCCAAAAACGATTCAGAAAAGGGGGTGGTGATGAACAGAGTGTCTGAATTAAGCAGACCACTCTTACCCAGTCCAAAGATCAGGGCTTGATCCATCACCGTTATTTAGCTCACTGCCCCATCCCAGCTCAGAACCTGGCTATATGCAAATTAGTCTGTCCCTGGCCCAGTGCATCATGGGAACAGGGCAGACCAAACTACCAAGCCAATTCTTCACCAGAAAGGAGACAAGCTACCGGGGACCGGTTTCTGGCATTTCAGCCTCGTCGGCCCGGCTTGCTTGAATCCTGATGGAGCAGTGAGCAAGGGACTCATGTCTGAGTATACCCTGCCACACCTATAGTGGCCAAAAACGATTCAGAAAAGGGGGTGGTGATGAACAGAGTGTCTGAATTAAGCAGACCACTCTTACCCAGTCCAAAGATCAGGGCTTGATCCATCACCGTTATTTAGCTCACTGCCCCATCCCAGCTCAGAACCTGGCTATATGCAAATTAGTCTGTCCCTGGCCCAGTGCATCATGGGAACAGGGCAGACCAAACTACCAAGCCAATTCTTCACCAGAAAGGAGACAAGCTACCGGGGACCGGTTTCTGGCATTTCAGCCTCGTCGGCCCGGCTTGCTTGAATCCTGATGGAGCAGTGAGCAAGGGACTCATGTCTGAGTATACCCTGCCACACCTATAGTGGCCAAAAACGATTCAGAAAAGGGGGTGGTGATGAACAGAGTGTCTGAATTAAGCAGACCACTCTTACCCAGTCCAAAGATCAGGGCTTGATCCATCACCGTTATTTAGCTCACTGCCCCATCCCAGCTCAGAACCTGGCTATATGCAAATTAGTCTGTCCCTGGCCCAGTGCATCATGGGAACAGGGCAGACCAAACTACCAAGCCAATTCTTCACCAGAAAGGAGACAAGCTACCGGGGACCGGTTTCTGGCATTTCAGCCTCGTCGGCCCGGCTTGCTTGAATCCTGATGGAGCAGTGAGCAAGGGACTCATGTCTGAGTATACCCTGCCACACCTATAGTGGCCAAAAACGATTCAGAAAAGGGGGTGGTGATGAACAGAGTGTCTGAATTAAGCAGACCACTCTTACCCAGTCCAAAGATCAGGGCTTGATCCATCACCGTTATTTAGCTCACTGCCCCATCCCAGCTCAGAACCTGGCTATATGCAAATTAGTCTGTCCCTGGCCCAGACTAATTTGCATACAGCCAGGTTCTGAAACTGGGATGGTGCAATGAGCTAAAAAACGGTGTTGGATCTAGCCCTGATCTCTTGACTGGGTGAGAGTACTCTGCTTAATTCAGAGACTCGGTCCATCACCACCCCTTGTTGTAAATTATTTTGTCCACCCTAAGCGTGGAAGGGTATACTCAGATGTGAGTCCCTTGCTCATTGCACCATCAGGATTCAAGCAAGCCGGGCCGAAGATGCCTGAAATGGCAGAAACCGGTCCCCGGAAGCTTGTTTCCTTCCCAGTGTAAGAATTGGCTTTTGTAGTCTGGTCTGCCCTGTTCCCATGATGCACTGGGCCAGGGACAGACTAATTTGCATACAGCCAGGTTCTGAAACTGGGATGGTGCAATGAGCTAAAAAACGGTGTTGGATCTAGCCCTGATCTCTTGACTGGGTGAGAGTACTCTGCTTAATTCAGAGACTCGGTCCATCACCACCCCTTGTTGTAAATTACATAATTCCAGTGGGCCTGACCTTAGTACATCAGATTCTGTGCAAAGTATTTAATAAAAGTGAAAGTTTTTAAACAGGAACTGAGAAATGTTCCTGCCTCCCACACCCTTGTTAAGGCAATGCTATTAGTGAACCAAAAGGTAAGCCCGGGATCTTGTATACCCTATATGGGGCCTCGATTCTAATTATAGAAGCAATGCACTTTATAGGCTAATATATCAAACACAAGAGATGTTTTGCATAATGCAAGCCTGTAAACATGTGTTTGAAGGTGCGCTCATTTGCGAACATGAGCAAAAAGGAGGAACAGTTAAAAAGTATTTTTTCATTCTTTAATCCTTACGGTGTTTAAGCCGGAATGGTTCCTTCATGAGCAGCAGTGCGCCTGTGCTCATGACGGAACCATTCCGTCATGTGCATAGGCGCACTAAATCCCCCGGCTGCAAACAGCAGAGGGATTTCCTTTTTAAAGGCCTTGGGAGGTGGTGAAGAGCTTCCCCAACCTCCAGAGGCCAGTTTTTTATTTTCCATGTAATGACGATCGTGCGCATGGCACTCCGACATCATTACATTGAAAAATGAAAATGAAACATAGTTTCAGTTTCATTGTTTCAGTGCTCGAGGGGCTATCTCATCCCGAGCACCAGAACACTTGGGAGAGGTATCGTTGGAAAGGGGAGAATCTCCCCTTTTCAATTCTCTCCATTCCAATGGTACCCTTCCCTAATGGATACCTGCTTGGGGAATGCCCCAGGGGAGAGATCCCCAAGCAGGGATCCACCTACTAGCCAACTGGGAGGGGGAGTGGCACCTTGGGCCAGGGCCTGTGCTCCCCCAATTTTATTTTGCCATAACCAGTCTTTCTGCCACCCCCAGGGGGCAGATGGGGCAGTAGCCCCCAATCTGCCCACCCTGGAGGAGCAGAAAGCACCCTAGATGCCAGGGATTCTTTTTTTATAGGTCAGGGGTGGGTGCTGCCCAAAATTGGCATGCCAATGCCCCCACTCTTCCCCCCAAAAAAGGCAAAAGACTTTCTGCCCCCCCCCCCAGGAGGCAGATGGGGCAATAGCCCCTGATCTGCCCCCCGGGGGACAGAAAGCCCACTAGGCACCAGGGATTTTTTTTAATACATAGGGGTTGGGGCTGCCCAAAATAGGCATTCCAAAGCCCCCACCCCCAAAAAACTGCTAAAGTCTTTCTGCCCGCCCCCCTGAGGCAGATGGGGCAATCGCCCCTTATCTTAAGCCCACTAGGCACCAGGGATTTTTTTCAACGTTCGTGATGGGGGCTGGCTACAACGGGCATGCCAATGCCCCTACGTCCACCCAAAAAATGTCATAGACTTTCTGCTCCCTTCAGGAGGCAGATGAGGGCAGTAGCCCCTGATCTGCAACCCGGCGGAGCAAAAAGCCCTCTAGGCACTAGGGATTATTTTTATTCTGCGGTCAGTGGTGGGGCTGCCTAGAATAGGCATGCCAATACCATCCAAAAAATTGCCACAGTCTTTCTACCCCCACGGGAGGCAGATGGGGCAGTAGCCCCTCATCTGCCCACCCGGGGAGAAAGAAAGTCCACTAGGCACCAGGGATTTTTTTTTCAAAGATCGGGGTGGGGGCTACCCAGAACGACCATGTCAATGCCCCTACACGCCTCAAAAAATGACACAGACTTTCTGCCCCCCCAGGAGGCAGTTGGGGGAGAGCAGATGGCCCCCTAGGTACCAGGTATTATGCTGCCAATGCCCCCAATCCACCAAAAAAAATAGCCCCAGACTTTCTGTCCCCCTTGGGGACATATCAGGGCAATAGCCCCTTATCTCCCCCCCGGGCGGCAGAGGGCCACTAGGCACTGCCCTTTTTTTTAAGCAATGTGCCTAGCTGTTGATTTTGGGCCCTAGAGCAGCCAGCACCTAGGGAAACATAGCAAACCTGTACTTTTTTTAAAACTAGACACAAAGGGGAATCCAGGATAGGGTGACTTGTGTGCCTCTCACCAGATTCTGTTACCAAGAATCCCTTGCAAACCTCAAACATAGTACAAAAAATATCAATTTTCCTCACAATTCTGTGATGGAAAGTTCTGGAATCTAAGGAGAGCAGCAAACTTCCAACAATTCAGCATTCCCCAAAGTCTTTCGATAAAAATGGCACCACACTTGTGTGGGTAGACCTAGTACCCGCACAGGATTCTGGGTAGGAAAAGGTAGGGGAATCAACGCAAGGCATACCTCACTGGTCTACATGAGCCCCCTCGCGGCCATCGCATGCCAACACAACCTCAGCATAATCTCCTACGCCGACGACACCCAGCTGATCCTCTCCCTGACCAACGACCCCGCCACCGCCAGAGCCAGCCTACACGAAGGGATGAAAGAGGTAGCCGAGTGGATGACGACCAGCCGCCTGAAACTGAACTCGGACAAGACGGAGGTCCTCATCCTGGGCTCCTCACCCTCCGCCTGGGACGACTCCTGGTGACCTCCCGCCCTGGGCACCACACCCAAACCGACAGACCATGCACGCAACCTGGGCTTCATCCTGGACTCCTCCCTCTCCATGACCAGGCAAGTCAACAACGTCTCCTCGGCGTGCTTCAACATCCTACGCATGCTACGGAAGATCTTCTGGTGGATCCCCACCGAGACCAGGAAGACCGTCACCCAGGCCCTCGTCACTAGCCGACTGGACTACGGCAACGCCCTCTACGCCGGTACCACCGCCAAGCTCCAGAAGAGACTCCAGCGGATCCAGAACGCCTCAGCCAGACTCGTCCTCGACATCCCACGACACAGCCACATCTCCGGACATCTGAGAGACCTTCACTGGCTCCCCGTCAACAAAAGAATCACCTTCCGCCTCCTCACCCACGCACACAAAGCCCTACACGACCAAGACCCGAGCTACCTCAACAGCCGGATCAACTTCTACGCTCCCAAACGACACCTCCGATCAGCCAACCACGCCTTCGCCGCCGTCCCCCGCATCCGAAGAGCAACTACAGGAGGAAGGTCCTTCTCTTACCTGGCCGCCAAGACCTGGAACTCCCTCCCGACCGACCTGCGCCTGACCCAAGACCACCTCTCCTTCAGGAAGAAGCTGAAGACCTGGCTGTTCGAGCAGTAGCGGCACCCCCCCCCTCCCCCAAGCGCCTTGAGACCCTACGGGTATGTAGCGCGCTCTATAAGTGTCATTGATTGATTGATTGATTGACTGGATTCCCCAGTGTGTCTAGTTTTCAGAAATGTATGTGTTTGGTAGGTTTTCCTAAATGGCCAACGAGCCTGGGGCCAAAAACTCAGGTGCCCCCCTGCAAAACCAGGTTGTTTTGTGATAGGTCATTTTCATGTCTTCACAATAAGTTTTGGGCACCTGTCTGTCTCGGGCACTTGGCTGACTCACTCAAGTGAGGTACCATTTTTATCAGGAGACCTGGGGGAACGCTGGGTGGAAGGAAATTTGAGTCAGTCCGGTGATCCCACAACTTTCCCACTCAGACATTTGAGAAAAATTTGCTTTTTTCAGCTAAGTTTGCGGTTTGCAGGGGATTCTGGATAGGAAACTGTTGGGGGATCCATGGAAACCATACCTCCCTGGACTTACTAGGGTATCTAGTTTTCAGAAATGTCTGGGTTTAGTAGGTTTCCTTTGATGGCCGCCTAGCCCAGGACTGAAAATGCATGTGCTCCCCTTGCAAAACCAGGTCGTTTTCTGATAATTTTGATGTCTCCACAATATGTTTTAGGCCCTTGCCTGTCACACGTGCTTGGCCCACCCACAGAAGTGAGGTACCATTTTTATCAGGAGATCTGGGGAACGCTGGGTGGTAGGAAATTTGTGTCAGCCCGGTGATCCCACAACTTTCCCACACAGAAATGTGACAAAAATGTGATTTTTTTGCAGCTAAATTTGAGGTTTGCAGGGGATTCTGGGTAAATGAACCTGGTGAGAGCCATCACACAAGTCACCCCCTGCTTGCTTCCCCTCTGTGTCTAAATGTATAGGTTTGCTAGGTTTCCCTTGGTACTGGCAGAGCTAGGGTTCAAAATCCACAGCTACGCACTTTGTAAAAAAGGGTCATTTTTCACTGTAAAAATGTGGTGTGTCCACATTACGTTTTGGCCTGTTTCCTGTCACGGGCACTAGGCCTACCCACACAAGTGAGGGCCCATTTTTATGGAGGGACTTTCTGGAATGCGGGTTGGGTGGAATTTTGTGGATCAACATAGATTACAAAACTTCCCTAAATAAAAATAGGAGGAAAATGTGTTTTTGCGACAAAGTTTGAGGTTTGCAAAGGATTCTGGGAGACAGAACCTAGTGAGAGCCACACAAGTCACACCTCTCCTGGATTTCCCTGGGTGTCTAGCTTTAAAAAATGTATAGGTTTACTAGGTTTTCCTAGGTACCGGCAGAGCTAGGGTTCAAAATCTACAGCTAGGCACTTTGAAAAATTAGGTCAGTTTTCACTGTAAAAATGTGGTGTGTACACGTGTTGCGTTTTAGCCTGTTTCCTTTCGCACTACTAGGCCTACCCAGACAAATGAGGTACAATTTTTATCAAAGACTTTGGGAAATGCTGGGTGGATGAAGTTTTGTGGATCCACGTAGATTCCTGAACTTTCCATCACAGGAATGTGAGGAATTTTTTTTTATTTTTACAAAGTTTGAGGTTTGCAAGGGATTTTTGGTAACAGAACCTGGTGAGAGCCACTCGTCACCCCATCCTGGATTTCTCTGGGTATCTAGTTTTAAAAAATGTATAGGTTTGCTAGGTTTCCCTAGGTGCCGTCTGAGCTAGGGATCAAAATCCACAGGTAGGCACTTTGCAAAAAAAGGGTATGTTTTCACTGTAAAAATGTGGTGTGTCCACCTTGCGTTTTGGGTAATTTCCTGTCGCTGCCAGTAGGCCTACCCACACAAGTGAGGTACCATTCTTATCGGGGGACTTAGGGAACACAGAATTGTACAGCAACTGTTATTACCTATTGACTTTCTATGCATTTCTGCCTTCCAAATGTAAGACAATGTGTAAAAAGGAAGTCACTTTGAAAAATGTCCTATAATTCACATGCTAGTATGGGTACCCACAATTTTGGAGATGTAGAAATAGCTTCTGCTTCTAAACTTTATATTTTGTTCCCATTTCGGAACAACATAAGTCTCCTTCATACCTTTTTTTCACTCTATATTTTACCAAATTAATTGCTATATACCCGGTACACAATGAAAAACCATTGCAAAACGCAGCTCAGTTATTGGCTCTGGGTTCCTCGGGTTCTTGGTGAACCTACAAGTCCTATATATCCTCACAACCAAGAGGGTCCAGCGGATGTAGCGGTATACTTAGAATAAGTTACTGGTGAATACGTCATAAATGGCTGTTTTTTTTTAACTCATTTTCAATTTTTCTTATTTTCAACTGTTAGTTTCTATAAAAAAACTGGAAGGATCTATATGTAGCTTTCCAGGATCCAATATTGCTTTCACACCCATTTCTACCACTAACTGGAAGGCGTTTGAATGCACAAAAAGTAGCAAAAATAGGCAATGTCCCAGTAAAATGCCAAAACTGTGTAAACAATTTTGGTTTTCAGACAAAAGTCTGTCTGTCCCTGAAAGCTGGTAAATGCAGCACCACAAACCGTTTCTTGATACCATTTGCAGGGAAGAAAACAGACGCTTTCTTCTGCAGCACTATTTCCCCATTTTCCCCCAAAATTTAGCTGTATTTTGGTCAATTTTTGGGTCCCCTCCAAGGCAATCCACAAACCCTGGGTACCTTTAAAATTCCTATGATGTTGGAAGAAAAGGACGCAAATTTGGCGGA
Source organism: Lissotriton helveticus (assembly GCF_964261635.1). Taxonomy (NCBI): domain Eukaryota; kingdom Metazoa; phylum Chordata; class Amphibia; order Caudata; family Salamandridae; genus Lissotriton; species Lissotriton helveticus. Next base: position 1,209,334,576 of record NC_136059.1, read on the forward strand.
TACCTTATATGGACAAAAGGTTACAGGGGCCTAAGCGCGAACTACCCCAAATAGCATATACCCTGCACACCTTTAAAACGCAGTCAGTACCCTGCGTGTGATGTTGACATGTGTTACTTTAGCGAGCATGTCGTTACAACGACTTGCTTTAGGGGGCACTGGATTCTTGAATAGTATAAATTACTATTCCAACTCAAGTCTACGCAACAGTAGGGAAGGTGTTGGACTTAAAAATCCAACACCAGTCCAGCAACGCACCCCCTATATCAAGTAATTGAAACGACTTGCGTGCTAAAGTAGCACATGGTAATGTCGCTTGCAGGGTATCAACCTCGTTGGAAAGGCTGGTCATTGTAAAGACTGCAGGCTAAATGATGTTTCCCCTGTAATAAGCAAGGCTGCGCGTACACACACCCAGCCTGCAGGGAAAATAGCTTACAACACTGGTAAGTGTTGAAATACTACTTTCCAATACTGTCAATGATTTGACCGGAACACCATAGAACCACGCGAGAAGGAAGTTTTATTGGAAACTGGTGAATCAGGAGAAGTGTCGGAGGAAGTGAATTCAGGAAGAAACTTTGTTGAAGAAAGTAAATTCAGGAAGAAACTTTTAATGCTCTCAGGATGCGTCATTTATAAACTTTCCACACATTGGCTGGATTGCTGTTTATGTTTACATTTTCTTTATTACATTTTTGCACAACCAACAAAAATGACATCAGCAAGATGAAGTGTGCATCCTGATATCCCACCATGTGGGGGAAGCAGTAGAATTAGTAACTAAACAACCCCAACATCATTCCCCCACCTCAGAAAACCCACCCCTCTCATAACTGCGATATGAGATGGGCATTGTCAGTTGTAGAAAGCAGCCACTTTTCAAATGCGGTTAGGCGACGCTGAGCTAGTGAGTAGACCTCAGGGTGCATGACCCAGTGCAGTATCTGTTGATAATGAAATGGTTCGGAATCTGGGACTCCCCGCTCACTACGGAAATCCTCAAAAGAGAGCAGGCTCTCTTCGTCGAGAAGTGTCCGATCGATCCACACCAAATTACCAAGGTGTCTATGTCTATTACTATGTCCGCCGTGTAAAAGCCTTTATGTCCATCCCTGGGGGGAATCTTTTTGGGCGACAATGGGTGTCAGGGGGGACTGAAAGGTAGTGAGGTTCCTTTTGACTGTTATTTTGTCCCAACCTTTAAGAGGAACTCGTGTTATGCACGAGAGATAGAGATTCTTAGGTCTAGCTGCCTTTGTCAGGAAAGGTAACTGCCATAATGACCGCCCTGCTAGTGCCCTGTCTATGAAAAGTCAATGCTTTTCGGACTCCCGGCGTGACCATTCCACGAAGGTCTTAATCTGGGCCGCCCATAGCAATCCTGGAGGTTTGGGATCAACCAGGGACCCCTCCCCCGGAGGCCTGTAACCAAAGTTTTGCTGCATTCTGGGCCTCGTGCCCACCCAGATAAAGGATTCTGGTTCTTGCTGAAGTGTGAGCAGCATGCCCTGGGGAGGTTCCAGAGGGAGGGTCGGGAATAGGAATAGGATCTTTGGCAGTAGAGACATTTTGATGGACGCTATATGGCCAAGCCAAGACAGAGCATGTGGTCTCCACGGGCTTAAGTCTTCCCTGACATGTGGAATCAGAGCTGTGTAATTTAGCGTAATGGTGTCATTTATTGACGCTGAAAGTTGTATCCCCAAGTAGGGAATCGCCACTGTAGCCCATTGTATAGGAAGTGTCCTTCTTAGAGAGCTAAGTGCAGAAGGTTTCAAGGTAAGATTTAGAGCCTGTGATTTGTGAGCATTTATTTTGAATCCTGTGGCTTGGGAGAAGGGTTCCATTTCCGACTGTACAGCCGGGACAGAGATCTGGGGGTCCTCCAATGACACTATTACGTCGTCCGCATACAGAATGCCAGAGACGAGCGGGTTGTCTTGTATAATTTGAGCCAGTGGATCCATATATAGGGCAAAAAGCAAGGGGGAGAGGAGGCAGCTCTGACGGGTCCCCCTCTGTGTAAGAAACGGAGGGGAGGTGTATCCATTTACAGGAACAGTGGCTACAGGGTTAGTATACTCACTGATGACCCAGGCGACGACCCTCTCTGTGAGACCATGCATTGCTCTTTATAGGAACTTACCATCGTGGATGACAGTTGCTGCTTGGAAACTTAGTCAGGGTTTGCTTCCTTGTAGATATGAGATGGAGGAAGGTGACATAGCCTAGCGACTCTGCACCATACGTCACAATACAGATTCAGCTGTCAAAGCAGCACTGTTCTCTGAGGGTTGCACAAGGAGTTGTGCAAGCAGGCTGTCTAATGCATGGCACCCACCCCAGCAGGAGACTAATTCTGAAGCGGCGCACTTGTAAGCAGGCAGTCTAGTGCGCAGTGCGCAACCTCGCAGGAGGCTAATTTTGAAGCAACGCACTTGCCTGAGACTGAGAGTCACGCAATTATTATAACAGCTGACTTTCATGGGAACGGCGTGCATGCCAGTGGGAGGTGGAATTCAGGTGTCCGGTCATTTTCAAATATTATCATTTACTTAACGTGCACCATTAAATGTGCATTAGCAAATCAGACCAGAGAAATGTTGATGGAGGCAGGTCTCAATGGTAATTGTTTTCTTCACTATGCATCTTTTAAAACAAATATATTTTTATTAACAGTTTTCAAATGTACTCACATTACATTATGATATGCATAACTACGCAACAGTGGTACAAGTATGCAATTAGTGGGCATACTGTTTTCATATGGCAGGAACATTGGGGATGTTAGTCCATCTGTCGTGGCTGCAATGTGAGTTCGAGAAGGAACTGGGGAAGATAAACTAAGGACCGTGTGAGGGAAGGGGGGGGGGCGAGGGGGGAGACCTAGTCGCGGAATGAGGATCGTGGAGGATGTTCGGGCCGCATCAGCTACAATCTGTCAGGGGAGTTTCACATTGTTCATAGAGGCTATCCGATAGAGAGCGCTATCAGGCACAGCAGGAAGAGCATCGTACAACAGTGTGCCCATACCTTCACTATGCATCTTTAAAGCAATTATGCTAAGTATTTTGGGCTTATAGAGAAATCTTCAAGATCCTGATTACATGAGGGTGCTCAGTGAACTAGTCCCACAGAGGTAAAGAAGGGATACTGTCAATTCCTGCATTCCAAGTGTGTTAGTAAACTAGAGGTTTGGGTGAAGAAGATACACGTTATTTTGGGAATTATCCTTACCTTATTACTTCCAGCTGTCATTAGCTCTCAAAATTATTTATTGCTACCTCCCCAAACATTTTAGACACCGGGGGTGAACCATGTATGAAATGGCCAGATTTGAAGCCTTTTTTTTAAACTATTTGTACACTATTGACAAAGATGGAAAAACGGCCCCGGAACAGAAAAGGCACATTTTTGTACAGTCAGTGGGGTGTATGGGTTTGAAAGGAATTGTACAAATGGAAACATATTCAAGGTGGTGGGAATTTCAATGTTTTTGATAAGGACATTTGTAGGAAAGTAGGATTTGCTTTTTATGGTTACCCCTACTTTTTGCTAAATGTAATAATATTTTTGACTAGTCTGACTGGGATCCTGTAATCAGGACCCCAGTCTATTTGCTTTCTCCTTAAACTGTTATACCATGTACCTCGGTAAACTCCAGATTGGATACTGGGGTACCCCTGTCAGTTCCTAGTATATGGTACACATGTACCCAGGGTATAGGTACCCCAGAGGCCTCCCATGGGCTGAAGCATGTATTATGCCACCCATGAGAGGCCATGCAAAATAAAACTACAGGCCAGCCATTGCAGCCAGTGTAAGTTGGTGAATGCACCACTTACTTAAGATATAGGTTTACTATATCTAAGGAGCACTTCACTTAAAACCTATAAGCTACCCCTATAGCAGGCCTTTACAATCCCGAAGGCAGGGTGCTTGGTTCTAAGTGAGAGGGTGCCACTACATGAGCAGGACACCCCTGCAGCCTACAACTCCCTGGTTGTCAGTGAAGCAGCCATATATGACATATAGAGTGGCATTACGCGACCGCGTGATGAACAACGTGAGAGGTATGATTCTACCCCTAAGAAGCGAGCTTCATGGGTCCCTGGTGTTCCCGGTACCAGCCTTCTAGTCCCGGACAGCACAAAAGTATTGCTGCCGACCAGAGAGACATTTTTGCCCTCCTGCTGCTGAGCCAAGCTCGCGCAGGGGAAGGCAGGACAATAGGCATCCTGTCACAGGGAGTTGTGACCACCTCCCAGACAGGATTTAGTGTATTAGGGCTAGGTGGGTTTGCTTGCCAGCGGCTGAAAGTCTGCATGAGGGGCACATTTGGTGTTCCTGTGCATAGTCCAGTTCAAACCAGGCCAGGGAGCCATTGGCTCCCGCTTTGGTGTGAAACTGGACAAAGGACATAGGAGTAACCTCCCCCTGTCCAGACCTTCCCTGGGAGGCCCCCTGAATCTTTCCAACCCTCTTCTATGGGTACATAAGGGCTTACCTGGCTGTAGGTCATTATATTCAATGTGGACAAGATTCTGAACAAAAAACCACTTCACTTTGACCGTCTGGACACACTGGACTTAGTTTGGGCCCGACTTCGTCTTCCTCTCAGTCTGTAGCATTGTTTGTGCCCGTGCACCATACAGGATCCGTGTAGGACCTGTGGAGCATCAAGGACAACCGAAGATAATCTCTCTTGGAGTGCAGGAGTCACTCCCCTGCATTTACAGGCACCTCAACACTTCTGCTGATCCCGAGCTCCTACGGCCTCAGAAGGGTCCAGCAACACAGGAGGTGGGTTTTTACGTTCCTCGAGGCCGAGCTGCCCTCTTACCAAGTTTGAGGCCAGTGTCCCTCGTGGGGGCTGCAATACTCGAACCCCTGTGCACCGCGTGTGTTTGCAAGTGCATGTTGGCAATTCCTGAACAAGTGCATTGTGCTCTGAGTAGCCCCAACCTCTGGCACCATTTCCTACCAAGAACTTTGACCTCCTTGCACTGAGTGCTACTTGGGCTGTTAGTTGGTGAAATTGCTCGAGGTCCTCTGGCAACTCATCTGCCTCCGGCTTGTGGGTCCAATTGAGGGTCAACTTTGCTTTTCATGGGCTCCCCTGGTTGCTTAAGGCTCGCCCTGACTTTCCTGTGTGTGGTTAGTGTCCTGGGCCTTGCTGGTCCGAATCGTACTGTTGTGTCGATTTAGATACCGTATATAGGTTTTCCGATTTATGCCCTTATATAGGCATAGAAATCCAACCCTTATTTAGGCATTATCCATGCTAACCAAATACAGGCATGGTCACCTACATCCGTCTAACCACGTCATAATGAGTTCTTGGAAAACCCGACTCTTAAGCCTTTAGGACTTCCCCTTGCTTGGATTATTGATTTCTCCAAGAACTCATTTATTATGCATCAAAATCTATTCCTTAGGGGTTCATTCATGGCGTTCCTCTGCCCGAATTCTACGTCAATACTGGCATTCCTAAATACCTTCAAGGTAGAAATATACCTTTTCTTGCTATGACAAACCATGGTAGGGTACAGCTCGGCTGCATATTTGCACGGCGGGGTTTGCCACGGCAAGTTCATAAGGAAGCCGCGTCCCCGACTGACGCACTGTTCAGACGCTGTCATCCTCCTCGCAGAGAATCCAGCTCCAGTGTTTTTGACTCCCCTAGCGGGGTGTTAGAGTTCGAGACCCGGAAATAGATTCCAACCTCTCTCATTCTAAGGTATGGAGCAGACTAGAACCTAGAGCAACCTTTTGGCAACTCTTGGCAAAACCAAACTATAGCTAAAACTAGACTATAGCTAAAACAGCACCTACTTCTTACCTCATACTCCACTTAGGTTAGGTAAACTGGGGTAGAACTAGCTAGAAGCACCAGATGAGTATTTATATTTTAGCCTGTGTTATTTATGTATGTATTTGTATGAATATATGTCATAGCTACAAGCCATGCTATTGCAGTATTTTTTTATCTTACTGCTAACGCTGTACGTATTATACTTCGCATTCTATCTTATGATTGTAGCAGCTCATAACTCTTGCATGAGAAATAAGACTGTTCAATAAACCCTTTTCATTGAAACGCCCGTCTATCTATTTCTGTGTAAACTCTGTACAAACGAAGCATGTACAAATGACTGGGTGAAACTGTTATCTATTCATCAACAGAGGAGAGTTTAGAGTTTCAGGGCTTGTTAAACTGTCTACCTTTAGTCGACTGACCTCCCTACTTTCTCTCTGTACTTGCCCTAATGCTTGGTCATGAGTTCGTGTAGTCGGCAGGCTCTCTGCGTCCGTTACCAAACCTGAGTTCAGGGGTAGCTGCGCTGAATCGTTCCGACCGCCTCCCTGCTTCAGCTCCGTCCCGCTGACTCTGCCACTCGTGCCCCGGAACAGGAAGCCAATCCTCTGGAACGCCCTACGGCAGCTCCGTGTAGCTCTCCGCGCTACCGTCCAGGCTCCATTGTACGGTGGTGACTGCTGTGAGGATTGGGGTTTGAAAGGTACGTTCTGGTTCTGGTTCCACGGGTTTCCGCTCACCATATCGTGCTGCTAGTTTGAGGGTAATTTAGGGTTTAAACTCGCCCGTTTAAGGAAACTCTTGTAGCTGGAGAGAGCTTTTATCAGCATTCTTCGTTTTTGTAAGTTTTTGTAAGTTTACTTTTTCCGTGCCATTTCACTCTATACTCCCCCCCATGCCTTGATGGAACCGAGTACCGAGTAGATAAGGAACAAAAAGCTGTTTAAGGTCCGTAGAAAAGTGTATCTATTTACTCCGTTGTGGCTGGTGAGTCAGAGCTCCCGACTGAGCGTTTCAGCTGGCCGCCATCTTCCTCTCCTCTCCTCTTTGACTGTCTTCCTCTCCTCCTTGACTGTCTTAGACAGTTTAACAAGCCCTGAAACTCTAAACTCTCCTCTGTTGATGAATAAGGAGAGGGAGTCTCCTCTGCCCTATGAAGAGAAAACTGGAGAGAAAACAGAATTGCCCTTAAAAATACCGACAAACAGCGAGCAGAGGCAGCCTAAGGAATCGGGAAAGCTGGAAATTCTTACTGAAGCGAAAATACAGGCACATGGAGAAGTGAGTAGTCTCGAAAAAATAACACCGGACTTAATTACAAGCTGTGTTCAACACACTATCATTGAACAAAAGGGAACTGCAGAAAGCAAAGGGGGGAGTGATAATCAAATGCAAGCAGGGGCACCTTTATACAATACAAGATCTAGAAAAATAGGAAAGGGAGCAGAAACAGAAGCTTTAACTGAGGCAAAAAAGGACAAAGAGCTGGGAGGTGGGGGAAAATCCTCCTATTGTCTAAGAAATCGTCAACTAGCTCAACAGCTTGTCCCACTGAAAAAGAGCGTGATCCCAAGAAGCACTAAAAGAAAGCAGAGAGTGTCCCCCAACTTAGTAGAACTGTCAGAAAACATAAAATTAAGATCGACGAAACTGAAGCCACAAGGATCGCTCACCGCAAAACAAAAATTTAAAGTTACCCCCTCCCTACGGTCCTATTTTAAGGTTCAGCAATCAGTACAAGTAAGAGGAGGTCATTTCTCTATCCAGAACGAGACCACTGTTCCATCTTCAAGCACTGGTGATTGCTCAGCGAAAACCCTCACGTCTGAGGGGAAATTAGAAGACTTAAAAACTAGGGGGCCGTCAGAGATAATTAGGGGCGAAATGTCAACGGAACTCACTATTCCGCCAAATATAGCTCCTAGCACTAGCACCAGCACTATACCACTAATGGAGATGAACGGAGACTTTTCGGTATCATCGCAAATAGAATCTCCAGAGAGAACTATAGAACAAGCAACCAACGACCCCTTAGTAGTAAATCAAACCGAAAAAGTCATGGAGATGTTCGTGGAAAAAATAATGGGTGAAATGAGAGAAAAAGTTTTAGTCTCCGAGGGGAATCAGAACAAGATACGTTAGGTCTGTGAAGGCTTGGACCAAAAGCTTTACGACTTGGGGGAGAGAGTTACCGCAGTAGAAGCGGCAGTTGAAACTCTTAGTAAAAAGGTGAGCATAAATCAAAAAGAGATCAGGTACCTGAAAGACAGTGAAAGATCGGTTAAAGAGAAACTGGAATCATTGGAAAACCAAGGAAGGAAGAACAATCTTAGAGTATTAAATGTACCGGAAAATCTCGAGGGTTCAGATATAAAATCATTTATTGTTTCACTTTTCGAAGAATTCTTTCCGTGGACGAAAGGCTGCAACCTGATGGAGGACATTCAAAGGGTCCACAGGGATCCTTTCAGGAAAAGTAAAGAAAGGAAAACCCCAAGAAAAATATTAGTTAACTTCAAGACTTACACCCTTAAAGAGAAAATATTAAGCGAGGGCCTAAAAGGTGGAACACAAAACAAGGATAACTGGTCTTTCAAAATTCGCTCGGACATATGTAAAGCCACAAAAGACAGACAGTGGGAATTGGGGCAACATATGCAAGAGCTAAAATCTCTCGGGCTAATGTCCAGATGAAATTCCGTGCAGCGCTAAGAATCATGTGGGGCAATAAAATGCACAACATAAGGGAGCCCCAGGAGGTAGAGGATCTTATAAATCAGATAAAGGACCAGATCCTAAGGGAGAAAACTAACTAGAGAAGGAATCTTTTCTCAAATCTTAAAGGATCAGCTTAATCAAAGAAGGAAAGTGATCTTTCAAATAAAATAGTTAAGTAAGTAAACTGGTGAAATCGGAGCTCGAAGCGGATGGAAATACCACCCAAAAGAAAAAGGGAGGCTTCATCAGGGTGGGAAAAGCAATTCCTCACAAATAGTTTATAATATAAGATATGTTAAAACACGGGTGAGGAGCAAAATAGGGAAAAGAAACAGAAAAAATGTCCTCATAAAACAAAAAAAGGAGTTAAAAGGGTGTCTATTAGACTACATAAAAAATGTCGTAGCATAACCCAGAACTCAGCAATTTTCAAGAAGAAATGGCGGGGAGAAAAAATAATAAACGTCCTCTCATGGAACGCTAACGAACTTAGAACACCTAATAGAAGAAGAAAAATCTTGGAATATTTAAAGGAAACGGAGAGTGAGATTATCATACTCCAAGAAACTCACCTTGTAAGCACCGAGTGGGATCGAATTATAAAAAAATGAAAATGGGTGTATTCTTGTATATATACCACGCAAGAATGTAACGTGAAGGGGGTAGCAATCATCTTAAAAAAATCCCTAAAAGCAAAAGTTGAAAGTAAGGCAGTAGATAGTAAAGGAAGATGGGCGGTAGCGAAAATAAGGATAGATGACAATATACTCACTATAGTTGGATACTATGGCCCAAACTTAGATGACTCAAACCCCCTTCAAAATCTATACTCGGAACTTCTATCAACCTCTGCCCCCATAATAATAGGAGGAGATTATAATATTATACTCGATCCAAAAGTAGATAGATCACCTCCTAATAACCAACTGAATCTACCTAAAATGAGGGAATGGCTAAGAATCTACAAAAAAGACCTAGATCTAGAAGATATGTGGCTACAAAAAGAGAGAAAACGTATCCCTTTACTTTCCACAACAAGAAATTAGGCCATAAATGAAGAATAGATTTCGTTCTTTTAACTAGGTCTCTTCAAAATAATATCAAATGTATCGAACACCTCCCCGCACATCTATCTGACCACTCGGCGGTAAAACTAACTCTCCTTCTGCCCAAAGATATAACTCCTCCTAGATGGACAGTAGACCGATCCCTATTCAACAATTCACAAAATGTTAACCAGCTAGAAATTGCCTCAGCACACTACTTTGAGGATAACGCAATTGGCACCTCGAAGCAAACTAATTGGGATGCTTATAAGGCCATGGTAAGGGGAAAGTTACTTAGTCTAGGGGCACACAAAACAAGAATAAAGAAACTAGAAATCAAAAGAATGGAATTAGACATTAAAACTGTGGAGATACAACTAGAGAATGGAATCTACTCAGAGCCAAAGGAAGAGTTAGAGAAAAAACACCGAAATTCTAAAGAAACCCTAGCAAACTATTTGGAAAACACAGTGAGAGAAAAATGGGAAAATAGTAAATTAGCCAGCTATGAATATGGGGAAGGATGCGGAAAACTGCTTGCATGGAGAATAAAAACTGAGCAGTCTAGGAATAATATACCATGCATCCAGATCCCAGACCAACTATCACAAACCTCTGAAGAGGCAGGAATTCTCAAAGTTCTTCTCGGGTATATACAAAGAAGACATAAATCCAACTAAAGAACAAATCAAGAATTATCTTGAGGCTATCTCCCTCCCAAAACTAACAGAAGAGGAAATGATAGAAATAAATCATGAGATTACGCCTGAGGAAGTTAGAGCAGTTATAAGCAACCTAAAAAGAGGAAAAGCTGCTGGCCCGATGCTCTCTCAAACGAGTTCTATATAGCGTTAAAAGAATCCCTAGTTGAAAAATTAACAGATCTAATGAATAATGTATATCTGGACCATGAGAAAATCCCTGATACCTGGAATGATATGACAATTAGCATTATCCTAAAACCTGGAAAAAATCCAAAACTGTGTGAGTCATACAGACCAATATCGTTACTTAACTGTGACTATAAAATTTTCATGCAAGTCATAGCAAAAAGATTATCTTAGGTAATGCCAAGACTGATTAATTTAGACCAAAAGGGTTTTATAAAAGGGCGGCAAATCCATGAGATCATCCATGAGCTATTTGCAGCAATAGATGTAGCCACCTGCGAAAAACTTCCCTTTACTATAATCACTTACGACGCTGCCAAAGCGTTCGATAGAGTTAACTGGGCCTTTCTAAATGAAATCATTGGAAAATATAACCTGGGGGAAAGTGTTGCCCATATGGTAAAGGAAGTATACAAGAATCCAAGGGCTAAAATAATAGTTAATGGGAGTCTGACTAGCAACATCGAGATACAACGCGGTACAAGGCAAGGTTGTCCGCTGTCGCCGCTACTTTTTAATCTTTACATCGAACCACTGGCCTCTTTGATTAGAAATCATCCATTAATTCTTCCTTTTAAACATCAAAATTGGTCAAAGAAAGTAGCACTATATGCGGACGACCTAATGGTATTTAATACTAACTATGAAAAGGCGTACCAAGCATTGGAAGACACGATGAACAACTTTGGTAAAGTTTCAGGTTACTTGACAAATAAAGGAAAGACCGAGGCAATGAGCTGGAACATTAATCCAAACACACCATATAGTAGGGATGAAATAAAATATCTAGGAATCACTTTGGTAAAAGAAATCGAGAAAGTCCCGCAGTTAAACCTGATGATAATCGCCAAAGAAATGAGAAGACTTCTTAAAACATTGACGGGACTGCCATTAACTTTTTTGGGAAGATCCAACGTAATAAAAATGACTATTATTCCAAAGTTCACTTACCTTTTTAATACAATACCATTGGACTTTAAAAAAGAACCCTTAAAAAAGATCCAAGGCGAAATAGCTAGCTTTATCTGGGCATCAAAAGGAACGAGAATAGCCTGGAGTAAGCTTAGGAGGAGGAAAGACCAAGGCGGAATAGCTAGCCCTGATTTATTTGAGTATTACAGGTCATTCCAATTTAAGAACTTTAGACTACTACTGAGGAAGCACCAATATTACCCAAGTTTCCTGCAAAATATGAAAGAACGAACAGACCATTTTCTATTCAAGTTTGGCCATCCAACATTTAAAAAAAAAAAAAAACTGAAGATTTTACACAATGCGGCTAGACTTTGGTTCCAAATCAGAAGCACAGTAAATATACCATATTATAGTACAAAAGCACCAATATGGGATTCCCCAGGGACACCGGAATGTTTAAAAGACTTGTTAGCGGTACCACTCAAAACAGTAGGAATAGAAAAATGGGGCCAATTGTTAAAGGAAAAAGAGATAATCTCATGGGATTTGCTATATGAATTTACAGATGGCAAGATGTCAAAGTTTAAATATTACCAACTAACTAACTGGGCTAAATCTCTACAGGAGAAAAACAACCGTAACGAGAACTTTGAAAGGGAAATGATAAAAATAACACCAATAAGAAAAGAAATATCAAAATGGTACTGGGCACTCATTGAATCCGGAGAGGAACAATTTCTGGTTCCGGAAAAAACTTGGAGGAAAGATATACCTGACCAGGAATTAGACCTACAACTTGTATGGCAAAACTCTATGGAAAAATGTTGGTCCTGTATAAAATCAGCTTCACTAAAGAGGAACCACCTGTACACAATCCACCGAGCGTATTGGACTCCAAAAAGACTGTCCAAATTTAAAGGAACCAACGTTAAGTCCTGCCCTAAGTGTGGAGAAGCTAAAGCGGATGACATTCATATGTTCCAAAAATGTCCCGCAATAACCAACTATTGGCTGGAGATTGGTAAGACACTGAATATGGTATTGGGAACCCACATAACTGTAAGTACTTCTCTTATTATTTTTGGGATACACAATAATATAGACGCTGGTATAAATAATCTAAGTAAAAAACAGGAAAGTTTACTTTTCGTCCTGATACTGCTAGCGCGGAGAGAAATCTGCATTAACTGGGTTAAACCAGTTCCACCAAGTCATACAAACTGGCTAAACTATATAATAAAAATCAATAACCTTGATAGAAAAGGTAAATACTCGAAGAGGATAAACTTCTGGGAAATTTGGGAACAGTACTTTCAAATAAATCATTAATCTCCTAATGGGATAGGGACAAATAAAATCCAATGATTAAGGCGATAACAATAATTCTAGGCAGGAATCACCACTGCCGAGTAGCCAAATTGGCTAGCTCCCCCACTAAACCATGGAATTATTGAAAACAATAAAGGGTAAATGGAGATAATCTGATGGACCATAACATCGAAAGGGATACTCCCCAAAAAACATCTGAAAATGATGGGGCAGTGAAGGCAAAGGAAAAAACGAAAGGCCATCAGACTCCCGAAACCTCCTTATCTATATAATCGCAAAATGAGGAAAAAAAAAAAGAAACTGTTATCTATTGTTTCCACGATTCTGAGAAGTGTTCCGATTCTAAGGGAACCAAAGTTGTCATGTTTATGCGGTTGTCTGAAACTAATCCCTTCTTGTTCATTCGAGAAGTTTCTAGTGACCTCTGAGTTAGCTGCCACACACAAGTATTTAAGTTTAATGTACTCGACAGAGACATACAGACCTCAGCCCTATGTCAAAACTATAATGTATATTATTCCAAAGCGCAGAGCCTATCAGGGATATAGGAACTACACTACATGGCACCCAATGGTTTGGAAAGGCACTAATTTAACGCTAGATACTGAGGTAACTCAATCGTGCTTTTCTCAGAGACCCTCTACTCATAATATTCCATAAGACGTCTGGAGTGGGTATGGATAATATCCGCCATAGCTGAGAAGGATGGAAATTCTATGTATTAGCTGTTTGGTTTGTTCAACGTTGAAGGGTACAGGGTTCCAATATCTTTGTTCCCTTGAAACTTGCTCTGCATTTTTCATTAAACAATGTCAGTTAGTGACAAAAACACCGAAAGTGGTGGAGCTACAGGCGACAACGCCGCACCAGCTTTTAACTTTACAGATTTTGATGAAACCGATGAGAATGCTATAATCATTCCTCTTAATTTACGGAGAGCAATCACTCTAAAACTTATAAGACATGGTCTAACACCAAGAGGTGGGAGAGCAATTTTTGTGATAGAGGCACCTAATTCTCACCAGACAGAGATATTCTACTCATGGATAGTATTCTCTGAATCACATCCAGTAACTACAATGTTTTACTTCTACAAAGAAGATGATCCACCAAATCAAATCAAATCAAATCAGGGACATTTGTATAGCGCAACACATCACTCAAGAGTCTCATGGCGCTTGCAGACGGGACTGATTAGACATTGGCTTAATTATCAAATAACCATGACTACAGCTGTTTACTGAAACGGTTATGATCTGGAATGATACATAGGTCAGCAGGGATTGTATTCCACGATGCCGGGGCGAGGGAGGAGAAAGATCTTCCTCCTTTTCTGGCTGTGCGACTTCTCAGGGGAGTAAGCAATGATGCATTTCATGATCTGAGCACCCGGCTAGGCTGGTACCAGTGTACTTTTTTGGACCAGTATTTTGGCCCCCTTCCATACATGTGCTTATGTATCAGGCAGTGGATCTTAAAAAGAATTTGCTTCTTTACTGGAAGCCAGTGTAGTGATCTTAGACAAGGAACAGAGGAGGTTCTGGGCGGAAGATCGAGAACCAGCCTGGCTGCCATGTTTTGCAAAATTTGGAGTCTTTTCAACAGGTTTTCATTGATTGAGAACAGTAGAGCATTTCCATAGTCCATTCAGTTTAATATTAATCCCTGTACTAGTGGTTTCCTGGCCTCAATAGGGATCCATTTGAAAACCTTTCGTAGGCTACGCATCACTCCAAAGCAAGTGCCGGTAATGTGGTTGATCTGACTATTCATAGACAATTGATTGTCCATGTAAACGCCTAGATTTCGTACTGTTGGTTTGGGGGTTGGGCAGGGGCCGAGATTGGATGGCCACCAGTCATGAGACCAGTGCTCCTGGGCCTTACCAAAATGCATGATCTCAGACTTTCCTCCATTCAATTGGAGGCAGTTGGAACGCATCCACCTGTCAATGTGAGACATGCATTGTTTAAAACACTGCTTTGTTTCTGCAGGGTCTGGGCCAATGGTGACCAGAATCTGTGTGCCATCCGCGTAGGATATGACATCAAAACCGTAGAATCTGATCACCTTGGCCAGTGGCGTCATGTACAGATTGAAGAGAGTCGGGCTCAAAATAGGACCCTGTGGCTACCCCAACGAAACTGGTCTCTCACCTGAAACATTTTTGCCCATTTGGACTGCGGTTACTCGGTCCGCTAAATAGCTCTTGAACCACTTAAGGGCGTTCCCCCTGACACCAATCTCCCATAGTCAATGTTCTAAAATGCTATCGGAGATGGTGTCAAAGGCGGCAGGCAGGACGAGAAAGGCTGACTGGTGTTTGTCCAAAGCCAGCCTGATGTTATCCATTACTTCGACCAAAGCTGTCTCTGTACTGTGTGCCGCCCTGTAACCAGACTGTGAAGGGTCAAGTAGCCTGTGGCTCTCGAGGTGGGCAACTAGCTGTTGGTTTATGAGAGAAATGGGCGAATTTTGCGAATTCACAATCCACGAAATTGCGTATTTACGGATTCACAATCCGCAAAATTCGCGAACTCTCGCGAATTTTGCGGATTTTTTTTGTGTTCGCAAGTGTTTCTGCCATTTCGCAAGGGTTTTTTACCAGTTCGCAAACGCGAACTTACTTGTCGGGTAGCAATGGTCGTGACCATGTTGTTTCTACATCTGGTTCATCACAGCACCCTCTGTTTCACCACTGCCACCCTCTGGCTCACCCATGCCACCCTCTGGTTCATCACTGTAGTGATGGGGGGAAAAGCACACCTGCCCTGCCTCAACTGACATGAA
The DNA here is from genome assembly GCF_964261635.1 of Lissotriton helveticus. NCBI lineage: Eukaryota > Metazoa > Chordata > Amphibia > Caudata > Salamandridae > Lissotriton > Lissotriton helveticus. The sequence continues at coordinate 1,209,350,085 of NC_136059.1, forward strand.
TTAATTTGGGGCTGATGAATGTGTCACTGAATTTGAGCTGACACCTGCTTCCTTAGCTGTAAGTGCTTCCTCATTAATGATGAGCTTGAACTTTTGCACCTGCTAAGTGCTTTCAGTTTTGTAAAAATTCGTTAGCACACCTGCCCTGCCTCAACTGACATTAATGAATTAGGGGCTGATTAATGTGTCACTGAATTTGAACTTCCAGTCTGGCACCTGCTTCCTTATCTGTAATTGCTTTCTGTTGCAGTGTAATTTTTTTTAACAGGACCTTTGTGGCATACTTGTAGCTATTCTCTGAGCCTGCTGTGAGGGTCAGAGCAGGGTCATAGAATAGTTGCAAGTAGGCAACTGAACTCTGGAGGGGCCCCTCAGGAAGCACTATAGGGAATGGTTACTAATGATAAGATTGAAAAAAAATAGTTTTTCTGCAATATCGCGCGATTCGCGGGGCGCGAATTCGCACGAGATCGAATTCGGAAGCCGCAAATTCGTGCGAATATACGATTTGTTTTTTTTGCGGCGTGTTAGTTCGCGTGATTTTTTGCGTTTTCGCAAGCCGCTTGTAGCGCAAAGTTGCAAAGTTACCCTAGCGGTCGTACATGGGCGTGGCCATCTTGTTTGCGTGACGTATTTCCGTTTCCGGACGCTATGTGTAATCTCGCAAAGTGTGCGGCTCGCTAGTACAAGTTTGCGTGTGATCGCGAGGGAAATCTCGCGCGAACTTACCCACGCGGTCGTGAATGGGCGCGGCCATCTTGTTTTTCATTCATTGCTATGGTTCTGGGCATGCTTTCTGTATCCTCTGTCAATCTCTGCCATCCTTTGCTTGTTTGAAGTTTTTTTTAATCTATTTTACTTATTATCTATCCCTCTATTTTTCTAGCTCTATATTTTTGTGTTTTCTGCTACTTTTGGTTAATTTTAAACTACTTTTTTAAACTCTTTTCTTTTCTTCTTCCCTATTCTATTTCTTCTTTATTATTTACCTTCCTTTCTGCCCAGACTATGGTAAAGGGAGCCGGGAAGCAGCCCGAGAAGGGGAAGGGTCCCGCACCCCATGCCCGGCTCCCGTGCGGGCGTTTGAGGGGGGAGCTAGTGATGCCACGGGAGATTTTTAGCGCAGAGGAGGTGGCCGCACTAGTGTTTTATGTCCAACGCCGCCTCCCCAGGACCATCATGGCAGGCGGCAAGATCGCAAGCGGCTACGGGCTCCGGGAGCGCCGGAAGCGGTGGGAGAAAGTGTGCCGGGCCATGTATCAACACTCTCGGGTCCGGCGCACCTACAACCAGGCCACCCACCGTTGGACGGATCTCCTCGACCGGGAACGCGACTTACTCGACCTGCTCGGCATCGAGATCCCCGGGCTTGGTGAGTAGTAGTAGCTATTTCATCGCTACTCTGTTTTCTCCTGCTCTGTGTGTTATTATATTGCACATTTTTGTTTTTTACCAAGAGCAATATTGCTGCCGATTACATTGTAGGTAAATTATATTTCAAAATCTTCTGTGCATTTCAGGTTCACTGCTCTCCTTCTCAGTAGCGTTGCTACTATGCTTATTTGTTTTCGATTTTGTGTTCTTTTCATTGGCCTGAGAAATTATGTATGAGTGCAGTTTAAAGAACTGCGTAATGCTAGACACTAAGGGTCAGATTTTCAATTACCGGCGCATCCCTGCAAAGTAGCAGGGATGCGCCAGTAATTGTGCGCCACGCCACCACCACCCATGGTGCGCCGTATTTACAATGCGCCGCACCATGGGCCCAAAACGTCACCGAAGCTTTACGCATCTGTGCCGTAAAGGCGGCGCATTGCTGGAGTTGCGTCGCTATATGGCGCAGCTCCAGCAATGCTCTGGGGTGCCCTATCTCCCCAATGCTGCGTCAAGCCATACGTCTGCTTCAAGCAGGCGCAGGGTTTGAGTCACGCATCATTGTCCTAAAAGTGACTGATTGTAATCTTGTAGATTTCCCTCAGCCACTTTTAGGATGCGTTCCTGCGCAGGAACGCCCTCCCTTGCGCCGGAACGCCCCCTGATGGCGCAGGGCTCTACAACGTGATGCATCTCCCATATGCGTCACGTTGTTAATATACGCCGCACCATGGTGCCTCTTTTGTTCTGCCGCTGCGTCACAAAAGTCACGCAACAATGGAGCAAAAGAGCCGCAAGGGGCTTGTAAATCTGCCCCTACAGACTCAAGTCCAGTCCTTCCTTTGTACACCTGGCAATAAGAAGAAATAGTGGTGGTGGGTTGATAGTTTGAGTATTTTAATGACTGGTTAATGTAGTAGGAAACTTTTTAGTGTTGTCGCTGATCTGCAATCACGATGGAGTTTGTCTGTCACTTCGCGTGCTGCGGACTGCTGCCTGCCAGTCCTAGGCGAACCTTTTTAGTAGTTTGTTTAGTGAGTTACATAACTTTCCAAGTCGACGGTCCGCAAATCAAGCAATACTAATATCGTAGTAGACCACATGAGATAGGTCAATATGTCCCGTGGAATAGTTGTCTATTTGCTATTTCGCCAAAATATTTTGTTATTGTTCTTTTGAAATGTTTGATTTGGTTGACAACAATCATCCATGTTTTTGGGTCTTTCTTTCTTCCATGTTGTACATCAGCTCCCCCCAGGGGCAAGAGGACAGAGGAGGAGGAGTTATCGGCTGCTGCTGCTGTTCAAGGCCAGGATCGGTCAGGCGAGGGCTCCTTTGCTGGCCCCGGTAAGTTTTAATTTTAATATAGAGTACCTATTTTTTCCTAGCGTTCCTCATTCGATTTTCTCTAAATCGTCTTTGATCTTCTTGTAGACTGTATCTAAATTCTTATCCTGCCTCTACTATGACTCCCTGTGGTATTACTAGATTATTCTTAGTTATTAGTCTGTCTGTGTAGCTAACTAAGATTGCACATTTGGCAAAAGGTGTTAAACGAAACTCCCATTCTAGTCAGCAATCGCTCTATGCACTGATTGCAGTCCTCTGGGATTGTCCATAATGTCTTTTCAAGTCTTCTAAATGTTTATGCTTTGACAATTACCAACAATAAAAAGGTGAAGGACCACCACTTTACTACTTTACCAGATACTACTTTACTTTTGGTTTGGATAGGAGGACAATCCATACTACTACTGTTGCAGGGACAAATCTGCACAAACAGAACTATGGACACTAAATAGTGCATTGTTTATCAATTATAATAGGCGCAGGTAGACTTTCCACATACCTCAGTGATATCAGACTTTGAAGAACCCCCAATCTCCTTACTGACTAGATAGTGTGGCAGAGTCATTTAGCTCCCGAATTCATCGATGATTGATCCCCAATGATGATTATCCAACGCAGGACAAGAGTACGGAGTCAGAGTCCAGAAGTGTCAGAGGCACGGACTCATGCTTGCAAATTGCAAAACCTTTTGCTAATTCACTCTTGACCAAAAACCACAGAGTCTTTTTAAGTTTTAAAGCTTTATTAAAAGTAAAAATATTTATTAAAATCAAGCTTGTCATAAAACATAAACGGTTGATTAAAAATGGAAAAGTGCTTAGTGATTTATTTCACACATTTATTGTGGGCGAGCCGAGCCCTCACCTGGTTTGAACTTTAATTTTTCTTTTTGGTGCTGAATCGTTGGTCACTCCGTCCTAGTGATGATGATTTGTTCTTAGAAGTGAAGCTTCTGTCTGTTATGAGAAAAGTGGTGCGTGTTAAAAAGCAAGCATTCATCAGTTGTGCCAAATAGTGCAGTAAGACAACACCCTTCCCTGGTAAAAGGGACATTTTTACTTTAGAGTAGACAGTCACAAATTATTAGATTGGTTTCTGTATTCACATTTCTTCATTCCTAGACAAAATACTAGTGAGTGGTGTATGTCTCTGACATCTAACATTCTTAAATGTACTTTGTAGGTGGAACATCTGGTGCTGGGCCCAGCGCGGAGGTGGAGGAGGACACTTCTGGGGAGGAGGCGGTGCAAGTGCCGGACGAAACTGCTGTGCGGGTTACCACGGTAGTGGCGGGCAGTGGTAAGCTCCTATATTCCTTAATTATTGAGATTGCAGACTGCATAGTGTGGTCTCTGCACGGGTGTAGAATGTATGTTCTACAGTTAAGTTACTATACTGTTAAGCAGACTTTCAAATTTAGAACAAAGTTTTTATCAACCAGGTAGTAGCCTCCTCTAAATTTACTTCAACTCAGCGGTGAATTTTTTTTCGAGAATCCGAATCAGATCTGAGATGAACTTGATGGATGGGATGAACGAAAAGCGAAAGAAGGGTGTAAGTAAGTGTGGAAGGACGAGCAAGTTAAAAGCAATGATGACTGACAAAGAAGAATGATACGTGTTTGATTGGTGCCCGAGGTGGCTGGGAAGGAATATGATGCATGGCTGGGTGAAGGATGAAGCTAGGATGAGTGGAAGGAGAACAGCCTGGGTGGGTGAAACAGAAACTGTATGTGTGCGCAATATATGCTTTGGTTGAAATTCAAATGCAAGTCAAGCACGGATGTATGGCTTGTGGTTTCCCAAATAAAATGAAAAGGTTGTTTTCCCGTGAGAAAACGTAAGGTTTGTCCAGATGAGAGACATGAAGAAGAATGATTGACATATAGTTTGAATGGATGGATGCCTGGAGCATGGTACTATCTGACTCTTAGGTAGCATATGTGTATCTAGAGAGAGTAGACGGTCACTGGATGAACTAAGTGTTACTTTGAAGAGCATGTAACACCGCACCCGCACGTCCGTCCCAGTGTAGGAAAGGCAAGGAAAAGAAGTTGTAATTTTGTCCGAATACTACCATGAATAGTAGCAGTAGTTTGTATTGCAAGCACAGCATATATCCGGCTATTACGATGGCCAGTCACTACCTCTGTTAATAAGTTTAGTAGAACTCGGCCATTCATGTGTGGGTGTATCACTGTTCACTCAATAAAAAGGAAAGCACCTAAAGTCATCCCATATGTAAGCAAATACATACCATGTGCAGTGATAGATAATCAGATTATTTATCTTCTTCATTTTCCTTTTCTAGTATTCATTGTCACTGTAGGGTGAAAGTTAAATTAATTAAGCAGTAGCCCTTGTAACAGAGTATTCTCAGTGCCACCCGTAATAGAAAAGTAAGAGCATCACCACCTGCATGTACTGGACTAGTACAGTAACGCAAGTCTGTCTCACTCATCATGGCGGGCGTCTGTTTTTCTCGGGTGCAAGTTTACTGCACTGGCATTATGCCGGCTTGCAGAAGTTAACATACCAATTTTGCTAAACAAGAGAGAAGAAGAAAAATAAGACTGGTGTACTGTCATAGTCGACTCTAATGGAGTGAGTCCATAGTGCTCGTAGAATTGATTCCTTAAACTCCCACTAATGTTAGAGCAAGGATGAAGAAGTGGGAGGGTAGATAGATACTTTCCACAATAGTTATGTACTGCGCTTGCAAGTTGCTAGTTCTACTGTGACACAACTTTCTGCTGAATCATTTTGTGTTAATCTTAAAGAGCATTGGTTACAGACTTTGTCTTTCTTTCTTCATATAGATGCTCCTTCCAAACCAACACGGAAGGAGCTGGCTAAAAGGGCCCGGCAACGGAGGCTGGAGGCCACTGCCGCTGAATATCGGCGGCTGGTGGCCCAGGAGGAGGGGGACATGCAGAGTACGTCGACAACATCCACGGCGACACCTGCATCCTCCTCCGCGCTCCCTGGGTCAGCCAGTCAGCGCAGCAGGTCTCCAGCGGTACGGAGCCGGGGTACCGCAGTCACCCGCCACCGCCGAGCAGCAAAGAAATCAGCTGCCCCCCACAGCAGGTGCAAGGCACGAGTGAACCGCCTTTCACTTAGGGTGTCCTACCTCGAGCAGGAGCTCCTCAACACCAAAACCCTGCTCGAGACCCTCCGCAAGGAGCATGCCGACCTGGCCCGAAAAGTCAACAGCAGCCAGCAGTAGGAAAAGACTGTCCCTTGCCCCTTTTTTAAGGACTTCTGGGGGGTGGGAATTGGGAGTTGGGTTTTCTACTTTTTTGGACTTAGTTTTCACGGACATTCGTTGGGGTTCGGGAGGGGGGGTGGGTTGGGTCTTGCGGGAGATTATTTATGTTAGGGATATATAAATATACTTTAAACTTTATCTTAGCATACGTGTTTTTTACTGCTTTTGAGGCTGGTGGGTGGGGGTTTAACAGTAAGTTTGTTTTCCTGACACTTAAGTGGCATCTTGATTCAAGTTGTGTAAGTACTAGTAATTGCCCAAATGTTTTCAAAACTAAGTGCCTGTCACAGAGTAAGTGAATTCAATAGTCCTAGCACCGTCAGTCTCTCGTCTCTCCTAATACTCCATTATACTACCTCTCCCCAAACGCTTATCTTACCTATAATTTGTGTGACCTTGTTTGTCCGTACCGTAGCATTAGAACGGTACGAAAGAGAATATAGCAGGTGACAGTACACTAGAACAGTGCCACAATGTAGCCGAACAAATGGTAAAGTATTGAAAGTATAACTAGTACTTGCGTTGAATTTCTTTGACACTCATAGAAGTTCACAGCAATAACATTACTTAAAAGATAATTAGAAAAGAACGGATACTGTATCTGTATGTTGTTGTAGTTGTCCTGTTGAATTTGGTAAATTGCATGCATCCAACCATTCCTCTTATTAGCGGGACTCCTCCATTCCATCTGACGCTCCGTCCATCAATGTTGGTGACCAGAAGACACCCTGTCCACTGCCTGCCTGGCGGATGCTGAATTGCGGCTCGCTAATGTGAAGCCTGACTTCATCCTTTTTTTCCCATTGCACAGGCTGAAACCCGGCCTGTAATTATTGATGGAAAAACAGGAAATTATATTAGAACACCACTCACAAATAAATATAAGGTATGTACCCTGTGTAGTGCAAAAAGTCACACTTTGAGTTTCCTAATAGACAGTACAATATTTTTGAAAGTGCCTACTCTGTCTGAGTCTCCTTTTGAAGGATAAATAAGTATGGGCGAATTAATTTAGCGGATCTTTCCCCTCAAGCTAGGTGTACTGTAAACTGTGTTTTAGAACAAAATTAGACCTTCCCAGTAGTGCTCCCAGACCCTTACTAAACCTATTCGCAAAAATGTAGAAGACCCCCAATCAGATCTCCAAAAACGAGGCCTAGTAGAAAATGGTGACAAAACGTACTTTGAAAGTAAAGTAGGCCCAAATCCCCCCTTACCCACCATGGATTGTATTCAAACCACTTGCAAGCAAGCAAAAGTATCCATACCCAGCATTGCTCCAAGACTCGCAAACCCCCCCACAAACACCAGGAACCCCCACAAACAGCCCCCTGAAAACGGTAGAGTGAGCGAAATCTCAGAAAATGCAAAAACTTTTTCCCCAGGGATTGTCTCCAAAACACTTTCTTTCGGGTATTAGACCTTCCCAGCAATGGCCCCAGAACTGTCAACCCGGGCGAAAACAAGTTTAATCCCGCCAACAAGCCAAAAGGCAAAACCCGGGAAAAGCCACACTTAGAAAACTTTGGGCCTACCTTGAATTCAGTCCAAATGCGCTCTGCAGCTAGGCCCCAACTCCCCTTTTCCACCATGTGTTTCCTGAAAAACAAATGCAATCACCATTAGACTGTGCCAGCAGTGCTCCCAGACCACAAAACCCACCCACAAACACCCGGAACCCCCCCAAACAGCTCCGATTTTGTCCAAACCCCTTTTATCCGGTATTAGACATTCCCAGCAATGGCCCCAGACCCGTCAACCCAGGCGGAAAGAAGTAGAAGACCCCCAAACAGCCAAAAAGCAAAATTACAAAAATGGGGACTTAGAAATTTTCAGGCTAATTTCCAAAATCACTCCGCGCGCGCTCTGCAGCTAGGCCCTAACTCCCCTTTGCCACCATGGATTTGCTTCAAACCTCTTGCAATCAAAAGTATCCATACCCAGCAGTGCTCCCAGACCCCAAAACCCACCCACAAACACCCTGCACCCCCCCAAACAGCACCTCAAAGACAAGCAAGTCAGCAAAAATGCAAAAAAAATTTCACCTCCGATTTTGTCCAAACCACTTTTATCCGGTATTAGACATTCCCAGCAATGGCCCCAGACCCCTGCAGCCCCCCCGCAAAAAAGCAGAACACCCCCAAACAGGCAAAAAGCAAAAATGGGCCTACTACCTTCAATTCTGTCCAAATACGCTGTGCAGCTAGGCCCTAACTCCCCTTTTCCACCATGAATTTCCTGAAAAACAAATGCAATCAACATTAGACTGTGCCAGCAGTGCTCCCAGAACCCAAAACCCACCCACAAACACCCGGAACCCCCCCAAAGAGCACCTCAAAGACAAGCAAGTCAGCAAAAATGCAAATTTTTTTTTACCTCCGATTTTGTCCAAACCACTTTTATCCGGTATTAGACATTCCCAGCAATGGCCCCAGACCCCTGCAGCCACCCGCAAAAAAGCAGAACACCCCCAAACAGGCAAAAAGCAAAAATGGGCCTACTACCTTCAATTCTGTCCAAATACGCTGTGCAGCTAGGCCCTAACTCCCCTTTTCCACCATGGATTCCCTGAAAAACAAATGCAATCAACATTAGACTGTGCCAGCAGTGCTCCCAGACCCCAAAACCCACCCACAACAACCTAAAAGCCCGCCAAACAGCACCCCAAAGACAGGCAAGTGATCAAAAGCGCAACATATTTTTCTGCTCCGATTTTCTCCAAACCACTTTTATCCGGTATTAGACCTTCTCAGCAATGCCCCAGACTCGTCAACTCACCCGCAAAGAAGTAGAACACCCCCACAAGTGCTTCTTCATTGGGCGTAATCCAGCCATCTGCTTTGAGGGAAATAGGAGTCTGGAGGAGGAGGATAGAGGAGCATGTTCTTGTGAACTTGTGAACCTGAGGAATGCAGACTGCGGCACCTTCAAATCAATAAGCAAATAAGTGAAGACAGTTCTGCTGATGGGCTTGTTTTTTTGATTAGGTGATTAAAGTTTTTTTTATATAGATTTTGCAAAACAAAGAAAGACAGACACACAGGAATAAAAGTGAATAAGGACGAAAAAGAAAGTTAGTGATTCATTGACTCATTTTCAGGGCTCTGTGTCAGGGAAGAAGAGCTCGTCCTCAAACTCTGCTAATTCAAACGGGAGTAGGTCAGTTAACAGGGAAGAAGTTCCCTCATCTAAGTTGGTGTCCTCCTCGTCTTCTTCCTGCGTGCATTCTCGTATTTTGTAATTTGATGGTATGAAGTGCTGATTCATCTTGATCATTGTTAACCTCTCCACATTTTTGGGCGAGAGGCGGGTCCTTTTGGAAGTTACAATGCCACCAGCAGCACTGAAAACACGTTCAGAAGACACGCTTGCGAGTGGGCAAGACAAGTAATTTAAAGCCAGGTTGGTGATCTCTGGCCACACATCTCTTTTCCCATGCCAATACTCCAATGGGTCATGAGAAACATGGGCCTCTGTTGAGTCATTCAGATAGGCCTGCACCATCGACTCAAGGTTCTCCAGGGTTCCTCCACTTTGTTTACTTTTTTCTGGGACCATTTGAGAAGCAAACCCAAGCTGAGTTAGCCAATCCTCTTCTTCACACAATATTACTGTTGTGTCTGGTGCAGATGATACGGTTGCTAGTGTCGTTAACGGTTGAGAGGGAAAATCACTCACTTCTGCCACAGCCACAAATGCAGAAGTGGATTTTTTGACTGCGGATGGCCTGCTGATGCTGATGTACTGCCTTTTCCTTCAATTTCCTGTCGTTCTCTTTCAAACCGAGTGGCTGACACAGCTAGCCAATGTTTGTACTTTGTAACATCTGCGTCATCAAAAGGAAAGAATACTCTGCCTGCCACTGCCTTTTTGTACCGTGGATCCAGAATAGTAGCACAAATGTAATGCTGTTCTGTGTGGATCTTTTCAAGACGATCATCGTAAAGTAGGCGGTGTAATAACTTGTCCGCCAACTCAAGTCAAGTCAAGTCAAAGCATACTTTATTCGATTAATTAAAATCATAAAAGCAATTTCCATCATATATATAAAAAGACAATTCATGTGTTAAAGAAAAAACAATTATTACATTTAAAAAATCAGTTTCATATATTTACATAAGCTAGAGCATTTCATCTTAAGAGGTAATAGCTAGCAATTCAAAAAACATGTTTAAGAAACATTTAGCGTCAGTTTTTTAGACTTAATACGCATAGCTGCGACCAAGAAGCTTGCGGCCCCAAATATTACTCTAATACTGCTCAAGAGCTGTAGGTAGCGGAGTGCAGGCCGAACTTGTGTAAAGCCTGCTTCTCTCAGGATTGGAACTAAAAACTGTTTCCTACAGTCCTCATAATGGCCACAGAACATAATAAAGTGCAACAGTGTTTGATCTGAAAAATTATCACAGCTACATGGGATGGATGGATCTAATTTTCCCCAAACTGGATAGTTCCCCAAGGAATACTGGATGATGTTAAGTCTAAATCTCACAAGGAGGTTACGATGGAAGGGTCGGGTAATGATACTCAGATAGGGTTCCATTTTTGGGGAAGTCTGCAGAATGTAATTAGCTCTGACTCCCGGTTTCTGAACCTCAACTGCCTCCCGTTCCAGCTCCACTCGATCCCAAAAATTATCCTTGATCCATAAAACATCACCCTTCTTAATCGAGCTCGGGGCAAAGTATAGGTCAGGCCTCCCCAGTTTACAGAGAGTGTTTTTGATATAAACCAACCATCTGATTTTATTAACTTTATCCAGTGCCATGCAGTCTTTAAGAATAGAGTGGTTTAGACTGATTTCAGAATTCAGCCAGGTCTTAGCCCAGCAGGTCAAAGGTGCCAGCTGTAACTGATCACTAATAAAACCAAGACCCAGCTCTGTGTGCACTGAGAGTACTGGGGTAGATTGGGGGACCACTAACAGAGATCTAAGGAATTTATTTTCCGCCACCTGAAGTTTGCCTTGTGGTAAAAATCCACATATGGAGGCACCATACTTAGCTATTGAAAGGCATTTTGACTTGTAAACTGTCAACAGGGCTTCTATTGGGCGCGATCCCAGTCGTTTTGCGCAGCTCAATAAGGCTGAAGTTGATCTGGTGACAGCTATACCTTTGGGATTTAGTTGAGGCCTCCAGGTACCCCTTTCGTCAAAAATGACGCCCAAGTACGTAAAAACCGGAACCCTAGAGATCTCTTCCTCATTGCAATAAAACTTTCTCATCTTTGCAGTTTTTGGACGTTTCCCAGCTACCATGACGTGCGATTTTTTGTTATTTATCTGTAAATCCAAGGAGGACATAAATTCCCCAAAATCATTCAAGAGTCTCTGCAGCCTTACCCCGGTGCAGGCCAGTAGTACCGCGTCGTCCGCGTAGAGGAGTACAGGGACTACATAATCCCCCACGCGTGGGACGTCTGGTGTGGACCCCTTCAGGGTTAATTCAAGGGAGTTTATGTATAAGGTGAATAGGAGGGGTGCCAAAATGCACCCCTGCCTAACGCCTTGTTTCGATCTAAAAGAACTGGTGCATGCAACCTCTCTATTGGTTCTAATCGAAGCTCGCAGGTCTTGGTGCAGGGCCGCTAAAATTTTTACCAAGGGCGGGTGTATCCCTGTATTGATTAAAATAGTCCAGAGTTTGGTACGATTGACCAAATCGAAGGCCGATGAAAGTTCCACAAAGGCCATGTATAACAGACCCTCCTTAGCCAAGGTGTATTTGCTAATTAACATGTGGAGGTTAAGGCATTGGTCAAGAGTGCCCCTTTTGGCCCTGAACCCATATTGTAATTCGGAGAGGACCCTCCTCTCCTCCAGGTGTTCTCCAAGTCTCTGCAGAATGACTCTGCCCAAGATTTTAACGGCAGAGTCAATCAGAGAGATCGGCCTGTAACAGGCAGGGTCAGATCTTGAACCTTTTTTGAACACGGGTATTATGGATGAAGTGGCCCAAGACGAAGGGAACCCCGATGTAATTGTGGAGTTAAATACATTTGTAAGAGTCTTAGTCCAAAACTCCAAGGGGGTCCTGTAAAGGTCTGCGGGCACACCATCTGGGCCCGGCGCCTTATTTTTCGTCATCTCCACAATGGCCCTCTGAACCTCATTTTCTTTAAACGGCGAAAAGGGGACTAAATAGTTATATGCGGGATCCGTCACTGGTATGTAATCCTCCTCACTATTATAAATTTCGCTAAAATGCGCAACCCAAATCTCATCTGGGATCACGGAATCCATGATCGAATTGTTTGTGCCAGCGAAATAGGGGTGGTTAATTACAGCCCAAAATTTGGACCTATCTCTAAGAACGTCTATTGACATAAGATTTTCCCATGCCTCATTCTTGATGCATTTTTTGCGGTTAGCCATGGCAAGTTTATAATTTTTTCTAAGTAGAGCCACTAGCTCCCGATTTCTTGGTTTTTGTTTTAGTGCATACATTAATTCTTTGTGGGCTTTTGAGCATGTCTCATCAAACCACCTTGGTAAATCTGGACAGTCCCTCTTCTTATTACACTTCAAGTCGTGTCTGACTTGTGCTCAGATATTAATGAAGGAGTTAACGACCTGTTTACCATCTGCCAAGCTATCTAGACATATTTCCATGTCCTCTTTTACTTTGCTCTCTAAGTCCTGCATAAAAGTGTCTGGGACCACCTTGGCCCAGTTAAGCCTCCTACCCTGGTCCTTGGGAATAAGTTTGTCATAATTACGTTCCGCACCTTCCTTCTGTTTATAAGCATCACCCCCCTTGAGTAATGACAAAACCAGGGGGTTGTGATCGCTGAAGGCCGAAACTACAACTTCAAGGGAGGCACCCTCATATACTATGCCCGGGGAGACAAAGATGTAATCAATTACTGTCTCAGCATCTCTGCCTATAAAAGTCAGGGCCCTATCCTCCCCCCAACTTCCCTCAATTTCATATAAGTTAACATTGGCTGGTAGATCTTCCAACATCTCACCTTGAAGAGAATGTTCAAAATGAGTGGAAATTGAGCCAGGGGGACCTATATGTTGTTTTGCCAGACAATCCCATCCACAAGGGTGTATATTGAAGTCACCCATTAAAATTACATCGAATAAAGCAATATGTGTTGACTTGTATTCTTCTAAAAAAGTAGCCAAGGTACTCAGATGTAGATTCTGTGTATCCTTCTCTGGGGCATTGTAGAAGTTCAATAATAAAATCGTTGGGTGTTTAGGACGAGACCATTCTAAACCCTGGAGGTTAGCTGAATTTGCTAAATGTGCCTGGGAGTTTTAATGAAGTTAGAATACATAGGCCACCTTTAGGTCTCCCTCCCAGTCCCGGGATAGCCTTTACTGGGAAGCTACAGTAACCATCTACATAAAAAAGGTCATTTGTATCCCAGGTCTCTTGTAGAGCAATTATATCATACTGTGCCACAAAATGTAACCATCTGTCATCCTTTACTTTCTTTCTCAGCCCTGCCACATTCCAACTGATTATCTTGTGTGAGGAATGGGATATTACCTGCCTATTCTGCTCTATAACGGCCATGTCGGCCGTGTCAGTGGATAGTTGTCAATCATTAGTATCCAGTCTCGACAGGGCGGAAAATCTATTAGTTAGTGTTACTTCTGGACAATATCCTACAACAGTCTGGCCGGCCGTGGCCATTTTAGCTGCCCACAATGAAGCCTGCTGAGATTGATATGAGTTACATTTAGTGTTGTTATCATTCAAGGTGGTACGTTGAATCTGTGGGACTTTAGGCGAGTGTGATTTGGGTTGTGGGTAGGAAAATGAGGGGTAACAATAACCCAGAGGTAGTGGCCTGATGCCTTGACCATCAAGCTCCGAACCATCCCATAACAAAGTATCCACAATGTTTTCTCTATTGAAATTAACAACGACACAATCTCCTGGAATGGTCTTTCTCCGTTTCCCAACCCACTCAACCCTTCTAGCCGTAATCATACTCGATACAATATCAATGCTCCCACTGCTAAACTGCGAACACCACCTTTTAGTTCTGTCCAAAAGATCATTCTCATTTTCCACTGCACCATTTTTTAGTGAAGGGATGCCAGTCAGAATTACCACTAAGGGAGCTGCTTGAGGGGGAAGATGCAATATGGGTAATTTTGAGGTACAGGGATCAAGAGTATGACGATCCTGGTTTGGAGTCCTTATTTGTACAACCTCAGGAGGTGTAACTTGTTGTTGAACCCCCGGGGTTAGCTTTGCCCTTTTTTCTTGGTGTATATGTCTTTCAGGTTGAGACTGCGTGTCTGCTCCCGAGACAGGAACCATATCCATTTCCTGACTACTCACCATAGTTTGAAACTCGCCTATGGCACTGCCTTCTTCGCAACCTGTAAGATTAGCCCTAAATTCCTTCAGGAATTTGTCAATGTTTTCGCATTTCTTAACAATGTTAGCGACACAAAGGTTCAAAGAGTCCACTATATCCTTGCCAATGTTCACGAGTACAGGCTCCAAGCGGGATTCAATTATTTCTTCCATCAGTTCCTTCACATTAACAGGGAGGCCAAGGTTCAGTGTAATATCCACTCTCCCCTGGGTCTGGATTAGGGAATTCTTCCTTTTATTGCCTTTACTGCTATGTTTTGCATTATCGTGTATCTTTTTACCCCCCGAGCTATCTCTCTGTGTGGTGTCTACGGGAACCGGTTCAGCCAAGACACCCTGCTGCGGATTGGCGATTATGATGTCTGGTTCTAGGGGGATAGGGGGAGCAGGACTCGGTCGAGTTACAACATCCAGGGTGGGTACTGAATCCGCAGGTAAGTCAAGTCCCAATTCCTTCTCTTCATTGGCAATTTGATCATTAAGTGCCCCCACAGCTGAAGTTAGATAGGAAATAATAGTCTCTGATTTGCGGGGCACCTTGGGATTCTTACCTTCCCCTTCTTTGGATGTCAGTTTGCGCTTCCCCATCCTGTAGGCAAGGGGGGGGTGGCCCGTCCCGACCTCTTCTGGCCCCTGATGGCCACAGATGGCCCGCCCTCTGCCCTGGCTCAGCCAGGCGCCGTCCGCGCGCGTCCCGTGTAGCAGGAGGCACCCCTCACACTTGTAGCGCCTCCGGGCGCGGGGATGCCGTCACAGGTGGTGCGCCGGCGGCCGGGGCAGCTGGGAGATGTAGTTCCCGCTGCGGCCGGGCATCAGGAGTGCAGTCACCAGCCGTTGCCCTCACGGCGCAGGAAGGGAAGAGGTGATGTCATTTTCCCCAGAGTTTGTTGCAGCCAGCCGTTCCCCTCACCGTGCGTGTCTCAGGTCAGTGCCCCACCAGCTCGCTCGGCGCCCCTCACACTTGTAGCGCCTCCGGGAGCGGGGATGCCGTCACAGGTGGTGTGCCGGCGGCCGGGGCAGCTTGGAGATGTAGTTCCCGCTGCGGCCGGGCCGTCAGGAGTGCAGTCAGCAGCCGTTGCCCTCACAGCGCAGGAAGGGAAGAGGAGATGTCGTTTTCCCTAGAGTTTGTTGCAGCCAGCCGTTCCCCTCACGGAGCCTGTCTCAGGTCAGTGCCCCACTCAAATGCTTCTTCCTTTCCATCTTTTTCAAACTGAGAACACACCGCCTTCAGTCGGTGCTCTAGCATGCGCAACAATGGGATAGCTTTTCCCAAATTACAGTCCTCCCTGCTGACTGCACGTGTGAAGACTTCAAAAGGACGAAGCATTGTTGTCAGGCTTTTAACTAGCTCCCATTGCTCCACCTGTATACTCATGTCTATCATAGGTGTACCCAGTTTAAAGAAATACTGATCGACTACCGCATACTGCTTATACAGACGCTCAAGCATGTAGAAGGTTGAGTTCCAACGTGTTGCCACCACCTGGATGAGTGCTTTCACTGGTAATTTACGTTCATGTTGCAGGCACCTCAGCTGCTTCCGGGCCTTAAAAGAATGGTTGAAATGTGTGCACATTCTTCGGCAGGTGGTCAGTAACTCGGAGACTGGACTTACTTCACTCAAGAATTTTTTAACAACCAGGTTTATACAGTGCGCCAAACACGGCACTCTGAAATAGTTACCCATATCCATGGCCTTAACTACATTGGCGCCATTATCCGTGGAAACATAACCAATCATGCGTTTTCTTGGGGACAGCCATTCAAAGACCTTTGTGTTACACTCATGCAAAATGTTTTCTCCTGTATGACTTTTCTCCATGGCAAACATGGCTATTGTTGCATGTTTCCGAGCAGCTTTATAAACTTTGTCTGAGTCAACACCTGCGTTTATCTTTGCTTTAACCCCTGAAAAAGAGACCCAGTGTGCAGTGATGCACATGTAATCAGTGGCTGCGCAACTGGTCCACAAGTCTGTTGTCAGATGTATAGTGTGAACAGCACTCTTCTGCAAAGCTGCCCCAATCACCTCCAGCACATCTTCATGTAGTGCTGGAACCGCAACTCTGGCAAAATAGAACCGGCTAGGAACCTTCCATTTAGGGCAGAGCATTGCCACCATTTCAAGAAAACCCACCCCTTCCACAAAAGAAAAAGGGAGAAGGTCCAGCGCTAGCATTTTAGCCAGCTTAGTGTTATACAGACGCGCCGTTGGGTGGTAGCGTTCAAATGGCGCATCTGAAAACAACATGCTTCTAAAGCTAAGGTATTATTCTCTGTCGTGAAAAAATTGACCGGTGCAAATTCCACTCCCCCTCCCCCGGCTCTTGATGCCGCACAATGCCAATCCTTGGCAGATTATTTTGTAAAGAAAGTGGATCTTATCTATGACCACTTTTCTCCATGTTCTGAGACCACTTTCATCTCTCCTAACATGGCCAAGGAATTAGTGAATGCAACCTCTGATGCCACCATCACTATCTGGCAGCCGCTAGACACCATTTCTTTTGTGTCCTGTTTAAACAGCGTGCGTTCTGGCTCCCCACAGGATGTGCTCCCGGCCAAAATCTTAAAACAATTGGATCCCCTCACCCATCCCATTTTCATTAAGCTATTAAACACCTCTCTGAGCGAGGCCCAGGTCCCTCAACCTTGGAAACACGCCATGGTGGTACCTTTACTAAAAAAATCAGGTGCTGATTCTTCCAACCCTGCCAACTTTCGCCCGATATCCTTGCTGCCAATCTTTTCGAAGATATTGGAGAGACACATTAATTCACAGCTCTCTAAACTGGTCGAAAACACCGCCTTTTTCCACCCTTCTCAGTCGGGTTTCCGGCCTAGGCACTCAACTGAGACAGCACTCCTGGGGGTAACGGAGAGTCTGAGGCACGGTGTTGACCAAGGTAACACTATGGCGCTCATCCTGTTGGATTTGAGCGCAGCGTTCGACACCGTGTCACATTCCATCCTTATTGACTCTCTGAAATCTCTAGGAGTAGGTGGCCAGGCCTTGGCCTGGCTGGTGTCTTTCCTTAATGACGAAGTTTCCAAGTGTTCTCTCCTAAAGCAGCATCCACCATCTGTCCTTCTACCCGCGGTGTCCCTCAAGGCTCAATCCTTAGTCCCTTATTATTTAATATTTATGTTAAACCCTTGGCATCCATTGTAGAACAGGCGGGACTTACCCTGTTTTCGTACGCGGATGATACCCAGATTGTCTTCTCCCTATCAGGGAGAGACGAGAACAACATCTCCGCACTCAAGTCTGGCCTCACTCTTGTGGCCGATTGGATGCGGAGAAAGTGTCTCAAACTGAATGGGGAGAAGACCGAGGTGGTCATCCTGGGCCGGAATAAACATCTCTGGGGTCCCAGCCACTGGCCTGTTGAATTGGGTACCGCGCCAACTCCTTCCACCGCTGTCCGCAACCTGGGTGTTATCATAGATGATAGATTATCTATGCGACAACAGGCCACTAAGGTTGCGGCCATCTGTTTTTCAACGTTACGGTGGCTCCACAAGATCCTATGGATGCTCCCTCTTCCATCCCGCAGAACTGTAGTCCAGGCGCTTGTAACATCTCGCCTGGACTATGGCAATATCCTTTATCTGGGTGCAGACAAAGCCACCTTACAGGTGCTACAAGTAGTGCAAAATGCAGCTGCACGCCTTCTTAAGAATGTTCCCAGACGCTCCTCAGCCAAGGCCGCCTTACATGACCTTCACTGGTTGAGTATCCCTGAACGTATCAAATTCAAGGCACTCTGCTATATGTTCAAGGTTAAGCAGGGCAGTGCCCCAGCCTACCTCCAAAAGCTGATAACACCCTATAAACCCTTACGGCCATTAAGGTCATCAGACATGGGAAATTTTACCATGCCAAGATGGAAGCTGACAAAGATGGGAGGTCGCTCCTTTTCCACTCTAGGACCTAAATATTGGAACTCACTCCCTTTGGCTCTAAAATTAGAGACCAATTTGTTCCGCTTCCGTAAGGCCTTAAAGACACTGCTTTTCACTCAACGTGCCTTATAGTCTGCTGTAGCTCAAATCAGGTGAAGTTGCCTCCTTCTTCTTTAGTCTATCCCTTGCGCCGGGAAACCCACTGTGGGTAGCTGTGCGCGATATAAGCTTAAAAATAAATAAATAAAAATAAAAATGGTGGGCTGGACCATTGTACGGGATGATGATGACTTCTTCGACCCAGTTACGCTCAGTGATGATGAACTTTTTCGCATTGGTGTCTCACTCTCTCCCACACTCTTAGTTTGGCTCATATATCTTGCAGGGGGTGTGCTGCTGACAGGGGTACTGGGTGTAACTGAAGAAAAGTTTGATGCTTCTTCCACCTCGTCATCAGCAGATGAAACATCAACGGATACAAGTTGTTGACTTGCAATTCGGGCATCCTTGATCTCCCTTAGGTGCGCATGCCATTTGACAGTGTGCTGTCTCTCAATAGGACCTCTCTGGCCTCCGGTACCATAGTTGGTACCAAGCTTACCACGACTAACTCGAAGCTTACAAATGGTACAAATGGCTATGTTTTCCCTTGTTGGGTTAACACTAAAGAAGTCCCAAACTGCGGACTTCAAATGTCTGTGGGGGGGCGGAAGAGGCGATACTGGGAATGCTGCTAATGCCAGATGAACTGGAGGATGTGTGCTGCCGAAATTTAGTACGTTGTGCACTTACAGCACCGCTAATTGAGGAAATGGAGGTCGAGGTGGATGGAGGTCCCTTGTGGTGAGAAAATATGGAAGCTGTAGGCGGTGGTGTACTAGTTAACTGCATTCATGGTGGTCCCATTCCCACGTCGCCATCATCACGCTCAGCAGCATTTCGGGATAGGGTATAAATGTCTGTTTGCTGCATGCCTGCTGAGGCTGGAGTGACGTGTATGATGACTGCGTCATCGTCGTGAGAGTCTTCATCAGCAGGAGTATACGCCACGTCTTGTTCAGCGTCATCATCACACTCCATAACTCTGAGACTTTCGGGGACCTTCCTTTTACGCTTAGCTACCTTTGTCAGATCATGGTGTGCCTCACTCTCAGACAGGCCTGTTGGTTCCCAATTGTCATCCATATCATCAGAAGGAAGGGGGCTTGACGAAGATGTAGACACCATCCTTGATCTTTTCCTTGCTAGGGATCTGGAAGACAATGAATCATCAGAAGGAGTGGCTTCCTCATATGATACCTCGGCTTGAATATCGATTTCCTGATGTGCCCCTACTTCGGGAGGAACAACTATTGTGGGCACTTGTGCCGCTCCATGCACCTCTGCTTGCGCCTCTCCTTGCGCCGCCTCTCCTTCCACATGTACTTGGGCTTGTACTTGCACATGTGGTTGTTGTTGCGGCTGTGGTTGTTGAACACTCGTCAGATGAGTTACAACAACCTGTGTTGATTGAGGGATGCTGCTACTTTCTTGCGATGAGCCAACATCACTGGTCGATGGTGATTGAACAACTATACTGGCTGCCTCTGTAGCACTCAAGGGCTTGGACCTAAGTTGGCGTGGTGGTGGTGGCACTGAGCCCAATGGAGCGGAGGTGCTGCTCCCAGCTTGGTCCCCAGCAGACCCCGCTGCTGCTGCAGGCGTACTTTTTTTTCCCAAAAAATGTGGCGGTCGTCACACCAGTCTCCTTGGTAAGTGGCGCCACTTGCTTCTTCTGCTCCTTACTGGCAACTTTCTTGCTAGAGGAGCTGCGGGCAACTTTTTTTGGGGCCATCTTCTTCAGATGTCAGAACAGCAGGCCGCAGTTGCACAAGTTGCAGAGTTGTCTGTGGCCACACGTGACGTTGTGCTGCACACTCCGCAGCAGGACTTCTTCCTGGCACTGATGAGGAACGATGAGGCTGATGATTCGTCTTTCTGCACCTAAAAGCAAACGAAGCCAGAGGAACATCAGTTAAATAAATGTTGCATATGTAGCGCTTCAATTAATAGTTTGCAAGTAAGCATTTTTATTATACCCACCCCCAAAATGGAAAGACCAATAAAATGCACCACTGACAGAGTACCCCTGGGCATAATGGATGAAAGCATGGCAGACTGGGTGCAGGCCTATGAGACACAACAAAGCACACTGCCTGGCTTCAAAATGGCCCCTAGACCCCCACCCACATGGCCAGGCCCTGCCTGGACCAGGCCTCAAAATGGCCCCCACCCACATGGCCATGCCCCATCAACACCCCAAAAAATCAAAAAACACACAAAAATCACCACAATCCAATGCCATCCATGCCCTCAATGATGTTTACATTCAAGACACCCCACAGAAAGACTAGGCCCATGCACCACTGAGGAGTACCCCTGGGCAAAAAGCCCCAACAACAGCCCAAAAATCGAAAAACACATAAAAATCACCACAATCCAATGCCATCCATGCCCTCAATGATGTATACATTCAAGACACCCCACAGAAAGACTAGGCCCATGCACCACTGAGTACCCCTGGGCAAAAGGCCCCAACAACAACCCAAAAATCGAAAAACACACAAAAATCACCACAATCCAATGCCATCCATGCCCTCAATGATGTATACATTCAAGACACCCCACAGAAAGACTAGGCCCATGCACCACTGAGTACCCCTGGGCAAAAGGCCCCAACAACAGCCCAAAATTCGAAAAACACATAAAAATCATCACAATCCCATGCCATCCATGCCCTCAATGATGTTTACATTCAAGACACCCCACAGAAAGGCTAGGCCCATGCACCCCTGAGTAACCCTGGGCATAATGGATGAAAGCAAGGCACATTGGATGCAGGCCTATGGCACAAAGCACACTGCCTGGATTCAAAATGGCCCCTAGACCCCCACCACATGGCCAGGCCCTGCCTGTACCAGTCCTCAAAATGGCCCCACCCACATGGCCATGCCCCACCAACACCCCAAAAAATCGAAAAACACACACAAATCACCACAATCCAATGCCATCCATGCCCTCCATGATGTTTACATTAAAGAGACCCCACAGAAAGACTCAGTCCATGCACCACTGAGTACCTCTGGGCAAAAGGCCCCAACAACAGCCTAAAATTCGAAAAACACACAAAAATCACCACAATCCCATGCCATCCATGCCCTCAATGATGTTTACATTCAAGGCACCCCACAGAGAGACTAGGCCCACGCACCCCTGAGTAACCCTGGGCATAATGGATGAAACAAGGCGCATTGGATGCAGGCCTATGGCACAAAGCACACTGCCTGGATTCAAAATGGCCCCTAGACCCCCACCACATGGCCAGGCCCTGCCTGTACCAGTCCTCAAAATGGCCCCACCCACATGGCCATGCCCCACCAACACCCCAAAAAATCGAAAAACACACAAAAATCACCACAATCCAATGCCATCCATGCCCTCCATGATGTTTACATTAAAGAGACCCCACAGAAAGACTCAGTCCATGCACCACTGAGTACCCCTGGGCAAAAGGCCCCAACAACAGCCCAAAATTCGAAAAACACACAAAAATCACCACAATCCAATGCCATCCATGCCCTCCTTGATGTTTACATTAAAGAGACCCCACAGAAAGACTCAGTCCATGCACCACTGAGTACCCCTGGGCAAAAGGCCCAAACAACAGCCAAAAAATCGAAAAACACACAAAAATCACCACAATCCAATGCCATCGATGCCCTAAATGATGTTGAAATTCAACAAAACAGTTGTATCATGCACCCATAACTAACCCTGGTCCTACTGGATACTGTGGCTACCCACAATATATTTTACTAGCAGCCCGTCCCGACCTTGTCTGGGTGCAACAGGCTTCCCCGACCCCCGCCCGCTCCGACATTGTGCAGCAGCCAGGGCCCCTGCCCGGCCCGTCCCCCGCCTGCCCCAAACCCCGCCTACCTCAACCCCCGCCTGCCCCGACATGGGTCCCCTTACCTGAGCCGCCGCTCCTCCCGCCTGTCCGCTGCTTGCACCGCCGCTGGCCTGTCCGCTGCTCCTCACGTCACCGCTCCTCCCCCACGCCATGTCCACCGCTCCTCGTCGCGCTCCTGGACGCCGCTCCTCCCCGCGCTCCTGACGTGAGCACGCACGTCGCGGCCGGAGCTACTTCGTAGGGACTACTTTTTTTTTTACTGTAAATTTTTTAAATCACGTTTTAAAAAAAATTTATATAGCCTATAACCATCTACACACCCTGCCAATTCCAACGGTGTATCGGGTGTGTGGATTGGCGCTGTGGTTCCCAAGTTTACCCGCCTCAAAGGCTGAAAGTTCTTCCTTTATTATAGTAGTATAGATTTATTGTTCTGAAAAAGTTCCAAAATTGTAGTTGCAGCAACTGTAATGCCCCAAACAAACTTACTTGTGAAATTTCTAATCCAAAAGTGATCCAAAGAAAGTCAAAAAGGCCTCAAATCCACATATCCAGCAGCATCCACAAAAAGTAATCCTTCCAGGTCAAGATCCAAATCAAAGTGACCAGGACATGAACAAAGCACTGGGAGGAGCCTGCTGGACAGGAACAGGAAGTTGGAGACTGTGGGGCACTTCCTTCCTCCCACCCCCCCCCCAAAATGGACTCCTTGCAAAAAAAAGTGCAGGCAAATGTCAACCTGAGGAGTTATTCTGATAAAAAATCATTTTCAGAAGGTTTATGCTGACTGCTGGTGTATTTCTTGTGCGAAATTGCAAATTTTGCAATTTCGCAATTGCGAGATTGTCGCTGCCCGCCGCATCTACGTGTTCGCCAGTGTTTACTCCCACGATGAGTGATCACGGGCCTTTATGACGTACTCGCGTTGACAAACTCTCGCTGTGCAAGGTGGCAAGCCGCGATGACGTAATCGCGGTCGACAAACTCCCGCGGGATCCCGCAGCAAGATCCAAAATGGCACAGCACACGCAAACATGGAGAAAAACAACTCTTCAAACGCTGAATGACGGTAAGTGAACGCCGCGCGCCGCAAAATTGTATAGTATTCTATTTGGCAAGTGCGACCAAGCAAAAAAATCAGTTTCGTGCGAACGTGCGAATTTTCGGGAAATTCGAGTGAGTTTGGGGATTGCGAATTTGCCAAAAATCCGCAAAATCCGCGAGCGGAACGGATTTTACGCCCACGCTTAACATTTTGCCAAAATAGGGAAGTAGGGATATGGGACGATAGTTTAAAAGTAATTTTGGGTCAGCTGTAGGTTTTTTAAGATAGGTCTGCCCCTAGCAGCTTTCCACATTTTTGGAAAAACAGCCTCCGAAAGAGACTTGTTAAATAGGCTTGTTAGACTTTCTAATAACACAGGTGCAATAGTGGGGAAAAGTGTTGGAGGTACTGGGTCTGTTGGCAAACCTGATTTTATCTTTAGCATGACAGTAGTGACCGATTTTATGTCACACTTTACAAATCCATTCAGAATATGAAGGGGGTCAGGAGACAAGCTGGGGACATCGTCAGAATATGTGTTGTTATGTTGTGTTGGAAAAGAATGATGGATGGCGGAGATTTTGTCTTCAAAGAATTTAGAAAGCGAGTCCATCCAGTCCTGAGAATTGGGTGCCGATGGCTGGTTGGAAGGAGATGTAAATTCTTTGAAGATTTGATAAAGTTCTTTACACGAATTTTCTGCCTGGTTTATCCGATTTAGAAAGAATAGTTTTTATTCCTTTCGAGGATATTGAAATTCCGCTCAAATACCAAGAGCATGAGCTCTGGTTTAAAGGCGCCCTAAAACATTTAAATCACATTACCAGACTCGGTCCGCTAGGTAGACCGGGAGCAACATGGCCGATTTTAGCCGGCTACACACCTGACCCTGACATTGAATCAATGTCGGACGAGGAATTACTTAGTAACATACACAAGGTAATAGAATTATACAGTTAAACCACAACTGTCTGGAAGTCCTCAGAGGGACTCTATTAAACACACTCCTACCTCTTCTAAAAAGAAGTGGGAAAATAGCAAACAACATTCAAAAGAGAAACTGTCTCAATACCGAGGTAGGTCTTCTCAAAAGGAGCCCTCTGAAAGGAAGTATAACCTCAGGAATAGGGATAATTTGAGATAACCTGACAGGTATCAAGATACTGATACATGTTCCTCTCGTACCTTTCAGATATCATCACAGACATCCGAAAGAAGAGGACGGTCAGACCACAAAGAAGAACGCGTGAAGTCAAAAGACGATCAACACTTTCAGAAAAACAAACCAAAACCTCAATCAACCAAAAAGAAGGTAGCAGGTCTAAAGATCAGATATGCCGAGGATTCGAGAACACAACTCAAGAACAGAGAATGGGCTCAGACAATGCTGGACAGTGCAGCAGAAGTATCAATAGCTCACCAGAACCTGAAGGAACTTCTGGAGACAGTGGACTTGAATGAGGACATTCAAGTTGAGACTGCAGACACCAGGCTTAGTTCGCCACATAGGTTATATGAAATAACACTCTGGATGGAGAGAGACATACAAAGAAAAGTGAAAGAACTCTTTTGGGAGCGACTTTCAAAGGATTATGATATACTTCTAGCAGAACAGGTCTGGCCACCAGAATTTGTCTTGGAGTGCCCACATGGCAAAGACATCATTTTGCCAGCCTTCTCCAACCATGTTCCAGTACATTTAAAACATACTTATGCCAGGAAATGGACAGTAGCCCAAGCCCCAACATTATATAAAAATCATGTAGGATGGGATGAGGATTCACCTCACCATAAAAGCCAGTTAAAAAATAAACCAACTACACAAAGGCAGTACCCAGTTAAGCAAGAAGCTAAAAAACAGGTCAGGGAGATTTTAGATCAACTTGAATACCAAGGGGTGATTGAATCATGCACCTCACCCATGAACAATCATTGTTTCCTGTTTCCAAACCAGACAATACATATCGTCTAGTTTTGGATTACAGACACCTAAACTCTTGTTGTAAAATATTTGCAGTCCAAAATGCACATAGTACAGCATTAATCAATAACATGGTGCATACAAAATATAATACCACATTAGATATTTCAAAAGGTTTCTTTGATCAAAACATTGCACCTGGTAGTAGGTATTTGACAGCTTTCTCAATAATGGGGACCCAGGGTCAATTTTGTCGACTCTCACAGGGATTCAAGAATAGCCGGGGGTTATTCTCAGCAAGGGTAACCGAGTTACTAAAAACTTATGATGATGAGGAATTGTCATATGTTGAAGATATCTATCTGACAGACGATGACCTGGATAGGCCCTCGAACAGGGTGAACACCACCATACTTAGCTTTGCCTCTGAGGGTTATAAATTCAATTTAAAAAAATCAAGAATTGCCCATCTCAATGTCCTTTTCCTAGGATATGAACTATTAAGTGAAGGCAAAAGCCTGGCAGCCAGATTTTTAGAAAAGTGTGCGCAGCTCCAACCTCCAAAAACGCTGAAAAATTTACAGTCGGTACTAGGTTTCCTGAATTTTGGAAGAACATACATTCTAAGCTACGCAGAAAGGGTTAAACTTCTCTACGAATTTATCAAACCTGATTTTAAAACAATACAATGGACAGAAGAACACACAGAAATTTTGGTTCACTTCAAGCTGACATGTTAACAACTAAACACTTACACACACGCGTAAACGTACGCAACTTAGTGATCTGAATCATTCCGGGTCAATGCGGATTCACCTACTTAACTTTTAACGAAAGTTAAAAGTATCAATTACTTACAAATCACATTTGTACACACAAGCAGAAATGAAATTCACATCGACAGAAAAAATTCTGACAGTAGTTCAAACCGCAGTAGCAAAAGAAAGAGCCCTAGCACAGAGAAAAGCATTATGGTTGGGACACTTGTACCAGCCTTATAGACAACATTGAGACAAAATCTGTCTGGGGCACAAAAGATTGTCAAGTGCAGGGGGTAGAAGCTTTGTTTAGCGCCTGTATCATCCCGAGCAAATAATGTTTTTGAATGACACTGTCCAACAAACGTCTTGCCTTGGGATAGCCAAGATTAAAGACATGAACACTCCGTCCATACCGACACCTGCAAGTAATAGCACTACACAGGGGGAGGTTGACGTAAGTACGATTTTGCATTACAACAGATCAGATCCAGATTGGAACGAATGGTTGCTCTGTCCCACAGACACAAACAACTGTCAAGATCGATTCCTGAACAAAACACAGGGTTTCACTATCAATAGGCCAGACCCACAATATATTCAAAGACAGCATCCAGGGGTAGTAACAATATACAGTGTAGGGAAACTTTGCCTTGATTGGCTACACAAAGCTGCAATGGAGGATGTAAAACAACACCTATCTTTACTTAAAGAAGGCGCAGACCTTAGGGAATTCTTGCTCGGACCAAGAAAACCACGTCAAAAACATTTCATATATGCCGGTATCTACGCTGCTTATGACGAAATATGCGAGATTACCCAAGCAGAGACTGCAGAACGAATCCGAGAAATTGATCGTAATGATTTAGAGAAATCTCTCTCTGTAGTAGACAATGGGTTAACGACTCTGTCGTCCAGGATATATTCATTGGACAGCATTGTGTCTCCTGCCATAGACATCATGGAACAAGACTTGGTCATGTTGCAACATGGTCAGTCTCAATTACGTTCTATCATGCTATTAGGCTGGATGCTACAAAACTTGTGTGCAGTCTATGTGCCTTGGCGTTTAATCAAAACTACGTCACTGTTTTGAGAATTCAATCTCACTGATAAACAGATCAAACTGGCGCAAAGGGGAGCAGACTATACAGTGCTGAGCAATGAAAAGAAGGAAAGATTACCATTCACCGTAGTAGAGAAACCAGCGACTGAGTGGATCATACATGGTAATTACTCTGCCTTTTACAATTTTCCATTTTCAGTATTGCCTAAAACATATACCAGCAGGCAAATATGAAAGGTTGGGTAAAGAATACATCAAGACATCCTGGGATTTACCATACACACACAGATGTTGGAGTGGGGGGCGTAAAGTGTTTTGATAGCAGTACTAACTGTGAAAACGCACAAAGCAGTTCTCTCCTTTGCCAGGGTATTAACTTACACGGGACCTTTGATGATTCCACTACAAACGTATCCTGTCACCTGCAAGGCTCACCAGCTGCAGTGATTAATCCAATTTTTGGTCAACTTTCGAATGGAAGTAACCTTATGTTGAATGATCACAGCTGCTGTGGCATGTTGCCAGGCATCCCATATCTAGTAACGGTTACATCCAGGGTCACTTGCTTTATGCAAGTCTTGTTTCCACAAATAGAGACATTTGTCTCTATGGCCTTCACTGAACATCTCTTCTATACGAATTGATACTCTAAGTAGAATGAAAGCCATTCTTTCACAACAAACAGTGCCACTGACCTCTGCCAAAGAAACCTATGATCTACAAGTTGCCTGGAGTTCTGCCGAGATACATGCCCTTTTGAATACAAACTGCCCTATACATTTCTCAGAAATGCTGGGACGTATCTAATTACTGGGACGGCTTCACAATCAATACTGCATGTACATTGATTCCACGCCATTTATAGATTATGTCTACGCCCCCGGAGTGATTCCACCCGATACCCTCATGTGCCCTTGAAACCCCTCAAGTGTTCAGTCCACCGGAAACTATATGATATTTAGCGTATGTTGATTCTAAACGTTAATTTTCATTGTTTTAGGGACCACTGTCTTTAGTAATAAATTAGCACCCAAGGTCCCTAGTTTATTACCTTTGGGTTCCCTTGTTTTTCCAAAAAGGGACGTATCTTAAACATGTCTGATATGAGCGGTATTGTACATGCATTTAAGAATGTGTGTTCAGGACTGTTAACACCTTTTCAAGCAGTCCTCAGAATCATTCCAAACTTCGTGCACTCTGTGTTTGGCGGACTGCCACTCCTTTTAGCACTCGCTGCAGGGATCCTGTTTTTATTCCTACTGCTACGATATGGCAAGCCATATCACCAGCGACACCCAATTCACCGTGGACAGAGCTCTGCTGGAGATGAAGTATCGTGAGCGCATTGTACACATTTTGGATTTACCTCGTCTATGAGAACTAAATACCACATGGTTTCTGTCATTCAGACCAATATGGCAAGATTGCATTTTACCTGTTCTACGCCGCCTGCTTTTAGGTGAAGAATGCGTGCTAGATATCTGTCTAACACTTCCATCAGTCATGCCTACAGATGTCAATACTCTGGTGGACCCAGTAACGGCCCATGCTCTGTGTTGTCCCAGCGGCTACCAATCCTGATGACGGCATTTATTGAGTTCTCACAGATGCAAATTGCTACTGTTGAGGTACGAGAGGAGTCAACAGGCGCACAGGTAACATCCGATATGAACATTGCTGATGCTTCCAATGCTGAAGGCAATGGTTCACATCTATGTGCAGTTAGTCTTCTAAACGAGGTATTCCAACTCTCACCTACAACGGTAGACAACTTTTTGTCTACAGTAATAGAAGGTTTCATATTTTCTCCAAGCCCGAACACTGACTTTTGAACTAGCACACATTGTACTGAGAAACTCTGAATTTGGCCTTCAATTTTTCACAACAAGGAACTAACTTTGGAACTTTTTGCCTATGATAATTTTTTTCCCACATCTGTATTTTTTCATTTTTGCACAGTAATCTGCTTATAGTAGAACTATTAATAGAGAACAGAATTCTTTCAATAACTTCCAGAGACAATATGTCACCTTGTCCACAACAATTGATTTATGTAATCTGACATGAAATGGTTTCGGCCTTTTTTCTTCTGTATTTACGAGCCCGTTCATCATATGTATATAACT
The DNA here is from genome assembly GCF_964261635.1 of Lissotriton helveticus. Lineage (NCBI taxonomy): Eukaryota > Metazoa > Chordata > Amphibia > Caudata > Salamandridae > Lissotriton > Lissotriton helveticus. The sequence continues at coordinate 1,209,379,201 of NC_136059.1, forward strand.
TTTGGATTAATTCATGTAGCATTCAAATATCAACATATGCCTAGAATGAAACATTGCTTTAATATGTATAGACCAATTGCATTTTATGCATAGCAACAGTCGAATGCATTTTTAGACATGTTTTTAGCACTTCGTGTGTAGCTATATTTTAGATATGTTTAGAATGTTTAGGATTTAGTAATGTTGTTCATACGAAACTGGAGTGGGTGTTGTGAGTCGATTTAGATATCGTATATAGGTTTCCCGATCTATGCCCTTATATAGGCACAATTCCCTTTGCCCTTATTTAGGCATAGAAATCCACCCCTTATTTAGGCATTATCCATGTTAACCTAATACAGGCATGGTCACCTACATCCGTCTAACCAGGTCACAACGAGTTCTTGGAACACCAGATCCTTAAGCCTTTAGGACTTACCCTTGCTTGGATTATTGATTTCTCCAAGAACTCATTTATTATGCATGAACATCTATTCCTTAGGGGTTCATTCATGACGTTCCTCTGCCCGACTTTTACGTCAATACTGGCATTCCTAAACACCTTCAAGGTATGAATATACCTTCAATTGCCATGACAAACCACGGTATGGCACAGCTCAGCTGCATACTTGCACAACGCAGTTCGCCACTGCAAGTTCGGAAGGAAGTCGAGTCCCTGACTGATACACTGACCAGACGCTGCCGCCTTCTCGCAGAGAATCCAGCTCCAGTGTTTGTGACACCCCTTGCGGGGTGTTAGAGATTGATACCTGGAAAGAGATTCTAACCTCTCGCATTCTAAGGTATGGAGCAGACTAGAACCTAGAGGAACTCTTGGCAACTCTTGGCTAAACCAAACTATAGCTAAAACTTGACTATAGCTAAAACAGCACCTACTTCTCACCTTGTACTCCACTTAGGTTAGGTACACTAGGGTAGAACTAGCTAGATGAGTATTTATATTTTAGCCTGTGTTATTTATGTATGTTTTTTATGAATATATGTCATAGCTACAAGCCATGCTATTGTAGTATTATTTTATCTTACTGCTAACGCTCTACGTATTATACTTTGCATTCTATCTTACGATTGTAGCAGCTCACATCTCTTGCATGAGAAATAAGACTGTTCAATTAACCCTTTTTATTGAAACACCCGTCTATCTATTTCTGTGTCAACTCTGTAGAAACGAAGCATACACGATTGACTGAGTGAAACTGTTATCTATTGTTTCCACGATTCTGAGATGTGTTTCGATTCTAAGGGAAATAAAGTTGTCATGTTAATGCTGTTGTCAGAAACTAATCCCTTCTTGTTCATTCAAGAAGTTTCTAGTGACCTCTGAGTTAGCTGGCACACACAAGTAATTTAGTTTAATGTACTCGATAGAGACATACTGACCTCAGTCTTATGTCAAAACTATAGTGTATATTATTCCAATGCGCAGAGCCTATCAGGGATATAGGAACTACACTACAGTACACTGCCTTGTCCTTCTGGGTGGGTTGCTGTTGCCAAGGTTTGTTGGTGCTCCCGCTGGATGCCAACTCCTCAGCACTCGACATCCTTCGTGGAACAGCTCGCATTTGGCTCCTGGTTGTCCTCGACATCTCCTGGTCCCCGCAGCTGCAGAGTCAAGGACTCCATCAACCAACCTGAAGCACCCGACATTGGTGGGCATTCGTCTGCCGAGCCCCTGGTCACTTCCAAGTGACCCAGACTCTGTTCCCTCTGCTTTCAGGTACTCCTCAACAATATTCAACCTTTGGGTTCCAGTGGCCACATTTCTCCTTTCCAGCAGCGGCTCTTCCTTAAAGTCCTCCATTGGTTTCGACAGTGGTGTCCGACGCCACTTCAGACCTATACATCCGGCTTCACTGGGATAGGTAACGTGGGTACCTAGGTACCCACAGGTGGGTTGGCTATCCAACCTTCTGTTTTACACGGGGTTTCTCGAAGTCAACTGGGAAGGGTCCTTAAACTCTAAAACTTCAACCGCGACGTTCCCATAGACTTGTACGGAGTATGCGTTGTGTTCCCACATTGCACACGCACTCCATGAGGTCCCTATAAACTCACCCTAGGTGGTTCCTTGGGGTCCCAGCAATTCTCCATCCTCTTGACATTGTCTTGACCTGAGTCGTGGTTCTTACAGCACTTACTTAGTATAGGGTTTGGTCCTCCCCTGGAGCCCACTGTGTATTAGTTCTATTTACTGTCATTTCTTTGCTTAAGTATTGTGTGCTTTGTGATTATCTCCGCGTAGGAGATACTGTGTTGTACTAGATAGCGTTATATTAATAAATACATATTTTTATAACTACTGTGTGGTTCTCCTTTCATTTAACCAATACTATAAGATTGCATTCTGGTAAAACAAGCTGCTTAACATTCCTTCAAGACTAAGCCTGAAGGCTGTTCTCACAGCCACCACTTGGATAGCTTTCTAAGGTTATCTTTGACCTATTAAATCACCATAAGGATTGTTTGACTGGTGCTAGGTGCCCACTTTAATTAGTGGACAGCATATACTAGACCAACTTCCCTCAACATTGAACTATTTGAGAAGTATTTTGCACCTAATGTTTGCATAGATAGTGTAAGGTGTATGTTTTTTAGGAGAAAACAGGAGTCAAATGAGAGTGTGGATGAATATGTAGCTATTTTGTGAAAATTATCTCTTGAATGTAAGTTTGAGGGGCTACGAGAACAATTAATTTGTGCTCAGGTAGTTATGCACACTAAGGACCCTGCAATCCAGGAGAGATTGTGGGTTAACAGAGAAGCAGAACTGCAAAATATTTTAGTAATGGTGTAAAAGCTTAATTGTCAAGTCACAGTGTTAAAGCAGTGTAGGCTGAACTTCGTGGTTTACAAGATGAAATGATAGGCAAGATCAAAAGTAAAGAGAAAAGTCATGTATCTGAGAAGAGTAATAAGTACATTCAGAAAAAAAGGAAGTGCCTAGAGAAAATCTTAGTTGTTACCATTGTGACAGTGATTCACATCTTGTGTACAGCAAATCATGCCCGCCTGCTAAGAGAAAATGTTCATCATGTGGAAGGGTTAGGCATTTTGCCTAGGTTTGTAAGAAAAGGAAGAATGCTTTAAGGAGGAGGATAAGTCGATGAGGAAGATCAAGTTAATAGGATATTTAGTACAAAAAAGTAATTTGTATTGAGGGTGAGTGAAGGTAATGATACATTGAGGAAAAACAATTTGTTCAATGAGCATTGGTGGAGTGGAAGTCCAAATATATGAATATTAAGTATCTCCATATACCATTGATAATGAGGAAGCATGGAAGGGAAATTTCGTAAACTGCATTTCAGAAGAATTACTTCCCACAGATATTTGGCCTGTAGGATTTTCTGGTTAAACAATTGATATGTTAGGTTACAGAATACACATTTTTAGATTTAAAAACAGGAAGTGTCAGAGAAAACTTAAAAAGCAAAAAAAGAGACTGGCTGTGTTGGTATGGCATGATCAAATCAACCCTCACATGTTGCTAAACCCAAACAGCTCAAAACCTGTGATGATTCTGGATTACAGTGAGAATGTAGGTAATACTTGAGAAATTTCCTAAAGTTTCCTCAGGAATAATTGGCAAATTCACAGAGTTTACACATCAAATAGTACTAAAAAAAATGACACATATCCAAAAATTCTCAAGGTTAGGAATATTCCCATACACGTAAGGGAAGAAGTGTAGCATGAACTTGATAAACTATTTAGTGCTGATATATTTGAGGAAGTTGAAGTGAATGGGTTTTACCAGCTGTTATTGCTAGATGTAATAATGGAAAAATTAGATTATGGGCTTGATTTAGATCTTGGCAGATGGGTTACTCCATCACAATGGTGACGGATATCTCATCCGTCGAAATATAAATCCCATCATATCCTCTGGGATTTATATTTCGGCAGACGAGATATCCATCACCATTGTGATGGGGAAACCCGCCCGCAATCATCTAAATAATGCTTTATGTGGCGATTTGTGTTTTCTTAATAATAATTTTGTAGTTGAAAAATTTCAGTTGCCAAAAATGAAACACCTGCATTAATCAATGGCGCAAAATGGTTCTCATCAATTGAATTATCAGCGGCATACCATTAAACATCATTACATGAGGACAGCACACATTTACAGCATTCATCACACCAATGGGATGCTCTCAGTATAATAGAATGCCCTTTGAGTTAGCGTCTGCTGCAGCAGTATTTCAGAGATTAATCCATCAATTGTTTGGCAGAATGGAAAATGTAAAGTGCTCCCAGGATAATATCTTAATTTACAGCAAAGACAGACGGGAACATGAAATCATTTTGAATAATGTTCTGTAGATCCTGGATAAAAGAAATTTGACAATTGAATTTTCAAAATGCAATTTTACAGTTTGTTCTGTGCCATACAATGGCCACATTTTGAGTGAAGTTGGTATTGTTCCAAAACTGGCTTTGGTGGAAGTAATAAGCAATGCTGCAGCTCCAACAAACAAGGAAGAAGTAAGATCATTTCTCGGCCTTGTAGAATTTTTTTCTAAGTTTGTTGAGGGTTTTTCAGGCAGGATCTACATATTAAACAGCTGTTAAAAAACAAGTTTATTTGGTCCAGAGTGTCAAAGAGAGAGGATTTGAAGAAATCAGGAATACAATTATCAAAGCACTTGGGTTAAAAAGTTTAGACCCCAGGTAAAAAAGTTTCTTAATGTAGATGCTAATAACAAAAGATTGGGAAGAGTTTCAACTCAAAAAAGTTCCAGAGGGTTAGAAAGAATAATAGCATATGTGTCGAGAGCTTTGTCATTGAGAAATAAACGCTTGCTTTTATGTGGGCATTGGAACACTTAAGGCCTTTTGTGTGGGGGAAACCGTGCGTTATTGGAACAGATCATAAACCATTGGTTAAAGTATTGACAACAGAAAGGATGTTTAGAGCTACCACAAAGATAGTAAGAATGTACATGAGATTGCGAGATTTCATCTATAATATAGAAAATATTACAGGAAAAAGAAATGCATGGTGTTTTGTTTTTATCCAGAATGCCTTTGGATAGTCAGGAGTGTGGAAACAAAGAGAAGGAGGATTTTCCCAGTGCCTTAGTTCACAACCAAGAGATTTCTGGGATGAATGAGGAAGAATGGAAGAGCGAGTGTGCTAAGGATGCTGTATAGCAAAAGTTAATTAATTTCACAGAACTAGGTTGGCCTACAAAATCTGAACTGACTACAGAGTTAAAACATTTTTCAGGAATAACAAAATGCATTATCATTGGTAAACGAAGAGGTAAAAAGGGGCGATACAGTCATTCCACCAGTTACTTTGAGAAAAAAAGTGGCCAAATTATGTCATGAGGGTCATGGAGGAATTGGTAAAGCAAATAAACTGTGAAAAGAGTTTACTGGTGGCCAGGTTTTGATGTGTTTGTGGGAAGGATGGTGAGAGAGTGCTCAAAGAGTGATCAGTCCAAAGTACGGATTGTGGCTATTCACATACCAGGGGCATAAAGTTCGTAAAGACCTAATCTAATGTGTGCCCTGTGGCATGAGTGGGCCAAATGGCTAGATGGTTATTGGACTATGAGTGTGACATAATAGATGACAAGGAAGAATTGTAATTACTTATTTTTGTTTTACTGTGAAAATCTATAACATTTATAGTAATAATGTAAGTTTAATTTTAGAGATTTACAATATGTAAGTAATATGTATGTAGATATTTGGGCATTTATTAAGGGGAAACTGATGTGGGAGCACACTGCTTCATCTCCCAGTAGGTTAGCCCCTAGGCATCATGGTAGATGCAGTTCGCCAAGTGTGTATACTTGCAAAGTCTCTCGAATGTTTCACCAGGTTGGTGCAGATTATTGCTGGCTATCTCTGTTTACACATGTTTCTGGATTATTATCCGTCATCAACAGAGATTAGACATGAGATTATTTGGGGTTGCTGAGCAAACCTGCTGGGAGGTGAAGCAGTGTGCTCCCACATCAGTTTTCAGTTTCCCATTTATTAAGGGGGAAGATGTTTTATGTCATGTGTTGCACATTCTATTACTTGTGCATTCACATTTTTTGTAATTCTTTGAACATGTAATTCACATGCTCACCACTCCTAGGCAACTGAGGGCATTCTAGATTGTATAGGCAGGGACAGTTGCCTAAGGAGTCAACGGAGTGTGCTGAAGGTGATGGTTGTGGTGATTGTACTGTATTTTCATTGGTGTTCCAGTATGCAATAAAACGTACAACACTTGTAAGCTATTAAGAGTACTACTTTGCAGTTTTGTGAATCAAGTGCAGGGTTTGTAATGCAAGTACCCAACAGAAAGCATGAGACTAGCACCTATATTTGTTTTGTGTCCGTACCCATTGCTGCACAAGTGTAGTTTAACAATTCATGTGTTTATCCCAGTAAAATAGCATAGCTATATTCTCCCTCTCATTTAGCGAGTGTGTATTAACAAGGCCTCCTCAATGTAGAGAGTCAGACTATTTATTGTACAGTACCAGGTAGCGGATTAGCTAGTTTGCCTTGGACCCTAGGGCAAGCACAATAGGTGGCCCCCCTCACTAAGGTGACATCTCAGTATATGAGCTGCTCCTGACACCCTTCAACCTGCCTCTGCCATATAAAAACTCACAACCATCACTAGAAATCAAAGCCATAACACTAAAAACCTTACCAGCGCCAATAATTTTGGCCCTTGTAAAGTGCATGGTGATAAAGGACATAATATGCAGGGACCCCACACTCACACTGCTGCTCTGACATAGGCACATCCCTCATGCTTCACTCACGTAGGTATATGCCTCACTCTACACTCACAGATTCACAACTTTCAACTTTTAGACCACTCATCCCTGCATCAAAAATACAATGATAATCTTACGCACAACCCTCACAAAATATGGTGGCTACCATGCACTCAACATACACAATATCACTGCTCACTCACTGATAAATCACTCACTAAGAAGGGGCAAAGTTTGGACATGTGATGGCATAGGAGATACAGGTTCAATATGTGGTACATTGGTCCACTAGTGTAATGCAAAGCTCTTGAGGTAAGCCGCACTGAAATCTGATGTCAACTGAGGTTATATAATCTCCCATAAACCACACTTGGACCATCACTGAAGACTGGAGCAGTATTAACTCAAGCTCAACAAATTGATGAGGCTGTACCCCGAAAGGTGAGTCTCCAGTTGCAGGTCAGCAGGTGAGATGAGTAGTGGTGGGCTGATCATGCTGTACAGTGGATATGAATACAACACCACCTGGAGTGGACATTTACCTGCCACCACGCAACGATACTCTCCTCCATAAGAGACTAGCGGACACTGACCCTGGCCTCTAGCTATTCCATTGTTCTTCAATCTCCTCCCCTCGAACAACAGATATAATTGGGGATGGCTGAATGTAACGCTAAGGTCAATAGTCCCCTGCCTGACCCCAAGATGGCTGCCATTGTGGCCCCCTCCACATTGTTTTACTTCACTGGGACAATAATTGGACATTGACCAGACCTTGAACCTATCCCCTAACCTGCTTACACATCAGGACTTGGAACCTGTGAAACTTACCCCAGACTGTGGTGAGCAAGCGATTTTGGCTGATTCCCAGTTGAGCTACCAAATAGCTAAAAGAGGAGATTGGTTGTGGACTCTCCCCCCTGCCGTCACCTACCCAGCTGGACCTTGGGCAGATTTTCCCCTTGTCTCTACACCCTATCTTCCTCCTACCCCTTTACCCTATCCCCTTACCCTTTCTCGCTCCATCCACCTTGTCCCCTATGATCTTTAACTGCTTTTCTTGATACTTATCTAACTTTTAACTGATGTAAATTGCAACATTATTGTTTCTCATGTAAAGCGCTTTGATTCCTTCGGGTCTAGCCAGTGCTAAAAAAACTCATCAATTAAATTTGTTCCCATTTAGTACTCTTTCTCTCTTTGTCTACTTCCCTAGCTCCTATCCCCTCTCCCCTGAATCTCTCTCCTTGCCTGCTACTCTGCGCTGCCCACTGTCGTTTGTGCCCTTTGACTAAGCACTCCTTCTCCCCTTGTTGGGGAAAGATCCAATATTTATACTCTGGAGTCTCAGCGAACCCACTTAGAGGGTCCACTGTGCCAAGGGAGCCACTCACACTTGGAGGTATGGTATGGCACCCCTTGCCAAAGCACTCCCTCTTCCCTTTTGGGGGAAGAATCCAGTATGTAGGCCTTGGAGTCTCAGAGACCCCTCTGAGAGAGTCCACTGAGTAAAGGGAGCCTCTCGCAACAGAGATAGGGAAGTGATACCACTTCCCCTGGGATCACAGCTTACTAGACTTTGGACGTTGCTTTGAGTCGTCTACCGGTTTGTGTCCCCGTCACACTTCCCCTCCTCTTCCCATGCTGTGTCTCTCACCCTCTCCTCCTCTTTCCCACCTTCATTATCTGTCTACTTCCCCTGCTCTTACCCCCCTCCTCTAAATCTCTCCCCTTGCCTGCTTTTCCCCTTACATATTTGTGCTTATTGTTTATCTCGACCTTACAAGTAACTGTGTTGCCATGCTCTAAGAACTGAGTAACCTTTGTAACAATGTAACCTGTAACTATGATCTGATACTCATGTAAAGCACTCTGATACCTCAAAGTCTAGCCAGCGCTATATAAAACCTTTAAAATAAATATGTTAGTCTGATCTTTGTTAACTTTTGTAGGATAGAGTCTTGGCATAGAAAATTCCCACTTGCCTTAAAAATAAAAAAAGTGGAGGTTTTCTTTGTACTGCAAGCATATACTAAAATAAAGGAAGAAAGAAAAACAAAAGCAAAATAAATATGCCAACTAAATATGGAAGTCATGTGATTCTATACAAAAATGTAAAACAATAAAACTTTGCTGGTGTCTGCCATCTTGGAATAGCAAAAAATGCTAGAGTATGCAGAATACCATTTCAAGAGGGCATGGTTTTGAAGCTTGCAGCAGTGATGCTTGGCCCTCTGCATAAGAAAGTTGTTGATACTCAAATTATTCAATTAGCACCAGTCTGCATTTGCACATGAGCTGCTGAGGGAGGAACTAAAGGCAATAGCGCCTGGGGTCAGACTTCTGTGGATGCAGAGTAACACATAGTAAGCAAACAAAATAATGTTACTCAGACTACCTAATATCCTAAAGACCAGTGATATTACACTAGGTAGAGCGAATCATTGGCAACAAAGCCAGTGGGTGAAAAGTGCTTATCCAATGCCCAATTGTTTGCATGCTGTTCTGAGGGCTGACCTAATATGTGAGTGGCAGTGTGATGAATAACTGAAGTGAACTTACCAAAGGCCATTTTCTCTAAGCAAGATTATGTATTATTTTTGAGAAAATATGAGGTTGGGGAGACAGCTAAAACAGTCTTTTGGTAAGACCTAAAACACACAGAAATAGATAGTGCACAGGGGGTCCTTGGCCTACATGAATAAGACATACAGCACTGGTCAATAGCATCACAGTCTTACCTGAAATACATAAAACAAGTGTAGCACTGAAGGGCCTGTGCAAGTTTCCTTTAAAGACATGAATCAAGTGTGGTACTACAGTGCCAGTAAATGCGAGCTTCCTTCAAAGACATGCAGTAAGTAGGCTACTGCAGCACAAATCTGTGCATACTTCCTTCAAAGACATGGGACAAATATGGCACAGGAGGGCCAGTGCAAGCTTCATTCAAAGACATGGAACAAGTGTGGCACTGCAGGGCCAGTGCAAGCTTCCTCCAAAGACATGTAACAAGTGTGGTACTCAGGGCCAAACCAAACTTTCTTCAAAGACATGAAACAAGAGTTGTATTGCAGGGTCACTGCAAGCTTCCTTCAAAGATTTGGAACAAGTGTGCCACTGGGCAGCACCATTAAACACCTCCCTTCGATACAACTAACAAGCAACATTTCAGATTTGATACATGTGTAAGAAATAGCACTGGGGTGTATGAGTGCAGCTTGACTCCCACACACAGAAGGATTTCCACACAGAATATAGATACAGCACCAGCAGGAGTACATGCCTTCCTCACACCCTAGACCACATACGGATTGTTGGACAGGACCTTTCTTAAGGGAGTTACTTAAAACTGTTTTATTTTGCTTTTTTTCTCCTGCTTTTTGCTGATACTCCTTTCATGGGATTAGGACTCTGGGCACTTTCCCACTGTACACTGTAATGAAATGAAATTTGTACTTGTAAAATGCACTTATACCCCAACTGGGGTGTCCTGGCGCTGTAACACATACCGCTGTGGAACCCTTCCTGGCATTTCCCTGTGAAATGTCTACTTCTGGGCACCCCCAAGGTGAAGCCAGGCATCCCAGCACTGTTGGGGCCGTTGTGGAGATTAAGCAAGCTATTGCCCAGAGTTGCAGAGTGGTACCCATGATTAGAATTGGCACCAAGGCGAGAATTATCAGGTCCGAGGAAATTGAGCCCATGACCCGCCGAGGCGGGAATTGAACCCTGGTCCCAGGCCAGACCTCTGCATCAGGGTCTGCCACTCTAACCATTGAGCCACACTTCTCCACTTCTCTAGTGTGAAAGTGTGCACGTCCTTCCTACACATACTACGAAGTGGTGCTTACCTAAATTGGTTTAGGTGCTGTACCTGTGAGTACCCTGTAAAGAGGTATACCACATACACAGGGCAGTACTGCACTGGCTGCTAGTGGGCTGCTGCAGCACTGATTTTGACACCCACAAGTTTAGACTTTCAAACAAAATTGCCATTGCAGGCCTGTGTGTGTACAGCTGCACTTATGTTCAGGTTGGCATATCTAAACCATTAGCCAGTGCTGAGTGGGCCATTCACTACCACTAGGACACCCCTAGTGTACGCCCTGAGGGGTGGGGAAAGGCAGGACAAGGACACATATGTTCCCCAGCTCAGATAGTAAATAATCCCTATTTGGGTTTTCCCTACCTAGGAGGTCTGCTCTCCCCACGGGTCAACATGGGGTGATTGCTGAAAGACTTTTAAAGTACAGTTGTAGCTTACAGCAGGGAATAGCCTCTTGTTGTTTTCAAACATGTCTAAAGCCTGCCATTGCAGGCCTGGGTGTACGCATTTGCACTTTTTCTCAGTTTGGCTTTCCTAAATCTTTGGCCAATGCTGAGGGTATCTTTCACTAACACTAGTGTGAGCCCCATGGGGTGGAGCAAGTGATAGGTGAAAGGCAGGGCAGGTACACCTGTGTGATCCCTGGCCAGGAAGTGAAGAACCCCCATGTGTGTTTTCACTACCTATGAGGTCTGCTCTCCCCATAGGTTAATATAGGAGAATGGCTGAGATTACTATACGCTGCAGTGGTGGCCTACAGTGGAGCAGCCTTGTGTTGTTTACAATCATTGGATTCACATTGACAAATCCTCCCTTGTGTTATAGGTGGATTTTCATTAATAGCTTAGAGATTCCACTTTTAGAAAGTGGGCATTTTTCTGCACTAAACTCCTTGGGTGCCTTTTATTTTGACTTCAGTCCCCACTAGAGGCTGGGGATGCCCAAGAGACAGCCATACCATTGGTCATGCAACTGGAACACCAGACCTCTGCCATTTGAGGACTTGGCTGGATAGATTTGGCAGAGAGGTTTTGACACTTGGCTTCAGAGAAGCTAGGTCATGGCCCCACTAAAGATTAAGATCTGCATTTCAAGGACTCGTGGCAGACAATACTGAAATTTAGGGGAGACATCTGTGGTTCAAAGGGGAACCCCCTGAACCATCCCTAACTTCAAAGGCACACTACTGTAAAATGACTGGTCCTATACTTCAGCAGGGCAGAGATACACTTACGGGGACGTGGTATCAGCCATCTTGGACTACGTGGTGAATACTGCTAGAGGAATTTGTTGTGCACAAGGAGGAAACTGCCATTGGAAGCAACGGTGCACCCTTCCTGCATAGTGGATGGCCTGGGCTGGCAACCTGCTGCTGTGTGGCACCCTGAAGTGTGCTCTCCAGGGGTACATTGTTGCCTTGCCCTCTGTTCTTTGAGGAGGTCTCAGGGAAATCAAAGACCTCCCAAGAGGGACCTACACTGTCTACGGGTTTCACCTAGAGAGCCTTGCCTGCTCAAGCCCCTACTTCATCTGCTGGATCCTGACTGCAGCACGGTGTGAGAGTGGAACTAAGTATTGCACCTGGAAACTAGATTGACTTGTGTGGAGCCCCCAAACTGTGCCCTCATCTAAGGAGTTTGGCCCCTGCATCGTAGGGCCTCAGCACGCACAAGTGTTTCGTTGGTGGTCGGCGGATTCACTGGTTGCTGGACTTAGCGTGGCCGGCTTCATCGTCCAAGCCACTTTTCTCTCATGTGATATGCTGAGGCATGCTCATTGCATGAGCTGTGCAATTTACAGGTCACAACCCTCGGAGGGAGGGCGCATCTGTAGTAGTGCCTCATTCCGCCTCGTACGGTACTACTAAATTTACAACTGTGTGCGTGAGGCCGGATTGTTTAGTGTGACTCGTATCATCGTGCACCAGACATTGTGCCTTATTCCAGGGAGGTACGGCAAACCTGATTGAGGGTTGATCATAAACGGATTGTCTGGTGCAACTCATAACATTGAGCACCAGATGTTGTGCCTCATTTCAGGGAGGTATGACAAACCCGACTGTGACTTGATTGTAACCGGATTGTATGGTCCGACTCGTATAAACGTGCACGAGATGTTGTGCTTCATTCCAGATTGGTATGGTGAACCTGACTGTGGGTTGATTATAGCCAGATTGTCTGGCGCAACTTGTATCATTGCACACCAGACGTTGTACCTCATTTCAAGGGAGGTACGGCAACCACAACTTTGGGTTCATTGTGACCAGATTGTCTGGTGTGACTCAGATCAATGTTCACCAGATGCTGTGTATCACTTCCCGTGGGGTGCGAGGACGGCTGCACCCACTGAGTGTTCCTTCTTGCAGTCAGTGCGGCAAATGAACTACCCACTCTTCTTCCTTCCTGACGACTTCGTGTGCCAGGCTGTATCGCCCGGATTGGGCTTAGGTGGTGAGAGCAAATGAATGGGTTGAGGAACACTTCCGAGAGTGATAGGAAGTGGGTTGAGAGACTGCGTGTCCCCCCTGTGCTTCGCAGAACTGGGCTAGTGCCAGTGAGGGTGGAGGTCGCATCTCAAACAAGTTAGTACCAAGATTCCTGTTGGGGGGGGGGAATATTAAGAAATGGGTGGCAGCATATGAGGTGACCTCAGCGCACAGAGTCACAGAGGAGATATGGGGAGGTAGAATATGGCGGTACTTACCTAAGGTAAGGAGGGATGTCCTCCTTACACTGGAAGTGAAGGACATGGTGAGCTATCCGGTCAAGAAAGCCATTCAGATCAGTATGCTCAGGGAGGACCCAAACCGTCTGTCCCGGAGGAGGTGGATTTCTTACTCTACACTGGAAAGACATTGGTGGATGGCCCTCACTTGGATAGGCCGGCTAACTGCCCAACACAGGTGGGGGAGATTCATGTTTGTGTAGGGAGTTCCCCGTGGAGCTGGGTGAGGAATGGGTCACATGTTTCTTTTTAAAGGGGGGGGGAGATGGGGCGGGCAAAAGCCCGGGATGCCCTATACCCAGCTCCTTGGCCTGGTGTATTCCTAAAGGGAGTACTTGGTGGGGTAGCTGGCCTGTGCAAGGTAGACCATTCACTGAGGGGGAACCCCTAGTGGCAGCGGAATGTGGGGGGGCGACCACAAACATTGTACTACCAGTTCAGGATTCAGGGGTACCCCACACAAAATGGGGGAACATGCCCCAAAACAGGGGGCAGGGGAAAAAAGAACTCATCCATGGTCCTTGTCCAGTCAAAGGGTGCAGACTCTGGACTGGAGGACCAGGTGCAGGAGGACATTTCGGACATGGTCAGAAGGAAAGTGATAGAAAGGTGCAAGACATCTGGGGCCACTGGCCCTCACTTTCAGGAGCCACCAAGGGCTGATGTCCTTGGGTGGCTGGGTGCTTGGTTGTGGACCCTGGTGACTGTCTGCGTCCTTTGACACGTGCTGTTCCAGTGAACTAAGGCGCCAAGGGGTAGAGACAGAAGTCAGAACCCTGAAATGGAAGTGGTCACCCCATATGGTGGGCCCGACAGAGACAAAGGGGTCCTACTGGCATAATAGGACCCAGAGCAGGCATGTGCAACCGCAGTGGTGGGCAATCATCCAAGCTCTATCGTCCTGAGCGGGGAAGTTTATCAAGGAGATGTTTAAACTACCCTTGCTTAAGGCTGCTATGGGGTCATGTTGGACACAGCCCTTCTTAGGGGCTTTCAATAAAACATTTTACTTTTTTCCTCCTGGTTTTTACTGATTCTCTTTTCATAGCCTTAGTACTCTGGGCACTTTCACACTTTAAAGCAGGGTAAAAACGACCACGCCCTTCCTGCACATGCTAGGAAGTTGTGCTTACCTGATTGGTTTAGGTACTGTACCTAGGAGTACACTTGTGTCACCAACACGAGTGTTCTCCAGGGGGCTCATTGGCCTGCCCCTGTTCTTATGTAATCTCTCGGGCCATCAAAGATTCCTCCTTCCTACCCCTGAAGTGGAACACTGCAATGGATTATTATGGCAGTGGGGCTTTTGGCACGATCAGCGCATGGCTGATCAACATTTTGTGTGAGGACCAAGCGCTTTCTACATTGTAAGGTCGAGTGCCTCATGAAGGACCGGCACTTTCCTTGCCTGACTCGCGCTGCACAAGAAGTGCACACCAAGCACTCTGTTTTACCAAGGCAACAGGGAGGCCCCGGACGACGTCAGCGACACCTCAACCCACCCCCCCCTTCTAGGGTGTGGAATCCAACATGGTCGAACTTTGCAATGCGGGAAGGAGGAGCCCAACTGACATAGGAATTGCCATATCTGTGTTCACTGGTTCTCGCCAGACCACAGAGTCTGCTCTGACCACTCCAGAACGACCAAGGACCAACTTGAGAGGCAATGGGGACGGGAATACTGTCCCGACAATAAACTCCTGTACATCTCAGCCCGGAAAGAATATATGAAGGCTATCATTACAGCAAAAGCCGCCCACTTCTCTTCACGTATTCTTAACACTAATAAAAGCTCCAAAGAAATCTTTGTTATCATGAATAAATTGACCAACCCAGACAGGATCCTCTCAAAGGTCACACCCTCCCAAATCCTGTGCAACTCTCTCAATGAATATTTAATTGACAACATTATTAACATTAAAGCCAGCATTCCTCTACATGCCCCCATGCCAACTGCAGGGCCCACACATGGTAACACCTGCCCTCTTAGCAGCTTTCCCCTGATTAGCACTGAGATCTATCAGGAGCTCCTTGTTAAAGTTAAATCAGGAGCCCCTTCCGACTGCTGCCCAACCCACATTCTTAAGGCCGTTTTATCAGTCTATCCGGGCCCGGCACTCACACTACTTAATGACTCACTTACTACTGGTCAAGTCCCTAAAGCTTTTAAAAAAGCCATTGTAGTTCCTCTATTGAAAAAGCCTAATGCTGATCCTACACTTTCAGCCAACTACCGCCCCATCTCTTTACTCCCGTTCTTGGCTAAAATGTTAGAAACCCATGTAGCCAGATGCTTGTCTGTATTTCTGGAAGAATCCAAATACCTTAATTCCTATCAGGCAGGCTTCCGACCAGCCCACTCTACGGAGACTGTAGTTTTGGCTGTCCTGGACACTCTCTGCGACAATGCAGATAAACGTTCCCCCCAGGTTCTGGTGTTGCTGGATCTTTCTGCCGCATTCGACACGGTCGACCACGCTATTTTGGTCGACCGTGCGGAACAAGCGGGCATTTTAGGTACAGCGGCCTGTTGGCTTTCCTCTTTTTTGGAGGATCGTTCCCAGGCTGTCCGCCTCGATCACTTTTTGGCCCCCACGCTTACCACCAACTGCGGTGTCCCACAGGGCTCCGCTCTTTCTCCCCTCCTATTTAACCTTTGCATCTTTCCCCTGATCCAGTCCCTCAAAGACAGGAACACAACAGTCTTTAATTGAGCAGTTGATCTGCAACTAGTCTTTACGATCGACAATTCACACAGCTCCATAGTCGAATTTCAGGCCACCATGCTACACATAAAACAATGGATGGACCACAACTATCTGAAGCTAAACCCTGGTAAGACGGAACTTGCTCTTACTGGGGATAGCCCTAAATTTTGGGGCCCTCACTACTGGCCACCTGAGCTAGGTCCCCTTCCCTCCCCCTCCCCCTCAGCTAAAACACTAGGCGTCACCCTTAACGACGACCTTTCATTAAAAACACAGGCCGGTAGAGTCATTTCTAAATGCTTCTTTCAACTAAGGAAGATTAGAAAAATACATTGGTTCCTTACACAGGAAGCCCTGATCCAAGTGGTGGTCGCTACTGTTGTGTCTCTCTTAGACTATGCTAACTCCATCTACTAGGGCATGCCTATGTACCTACTCAAACGGCTACAGATGGCCCAAAATCAGGCAGCTAGACTGATCCTCCACCAACCTAGATGGCAGCCAGCAACCCCATTGCTTAGGAAACTTCACTGGCTTCCAATTCCTCAACGTTGTGCCTTTAAGATGGGCTGTCTTACCTTCTAATCTCTGCACTGCAACAATCCCAAATTTATCAATACTCTGATATCTAGGCACATCCCCTCCCGGAACCTCCGATCTGCCCACCTCTCACTTCTCACCATCCCTGTATTCGAACGAGTACAACATGGCGGATGCAAATTTTCTACTCTCGCCCCTAGACTGTGGAATTCTTTTCCGTTGGAGATTCGCTCTTGCACCGACCTCATGCACTTCAGGAAGGCCCTTAAAACTTGGCTATTTGTACAAGCATATATTTAAGCTGCCGTTGATTATCCTCTTGTCTAAAGTTCCATGAAACCACTCGGTGTACGTGCGGTATATAAATTATTATTAACATTAACATTAACCAACGCAGTCCCTTGTTGCATCAACTCCTCTTTGACGATCAGGAATGGTAATGTGTCTGGGACATTGGGCCTGCGTGGTCCCCACAGCCGACCTGCATGTAGCGGGCTGCTCAAACCATCCCTTGCACCAATACCGAGGGACCCGGGGGGCATTGTTCTTGTTGAGTACCTGTACGAGCAGTAAAGCCACCCCACGCTCCTTCACAAGTGGCTCTGGTTTCATCAGGAGTTGCTGTCCGAGTTATCCCCGAGGGCTTCGGACTCGCTGTTTATTGGGGGCATTGCTTGCTCAGGGTAGATACCTCCGTGGAGGACCCCTGAGAGGAGCGTTCTATGCCCCATTGATCTAATGTGACAGCATTGAGAGGTTCTATTGTCGATTCCTGACTGGTACCAATTCAATTGCACCAGCTGGACTACTATAAAACCTCTAATAAATGTGAAGGCCCTTTACCTGCCTTTGTACATATAATGTGATAACTTGAAAAGTATGCATCCGATTTGTATCGTTTCGGTGTTGTTTTACTTATAATATAGAAACCTATTTTTATAATACTGAATGGAGTCTTTTTGTGGTGTATTCATTGTGTTACTGTGTATGTGTGTGTTGCACAAATACTTTACTCATTGACTTTGTTGATAAGCCTGCCTGCTCTGCAACAAGCTACCAGAGGGTGAGCACATGTTATCTTTGTTGTATATCTAGCTTTCCCAGACTAAAGTGGTGATTTTCAGTGGTACTGGGCACACAATATACATTACGAAAAAGGGATTATTGGATGAAGTATGGCAATAACATGTAATTAGCACTGACTGTTACTTTTAAATGGAGGTGATGGTGCTTAAATTACTATTACATACACCTGGTAATGTTGAAGGAAAATGAGCATAGTGATGTTCTGCATGGGGGGTTATGGGTGTTACATGGCTGTTGAATATATTTGGGAATGTATTAGGATTCTTCCAGGTACTAAAAAAGGGATAGGTATTTTGTACATTGGGGATCATACACAATAAATGCCTTTTACATTAGGGCGTAGGCAAGATGACGCCCAGTGAGGACATGCAGTGTTAAGCTTCACACTGGGCATCCTGCGACATCTTGCTCTTGAGTGACCTGAGGCCTGGCATGGCACTTTGCGATGCACCCCTAGAGCTGGGGGTGAGGCTACTGAGGTGGGGAAGTGCAATGGACGGGGATGCTACATGCTGAGACACTCTGCCACATGGACTCTGATATGACCAGCACAAGGTAGCTGGCCTGTGGGCCAGACTACATGGACACTTAGACTGCATCACCTCTGGCGGTGCACTGAAGTGCAGTTACTGACCTATTTTTTAAGGCGAGACTACCAGCGGGAATTTATTGGCCCACAGACAATGTTCGCTTTCTAGGGACTGCCAGAGAGGGCTGAAGGGCCCAACTTGGAGTTCTTCTTGAACAATGGTTAATGACAAGCGTGTTGGTGGGACGAATTCCCAAAATCTTCTCCATCAAGCGGGCCCACTGGTTCCAGGGTCAACCTCCTTCCAACTGGGTGCAAACCTGGATTTTGTGATTGCCCGCCTATTGAATTATCGGGACAGGGTTCTGATACTCCAGGGCTTTCACGCCAAGGGCCCATGACATTGCGATGGAGTGGTAGTAACGGACTCGCACTACACAGTCGAGGTGAAATGCTCCAGCAGCTCATATGTGGGGGTCAAACAGCAGTTGCTCCAGATGGGCCAGAAGTACACTGTGCTTTTCCCAGCCCAAGTGCGGCTGGTGGTTAGTGACCACTTCCACATAGTGCCCTTGCAAGAGACACATTTGGTGGCAGGGGATCTCAGAAGAGAGCAAGCACAGTGGAAAAGGACCATATATGGCACGGCTTACTCAACCTTTTTGCGGGGGTGTCTGGATTTCCTCTAGGGTTCCTTAAATGGTGCATGCCCAGATAATAGATCGTGAGGGCCGTTATGTGGTCTTAGAGGGGCTACTATATGGGAACCCTTTCTCTATAATGGTGCTATATTCCCTCAATATATGGCAAACCGACTTCATGACTGGACTGTCCGCAGCTTTGTTGCTGCAGTCCTTAGCACCATGTGTCTGGGCAGGTGATTACAATTACATCCTGGATGAGGCACTCAATTGTTCGTTTCTGCCCACTGATGGGGCATTGTGCCGGCAGCTAGCACACCACTAATGGGGGTGGATGGAAGACATGCGATTACAAGTTGTGTGGAGGCTTCAGTACCCACCTACCCGGCAGTACTTGTTTTACTCCACGGTAGATGATGTGCACACACCTCTAGATCTTTTCCTCGGTGATGCTGAGTTGTGTGGGTGCATGGTGTCTATTGCCTACTTGGTGTGCATTGCCTGGGTACCCCTAATGGTCCAGCGCTTACCCTATTTTCATCTTGTTCCTTAGATGCTCCCATATCCTCGGTCCTGACAAGACCCTCTATCCCAGAAAGGGTCGAAACGCAGTCGACGATAATAGAAAGCGAACCTTGCACACAGCACTCATGATTGTATAGAGTGTCTCTTTATTTTCCTCTGTTTGAATATTCAGAATGGTCGCTTTCTCAGTAATATTGATTTATGAAACCGTGTAAATATTGTCACATTGTGTCACGTTAATATTGTTTGATGTTGGTTCTTCTTGTTACACTGGGGACACCATTACACTGAAACTATTTTTATGATTGTACATATTGTGAATTGTCTTTGAAAATACAAGCATACCGTTTAAACTCCTTCCGTGTCTGCTGCCTTCTTTCTCTGACATCGCCTATAACCCTTACATTTTATTGGCTATTAGAAAGTAATTTTATTACTCCACTAATACTATTGAGCAGAGGCTGGTGTGGCGGAAACTGCTAGACTGGCGGATACCAGCAAACCTGTTGAAAGCCATAATCAGTCCCTACACAGGAACTTGGGTACGGGTGAAAACCGCGA
The DNA here is from genome assembly GCF_964261635.1 of Lissotriton helveticus. Lineage (NCBI taxonomy): Eukaryota > Metazoa > Chordata > Amphibia > Caudata > Salamandridae > Lissotriton > Lissotriton helveticus. The sequence goes on from NC_136059.1 coordinate 1,209,399,081, forward strand.
TGAACTCAGACACTAAAAAGATTCCAACAGACAGAGGGTTAAAGCAAGGTTGCGTATTGGCTCCTCTGCTTTTTAATCTTTATATGGCAGACCTCAGAAAAATTATATCCAACGCTAACCTTTTACCCTCTAAAATTGACCCAAATAGATTATGATTAAAGCAGTACGCAGACGATTTGGTGTTAATGGACCACACAAAAGTATGCATGCAAAGATTACTGGATGCATTTAACATTTACAACAACAACGAATTACGAGCGAATGCAAGAAAAACAACCGTAGTGATATTTGGAAAATATACCAACAAACTCAGACAACAGTGGAGACTGCGCAATTTAAAAATAGTAACAACAACCAAATACAACTACCTGGGGGTGTGGCTGATGAGCAACTGGAAGCCCACAGCACATATCGCTTCCGCTGAAACAAAAGCCAAAGCAGTAACGTTTGCACTGTGCAAACTGTACTCCAAGTTATGCAGCCCGTCGGCCAAAGCATTTAGAAAGGTTATAAACACCAAACTGCTCCCGGTAATCACGTACGGTAAGATAGCCTTCCCAGCGGGTTTCATTAATATCATGGAACATGCCAACTGTCGTGCATTTAAGTGAATCTTTCAGATTCCTGTCACGCTCGCAATGCTCTGGTACGATTGGAATTTGGGCTGAATAAACAGTTATGAGCATTAGGCCTCAATGGTGCAGCTCCATTGAGGGGTTTGGGCAGCCCCCCGCACACAATGATGTCAATTCTAAAGATAATTTTTATGAAAGGAAACAATCCGTGCAGTGAAGTACTGCACACTGCCTGTACTGAATTGAACCTTAACATGACCAAACTGCAGGCTTTTATTCACCAGCCTGGCATTCTAAAGTCTATAATAAAAAAAACAAGTCCGATTATTATCAAAGGAAGAGGACATGAAGGAACTGAATTCTTACAGTAGCAATATTGGGATACTTGCAAGTACCTATGAAGACCGCCTACGGCAGCCATATTTTGACACTGCATTAAACAAGATGATTTTAAAACAAATGTTATGGTGGGACTTATGGTTTTGCCGATTAAAGACATCAACAGGCGCTGGAAAGTCTTAGCGGCAATAGCAACTTGCAGACTTTGCCACCAACACGAGGAATCCTTGGTCCATCTAGTTTGTATATGTCATTGTTTGTTACACCCACAACGCACTTTATTGAAACCTTTGTTTTTAAAATATGGGGTATGGACCTTACCAAACTATGAAACTTCTTTTTAATCTGGAGACTCCAATGGAATTGGCAAGGTTTGCAAAGTTTGCACATAAGGCTAAAGAACTCTTAAGTAAAGCAGTGTACATTTCACCTTTTTGAAATGAAATGACTTGGTACGAAGAACCCATGCTTCGTTTAGGATTGTGCATTTTTCACTTTATTGGAATTAAATCGCCTAAGTATATTTAGTCCTCGGTTTATACATGCCATTGTTGGTCTCATGTCCTTTACAATAACATCAAAACTTTTACTTAAAATATGGTTTGAACATTTTTAAGATCATTATGAATGCACTTTATAACTCGGTGACTCCAACCCTCTCCGCAAGACTCGCAAAGTTTGCACACAAGGGTAAGGATCCTTCAATATTGAATTGATTTATCGGTTTAATACCAGTTCTTCATTGAATTTATCTGTTTTTAAGTGCCGTTGTAAAAATCATTTTTGTTTGTTTTAGTATGTACAATACATCAAAACTCGCTAGGTATGCATCATTTGTAACGAAGTAAGTAAGTCCTGGGGAGATTTTATTTGAATTTTTTGTAACCATTTTTATTAATTGACACAATAAACTATTCAATCAATCAATCTATTGAGCATTGCACAGTATTTGAGCAGAACGCAAGTTCTACGACATTCCCATGCTTCGGTGTGGGAAGCGCACAAAGTGGTCATGAAGGGCCAATGTATTGCTACAACGTGGAGGTGAGGGGGACCTTGCGCAGAGGAATGTTAGACATGGAGCAGGAACTATGAGACATTAAAAGGGCGACCCCGAGGTGCGCATACAGGGAGCATCCACTGTGGGAACTTAGGCAGCGGTGCGGCTGTGGTTATTATGGCACCTCCCTTCTCCATTGGGACTATGTGCACTGTGGAGTGTGGAATGAGTTATTCCCAAACTGACATAAATGCTGCATTTATGACTTATTATAGAGCCCTATACATGGCACACATTGTTGTTGCACCGGACAAGATTTGGGATTTCCTGTGGGAAATCCCCCTCCCTGCCTTGACTCACTCCAGTGCGTGGATCTGGAGGTACCCCTACAAGGGGAGGAGATCCATGAGGCCATCTCATAGATGGTATTTTTTTAAAACACCATCACTGATGGTTTCCCGTTGAAATATTATGTGCTGTTTGTCACACTGCTCTTTCCTACTGCTTTCCCAGGTGAACCTCGCCTACAAGATACTGTGGAAGATTTTGGTGAACCAGCTGCTGACAGTTGTGGGTAAATCAGTCTACCCAGATCAAAATGGGTTTATATCAGAACTTAACATCTTATGAATATTCATCGCGTACTGAAGCTGATGGGGTCGCATGAATGAGACAGAGCGGATAAGCTAGCGATGTCCCTCGATATAGAGAAGGTGTTCAACACCCTCAGCTGGAGTTATTTGTTTGAGGTGTTAGAGCGTTCAAGGATAGGCCTTATCTTCCTGAGATAAGTACAGACTCTGTACTGCAACCAGCTGGCATGCATTAAAACAGGCACCTATATATCAGCCCGCTTCGACGTACAGGGAGAACTAGGCAGGGATGCCACCTATTGCCACTCATTTCTACTCTCACCATGGAGCCTCATGGCTCTGCATTAAGGTGGAAGCATGGGGAGTGCTGGTGGCTGATGTCTGGCATATCACATTACTCTGCGTGGACGATGCCCTGATTTACCTACCGGGTGCCAACACTTCCTTAGTACCTCTCATGTCACTGATAGACAGATTTGGGGACCTATCAGGACTGCATATAGATTGGGCCAAGTTCGGTTTGTTCCATTCACATGCGTGGGCGAACACACACGAAAGAAACTGTGTTGCTCACACAACTGGAGTGGAGGTTTGACACGTTTAGATCCTCAGCGTAAACATGTATTGTTCCGATGCGGACTTACTGGGTGGAAATTTAGATCTTACGGTTGCGTCGGCTCGCAGCTCCCTCCCCTTTGCTCCCCCATCTCCTGTGGGTGGAGTGGCGATAATGAAAATTTTAATTTTTCCTCAGTTACTATATCTGTTTTCTGCATTGCCCTGATGGTGCTGGGATACTTTTTTGGGGGTTTGGATTGGCTATTGTTGGTTTTGAGCTGAGGATGGGGCAGGTAAAGGGCTGCACTACTAACAACGCAGCAACCACTGGTGGATGGCAGCCTCGGCATTCCAGAGTTGGAGTTGTACTATGCAGCAGTCCAGCTGCAGTGGCCAAATCACTTGATGGGTACATCAACTTTAATGCAGTGTCCATGTTAACTTAAAGCTATAACCCCATCACAAATGCCCACATACCTAAGTGATAAATGTTATCACATCCCCTCTCCTGGGGAAGAACGTCTGCCTTTCATGCCGAAGAATCGGCATGTGTTAGACCAACTCCAATAAATTCGAAATCAACCCTAAACCAAAAGTCAGCACTAATCAGTAATCTCTCCCCAGGCAGAACTCACATAGTAATCGCACCGTTGCTATCTTTTCACGTACCCCTTAATTCGTCCTCAAACTAAACCCTCTCCGTGCTCTGCAGCCGGTGTAAACAGTAGCTGCATAGTTGTGCTCTCAAAACGACCAAGATCTTGACGTCATCGACTCCCGATACAGACAACGGACAAATCAGCTTCACTTTTACTCACCCTCTAACGGCTGCCATCTCATCACTGTTCTGCGAGCTGCCTAAATCATTAAATCAATGCAACCCTATCTATCTTATGTAGAAGCTCACAAAGCGCTCCATCTCCGGCTGCAGTCTCAGTCTTTTCTTGTGTTTAATAACTGACTATGATAGTCCTAAACAAATTGCTTAAAAATGTCCTAACATTGCATCGACTGTCATTTGTCTTTTAAACATTGATGTTTAACAATTACTCATTCACATGTTATTACATTATATGAGTGCATATTCTGATATGTACATTCTTCTTAGTTAAGGTTGACATTTCTTGCGTGTGTTCAACATATGATCTTATAAATCTCTAACCATGAACTATTCCATGTATGGTCTGATCCCAAAGTGGTGCTTATTTCTAGTTTTTCTGCTGGATTTATAGCAAGTGTGAGTTGTCACCAAAAGTGTGTATAGGATGGTTATTGCTATGAGATTGTAGAAAGCAGCTCATGTCCATTTTGTCATTGAGTCCGCTAAGGCTCGTAGTATTCAATGTTTCTTATCCAATGCCTTTCTCTTTGTAGAAGTGTTTTTTGTGGGGTCCATGCCTTCTCTACTGATCACTGTTTGTAGGATGTAAATCTCACCTGAGCTTTATTGTGTCGATTTTCCAGCCAGTGTGCCACCAGGTTTGAAAACAAAGTGGAATCCATAGAAGAATAATTGTATTTCCTCTTGTAATGATGTCTGAGAATTTGTTTTGTAAATCATTTGTTGAATGATGTAGAACATACACTAAGGATTGGGAAATCAGCGAAATTATATAAAGATTTGTTTTGAAAAAAGAGTTAAAGCGCTAATGTTTATAATGTTAAATATCGAAATTTAAATACATTTTTGCAGTGTGCATGGGTATTCAGGAATAGATTTACTTGACACAAACGTTGTTACATATACATGCCATTGTATTTTATTGATTTAGGTTGACAAAATGGGCGTACTAATTTTTTTACATGGGGATGATGGACATCAACTGGCTGTTACATATACTTGATACTATTAATTAGTACATTGTGAAGTAAAATGGGCATAGCTGTGATCTGCATAAGAGATTATGGGCAATATATGACCACTGAATATCTTTGGGACTGTATTAGGATTTTTCCAGGTTGTGAATTAGGATAGGGATTTACTGCATAGGGGATGATGGGAGTTAAAAGGCTTTTACATATAATGTTATGTAGTAAATGATGAAGGAAAATAGACATAGCTGTGTTCTGCAGGGTGGATTATGGGTGTTTCGTGGCCATTAAATATATTTGGGACTGTATTAGGATTTTTCCAGGTAGGACATAGGGATAGGGATTTTGTACATCGAGGATGATTGGCGTTAAATAGCTATTACATATACCTGCCACTGTATTTTCATGATTACTATAAGGAAATGGTAATAGCTACTTTACTCACAGGGGAAAATGGGCTTTAAACAGCTGTTGAATACATTTGCTCCTATATTTTATTGGTTTAATGAGAAAATCAGGAATAGATAATGTTTACGTGGGGGATTATGTGTGGTAATTGGCTCCTACATATCACATATACTCAAAAAGAACAACGGTCCTAAGCAATTTTAAAGAATAGGTGAGCAATAACATATAGACCACAATAGGCTACTGTATCATTCCAATGTCCAGCCGGACATGGGTTTTAATTTTTGGAATATTCACAGAATAAATTCAAGAATATCAGAACAACATCAGTTGTAGTAGGGCACAGTCCTGTACCATACTCTGAGAGAAAATAAGAGTGAAAGGACAGACAACAAAATAGGAAGTTACAGGCCAAGACTGAGCAAAATGGCCACTTGTAAATCAGTAGTTCAAATGTTTTCGCAAGTAAAGCCAAAGTGGGAAACACAACACTTTATACACAATGGTCAATTGTGAAACCACTTGAGAAAGTCGACGTTTCGATCCCTTGCTCAAAATTGTACGGGATCATCATCAGGACTAAAACATAACATTTGCCTGGTCTATACAGTTTAGAGCCTCCGGGGTGAGGCAATAGAGTTCGTGTAGGAGAACGAGGGCAAATGCTCCTCGTGGAGGGAACGGCTTCTAAAGGAGCAGAGTAGTGCTCTGTAAGTCCGTATGGCACCTGACACTCAATGGCAGTCAAGGCGGGGCAGGCATGGAAGAATGTCTCAGTGGTTGTATTTTGCTGTAATGGCGGTCGGCAATCAAGCGGAGTACCGACAGCACATTGCTGCGAACCACCGCGGAGAGGATATCGTCCTAACTGCCCGCCAGACCAGCGGCTCATACCGCTGACCGACATTACTGCAAGATACAACCACTGGGACATTCTTCAGTGTATTGGCATTGTTCAAGGTAGGAAATGGGGATATGGATTTTCTACATCAGGATGATGGGTGTTAAATGACTTTTACATATTCCTGGTACTGTTATTTAGTAAATGGGGAAGGAAAATTGGCATAGCTGTGTTCTGCATTGAAGATTATGGGTGTTACTTGGCCACTAAATATATTTGAGACCCTATTAGCATTTTTCCTTGTAGGAATTGGGGATAGGGATTTGCAACAATGAGCGTTAAATGGCTTTTACATATACCTGCTACTCTTATTTAGTAAATGTTGAAGGAAAATAAGCATAGCTGTGTTTTGCATGGGGGATTATGGACAATATACCGGCACTGAATAAATTTGGGGCTGTATAAGGATTATTTCATGTAGGCAATGGGGGTAGGGATTTTATACATCAGGAATGATGGGCGCTAAATGGCTTTTATATATACCTGGTACTGTTATGTAGTTAATGTTGAAGGAAAATGGGCATAGGTGTGTTCTGCATGGGAAAATATGGGTGTTATATGGTAAATTAATATATTTGGGACCGTATTAGTACTTTTCAAGGCAAAAATAGGGATTTTCTACATCAGGGCTGATGAGTGTTAAATGACTTTTATATACACCTGCCTCTGTATTTTCATGATTACTATAAGGAAATGGTAATAGCTACTTTACTCTCAGGCGATTATGTATTTAAACAGCTGTTGATTTCATTTCTCTATATTTTAATTGTCTACTTAGGAAAATGAGAATATATATTTTATACATGGGGGATTGTGTGTGGTAATAGTTTGCTACATATCACAGGCACAGAATATTTATTTATTTATTTAAGGGTTTATATATTGCTAGAATCGACTCCCGAAGGAATATCTCTGCGCTCAAAACGGACAGTGATGGAGAGAAGATGGTCCTAAAGCATTAACTGAGTTTGAAACAAAAAAGTTTTTAACAATTTCCTAAAAGTAATGTGTTCTGCACATGATCTGAGAGTAACAGGAAGCTCGTTCCAGTGGCGAGGGCCAAGGAACGAAAGGGCTTTACCTCCCAATCTTGCCCTCTTAATGGAGGGAACTTGGAGAAGAGATTTATTACTGGAACGAAGAGCACGTGCAGGAGCATAAGAAATAAACGTCTCCGCCAGATAAGGGGGGCCCATATTTTGGAGAGCTTTATGAATGACACAGCATGTTTTAAATTGTATCCGTTGGCAGATGGGCAGCCAGTGAAGTTTTCCAAGAGAAGGCGCGATGGTGATCTGGGAGGTACATTCAGGACTAGCCTTGCTGCTGTATTTTGGACTACTTGAAGTCTGCTAAGGAAAGTATCATTTGCCGAAATCAGTAGCCCATTGCAATAGTCCAGGCAGTTAAGCACTAAAGACTGGACCAATGTTTTCCGGGTTGAGTCCGGAAGTAGTGGGAATACTCTTCGGAGCAATCCGATCACATGAAAACAAGAGCCAGCTGTCTGATTTACTTGATCTTTTAAAGACAGATCTTGATCCAATCGGATGCCTAAGTTCTTCACCACCTGCTTTGGAACAGGATCGAGGCCCAGATCTGATGGCCACCAATCTGGCATCCATAGCAACGGGGCCTCCCCGAAAAGCATCACCTCAGTTTTTCCTACATTACACTGCAAGAAGTTAGTAACCATCCACTGTGATACAGCCCGCATTCCGTCAGAGAAGGCCTTTTGGACCGCCATGGTTAACATGCTGAATGGAAAAAGGAGCTGCGTGCCGTCAGCATATGACACGGGAATAAACCCGTATGACCTCATGAGACTGGCGAGGGGGGGCAACATAAATGTTAAAAAGAGTGGGGCTCAGGCAGGAGCCCTGAGGAACCCCCTTGGTCACTTCCGGAGGTACAGAACGAAACGAGCCAATGTTAACACTCTGCGTGCAGCCAGATAAAAAACTTCTCATCCATGACAGCGCCGAGCCCCCAAGCCCACCTCTTCCAAACGTCTGAGCATAATGTCATGGGAGATCGTGTCGAAGGCCGCGGATAGGTCCAAGAGCACCAGAATCATAGAATGCCCTTTATCCAGGGACATTCTGATGTTATCAGTTACAGAAAGAAGAGCAGATTTGGTGCTATAGTTGGGCCTAAATCCGGACTGGGAATGATCTAGACCTCCAGTTTGTTCAATAAACTTCGACAGATGGGTGTTAACATGCTTCTCCATTAACTTGCTCAGGTAGGGTAGAAGAGAGATGGGCCGGAGATTCAACAATTCTGTCCAGGGAGTATTGGAATTCTTGTGGATAGGTCTTACCTGGGCCGCTTTCCACTTCTGTGGCACCAGACCCTCAATGAGGGAAAGATTGACAAGAGATTGGATCGAGGGACCAAGCGGCTCGACCAGGGATGGAAACATTCTTGCAGGAATGTGGGCTGAGGGAGAGCCGGACTTAACGTGGCGAATCAAAGCTTCAACCTCAGTCAAGGTAATTGCTGGGAATTCAGTGTATAATGTAGGGTTAGATAGCTTAGAGGTCTGTGAATATTAGTTAATCCTCTTGGGATGCTGGGTATAGGGGTTATCTACATGGAGAATGATGAGTGTTAAGGGGCAGTTACATATAACTGTCACTGTATATTTGTCATGCGCAATGAGGATATGGGCATATTTATTTTTTGCATGGGGGATGATGAGTATCAAATGGCTTTTTACATATACTGGGTACTGTTATCAAGTAAATGTTGAAGGGAAATGGGCATGGATGTGTTACGCATGAGGTATTATGGGTGTTACATGTCCATGGAATATATTTAGAAATGCATTAGGATTGTTCGAGGTTGGAAATGGGGATAGGTATTTTTTACATCCGGGATGATGGGCGTTAATAGGCTTTTACAGATACCTAAAACTGTTATTTAGTAAATGGTGAAGGAAAATGGGCATAACTATGTTCTACATGAGGGATTATGGATGTTACAAGGCCACTTATCTTAATTTGGGACCCTATTAGGATTGTTCCTGGTAGAAATTGGTGATAGGGATTTTCTACATTGGGGATGATGATTGTGAAATGGCTTTTACATATACCTGTTACTATTATTTAGTAAATGTCGAAGGAAAATAGGTATATCCATGTTCTGTGTGGGAGGTTATGGGCAATATATGGCCACTAAATAGATTTCGGACTGTATTAGGATTGTTCCAAGTCGGAAATAGGGATTTTCTACATAGGGATGATGGGAGGTAAATGGCTTTTCCATATATCTGCCACTTTCTTTTCATGATTACCGTAAGGGGATTATGGGCTTTAAACAGCTGTTGAATACATTTTCCACTATATTCTACTGGTCATTTTAAGTGGCTGTTACATATACCTGGTACTGACAATTAGTAAATAGTGAAGGAAAATGTTAATAGCTGTGCTCTCCATGGGGGTTATAGGTGTTACATGACCACTGAATGTATTTGGGAGTGTATTAAAATTGATCCTCATGGGTAATGTGGATAGAGATTTTCTACATCGGGGATGATGGGCGGTGTAGGAGGCTTTCTGGGTATAGACTTGACTTGAGTCGTGGTGTCATCCCACCGCTGCCACCAATGTAGGAGGCTGTCTTAGTGTATGGTGCTCACTTATGTAAGTATAGCACCCTGTACTAATCCAGACAACTCTTATGGTGGTTTTAGTGGTCTTAGACAACATTAGAAAGCTCTCTAAGTGGTAGGTGTGGAGAGCAGCCTTCAGGCTTACTCCAGGAGGAATGTAAAGGAGCTTGTTGTACCAGAACTTAATTTTTTCGGTATAGGTTAAGTGAAAAAGTACCACACAATGTATTTATAAAAATATGTATTTATTATAAGACTCTCACTAACATATAACTATATCTCCCACCCAGAGATATAACACAATGCACATAACACTTTGCATAGAAAACAGGTAAGTAGCACAAATACACAGTGGTCACCAGGTGGAGACCAAACCATATACTAAAAATACGAACCACTACTCAAGTCAAGACTATACCCAGAAGACGTAGAAGTGCTGGGGACCCAAGGAACCACCCGAGGTCAGTAACCAGGAACCCCATGGAGGCTGTATGCTGAGTGGGAACAAGACCGCATGCTCAATCCAAGTCAGACAGACAGACAGACAAGTCAATGGCTAAGTCGCGGTTGCAAGTTTAGAGAAGAAGGACCCTTCCCAGTTGTCCTTGAAGAAACCCAGTAAAAGATAGAAGGTTGGAGAGCCACCCCACCCGTGGATACCCCAGGAACCAGGATACCTTCACCAGGGAAGCTGGGTGCATAGGTACGGAGTGGCGGAGTGGCGTCGGAAATTGCAGTCGAACTCAATGGAGAACTTCAGGAAGATACGGCTGGCGAAGAAGGTGAAAGTGTCCAGTGGAACCCAATGGTGGATTCAAGGTGAAAAGTACCTGCAAGAGGGGACAGAGTCAATGCCACTCGGGTGTGACCAGGAGGCATGGAAGATGAATGCCCACCAAAGTCGGGTGCTGCAAGAGAGTTGACAGTGACTTTAGAGCTGCAGCTGGTTGGACCAGGCGAGGCTGAGGAAGACCAGGAGCTGTTCATGACTTGTCCCACATTGGATGTCAAGAGGTGAGGGGTCAGTGTCTGTTGGGAGAACCAACAAGCCTTGGCAAAAACAAACAACGTGGAAAGCAGAAAAGGTGCAGTGTTGGGACCAACAACGTCTAAGTGACTCGACACAAGCAGTGGAGTCAGAGCAGTGCCCAAGCAATTAGGGGAGCCTGCTGGGATCAAAGAAGACCATAAAGAGGACCACAGGCTGGAGGCACTGGAGTCACAAGAGGACACCAAGCAGCTCACCAAAGATGCAGGCCCACAGTGCAAGAGATGCAGTGAAGACAAAGATATTGGTCACAGGAGATGCTTGAGGTAGGGGCGAATTGGAGCCCAACGATCTCTGAAGAAGAGAGCCAACAAGTCTTTGCAATGACTAGTCGACGCTGTGCAAAGGGCTTCGGTTCCTGCAGTTCCGGCAAGGGATACTAGCCTTAAACTCAGTGAGAAGACAGTGCAGGCCTCGAGAGAGTTAAAGAACCACCACCTGTGTTGCTGAGCCTTTCGGAGCCGTGGGAGCCCAGGATCAGCAGACCGGTTAGCTGCGTTGCGTTCCTGTATGGAGCACAGGCACAGATGTTGCAGAAGACCTGCAGGACGATGAGAACAGTAGCAGCAGGAATCTTCCCAGTTGCAGTCGTGGTGCCCAGAGCAAAGTCCAGCTAAGTCCAGAGTGCCCAGACGTTCGAAGATGAAGTGGTGTCTTGATATGAATCTTGTCCCACGCATAATCTAGGGACTCACCCACAGGTGAGCCATTAAGTACCCTAAGGAAAGGGTTGGGACGATTCAGGGGTCCCTCCCAGGGGATGGGTCAGACAGTGGGAAGGATACTCCAAAGTCCTTTGTCTAGTTTAGCACCAGAGTGTGAGCCAACGGTCCCTGAGGTGTTTTGAACTGGAGTATGCAAGGAGGGCACCAAATGTGCTCTTCAAGCAGACTGAGTGGCACTGGCAAGCACTCCCAACCTGTCTGAATACACTAAGGGGTCGATTACGATGTTCTTTGGAAGGGCATCCAAAAGCCGTTTGGAGTCGGACCTTCCGACTGGCTCGTACTCAGATTCGGTTTTCCTGACTGACGCATCACAGTGACCAAAACCCATTACTTACTGACCGACTCGGTTTCCCCAAATCTAACTGGATATTCCTAACGAGAAGCCTTCGGAAACACCAAATGGAGCCATTTGGAGGCACTTCCGAGTCTGAATTTGACCGCCCAATTACGATGCGTACTTCCTATGAGCCAAATCTTTTGAACCAACCAACGCGCCAGAGCACTTGGAAGGGGAGTATTTCTGCTCCGAATTACGTCACAACGCAATTCATGTGACCGGGACTGTGCATCTACGATGAATACTACAATCCCAACCGATGCGGTCATTGCAGATGGTAAGTTAGACACCTACACCTACAGAATAACGCAACTACCCTGTGAATCACAATACAAGAGAAAGCAGGGGCGCAACTACAGTTACATTTTGGGGGGAATACTTCCAGCAATGTAGAGGCAATTTTTGGGGGGGGTGGGCTGATACTTCTAGCAATGTACCCTCAAATGTAATACTCCCAGCAATGTAGAGCCAAATTGGAGGTGTGGGGGGCTAACACTCCCAGCAATGTTGAGCCAAATTTGGGGGTGGGAGCCAACACTCCCAGCAATGTTTAGACAAATTGGGGGTGTGGAGAGGGTTAATACTCCCAGCAATCTAGAGACAAATTTGGGAGGGTGTGGGGGGCTAATACTCCCAGCAATGTGTCTTTGAACAATGCAAAGTGCCTCAATACCTAGAAGTGGAGTACAAGCTGCAGACAACTGCAAAAACACAAAGCATAAGGTTACTTGGAAGGAAATGCATTCTCACACTGTGGCAGCAAAAGTAATTGCCAACTTTCAGGAATGGGTAGAGTGGAGATGCTGGTGCTTTAGATACTGTTGAAAAACCAATGAAGTCTCAGCATCTAGTAAATGATCCCTTAAAAACCTATGAAATACCTGGGTGCTGCTGCACAAAGACGACAGACTAGCCACCCACAGCAGTTTAAGAACTGTATGTGGGGACTGTGTCTCAGCCTGGGCTGACACACATTACAGAGGGGGCTGAAACCCATAGAACCCTATGGGCATTGACTTCTATCAGAAAGTGTTCTGTATAGGCTTGTATTGGCAATGTGGGCAATTGTGCATTGGGGGATGGGCTGGTGCAGTAGGGTCAAGTGTGGGCCACAGTTTTGGGGCCTTTGTAAACCACACATAGAGAATGACTTATTTCCCCACTCCCCACCATGCCACTGCAACGTGGTGTCAGTATGTTGTCCTCTCCCCAGCTGTGCAGTAAATGGAGGCTAGGGGCTAGCCTTTTGATCATACTCACCTTGGCGCCATGCCTCGCGTGTCTTGCCAGAAGCAGTGTTATCTCCCCCTCCCGCCCATCACTTTCAGGTCATAGCAAGTGCAGGGAGGTTGTGTTGTATGTAGGGGCCTTGTAGGGAGGCCAGTTTCATTTGGCCAATCTAACCTATCCCCCACCCCCTTGATCAGCAGCAGTGTGCTTTTTGAAACCTCCCTCGCCAGGTAAAAGCACCTTGGCTAGAATGAAAGGAATGATCACGGAATGTGTGCTGATTACTTTCAGTGTTGGAGTCTCATTGTGAACCCCTAAACGACCATGGTACCGTAGCATGTTGTGTTTGTCAAATGAGGGAATGTCATCATCAGGTAGGTACAGTCAGACCACTAAATACTAGGAGAAAAACACATTTGATGTTGGAACAGGAATTCTCATAGCCACATTTATGTATGTATCATAAAGTGAATGCATGAGTCCACCACAACACACAATGAAACATCTCAGGGCAAAAGAACTCCAATGTACTCACAAAAGTATGTCTACAGACACATATTCACAGGCTCCATGCCCGCACCTACAAGCATCTGTTACTCAGGCTAAATGCTAAGATGTGAAGCTCATACAAAGACCACTACATCTCATGTCATAGGAAGTCACATTACAGAAAGTGACATCATTTATCCATATTACCTTGCCATTTCCCAAACACCCTAGAAGTACATGGTTTACTCTGGATATCTGTTAAAGAAAATACAACATGTGTAAATCACACAGGAAAGTGAAGTCAAAATCAATAGCTGATCTACCAAATAGCAAATGCAAAAACAACAATTGATGGACGGAATGTTGCACAATGGCAAAACATTCACCCCCAGTCACAGATCTGGGTTTAACCCATCGTTATGTTTCTCACCACACCACCCCAGTTCAGACATGGCCATATGCAAATCAGTCTTGACCCTGTGCCTCATGGGAACAGTCCAGCCCGAACTGCCAAGCCATGTCTTCCCTGGACTGGAATCAAGCATCCTAGGACTGGTTTCTGACTATCAGCCTTCATCAGCCAGGATAGCTTGATTCCAGTGGCATGGAGAGCACGGGACTGACGTCTGAGCATACCCGTCCCACTCAGGGCGACTGATGCAAAAACATCAATTGATGGACGAAATGTTGCATAATGGCAAAACATTCACCCCCAGTCACAGATCTGGGTTTAATCCATCGTTATTTTGCTCACCACACCACCCCAGTTCAGACATGGCCATATGCAAATCAGTCTTGACCCTGTGCCTCATGGGGACACTCCACCCCGAACTACCAATCCATGTCTTCCCTGGACCGGAATCAAGCATCCTTGGACCGGTTTCTGGCTATCCCCTTTGGTATCGCTTTGTTTGCCCTAAATTGTCAGGGTATGCCCAGACATGGGTCCCTTGCTCATTCTACCACTGGATTTAAGATAGCCTGGCTGATGAGGATTATGAATCCGAAACAGGTCCCAGGATGCTTGTTTCTGGTCCAGGGAAGACATGGCTTGGCAGTTCGGGCTGGACTGTTCCCATGAGGCACAGGGTCAGACTGATTTGCATATGGCCATGTCTGAACTGGGGTGGTGGAGTGAGCTAAAGAATGGTGATGGATTAAACCCAGATCAGTTGACTGGGGGTGAGTGTTTGATTTGCTCAAACACTCCGTCCATCATCCCCTTTGGTATTGCTTTGTTTGCCCTAAGTTGGCAGGGTATGCCCAGACGTGGGCCCCGGGAAACATACTTTACAACGAAACTTTTACAACGCAGTGCTTTTAGAACACAGGTTTTACAGTAAAAACCATTACAACGCATTGCGCTGGGGGGTGCTCTAGGATAGGGAATAGATTTAATTTACTATCCAACACCTTTCCTAGTGTCCACGGGGACTGGAGTTGGAATAGTAAATTAAACTATTCACTATCCAGCACCCCAAAGCGTTATGCGTTGTAAAGGTTTGCGTTGTAAAAACTGCGTTGTAACAGCATGCGTGGTAAAAGCATGCGTTGTAACGTCATACATCCGTGAGCCCCTTGCTCACTCTACCACTGGATTCAAGATAGCCTGGCTGATGAGGATTATGAATCCAAAACCGGCCCCAGGATGCTTGTTTCCGGTCCAGGGAAGACATGGCTTGGCAGTTCGGGCTGGACTGTTCCCATGAGGCACAGGGTCAGACTGATTTGCATATGGCCATGTCTGAACTGGGGTGGTGGAGTGAGCTAAAGATGGTGATGGATTAAACCCAGATCAGTTGACTGGGGGTGAATGTTTGATTTGCTCAAACGCTCCGCCCATCATCCTCTTTGGTATCGCTTTGTTTGCCCTAAGTTGGCAGGGTGTGCCCAGACGTGGGTCCCTTGCTCACTCTACCACTGGATTCTAGATAGCCTGACTGATGAGGATTATGAATCCGAAACCGGTCCCTGGATGCTTGTTTCCGGTCCAGGGAAGACATGGCTTGGCAGTTCCGGCTGGACTGTTCTCATGAGGCACAGGGTCAGACTGATTTGCATATGACCATGTCTGAACTGGGGTGGTGGAGTGAGCTAAAGAATGGTGATGGATTAAAACCAGATCAGTTGACTGGGTGTGAGTGTTTGATTTGCTCAAACGCTCCGTCCATCATCCCCTTTGGTATCGCTTTGTTTGCCCTAAGTTGGCAGGGTATGCCCAGATGTGGGTCCCTTGCTCACTCTACCACTGGATTCAAGATAGCCTGGCTGATGAGGATTATGAATCTGAAACCGGCCCCAGGATGCTTGTTTCCGTTCAAGGGAAGACATGGCTTGGCAGTTCGGGTTGGACTGTTCCCATGAGGCACAGGGTCAGACTGATTTGCATATAGCCATGTCTGAACTGGGTGGTGGAGTGAGCTAAAGAATGGTGATGGATTAAACCCAGATCAGTTGACTGGGGGTGAGTGTTTGATTTGCTCAAACGCTCCGTCCATCATCCCCTTTGGTATCTACCAAATAGCAAGACAATACATCCACCCAATGAGATGGATAACCTAGGCCTAGCTTATTTACTATCTCACACCTCACTTTACCTGATGCACAAATTGTTGACAGATCCATATATGTCTACAAACAACAAATTGACCTCTACAGTCCAGCCAGGACCCGCACTCCCCCATACGACCAATCGAACAGTCCCATATTCTGTGTCATGATGAGTACAAAATTGCCAGACAGGTCATCATAGGGAGACACAACCAGAATGGGATGTTGGATGTGTCAGGAAAAACAACATGGAAAGGACCCAGCCCAGATCCAGAGCAGGACTCAGACAGAAGAATCCCTTACATATAATCACTAACATGCACACAGGTCAGATAGCACGCACAATGCACTCAAATACATAGGGACACAACTATCTTGGGTCACACTATGCTTTGCCAGGCCAGGTTGACACGCCCCTGCTGAACCCCTGCCATTCAACCACCACTGTTCACTCAGGCCAGCCAGCAGGGCATGAGATAGGATACTTACCTGTGCAGTCAGGACAGGGTATAAAAATGTCCCACTTGGAGTCACAACACTCAAAAAATAGATAAAGTGATAATAGTCCACACAGAGCAGACCTCAAATCTGCATGTACACAAAGGATGATTCATCATCTAAAACTCTGAATGAAGTAAGGCACACATCTCCAAACTTAGACAAAATATCACATACAAAAGACAGACGCAGGGGAACACATTTGCTGGCATGTGGTGCAATGAATGCCTCTGCATACAAGCACCAAGACATTTCCACATCAAATCTAAAAAACAATTTTCAGCTCATAATCATGGCCTCGACACAATTTAGGACGTATCATAAATCATCTTTATTAATCAGAAAATGCAGATCCGGTCAGATGGGAAGAACAAACATTCAGCAAGGAATCGAGCACACCACAACAGGAGCATATGGTACTAAATCAAACAGCATGATAAACAGAACAAGATAGAACAGCACAAAGCACATTTAGAAGGTCAGCAACACACATACCTTACATGCCACACATGGGGGGTGAGACTGGGGCCTCTAACACAAGAGCAATTGACAACAGTTGACATTATAGCATATGTGAACTACAAAAGACACCCCTACACATGAACAAAGGAGGAAACATCATGCAGACAGTCTGCTTCACATGACAGAGCAGCTGCCTCATCTAACCATGTCTGGAACACCTCTCATAGGGCCAGTGACAATTGTCTATGAACCTCACCCAACAAAGTCCTACACCCATCCAGTGTCTCTTCATGTAACACATTGACCCACAGCTTAGCCAATGCAATCTTCTGGAGGCACACAACTCACTACCTGCTCTGAGCAGTAGCCTCAGCCCTACACTATTAGGAGGTTGCTGCACAAACGTTTTGCTGTCTTGGGACGGAAGTGGCCTAACAATGCATGAAAATGGCCTGACATCTGATTAGCAATTACAAATCCATCCTTTTATTTTTTAATTGTTTTTATTATTTTCAATAAACAAAAAGGAATGAGATCGATTCAAGGGATTGTTACAATGATAGAGCATAAGACAGCAAATCATAAGAGGTGGACATTCACATCCAAACGGAGGAGAGCATCTCGGCATCCAACCATTACCGTAATATTCGAAAGGGCATTAAGTACAATCGAACAAGGTTATGAAACAGGTATGACACTGTTACAATGATAGAGCATAAGACAGCAAATCATAAGAGGTGGACATTCACATCCAAACGGAGGAGAGCATCTCGGCATCCAACCATTATCGTAATGTTCGTATGGGCATTGAGTACAATTGAACAAGATTATGAAACAGGTATGACACTGTAAAAGATAACATTGCAAGAAAGATATAATAGAAAAAAAAACCACATACATTTTTCTCCTGTTACCTTTTTTTGTTTTGTATTTGTCGTTTCTCCCCCCTGGTTGCATGCACAGTTAACACATCAATTGTAATGAATACCAAAAACAGAATTGACAGCAATGAGAAAAATCCATATCAATGCTCATGCTATCCCTTCAGGAACAATGGAGCTCATAGATTGGGACTGGTGTTCCTCCGTTATCTTGGCTATATACGAACGGAATGGGCCCCAGATGTCAACTGGGCGGGAGGTCAGAGGAACTTGTGTGGAATATTCCACAGAGTTAACATTACAGAACGCCATGCTCCGGAGCCAAGATTGTGCACTCGGAGTACGTTTAGCACACCAGAGCAATGCGACTTCGCGTTTTGCTAACAAAAAAACAAGGGCAGCGAGCTTACGGATTGAACGTGGGAAGTTGGCCACATAGCCCATTAGAGCTATTTCGGGGGTAGGGATTAATTCAATACCCAGCATATTGCCGAAGATGCGATGTACCTTAACCCAGTAGTCACAGAGAAGAGGGCAGGTCCATGACAGGTGCGCAAAGTCGGCCTGGGGAGCCCAACACTTGGGACAACAATGAGGCCGCAGGGATCAATCTTGTGTGAAAGGGTGGGGGTGTGATAAAGCCGTCTCAGAAACTTGAAGTGAATGAGTTTGTGTCTACTGTTGATGGACACATCCCTCGTGGCTCTACAACATAGTGCCCATTGGTCATCCGTTATTGGCCTACCCAAATCACTCTCCCATGCGGCGCGTACCTTGGAGTCCAAGGAGGGGAGCGAGGCCACACATTGTTTATACAGCTTAGAAACCATATGCGTTCCAGTCTGGCTTTGTATAATAAACGTAAGCGGCGTGGTGTCAACAGGGGAAACCGGGAATGTGGGGAACACCGCTCGCAACATAGACCGCACTCTAGTCAGTACAAAAGAATCCATGAATGATCGGTCAGCAAAACGATGGTCTTCAGATATTGAAAAGGCATACCCCTCGGGGAAGAGGTCGCCTATTCTATGGATTTGATATTTGGACAACGTTCGCTGGACCACTGATTCACCGGTTATAGGAAGCCAGTGAGCATTGGGCAAAGGGAGGGTGGGAGAGTACAATTGGTCGAGACAAAGCAATCTGCGTGTTCTATCCCAGGCCCAACAAGTGGACGAGACAGTCTGAATATCTAGCGGATCACGAGGAATACCCTTGGGGAGAATGCTAGGAAGGGGCGCAGGGTATACCAGGTCAGCCTCAGGCTTCAAATACAGAATCCGGGCGTCCGGATGAAACCAGGAGTGGGCATAGGAGCATTGCGTCACTAAAAAATTGAGATAAAAGTCAGGGACTCCGAAACCGCCCCTTTCATACGGGAGTGTTAAGACACGCCAGGACACGCGTGGAGTCCTGTCTCCCCAAACTAATCGTAGCAATAAGGATCGTAATTGGGAAAAAAACATCTTGGTGAGTGGAATCGATATATTGTTAAAAAGATACAAAAAACGAGGGAGGACCACCATTTTTATTATGGCTATCCTTCCAGCCATGGATAGAGGGAGGCGAATCCAGCGCTCAAGATGGTCTTGCAGAAAATCCAAAGCCTGACCATAATTCAACCTGATTATGGAGACTGTGTCTAGGTGGACATGCACACCTAAATATTTGACCAACTCAGCATTACATTCCAAAGGAAAGGCGCAATTCCACCGCACGGTGGCGGGGGTGAGCGGAAAAATGACGGACTTGTGCCAATTGATGCATAGGCCGGAATATTCCCCAAAGCGGATTATTTCAAGCACCAAGGGTTCCAAGTTAACCTGAGGCAGTCTAACATATAAAATAGTGTCATCTGCGTATAGAGACATCAACAGCGGACCCGTGCGAAACTGGAGACCGTGGTGCAGATGCTTCTCCTGGAAGTCCCGAACCAAAGGGTCCATTGCAAGTATAAATAGCAACGGGGAAAGGGGACACCCTTGGCGCGTGCCGCGCGACAGTGAAAATTGCTCTGAGATAGTACCATTTAAGCGCAGCCGGGCCCTACGCGCCGTGTACAACAAGGCCAATGTGGACACAAAAACCTCAGGCATACCCATACGTCGCATAACGGATAAAAAAAAAGGCCACTCCAGGGAGTCAAATGCATTTTCCGCATCCAGGAGCACAGCCGTGGCCGGGGTGGAGGGATCTATTCTATGTAATACAGCAAACAGTGTCCTCAAGTTCAAGGAAGTGGAGCGGTGCGGGGCAAATCCGGACTGAGCCGGTTAAATGATGGATTCCATCAACAGCGAAAGTCGGATGGGCAGGACTTTGGCAAGGATTTTATAGTCGAGATTCAGCAGGAAGAGGGGTCTATACGAGCTACAAGAAGTGGGGTCCTTACCAGATTTTGGGAGAAGAACAATCACCGCCTCGCGGAGAGTAGGCGGTAACACGCCAGAGTCCAAGGCCTCTGCATATACCTCCACCAGCCTAGGGACCAGTTCTTCCTTATATGCTTTATAAAAATCCGCTGAGAAGCCATCGAGACCCGGCGCCGAGGAGCCTCTCAAAGCATCAATGGCTTCGACTATGCTGTCCTGGGTGATGGGAGCGGCCAGGAACTCCTGCATGTACTTCTCGAGATACACCATGGCGATTTCGTTTAAATATGGCCCGGGGTCTCTCTTTTCTCCCGATAGTGCGGAGGAGTATAGGGTTTTATAATAAGACAAAAATGTCTCACTAATATTCGGGGTAGAACGGTGAACCGCACCCCTTGAGTCTACAATTTCTGTAATGTATGCTGCCTGATGTGGAGGTCGGAGCATCTGTGCTAATAACTTACCCGGCCTATCGCCCTCCCCATATTGTCGTGCTGTGTATTGTTTGCTCAGAAACCGCAACTCCCTGTCAGCCGCCTTCCGAAATTCCAGCAGTAGCTCCAGGCGTCTGGCCTCTTTAGCCCCCTTCGGGTCATCTAATAATTCCCTATCCACACTAGCGAAGTCATTCTCAGCACGAGTCAAGGTGGAGCGAATATCCCGTAAGGCACCAACGTGCTTGGCAATGCACACCCCGCAAATAGTGGCTTTAAACCCCTCCCACAGTGTCGCCCAGGACCCCACCGTTCCAGTGTTAAGGTCAAAATAGTCAGTGATGGCACCACGGACCTCCTCAGTGAAGACAGGGTCAGCCAACGCCCTACCAGGGAACCGCCACTGTTTCTCGTAACCGCCCAATCTGGGTATCTGCAACGTTAGTACAACTGGGGAGTGGTCTGACAGAGTGCGTGGTAGGGTAGGAAGACTGTCAACCCAGCCCGCAACCCCAGGGCAAAGGAGCCAGTAATCGATTCTAGTCCTTGTATTGTGGTAGCTGGAATAATGTGTGTAGGCCGGTGTTTGAGGGTGGAGTCTAGCTTCAATATCAATGAGAGAGAAATGAGCACATACATCTAACAACACTGAGCGGGAGCGGGTTTTGACATCAGGGGAGATAGAGGTGCTATCTCTAGTCGGATTCAGCAATAAATTAAAGTCCCCAACAAGAATCAACAAGTCAACATCAAGCTTGAGGAGTTTAACCTGAAGGTCCTGAAAAAAGGAAGGAGTGTCCACATTGGGGCCATAAACTCCCACCAGTGTGACCTTGTGTCCCATAAGTACACCAGTGACCATCACAAATCTACCTTCAGTGTCCGTGATGCTACTTGACAACACAAAAGGCACCCTCCTGTGGACGAGTATAGCAACCCCCCCTAGCATATCTACTACTGGCCATAGTATAAAGGACATGAGTGTTGAGTTGGACTGTGCGCCACGCCCCTCCCTCCTAGATGCACCGTGAATGTCGTAACAATCGAATCTACACAAAAATAAAATACACCTCACCCCCCGCCCACCACCCAGCCTCCTGACAACCCCATAGAGGCAAACCCCATACGTACAAACTTCAATACGTGGGAATGAACCTGTTAGTGTCCAAAGAACCAACAGATGGACCAACACAAAAAAAAAACAGAAGAATGAAGGCACAATGGCATTCACCATGGGTGGTAGCAACGCCACACTGCGCAGACTCCCCAACATCAAAGACAAAACATTGCCTGACAAAATTATCAAAGAATGCAAAAGTCAAATCCTGCAACACAAGTAGAAAGATAGAAGGATATGGCGTGACGAGGTATTGTCCGGAACCCTGATCTGCGAAGAGGTCAACGCTGCTCTGCGAGTCGCCATGCGACGGGGACCAGGTCCCAGCGGCAGAGGGTGACCGGGATCCCTGTTTCTTGTAAGTCTGGCAGAACTCCTGAGCCTCCGTGGGAGTGTCAAAAATACGAAATCTGCCGGCCACATCTACTTTTAATCTCGCTGGATACAACATGCCATATTTGAGTCCCAGATTTCGAAGGGTAGCCTTGACTCCAACAAACTTGCGCCGCGCCTCCTGAACCATCAGCGTGAAATCCGGAAAAAAGGACAAAGAGCTGCCCAGCCACTGGATCTCCCCTTTTTCACGCGCTGTACGCAAGGCTGCATCCCGGTCGTGAAAGTTCATGAGTCTGGCAATGATCGGACGGGGTGGTTGCCCAGGGCGAGGCCGAGGTCCCAGTGACCTATGGGCACGTTCTACAACGAAGCCATGCGTGAACTCCTCTCTGCCAAACAAGTCGGTAAGTAGTTGCTCCACAAAAACGTCCATGCGACCTGTCGCGGTCGTCTCTGCCACGCCTGTGATGCGGATGTTGTTGCGTCGGCTTTGCGCTTCTAAATCTTCATTCTTTATGGCAACCTCCTTGAGTATCCTTTCGGTGCGTTCCAATCGTTTGAGTGATTTTGTGGCACTGTCCTCAATGTCCGAAACTCTGGACTCCACCACGTCGAGGCGGCGGTCATGGGCTTGGACTTTGGTTCCCATATCTGCCAGTTTTTGTTCATGGGTGTCGAAGCGACCATCAAGTGATTTAAAACCCGCACGCATTTTGCCCAGCATGGCGGTGACCAGGGAAGTTGTGTCCTCACTTTCAGTGGATCCAGTAGCTCCCGCAGATGAGCCAGGCGGAGCGTCCGATGTGAGGAGGGAGGCCTTATCGAAACTAAGTTTGCGCTGATTAGGATCTCTTTTCCCCATAATTAGCGCTGTGGCGGTAGTGAAATGCAAAGGAATGGTAGTGCGGCCGAGGCGGAGAGGTAGGAGTTCTCAATAATAGGCCGGTCACAGGGCCTGGAATTATAAGTCGGACACTCCACACGGGGAGACGCTGCAGATGGACCTTACGTCCTGACTCAGGGACACCGTCTAACTGTCGAATCGTCAACTCTATTCAACAAGTTGACTTTGCTACATCGGGAAGAGCCGAACTGACGCATTGAAAATTGGGTCAACTTTTGTAAACACACTGTCTTTAAGGTTCTGATCCAGGGACTCCTTTTAATCACTAATCTTCTAACAAAAATAAACTCTTCCCTCGATATGAGAACAGATGTGGGCCCTCCTCTGTGACACACCCCACAAGAGGATGTACTGTTTGCTATCTGTATAAAACGTTTGGGGCCGACTCCCTTCGATATACATCCATATGGCGACACCTTGAACTTTTATTATATAATCGTGAGTCCCTGATTTGGCCACAAGCCCTGAGGAAGCTCCCTGTTCGGGAGAGAAACGCGTTGGCTGATCAACTCTTTTTTGTATATGATGAAACCATTGGATTATTGCACTCAACAAATTTTTGTATAAATTAATAAAAGAAAGGACTTTTGAAAAATAACCTGCGTGTTCTGGACTTCATACTTGTGCGCCCCCACCCAAGTTTAAAAAGTACTTTTTGATCTGGAATCACACGGACGCCATTCAGCAGCTGGCGCCAGGGGTAGCAGCACATACAAGGACACTTTGTTGGAACTGGGATTAGGGTGCGGCATTCTTTGGGTCTGCTGCTGCTTCTTTTCACTTAACCTGGAATTATAAGTGCATAGGCGAAAGCGCGGCCGCGAACAGCTTCAATATGGCGAATCCGTGGCGTTGGCGGATACAACAAAGCGTGAATATGCCCGCTGGGGAATGATGGTCTACCCCTCCCACGAAAGGCAGCAATCCGCGCCGGCCCGTCGACTCAATCCAGAGCCAGCAACAAAATGGCCACCGCAGGCACCAGCAAAGTCTCCACCGCCACGTCCAAGAGGAATGACCCCCAAGTCTCCGGCTCCGCCTGGCCGTCACCACGATCGTTGCGGCCGCAGCTTAGGCCGTTCTTGCTCCAGGGAGGGTCAGGCTCGGTGTCTCCCCCGCGGTAGCGGGTCCGCCGCTGAGATGTACAGCAGGGGGGGAGGGGGAAAGCAACCATATGCCTGGCGCACAGACGGGGCCACCACACAACCAGCAGGGGGGCGCCGCCACCCGAAGCGCCCCAAAAGAACTCACCCTCAGACTCCCCCCTCGCCCACCACCCGCCCAGTCCCCACCACAGGCCCAACCGGCGGGACCGCTACTCGAGGCCCCGGCCTCGGAACGAACTGCAGGCCCGGAGGCCGCAAACTCGTCCCTGCAGCACGGCGCCGCCCCGGCGCTGCACCAATCGGCCAGGCAGCGTGAGGAGCGAGGCAGGCAAAGAGCGGGAGGCGGGAGCCCACAAGGAGAGGACAGGCGCCCCAAGCACAGCACTCACCTAATGGCCGGGCGCAGTTCAGGGAGGAAGCCGCCGAGGGAATGGAGACCCTCGATCCCCTCCGTCTGGCACCTCGCGAATGTCGTCCCCACAGTCGCTGAAGCCTCCGGAGGATGCGGGAAGGTCCCCACAGTCGGATGGTGTTGTGTTGCAGGCAGAAAAAATTATGGGCTACATGTCAATCTTCGACGCCGGGGGCCCGGGCAGCGGAGCTTCACTCTGAGGCAGCCATGTCGGTCGCCTCCGTGGCCACGCCCCCAAATCCATCCTTCATTGGATAATGTATAAAACATAATTACCAGGAATATCCTTCTTTCCATCCACTCCAATGCAAGGAGGTTGAACCAACCCCTCACTGGTCAAAATACATCTGTAACACATCAACACAGGTTTGCAGCATGCAGCTATGTCCCGAAAATATGTCTCAATTACAAAATTGGTGCATTATGTTATGTGCACAGATGGCAGGATGCTACATTACCTGGTTGGACAGCTGAGGTGAGACATGCCCTGTGCCACATGTAAAATTTAATGGAATGGAGTTTAGCATCATGACATTATGTACATCGCTAGTGCCTAGTTTATTCGCACTCCTTGCCTGTGAACGACTAATAATATATCTGTGACCCATAGATAACCAGCAGGTGATAGTGGGTAATTCTTCATGTGTCCGAACACATCAACCAATAAGATCCTCAGTATCCAAACTACATCAATGCCATGCAGGCTGTGGGTTACTGGCCGTTGTGCCGATTCAGTGTCTGTCAATCTTCGTATATGTCCCATCTCAGCCATCAGTGTGCCACGCGCCAAGAAAGGGACCCCTACAATGTCAGGATCCTCATGCAAATGGACAAAGGTAATGTGCTCCCAGACCCTGACAAGGTCCCACATTGAGTTCAATCCTGTGTCTCTCCATGTGGTCAGTCCTTCCCAACAATTCTTCTACGGAAATTAGCCAAAATGTGCAAAATAAGAAACAGAGAGTACAGGATCATGTCTGCCAGTAGACACAGGCCCACTACCCAAAAACACACTTTCACCGGGCTGTCAGCTTCACACGGGAGCTGTGCTTCATGGAGCCAGATTGATCCAGCTTTATCAGGTGTACTGCATTTTGAAAACATGCTCACTTTGTAAAACTGCCTACCAAACAAACTTAACACTGGCCATTGCGGTGGTCCGGTCTCATTACATTCCTTTTAAAATGCACAGCCTTAACAGCCTTTGCTTTGGCTGATGCAGCCTACACTGAGCCACACGTATGACACTATTTAAGATCAGCACTCACAGTATGGTGTCAAACTCCCTGGATATGGCACCAGGCACAGCCACTGCTAGGTGATGGCAAAAACACAAGATGCAGGGAACATTATCTCCTCAGGAAGTGAAACACAGCTGTGCTTTGTAACAGGAGGATTGATCATAAAAACCCTCTGTGGACGTACTGAGGATATGGCCCTGCTAAGATTCACACAATGAGATACTTTGCATCATCACAGTTACAGATACATCTTACTCTGCTCATCCACCCTCAGCTGTTGTGGAGGATAATCCACACAGAGGTCAAAAACTCGATACTTGGCCCAGTTAACACAAAAACTCAATACACCTTACAAATCTGTGTCTCACATAAATATGTGGAATGACCATGCAGAAAGACTGAATATAGAGCAACATGTTGTCTGCATCAATGGGTACTACATGTACCTCATCGCCCAGTGGCACTCACCATCATGAACACCCTAGAAAAAGGTTCTGTGCTACCGGCTACATTGTCAGGACAAAGAGAAGTGGGGAAAGGGGACAGCCCCAAAGAGTTGCCCTGCACAATCTAAAATACAGTGACACTTGACTTGGGCATTTGGCTTGGAATGCAAAACACATATGTGTTGTTGTAGCTGCCCTGTCATGTCCACGTTTGACAGAGTGGGAAACAGGTACACACAATCAACGGGATTGCATGCTTTTAGCAATTCAAGCACCAAGCAGGCTATGTAGAGACACCTCACATGAACCAGCTAAAGCACACTACTTTGCATAAGAATGTTGAGCAACGTGGATCTACCAGGGATAGAATACTTTTGGACACCATGCACCAGATGTCGTTGGTGTGCCAGCAGGTGAGGCGCCACAACTATACTAAGGATGAACAATTCCTGGGAATCAGGGTCAAAGGAGTGTGTGGCCATAGGCTTAGCTAGGTCACTGTTGTGTTTCAACATGCTACACTGCATAAATTGCCACATGGCTTGTGGGTGATTCCAATCACTCAGGGTGGCCCAAGAGAGATACAGTCACCTGTGTTCATAACCTAAGCATGACAGTGGAACCCAAGGATGGAAACACACCTATCCTGATATCCCCAAATGTGTCAAACAGAAGAGAGTAAGCGCCATGTGCCTGGCATTGTGCACACTTTACAAGCACCCACTGCCAAGTTTCGGTCCTAATAGGACTATACAAATTCAAAAAGGTAAGAAGATGCACCATTAACAGTCATATCTGAGTAGCCAAACAATTCAAAGTAATAAATCCGTATTTGTAAAGCGCAAACTACTCGCCCTTATGGGTCTCAAGGCGCTGGGGGCCGTCGTGGAAATTAAGTGAGCTATTGCCCAGAGTCACATAGTGCACATAGTGGAACCCTATCCCATCAAGAGGAGAATCACAGATTATGAAGCATGCCAACTCGGTGGGTCATTGGATTACGTCCTAACTAAGGGATCCCCTATTAGTACGTTGAGATCATCTTTTCTGTCTCTTCTTCAGGTATATACCTGTGTTCTTAGACCCGAGGATTTCGTGTGTTGAATCGTTACTGCATAGGGATCCAATCCTCGCTGGTCTCTAAATAGGACCCCCCCTTAACTGTGTTTTTTTTTTTATCAAACTCTTGTCTACATACTGTCAAACTGCTGTTACACCATGGACCATATGCAATCTATGCTATACTAACATCATTGTATACTTACATCACAAATTACACCTGAATGACAGCTAACCCGAAATTCATTTTGAGGACACAGAAATATGAAAACATAAATAGGACATGCTTTATTCAGCAAAATATATGATGACTGTGATGAGAAGAAGGCCAATGGCCAGTCCAAATATGTCTATGGTTTGACGGCCACAAATATCAAGCCCTGCATTGCTTGCCTGCATTTTTCCTGGAAAGGGACACCTCCCACAGGAGAGGCATCTAGGGGGCAGGCTAGGCCAGGCAGTAAAGGGACACAACTTGGAAGGACTGGGTTGGGTTCTGGGAGGGATGGTATCAGGAGGGGTGGGTGGGCCCACTGCAGTGGTTGTGTCAGATTGAGGGAGTGGTGGGTCCACTGCAGTGGTAGGCTTAGAGTGAGGGGGAGGTCTGCTGTAGTGGGTGGGCCAGATGGAGGGGGGATGGGCTGGTCTTAACTAATTTGGTATTTTATACTCTTTGATTTTGTGCACAGGAACAGGGAACTCTGCAATGTTTTTAGGAAGGGTTTATTTGGGTGTGGAGCTATCGGGATGGGCTGGGGAAGTATGGGTACCTGGAAGAGTTTGTGACTTTGGAGACCAAGGGGATTTTCGGGTGGAGGTTGAATTGGTGATTTTCTTCTTCTTGGGGGGGTGGGGGGGAGCATATCTAGATGGGAGGTCCGGGGTGGTGGGTTTCCTCTTCTTGGGAGGGACTTGAAAAGTATGGGGAGTGTTAGACTTGGGCCTTAGGGCAGGTTCACCCCTAATCTTTTTGCCTTTATTTGTGACCCTGTGTAGTGATTTTTGGGTCTTGGCGCACTTTTTCCCTGTGTCCCAGAGTGAAAGTGCGTGCGTGTAGTATGGCTGGCCTGCCCTCCCATAGGAATGCGTGGGGAAGGTGTGTGCCCTGGTAGTTCCTGATGTGTGGGGAGTGCAGGCTCGAGTTTAGTATGTATGAACTCGTGAGAGCGAATGCTGCGCAATGGTATGTGCGGCTTGTGTGTGTCTAGAAGGGAAGTGCTACTTCTGGACATTGATGTATGTGTGCAGTGAGGATAGTGGAGCGTGATTGGCTGGAGCTGGCTGGCATGCCAGGCTCCAGGAAGTCTGGATGGGTCTGCCCGGTGGTGAGTGAGAGATCAGCATGAGTGATGTGTGGGAGGAGTAGATCTGTGTCCTGGATGGGCTGGGTTTTCCCCACACAATGCTGGCTCCGCCCCCCTGTGGTTTGTCTAATGACCCTAGCCTCCCCAGTGAATGAAAGGGGTGGTTGGGCCATCAAGGGTACTCCCAAGCCAGCTGCAACTGGTTTCCCCCCACCCTGCACCTCCTAACAAAGGAATTCTCTGTATAAATATGGGGCTGTGTCCCCACAGAGGATGTTCTACTTGTGGATCCTTGCCAGAGGGGGCTGTTGCTGCTGCTGGGGCCAAGAGGACCGCCACTTGGCTGTCTCCCTGCCTGGAGACCCAGTGTGCTGGCTCTGGCCCTGCCCTGCCCCTCTGCCTGCCTCCAGTCCCTGCTGGAGCTTTTGCTTTTGACTTAGAGTGCCTGGGGGCGCTCTTATTTGATTTATAGCGCTAGGAGCGCTTTCCTGGTGCCACAGCGCTCAATAGCGCTTTGCTGATATTTGTAGCGCTAGGAGCGCTTTCCTTTAGCCCCTAAGCGCTGGGTGCGCTTTATTTCTATTATAGCGCTGTGGAGCGCTTTTTGCCGTTTTTTGGCCTAGCGAGTGCCTACCTCGCTTTACCTTTATTTTGAAGGCCGGTGCCACCCGGCATTGCCCCGTGGTATTTATTTGTTTAAGAGCGGCTGCCCACGCCGCATTGTCCCGTGTTCACCGCCGCAGCCCGGGAGCCCTGAAATCCGTTGCCGGGCCGCTGCCTGTTGCGACCCGGAAGTCCCGCCTCCTGACCCCCAGGGCCGCGCTGCCATTGGCGGCCCCGGCGGAAGTCAGGCGGAGGGAAAGGAGACAAGGCCAGGCGGGAGACGAACGAGGCGGCCGGTCGTGTCCCCGAGGCTCCCCGAGTGGAGAGAGGAGCCCCGGGACGAGAGGAGCCCCGCCCGCCCTGAGATAGCCGGTGAGTGAGGCAGAAGGGAGGGGCGCCGGGACACATTGTCGGTGTCCGCCCCCTCTCCCCCCGGTAGCGCGATCTCGCGCCATTTGATGGAGTGAAGCCACGAGGGCTTCAAAGCAGCATACCTTGGTTCTCTGAGCGGCCCCGGTTGGCAGAGGGCCGCTCCAACGTGGGCAGTATTCGTTTTTGAGAGCCATGAGGCTCTGAGGGGGCATTCTGTTCTGCGAGCCCGGCGAGGCTCATTGCCCCTAGTTGTTCTTTGAGCCCACGAGGCTCTCGCCCCTATTTAGTTAGAGCCCACAGGAGGTTCTGGGGGCATTTGATTAATTTAGAGCGCAGGAGCTCTACATTGCCTACTTTGTTTTGCGAGCTCAGAGAAGCTCGAGGGGGCAGTTGATTTATTTAGAGCCAGAAAGGCTCACAGCGCCCACAGTTGTTCTAGAGCCCCAGAGAGGCTCTTGGGTGCCAGTCATTGTTCTTGAGCCCACCTGGCTCCAACGTTGCCTACTCGCTATTCACAACTGTCCAGCACTTAGTGGACAGTTGCTACGTTTAGGCTTTTGTGTCTGTGCTGCCTGCGCAGACCCCCTGACACTGAGACTCAGGGCATTCCGCCCCTTTCGAGGCCAGTTGGCCTGAGGGACATTTTGAGGGTTGTGCTACATGCACCCTGCGCATTGTGATTTCTTTGCTATATGATTCTTGCGCAAAAGTTCTAACCTGCACCTCTGAATGTGTTTTAATGTTACATGTGCAATTCTTGTTCTTTTATTCCCCTTTGCTAAAAGTGACCTGCTTAGGTAATTCTTTATGTGTTTATCCCCTTTGCTAAAAGTGACCTGCTTAGAGGATTGTTGGTGTCATTACCTTTGCTAAAAGTGACCTGCTTAGGTAATGCCTTGTTCTTTTATTTCCCTTTGCTAAAAGTAACCTGCTTAGAGGAATGTTGATGTTTGATTGCCTTTGCTAAATGTTACTTGCCTAGGTGATTATTTTAGGTTTCCTTCCCCCTGCGTGATTTCCCTACAGAGACTAGGGTGGCGTAGGAGGTGATAGGTTTTCCTTCCATAGGTCCTAGCTCCCTGCGTGATTTCCCTACAGAGACTAGGGTGGCGTAGGAGGTGATAGGTTTTCCTTCCATAGGTTTCCTTCCCCCTGCGTGATTTCCCTACAGAGACTAGGGTGGCGTAGTAGGTGATAGGTTTTCCTTCCATAGGTCCTAGCTCCCTGCGTGATTTCCCTACAGAGACTAGGGTGGCGTAGGAGGTATTTTCTCTTTAC
Organism: Lissotriton helveticus; assembly: GCF_964261635.1. Classification (NCBI taxonomy): domain Eukaryota; kingdom Metazoa; phylum Chordata; class Amphibia; order Caudata; family Salamandridae; genus Lissotriton; species Lissotriton helveticus. The sequence continues at coordinate 1,209,430,090 of NC_136059.1, forward strand.
CAGTAGTTACTGGTTGTATGCTACATTTACTATTTCTGTGTTACAGTCATTGTATGTTTATGTGCTAAAGTGTTATACCTACAAGTATTATTTCTAACAAGTGCATACCCCTGACAGTGGTCCAGGTGGCCCTGTCCTGTACATAATCCCTTGTAAATCTTGCCCGTGCCCGTTGGCACATTGTAAAGTGTGTGTGTTATCTAATGTGTTTTTATTATTATAATACAAAGGCTATTTTTGATATAACCTTGTGTGGAGTTTCCTTTGTGGTGGGCCTTTGGTTGTTGTCGCTGGGGTGCGCGCGCAAACGCTTTACACATCGCCTCTGAGATTAGCCTTGCTGCTCGCGCCACGTTACCTAGAGGGTGAGCGGGGGTTATCTTGGTGTGTGACTCCCTTGCCCTGACCTTGGAAATGGTGATCCCTGACTGACCTCGACGCGAGTCTTGGCCGGCCAGGGTCCCGTTTCTAACATTGGTGGCCAGCGGTGGGATTGGACTTGCGTTTGCGTTGTACCACAGTGGCGACGGGCCACACTTCAAAACTCTGCAATTTTAGATAACCACATTTTTGGGATTATTGTTTTTTAGGGAAGTTCAGTTTTGCTTCTCCTGAAAGGTGTCATTTGTATTTTGTCCAGTACCTTGTTCCCCGCCCTGCTCCCAGAGTTTGGTACCTGTGTCGCTAGTGGTCAGGTTGAGATAATCAGGGGTGGTAGAAACTGCCTTACCGGTCCGAGGGGAGGGTGTGTGTGAATGAGTGGTGTGTTACACTGGACAGTGGAGTGCAAGTTCTGAGATAGGAATCTTGCTGAATTTTGTTGATTGTATACTCCTGTTTAGCTCAGACCCCCAGGTTCCCTGTGTGATCTCATCTCTAGAACGTCTGCCAAAATGGAGCCTGTTTTTGATCTCAGTGATCTAGTTTGGTACAGTATGCAGGAGTTGGAAAGGTTCTGTAGAGAGAGACACATAGGGGTGGATGAGTCAGATACTGAGAACCAACTTAGGAACCACCTGGTCCAATGGTATAAGGATCAAAGGGATCTTGAGCGCAGCGAGGAAAGGGCCCAGGCCACACGCCATGAGGGTGGTGAGTCTGTGGGGAGCCCTGAAGATTCTGATGAAGAATGTGAGTTGGATGATGACAGTGGTTGGGCCCCAGCAGATAGTGAGGACCCCATAGATAGGGAGTCCCTTGCTAGGCCCAGTGTCAGTACCAGCGCCCCATCCCTTGTCCTGTCCCCAGAGGATTGGTTAGATAGGAAGGAAGAGAGGGAGCATCAGTTAGTGATGGAAAAGCTCATGTTGGAGCATGCCCAGGCTATGGCGCAGCTAGAGATCGAAAGACTCTTAGCGCAGGAGAGGATAGAGGTGGAGAGAAGGGCCATCATCCGTGAGAGAGCAGCCCTAGAGGATAGACTCTCCCCTGCGCACAGTTGTAATTGTCTGGATTCCCCAGAGAGGGTGGAGTCCAGTGGTGGCAGCTTTTTAAATATAAGTGTAGACAGTCCCACTCTCAGTTCCCCGAGTATGGTGCCTGTTTTCCCAGAAGAGGAGTTAAGGTTGAGATTCAGGAATCTTAGAAAACTGCCTCACCAGTCTTGGGAAGATTTTGAGGACGAATGTTGTGGGACACTGTTTGATTGGGTAAAGGTTCACACGGAAGATGATTTTGACATCTTTTTTGATTTGATTGTCAAAGAGCACCTGCTCAGTTGTTGTTCCCCAGGGTTGCGCACACACCTGTTGGGGTGTGGATTGTCTGGCGCATGTGAGCTGGCAGCGGAAGCAGAGCGATGGGACAGTGCGAGAGGTTCTTCTGAGTCACTAGTGAGTGATTCCAACAATAGTGGGTCAGGTGTCTTCCAGCCCAGTGTGGTGGAGGAGGGTGAGAGTAGCCCAGCTAGGTCCTTGGTTAGTGAGGAGGGTGTAGGGGCTGACTGCCTGTCTCAGTGGAGCGGGAGTGAGTGTGTGACCGAGAGTCCCCAGACGCCCGAAGCCTTGTCACAGAGCCTGGATGGTTCCTTTAGGGAACACCAGGAAGGGAACCTAGACTTGCCTGTTAGTTCACTTGAGGGAGATCTCCTAGTGGGTAGAGAACCTGGAGCATCTGTAAGCGGAGCTTCCATGGTTATAGAGTCTGGCAGTACTGCTCCAGTAGGGAGAGTACCGGAGTCCAGCGTGAGGAGTGATTGGGGGAGTTCCCCAGTGGAAGAACCAGTAGGTCAGGGACTACCCAGTGGGGCTAGGATCCCGTGTAGTGACCATGGTGACACCACTTCTGTGCTGGGGGATCTTTGCGCAATGTCAGGTGGACAGGAGGCGGGAGATCTGCGCCAGACAGACAGTCACACAACATATGTGTCATTTGCTAGCCTCAGGGGGATGGTGTGTGAATCCCCAGAAGTCCTGGAGTGCCAGGCATTGGTTCCACCAAAGGTTTTAGACCAGAGGTTGGATGGCCAGGTTCAGGATCCGCCTGACCTGAAGGGTGGGACTACTGTAATCAGTGTCCTGACCAGTTCTTTTTCCAGATGTACCGCCCCGGTTGGGAGGGAGCAGGACTCTGGAAGGGGGTGCAGAGGGTGGGAGAGCCCACCTCTGACCCCGGTACCACCTGAGGGGTTAAACCCTAGGTTGGGAGAATGTTGTTTAGAGGGAACCCCTCGCAGGAGGAGGAGGAACCCTAGGAGAAGAGGTAAGGGGAGGAGAGCCTTCCCTGAGACTCCTGGTCCACCTAAGGTTGTAGACCCTAGGCTGGAGAACCAGTGGAAGTCTAGCCCTGTCTGGCAGACAGGAAGAGTGGAGCATGGCTATTATGTGCCAGGGGTTATTACCCCCCACTTTATGAGTAGGCAGGATCCAGTGGTACCTGGATGGCCTAGGGCCTGGTCCTGGCCGAGGGCAGCTGGAGAGTATCAGTGGGGTACCCCAGTTAGTCCCTACAGTAGTTTTAGAAGGAACCCTAGGGGTTCACCGTGGCGTAAAACAGGAGGGTGTCCCTGCAGTTGTGGGCCCGCGTCCTTGTTTTATCGCCCCAAGCAGGGAAGCCCATCACGGTGGTGATCGGTCTGCCCTGCGTTTTGGCTGGAAGGGGGTCGTGTTAGACTTGGGCCTTAGGGCAGGTTCACCCCTAATCTTTTTGCCTTTATTTGTGACCCTGTGTAGTGATTTTTGGGTCTTGGCGCACTTTTTCCCTGTGTCCCAGAGTGAAAGTGCGTGCGTGTAGTATGGCTGGCCTGCCCTCCCATAGGAATGCGTGGGGAAGGTGTGTGCCCTGGTAGTTCCTGATGTGTGGGGAGTGCAGGCTCGAGTTTAGTATGTATGAACTCGTGAGAGCGAATGCTGCGCAATGGTATGTGCGGCTTGTGTGTGTCTAGAAGGGAAGTGCTACTTCTGGACATTGATGTATGTGTGCAGTGAGGATAGTGGAGCGTGATTGGCTGGAGCTGGCTGGCATGCCAGGCTCCAGGAAGTCTGGATGGGTCTGCCCGGTGGTGAGTGAGAGATCAGCATGAGTGATGTGTGGGAGGAGTAGATCTGTGTCCTGGATGGGCTGGGTTTTCCCCACACAATGCTGGCTCCGCCCCCCTGTGGTTTGTCTAATGACCCTAGCCTCCCCAGTGAATGAAAGGGGTGGTTGGGCCATCAAGGGTACTCCCAAGCCAGCTGCAACTGGTTTCCCCCCACCCTGCACCTCCTAACAAAGGAATTCTCTGTATAAATATGGGGCTGTGTCCCCACAGAGGATGTTCTACTTGTGGATCCTTGCCAGAGGGGGCTGTTGCTGCTGCTGGGGCCAAGAGGACCGCCACTTGGCTGTCTCCCTGCCTGGAGACCCAGTGTGCTGGCTCTGGCCCTGCCCTGCCCCTCTGCCTGCCTCCAGTCCCTGCTGGAGCTTTTGCTTTTGACTTAGAGTGCCTGGGGGCGCTCTTATTTGATTTATAGCGCTAGGAGCGCTTTCCTGGTGCCACAGCGCTCAATAGCGCTTTGCTGATATTTGTAGCGCTAGGAGCGCTTTCCTTTAGCCCCTAAGCGCTGGGTGCGCTTTATTTCTATTATAGCGCTGTGGAGCGCTTTTTGCCGTTTTTTGGCCTAGCGAGTGCCTACCTCGCTTTACCTTTATTTTGAAGGCCGGTGCCACCCGGCATTGCCCCGTGGTATTTATTTGTTTAAGAGCGGCTGCCCACGCCGCATTGTCCCGTGTTCACCGCCGCAGCCCGGGAGCCCTGAAATCCGTTGCCGGGCCGCTGCCTGTTGCGACCCGGAAGTCCCGCCTCCTGACCCCCAGGGCCGCGCTGCCATTGGCGGCCCCGGCGGAAGTCAGGCGGAGGGAAAGGAGACAAGGCCAGGCGGGAGACGAACGAGGCGGCCGGTCGTGTCCCCGAGGCTCCCCGAGTGGAGAGAGGAGCCCCGGGACGAGAGGAGCCCCGCCCGCCCTGAGATAGCCGGTGAGTGAGGCAGAAGGGAGGGGCGCCGGGACACATTGTCGGTGTCCGCCCCCTCTCCCCCCGGTAGCGCGATCTCGCGCCATTTGATGGAGTGAAGCCACGAGGGCTTCAAAGCAGCATACCTTGGTTCTCTGAGCGGCCCCGGTTGGCAGAGGGCCGCTCCAACGTGGGCAGTATTCGTTTTTGAGAGCCATGAGGCTCTGAGGGGGCATTCTGTTCTGCGAGCCCGGCGAGGCTCATTGCCCCTAGTTGTTCTTTGAGCCCACGAGGCTCTCGCCCCTATTTAGTTAGAGCCCACAGGAGGTTCTGGGGGCATTTGATTAATTTAGAGCGCAGGAGCTCTACATTGCCTACTTTGTTTTGCGAGCTCAGAGAAGCTCGAGGGGGCAGTTGATTTATTTAGAGCCAGAAAGGCTCACAGCGCCCACAGTTGTTCTAGAGCCCCAGAGAGGCTCTTGGGTGCCAGTCATTGTTCTTGAGCCCACCTGGCTCCAACGTTGCCTACTCGCTATTCACAACTGTCCAGCACTTAGTGGACAGTTGCTACGTTTAGGCTTTTGTGTCTGTGCTGCCTGCGCAGACCCCCTGACACTGAGACTCAGGGCATTCCGCCCCTTTCGAGGCCAGTTGGCCTGAGGGACATTTTGAGGGTTGTGCTACATGCACCCTGCGCATTGTGATTTCTTTGCTATATGATTCTTGCGCAAAAGTTCTAACCTGCACCTCTGAATGTGTTTTAATGTTACATGTGCAATTCTTGTTCTTTTATTCCCCTTTGCTAAAAGTGACCTGCTTAGGTAATTCTTTATGTGTTTATCCCCTTTGCTAAAAGTGACCTGCTTAGAGGATTGTTGGTGTCATTACCTTTGCTAAAAGTGACCTGCTTAGGTAATGCCTTGTTCTTTTATTTCCCTTTGCTAAAAGTAACCTGCTTAGAGGAATGTTGATGTTTGATTGCCTTTGCTAAATGTTACTTGCCTAGGTGATTATTTTAGGTTTCCTTCCCCCTGCGTGATTTCCCTACAGAGACTAGGGTGGCGTAGGAGGTGATAGGTTTTCCTTCCATAGGTCCTAGCTCCCTGCGTGATTTCCCTACAGAGACTAGGGTGGCGTAGGAGGTGATAGGTTTTCCTTCCATAGGTTTCCTTCCCCCTGCGTGATTTCCCTACAGAGACTAGGGTGGCGTAGTAGGTGATAGGTTTTCCTTCCATAGGTCCTAGCTCCCTGCGTGATTTCCCTACAGAGACTAGGGTGGCGTAGGAGGTATTTTCTCTTTACCAGTAGTTACTGGTTGTATGCTACATTTACTATTTCTGTGTTACAGTCATTGTATGTTTATGTGCTAAAGTGTTATACCTACAAGTATTATTTCTAACAAGTGCATACCCCTGACAGTGGTCCAGGTGGCCCTGTCCTGTACATAATCCCTTGTAAATCTTGCCCGTGCCCGTTGGCACATTGTAAAGTGTGTGTGTTATCTAATGTGTTTTTATTATTATAATACAAAGGCTATTTTTGATATAACCTTGTGTGGAGTTTCCTTTGTGGTGGGCCTTTGGTTGTTGTCGCTGGGGTGCGCGCGCAAACGCTTTACACATCGCCTCTGAGATTAGCCTTGCTGCTCGCGCCACGTTACCTAGAGGGTGAGCGGGGGTTATCTTGGTGTGTGACTCCCTTGCCCTGACCTTGGAAATGGTGATCCCTGACTGACCTCGACGCGAGTCTTGGCCGGCCAGGGTCCCGTTTCTAACAGGGAGGGAAGACGTATAGGGGAGTGAGCTTGAGTCCCAGGGCTGAGGGGGTAAGGGAGAAGCATGGGTAGGAGTGTGGAGGCAGAGGGATCTGATATCTGCAGAGTGTCTGTGGATGCATGTTGTCTGGCCGTGTGTCTGTAGGGGTGGGTGTGCTGTCTGTCTTCTGAGTGTGCAGGCATATGGATTTTTCCTTGTGTATGTGTGTTTGTGTGCTGCATGTGGCTGTTGAGGTGGATGCTTGGGTACATTTGCATGTGCTTGGGACAGGGGGGGTAGTTGGGACTGTAGATGTGGAAGATGCAGGAGGGGAGGGGCAGCTGGAGCTGGGACACTGCAGCCATCAGTGTGGAGGTCAAAGCCTGATTGGATCTCTGTAGGGCAGACATGTCAGAGTGAATGCCCCCCAGGTATGATACGATTTCTGTTAAATGAGCATCTGGAGGACATTCAGCAGTGCTGTCTAACCCACAGTGATCTGCCTCAGGATGTCGATGGCCTTCACACTGAGGGTAGCAGGGGAGACAGGGGCAGGGGGTGAGGCGCGTGGCGCAAAGGAGACAGACCCCCTTGTAGGGGAGCGGCCACCGAAGATGGTCCTGGGACCTGGGAGCAGCAGGGAGGGTGGAGAAGTTAGGGGTGGTGGTGGACTCAAATATAGAGGAGTAAGTCCCTGAGACATCCACTACCTCAGGGAGTCATCACTGTAGCCTGTCTGGAGATCCAACGGATGTTGCATCAGATGTGCCATGCAGTGAGGCTCCCCTCACGTTCCCCACCACTGGGTCCCAGACCCTCAGACTCCGCATTGGACACCATCTGGCGAGCTGCTTCCCCTTTGTCTGTGGAACTGCCTCCCACGCCGTCCGGTGCTGATGCTGTGAACAACAATGAAAAAGAATCACATAAGTCATCTGTCACAAATCTTCACTTGTCAACCAAAAACATAATTTGGTCCTGTGCTTTACATTTTAATATAGTTCTGTACATGGCACTTGTCAGTATGCCAGTTAACCATTGTTCACTTACACATGATGTAATCTGAAACACTGGGTGTCTCAATATCAAATTCCACAACCAAAATGCCAACTACTTCACTATGTAGCAGGGGGTGAATCTTGTTTTGCTCCTGACGGTCTTGTGTCATGGTATACCTGTCACATCTCATGCAAGGGAGTTTAGACATCACAATGTAAATAGGATTCACACAATTGAATTGAGACATGGTATCTCTTCTGCAATCCCTAGTCATCGAATTGGGAACCATTGGCTCTGTTGTTACTGGTCATATGACTTTATTGTCATACATCAAGCTGGCGTATTCATTGTATGTCATATCACACAGATTACAGTGATTGTGCTAATTTGTCCTATAACTTAGGTACTCCACTGGCAGTCTGACTCTTCTTTTGGAGACACCAAGGTAGTAGGTATGATCAACACACTTCCAAGTCTGATAACACACTTCCAAGTCTGATGACTGCATCTCCACAATGCTTCAGGTGTAACACCATGCCACTGGGCCGTCTGGGTGCATTGTCTGTACAGACTATTAGCAATAAACCTTTATTCTTTAAGAGTCCAAATAACACTGTGTACCAATCATGTCTAGACTGCAGGAGCCCCATTTATAGTGGCCAAGTCTGAATGCCCCTCGCTTCTTTCAGATATATTTTACACTTTGTACAGCTTACATTGCTCTTGTTTAACATCTCATTTTGTTAAATAACTCCAAAATGATGCACATTTGACACCTCTGAATCTGACAGTGAAGCATCAAACACATGGTTTACAAGCGATCAAGTATGAATAGCCAAGAGCATTAACACACGTCAACCATTGTGAATGTGTATCTAAAATCATACCTTACAATTGCAGCCATGTTTCCACCAGTGACCACCTGTGTTTGACATTGAATGGCATGTGTTGTCACCGTTACAGAGTCAGACACATGGACTCACTCTTTTGAATGGATAGAATGGAATCTTACCACCAATGACTTGAAAGGCCAGTGTGACAAGTGACTTGAGCTAGCAAACTTGTAATTTGCCCATGGGATACATTTGTGTACACTGAGCACCATGGCTGGGACCTAACATTGGTACACTGACCAAGCAAAACTCACTAAGGCCTCAACATAGACGTCACCTGCTGCTGGGATGTATAACATGGGCTTTTTTTTGCTGAGACCACACTGAGAACAGGTCATACATTAGTCAATGTGCTGACACATGTCGGGCAATTGCATTACTCCTGAAGGTTATCTCCATGCACATGTTCTTGTAATTTGTGCTGATCATATGAGCATGTCACCACTGTCAGTACCCTGAACATAACTTCCTTACATGTCCCTGATGAAAGGGGCATAACCAGGCATCTAATAATCCTTGTGCATATGCATCTTTTAAAACTGAACAGTGGTTTTGGGTGTCTTACAAACTGTAAAAGTGCCAGCAGGCTAAGATACTACAACATGCATGATTAAAAAAAAGTGTGTGACAAGATACATACTCACCCCCTCCTTGCTTTTGCTTGGCTTACTACTTCCCATCCAGGTCAGGGAAGTCCACTGCTAGGATCTGGAGCAGTGTTCAGCACCCGCCCCTCTTGCCTGGAGCTTGCAGGCCCAGCTGAACTTCAGCAATCTCCTTGCTCTAGCCACGAAGATCCTAGATCCTAGCTTTAGCGGCAATGACAGACGTGCTGATTTGCGTCCCCCACGGAGCGCACCTTCCGGTGGATGATCCTCCACAGCTCTGTCTTCTGATGGGAGGTGACCTGTAAGGATGACATGGTGACAGACCCTTAGTTCACATGCAACATGTTTCTGAGTCAAACACTTGTACACATAGGTCATGGTCAGATTGGGAACAAAGTTTAAGGGGTAGGCAAGTGGCATTATGTGCAGTTGTCCTGTGTTCAATGATGACTCCATCCCATGAGAACAGTTATACGATGTTTACCCCAGTACGCACACTTTTACAGCAGTGCACCTGCACAGAACAGTTATCTCCACATTGTTAAACTTACAAAAAAACTGTTTACATGCTTGCATATGAGATTCCTAATGCTAGTAATGCAATGTAATTGCACATGTCCAATTAAAATGCTGTGTTATTATCACTCACCTGCTCCTCGGGTTTGCCATAGAGATGGCTGTACAGAGCCAGGAGGGTATCCAGCAGGATCTTGATACATTGGCAATGGGAGGCTACTGAGTGGATTTCCACGTGATGAGGACACAATCCGAAACCCGGGTCTGTCACCATAGCCACCAACAGCCAACGTCTATGTCCGAATCTGTCATGTTGCGTAGAGTGCGTCCTTTGAATAGAAAGCCACGTTTGTCACCATGACAACTGACAGACAATGGCTCTGTACAAATCGGTTATGATGCGGCTACCGCGTCCTTTGAATATACACTTGCGTCTGTCTCCAACATAACTTGCAGCCTATGGCTTTGTCCAAATTGGTTAGGATGCGGCAACTGCTTCCTGTGAATATACACTCACGTCTGTCACCATAACAACTTGAGGCGTATGGCTCTCTCTGAATCGGTTAGGATGTGGCTACTGCGCCCTTTGACTAATCGGTCGGCAGGGCAGACACTTCTGTAATTGATGTATTTTTGTGCATTACTTGTGTGGAGGCAGATTTTTCATTATGAAATTGACCTCTAAATGAACAGCACACACTACTTTGAGGAGCTAACCTTGAGGGGCACATGACACAGTGATTGTGAGGCTCATACCAACACGAAACAAAACTACTCTATTTAGCCTTTTATGCTTAATCACAGTGCCAAAGAGTTTTGGAGATATTCAAGTGCATTCTTTACATATTCATTGCATTTGGGGACTGTGAGACCCAGTGTGCAATCCTTGTGATATCTGACTGGAAATGTTTTTTGTCAAAGTCATGGATAATGCATTTACCTTCGAATGAGTAGACCATGACATTAAGCAGCCACATCAGCTTGTGTTTGTTTATGATATTTACTAGTGTATCTTGGTGTCCCAGACTTAAGAGGATGACTGCGTTATATCCAACTCTTACATGGTTAATCGTTTGTGTATGTGATTGTATGTGTATTGCAAACATGACAGTGTTCATCCTGTGACAGTAGTGTGCATAGTTTACACTGTGAGAAGCTGTGTGTATTTGGGGTCCCACATATTTGGCATTACATGATTGTTTTGTGGGTACATTTTAACCATTTAATTTTTCACACAAACCTATAGCTTAGCCTATTTGTTGGGCTGTTGGTGAGTATGTGATGCTTGATTAACATGAACGGTGACAGACACTAGTGAATTTTATAATACGGTACTCTGATTGCTATGTCACCATACCTTGGTAATATATCTGCCAAAGGTCATAATGCAGTGATATGTATCTAAGGTCAACCTTATTCATTAGAATGTGTATTCCAATAGTTTTAGTTGTGGTCATATTTAATGATTTGTTTGCCTAAATGCACTTTGCTTTGTACATTGTGGAGTAACACCAACTATGTTTACACTCCACACATAGGTATTGCAGACGAGCTCCAGTGTACAGGCCCTTTCCAGACCTACAGACCATGGAAGAACATGACAGCATACAAAAATACTGTTTTACAGGAGAATAATTGAAGAGTTTTCTGAGCAGTTGTCACCTCATTTGCAGCCTGATCGCACGTATCCCACCCCCAAGGTGAACGTGATGGCAGCATTTCATTTCTTTGCCACCAGTTCCTTCCAGTATACAGTGGGAACATCTGGTGGAATGTCCCAAGCAATGTTCAGCCATGTCGTTTGGGCTGTGTTGGAGGCATTGCTCTGTTACCTGGACCAGTACATTAAGTTCCCGATACCTGGAGAGTTGTCAGACATCAAGTGGGAATTCTATGCCTTGGGACGGATACCCCATGTCATTGGCTCTATTGATGGCACCCACGTTCCATTGATCCCACCATAGGCAAATGAGCAAGTGTATCGAAAGATGAAAACATTACCAATGGATCAATGTCCAGGCGGTATTTCTGGCTGACATGTCCATTTCCCACGTCTGCACACAATTCCCTGGCTCTGCACATGATGCATATATTCTGAGAAACAGCATAATTCCCAGTTTGATGTCTCAGCTGCAACATGACTGGGCCTGTCTTATTGGCAGGTAATGTTTTATGGATATGTTGTGTTGTGCGTTGATTGTATGGCAGATAGTGCTCTGTTGTCACACAACTGAAGTCTTTTCTGTGTTCAATGTAGGAGACTCTGAATACCCCAACCAGCCCTGGTTGCTGACATCACTGCACAACCCTGTCACCCCTGCAGAAGTGCGGTTTAATGAGGCCCATTGTAGGACCAGGCGAGTCGTGGAGCAGACTTTTGGGCTACTGAAAATGAGATTTTGCTGTCTGGATTGCACTGGAGGATCCCCCCAATAGGCCCCATTGAAGGTGTGCAAGATCATCACAGCTTCCTGCATGCTCTACAACCTCGCAATACGTAAGACAATCCCTCTCAAACTGGAACACGGAGCCCAGCAGCCAGCAGCGAGGGAGGATCCAGGACTGGGACATGATGACAGTAGTGATGAGGATGATGGGGGGTTTTGAGACAACAGCTTATCCACAACTTTTTCACATTAGTATAAGTATGCAATGAGAGAAGGTGAGAAACCCAAATTGTTTGATTGTGTATTGCTGGTGCACAATGTGTATGTATGCTTGTGAGTGCATGATAAATGTCCTGAGGTTTTTACTGAAATGGGTCAATTATATTTGCAGGTTAACATGTGCAGTGCTTTCAGGAATTCTAGGTAGTATATACAATGTCATTCCTGTGCTTTAGATGACATAGTTCGAAAAATTAAGCTCCCTTTTTCCTGAGTTCCTTACTCTATTCTATGTTTCTCCTTACCAGGGTACTTTGCCATGTCAACTGCAGAGTTGTGACCTCACTAGACCATGATGCTGTGACTCAAACATTGAACTAATGCGGAAATCCCTGGCACGCACTTACTTCTGACCTGAAGGTCATTTATTTTTACTTGGGAGCATTTTGTTAATGTGTGATGTGATATGACTTTGTGTTAAGGCGCCAGGATGTATCTAGAGAATACACCTGTGTTCCACATTCAGGTGTGCCTTGTCTTTTATCAGACCTCCAAAGATTTTAGGAACAACAATTTACCATGATGAGCTAGGTTTATAACAATGAGTGATGACAAATGGTGATAGTTTTGTAGAAAATAGACTTCCATTGAATCTGTACCATGTACTACAGGTTGTGTGACAACCTGGTTGTGTCTATCTATCATGCTGTGACAAGGTGCGTTTACCCACAAGCCATTAGTTAACATTTTGGAAGTGATTTGTTACCAATGTTGTTGACTTTTTCTTCTTAGTGACTTTGCTTGTCATTTCAATCTATACATTTGGGATTCAAATTCACAACACGAGGAAGTATTTTGTGAAAAGTGTTTTATTTTTGTGCATGAAGGTAGGAGATAATTTCACAGAATGATGTAGTGCTCACAACAAAAAAATAGAGGAGTGCAGATAGGAGTTGAAATTGTTTGCAGATGAAGACTTCAAAGGTAAATCCACAGTTACTTGAATCCAAAGTCCAACTTAGACCCTCCATTCAATGTGGGACAGTTAAATGACAGCCAACAAAGTGAACGCTTGGCACACAATGGAGGTTATTAGGGGCACATTGTTACTTCCTGAGGGTGATGCATTGCCATCTTTCTCTCAGGGATTCTTCCTTGGAAGACCCTTCCCACGTTTTGAGGGGGACCCTCAGCTGCAGGCAACTGGGGTGCTGGGGCTCTCCGCCGGACTCCACGTCCCTCCCTGTGGCTTGGGCAGATGTTGAGGCACCAGATGTTGTTGGCACACAGGGAGGTGTGGTTAGGTGGTCTGCAATCGAGCGGAGGCTGGTACCAATGTCCCTCAGCACCCCAGTCATATCATCAATTTTCTCATTGAAAGTGTCCAGGTTTTGGTTCTGCCCTCCCTGCCTGCAGCTGCTCCAGGTTGTGGAGGATCCCAGTGACCTGGCCCATCTCTCCTTGATACACCTGGCAAGCTTTGATCACCCGGGAGAGGTTTGGGTGATCTTTCTCAGCAGTACTAGCTGCATGACGATGCAGGTCCCTACTGCCCCTCCCACCAACCCATCTTACCTCAACAGGCCCAGTTGGTGCTGCTGGCACAGTCAACACTGAGTCATTTTCCTCGTTGACAGGGGTGTTGTTGTCCGCAAACTCCAGAGTGCCCTGTGTTGCTGTGCGGTCAATGTTGCCGTGGGCTACTGTGTCCTCCAGGCTAGGGGTCAGCTGGGTGTTGTCAGTGGGGTGGGATTGGTCACAGAGGATCCTTCTGTAGCCGCTGCTGGTGCTGTGGGCTGACCTGATTTGCCAGGTGGTTCCTCATCGTCCAAGGATGGTTGAGAGACATCAATGCTGGAAAGTTCCTGGTCGACAAGAGTCTGGGACTGGCCGTCCTCATTATTTCCGGGGGTGTTCCCAGCTCACCCTGTGGGAACAAATATGACACTATGATTGATGTGAATGTCCAACGCCCCTCAAATCATACCCATTACATAGGTTACTGAACTTAATATTAATCTATACAGATTGCTCTCCTCCAACCATGATGTTGGCGTATGTTTTTGGAGAACAATGGAATTCAGACAAGATAGGATTGATGAGCATGTCCAGCTATGTGCATAAATGAGCATGTTGTGTTTAGTTCACATTACATGTCCAAAGACATTGACTAGTTGCTGTCACCCTGTGAATGACACAGGTGGGTTAGTGTTGTCCACATCTGTACTTTCACTGTGATATACGTACTCTTTAGTTGGACATCTTGCAAGTACATTTCCACTCACTGTCAGGAAAATAGTCCCAGAGAGGGTAGTCGGGATGGGTGGGAAGGTATGTGGAGGACAGAGCCTGATGGGAATATGAGGTCAGGGCAAACACTCCCCCTCCCAACCAACACAAACAGCATCCATGGAACTCTGCTTATCTGACATTGAGGTGAAATGTGTGGCAAGATGCCTGACGCTGTGGACTGGTGTTCAAAGCACAAGGCGATGATGGGAGTTGTGGTTAGCTCAGGTAACAGGCACCAGTCTCAGACATCTTGCCAGCACATTTCCACTCACTGTCAGGAAAGCAGAGTACCATGTAGGCTGGTTGGGCTGGGTTGGAAGGTATGTGGAGGACAGGGCCTGATGGGAATTGGATTCAGTGCAAACACTCCTCCTTCCACCCAGCCCAAATGCCCACCAGGAACCATCCTTTCCTCACAGTCGGTGGGGATGTACTAGCAAGAGTGCTGACACTGGGGACTGCAGTTCAAACCACAAGGCCATGATGGGAGATGCTGTAAACTCAGACAGCAGGCATCACTGTCAGGCATCTTGAGAGTACAGAACCCCTCACTGTCAGGTAAGCATAGTTCTAGGTGGGTTTGTTGTGCTGTTTGGAATGAGTAGTGTTTGCAATGACTACATCTTCCATCAGGCCCTTTCCTATACACACCTTCCCAGCCTACCCAAATAGATGACCTGGAGCCATGCATACCTCACAGCGAGTGGCAATGTACTGCCAAGATGGCTGACACTGGGGACTGCTGTTCAAACCACAAGGCGGATGGGAGTTGTGGTAAACCTAAATAACAGGCATCACTGTCAGATATGTTGCCAGTTTACAGACCCTCATTGTCAGGACACCACTCTTTCGGGTGGGCTGTTTGAGCTGGGTGGGAAGGTGTGTGTTATATCCTAAGGTTTACATGTATATGTGAATCTGCCTAGGTCCTCCTAGCTGCTAGCCAGAGAGAGAGATGGTGACGGAATGTTGGTGTGACTGTGATGAATGGAATGCCTGGGTGCCTGTGTGGATGAGTGGTGACAGTTGGAGATGGGCTGAACAGCTAGGCAGGCTGCTCCTGGTGGAGCTGGCGTAGGAGATGTGGGAGCTAATGTAAGAACTGGTATATGGCTGATCCTTGATTGATACCACTTGACATGGATTAAGTACAACAGTGTGTGTGACACTGGGCCTGATGGGAGTTGTATTGACATCAAA
Source organism: Lissotriton helveticus (assembly GCF_964261635.1). Taxonomy (NCBI): domain Eukaryota; kingdom Metazoa; phylum Chordata; class Amphibia; order Caudata; family Salamandridae; genus Lissotriton; species Lissotriton helveticus. The sequence continues at coordinate 1,209,445,387 of NC_136059.1, forward strand.
CACTCATCCTCACACCCAGCAGAAAAAGCCCACCCAGAACTGTGTTTCTCGGACAGTGATTGGGATCATTCATTCAAATTACTTTATTCGGTATAAAAACAATACCATACAAAGTGCAGTATTAGTAAAAAAAGAAAGGCATTACAACCACTAAAATTACGTAATAAAATAAAAGAATATATGAACATTCACAATAAAATTGTTTCATGTCCTAAAAATCATATTAAAAGCGATTTATACAGTAAAAGCAAGAATCCTGGGCAATGTTGGTGCAGCCAACCCTTCTGTCACCAAGGAGGATTATGAACAGTTACTCGTCGCCTCTAGTGTTCCTTAGTCTCACAGCCGATCTTAAAAAATTTACAGTGCTAAACAGTGTTAGTGGATCTGATGACAATTTCAAAAAACAATAGTGCCACCTTTGCCTGGTTGAATCTGATTTGCCTTAAAATAGCTTTTAAAAACATTGTCCTTGGGTACGCATAAAAGGGACATATTAAAACGAAGTGGAGAGTGTCCTGCGGAGACCACTGGTCGCAGCCGCACGGTCCCTTTATCTCGATATCTGATGTGTACCCTGCTGGAACTGATAAAATGTGATGCAAAAGATTCAGCCTAAATCTGGTCATTAGGAATCTGTCGTGTTTGTTGTACATATAGGACAGGTAAAATTCCATTCCTGGAGTTGATTTAGTTAGCAAGTGGGCTCTCACAGAAGATGTCATCAACTCTCTGTCCTCCCTTTCATTTGCTGTTTGCCTTGAGATTTCCATCTTTATGATACCCTTGTCTTTAGGCGTAAGTTTAGTGGGTTCATCAAAATACTTGCCATAACCCAACCCTTTCAAGGTTTCCCTTACATATTTGAGCCAAGGTATCATTCGTCCCCTATCCAGGGCAATGCAGTCCATTAGTATTTGCCTACTTAATGTGGCTTCAGGGTTCGTCCATATTTTAATCCAACAGGTTATGGGTTTAAGTCTTAGCCCATTGCTGATATTAGTGAGGCCTAACTCCTCATGGACAATATGGGAAGGCGTACTTTGTGGTACCTGCAGGACCCTTCTCATGAATTTATTTTCCTCATTTTGAATCAGCGTAGTATCTCTAAAGCCCATACCTCACTTCCATACAAGGTCCTAGCACAGCATACAGAACTATACAGATGCATTATTTCATTCGGTGACAGCAGCCTAGTCTTTTTACAAAATTCATAATTGAGCCCACCGAGCTAATTTGTGAGCTACATTTATCATTAATCAATGTTTTAAAACTGAGGTGCTTATCAAATAAAATCCCTAAATAATGAAATGCCTGCACTTTTTGTAATTTGTGAGACCCAATTGTAAAGATAAGATTCTTAGATGGTCTTTTCCCTGTTTCCATTACGTATGATTTAGTGAGATTGGGTGATAGGTCTAGATTCTCCATGAAGCTGACAAAGCCATCAATAAGAGACTGTAATCCTTGTGCGGTGCGGGCCAGGAGTTACCGCGTCATCCGCGTACAGTAGGACCGGTATACCTCTCCTACCTATGCGCGGACAGTCCACCCCTAAACCTCCGAGCACCTTGTCTAGTCCATTTATATGTAATGTAAATAGAAAAGGCGCCAGGATACATCCCTGCCTCACACCCCTTGAGCAAGGGAAATGATTAGTTGTGTTCCCCTCTTCATTGAATCTAACCTATGCCGCGGTGTTCTGGTGGAGCACTCTCAAAATATTTATCAGGCCTGGGTCAATGCTAAGCAACCCCAGGGATTCCCACAGTTTCCTTCGGTTGACCCGGTCGAAGGCTGCCATCATATCCATAAAGGCCATGTACACCGTCCCCTTACTTGACATGGTGTGCTTGGCCACCAGGTGGTATAAATTAAGGCATTGGTCCGTTGTGGATCGGCCATTTCTAAACCCATACTGGGTATCCGAGATACTGTCATGTTCCTCCGCCCAATCCGTCAACCGATTAAGGATAGCCTTTCCCAAGACTTTCACTGTCACATCTATTAACGAGATCGGGCGGTAACATTGCGGGTCACTCCTGTTTCCCTTTTTGAAAATTGGTACTATGATGGCCGTGGACCATGACCTAGGCATCCCTGATTCCACTGCTGTATTGAGAACTCTTGTGAGTATGGGGGCCCAAAGGTCTACCTGGCTCTTGAAAAGGTCTGGTGGGATCCCATCGGGCCTGGGGCCTTATTTCGTGTCAGCCCGTCTATTCCTGCCTTGATCTCTCCCAGGGAAAAGCTTATCTGCATGCTGTTTACATTTCCTGTATCTGATACTATTGAATCTTCCGAGCCACCGTAATTATACAGGCCTTTGAAATGCTCCACCCACGAGTCCGGAAGAATGTGACAGGCCACCTTCGATTTATTCAATTCCTGGAAGCAAGGATCGTTAATTACTCTCCAGAATTCATTCATATCCCTGCGCTCTGCGGCGTCTTTTAGTGTCTCCCATGCCTGGTTCTGTAGCCTGATTTTACGTTGTTTAATGGCCCTTTTATAGTCTGCCCTACAGTCAACCTCCTTAGTCATATCTTTTGGGACGGTTTTGAGTGCTAGCTTCAGTTCCCTCTGTGCCAAGGTGCATTCGTGGTCAAACCATCTAGGGTGCATTGGGTCATGTTTCGTCTTTTTGCCCCTCAATAACCCGTCGATGTGCTGCGCTGTGCTCTCAAATGCGCTGATCAATTCATTCCCCTCCACTGCTGGGTCTAGGCATTTCCAAATCTGGCTTTCGGACTTGGCGAGAAGCGTTCTATAAAACACTTACCCATCTATGTTCTTCCGAGGCTTGAACTAAGCCACTAGATTTCCTTTGACCGGGCTCGGTCAATGCGTTAATATCCCTAATGGACAATACCAGTGGGTTATGGTCACTAAAGACGCTAACCTCTATGCTGATATTCGTGACCCTTCGTTCAAGCGTGTTTGTTACGAAGATGAAGTCAATGATGGTATCCCTTCCCCTACCTTTAAAGGTTGGGATGACTATATTGTTTTCCCCTCTTTTGATCAAGTCCATCGTATGTGTGAGGGCATGTGTGCCCAGCATCTTACTTAATTCCCTTCCCTCTTTTGAGTGTTCTAAATGCCAGCCCTTATTAGTTGGGCAGGAGGCCCATTCTCCCCTGCCCCATTTCAAAAAGGGGCACTGGTGGCAGTTGAAATCGCCCATTATTATCAGCTGGGAGAGTGTGTCCCCTGCCTCCTGTATGCCCGCCAGCCTGTCATCCAGCTCACACAGTCTTAACGTGGTCTGTCCCACCACTATTGCGTTATAAAAATTAATAAAAATATAATTTTAGTCCCTTCTTGCAGTACCTTATTCCTTGCATGAATTCCGAGTCCCAACCCAAGTTTTCCCAGGTCCCTTGCATTGTAGGTCCACATAACTGATTAGGCCGCCCTTGGCACGACCCATGGTTGTTTTGCGTGCCGGGACAAAAAACATTTTGTATCCGTCTAGGTGAGGGGCACTGATATTAGTTTCCCAGGTTTCCTGAAGGCAGATGATATGAAATTTTCTAATATAGTCTAACCATTCTTTATTTTGTATTTTGGCCGATAATCCTGCAATGTTCCATGAAACCGCTCTAATCTCATTGGTTGTAAGATCATCCATGCTATTCCCCGTGGTGCCCTTCCCTAGAATTAAAGGCGTCTCCAACCGTCTTACAATCAATTCATTGCCCTCCCTCAACTGTTCCCATTGCACTTCCAAGGAGGTTGGGTTGCTTGACTCTGTTGTGTGTACCATTCCTTTAACTTCAGTCCTGAGGGAGCTCTCCTGTAATATAACATCTTTAGATCCCCCCTGCTCCCAGTCAATCTAATTCATCTTGTATGAATGCACTAGCAAGTGGGGCATATCTGTTGGTTACTGGTCTAGACTGATCCTCCCATCCTGAAACATTCATAAACCGCCTTTGGCCTTCATTGCCTACCTCTCTGACTGTGTCCCTGTAAAAAACACCTCAAGGGCAGCATTTTAATGCAAGACCCACCGTCTGCTTGATGGGGGCCCCACTGACGGGAGGAGAGCAAGTCACTAACCAACTCTGGATGTCTGAGTTTTACGATTACACAATCTCCTGCAAACTTCTTCTTACAAGCTCCTATCCATGCCAACCTCCTTGCCATGAGAATGTGCCTGTGATGGAATTTGCTCGCATTCGTATTTTTAGCCATCCAATGTGCTGCCTTATTAATCAGGGTTCTTGTTGTTTCTTCTTTATCCTGGCTACATGCTAGGACCCCTGGTAATACTATAGTGTAGGGACAGGATGCCGGCGGTAAGTCCAGAGTCTGCAGACCCTGGGTACTGCGTACATAGTCATTTGGATTTATATTTGGGACAGTGGCAGTCTCCTTTCTTCCCTCATTATGTGTGGTAGCTGTTGAGAGGTTGTAGGTGTTACTTGGCCCCATACTAATTGGGCTCCTGGTGTTTGCCCTTAGTCCCTCCTTGGCTACCTCTTTCTTGCCCGTAGGCTTATTGACATAAGAGTTTCCCTCCACTATTCCCTTATTGGTGCTTGCTGGCTCCGGGCAATGCAGGGACCCTGTCCTCTCATCCGCCGCCTGTGCACTAATCACGATTGGTTGCCCCCTATATTGCTCTAATATCTTGCATATTTTCCCTTCTAGTCTATTTATTTCTTCGAGCACCGGCCCCAGGTGTGCGGTTAAAAGCAATTCCAGCTTTGACTCTAGCGTCATAGCAATTACCTGGGACCAATCCACTCCTCCACAATTTGGGCAACTTTGATGCACTGTGCTCACGGTTCCCCCCTCCATATCTTTGTTAATCTTGTCACCCCCTTTCCGTTTGGATATAGTTTTGGGTCTTGTTGTATGCAACCCACCCTTAACTGGGTTACCAGTAGCCCTAGTGATGACTGGTGGGGCGACTAGAGGGACAGTGTTTGTGGTGAGTAGACACTTTTTGGAGCGTGTGACCACTTCCCTAACAGCCCCTTGTGAGGAATCTGATTCGCCCGCATCCATTGTTATTAGGGCTGTCCCTTCCCCCAATCCACCCGTCTCCACTGGCCCTGGAGGGATAGCCACGTGCCCTTTTCTTTCGCCTATAGGGGTTAGTGCTAGGTTTAAATCAATTCCGATCTGCTCATTTGGTTTGGCCAATTCGCCAACCCCTTGTGCTAGTGGGTTGGCATGAACTTGTGCCTTAGTGCAGTGAATGGGTGTAGTGTGCGCAGAATTAACTTGGGCTAAGGGAGTGTCGACTCTGGGAGATGGGCACGTCGCTATTTTGCCCATAGAGGATCCTTTCCTTGCTATGAGTGTATCCAGTGACAGTCTCTTCTCAGTCAGCTGTATTTCGTGTGTTAGAAGGGACTCTGCTCTTGAAATGAAAGCTTCCAGGGTCCCCTTCACTCCTCCCCCCACCCTAATCTGTGTGGTCTTACACTTCGCCATGATAAGGACTAGTGCGGGGGCTAGTGCTACCAGGTACTACCCAACTCTGACTCAACCTGTGTTATTAATAGTTTGAGGAAAAAAAGGGGCGAGCAACAACGATGATAAACAGTACCTTTAAAGAACTCTGGACAGTCAATGATCGTCGGTTATGCTTTCGGGATCTGCTAGATGTCTATCTCCCCTGAAGCGTTGACAACAGTAGGCAAATCCGGTGGTAGGCCCTTGGGGGGTGGCCCAGCCTAGCCTCCTCCAGCCTCTGATGGCCACAGACGGCCCGCCCTTTGCCCGGGTTTAGCCCGGCGTCCGCCCGCGTGCGTCCCACGCTGCGGGGCACCGACTGTTCTTTGTTAGAGCCCTGGTGCCGCATAATGACGCTGTTGGCAGGCGCCTGGGCTGGGGCTTCTGGGAGTTGTGGTCCCATCCCACAATGGAAGCTCCAATAGTCGTTCCCCTCACGGCGTTTGAGAAGAGCCAGATGCCGTTTCCCTCACGGAGCGTGTGCTGCCAGGAAGTTTAGCCCTTCTCCAAAACTGCAGGTAGGTCCAGGAAAGAAGAGCGCGTCAAGCGCTGCGGGGCACCCGCTGGTCTTTAAAAGAGCCCTGGCGCCGCCTGATGACCTTGTTGGCAGGCGCCTGGGCTGGGGCTTCTGGGAGTTTTAGTCCTGTCCCGCAATTGAAGCTCCGATGGCCGTTCCCCTCACGGTGTTTGAGAAGAGCCAGATGCCGTTTCCCTCACGGAGCGTGTGCTGCCAGGAAGTTTAGCCCTTCTCCAAAACTGCAGGTAGGTCCAGGAAAGAAGAGCGCGTCCCCGAATGATTGGGATCAAGATGTCTGACACTAATGACTGGTTTTGGAAGCACAAGGCCTTCATTGAAGTTTGCTTCAAGTTCCACACCATGCAGCAGTGTCAGCCATCTTGCTAGTCCACTTTACCTCACTGTGAGGGAGGCTTTGGCTGGGTGGGAGGAGGAGTGTTTGCACTGACTACGACTCACATCAGGCCCTGTCCTACACACACCTTTCCTGCCAGCACAAACAGAACACCTGGAGCTATGTAGTCTCAGACAGTCAATGAAAATGTACTTGCAAGATGGCTGACACTGTTGCATGGTGTTCGGAGCACAGGGCCGTGATGGGAGTTGGCTTCCAGTTCAACACCATGTAGCAGTGACAGTCCTCTTGCAAGTACATTTCCCCACACTATCAGGTAACAATAGGCCCAGATGAGCTATTTGGGATGGGTGTGAGGAGGAGTGTTTGCTGTCACTACAACTCCCATCAGGCATGGGCCCACACAGACACCTCCCCACATAGCTCAAACAGCTCACCAGAAAGAGTGGTGTGCAGACAATGAGGGGAGTGTACTAGCAAGATGTCTGACACTGGTGTCTGGTATCAGAGTTGACCACAAATCCCATCATGGCCTTGTGCTACAAACACCAGTCCCCAATGTCAGCCATCTGGACAGTACCACTCACTGTCAGGGACAACATAGTCCCAGGTGTGCTTTTTTTTAGCTGGATGGGAAGGTGTGTGTAGGACGGAGCCTGATGGGAGATGTAGTCAGTGCAAACACTCCTCTCAGGCAGCCCAACCAGGCCACCAGGGAGAGTGATGTCCTGACAATGAGGAACGTGTACATTCAAGATGTCTGACACTGGTGCCTATTGTTTGACTTGACTGCACCACCCATCAAGGCCTTCTGCTTCAGACACCATGCAGCAGTGTCAGCCATCTTGCTAGTACATTTCCACTCACTAACAGGAAAGCATAGTTCCAGGTGGGCTTGTTGGGCTCTGTGGGAGGAGGAGTGTTTCCTGTCAGTACAACTCCCATCAGGCCTGTGCCCACACCCACCTTCCTACCATCTCAAAGAGCCTACCTGTGACTCATCTTTCCTAAGACTGAGTGGAAATGTGCTGATAAGATGTCTGCCACTGTTGACTGGTGTTTGGAGCCTTGCTGTGAGTTTGTAAGAAGTATGGACATGGTCAGAGTTTTATTCATTTTCAGTGCAGGTATGTTGTTTATCAATATGTCATACACATTGTGAGAAAGTGGTTCTATATGTACTGGACCAAAGTAAGGTACAGTGTGCATAGAGCCCACAATCCCCAGAGGTATAACAGAGGTTAAAGTCAGGGCTGACCTTACTCTCAAAATTGGTAGCTTGGTCGAGCAGTAAGGCAGTACCAGAGGTCTGTGTAAAGCATTTATTGTACACACTCAGTCAGCAAAAGGTTTCACACACTCAAGGCCTGAACTCCAGGCCAATTGTTTGTATGTCAAAAGATATAGTTGTTTAATTTTTTGAACCAACAGGTATCAAAATATACTTTTCTCAATATGAGTACTTTCAGGTCATTACTTTGCAAAGAGGCAATACACTTAGTAAAAACAATAAGTACAATGGTTGCAGTAGGCAACACAACTCTCAACACAATTTAACATTGAGCTCAATGGGTTTTTCTACATAAATGCAGCTGATTACTTTATAGATTACTTTTGTAACTTCAGGACTGGATCCTAGATTCAGTCCTCGGGTCTAAGCTGAAAACAGTTTAGTAACCACGTTTTAGTTATTGCAATGATTTTTAAAGAATATGAAGGTATTTTAAAAGTTGACACTTAAAAACTTTTCAGTGAAAAACTAGCAATGTTATCCAATAGAAGGAAATTCAAAGCACAGGTAAAGTAGATTCTCGTTACTTTTGTAATCCAGTACTGGACTCCTAGGTTCAGCACTGGGGTCTCTACCTAAGACAGGTAAGTAATTACGTTTTAGTAGTTGGTACGATTAAGGAATATTTGTAATTTTCAAAAGTAGACACTTTCGAAGAAATTTCACAGGGAAACAGTCAATGGTTTCCTATGGAAGAGATTTAGATTACTAGCAAACACGGTTGTGATTACTTTTGCGGTTCAGTACTGGGCTACAAGGTACAGTACTGGCTTCTCTCCTGATCACAGGTGAGTAATTCAAAATTTGTTATTCGGTTGATTTTAGATGAATATTTTAACATTTCAAAACTTCACACTTAGAAGATTTTACGAGTCAAACCAGTCAATGTTATCCTATGGCAGGAAAGTGAGTCATCGGTTTTCAGGTGAGTACTCGACTGGTGAAGTTAAGGTTCAGGGAGTAGACTCAGGGGTCCCCCAGGGTCAGGTAGGTACAGTTGGTACACCTTCAGCGGCACAGGGGAGCCGGGTGCAGAGGTAGTTAGGCCCAATGTTATCCAATAAGAGGCAGGGGGGCCTTCGGTTGGTGGCTGCTGTCTAGCAGGCCACGCGGCTGTGGGTGCTGGGCTCCTGGTCACTTGCTCAGGGCAAATGGGGAAGTAGGTTAGGGTACAGGTTGCACTGTCAGGGCCACTCGGGCGGCTGGGTGCAGGGTGCTTTTTGAGCCGTCGGGCGCTCAATGTTATTCAACGGAGATCTTGAAGATCTGAAGCTGCAGGTGTCGTTGGGGTCGTCGCGGAGGGTCCAGGTTAGAATCACCGGGGGGACGTCCTCAGGGTCTTGATTCACTCCGGCACAGGCCAGGTTTGGCGGGTGCAGAGTGTGCAGGGTGCGTGGTTCCGGGCGGATGCCAGGGCTTGTTACTTGCTTTGAGCAGTACCACTGCTCGTGGGAGACCCAGGTAATCAGAGTCACAAGGCAGCCAGGTCCTCCGGGGTTTTTGAGGTTGCTGACCACTGGAGATGCTGGGGTTTAACTGGAGCAGGTTCGAGGGTCAACAGGCCGGTAGAGCTGGGGCCAAATCTGTTGGTGTCTTCCTCTTTTTAGAAGCTGCACGGCAGGTCTTCGTGTTTCTTTATCTTCTTTCTTGTTTCGTCATCTAGATCTGTGTAAATAGGTTCAGGGTGCCTCTAAATACTAAATTTAGGGGCGTTACAGGTAGGGCAAGGGCAGGGACCAATGGGTCCCGGTCCTGGGCTGGGTACACCCCCTAGCCTGCTCCTCTCCTGTAGGAGGGTGGCAGGAGCCTATCTGTGATTGGGCAGGGCTCCCCATCTTCAAGATGGCCGGAGCCCGGGGTCGTGCATCACCTCCCCTCTTCCAGCTGAGGGGTGGAGTTGGCACAGGCTGGCACCCCCCCTGCCTAGACGTAGGGTTTCTCACCAGAGTGGGGGTCAGAACTGGTGGGTGCCATTTCCTGAGTACAGCAAGTGGTCTGGAGAAGCTCACAAAGGCGGAATGCCTTTGAATCTTCCCCTGCCCATCCTGGGGGAGGAGGCTTGGCACCTCATCCCAGGATGTGCATTGTTGCAGGCTCAGGAGAGCGGGAGCTCTCCACCCAGGGGTCCAGCAACATGTCTGCTGTGTGGCAGCCTAGGCAGCCTCTCAGACAAGACATGGATTGTGGGCTAAGTTTCAGGGGGCATCTCTAAGATGCCCTCTGTAGTGTTTTTTACATTAAATACCACACTGGCGTCAGTGTGGGTTTAATGTGCTGAGATGTTTGGTATCAAACTTGCCAGCCTTCAGTGTAGCCATTATGGTGCTGTGGAGATTGTAATGACAACCTTCCAGCACCATATACTTTTAATGGCATCAGTGCACTTACAGTGCCCAGGAATGGCCCTGGGTATTGTAGGGCACAGGGATCATGCACCTGTGCCCACACCACTAGCATAGGGCACCCAGCTAGAGGGGTGGCTGATGTATGCCAGGGCAGTGGGTTTGTGGGATGTGTGCCATGTCGACTCTTTGTTTAGTTCTGCACCAGGACACTTAGCCTGCAAAGGCAGTGTGTGTGTGTCAGGATACAGGGCCCCTAAGGGTAGCACAATAAGTGCTGCAGCCCTTAGGTGTCTTCTCTGGTCACAATGCCCTGGGAACCAAGGGTACCATTTACTAGAGGCTGACATGTGGCCAGAGATGCCAATTGGGTTTAGGCTTTAGTACAGTTTTTGAGGAAGGAACACAGGCCCTGGGGCCCTGATTGGCAGGGACCCAGGGCACAGAAAGGAAAAAGTGCAACAGGTATCAGGCAAAAATTGGGTGGGTACTGCAACAGAAACTCACTTTCTTACGCACATCACATGCTCATTGACTCTAGTTTTTTTTTAATGTAAAAACAGTCATTTGTATAACTGAATCCTTTACAGTGATGTCTATAGAGGTGTAATTAGTAACTTTACTGGAATGTGGAGTGGGTACTTACCAGATTCTGGTGCTTCTGGTAGTCCATAGATGCTTTCCGGCTGAAGGATGGCACGCACATTCTCCTCCCAGGAAGTGAAGTGCACAGGTGGTGCAGGAGCGCCACCGCCAATTCGCTGGCTTTCAGCATTTTCTTTGGCTAGCAGTGTTTTGACCCTCCTTCTCACATCATAATACCCACTCCCGATATCATCCATTGTGCGCAAGACAGGTGCTTCAGCGTTCACCTTGTTGACTATCCTGTCCCACATCCTATTTCTCTGGGAAAGGGGGTCTGTTGGACTAAGTTCCCAAATAACCGTGGCTCTACTCTGACTATATCATCTACAAGCACTTCCAACTCCTTCTCTGTAAAACATGGCAGATTCCTCTGGGGCATGGTGAGGGTGAGGGTGAGTGTGAAGGTGAAGGTGAGGGTGACTGTGAAGGTGAGGGTGAGTGTGAGTGTGAATATAAAAAAGAGTGTGTGTTTGTATGAATTAAAAAAAATATGTGCAAGTTGTGTGGTGGGTGAAGTGTGAGTGTGTGAGGCAGAGAGGCAGAGAGCAGGGTATGTGGACAGAATTCTAAGACCTAGCAGCAGTTGTGTTAGAACAAAGGATCATGGTCATGTTTTTGGCCTTTTATATAGGTGGGTTGGCTAATATTTAATTTTTTTTATTTGGCGGTGCCAATGCTTGTTGTGAGGGTTTTTATCAGTTTCCACTTGCCCTTTATACCACAAACCGACACGGTTCCAAAACCACGTCAGATGCATTGTAATCTGTTCGTGGGGTAAACCGCGTCGGATTGGTAACCAGAATGCTATTCTTCTGCGTTTCTGAACGAGTTGGCCGGATCGGCTTGTTTCCAGACGATTCGGTCATGCAGATTACTTTCCGACTGACTCTGTCAGAGCTTTACCTGCACTGCATTGTAATCCATTGTTTGGGAAGCTCACGGTCGGAAACCATTCCGAAACTGATTTGTTGGAATGATTTCCAAACAACATTGTAATCAGCCCTTAAGTCCTGTCTGGGAGGTGGTCACACCACCCTGTGACAGGAAACCTATTTTCCTGCCTTCCTCTGCTCAAACTTGGCTCAGAAGCAGGAGGACATAATTGTGCTTCTGGTCAGCAGCAGCCATGGTTTGCTGTATAAGTCTGGTAGATTGGTACCGGGAGCACTGAGAGCCTCACAACATGTTTGATTCCAAACACGACAGAGATTAGTTTCAGCCAGTTTAACGATGGTCATCGCATAATGATGCATGGCCACTCTGTATATCATAATGGCTGATGCACTCACAACCCGGGAGTCCAAAGATTGTAAGGGTGTCCCGCTCATGCAGGGGCAACCTCACACTTAGAACCGAGCACCCTGCCGTCAGGATTGAAAGGCCTGCCTTAAGGGTGACTTATAGTTTTTAAGTGCAGTGACCTCAGATATAGGGAAACCTATATCTGTCGTACGTGGTGCAAGCATCAGCTTACACAGGCTGCAATGGCGGGCCTGTAGTCATAGTTTGATTGGTGTCCCATGGGTGGCATAATACATGTTTCAAGCCATGGGGGACCCCTGGTGTACCTATGCCCTGGGTACCTCAGTACCATATGCTAGGACCCTATAAGGGTACACGAGAAGCCACTCTGGGATGTACCTAAGTACTCACCATAACCAATTTAGGGGAGAAAGCTCAGAGACTGGGGTCCTGATTAGCAGGATCCCAGTTAGACAAGTCAGAAACAGCATAACACCAGGCACACAAAGTGGGGATAACCATGAAAGCAGATCCTACTTTCCTACAGGCGGTAAATAGCTTTCACATATACCTGCCACTGTATTTTCATGATTCCTGTAAGGAAATGGCAATAGTTATTTTACTGCCAGGGGTTCATTGGCATCAAACAGCTTTTGATTTCATGTTCCCACATATACTAATGGTTCCTGCTAGGAAAATGGAAATAGGTAGTGTTTACATGGAGGATTATGGGGGTAGTAGACTCCTACATATCACAGGAACAGAATATTAGTTATTCCTTTTGGGATAATGGCATATTGATTTTCTTCTTAGGGGATGATGGGTGATACATATACCAGCCACTGTATTTTATCAATTGATAAAGGGCAAATGGGATACCTGTGTTCTATAGGGGGTCATTTGTGTGAAATGGCTGTTGAATATATTTGGGAATGTGTTAGGCTTGTTCCAGGTAGGAAATGGGAATATGGGATGTTTATTCTTGGGTGGTGATGGGTGCTAAATGGCTGGTACATATACCAGCCACTGTATTATCATGATTCCTGTAAGGAAGGTAATTATTATAGTGCTTAACACATCGGCGTTCATCCTGCTGTTAGGAGCTATCCTTTTGTCAGATGAAGGATGTGATATAAACAAGGGCTGCCCAAGAGCACACCCTTTAATATCAAGTTGAAGAAGCTAGCATTATTTAGACCTGGCATCTCATTGCTCAGAAGTCTCCAGTGAGGTCAGCAGAGCAACACAAATCCAGCATTCCTCCAGACAGGAGGGGCACAATATTCATGGCAAGCAATAAATCAGAACCACAGTACCTTTTTATATACCTTCACCACCCCCTCCCTCCCACCAGCAAAACAAGTTCCCATCAATACTTGTCACATAAGATTAGCTGAACACACAGAAAGAACTAAAGCTAACAGTGCAGCTGCTGACTTTCTGCAGACGGCTCTCTCCAAGCAGCAGATGAGATAGGGGAGAGAGAAAGGAAGAGAGAGTGAAATGCACAGCTGTTTATAATTAGATGCACCCTAGCTGCAGGTATCACTATCAAATGCAAGCAGCCTGTAGAATAAGCCAAAACAAAACAAACATTTACAATGCAATGGTTATTAAAGGTAGAGCTATTGGCATTGCTCATGACATTTTTGTAAATGGCAATGTGTTTTATCCATGTGTTCACCCTGCACACTCATACACTGCAGTCACTGTCACTCCGCAGTCACTATCACTCTGCAGTCACTATGCACTCACTCTGCACTCACAGTCACTCACGCACTCACAGTCACTCTCGCACTCACTCTGCACTCACAGTCACTCTGCACTCACTCTGCACTCACAGTCACTCTTGCACTCACTCTGCACTCAGAGTCACTCTGGCACTCACTCTGCACTCACTCTGCACTAACAGTCACTCTCGCACTCACTCTGCACCCACTGTCACTCTGCACTCACTCTCCACTAACTCTGCACTCACTCTGCACTCACAGTCACTCTCGCACTCACTCTGCACTCACTGACACTCTCGCACTCACTCTGCACTCACTGTCACTCTCGCACTCACTCTGCACTCACTGTCACTCTGCACTCACAGTTACTCTGCACTCACAGTCATTCTGCACTCACTCTGCACTCACAGTCACTCTGCACTCACTCACTCTCACACTCACTCTCGCACTCACTCTGCACTCACTGTCACTCTCGCACTCACTCTGCACTCACTGTCACTCACGCATTCACTCTGCACTCACTGTCACTCTCGCACTCACTCTGCACTCACTGTCACTCTCGCACTCACTTTGCACTCACTGTCACTCTCACACTCACTCTGCACTCACTGCCACTCTCGCACTCACTCTGCACTCACTGTCACTCTCGCACTCACTCTGCACTCACTGTCACTCTCACACTCACTCTGCATTCACTGTCACTCTCGCACTCACTCTGCACTCACAGTCACTCTGCACTCACTCTGCACTCACAGTCACAGTCACTCTGCACTCACTCTGCACTCACAGTCTCTCTGGCACTCACTCTGCTCTCACTCTGCACTCACAGTCACTCTCGCACTAACTTTGCACTCCCTGTCACTCTGCACTCACTGTCACTCTGCACTCACTCTGCACTCACTGTCACTCTGCACTCACTGTCACTCTGCACTCACTGTCACTCTGGCACTCACTCTGCACTCACTGTCACTCTGGCACTCACTCTGCACTCACTCACAGTTACTCTCGCACTCACTCTGCACTCAGTCACTCTCGCACTCATTCTGCACTCACTGCGCCGTGAAACAGATTGAAGTGTTATATGACAGCCAACAAGTTGTATACAACGTGGCGGCTTACACAGATGACACCAGAAGAACAGAATTTATGAATAAAATTCCACATTATGCTTTAACAAATCCCTACAGTAGTGCACGAGACTTGGGTGAAATTTATGGCGGCAACAGAAATCCTGTTTACCTTACTCCGTGGATTAGGCCGGGTTTAGGAGGAGGAAATCGGTTTTTAGCTTCACAAAGCTGGTCTTGAAGCAGTGAATCATGTGTAAACCGGGGTTAGTGAACGAGTCGGCCGCGAGCTGCTGAATATATTAAACACCACTTAGAAGCGTAAATGAAGGATTCGGTAAAAGATAGCAAATTAATATGAAGTTGATTAAAGGGTTGCTATCCTGTTGTCCAATGGCATACTGAAACTTTGGAGAAAGCAGCAATATACAGCGTGTAATATAGTGCTATGGAAAATTACCACGGGCTGGGGCGGGAAACCTGCTGATGTGTTGTGTGGATTCCTCGCGGACAGATTTTTAGATGCTTGTTCAACAATCTCTCACGCAGGCAACATATAGTGCCTGTCGGGTGAGTGGTGAGCAGGGTGCAGTGAAGACACGCGTTTGGAAGTACGAGTTAACGAACGCGGCGGCTGGCGAAAACATCAGAGGTGAGTCGGGGCGGGGTGAAGTGTACAAGTTTGTGACAATGCTAGTGTTTTGGGATTGCACACTGTTGCTTTGTATGGAGGTAAAACTGAAGTTTGAGTAGCTTATCTCCCGGGACTGTTTTCCTGTTATTTGACACAGATATAGGAGACATTGAAAGAAGCTGGCGGCACAAAGACATGGAACAATTGCCTATGCACATTTTTGAATGAACACTTGTTTCCTTGAGCTCTTCCCTGACGCTTCTTCTTTTGCATGAGGTATGCAGTTTATAACACGAGCGAATACCCTGCAGAGGAAATTTGCAATTTAGTGGAAAGCCTTGTTTCCATTATAACTTTGAACCGTTTAGTTTGATGTTCTTAGTTTGGATGAGGCAGTCACCACAAACTTCAGCATTGTCTTTCAATTATAATTAGTAAAAAAAAATGAAACCGTAACATAAACAGAGGGTTTAAAAACAACCTTTTTTTTAAAAGAAACTTTCATTATTAGTTGATAACAAAACCTTTATGTCAGAAGCACAGACCAATGCCAAACCCGGCACCCGAGAACCTCTGTTTGTTTACCTCTGCTGAGACTGTGAATGCGGGTAATGAGGGAAACATACGAGCGGCCGATTTGAATGCTGCTTTTTAAAAATAACGTGCACCACTTTGGACAATCCCTGGAAAGGAAACAAGCTTTTCCCGGGAGCCAGCATGCGCACACACACAGCTGAAATAAATCGAACTGGAGAGTGGTGCACGCGCCCACAGCATCTGTCTTCAATTACCGCGGCCCCTGACAGCTGGTAATTGAAGAAATATGGCCTTCTGCTGAGCGTGTCCGCACGGAATATGCACGAGGCGGAGCAACTCTACCGCCTATGGCCTATTGCATGCTGTCTTCTAAAAAGACAGGCATGCGAGGCCCAATTGCCATGCAGCTGCCAAAACAACATTGCAAAAATCACGAGCTTCCTGGAATTTGGTAGGTACGATTTTCGCAGCCCTCACACAAGGACTCTTAAGCCACGCCCACTTCGTGGGACGTAGGCCGAGCCCTAAAATGGGTAGACTGGACACCTCACAGACAATGCCTTTTGCACACAATTGCCCTCATTTACTAAAGTTAGTGCAGCGTCATGTGATTCAGTGTAATTTAGCGCTGAGAAAGCAAGCATATAGTAAACAAATAGACGCTAGTATCTTCGGGGTCATTCTCGGTTATGTAGGCAACCATAATGAACTTTACTAAATGAGGGCCCCATGTACAAACATGACTCCCATCGCGCCTAATGGTGTGACGCCATGCTTCCTCTGGCCACCGATGACACTGCACATTGCCACTGTATGCCGCCAGCAGCCACTGTGTTAACATGCCAAAGAGCATTCTTTGAAAGTGCATACTTTTCACTAGTATTTCACACAATCTGTAAACCTTGCACATCCAGTGGTGGCTGGTGACATTTCAAAGTGGTAGGACGTAAAAGTTAAGTTTTATGTCGTGAGAAAACGAAATGAGCAATCCCAACTATCATAAGGAGGGATCAGGGGTTTTCACACCCTGTGGACATTTTGAAAAAAAAGTGGTGAAAATGTTGCATTTTAAAGCAAATTTGGATCAAAAATTTCACGAAAAAGGTAGAAGGTTTATGAAGCAATATTTAAACACATGAAAAAGATAATATAATGGGAATTATTGGGGCACTATAAAAACCTCTGCCCGTTCCACATGCCTCATTACAATTTTAATTCACAGTCTCACAATTCAACATCTTCAATATTAATTATTTACAGGAAAATAAATGTTTGTAACTCCCTTATCTTCAACAGCAATAAAACTTTTGCAAAGCCACTAGTCCTGGTTGGATTTAGGTGTATGTTAGTTGCTGTGTTGCATTTCTGGATACAACAGACAGCTCACACGGGGACCAAAATACATGTTGGGTGACATACTATGGGAATTAGAGAATGTTATTTATCTGTTTAAGCCATGCCCTTATTTACATAGCCATTTAGAGATCTCCACTTCTTTCATCTTACCTAAATTCCTGCTTCAACCGTATTTCATCCTCAGTCCTTCACACACTCTTCCAACCCTCCACAGTATCTCGCCAGCTCAATCTTTGTGTTGCTCTCCTCCTCTCTCCTGCACTCTTGGACGCTTCTTCACTCTGCACTCCAGCCCTGCTACACCTGCCACCACTTAGGACCTCCTCTCTCACCAAAAAATCAACCGCCCAAATATGTTCTTGTTGCGTCTGAATAGCAAAATCTCATTACTCAGATTCTGTTTATTTTCCAGTAATGCAAAGCTAAAGGCGAAACTGCCCCTGCTGGCCCTTCGAATCTGTCTGCGATCTGCTTCTACTAGGCTTTATTCTACCACTGACTGGCACAGTCAAGATGTGCACTGAGCACTCCAAGGTTTGCACTAAGCCCGTTGGAATTTGCAACACCTTGACAAAGAACTGACGGCCACAGGAATTCAAAGGACCCAATAAAACTGCACCCACCACCATCGGATGTATGACATCACAACGCATGCTTTCACAACGCATGCCTTTACAACGCGGTTTTCACAACGCATGCCTTTACAACGCATAGTGCTTTGGGGCGCTGGATAGTGAATTGTTTAATTTACTATTCCAACTCCAGTCCCCGTGGATAGTAGGGAAGGTGTTGGATAGTAAATTAAACCTATTCCCTATCCTAGAGCGCCCCCAGCGCAATGCGTTGTAATGGTTTGCGTTGTAAAAGTTGCGTCGTAATGGCACTGCGTAGTAAAAGTTGCGTTGTAAAGGTTGTCTCCCGCCACCATCACTTTAAAAAGAAATGAAAACAGATCCATTGGACAGTTAGGGGTTGAACATACAGTAGCCATCTTACTGATACAAACGCACTTGTCTACGTACAGAACCACAACATGCACAGAGAAATACAGGGTCATGCACAAGGGGTGCAGACTCACCAGCATACATACAGGTACCCACAACCAGTTGCATATACATAGGAATCAGGGCAAGCACATAGGGTTGTACATACAACTGCAAACATGCATGCATTCATGCTTTCGGGTGTGCAAAGACAGGAAGAGACACATGCACCCTCATGACCATAAAACACACACACGTACATACACCTTGACAAACACAGGCACTCTGCAGACACACTTTAACAGACTGCTAATGTTTCGAGAAAAAACCGCAAAGGTGAGCTGCAGAATCTTTAATGCTAGTAATTAATAAGGAGAACTTAGGGACACGGGACACTGACTTCTTACACTCAATGATCCCATCCTCAGCTTAGAGGCCTTGCTTGACCCCCACTCTAAATTCTTAATCTAGTCTCTGCAATTAAAGCCTTTTTTTACCATATCGATTGGTGACTGTATTCTGTATAATTTCTGAATCACAGTTTATTAATCGACATACATCCAGCTGCGTGGAGCTGCAGTAATCAATCACACAATAAGTCAGCGTGCTCATCTACAGTAATGTTCATACATTCTCCACCAGGTTCCACTCATCAGGGAGCTGGGGAGGAAGGAGGCGTCCATTCAGGAGACCACTTCCGGGCCATAGGGTTGAGAGCACCAGTAAACTCTGCTCAACCGGGAGTTTGCAGAGTTTTTGTCAAACTCCGCATTCCTAGCAGAGCACGGAGTCGCCAAACTCCACAAACTTTTCCAGTGGAGCGGAGTTTACCACCTAGCTCTGGCAGGCCAGCTTATATACAGTGCGCGCTCGCAGTAGACTCAGGAAGAAAAGATGCCACTCGACATGGAAAAGTGCCTTGATAAGAAAGTTCTATGCAGCTGTTTGGCATACAGTGCAATGCACATTGCAGAATATTAACTGTGGATTATGCATTGAGGACTCAACTGGAGTTGCATATAAGTCGGCCCATTAATATACGTGGTGAAGTTACCGTGGTAGTCCGTCCGACGATAAAGAATAGGAAGTCATGAGATACGGGAAACAGAGTATTCCTACCGGTCTCGAGCACACACGCAGAGAGGACTGGGAGGAATACTTAGTTTCCCATCCAACTGTACCAATTGAAGTGCTCGACTTGCGGCTGATATGACTTTTGTTGGGAGAGGGCCACTACAACGCAGCCGTTTCCACGCAAGCCTTAACCACGCATGCATTACAACGCATGCGTGGTTACCACGAATAGCCTTTACCACGCATACATTTACTACGAGATACGTAGTAAAGGCATGTGTGTTAAAGGCTAAAATTATAAAAAGGGGGCTTGAGGGTCTCCCCCCCCAAAAAGGGGGTTTGGGGGGTCTCCCCCCCTTAAAAATGCACCTGTTTCCTTCAAGAAAGTGGAGGCAATCAGCGTCGTTAGAGGAAAAGGAAAGACACTTCCGTTTCCTCTTTACGATGTGCAACGTCAGCTCGGAGAGATCAAGGAGAGGAGATGACGTGGAGAGGTTAGGGGAATTTTAGTTAAAAAAATTATATATATATATATATATAAGGATTAAGGGTTCTGGGCAGGGGTAATTAAAAAAAGAATTGGGAGCTGGGGAACAGGGGAGGGGGATAACCTTTAACAAGAGTATGCCCTTACCATGCATAAATTTACAACGAAAATCGTTGTAAAGATGTGCGTGGTAAAGGAATATTCTTGGTAAAGGTAATGCGTGGAAATAGCATTCGCGTTGTAACGCATACGCGGTAAAGGCATGCGTTGCAACGGATTGCGTTGTAATGTCATAAACCCCTTTTGTTTAATGCACACTCGAAATACAGGAATCTTATGCATACCATCCTTACTGTGGCAGAATGTCATCTTTCTCATGACTTTATGTTCTTTATTATCGGACGAACTAACATGGGAATTTCACCACGTATATTATCGGGCCAACTTATATGCATCATACGCAATTGGATCATATACATGTTTGCTGGCTTTTGCACTAAATGAAGATCAATTATAGATTTACAAAACTGTCCTTGGATAATTGTTATATTTTATAAACATTGTAAATATTTTGAATGGTGTCCACCTTTGGTCATAATGTTTGAAAGAATTGTTTCTCTATGGTAGGGTAGAACACGTTGGGCAGAGAGCGCTTGCAGGGAGTGCACACCACATGATACACATGTCTTAAGATATGATTTTGGTTTATAACGGTGGGGTATAGCAAGTTGTTGAGGTCCAACCCGTGTTGATCTCTCAGGCCCAGGGCTCTTTAAAACCCCGGTCATGTAGTTTGCACCTGCCAATTGTGGTAGGTGACACACATCTTCCTGCTTATTGCGTCTTTCTCTGGGCTCCGGCTTCCCCATCACCGTTCTAACACTAAAATGGTGCTTGGGAAGAGAGCACTGTTCGGCATATCTAAAAAGAGTACACTGAGAGCTGAGAGTTACTGTCCTGAAGCTTTGAATGCTGCATGCCGCCGAGGCCCATAGTTATTGGGCCTTCTGTAGAAAGGAAATAACCTTTTATATGGTGGCAGAGGAGATGAGATGGGAAAAGCTGAGAGATGGAGAAATGCTTCCATACACATTACCTTTATCTTCTCCTGGATGCATTCTGCCATCTTTGGAACATCCAACTGCTATTGTCAGCAGTATTACTTCAACTCGCCCCGGCCCAGACAGAATACAACTTGGTACACCCTCTTCTCTGCCTTCGTAACTCCAAAGGCTATTTGCCATAAGGGCGGGGGTCCCGTTTGGGCCATTAGGATGCACCCACCACAGCGGGCGCACCACACAGTTTTTGCCCGCCGAAATGCTAAAAATGCACGTCATGCAGTTCAATAAACAACGTGACAGGCACCGCGCGGTGCCTGTCACTTTGTATATTGAAATGCAGGGGGGTACCATAGGTACAATAGGTACCATGGGGTGGGGTACCATGGGTACCCCATACCATGTGCACCCCCAACCCCAAGAACCCCTGGGGGCCCTGGGCCCCCGCAAGTGATTCCTCTATGCCTTTCTGTGGCGGCAACAGCGCCACGGAAAGGCATGTGTTCGCCCCATCATAATATGGTTGGCGGTGTCTGTTAGACACCGCCACCATATTAAACTCTTTTCCGCCTGGTCGACTTGTCGACCGGGCAGAAAAGCGACGGACAGTCTTTCCATCCGCCTTGGTCCCCCCGGCCATAGTAATATGGCGGGGGAAAATGGGTGGCGGGCGGGGACGGTTATACGGCGGATCGCCACAGCCATGCGGGCGGTGGTGATCTGCCCGACATCCTAATGGGGCCCTTAGTGTTTACATCTACATAGCTACTATTTTTGTATTAAATTCATAGTTAATGTTTTAAAAAAAAATTTAACTTCTGAACTTTTTATTATGTTATTTTTTAGATTAATTAAATACATTTCACCTTATCTACAAAGGGGCCGGTTCCGATTTCGGCCGGAAGGGCTCCGAACCATGTTCGGAGCCTTTCTGACCGAATCGGTCAGTCCCGGTTGGATTCCTTCCCGACCAAGCCACTCCAATGGGCTCCGTCGGGAAGGAATCCGAATCGGATTTCCGGATTACGGACGACAGGCTTGGAGCCTGTCCGAAGTCCGGAAATCCTCCGGTACTCCCCCGGTCGGCTCTGTGTGACTGAGGGAGTATGATGGCAGCGTTTTCACTGTCTGTCCATCACGAAAAGGAAGTCGGAAGTTGTCTCTGGGGGCCCCCAGCAGGGCCCCCATGGTTGTGAGGCCGCCGGATGGTGGCCTGGGGCCACCTATGGTGCCCCTCCATTGATCCCTGCACCCGGTGGCAGGCACCTTGGGGTGCCAGCCACAGGATGCAGGGATGAACTGCACCCCTGCTTTCAGCAATGCAAGCATGCTTTCCAGGTGAAAGCATGCTTGCATTGTAAGGTATACGAATGCGACCAAACCCTGTTCGGTCGCATCGTACTACCAGGGCTGTAACCGACGACAGCAGGTCGGTCGGTGACAGCTCCTGCCCGATGTCGGAGGGACTCAGAATAGGCCCCTAAATAGTAAATTCAAATAGAAATGTCAATTTTGGTGTTTTTTTTTTTTAAATTATTGTTTAAAAAATAATATTTAATTAATTAATACATTCATTAGAAATAATGTATCATTTAAAATAGTGGCCTATACTTTTCCTGGTGAATATGGTGAATGATGAATATTAAAAAAAAGTGGAAAGTTACATGTAAGTGTAAGAGTAAGTATAGACATTAGTAAATATAAATGAGAATATTTGCTTTTGTGCATCAGTCCAATAGTGTTCCATTGTGAAATAATTTTAAATATACATTTAAATATTACTAATTAAACTTAGTAAAAAGTGTAATATTTAAATACATTGTGGTGTCTGGTATTAACACAAAAATGTCTCCACAATAGTAAGCTTTAAGTAGTTTATTCTGTATCATTAAACAGATTAAATCCATAGCCAAATACCAACACCTGCTTAGGCATCTTCAACTCTTCTAACATAAACTTGCATGAGCTAATACAGTTTCTACAAAGCTGGAACACTAAACTTGAATGCCACAATGATATACACAATTGAAACTACTCTTTACTAAACAAAAGTTTAAAAATAAGTAGGCGTGTATTTTTTCAATGTTATATATAAAAGGCATATTTTAGAAAAACAAGCAAAGTGTAATGTGTAAAAAGATTACTTTTTTTACAATATATGCATTTATTTAATATATAAATAACAAATATAAAAAGCATTAAATGGCTGTTAATAAAAAGCAAACAATATTGAAGTATTCAGTTGTTAATAAAGCAAAAAATTCATTCAATAAACATTTTTTTGTTTTAATTTATTTAATGTCTATGCTTTAGAACATTTTTAATAAATTACTGGAATAAACTAAGTATGTCAAAGAACAACTATGAAAACAATAATAAAAGAAGTAAAACATTCTAAAATATTATTTATTAATTACAATTCTACAGACATTTTAAAAATATATAATTTTACGTGAGGATAAGATTTGCTGAGATATCATTGTGGGAAGTTCATATATTTGGGATGGTCAGCTTAGCTATTATAGTTCCAGTGCCAAAAACATTAAATAATTAATAAACAATATACAAAATGTCAATAAATAATGTAGTAATCAATCATTATTAAAATTATTATTTGTTATAACTCCATCCACCAAATTTCTCAATAAACCATGTATTCGGAAAAAAATATATAAAAAACATAATACTATAAACACATCAATGTCTATTATATATTAATATACATAAATAAATGAAATAATTTTGCAACAATAACATCCAACACTGTTTTTAATGTTAAAAACAAAAAATAATCTATTTTTGATCAATATTTGCTTCCTTGATATTTTCTTTTAAAATCCTAATCTTAAATAATTTTCAAAATAATATAAACGTACAGCAGAGGTTTCTATTGTTCAAAAGCAACCCAGAGCCCTCCTCCTTCCACACCTGCAGGCCCTTAAGGTCTGTGTAGGGAACCCCAAGACAGCTACCTCCATCTTGTAGCCCAGCCTCTCTGTGCCCTAAACAGTCCAGTGAGCAAGCAACAGCAAAGGTGGTAAGAACAGCGACTTTTTTGGTGTATTCTTGATACTTTAAAAGTAAAACTGCTTCGTTTTTTCTGTCCGTGACTACTTAAATTGAACTCTTTGTTTCTGTGCAATCTGTACTTTTAAAACTGCTGGTTTTTCTAACCGTGACTGCTGAATTTCTCTCCTAGTTTTCCCTGCACAGGACAGCAGCGGTAACCCCTCAACCCCTCCACTGTCTTGAAAGGTTAAAAAAAAAAAAAAAGCAAACTACACCCTCAGAGGCTAAGCAGAGGGTGTTTAAGAGACTGCTTATTCTACTTTATGGTTTAAACTGTGTGTAGAATAAGTATGTAGCACTTGTTTTTGGCTAGAAAAAAAGTGGTTTGTTTAAAGTAGAAAAGCAGTATTTTCAGTGGTTTTAGATTTAGATTTGGGCCTTACCTGCTAGCTAAAACAGGACGTGAAAAGTGTGGATTGAGCCTGTCTGTATCCAAGGAGATTCTGACTTCAGGAGCAGCTCTCCCTGCCCACTGGCCATCACCCTGAGCTTGAGGACACTCTCCTTATATATGCTGCAGTTGGACGTTACATCTGTGTCTGATTTGCTACTGTATCTGGTGTTTCTAATGGGCTGAGGGTTAGTGTTCTGATCGACTTATAGGTCTAGGGTTCTGATTAGTCCCTGGGTTAGGGATTTTATTGGATGCAGGACTAGGGTTGGTGTTTTGATTGGCTAATAGGTTTAGGGTTTTTGATTGGTTCCTGGGGCTAGGGTTTCATTTGGAACTGGGCTTAGGGTTTTGTGATTGGCTACTAGGAATAGGGCTGTGATTGACTCTAACGGGTTGCTCTATTGGTCCTAGGTCTTAGGGATAGTGGTGTAATTGGTTAGGATAAGGGCTCGGGTTCCCATTGGCCGAAGGGATCAACTGGTCACTAGGGCGATTTAAGGCCAGGGTTCAGGGCATCTCAGCCTGGGCGTCGAGGCTTAGGGTGGAGAGGACAAGGCCAGCTGCTTGTTTGGACCTGTTCAGGCCATTTTCCAATTCACCAGCACCCCCCATTTACCCCATCCACAACCAGATTAACACATTCACAGCAATGTATTCTATTAATTTACAAACAAGCCCTACACACATTTCAATGCCACAGCACCACTACAAACGCCCACAGACCACACCTTTACACCTCTCTACCCCAACCTCCATACATTTGCACCATAACAAAACACCACTCTATCCTATACCACTAACCAATCCACTCATCACAAACACAACCCACACCACACATGACTATATCCCATCCAGACACACATTCCCTGCCTGCTCTAATTACTCATAACAGACCCCTTTCTGTCCCCTACAAACCTATACTCAACCTTCTTTCTGTTCCACCAACACCCTCCACTTATTTTTATGATTTTCTTTAGAGACAACACAGTCACACAAATCTTACATTCCACTATACCACACATATTACCTCTTTGAGCAATCAAAACTAACACAAACACTATTAACTCATGTTCATCCCCTCTTACACACCACATACACTTTTCCAAAACATATCACCACTCCCTTTACCTTGCAGCTTCCAATCACCAACAATACTTTACATACAAATACTTCTCAGAAAACAAATACAGCATCACCTCCCCTCACTACACCTAAAAAGGAAACATAACACATACAAAGCAAAACAAATCCTCACACTTCCTGCTCTTTTACAGATCACCAACTAGCAATGCAATAATCCCAGACACACTTCTAGACAGTGTTTCAGACCTTATAAAACTAAACTTCAACCTGTGCATTCTTGGTGACCGGAACCTGAACATTTGGTTTGACAAACAAAATATGCCACATCCAAAAACAATCATCACTGGCCTAGATGCACTGATCCTACATCAGTTCATCCACAAACCCACTCACATCTCTGGGCACATCCTAGATGCCATTTTGCAAATACAGAACTAGTTACCTTTCAAATAATTACTTCAGTCACATGGTCTGATCACCATTTGCTTGCTTTCCAACATAAAACACCACAAAGCAACACACCTAAAGCCACAATACATGCATCCACCTATCGACGGTGGAACAAACTCAATTTTGAACACCGTAGAAACACAACTACCATCCTGTACAGATATAGCCACAATAAATTCCATTAGAAAACTATATGAGTAGCTACATGATGCTTTTGACATCCTAATACCACTAAGAACAATACTACTGAAGGTACGACAATAGGCACCTTGGAGAAATACAGAGCTAAAACAGATAAATCAGCATATTAGAACCTGCTACATACCTTGCTCAAAACAAACACCAAAAAATACAAACTTCACCTCCAGAAACTTAGATGATTATTCAAGTCAGCCATCAAAAACGCTAAGAACAAATACTGTTCAAAATGTTAAATGCGCAAATACTAAATTATTTACTGATTGCCAGAAGTTCCACATTCAATCTGCTTTATATCATCCACAAAGTGATACATGGAACAGGACCACTCTTCATCGTTAATAAAATCACCAAATACATTCATCAAAATAACATGCGCTCTAAATTGGCACCTCACCTCAAAATCCCACCATACAAGAAAAAACCTGCAGGTGGCACATCCTTCTCTGTTCAAGCAGACAAACTATGGAACGTTTTGCCCCCAAACATAAGATCCACAGATAAGTACCTTATCTTCAGTAGAGTACTAAAAAATTGGCTTTTCCTGAAATAACCACCATACTCAAACATAAATATACCGCATATCCCTGTGTGTACATGCATTTACTTGGACTATATATGTGTACTTACATTTGTATATTGCTTTGTATAAACATGTATAATATTTATGTTAATAAATATATATTCATTAGTGCTGCTTAACAAATGTACATATTGCTTATGATTTTATTATTCTATGTTTAACATGTATATAGGTCACTGCATAAATAAGTAATGACCCGGTATGGCCCTTTTTAGTGGTCGCAAACGTAAAATCGGCCTGTTTTCTACCGCTAAAAGGTTTGTGGTATGTTCAAACCCTACTTTGCGAGTTGTTAACCCTACCACCTTTCAAAATAGGGTTTGAGAGTCGCTATTAGGAAGGGCCGTGCCAAGGGTGTCCCTTCCTAATAGTGAGTTGCACTGGTATGTACGATTTAAGGAAAACGGGCTGCACTTAAAAAAAAGACTGCTTTATTTAAAAAGCAGTAACAGACATGGTGGTCTGCTTACCCCAGCTGGCCACCGTCCCTATGAGTGCTGGCCATTCTAGACGGGTCACAAATTGCAGCCTGCCTCATGAATATTGATGAGGCAATCAAATAACAATTAGAGAGAAAGGGCATGAGCAGGCACTCCTGTACCCCAGTCAATATATTAACAACAACTAAGGAGTGACTAAGTGCAAACGAATAACAAATATTTAAACAAAAATTATTTTTAGTGTCTTTATCTTCATATATATCTCTCTCTTACTAACCCCCTCAAGAACAAAGAAACCCCTTAAAGAAAAATATTCCTAAGGGGAACCAATGTCCCTGTGTGATTGCCAGAAGGAAAGAAAATCTTATCTTTTTTGTAAAAGGACCCTCACTCACCACTAGTTGGTGACATGCTTCATCATTGGGTCCCCGCTGGGGTGGCCGAATGCCCCCCCCAGCGTGCTACAACGCCTGATTTACAGCGGAGCGGGATGTGGAGTGCAACAAAGTGACTGACAGTTATGTTCTATCTTAGGAAACCTGTGTCCTTTAAAACAAGCACTAATTTTGACTATTGCAATGAGCTTATTCTATGTCAATGTGTGTCATTATATGTTATTGTGTATTGTCTTTTTCTTCTCCTCTCCACAGGTTTTTTGTGCCCCTGCAAATCGCAGTGAGCTACCACGGCTACTAACCGTGACTAACACTAAACTTCAAAAGAATTTCTCACATTTAGAGCCTCACGGGAGGGTGCGCCTTAGCGCGCGTACACCACCGGAGGACATAATTTAGGTCCTGACAAATGCTGAGCGAATTTGCAGTTGTAGCAGCAGAAACATGTTGACCAGTTGTTTGTTTTAAAGGACACAGGTTTCCTAGGATAGAACCTAACTGTCCGTCACTTTGTTTTTAACCTAATACAGGTTGGCCGGTATTAAAGATTTTTGTATAGGCAACAACCTTGTATGTTTTAATTCTGCACCCACAGTTACACTCACACCTTAATTTGGGCACTGTTGCACTCACCACATCCCGCTCCGCTGTAAATCAGGCGTTGTAGCACGCTGGGGGGGCATTCGGCCACCCCAGCGGGCACCCAATGATGAAGCATGTCACCAACTAGTGGTGAGTGAGGGTCCTTTTACAAAAAAGATAAGATTTTCTTTCCTTCTGGCAATCACACAGGGACATTGGTTCCCCTTAGGAATATTTTTCTTTAAGGGGTTTCTTTGTTCTTGAGGGGGTTAGTAAGAGAGAGATATATATGAAGATAAAGACACTAAAAAGAATTTTTATTGATGAGGCAAGTCATTTGTGACCCCATTGGGAATCGCTAAATGTGTGTAAGACACATTAGTACATTTCGTTTTGTGAGTTGCAAATAGGGAGGGACAAAATATTGCAATTTGCAACTCTCAAAACTGAATGGTCATACATCGGGCCTTAAATCTTTATCATAGTTATTTATCCACAATTGCTTCACTACTGAATAACAAAAAAATATATAAAAATAAATAAATTACCTAAAGTACAGCAACACTTGAAAGTCTGAGTTTATTAAATACAACTAAAATCTACATATATTACCTTCCTTACCAAAACGAAGGTTGCCTGTAAGGGAGTTGCCACACCACAGGTTAGTATCTGCCACAGTTTATTTAATGCAGGTCCAGGAGGATAACATGCCGCACAGCCCTCCATAAATTCATACAGCGCCTGACGCGTTTCGTGTAAACACACTTTTTCAAAGGCTCTGGAAGTAAAACACAGCTGTTGCATTTCTTCGCGCTACTTGTTGGATGAACACAGTCCCGCCCCAGTGGGCGTGGCCAACCCCGTGGCCTGCTGGATGTCGTAGTGCTGACTCTTGCTCTAGTGAGCTAAACATTGCTGTGTTACAATTAAAATACATATTACCCCAGTGGGTTGGTGATGCGCGGAAGGAAACATCTCTGGCACGTTGTATCTGCATAAAACCAGCTCCCTGTCCCATATGCAGCGCCGGTGATTCACGTCGCTGCTGGAGTGTTACTGAAAACACCGGGGCTTCTCCGCGGCTCAGGCAGGCCGCCAAACATACCAAAACAAAGGTTGCCTGTAAGGGAGTCGCCACACCACAGGTTAGTATCTGCCACAGTTTATTTAATGCAGATCCAGGAGGATAACATGCCGCACAGCACTCCATAAATTCATACAGCGTCTGACGCGTTTTGTGTAAACACACTTTTTCAAAGGCTCTGGAAGTAAAACACAGCTGTTGCATTTCTTCGCGCTACTTGACGTGGCAGCTCAAGGAACAAGTATCAGCTAATGGAGGTGCAAGCGGGCGTTTGAAGCAGCTGAAGTGCTTATCCCAATCCACTTGGATGATTACAGTTTTTAATTACAAGTGAGGCACGACAACTCACCTGAGTAAGACTAACAGCACTACGACTACAAGGAGGCCACGAGGGTGGCCACGCCCACCAGGGCAGGGTGTCAGGATATTTAAAAGGTGCTGTCACAAACTGTCTGAGTCCTTACCTGCAAGCCCAGAGCCCATGAGGAAGTGCTGCCAGGCACGAAACGCGTCAGGCTGGAATTTTTGATCTGTGCGAGGTACCATGCTGCTTCCTATGCTGTCCTTCATTAAAGATGGTTGCTGAATGAATATACTTGTGTGGGCTCCCTCACTGCAGGCAACTCGTTGTTTGGATATTACCTTCCTTATACATATATACCTTCCATATACTTATGTATCTTTATATTGAAAATTTTACATCAATTTTTTTTTTCCGGAGTCTTAATTATGGCGAAGTCGACCCGAAGGTATCCGGTATCAGCTCGCTTTATATGAGCACCAGCTGCATCACAGACTGACACATTCATTTTTTGTTAGGCATAGGGAGATGACGTCATTTGCCCAGATTCACAGGATGTTGAGTGTCGTTGCTGAGACTTGAACCCGATTCCTCAGATTTGAGGTCCACCACTCTAGCCATTAGGCCACATCCTCTCCTCAGCATCTCCAATACACTACCCTATATCTCACTCTATGCCTCTCTCAATATATCCTCTGCCTCCACTCTTTGATTCTTCCCAAACCTCATTCGACTATTATGATCCCCAAAATAACTCTTTCTAGACTCCTCCCTCATCTACCCCTCCTTGCATTATCTCATCCTTCTTTTAATACTCAGATCCCCCAAACAAGCCTTTCCAAACCCTTCCCTCTAAATCATCCCCCTTTACCTCCTATTCACTCATCCCAAAACCTCCTCCTATTGCTATGAGCTCCAAAATCCACTTTCTAGGCCCTGCCCTCTTCCATCCCGCCACTATCCTTTTCAATCTAACATACTAACATGTCCACCGCTCAATATATTTTCATATTTCCCTATACGAATTCTCCACTATTCCTGTTTCGTTTCCGGAGTAGCGTGCTACCCTCCGAAAAGCCCTTCAACTGCTCATCAGAGGTAGAAAGCGCTATATAAATGCAATCCCTTCCCTCCAATATACTTTTTCAATCCAAATAACAAACTCACATGTTCACCACTCAAACTAAAATCAAATCTCCCTATACTAATGCACCACTAATCCTCTTTGGGTCCGGAATAGCGTGCTACTCTCCCAAAAAACGCGGTGATGTCTCGTCAGGGGTATTAAGCTCTACATAAAGGCAATTACAGTTACAATATCCATCCCTCTTGAGAAGTGGTGTTGACTTTTCATTTAAATAGAAAGAAAAGATACCAGCTGTATTTTAGTGCATCACAACATTCTCCCCCAGCTTTACAAAGAGTGTAAAGGGATGGGAAGCTGCCCATCAATGGGCTATGTAGTGCTAAGTGTCTCAGCTGAAGATAATGTGAAAATCTTGATTATGCTGCTCAAAGGGTTTAATAGCATTGACAATGTCACTCAGAGTGCTACACTCACCGGCTCCCTATGCCCAACAGTTGTGCCTTTTACTGTGCGACAATATTCTGGGTTGAAAATGAGAGATGTGTTGGGTGAGGGGAAGGACTTGAGCCCTCTTCGGATTTGATCCCAAATTTCAAAAACAGTTTTCATTAGGGTGGTGCGACAAGTCTTTGGAAAACTGTGCTTCCATTCCAACCAAAGCAGATCACACTATTGGTGACCTGCTACATCTCAGTCCACCCCCTCTGAATATAAATTGCATGTGCGCTTCCCAAAAACAGCAATTAAGTCGGAGCAAGCTAAACCACCCTTTCCCCGAGTGCTGTCGGGGGTTTCTTTCCTCCCCATATGAATTCTTTCAGTCTCATTCGCAGAAAACATATGTCCCTGAGAGGGATGGGTGTTGGGAGGAATTGAAATAGGTAAATATCCTGGGAGGATATTCATTTTGATGACATTGATCCGCCCCAGCCAAGATATGTAGAGTGGGTGCCAACGTCTAAGGTCCTTTTGGAATTAGTCCATTTCTCTACGTGGTTAGTGCTATTAAGATCCAAGTATCGGATAGAGTTATTGGACCAATGGAAACAGGAGAGACTCCTTAATTCTGTAACACCTGCAGCTGTGACCATGATACTCAATATTTGTGATTGTAGTTTATTGACCTTAAAGCTGAAACAGACTTAAACCGGTCAAGTAAGCCAATCACTCCCAGTATGGCTGCCTGTTTCCTTCGTCTGGAATCACAGCACAGAAGGATCCTTTGACCACAACATCTTATGTGTCAATATTATGAAAATTTTTATATATATATCCTATAAATGATTTATTAAAACTTCTAAATCACAGTATTTCTTATGATGTTCTCTTCATAATTGACCAAATAGTAATACTGTGTATTCAAAGCTGAAGGTGATCTTGACTCATTAGCCAGGCCAAGACAGGGAACAACTCCCTTAGAAGCATTGGCTTCTTTGACATTACTTGTGTAGAGTGCCGAGGTACAACAAACTCTTTTATCCCAGTATGGATGTGAAGTGTTTGGCCAAGATGGCTAAATGGAATGCTAAGTCCTCTCTCGTGGCTCAGTTCTGGATGGTCAGAGGCTTGCCCACAAGAGCAAAAAGGAGGGGAGAGAAAAGACTTCATTGCCTGGTTCCCCTGTATAGGGAAAAGGTACAGGAGCGATGCCATTAACCCTGAGAGAAGCTGTAGGGGCTTTGTATCCTGCAAGGTTTCAGCCCTTAATTTTCAGACCCATCTGGAATTCTGGAATTTATATAAGACCACTTCTAGAAACAATCGGTTGACTTGGTCAAATGCCTTTTTGGCATAGCGTGATAGGATAAAACAGAGTTCTCTAAAGTCGGTCCTGGAGGGCCGGACCAATGCCAGTTTTCTAGCATATGCCCATTTATATAAATGTAATTACCTTAAAAATCTTACATGGATACGGCCCTCCAGGACTGACTTTAGAGAACGCTGGATAAAGGCTGAAATAATTTTCTTTTTAACTTTTTTAATTAGGTGGACTAGACTCCTGATATTATCCAAGCCTTGTCTGTTGAACATGAACCCAACTTTGTCAGGGTCCTTTAGGCGGGGCGGGAAAGACTCTAGGTGCATTGTCACTAATTTGGTGCTTGCCTTGGTTGTGAATTAACATCATTTCCGATCCATAGTGAGGGACTGGTCTGTGGATTTTGTGAGCAAATTTAATAATGCTCTCATGCGTTCACCCACCAGAGTCTGCAATATTTTGTAGAATTCTATAGGGAAGTCATCTGGACCAGGGGACTGCCATAAGGTCATAGATATTAGTGCTCATTTTAAAACTGAGATGTCTATGGGGTACTCAAAGGAATCCCTCTGATCAGCGGTGAAGTGTGCCAAATTACAGTTTTCAATATAGCTCACTATGTAAGCTTGGTGTTCCTCTACCCTCTCCTACATGGACTTATAGAAGTCTTCAAAGATTTGTATTTGTACTTTTCTTTTATTGCCCATGTGCCACACTTCTTGTAAGCCCTGGAAATATGCATCTCTGCCCTTTGAAGGTGTATTTTCCTTGCCAACAGGGTTCCTACCTTATTACCTCATCACAAAAAGATTTGACTTGCTTTGAGCAGGGCCCTCTCAGCACAATTTATTCTTTGAGCCTTGAGCAAACTGCTAAGGACAGCTAGTTGTCTTTGGGACATTCTGGTTAGGATTAGTTTGTACTGCTGCTCCAGGTATTTAATCTCAACTGCAAAACTATCATCCACTAGCCTTGAATCTATGGCATAGGCTAATTTTGTGGCTTAGTCTAAAATTGTTGCCTTGAGAGCACACCCTAAAGTATGCACTAACAGGCTGGGGAGGGAGTTTTGCTGAAATATTGATTGATCATTGATTCTACGCATGACCCATTCAGGGGATCTTTCAATGTGTCCAAGGGAATATGCCTTCTATAGTTCTCGGGGATAGGGCACAGTGTTCCCTCTAGGTTAGTTCCAGCTGTGCGCGGTCTGAGATGGAGATGTCGGAGACAGTCACAACTTTGAAGATGCTTATTCATGTACTAATGAGTATGAAATTAAAATGTAGTCCCACTCTCCTGAGTATGTTTTCAGCAAGGCTGAAGCTCCCGCACCTCAACTATCTTGTCACCTCTGGTGTTTTGCAGCTGCTCCTTTACTGTTTGCAGAAGGAATGGTTCCCGAGCAGAATTGGGGAGGTATGTATTCAAGAGTGTAAAGGGGAACCCACTCATGCCATTCCATATCCCTGTTGACCTTAAACTCCCCCTTAGGTATGTGGTCCTTTCAGAGGATAGCCACCTCTGCTATTGTCCCTATTATAGAGGTCATTGAATTGAAATCATCACTCCTGAGAAAGAGTTGCTTTCATTAATGTAGCTTCAGACTTGCCGCTGCTTATTCTGTTCAACCTTCTGAAATTGAGGGATATTAACCTAAATGAGCACATGTTTGAAGCCATTGGTGGTGCATCTCATAAAATAGGCAATCATCAGTGGACACACCACTTGCCCCATCAATCTCCTACCAAATAACATGGACCAAACCCGAACACCAAACCGGGCTGAACTTTTTACTAACTTGAAGGGAGAAATCTTTCCAGTGCTTGAGAGGAAAGGAAGCAAGTCACTGTTCCATGGTTAAAATCTAGAGACACACAATAATTTGTGTCTAAATGTTTGCCTGCTTCCCAACCCACAGACCTGGCCCTTAGGACCCATCCAGCTGTTGACATGGTGCATTGTAATCAGCACACTGCACCACGAGCAACCTCCTGAGCTCCAGCTGCCTTCAGAGACTTTCCACTCTGCTCTGTCTTTTCGTTTCTATATATCTTCTTCAAGTGGGAGTTAACATCAGCAAGGTCCACTACACTGCTCTTGTTGGGTCGGCACTGCTCTTGTTGGGACGATGTTGGCTCCTGGGCTTGTGTCTGACTGCCCCTCATTCAGATCCTTGACAGACGGCAGAATGAGGCTGACTTTGGCGTTCTCTCAATACTCTGAAAGCAAATATTGGATGATTTATTTAACCGCGTGGTGAAGCTGACTAACGCGGCTCCTGTTTTTCATCTACAAAAGATGACTCATTGCTTTTTGAACTGGCGTGACATGAAGAGATGCATTTAAAAGTGCTCTTATCTCTCACTATATATTAGCAATGTGCATTTGCTACACAAGAATTGTCAGCCCCTTCTTCCCCTCACAGGGTGCCCGGCTGGGCCCCATGTGAGTAATCACCTTCTTCTTTTTCCCTCACGTGACTGGTGTGCACATTTCTATTCTGACAGTTCATTACCAATTTTACTCAAGGTGTCCCTCATTGTTAGGTCCTTATTGAACGTGGGGTCGAAACGCAGTCGACACACAATCAAACACACCATTTTCTTAGCCCTCACTAATGTTCTAGAAGATATGAACAACAATTATGTATTGAGTAATGGTTGTTTTTGTTGATTAAGAAACATCAATGTATGTTACAATTTGTCACTCTGTTTTTATAGGTTCTAAGTACACTTGGGAGATTTAGCCCTTTTTCAGTAGTATTACAGTATAAATATACTATTTGCGCTACCAATATGTGGCCACTATATTATGGTCTGTGTAATTGGTCTTCTCTTTCAGCATTCAGATACCAATAGTAACTGCCATTGTGCACAGTTAGTGTCAAGTATCCTGTACATTGTCCACATGAACCTTCATTCCTGGTGAGTAAGGTTGGCCTTTGATCCTTGCAGACATGTCTCTCCTTCATGACATAGTTCTTGCCATCCTACAGGAGGAGTCTGTCCTATGTTTGTGTTGTCATTCATTCATTAAGTCTTTATTTCGACACAAGTCATAAAAGACATTACAGTAAAAGAGCAAATATTAAAAATAACATTACATACTTGAGTCATCCTAATGTCCTTGTGGTCAACGGAAAATTCATGGATTAACTGTTCAGTAAAGGTTTAGTACAGGATGTTCCGAAACACATCGTTTAAGAAAATAAATATACTGTTTCTTAAAAGTTTTGTAAGACATTTAAAAGTTAATTACATGATTAAAAGTTAATAATTGTTAAAAGCCAGGTTAGGACACTGCAGTCTATATTAGCTTCATTTTGTCTCTACGTATAGTCCACATCCAGTTTAGGAACTTTGCAAGTGCAATAACCATGCTGTCGGAGCAGTCAGTTTTTAGAATCCTGAGCGCTACAGTACCGTTGAGAATACCTTTTTGTAAACAGATAGGTTTGATCCATTTGTGACGCGGAGCTTTGTATACTGGACATATGAATAGGACATGGGCTAGAGTTTCAGATTGGCCTATGCAAAAAGGACATTGGTCATTCTTATTACTGGACCATTTGCTTGTGAATGTGTTGATAGGAAGGCTTCCTACCCTGTATTGATGAAAGAGTTTCCTGTCAATGGGGATGGTGATAAGGTCCCAATATCGCTCATATACTGGGATGTGTTTAAGTTCCAGGAAAGCCCTAGTTAGTGATGCGTCAGTGTGCGTTTGGAATTCCCTTTGGGTGATGTTAGCCCAATACATCTCTTTTAGGGCTTTCTGTGATGGGAAGATGTTTTTTGATGGATTTTCCCAATGTTGCTCCATACCCAAGACTTTATATTGCGACTTAACCTGTTTAAACCATGATATTTTGCCCCCTATGTCCATATTCCTGGTTTCTAGGAGCGCTGCAGCATAATGGGTTAGTTCAGGCGTAACCCAGAGCCTTCTCCAATATGCAACTGGTCGAAAGCTAGCTATGTCCTGAAATTTCTGACATCCCAAGTCCATGTACAGCGGTGTCAGTGGTGTTGATTTGGGAAGTTTAGTTATGCACCGCAAAAATTTATTTTGGGCATTTGCCAGGACATAGACATCAGTGACCCCCCATAGTTCGGCCCCATATAACAACGAAGCCCTGACTTTCGTGTCATATATTTTTAGAGCTGGGGCTATTGGTTGAGTAGCTGATGATTTTATTTCTCTCAGGAGGACACCTGCTAGCTGTGCGTGTTTTGCAGTAAGGTAAGTCATGTGTGGCTTCCATTCCATCCTAGATCCCAGTGTAATGCCCAAATAGCTAAAGCAATCTGTCTGTTCTAAACGCTCTCCATTCATGAAAACTGTGCCCCTCACTTTCTTGTGTCTATGCATTACCATGAATTTTGTTTTAGACACATTTATAATTAAACCATGGTCTTTGCAAAAATCCTCAAAACAGCCAATTGCTTTTTGAAGCCCTTCTTGCGTCTTGGAGATTAGCAGGGTGTCGTTTGCAAACATTAACAGGGGTATAGGGATGCCATTTTGTTTGGGTGCATCTGTATTAACCTCCCTGTAATATTCTGTAACCCTGTTTATATATAGCGTAAACAGAGTCGGTGCTAAGACGCACCCTTGTCTGACTCCCCTTTCTGTATTGAATTTGTCAGTGACCTGACCATGGTTACCCCACCTAACCTGTGCATAGTTGTTTTTGTGGAATTTAATTAAAAGAGTAAGGAGTTCTTGTGGCATACCTTGATCGTGAAGCACTCGCCACAGCCTTGAGCGTGGAACTAAATCGAATGCCGATTTCAAATCGACAAAGGCTGCGTAGAGGGTGCCTCCCCCAAGGATAACCCACTTCCAGTATATATTGGAAAATCTAAAAACTTGATCCACGGTGCTGGTAAACGGGCGGAAGCCTGCCTGTAGTGCAGACATAACCCCCGAATCATCAACCCAGTTCTGGATCCTGTGTAGTACAAGCCTTGCCACCACCTTCTGAATGCATGCAATTAGGCTAATTGGCCTGTAATTTGCAGGGTCTGCACGATCCCCTTTTTTGAAAATTGGGATGATTTCAGCTCCCCTCCAGGCGTCGGGGACCGGGGAGCCCCTGGAAATTGCATTCGCCAACAGCTCTATGTACGGCACCCATGCCTCTCTACAATGGATAAAAAGATCTGCCGGAATCATATCCGGACCCGGGGCTCTTCCTCTCGGGATGATATTTAGGGCGTGTTCAACATCACTCCGACTAAACACTATCGGAGTGGTAACTACATGATTAGTAATAGGATCCAGACTATCCCCACTCACCCGGACAGGGTTTGAAAATTGGGATTTGAAGTGTGAAACCCATAGTTCAGGTGGGACGAAATTTTCTGGCTGTGACCTATGGGATCCCTTGCCCCATTTCACTAAGTTCCAGAATCCTGTCATGTTTCTAGCCTTACATGCCTCATATAGCTCTTCCCAATATTTATTATCCCAGCATTTTTTTGCTTCCTGCTGGGTCACTTTATAGTGACGCCTCGCTTCGCATATTGAAAGCCTATCCTTTGATTTCACGGCCAATGCTAGAGATTTATATGCAATTCTGCAACTTTTGCCATACCATGATTCCTGTTTCTTTCTGTTTTTGAGTGGACGATCGCTTTT
Source organism: Lissotriton helveticus (assembly GCF_964261635.1). Taxonomy (NCBI): domain Eukaryota; kingdom Metazoa; phylum Chordata; class Amphibia; order Caudata; family Salamandridae; genus Lissotriton; species Lissotriton helveticus. The sequence goes on from NC_136059.1 coordinate 1,209,483,251, forward strand.
TTTCTTTATAAAAAATTTACTGAGATTTAAAAAAAGAGTTGTGTGAATGGGAACCACCCTGGTCATAAAATCATTACTAGTCGTGCAACACTGTAACTCACTGGTTGCACTAAACACCATTTCTTCCATTTCTGGAATGAATTGGCAATTATCCATGCATTCAGCCAATTTTAACCTTCTTGTGTCATTTGCAAGGACTATGTCATTGGATGTATCTGTATCAGGAACACCCGTTTCTAAAAAAAGTTGAAACTCTAAACTAAGAGGGTTATGGTCGCTCTCAATTCTTTTAATAATGTTCATGTCCCGGATGGCTGACCAAAATTCCAGATTAACAAGAATATAGTCAATCCTACTTGAGCGAATACCATTATTAAAAGTTGGACTTCCATCCTTGTCCCCTTTAGTTCTGCCATTTACTGCTCTTAATCCATTCTCAAGACTAAAAGTCTTGAGCTGGATTGCTGCTTGAGTCCACTTCTTTATAGGTGGTATAGTTAGTGGAGGAATTTGCCAGCTATCATCCTCAGCCTCTGTGAGGTCGATATCAAATTGGTCCAGCGGCTCAAAGGAGCAATTAAAATCACCTCCTATCATTATATTTGCTTTTCCCCTATGTAATTTTAAACACTGTCCCAGTTGTTTAACAGTCTCGGTGGATTTACCTCCCGGAATACCCCTTGCATATACATTAAATACTAATAGATCCCAAACTCAGACAAATGGAGCTTAACAATTAGAATGTCCTTAGAGTTGGAATCTAAATACGCCGTGGTATACCTGGCATCCTGTTTAACCCAAGTGGTCAGGCCCCCCATTGGCCTTCCCCTGTGTGAGTGGGTCGCAGGTATAGAGAAATTCAGACAACCCAGGCGATGATAAGTTTCCATTGCCCATGTTTCCTGCATGGTGATTATGCTATAGTTATCAATAAAGTTTAACCAATCATGGGAAGCTATTTTGTTTTTAAGACCAGCTATATTCCAGGATACCAGATAGTGGCCAGCCTGGTCATTTACCAGATCTCTAGGGGCCAGGTCATTCTGTACTTGTGCATCCCTATGAGAATCTGGATTCCAAATCATATTGTCGGGTTCGTTGGAGATATTGCTCTGTGAGCTGATTTTTAGTCCTGTATCTACTTCGGCTGGCTGCCCCAAAATCTTCGTTTTATTACGAAAGGGCTTAGGCCCAAGTATTGTCCTATCTTTCACCATCGGTACCCCACTACCAACTATAGGAGGGTATGTTCTAGTCTCAGCTTGAAATTCCACAGAAGTTCCCCCTGATACTGTTGTTTTTGGAACAGTGTTCACACTGGTGGATTTATTGTATACTAATTCACTATGAATGTGACTAAGTGTGTGTTCTTGCGCCAATAGTTGATGTGATGTAGAATACAAAGTGATATCATCTGAAACCCCGTGGGCTGCATCATCAGAATTAGTGGCAGGGAATAGGCTACCTATACCCCACCTAGACTGTAAACTTCAGTCGCAGTCATCCATTCCATTAAAGACATCAAATCTATTGGATGTCTCCAGGGGAGTAAAGGGCCTCAGATGGTCCATACTTCTGTTAAAATTTGTGTTTGCACTGAAAGGTACAGTATTCCACCCGTATGGATCTGGTACCGGCATTTGATATTGTGTATGTGACAAATGCCCGGTATTAAATGGGGCTAGAAAAAAGGTGTGAATATTTGTTTGTCTACTTATGTTATTCGGGGCAAATACCAGGGATCTAGGATAGAAGTATGTCAGGGGGCGGGGGATGATGCTGTTGTTACTGTTCCCTACCGGCCAGTTCAGTATGTAATTGACCGCACGTGGATCTCTAAAGTTAACTACAACAACATCTCCCTCAATAGCCTTGCTTCTGCTGCCCAGCCATGGTAGTCGGCGAACATGGACTATGTCGCCATTGATATTGCTTGTGATTGGTCTATGTAATCTGAGCCAATGCATAATTTTATTCTTAAGCTGAGCAAATCCTTCCCTTTTATCGTCTGCCAGTACAGGAACCCCTGTCAAGACAACCACATATGGCACAGCTTCTGGTGGGAGCTCTGCTAATGGACCTCTATTCTTTAGAACCCCTGTGTGTCTTGTGCCTCTCCTTTCATCTTGTATTTTCCCCGCAAGTGCCTTTTCCTGATCTCTCGTGATGTTGGTCGTAGGAACTGCTGCTGTTTTTTTTATCTGTTTTGGGGGAGATGGCTTATTTTGTATGGAGCTTGCTGTTTTGGGAGGGTTTGGTTTGGCATTAGTGGGTTTAAATGAAACTTTCGGGGTATTAGACGTAGCTAATGTGACCGGGATTTGAGGCGGCACTGCCACACTCACTAAAGCCTCAGATAAATTGTCTTTCCTCCTTGTGCCCATTTCCATCTCCTCGAGACGCTTCTCTACTGTTCTTAACCTTTCAATAATGGGTAGAATAAAGGATCTGATTAAATGTTCCAAACTGTCTAGTGAAGCACTAGTGTAAGCAGGTTTCAGTATGGGTTCTACAGGGGCGTCAGTGGATACACTAGCGCCGATGTCCATCCCAATGTGTGAAGGTGTATGTTGAGTTAACAAATGTATTGATCTGTCTTCTACAACTACTGGGGCCTGTTCTACTAGGATACCACACTTATAAGACTTGCCGAAGTCTGTGTGGCTAATCTTAGGTTTTTGGATTATCCCCTCTTTTCGTCTTCTTTTGCAGGGTGGGGGACCCTGGATCTTAGGCATGGTTGGTCTTTTTTCTTTGCTATGTTTAATTTTATCAAATGAGCGATTTGTTATGACCTTATCCTTTGTTAAACTAATAGGGCTGGTGAGGGGAATAGGACTCAGGGTCTGCCCCGTAGAGGCACACGGTGTAGGGGTACAGTCACGTAGCAAAAGCGGAACACTCTCTAGCAAATTGAGATCTTCAGTTTCATTGAGGTTACCCCCATTAGGAAGAGAAACATTCTGCATGTGATCTGTGACGGTTTTAAGTTTCATATTTTCTATCGAACGACGGCGCTCCGCCCTTCGTTCGGCTAGTATGGTCTCCTTTTGTAGATCATCAAGGACCTTGGTGAAATAATTGTCCAGAGTACCCTTTAGCGGCAACCCCCCCCCCCCCCCCGCCTTGTCAACAATTGTTTTTTCGGGGCTCATACCTGTGGCAGTGGCAGACATTTCGTTAATGATGGGGGTGGAGCTGAGAAGCAAGAAAGTAGGCCCAGCCCGGCCTTAGTCGGCCCCTGACGGCCACAGATGGCCCGCCCTTTGCCCGGGCCTAGCCCGGCGCTCCCGTGCGCTCTCGCGCAGCGTAAGATTGATCCAACAAATAGAAGTTATGGCGGTATGGGGGCGGGGCTCACAGGGTGCGCAGGCCAGGTGTGTAGGGCCGTGCAGGGACTCCTGGGAGAGTGAGTCCCTGGAGCGTGATGCTCCTCCCCTGTTTTACTGCCCAGCCGCCTGACGGGAACAGCGTCTACTTTGCCCCCTGCAGCGCAATGCGGCACCCGCGAAGCGGGTGCAGCGAGTTGTAGGGGCGACTGCAAAGCCCACAGGTCCACAGGGGCAGATGACTTCTCCGGGTAAGATACGGCGTCCTCAGGTGCAGGGTCCAAAGGGAAGAAGTGTCTTGTCTTTCTCAGCACTTATGTTTTCTGTTTTATGGAAACATTAGCCTAAAGGGGTGTACCCAATGATGCCTGAAGGTCTAGAATAGGTTAGATGGCACATCTCCTGAAGGTCACATCCCCTTTCTCTCTGGCAATCTTCAAGAGGTGTTCTTTTTTCCCAAAAAGTGTTCTCTTGTGATTATGTTCACTGTGATGTCAGCCTGATTGGACATGGCAGCCTCACTATGCGTGCTGTCTAGCCTGATGGGGCGAGCATCCATAGAGCCTCTGATGGTCTATGGGAGATCCCAGGTACATTTGGATATCATCCCCTTCCATTCATTTGGATGTGTCCCTGATCTGGATATTGTATCTCTGGCTTCTGTTTCCTGCTGCGTTTGGGGCTCAATGATCTGCTCTTTCAGTGACTGTATTTTTGCAAGGGGGTCTTCTGGTCTTCTGTGTGCATGTTGATGTTGCACTCTAGATAATTGATTCTGATGCCTAGCTCAGTGAGTCGATCTTGAAGAGGATGCACTCCATGTACTCCTGGGTGACAGAAGCCACTGAATGATCTCTATCGTCTGTCAGACTTTTTACTTTCATGCCACCAGCCTCTGCACAGTGCCACCTGTGACCACTCATATCTGCCTGTAACTGTTCCGTTTGGGAGCAGCCACGCACCATTAATAGAGTTTTTTGGGGGGCTTTAGTAATGCAATTGAAGTCCTGGCATATATGTGGAGGGAGGAAATGATGGCCCAACTATGAAGGGTCACAGCTTGTGGGACCAGTCCTCTCCCCACCGGACCCATGAATCAGTTGCCCTCTGCAGCAAGCAATGTTTCAGCTCCCCCTAGGCTTGAGGAGACCACAATGACAGCTCAGCAGGTACAGTACCATCACCAGAAGCAGCAGCCCATCTACATTGCACAATCCCTTAGCACCATAATGAAGATCACGCTACACCTCCTCAATAGGGCTGCAATCACCAAGCAACCCCATTGCATCAATAATCACCAGACTTGCTGGGGCCTAGCAGACACATGGTAGTCTCCATCGTGATTTAACACAAAGTACACCCATTTCTAAATTTGACGGTGGACCACAATCTTGGCAAAGGGGTAAACATACCAGCAAGATATAAATCAACCCTTAGTTATTTAGCAACTAGTTTTGATCATTGTAACTCTCGATGTGCTTTTCTGCATAGGGAAAGGATGCCTGGAAGGGTGGCAGAGCACTCTGCAAAAGCTTAAAATAAATAGATACATAAATCCCTTAAATAATATCTATGTCAATTTAAATACCAAAACTAGAAGAGTACTTTTCCAGACATATTCAACAGCCATTTAAGATACTATAATCTCCCATGTAAAAGTTATCAGTTTCCATTTTCCTAACAGGAAACATTAGAATACGAGGACAAACATTTTCAGCAGACTTTTAAAGCCTCTAATCCCTGTTACATAAAATAGCTCTTACCATTTCAAGAAAATGCAGAGCCACCTACATATAATACACATTTAACAGAGGGCAAAACACAGGTCACAAGTCTTTATCAACTTTATGGTCACAAGTCTCTATCTACTTTATCAGCTAATAAAGATCCATAATTCATTGCCTGGTATACATGGCATCCTTTTAATACCCATCGTCCTCTGGTAGAAAGTCAAAACACATTCAACTGCCATTTCAAGTCTATAATCTCCATGTAGAAAGCAGCTATATTGATTTTTGTTCAGTAGTTACTGGAAAACTGTTATAGGAATATGTAACATACATTTAACCCCATCATCTCCCATGTAAAGAATAGGTATGTCCATTTACTCAACACAGATCAGTAAAATATGGTGCAGGTGTATTTAACAGCCTTTTAGCGCTCATGATCAACCATGAATAAAATTGATGTGCCCATTATCCCAAGAGAAGTAATTGAATATGATGTATGGGGGCAGACATTTATTATCTAGAATCCCCCAGGAAAAATTACCTATTCCTATTTTCCTAACAGAAACCATGAAAATACAGTAGCAAATGTGATAATCACCCTTCAAATTTCATAATTCCCTGGGCATAAAACAGCTTAAGCCATTTCTTTCCCACAATCATGAAAATACAGTGGCAAGTAGATGTAAAAGCCATTTAACACCCCTCATTCCCAAAGTAGAAAATCCCTTTCGCCATGCCCTACCTGGAATAATCCTAATACATCACCAACTGTATTTAATGGCCTTGTAACACACATAATAACTCCAAGCAAAAGACAATTATGTACACTTTCCATTAACATTTACTAAATATCATCCCAAATGTAGAAAATTCCTCTCCCCATTTCCTACCTGGAACAATCCTAATGTAGCCCCAAGTATATTCAGTGGCCATCTATCACCCATAACCCCCCATGCGGAACATAGCTAAGCCCATTTTCCTTCAACATTTACTAAATAACGGTACCAGGTATATGTAATGGCCATTTAAAAATAAAAGTGATACTTACATGTTATTGCCATACTTTATCCAAAAATCCCTCTTTCGTATTTTATATTGGGTGTGCTGTACCACAGAAAATCTGAAGTGCAGCTGTTTGTTATCACGTTTCATATGTAGGTGAAAATATCTCCAAAAGTACACCATGTGATTGTCTACCAACAAGGTAGTGATGAATAAAACTAATAAAACACACACTGATAGGTAAACAATAACAAATGCTGAAGAGAGTTTACTTTCACTTTGTACATGTGAGCATTGACCTACACTGCCACCAATGGACACTTAAGAGAATGCAGCTCATCACCCCCAATAGTACTTTTAGTACATCCCCTGTAAAGATGATTAGAATACTTGCCCATTATGCTCTGAATGTCACATGATTTCCAAAGAAATTGTGCCACAGTAGACTGATTATTTATTTGTTTCAAAATTGAGGAGGCTGTGTGAACAGTTTGTACCACAAGGCTGCAAAAAGGGGCCTAACCAGTGGTTACATGTGTTTGTATATTACGAACAAAATAGTAAAAATGATAGTAGTCTCTTGGCTTGAACTATCACAATTGCCAAATCATTAGAGCCTGACTAGCAGCTAACCTGGCAGCAAGTATCAAACAACGTTTCCTAGAGGAAGCATTTCTTTAATATAACCATTGTCAGACCACTGAAATTGATGAGTTAGCCCTAACCGATGATTTCGTTTTTTTTTGTTTATACTCCAAATAGGCAAGAGTCACTATTTGTTGAATTAGAGAGACCCTAGTGTTTCCCTCATGTGTATTAGATTAAGTTTCCCAAAAAGATCTTATGTGTACTAAAACATGACACCAAGAAATTGACTCAAGTTGCAAACATTCTTCTGGGTCAAAATACACTAATATGTTAAGATTAGCTAATTTATTTATCCTCAAAGGTATGAGTCTGAAGGCAGCTACAATTTACACATATATCAAGGAAAAGTCCAGTTTTAGAAAGGTAATGGAGTACCTGTACCTATTGTGTTTTCTGTAAAAAATTATCTGCTTCTTTCTCAAATAATGGGTTAGTACTTTTTATTGTATTTGTCCAAAAACAAATTCTCTCTGCACCTGATATTTGAGCCCTACTACCATGCCATTTATTTGTTCTTTTGTCATTTACCACAAGAGGAGAATGGTATGAACAGGATACGTGTCAAATATTAGTATTGGGTTCATTCGGTGGTAAACTTGGGGAGCAACTACCATGAGAAATATAGCTATTGGAAGGTCATTTATAATATTTAAACAAGAAGTAGGGCCAACATTTCCCCAACAAACCCTATGTCCACAGCGAATGGCTGGGGGATTTCCCTGCATATGAAATGCTTCAAATTCACCTTTCATTTAGCAGCATGGTGATCAGGTACCGCAAACCACTGAATTAACTGACAGCTTCTGTAGAATCATGTATTTGTTTGCACATATTTTTCCACAGATATTTTTCTGGGGAGGATATGGCTTGGAAACTATTCAGGATTGACACGAGTAACGAAGGCTGTGCAGCACACCTGGCAAGAAACTCCCCCTGACCCTGCCTTCAACTTTTAAAAGTATAAATAAAACAATGTAGGGCATCACAGGAAGTGATAAAACCGTCTGTCTGGATTTTGGATGCTGTTGCTGACAGCTGCAACGCAATTGTGTAACTGTATCTCTCATATATTTGCACGTGAAGTCTGCCATTTTATGCTTGAAGAGATGTATGTAGCGCTGACCGTAAGCTCATATTGTTCTGGCGAGGCAATTTTCTCTTCATAACTGAGCAGAGAAAGAATTACCATGTTTCGCTTCTATAGACAGCCATTGAAACTGGGCGCTTGAACTACAAGTGCTTGCTGACTCCTGCTTGCAGTGGCATAGCTGTCATTTAGAAGTCGATAGGGGTCACAGCTACAACCCCTGGCTTGCCCCTTGCTACACTTATAACTACCCTTGCACCCCTTTCCTCCAACATCAGAATGGCTGGGATAGATGTAAAATGGGGCTCTAATGAGACCAGTTAACTTTTGTTGATACACTCCATCTTGGAAATACTAGTCCATTACAATGTACATTACACCGCGGAATACATTTATTTTGGGACATCAAAACATTCTTAAGCGTATGTGATGCACACTCTAAAGAATCAAAATGTTATCCTGCTGGTGGCACAACAAATACCTTCATTTGAGGTATCTGCCTGTATTACAGTGAGCATCCTCTCTCTTGATGTAATGGAGTGAGGGCCTCTAACTGACATGTTTCTCCAGAACCCAGTGCCTCTGCTAACCGTAAATCTTTCACTTACATGGCCAAGCATTAACAAGATTTATTTTTTTGTAGCATTGGATCCTACTAATGTCCATTTTAAAAATTAACAAGCACAGATAAGGTCACTAGATCCAGTTTTGACTGATGGTCAATTGGCTTTATAATTGTCTATGTTCGCTAGAAATTGTTTTTGTAAAACATTATCATAAAAACAATTACAAAATGGCTGCCTTTGCATGCACACACATGTGTACAGTCAGGTGTACATTTTCAAATGTTTTTGTAATAAAGTTTTACAAAAACCATTGAAGTGGTCACCTTTCCGTGCAAATGCAGGCGCGCAGGTGGTCCTTTTTTAACAGAATTTGTGTTAACATTTTTCAGAAACAATTTCGAAATAGAGGAAAATAATAAAATAAAATATAATTTCGCAGGGGGCACTGTGCTCTGGAGAAAAAGATCACATTGGGGGGCTCCCTGTCTGGAATAGTTTAGGAGCTACAGACTGGCCCCATTGCAAGTATTCTGTGCCAAAATTTGGGCCACATCCCTTTGCACATATTTTGAGTTTAAGGCACAGAAGGTCTTGTACTAGAGGTAACTCGTTGGTTTCCGAATTATACATCAGGCAGAGGCCAGGCTATTTCCATTTGATTCTCCCTTCGTGCAGTTATGCATGGAGAGCAGCCAATTACAAATGTAGACATGCACCACTAGCCTCAAGTGACGCATGAAAGCCATGGTCTAAACATTGTTTTGTTTATATCTGTGTTCATTTTGTTTAGATTCCCATATCCAAAATGGCGTACACATTTTACATAAAATAGTTTAGAAAGATGAACAGCTTGACCTTAATAAGCTCTGCATTTTAATGGTATATCCACTAACCCCAAAGGTTATTTTAAGAGTGTAACAGAAGTTTATACTAGTGTATGTGAAATGATTACCATAAATGATTCAAACTAGAGTGCTCTTAAAGGAACAGATGGCTCTTCTGGAAACCCACAAAAAGACTCCAACTTTTATATAAACTATCTGTCTGGCGCAGATGTTATACTGTGTGTCTGTGCTTGGTCCGCTTAGTTGTAGGAATGATCTTGCTTATTCAACCTACGTTAGTTTGGTTTTGATGTCATTTCCTACATTATTTAACAAGCATAGTTACAAGCTCTTCAAGGGAAATGGAATGATACCTCACATTTTAAAGGAGGAGATAATTATTTATTCTATTACAATCATCTTTTAAATTACATTGCGGATTGTATAACACTTTACCAAAAGGGGAAAATATCACCTGAAAATCAACAAGAGATTAATCATTGTTAACACATGGTGTGCACGACTACTTCCTTTTTTAAACAGAAGTTTAACTATCACCTGTCCCTAATTTTGATCAGTTTTATATTTTCCATTTTCCGCTTCAAATATAATGCCTACTTTTAAAAACAAAACAAATTGAAATCGAGGCAGAGGATTAAAAGTGATTTTCCAAATTCCTTAAATGTGGAATGTGGCGCATGCCTCGATTCTGGGCTAAGGGGCCTATTACGATGGCGGATTTCCCGCATCCTCCGGGCCGGCGGAAGCCACCGCCGGCCCGGAGGATGCGGGAAATCCGCCGCGGAGGCTTGAAAGACCCACCGCCAAATTAGGATGGCTGGTGGGTCTTACAATCTGTCCTCCGCTTTTCCGCCACGGTCGCGTTCCGACCGCGGCAGAAAAGCATTAACATGGCTGGCGGTGTCTATCAGACACCGCCATCCATATTAGGATGGAGTACAAAGTATGCTTTTCCACGGCGGCTTTTCCGCCGTGGAAAAGCATACGGAGCTTCACTTCGGGGGCCCGTTGCGGGTCCCCTGGGTAAAGGGGGGGTGAGGGGTGCACATGGGGGGTACCTATGGTACCCCCCTGCATTTGCGTGGACAAAGCGGCAGGCACCGCGCGGTGCCTGCTGCTTTGTGCACGCAAATGCCGTGCATGCATTTTTAACATTGCGGCGGGTGCAGCTTCAAGCTGCACCCGCCGCAATGTTAAAGATTGAGGATGTGACCGCCAGGGTGACGGTCACATCCTAATTGCACAGGAGGGAACTCCGCAGGCAATGCGGAGGTTCCCTCTTACTTTATGGTGGCGGACGGACTCAGGTCCGTCCGCCAACATAATCGGCCCCTAAGTTCGCATGAATGCAACCTATCACTGGGCAACGGGTCATACAGAACAGGGAGTATAATAAATCAATGCTGATATTCTATTCATTTAAAATGAATGTCAGCCTTCAGCTTAAAGTAAAAGCTCAAAATAGGAACATTTTTGCGAATTTCCCATATATCCCTAGCTCTTTCCACTAGGCCCCCACAGCTGCTAAAATATCATAAGGTTCTACCCCTGTTCATGACAGGTAGACCCTAGATTCTCAATTGAGTTTGATACTGGGACAACAGACACTCGAAAAAAGGATAGGGAGACATAAAACATAATAGTGCTTTGGAGAAGTTTAGATTACAGCCTTATAGCCCAGGGCACCACACCGGTTGCTAAAGACCCTGGGGCAGATTTACAAGGACTGGCACATCCCTGCATATTAGCAGGGATGTTCCAGTACAGATGCAACACGCAATTCTACCCTTGCGCCACCACGGCTGCGTCGCATTTACAATGAGGCGCAACGTGGCGCAGGGATAGACAGATGCGTGTCGCATCTGATGGCGTATGGGTGGCGCAGTGCTGGAGTCGTGTCACAAACGTGACGCAACTCCAGCAATGTTCAGGTACCACTCATACCTAACGTGCTGCGCCACTCCTTACGTCTGCTTCGAGCAGGCGTAAGGTTTAGTCGCAGCAACCTCTGAAAAGTGACTCAGTGACAACTTATAGATCGCACTGCGTCACTTTTACGAGGCTTTTTCCGACGGATCGCCCACCCTACATACATAAAATCTGACACAGGTTTAATGTGGCGCAGGGCTTTACAATGTGACGCATCTCCCTAGATGCGTCATGTTGTATATGTGTCACAATGTAGTGCATGGTTTACGCTGCCGCTGCGTCTCAGAGGTAACGCAACGGTGGCATAAATGTGTCGCAAGGGGCTTGTAAATCTGCCCCCCTGAACCTGAGTGAAAGAGCTGAGTTGAGAGCTTCTAACGAGGAAGAGGACCTTTAACAACCGGTATAGACCGTGGCAGAAGGGCTGTAAGGCTATTCAAACAATCCACCTACTGAGGGTAGTATGTTTGAAAGTAACAATGGAGAAACAGAAAGTCAAACATTGGAATGTTGGAGCAGATTTTCCAAATACATTGTTACGGTTTAGAGGCACTTTTAACAAAAACTACCCTGGATACTTTTAACGTATTTCTTCAAAGTTTAAGTTATTTCTTCGTGTGAAATGTACATTAACTTCCCGTTTTGTGGATTAACATGTTTCTGCGTTTTCAATGCTCAATCTAGAGTAATCAGGTATAAGGAAGTACTTTATGGATTGCAGTTTATTTAGCCATGTATTCAGCATACAACTTTACATGTCATTCCTTGAGAGCAAAGTTTCTCAGAACTTTATGTTGGGCAGAATTTCTAAATTCTTCAATCTGTTCGAGTAATATTTTAAAACCCCTTGATATGGTCTCTAAACACGAAAGGCAGTTCTCACATTGTTCTTAGTTTGAATCTCTTAGAAATAGTCAAGATGGCTGACAAAGTCATGCATTTGCTTACCCTTCTTGTGATCTATTCCATTCCAACTTTAATGGGAATGATGGTTCACTAAAGATAGACTGATTGCTTTGTTACCAAACTCCAATTACATTATTTTAATCTGCACGTAGTCACTGTCTACCAAATATCTGTCTTGGTAGACAGTAACATTTGTATTTGGATGGAGCATGTGTATACTACACTAGAGTGTATATTCTAAGCATGCATGATAGTGTACATAAGGAACGTTTAGACGGATTGGTACTGAAGTCTGGAAAATATTACATGCATTTCTATGGAGATACACAGATTTCAAAATAGAAAATGTTTGACTTGAGTCTGTAATGCATTTTCTCAAATTGAGAAAGGGCAAACCTCCATAAAAAGGGAAGCCTCTACATGTTCTGAATTAGTCATAGGTGATTATCAGAAGCAGTCAGCATTGTTCTTCCGCTCTCAGGGGAATGTCTGATCAGTGGCATGAAGAACCACCTGCTCTTCAGTGTGCCTAGAAGAAGCTGCGGAAAGGATACCTGAAAACTGGTTGCAGTCAGGAGAAGGAGTAGTGTTTTGTTGCCAGAGTGTCTTGGCAGAAATTCTTAGAAATATTTAGCATAGACTCATTGTTATGTTGTGAATTTGTGCAAGTGGAGGACAATCCCATGAGATCCTAGACCTTGGAATTAAATACATACAGGGGCTAAATAGTATTATTTGTCATATCCTGGAGACTCTATCTCTCAAGATGAAACTGGCAAAAGACATGCCTCTGACGCGGACCAACACAAATATTGCTGTTGTAAATTTTCTTGTGTAAACATATGTTTTGTAATGCATTTATGTTCTACATACGGTACAGAGTAAATTGGATAGCCTTAACAATAGCATACAAGTTAGTTTGGGCTCTGTAAGGGTAAATACGATTTTTACAACTTGCTCCAATATATTGAAACCATGGTGAAACGTAAGCATTTGGCGACCCCTTTATATTTCTTGCAGGGTGCACACTGAAGCCTTAGAAATGTGTCTTCTCAAGTGAGTTTTTAATAACAAAAAGAAAATTCAGACCCCTAACAATACCCTATTTATTAAGGTGAGTCATTACTATGGATTTCCCTTGCTGGTTATTTTTTAGTCTTTATTATTATATTTTTACAAAGTTTATTTTTTAGATAGCCCCAACTCTCTTAACTGGTCGGAAAAAAGTTGGGTCTAGTGAGATGGAAAATTAACCTCCACCTAATTAATGTTCGAAAAAACATTCGCTTTCTCAAATCATGTCAAACATCTCTTATTGTTAAACATTTTCAGAAATGCTTTGCCTTACTTACCAAAAGATCCACATTTCTTCGAAATTCAAGCAATTGTTGGTTCAATACTTGATTACTGCAAATGCTTGCATCTAGAGCATCCCAAATATCTTATACAACTCTTTCCATTTTCCAAAATTGTGCTTCAAAAACTCTATTTAATTTACCTTCACAAACCCAAATCTCCCCGTATCTAAAATGTTTCATTGATTACTTATCGGAGAAAGAGCTGCTTTAAATGTTTATGTATGTGTCCTCTTTGGGAGAAAGACCAGTATCTGAACATTTGCAGCTCTGTCAGTCACCCTGGGTGATTTGATTTACTAACATGTACTCTTCCTAAAATTAAAATAAATCAGCATGGATCTGATCCTTTTCTTATCAAACATGCAGGATTTGGAATTCAGTAACATTGCACATTCATACAATGAGCAATTATCTTCCATTCTAGAAATACTTTAAAACCTGGCCACTGACCATGTAATATGTACCATGTAATATGCTTCCATATTTGATTGGGCCCTGTTAGTGCCAGAACATCTTAACAGTATTTGCGCACTCTATCAATTGCATAAGTTAATAAATGAACAAGCTTACAATAATAACGTTACTCTAACCTTTGATTTTTTTCAGAATGGCAGTGGTCACTCTGTAGTTATAGTTAGGATGACCAGTGATGGGATTTTGGGGATTTTTGTCCCTTAATACCTTTGCACCCATTTGACGAAACTTTGCATACCTGGTTCCTTCATTTCATTGTCGTTCATTGTTGGAGTACTGACATTTTCGTGGTGTTTGCTCAAGGAGGTGTTTTTTGTCCCTTAATACCTTTGCACCCATTTGACGAAACTTTGCATACCTGGTTTCCTCATTTCATTGTCGTTCATTGTTGGAGTACTGACATTTTCGTGGTGTTTGGTCAAGGAGGTGTTTTTTGTCCCTTAATACCTTTGCACCCATTTGACAAAACTTTGCATACCTGGTTCCCTCATTTCATTGTCGTTCATTGTTGGAGTACTGACATTTTCGTGGTGTTTGGTCAAGGAGGTGTTTTTTGTCCCTTAATACCTTTGCACCCATTTGAAGAAACTTTGCATACCTGGTTCCCTCATTTCATTGTCGTTCATTGTTGGAGTACTGACATTTTCGTGGTGTTTGGTCAAGGAGGTGAAAAGAAAAGAGGGGGGTCAAAAACCACAGTAAAATCCAATGCATTTCGCATAGCGCAAAAACCGTCAGTCGGACTTCTACGAAATGTGGCAGGATTATATAATATGGTGTGCAGAATACTCTGTAGGGTACAGCAGGTGAGTAGGGTGAGTTTTTTCAAAACATCTTAAGTGTTTTAAACTTAGTTATATGTGGCCCCATTGTACTGTGATACTACCTAGGTGTATAGGGATGAATACTCATTAACTGATTGGATAATGACTACACGGAGGGCCAATTGTCCATTTTGCTTGCAGGTCTGTTGTATGCCCTCCCTTCTGTGTCTGCAGGATCTGTAGCAATCAATAGTACTGCAGGCACCGGAACCAGGGTCAAGTACAAACTGAAGGTTCAATCGTTATGCCATTTGCTATTTTTTTTGTTTTTGTTGAGAGCGTTGTAAGGGTTTTACAGAGAGAACTGTAATTACTAAAAAAACAGTATTTCAAGACAATGTCTGCCATCACTCTCTAACTTATAAGTTATCAGTTATGTTGCTAATAAGCATATTCACTTGGGGGGTGGTGACTGGTGAGCGAATAAGCCATTATTGTCTCAATTTTTAACTTGAATTACAGTACCTCACACATTGATTACACTGTTGAGGTGGTAATCTTTGCCTGCATATCCCTCCATACGCCCTCAATTCCACTCCATGAGGGGATCTGCGCCGGCTGACATCTACTCATCGTTGTGATGATCAAACAAGCCTCAGAGTCAGGAGTCTGAGCTAATCCAGACGCTACATGACAGCAGCACCAGGATTGACTTGAGCAAACAAAACTCACTGCTCATTAGGAGACTTTGATCAACCCATGCTCACTAATGTGCAGTTGGAGAGAGGTCTCCAGTGTGCATGTTGGGCTGGCCAGAAAAAGGCAGCCATCCAACATGAAATACACACTTTGTGGGTGTAGGTGCAGTGCAGTGCACTCGCTAGCACCTGCATACTGATGTCTATCAAATTGAAGCCCCACCCCCTCAAAGCCGCCAAGAGAAACACCCCTTGACTGAAGGCTGACTGCTGCAGCAGCGGGCAGAATAAAGTAAAGAACTTCGAAAGTTGAAATTGTTAAGTGTATAATTGGGCCAAAATATGAGTGGGTGAGCTCCCTAAGGCAGAAACAGCTCCGGATTTAAACACCTTAAATATTATAATTAGTACACAGTGTAACTTTATTGACAAAGATGACGATCACTAGTATGTTTTTTATGTTTATGTATTTGCACGAAATGAGCACTTGTCTCTTTAAAAGAAATCGATGATGCACTGAGCCTTGCCAGTGAGAAAGGAGTGACGCAACTCCAAAACGCGTCGGGACCTAGTATTGCAATAAACACGCTTGGAATTGTGGCCACGGCTCCAGTATTTGTTTAGTTACACGCACGTATTTCATTGGACTTGTGTGGATATCAGGGGGTGGCTACCCCTGCCGTGTTGCCCGCTGTGACTAAGAGGCTTGGGCTCAGTCGACCTGTGCTCGTGGATATATATATATATATATATATATATATATATATATATATATATATATATATATATATATATATATATATATATATATTCGTCCAAAGATTGCAAAATGCTCACACACTCTCAGCAACAGACAAATACCGGAAAATATCCAAGGGTGTTTATTTCTATGACAACATGTTTTGGCACGAAGCCTTGCTCACGTCAGAGAAAGTGTGTACAAACGACAACTAATAAAGCACCCACCGAGAATGTCTCGCCCTAACCCTATCATAGAAGGTGTCCGCTTGGCGAGAGTCTCAACATTCGAATACCTGGGCCTAACTCTGAACTAGGATATGACCTGGGTCCACCACCAGACCAAATCCCAACTAAAGCTTTCCCAAAAAATAGGTGGGATTTTTAAACTCCTTAAACAAACTACCTTTAAACCTGTATCTCGTCCTCTTGAAATTTTTAAGCTGCAGGCATGGGGTGCGGTGATCTACGGGGGCGAGTTATGGGGACACTGCTGCCACCCAGACATTATCACCACTGAACACAGGTTTATTAGGCAGCTGCTATCCCTACCACCCGGCACGCCCCTTCTCCCCACTAGATTAGATTTGGGACTCAGATCAATAAAGGGGGAACTAGGTCTAAAACCTTTTACCTTCTGGAGACGACTATGGGCGACTCCCGAATTGGCCAGTTATAGGAATGAATTGACTGAACTCCTACAGCTGCCAAACATCTGGAGTATCCCATGGTTAAAACATATCAGGCAAGAGTTCGATAGATTGGGGTATCCCCAAGCTTGGAGGAACCCTGCAGAAGCGTGTAGTGGGCTACCCCGGCGGGAATTGGTGAAAACATATTATCACAAAAATTTGTCTGATTACCAATCTAACCCCAAAATAGGGCCATTAACTATGTCATTCCTTGAGCAAAAGGATAATTACAAATTCGAGCCTGTCTTGGACATAATTAGCCCGAGCACCCACAGGAAGCTATACCTCCAATGGAGATATGACTCCCTACCGCTCAGAGGTCTAACAGCACGATGGTACCATGACGCCCCTGCAAACTGTCCAGTGTGCGATGCCGAACTAGAGTCGGACGTACACATGGTTTTCTTCTGCCCCTCCTATATGACCCCTAGGAAGAAGTGGATTATTCCCATCTGCAAAAATCTGGGCATTAGGCAGTACCACCAATCATACCGAATATTAAAAACTGACTTGTCGCCTTGTATTGTTTTTGGGGTCACAAAATTTTTGGCTTCAATGTGGAACATCAGGAGGAAATGTCTGGAATAATGAATGAACTTTTTTGAGTGGTGTAACCTGGTAGGGGGTAATGAGTTCCTGTTGTATTAAAGGGATAGCTTAAGGGATACGCACATCCCATGATGTTGGATAATGTGTGTTATATTTCTTTTTAAATTCCTTATAGCAATTGATGTTTTAACATTCTTTAAGTTGTATTTTACTGTCTTTCTTTTATGACAGTCATATGTCGAAATAAAGATTTAATAAATAAATAAAAATAAAGCATTTTGTGATTGCACAATAGTAAACATGGAAAATGGACACATTACCGCAATACACCGCTGGGCCAGAAAAGAACAGTGGCCATCTTGCAGTGTTATTATCTACTTAGAATGCTCACAATCAAACAGGAAAATACATGTCAACTCAACAGATAGTCATGCTCCCTAATGCATGTTAATAATGTTATTCTTAATGGAAAAACATCCAATAGTACGACACAATAAAGGCTCTCCAAATGCCGGACAAAAAAGAAGCATGTATTTTTGAGATGTACATCAAGCTTATGTGTTTAGATCTTGGGTGGCTCTATAAAGAGCCCTTGTGTTTATTGAGAGATTTTAGTACCTTCAAGTAAGTACCGATGCAGAGTCTAAAGTTCAAGAGGAAGACTCTGTTTCCCTCATCTGTAAAATGTACACCATCTGTCCTATAGATCCCATGCATATTGAAATGCAGATTGTTGTGGTATAGGGACCCCATTCTATAGTCTCGAAGAAAAGCAGAAACAGATTTATTTACATGTTTTCTAGCTTTCTCAATCTGTGGGCAAAATGGATTGGACCAGTTCCATTTTTGCCTTTGGCATATGTTAGAATATACAAAGGCAGTTTGGGGGAAAAGTGACATAAATTCTTTTGATAGATCTGGCCAGTGGGTTAATGCCGTGAAAACCAGGAGGCTGCTGTTCTCCAAATCTATAATGGCACTCCAATCATTTAGTAGAAAAATAGGGAAGAAACCTAATAAAGAGCTCTTATGTATATATAAGACAAGTTGTGTTGCGATTGCCATATATGGTGCTGGAATTTGGGGGCATTCCAATGTAAAAAATCTACAGGTGATAGAAAATACATTTTTAAGATATCTTTTATCAGTACCAGAAAGTGTGTCCACCCATAACTGCCACGCAGAACTTGGTCTTGGGTATTTGGAAGATACCATTAGGGTACAACCTGTGCTCTTGTGGCACAGGGTATGGACCACAGAGGAATGTTCTTTTAATCTCGATTAATTTTGACTGATGTAACTAAACTTGACCACGTCCATAAGATAAAATGGTTACAGTATATTAAGGCATTTCTCATACAAATAGGTGACCTTGATTATTATGAAGAGCCTCTGTTGATGACCCAGATCCCGAGAAAAGAGTTGAAAAAACTGTGTATAACCTACTTGGAGGATTGCAGGGATATTGCGGAATTTAGAAAAAGCTCTGTGATCTCACATCAACTGACCATGACCATGAATGACATACAACCTTACATTGCGCTACAGATGAGAGACTTTGAAAGGTTCCTACTAATTCGTTTTAGATTTGGCATTTTGTACAGGGTATTAAGTTTTCCCATTGTAAACGATTGGTCTAAGCAACTGATTATGTGTCCTTGTGAGGGGAACATCCTTTACAATGGAATCGTTACAACACGGTACCGTTACAACGAAAGTCGTTACAACGACTTTCGCTGGAGGGCGCTCTAAGATAGGGAATAGTTTAATTTACCATCCAACACCTTCCCTACTATCCACGGGGACTGGAGTTGGAATAGTAAATTAAACTATTCACTATCCAGCACCCCCCAACGCAAGTCGTTGTAACGACTTGCGTTGTAAAACCTGCGTCGTATCGGTACGCGTTGTAACGGTACACATTGTACCATCATACATCCCCTTGTGATGATCTGTCCAATCAATCAGATATACATATTTAATTCTTTTGCAAATTTTACACTATTCCTAGGAAAAGATGGATTAAGCCCATATTAAAGTACATGGATTTTAGACAATGTAGACCTGCCTTTTTAGCAATCCAGACGCTTGATAATATATTTAGCGTTGCATCCGTCGCAGCTTTTCTTAAAAATGTTTTTATCTCAAGGAAATCGATGAATTTTTAAATTATAATGAGCCTCAAGTAATTAATTTGATCTTGTTTGTATCTGGACATATTTTTTTTTCTTCCTATTTTATATTCACATTTTTAAATATGATGTGTTCTTATTGTACTTTCATGGTTATTTGTATATTATAACCGAATAAAGTCATTTTGAATTGAATTGACATACATTCTCCAAAGGTGTCCTTCATAAGCATTTCCAGACCTACCCCAGTCAAAGTGCCTAGGTCATTGCCGCCACAGTGCACAATTATGAGGTCAGGGTGTTGGAGATGTAAAAAAGGATTTCCCCAATGGCATCAATTGGTGCCACTTTACCCCCCTCGGTCCAATCCATTTAATGTCTACGTTTGGTAAACCTAGGTCTTTGTGAATTCCTTTCTGTTCTGCGTACCTTTGGCTCCAGAAAATATAGCTGTGTCCCACAATCCACACGCTATGCGTGTTGAAGGGAGGTCTGGATGTACTCAGATGGTCTCTGTAAATGAAGTGCCAGTTTGAAAAGTAATATTTTTGTAAAATGGTGGATAAGATGTAGTTGAGAAAAAAGGAAGAGAAATGATTGGTTGTTTGACAATATTCTACATTGAAAACTACGGTGCAGGTTTCTGTTTTTTGAAAGCCTGATTCTTATTGGTTAACAAAAATTGATAGAAAGGAACATTACATAAGATAAGCTGGTATATTGAGAAGTCAAGCACACTAGCTGTTTTGATTAGTAACATTGTGTGATGAACTTTTGACCTGTGTGCTCTGTGAAGTGTTCCATGAAGTGTTTCTATGGTAACAGGCAGAAGGTAGAATGGGGGTAGGGTTCAAATGCACGTCGTTTGGAAAAGATTGAAATGTCTAACCAATAGAAATGTGTGTTTGGTTTTGTATTAATGTGGTAAGGAATGTGATTTAATGTTCAGGTGTATATGTGTTGAAAATGAGAGG
The DNA here is from genome assembly GCF_964261635.1 of Lissotriton helveticus. Taxonomy (NCBI): domain Eukaryota; kingdom Metazoa; phylum Chordata; class Amphibia; order Caudata; family Salamandridae; genus Lissotriton; species Lissotriton helveticus. Next base: position 1,209,503,672 of record NC_136059.1, read on the forward strand.
GAAACTCTGCCATTCTATAGTTCTGGTGAGAGGTGTTGAAAACAGAGATTTTGAATAAAAAAATCTGCTGTGTGACTGACATACTTTTTATTCTACAAAACGATTGGAAAGGTGAGTTATTCATTTGTGAGGGAATGTATGTGGTGCATTTTGGTTTTAATTAGAGTACTGTGTTTGTTCTGCTAAAGTGAAGGGAATATTTTTTTTCTCTAGAATTTTATTGTGAGTATGTGTGCATTTAAAAAGCATTCTGAGATAAGCATTGGTTTATTTTATGTGTTTGCACACAGATAACTATGCTGTTCTCTTGTTTTGGTAGAATGAGAAACCAGTAATTTTTTTTATTTATTTGCAAAAATGACTGAAGTTTGTAGATTAAAATGTAGTACTCATTCTAGACTACGAAATGTGTTTTAGTAAAATAGAAGGGATAGTGTTGTTAGTCTAGAATCACAGTACTAAAATGAAGAGTTTTCTCTTTACTTCAAAAGCCATTTCAACAACGGATTCAATATGCTTCTTCATACCCAGCACGATCTCCTACACTACCGAAATAGTATTGTGATCATTTAGATGATAAGTATGTACTCATAGACTGCTTCAGGTTTTAGTGTTATGGAATGCTTCAAACTGGTATGCACTATGTATGAAGTGCTCTTACAACTTTCACAGTTCTGCTTCAGGCCTACAATTGTTTTGTTAGAATTTGTATGAAATGTGTATGTATAGTAATAAAAATGAATAATTTGTTTAGGTATTTAATAAATACTTATATATGTTTATTTTTTACAGATACTGTTTATCATCCTTAAAATAAAGTTATCATGCAAAAAGAAAGACGAATAAAAAGTCAGAAAAAGGATACTTATTTGGAAAAAACTCAACCACAACCCTTGGAAGACCAACATAATTTGGCGAAAAAGAGAACAATTTCTGGTAAGACTTCAAAAGACTTTATAAAAAAGATGACTAGACTGAGAAAATAAAATAGAATGTGGAAAGCAATGAAAATGTTCCAAGCACAAGAAAAAGTGAAAAGAATAGGAAAGGCAAAAAAGGCAATGTAAAAACAAAGGATACAACTTATAGTAAAAGAAGAGAAAATCAATATAAAAAATCCGCCAAAAATTAGAGTTGTGAATAACTTACTGAAAGACACAAACAAATATAGAAAGAGAACACAATTTTATAAAAAGAAGAAGCATATTGAATCCATTGTTGAAAAGGCTTTTGAAGTAAAGAGAAAACTCTTAATTTTAGTGCTGAAGAGAATTCGATCATTAGACAAACCAATACATTTTATGAAGGCCAAAAGTAAGAGGAAAAGAGTAATTAACAAAACTAGTTTTTGTGATTTTTTTTGTACAATGGAAACACAGTTCAAGTTCTGAGCCTTTTTTTAATGAAGAGAGTTATTTACAGAGCAATAATTTGTTGCATGCAGTTGACACCAGTGGTCGAGCTTATGAGGTTAGAGATGGTTGTCCAATTGAGAAAGAGCAAATGGATCCTAGAAATGCAGAAGAAGTGATAGCTGATGAAGGTCTAGGCAGACGTCCTAAAGCCTCAGTGTACACTTGGGATTGTAGTAATATTTGTAGTGTACGGCAAGAATCTATTGCTAAATGACGTCATTTCTTACAAGCATATTGTAAAAAAAAGTGTTAAACAAAAGATTAAGCTGTTGCAAGGACTAGACCCTTGCAGAGTGAGAAAACATACTGGTTTGCAAGGTCATTCTCTGGCTTGTCTTTCAAGGAAAATATGTCAACGTTTTTTCACCATTTCAGGATGTTGGCAGTACATCATACTCAAATGCGAAAGTTAGTGAGAAGATTGTATAATGCAAAAAGTCCAGCACTAAAGTTCAGTGAGTTGAACAGTGCTCTTTTGTGAGGGTCAGTATCAGATGTGAAAAAGGTTTGTGATGATATTGAGTTTTGTTACTTTGCTCTTGAAGAAGAGAGTGAAGAAACTCACACATTAATAGAAGAAAATGTTGCAGAGAATGTTGAACATAGTAGTACCAAGAATTTTGAAATTGAAATTACAAAGTTTAAGGTGATATCAGGTGAAAGGCCAAATTTTTCTTGTATTCGTTGTCGCCGAACTCACTACAAAAATCAGAATAGGAATGTTGATCTGTATTTAAAAAGTGAAAAAGAAAACAATGATAAGTGTAAGGAATTTGCAACTTATTTGTTGGTAGAGAATTGTTTTGATTTGGGTTCTGATCAGCCTATTTTTAAATCTTGTTATAACAAGTGAGATGAAAATAGAATGCCTGCTAGAGCTGTGCATAATAATTTAGAGTTAGTTTCTATTCCTCCACAACTGACAGATCTCAATACCTATGAGTCTATTCTCATTCAATGTGTGCACCCGTTTCAGGCTATTGTTCGTATGGTGCCTAAAACAGGTAAATTGCCTCCTTCAGATTTACAAAGAGGATTAAAAGGAAGAGTAGTGTATTTACCGTTAGATTTAAAGAAAAATATTGAAACTATTGGTGTAGACAGTGTAGAAAGTGAACCTCTAGTTATTCTTGTTAATGGTGCGCCAACTAAGAATCAGAAAATCTGGCAGGAGTTAGTGGATGTTAGGAAAGTGCAAAAGGCAGCATTGTATTTGATAAAAAAACAGTGCATACCATAAGAATTTTTATATAGGAGAACAATAAATACTTTTAGAAGAAGATACTGAAACTTCAAGTGGACAAATTGAAAAAGTGGACATGTTAAGATTTGAAGAAATCTATGAACATTATAGTGTGTATCCACTTCATTCAAAAGAAGTGATGGGAAACACACTTGATTTGTTCCAAATGAAAAGGCAAAAGGAAGTGCCAAGAGTGTATGGGAAGAGAGCTTGGAAGCTCGTTGTTTTCCACAATTGTTCCCAATTGGAAAAGGAGGATGATATGATGAACGTCCTATGCAGATTCCTGCATCTGAATATCGGGCAACAAGATTATATGCAGAAGATCCAAGATTTCGACAATGTATCCCTTATATATTTCATCTTTTGTTTGAAAGTGACTTGTCTGGACTTTCATATGCAGTCAAACATATTCTAAAATCTAGAATACATCGGCATAATGTATCTGCAAAAGATTTAATGGATAGAGTGCACCAGAGAGATGATCATCTAGAATCTCAGCTCATTAATCTGATGGCATGTCAGCGTGGGACTAATGAATATTGGTACCGTCGTCATGGAGAACTGAAATGTATGCTAAGGAACTTAGGAACTCCAACATGGTTCCTTACCCTAAGCTGTGCTGAGTACGCTTGGCATGATTTGCTAGAATTTCTTCGAGAGGCAAATTCGAATATAAAAAACATTGAATACAAGACACCTGGAGAATTATGCTCTTTGGATCCTGTTAATGTATGCAGGTATTTCAATCATAGATTTGAGGCTATGATGTGTTTTATCTGCAACAAAAAAATCCTCCTCTTGGAGAAGTTGTGGATTTCTTTCGTAGAAAGGAGTATCAAGCAAGAGGTGCTCCTCATATATGTTATGTTATGGATTAAGGACGCTCCCAAATTTGCAACAGATGTGGATGATACTGTTTTGAGTTTTATTGAAGAATATGCAACATGTGCTGTACCCAAAAGCACAGAAGAAAACAACTTAAGAACACAAGTGTTACGATTCCAAAGCCACCGATGTGGAAAATAATGTTGACGAAAGTACAAACCTAAGGACAAGTTCTACAACAAATGTCATTTCGGATATCCACGTCCTGTAATATCGAAAGGAAGAGTGAATAGTTTTATGTCATCTTTGCGACATACTATCACAAGAAAGTCTCAAAAAAATACCTACAACTTAAGAAGAAATGAAGAGTCAAAATACATAAATGACTACAACCCAGTCATTTTGTCCATGTGGAATGCTAACATGGATGTTCAATATGTTGCGAACAATTCCATTGCTGTTGCTCGATATTTAACATCTTATATTACAAAATCAGAAAAGACAGAATGGAAAGAAATGTGGGAAGAGATTTCTCACGGGAAGACTCTAAGTAAGAAATTATACAATTTCAGTTTGAAGATGTTATCGCATCGAGAAAACGGAGCATATGAATGCTCAGATCGGTTATCATCGGCAGGTCTATACTCCAAATCTAGAAGAATCCTTTATGTGAGTCTAGGTCTTGCAGCAATGCGAAATCAGGTACTGAAATCTGTTCAAGAAATTGAATATTTAGCAGAAAAAGATCCAGAAAGTACAGATATTCTGAAAACGAATATGTTGGACACATATTACCCAAACAGAAGTCATCATCTTGAGAACATGTGTCTCTATGAAGTGCTGCAAAACGACACTTTTAAACGGAATACTACAAAGAACATCAATGATGGAAAATATGGAGTCATTGGTTCCGAAGGATGTTTGGTGAAACAAACAAAAGGAAATTTGATTAATCACAGGAAGCTGAGTTGTGACACTGCTGATAAAAGGGAATTTTACTATTTAGCTCTTTTACAACTATCCAAACCATTGCGTTCAGAACTGGAATTACTTGGAGATTTCCAGAGCTATGAAGATTCCTTTAATGCTTGTAAATATACCATACAATGCAGAGCTTTTGCAAATTATGTGAAAATGTTGAGCAATGAAATTGATCAAGAAGCTACAATTGCAGCTAAGATCGCTAGAGACAGTTCTCAAGACAGTCAAAGTTCTGCTGCGCAGAGTCAAGATCCACTAAGACAACCAATTGTTGAAAACGAAGCAGCAATCGCCATGAATGAGGTGGAAACAGCAATGTATCAAGCTCAAGAAGATGTAAAAAACGTAGGAAATTTGGAGGAACAACTAAATGTTGAACAGAAAGAAATATATGAGCAAGTGAGACAACAGATTGACCATGGATTACTTCATGAAAAGAAAGAGTGCTCATGTACGTCATTTCAACCTATCCGAATGTACGTGAGTGGATAAGCTGGAACATGAAAAAGTTTTTTAATTAAAGTAATTACAAGTTATCTACAGAAAACAACTGAGTCGCATTTGTCTTGTGTTGTCACTGCTCCAACTGGGTTAGCAGCACACAACATTAAAGGAATTACTTTACATCGTTTTTCAATGCTACCAGTAGAGCATGAAAACAAATTGGAATATCACAAGCTATCTGGAGAAGCTTGCTGTGAAGTTTCAAGAGTATTGAAGAAAATGAAAGTTCTCATTATTGATGAGGTAAGCATGGTCTCAAACTTAATACTTGCTTTTGTGCACTTAAGAATGCAGCAAATTCTTAAAACAGAGTATGATGTATTATTTGGAGGAAAACACGTCATAGTTTTTGGAGATCTACTGCAACTGACTCCTGTAAAAGGACAACCAGTTTTTAAAACACTTGCTCATGAAGACGCCAGAAAGTCTCTGGATAGTGTTGGAAAAATGAACATTTGGTCATATTTTGAATACAAATAACTCATTACAAATATGCGACAGGCAAATGATGTTTATTATGGAACTATTCTCCAAGATATAAGAATTGGACTACTGACAGAACGTGGCAAACAAGCTTTACAGACTTGATTACTTTCCAATTTGTTTCAAAATGAAAATATGGTTCCTGAGAAAATGTACATGGAAATTGCAGATAAGAAATCTGTAATCTGCTTAATGCCAACACTGTGTGAGTGTTCTATATTCAACAAACCACTTTTGAAACTGGAAAATGAAGAAATAATAAAATTGGAAGCCATCGATAAAATAGAACATGAAGGAATCACTATTATTTTGAACGAAAAATTGAAGACAAAATTGGATTCTTTAGAAAAATCAATATCTAAAACTGCTGGTTTAGAAAATAATCTTTATTCATGTAGGAACTGTCGTATCATTTTAAGGCGTAATTTGGATGTAGAAAAAGGTTTAGGTAATGGAGCAATGGGCAGTTGTCGATTTTGTTAATTATCAAAATCAAGATGGTATTGAAATCTTAAAGATTAAATTTGATCAGATTGAAGAAGTGAAACAAATTGGTCATTGTTCTGCTCGTTTTTTGCTTGTTAAAGATTTATATGTCCGTAGAAAACAGTTTCCATTTTCTATGGCATATGCAGTGACTATTCATAAATCTCAGTGTTGACAGTGCTTTGGTGAACATTGGAAGTACTGTATTTAAAGAGGGTATGGCATATGTTACTTTGTCCAGAGTAAGAACATTATCTGGTTTGCTTTTGATTGATTTTGGTGATACCAAGATTACTGCAGATGCCAACTGTGTCAAAGAATACAATAGGTTAAGAAGAACATATGCTCCTAATTTAGGTCAATATCCTGTATTTGAAAAGCGTGTGGTTGCTCAAAAAAGAAGGTATGAGAATATCTGTACTGAAGGTGTAGAGAAGGGAAAAAACCAAGAAAATGTTGTGATTGCACTGTTGAAGAGATTGTTGGTTTTCAGTTTGAAAACAGTTCTGGTGTCAACTGCTATGCTAATGTAGTGGTCAATGTTGTTTTTTTTCTAGAAGGTTTGCAACAGCAAATTATGGAGAATCGGGAAAAAAGATTTTGTTCTTTGTTACATTCTCTTTATGAAAAATTGAGAACAGATGAAAGTAAAATACAAAGCGTTTCTGATGTTCGTAATCTTTTGGATGTATGTTCTGGTTCTACACAATTTACACAAAATATCCAACAAGATGCTCAGGAGTTTCTAATGTATATGCTTACAGAATTAGAAAATGAAGGTGTAGACGTAGAGAATATTTTTGGCCTTTGTTATAAATGGGAACATCAATGTGAAAATTGTATTTATACATGTAGCACTAATGTAGACACTGAAAGATTTTTATATTTGACATTACCGGACTGTAAATCAGTGTCTTTCAGTAAATTAGTTAAAGCTGCAAACCAAAACATGGAGTGTAGGCAATGCAAATCAGAAATGTTATCAACATTATTTATCCAAAGATATGGAAAATATATCATTTTAATGATGCAACGTTGTACAGCTGATGGAGGAAAATTGGACGCTTTAATAAAACATTTTGTTGCTGCACAACTATCAATATCTGGAAGGACTTTTGTAGCAGTAGCAATAATTTTCCACAATGTCCTTCAATAACATCAGGACATTACACTGCATATCTCAAAAGTGTTTGTAATGATGCTGAGTTGGTTTTCAAACAACGTTTGCCTTTCGAATTGCCAAATTCCTATCTAATATTTTTAAAGCCAAAGTTTTGAGAAGATAATTCAGCCTCTGAGGAATTTATTGTTATCATTTTATAGGATTATCATTGGACAATTTACATAAAAATTACTGCAAAAATACAATTTGGCCTCAAGGAAATGTATTTATTTGAATTATGGACTTTTTGTTGCACATTGTCTGGATGTATAATTTTAAGTTGCATTATTCATAGTGTTTATAAATTTAAGTTATAACATTTTCTTAGCGGTAATCATGTTATATACGTGTGATTTGTATTATCTAGTATTTTACTATAGATGTATTATTGTTTTTTTTAAACAATCTAATTGATTGGTTTTTTTTGCCCGCTGTTATGTGATGAGTACAATTTAAATCACTGTTTCAAGTAAAATTCAATATATTCTGAGAACAGCAAAAAAGGCAAAGAAATTACTTTGTAAAATGTTCAAAATATGCTGTGCTGTTACAAATGTATTATTATATGTTATAACTATTTTTTCTTTTTTTTACAGATCATATTTACCCCCATTTAGATTATAAAAAAACAAGTGAATAAAATGTGTACTGTTTTTTACATGTATTACTGTTGAGGTAAGTTTTAGTAAGTCTTAAAATGGACAATGAACTGTGTTTTCACACAGTGGAAGAAAAGGAACATCGATGGACTAGATTTCTGTCAGAAAATTGGAATGCAAAAAGGTATAAAATAGGGGACAGCTTCAGAACACCTGTCTGCAAGATATATGGTATACTACAGAATAGAGTAATATGGTTCTTTTGCAGGTCTTGGTAATTTAGAATTAAAAGAAGTGAAACTTTTTAATTTAAACCACATCAGTCAGTGTTTTGGCAAATGTCATATTAGGTCGCATCTCTTCCCTTCAGTAATATATAAACATGTCCTATTAGTTCCCTAAAACGTAAATAGTTGTAAATGTATCTTGTTCTCTGTTATCAGCCCGCAATCCACTGCTGATGATGTCACATATTACATCATTCATGACATGGTCAGTGGCATCACTGATAACATCACTGATGACATCTCAAATTACATCACTCATGACATCATCCATGTGACAAACTAATACACCTCATCATACAGTAGCATAACCTTTCAACACTCATTATAAAATATGAAGTACCATATTTGAAACCATTGACACACCAGTACAAGTTTATAAAAACCCACTCAGTAATTCCTACATCTACACACATCTAAACACTTACCTATAGTTTCACTCATACATGCTAACAAAGATCAATAGAACACTATTAAATATACTTATACACCTATATCAACATTACACTCCAGCACATATCCTATTCCTTTATGCAAACATCCTACTCACTTATGCAAACAATTGATCATACTTATATTTACTAAGCTACTCACTTACACAAACACCACTTGATTTATTCATATAGATAGTAACTCATACTTAGTGTGTTATAAAATTAGTATTACAAGTATACAGTTATCCATCCATCAATCATACAATCACTGAGTATTATGTATACTTATTTATATACAATAACTGTCACATACACTGCCTTTTATATTTCTAGTTTGTTGGACATGTATCATTGAGAAATATATGTACTCATCACCACACCAATAAAGAGATTCACTCACCCAAACAACTGTTTCCACATACAGTGTTAACCTCATGTACCTACTAAATCAACTATTTACACATCTTAGAACAGTCACACACCTCTCACCCAACCACACACATTCATTCACTATCCTATACAAATACTCACTAAACTAATTAATAACTAATATAGACTTTCACATAGCTAGTAACCAACTTATGTAGTAGTTTACACAACAAGAGATAGAATGATACAGGTATTCACACAATTTAATTATTATCCCATATATTTAGTGAGGCACTTTAAATTCGTCACTTAGACAGTCAATCACATTGGTACTAAATCCTCCATTCACACACTTATACATCCACTCAGTCTTCAAGGCAGATTGCTATATATATAACGAACCAAACCACTTTCACTGGATGATGTCATCAGTGATGTCATTTGAGATGTCATCAGTGATGTCATCAGTGATGTCACTGACCATGTCAAGAATGATGTAATATGTGACATCATCAGCAGTGGATTGCGGGTGGGCGAAATATAGTTAGTACAACTAACTATATAGGAGCAAGTTCAATGTTTTTTTTAAATGCTAATTCCTAACTATATAAGGCCTTAAACCTATGTTTTTTTCAGTGAATATAAATATATATATTTCATTAAAATTCCTACTCTCATATATCAGCAGTGGATTGCCGGTGCGCAAGTTATAGTTAGTATAACTAACTATAACGGGGGAATTTCAATGGTTTTATACGAGTGAAATGTCCAGCTAACTATAACACCCCTGAAACATATGGTTTTTTCAGTGAATATATATATATATATATGTATATATATATATATATATATATATATATACTAGCTTACCCGTTGCGCGTTGCTACGATCTCATAAGAAAGGAAATTCAAGGAAACTCGTTATGATAACATTCAATTTACATTGTATCATTTTATTGAAACTTATTCATTTGAATATGGAAAACATTTCAAAGTGTTGTTTTAATTCTATTTATTTATTCGAGTGCTTGTGGATACACGATATTTTTTGTTTTTCCGTCTGGTGCGTACACGAATAAATCAGAAGATTTTCCTTCACGTGAGCTGGCCACATACAGTTGTCCATGTGCGAAGCACAGATTCTCCAAATTTAGTCCACACACTTGCAGCGATTGTCCTTGTGCTTTGTTGATGGTCATTGCAAAAGCGAGTCGCACCGGAAACTGTAAACATTTGAATTCAAAAGGCATATCTGTTGGGATCATTGGAATACGTGGCAACAGTACATCTTCCCCCTTGAATTTCCCATTCAAAATTGTAGCTTCGATGACATTGTTCATCATCTTTTACACCGAAAGTCTTGTACCATTGCAAAGTCGTGGTGGATTGATGTTTTGGAGAAGAATGATTGGCACGCCAATTTTCAATGTTAAAATGTGCGGTGGCATACCTGGCAAATCCAGTGAATTCAAGAATTCCGTTGGGTAATTGACAACTTCGTCTTGATTCATCACAGTTGGAATACATGGCAACAGTACATCTTCCCCCTTGAATTTCCCATTCAAAATTGTAGCTTCGATGACATTGTTCATCATCTTTTTCACCGAAAGTCTTGTACCGTTGCAAAGTCGTGGTGGATTGATGTTTCGGAGAAGAATGATCGGCACGCCGATTTTCAATGTTAAAATGTGCGTTGGCATACCTGGCAAATCCAGTGCTTTCAAGAATTCCGTTGGGTAATTGACAACTTCGTCTTGATTCATCACAGTATCGATGGACTTATACGTTGTCGCTTCGCCTGATATTCCGTAAATGGAAAAATTCAGGTTTCAAAAGATTATGAGGGCCCTGGGGGGGCCGATATTTCAAAAGATTTTATGCCAGAAACCTTTGCGGGAGTGTACTCAACAACTTCCCAAAGTTTCATGGCGATCGGATGAATGGCGTAGTAATGCATATGCCAGAAACCTTCGCAGGAGTGTACTCAACAACTTCTCAAAAATTCATGGCAATTGGATGAATGGTGTAGTAATGCATATGCCAGAAACCTTCGCGAGAGTGTACTCAACAACTTCCCAAAGTTTCATGGCGATCGGATGAATGGTGTAGTAATGTATAAAGGACAAACAGACAGACAGACAGACATACATTCGTATATAAAACCCAAATTATATAATATGACCTTTAGGAGATGTATGCTAGAGATATTTCAATAGCCCATCCCCTGTCAATATCAATTTTAAAGTGAGCCCATCTTAATATTGGGAGTCTCCTGATTAGTTGTTTAGTTCATCTGTTACATGATCATGGGCTTTCTCCAGAGCAATCTGGTCATATGCTCAATGGGTTCATGGATCCAGATATTGAAAGACCATGAACTTGCAAATTTGTTTGCTCTTTAACGAGATGTGTGTGCTAACCATTTATTTTTATGCTATTGCTCAATTAAAGCCTGATTTTGGTGCATGATTAAAGGAAGGCATGTCTGTCTTTACCAAAATGGAAATTATTTCAAATGAAGCTCTCTATGAGTTTCTTTCATTAGAGGTTGCATATCATATTCACAACCACTACATAACCGATGCTTATGACTCTTTCCGACTGAACAACTTAGCTTTAATTCACATTGATGGAAAAATAACTACTTTATTAGTTTTTGTCAGGAATAAAAGTAATAGTGATTATGGATATCAGAGAAGCAGTATCATGTTCCCTTGGCATGTGAATAGTGTTTACGTAGCCCAGACCTATCCATTATAGGCTCATTGCATAGTCATACGTAACTGACACTGTTCAAAGTTGATGCTGTAGATACTTGTCCCTGGTTTGCAGAAGGGGTAGAGCACATGCACAGTCTTGCATCCCTCTGCTGAGTGGACTACTGGAGAAAAAGGTGTATGATACTATATACATTTGATATACAAATAACATCTCCATTTCTGCTGCTTGCTTAACCTGATTCAAACTAAGGGCATGATTACAAGTTTGGTGGTCTGACTGCGCGATCTCTTGAAGACTGCAGTGCCGGCGATCTTCTGACCGCGTATTATAAGTTGACCGCGGTGCCCGTGGTGTGTCTGTGGTGGTCTTGCGGCAGGGGCAATTCCATGTATATCAATCTCTGTGTATTAGCATTTCAAATGTGCATGTGTCAAAGGCACACATATGCATGATACATGTGGAAAAATGCCACCTACCCATTCAGGTTAAAACTACATTTGGATGGCCAAGCCCACATCCAGAAGCAGTGACAACAGTCTAGCAATGATGAAATTATACTAATAAGCACAAACATTTGAATGACATACAACAGATAGAGTGCAAGAGAACCAACATCTGAACATGCCAATAGTATTTTTACAAGCCCACTCACCTAGAAACAAATACAGGTTGTGTGATTAGTAAGCAATGCAAAGAGCATAGCATTCACTGATCTTACACAATTCATAGCACAGTGTGAGTAGGAACAGCAAAATAAAATCAACAACTTATTTTACAGATTAATAACCAAAAAATTGAAAACATGTCTCAATAATTAAATACATACTACCTGATAATCACAATCTACTATGTCACTGCCACATGCATCCCAGACACTGCCCCACCCCCAGAAATCAATTTAAACAAGAAGAATAGTGCAAACACCAAACCAAATATTCCCTGAACAAGCACTAAATGCGGACGGTAGCGAACAGTAGCAGACCACAAAACCATGCGTATGTAGCTGCACCATTTAGAACCGAAACTCTATGTAGAATGATTCTTGATTGATGAAGTTAGAAGGAAGGTCTGTCAGGCAAAAGAAAATTTAGACAAACGAAAACATTGCAGAACTGTGTTGACAGTAAATGTACTCACACATTTTGATTCAGAAAGAAAGCATCAAGAGCGTAATATATGTGGCCGAGGATAATATAAAATGTAAAATGAGGCTATGCAGGTCTATTGAGTGAACACTATCGGATATTATGGTACAGATCTACTCCAAAGGTTCAACAGAGACACTCGTACCATGTCATATTCATCTGCCTGGTCAACTGTCAGTGCTTAATTTGAGCTGGTGGATGCCGGTAGGACCTACCAGCACTCATTTGTGTGGAATAGGACTTTTTTACCTTATCAGATATTGACCGCGAACGAGAGAGAGAAAAATACACAAGTAGGAAAGGAGGAGGAAGAGAAAGATAGTAAAAAAGCCACAGAGAGCGAAAGCAAGACCTGCAAGAGTGAGATAAAGGGGTAGCAAAGTCTGATAGTGGATTAAAGCGGCTTGAGCTAAAATCAGCACTAACCAGCATTGGTATTCAGCACACCAATTTTTTAAAGCACAACTGTAACAGAGCTACGGGCACCGACACTCGTTCTTTTTCAAATTAAGAACTGAGGAGCCGATTGCGATGTTGGATGGACTTTTGGGAACTGGGACCGAACGACCTCCTGTAGTCGGTCCCAACCCAGCAATTGGGATGCAACAGAACATTGTTCAATCTCACTCCTATTCTTTACCATGGGAGCATGCATTCTGAACGGAATGCATGCTCTCATGGTAAAGAGCTGAAGTGCAGTTCATCCCTGCCCGAGGTGCCTGCGACGGTGTGCAGGGTTCAACAGGGGGGCACCTATCGTGCCCCCTAGGCCGCCATTCGGAGGCCTGGTACTCATGGGGGCCCTGCTGGGGGGGTCCGAAGTCAGATTCCCACAGCCTTTTTGTGTTGGATAGGCCGGCACAAAAGGCTGTGGGAATCTGCCATCGTAATCCCCCGGGCGGAAAGAGCCGCCCGAGGGATTACTGGCCCCTTTCCGAATGGCAGACGGGCTCTCCGAAACCATTGTAACCCATTAGGAAAATCTGTCTGGATTAATTTCCGACCAACTCCATCAAAATGGGTCAGTCAGAAATTAATCGAGACAGGAAATTACGATGCCGTATGAACTGCTCCGACCAAGGGTCTGAGCCATTTCCTACGGCATTTTAATCGGACCCTGAGTCTGTAAGTGATACGTGTTTGCAGACTCCATGATGTAATGTCACCTTTCTAGGCAAATTAATGAAATCAGGTGACCTCAAAATGATTGGCTCACCATTCATCATAGGTGCCACTGACTCACTACTCCTCACTATGATGAGGCCTGTGATTTGCCCCTTTGCCTACTAGAGCCATTTGGGGTAAAAACCTCAACATAGCTTTGGCATTTGACATGATGTTTGGACAAAATATTAAGTTTTTAATATTATGAGATAAATATTGTTAGTGCAGAAATATTGTGTCATAAAACTTTGTCAAAAATAGTGTTTTTTTTAATATAATAATATTTTAAATAATATGTTATTTAATATTGTCTACTTAAATATATTTGTAAAACTATTTACTTAGGTTTTATAGGATGTAATATTTATTTTAGAATCAATCGTTTTTATTGAGCAGTATACCAACACATAACACAGCTCGGCTGCCTATATCCACCGGCCGGCAGAGCACAATCTGATAATACTAAACACGGCCTTAGGGCCTCCACCCCGGGGGGCGACCCGGCGAGGACATATGCAATGCCAGGAGGAACAGCCATGACTATTAGCTTTCACTGCCTTTTACGAAGAAGCACAAAACAGTTAAACAAAAGAACACCCCGCTACCACCCTTCACCCGCCCCCACCACCACCCCGCCCCCTCCCACCTCCCTCCTCCGCATCAGTCCCTACTATTCCCCTCGCTCACAATAAGTCCCTCCCGTCTCACAGTACACTCCTGGCCTTCCAATCCTACTTGGCTGCACCCTGGGGGACCAGCGGGATAAGGTGTAATATTTGCAAGTACTTGGGACAGGTTACCTTGCGCAGATCACGGGATAGAAGGTGTATAAATGGTTCCCACAGCTCAGCATACACCTCACCTTTGCCATCCACACACAGAGACAGTTTCTCCATGGCCAATAAATGCCACATCCGCCGAATCCAGTCCCTCGGATCAGGGTAAGCAGAGGATTGCCATTGTGAGAGGATAATTAAGTGCGCCGCTAACAAGGCTAGCGCTATCTGCCTGCCCCTTATAGAGCTCTGGAGCCCTAGGAAATGTGATAGGAAAGGCGTCATCGACATCTTCAAGGACCGCCTTCCAGTAGCGCTCCAGTTTTGGGCAGTGCCAGAGCAAGTGCGTCAAGTTGCCTGGAGCACCACAGCCCCGCCAGCAAAGACCCGAGCATTTCGGATCACAGGTTTTAATCCGCGCTGGGGTATGGTACCAGTAGGACACTATCTTGTAGGCCGACTTGGCGCCAGAAACATTGGACGCAGTATGCTGCGTGCGATAAAACACCTTTTCCAATTCTCTACGTGACAGCTCAGTCTCCCACCGGACCTGTGCCTTAGTACGCGGTGCCTTGGGACACCCAATAATCAAGGCGTATAGGTCAGATATAAGTTTGCGGTCATCTTTTTTGCATATCGCCCAACGCTCTAGGGTCATCAGGGGACGGGACATATCGGACATATTAGGAGGTTGAGTGACCCAATGTGCCACCTGTGAGTAGGAAAAGGCGTCAGATTCGGGGAGGGCAAAGTGGTCCCGACGCGGCGAAGAAAACGAGATCAAGCCATCGAGGTCAAAGAGCTGGCCTGCCCTCTTGCAGCCCTCCTCTCTCCAGCGCTGGAAGACTGGGGACGAGCAGCCTGGCGGGAAGTCCGGGTTATCGACAATGGGCGTCATAGGGGACGGAAAAGTGGTCCAGACCTTACGCCTTGCCAATTGATCCCACGCCTTCATGGTCGGCAATGTCACTGGTGACGAATATAAGCCCCACGCTCTGTGTTTTCGCGGGAGCCATAATTCGCGCCAGATGTTGCGGCCTGCCACCGCCTGATCCATAAATGACCTGTGTTTGCTGGAGAGCGGCCTGTTCCATTCCAGGATAGAGGGCAGGCAAGCCGCCTGGTATTATGCCATAAATGAGGGAAAGCCCAGTCCGCTGCTGGTCCGAGGGACCGTCAGCAGCGAGGATGCAAGCCGCGGACGTTTGTGATTCCATAGAAATTTAGTAAGCAGCCCCTGTACCTTCTGTATGGTACCCGGCGGGGGGCTTAAGGGCAACTTCTGGAAGAGGTAAAGAATGCGCGGGAAGATCATAATTTTTACTGCCGCCGGCCGACCAAACCAGGCGAGCTGTAAGCGGGACCAGTCAGACAGCGATTTGGTTGTTTGCTCAACTAAGATTTTGTAATTAAGAGAAACTGTTCGCGCTATAGTGGGAGCCAGGCGTATCCCCAGATACGGGATGTCGGAGTGAACCCACTGGAAGGCAAAGTCCTTTTGGAGGTCCTGCACGTCAGCGGCTGGAACCGAGACGTTAAGGACCTGAGACTTGGAAAAATTGGCCTTAAAACCGGCTACGCCACCAAAGTCACGTAATTCCTTTGACAGGTGCCGCAAGGAGGTGTGGGGGCACGTAAGTGAGAGGATCACTTCATCGACGTATAGGCTTATCTTGTCCTTGTCAGCGGCAAACCGAATCCCCTCAATAGCCCCATTAGATCGCACCCTCTGAGCGAAGGGCTCCATATAGAGCACGAAGAGCAACGGCGACAGGGGGCACCCCTGTCGCGTCCCACGCGTGATGGGAAAAGAGGCACATCTGCAACTGTTGACTCGGACCGCAGCTCATGGAGCGGTGTAGAGACAGCGCACCCACTTCACAAAGTTGTCCCCCCAGCCCAAAAGCTCTCAAGACCACGAACAAGTAGGTCCAATCGACACGGTTGAAGGCCTTCTCAGCATCTATCGATAAGAACAGGGCCTGCTTATGAGAGCGGTGTACCGAGTCCATGAGGTGTAGTAGCAGCTTTGTGTTTTCCCCCCTTTGTCGCGTTGGTATAAACCCAACCTGGTCCGGCTCTATAATGCCATCCATGTAAGGACTGAGACGGGCCGCCAAAATGCCAGTGAAGAGCTTCATATCGATATTGAGGAGGGAGATGTGGCGATACGAGCCACACTCCATAGGGTCCTTCCCTGCCTTGGGGATCACTGTAATCACCGCCTCAGCCATAGAAGGGGTCACTTCTCCCGTGTCCAGAAAGGAGTTAAAAAGACGGGTTAAAAAAGGCGCCAGCTCCCTACAAAACGTTTTATAGAAAATGGCTGAGAAGCCGTCAGGTCCTGGGGATTTGGCCAATTTTAACCGCGAAATCGCGGAGATGACCTCCTCTATACGTATTTCCGCATCGAGCGCTGCTCTCGAGGCCTGTGCGAGGGGTGTAACTCCACATGACGCAAGATACGCCTCCATATGTTCTGGGTCTGATGGTTCCTGGCTATAGAGCATGTGATAGAACCGCCGGAAGGAGTCTGCTATATGGGCGTCGGCTGTCTGCTCTACCGCATCCGTGTCCCTAATAGCCTGGACAGCGGCCTGTTGTGCGCGGGCCCTCAGTCTGTGTGCCAGCATCCGGCCCCCCTTGTCCCCACTGAGGTAAAACTTGTGGCGCAAGCGCAAGAGGGTGTATTCCGCCCGGTCCAGGTCAAGATGTTTAAGCATGCGCCTTTTCGTTTCCAACTCCCTCCAGATGCGTGGAGCCCCGTCCGCTTATGGATCGCCTCTAGGCCTCCCACCTCCCTCTCCAACTCCTCGCGTTTCTCCCTGCAAAGTTGAGCCAGCGACGCGGAAACCGCGATAAAGTCCCCCCGAACCACCAGTTTGAGGGCCTCCCACACCAACCGCAACGACCTACCATCCCTGTCATTATCTGCAAAGTACTGAGTAATCGTAGTTCGTATGCGGTTAGCTACCTATTCAGAATTGAGGAGGGAATCCCGGAGACGCCACCCCGACGACGGCGGCCGCTGCTCGTTACAGGCGACCTGCACGGAAATAAGGGCATGGTCGGACAGGGAGCGTGGGGAGATCTCTGCCGCGGATAGATGGGGCATGAGGGGCGTTGTGGCGAGGAAATGATCTAAGCGCGCATAGGTTTTGTGAGCTGCTGAGTAGTAGGTGTAATCGTGTTCCAGTGGGTGGTGAGTACGCCGTACATCATGGAACCCCCCTTCCTGTAGCTATTGCTTCCCTCCCTGGGAGATGGCCCCCGCCTGATGCTTACACGCAGCAGATCTATCTAGCGCCGGGTCCATAACTATATTCAGATCTCCCCCCACCAACACACATACATCTGGAGAAGCTAATACCTCCGCAAGCGCCGTCTTCAGAAAGGGTTCCTGCTGGACATTTGGAGCATACAGGGAGCCTACCGTAAGATACGTAGACCCCCATTGAATCCTAACCACCACAAAGCGCCCCTTAATATCAACGACGTGTGACAGGACCTTACAGTGAGCTTTGGCGCTGATCGGGATAGCCACCTCCTGTCGTTTCGTCGCGCATGAGGACCACACCTGAACTGGGAAGCGCTTATCTCTCATCCTCTTAGTATCTTTGGAGAGGAGGTGAGTCTCCTGCAATAAACACACATCTCCTTCTGCACCGTCCTGTAGGGATAAAATGGCCGCACGCTTAACCGGGCTGTTGAGACCTCGCACATTCAAGCTAACAATTTTCAAATACTTCCCCATCCTTACTACACCGGGATAAAAGCTTTGTATGTGACTCCTGGGACCGTATCTGCCGTGGCCAGATTGGAGACCCCCCACTACCACAATCTACCACTGCCCCCCCAGGACTGATGCGGAGCCCCCCAAAAACAAACCCCCCCCAAAACCCCAACAGTCATGTCAAAACAGTACCAAAAAAAAGAACATACGAAAGTTTGTGGAATGTGCCCTAAAGGCAGGGGAACATGGCACCAACCAGTCTCATATCCAGCTCCTGATACAGGACTCGTTCGGAACCAGGACAAAGAAGGACTAGTCATTACCTTCTTCAGGTCAACCCCTCCGACGCCAGCTGCTGGCCTCGTTGATGCCTGGGAAAGAGCCCGCACCTCAGGTGCCGGCTGAAGCGTCTGTTACCTGGGCCACCAAGGCCACCGCTGCTCCACGTTCCATCAGACTCTCTGTCAAGTCGGGCTTCGCCTTGGGAGCAGGTTTACCCACTCTCTGCCAATAGGCGGACCGCCTCCGTTGTCTACTGGGAGAACCGTCGGTTTCGGAAGGGGCGGTAGGTCATTCCAGCCCCAAGATGGCGCGAGCCGCGTCCAGCGATCGTACCTGGATGAGCTTGGCCTTCCACTTGAAGATGAGCCGGAATGGGTGACCTCAGGAATAAGGAATGTTCTGCTCTCTGAGGTAGTTGGTGACGGGTTTGAATTCCCTTCGTTTCGTCAGCGTTTAGGCTGCAAGGTCTTGGAAGAGCAAGGGGTGATGGTCTCGGAACTGAAGGGGGACAAGGTCCCTAGCTTTTCGTAAGATCCGTTTTTTGAGCTGGAAGTCGTTGACACATACCAATATGTCCGGAGGAGGGGCCTTAGGTTCCCGCGAGAGCCCCACCCGGTGCACTCGGTCCATTTGAATCTCCTTCACGTCCTCTTCGTTAAGAATGTGCAGGAAGAGGGACCCTACATATTCACGCAAATCTGAACCCTCACCCTTCCAAGGCACCACCCTAATCCGAATGTTGTTGCGGCGGGACCTATTCTCCAATTCTTCGGCGTGGGCCTGTAGGTCTAGATTTTGTTCAGTGAGGCGGATCACGTCCTGTTTGAGTTGGTGGATGTCCTCCTCCGTGCTCAGATCGTGCTCTTCTAGCGTCACGTCCTGCTCACCCACACCGTCGACATCGCGTCGCACCTCGCGAAGGTCAGAAGCAAGCTGGGAGCGCAGTTCTGCTATGTCTTCCTTAATCGCGGAACACAGCTCAATCATGAAAGCCTTCGTTGCCGGGGCCTCCGCATCGTCTTTCCGCGGGGATTTGTCAGAAGTCTGCACGACGGTCTGCGCCGCCACCTTCGGGGACCCCTCCTTCACCGTCCTATATTTCCTGTTTCTGGACGTCGCCATCGCCACGCCCTGAAGGGCCCACAGTCACACCGGGGGAGCGGCGGGGACTACTACTCCCGGGTTCCCAATGGGCACTGTTCTCGGTTAACTTCCAGGTCCCGGCCGGCCATTCCAGGCATTACGCTCTGCCACAATGCTGGGCCGTCCTATGTCTGCCTCGGCTCAGTGCGTTGCTATCGGGCGCCACTTCCAGATCTAGGCCTGTCTCTGCCAGCCCCAGCCGCTTACGTTGCGTGGGCCCGTCATAGACCACCTCATGTCTCTGGAGGTCCCCCACGTGCTCCTCACCCACACTCTCCACCAGGGCTCACCCCACCGTCGCTGCTCCTCAGGTGTCTGCGGGGACGCGAGCGCGGACACCCCTAAGTCCCGGGACTCTCAGGCACACGCAGGTTGCGTGACACAAGGCCAGGCCGGGCAGGCAGGCCCAACGCAGCACAGCTCACTCCTCTGGGGGCACCGCTCCAAGGCAGGCCGGAGTTACTGCGCGTGCCAAGCTCTGACATTGTCGGGCCCCTTGGTCTTCTTCCTGGCACTGCCGACTCTATGGGGCCCCCCGGTTCTCTTTAGGCCACAGATCTGCCAGGTTCCCAGGTCGCTGCTGTGGAAACGCGCTGCCCTCCAGGCTGCTCCCACCGCCACTTCCTCTACTAGGCCCCGATCGGGCCTACCTCGCCAGCGTGGCCTGCCCCACTTGTACTCCGTTGGGGTTGCGCCCCCCCTCCGCTTCACCCTCAGCGCTTGGTGCGATGACTCGAGGGGCCGCAGCGTGTCACACAAAGCTCCACACGCCTCCGCACGGCGCCGCAGCCGCTCTGGTGCCGAGGCCCAACTGCAGACCCCAGGCCCTCCCCACTCACTGTTCACGGAGGCGCGGCGTCGGGTGAGCTCCGAATCCAGTCTGCAGCGGGGCCCGCTCTGCCACTCTGCTCCCACGGGGCCTCGCTTGCTCTCCTCCGGGCCGGTGCAGGCCCCTCTCGATTCCTGCCGCCTTTTGGCCGATGCAGTCGGCAGATCTCGGCGGCCCCGGCCTCCGCCCACTCGATCTCTGTCTCTGTCAGGTGCCGGCAGGGCCCGCCTCTGCACAGCCTCTCACGCTCTGGGGCACTTCCGCACAGACACCGGTGTGTGGGATGGCGGCGGTCTCGTCTCCGCTGCTCTCCTGAGCCGATCGCTCCTCACCGGGGGCCACGCAGCCACCTCGCTCCGCTAGCCACGAGGCACTCGGGTCGCCCCCCTAGGCCACACGCCGCTCCACCTTCGGGACCCAACGTGGCACGCAGGGCACCAGCTACTGCCCGACGGCTCCCCGCTGCTCAGCACCTCAGGTTAGCGGGCAGATGGGCACCAAACAGGGCTAAAATCAACGCTGTACAAAGCAAGGCGCCGGAGGGACTGAAAGTGCGTCTTACTCCGTCGCCATCTTAGCCACGCCCCGTAATATTGATTTTACATGTTAGTTTTGTTAGTATCATTGTTTTTGTTTTGCAATATGCTTTGTAATCTAAAATGTTATTTTTTTATTGAGTCATTTGTATTGTAGTAGCAGGTTATTGGGTTTGTACGGGGAATAGGATGGAGGCCATTTAAATGATAAATAATTAAATATTATTGATAATTTTTGCATTGTAAAGTAAATATTTTATTGATTTACCCCTATTTAATAGTTATTTTATGTATTTAATTGAATTTGTTATTTTTATATAAATACATTCATTTTAATGCTAATTAATGTTTAATTTTTAATTAATAATGTAATTGATGATCAATTATGTAAATTGTTTTATTTTGTAATTATTCAATGTGTTTTGTAATTTTACAGTCAATGTAAATACAGTTATGTTATTAATGTATATTTAAGAAGTGGGTTGTTGATTTTGTAGCAGAATAGGATAGGAAAGTATTGCAATTTTGGTATATGTTAAATTAAATTTTGATGAAAAGGATGTCATAGATTGATTGATTTTTTATGCTTCTTTCTTGTTGGACATGTCATGTACATTATTTGTGTTATTTCATAATTTAGTTTTAACAGTTTCAAATAATAATGTTAGTACAATTATTTTTATTTAATTAAAATGTTTATGTTTGCAAAAGTAATATGTTAAAAGTAATTGTATTATTTATTATGTGAGTTATTCTTTTAATGTTTTTTGTGGCAAGAAAGTAAATGTTATTTAATATTTTATTTTCAAATTTGACTATGTTTTTATTAATGTTTAGTAGTAAATAATATATGTTTTTATTTACAATATGAATTTGATGTGTATTTGATTTTAGTTATTTACATGTTTTGTACAAAATTATTAGGAGGAAGATTGTTTTTTGTAGTTCCTCCAAAGTCCTATCTTTTCTGTATTGTTGGTTCCCTGGAGTGTGGATAGTAAATCTTACCCCTCCAGAGTCCAACATGTTCCCGACTGCTGTATAGATTATAGTGGGACTTGTAAATATAGCTCTTCTAGAGTCCAACATGTTTCCTATTGCTGCATACATTGGACTGGGAATATTAAATGCAACCATTCAGAAGTCCAACATTTTCCCTACTGTTAGACTGGAGTGGGAATAGTAAATATAACCAAATTCCGAAGTCCAATGCTTAGCTTACTGTTTAATAGAATGGAGTTTGGGATGCCAAATAGTTTTTGGGAAAGTGTATGTTTTATATAATGTTTGTTAACCCTTATTTATAGCAATTTTAATTGCTATTTAATATTGCATGTGTATTTCTATTGTTTAGAGTTTGTTTTATTTTTATAAAACTTTTTTAAAACTTATTTTTATAATATTGGTTTAATTATTTGTTATGTTTTGTTATAGATGACTTTATATAAATGTATTTACTGTTGATCTGTTAATATTATTTCGGGATTTTTTTATAATTGTAAATATATTGGTAATTTTTGAAAATGTATATATATTACCTACTGGCGGTCGCCAGTAGGTATATATAGTTAGGATTTTTTCTCTATGGGTTTTTTGAAAATTCTATGTCTAATAACTTTGGCGTTTGTGGACGGAATCGGCTGAAATTTTCAGGAAAATGGCACATTTTGTTTCTGAGCAGCCCTTGAAAATTTGGGGGGGGTTCGTCCAGTGGGGGCCGAGAAAAAAGGGGGGTCCCAAAACGTGTTTTTAACATTGAGTTTTCCATAGGGCGGTTGGCCTCACTTTTAGCCCGAACGGCTGAATGGATTTGCACGAAACTTGGCAAAATTGTAGGGACTGGTAGCCCGATGTGCCTTTTGTAGGTCTCAATATATGTGCTCCAGTGGATTTTGAGAAATTAACGTTTAAAAAAAGATATATATCTGTAACAGCGGACCGGTTAGCGCTCTGGTTCGCGGACTTTTCGCGCAACGGAGCTTTGTGAAGCGAAGCTGATTGGTTCTCCGGCGTATGTCAACATTCCAAACAGTCCGTAGCGGCCGCCATCTTGTCTCTCGGTAGGATCGAGAGACAAGAGGAGGTCAAAACAAAGGGGGAAATAACTATAAGGGGGCATAGTAGATCCTCGCTGACCCCCTAGGTTTGATGTGGAGGTTTTAAAAGGGCCCCGCGGGGCAAAAAAAAAAAATAATAATAATAATCGAACGGCTGAATGGATTTGCACGAAACTTGGCAAAATTGTAGGGACTGGTAGCCCGATGTGCCTTTGCTAGGTCTCAATATATGTGCTTCAGTGGATTTTGAGAAATTAACGTTCAAAAAAAGATATATATCTGTAACAGCGCTCCGCTACGCGTACTTTTCGCGCAACGGAGCTTTGTGAAGCGAAGCTGATTGGTTCTCCGGTGTCTGTAAACATTCCAAACAGTCCGTAGCGGCCGCCATCTTGTCTCTCGGTAGGATCGAGAGACAAGAGGAGGCCAAAGCGAAGGGGCAAATGACCATAAGGGGGCATAGTAGATCCTCGCTGACCCCCTAAGTTTGATGTGGAGGTTTTAAAAGGGCCCCGCGGGGCAAAAAAAAAAAAAATAATAATAATCGAACGGCTGAATGGATTTGCACGAAACTTGGTAAAATATTAGGGACTGGTAGCCCGATGTGCCTTTGCTAGGTCTCAATATATGTGCTTCAGTGCATTTTGAGAAATTAACGTTCAAAAACAAGATATATATCTGTAACAGCGCTCCGCTTCGCGGAGATAAAATTATATCTGTATTACCTAGCTGTTGCTAACACCAGTTAGCGACGGCTAGTAGGAGATAGCGACCATCTTGGGTCCCACTTTGCATGTGAGTGATATTTATCACTAATGACATGCAAAGTGGGCATGCCAAGATGTTAGCGACTGGAAACAGTCGCTAACATCGCTATCTCCTATTATCAACTTTTGGAAATATTCGAGATAAGCGCGAATATCTCCAAAAAGTAACAGCTGCCCTGAGCAGTTCTTAGCCATGTTATCCAATGGGAGGTGGATAACATGGCTAAGAGCATTAGCTCGGTAATGCATGAATATCGCGGAGTTTTCAGCGACATTAATGCATTGCGCTCGTTTTTTATCGTATTTGCGATAAACCTTGATAATAGCAAGGTTTATCTGCGATAATTTCTGACGGTAAAAAAATCTTTGCAATGCATCGTTAGGGATAAATATCGCTTAACTTTGGTAATATGCCCCAACGTCTGTTAACGTTCGATTCGAAGGAAATCAGGAATTGTTGAAAAACATTGTGTGCGCCATCTTGTCTTTTTTCAAATGCCACACTTTTGTCGTGCACGGCAGCCATTTTAGATGCCTTGACCAGATCCACTCTGTGAACGCTGTCGATCCTTAGCATGGCTCCCCACCCTCGCAAGCATCTCCCCCAGGCAGTGGTCACCCCCGCTCTCTGTTTTATGCATGGGTAATAAACCTCCCCCCATCTGCGCTGTTCTTCCCTGAGAATCACACCCTGTGCCCGCCCGACACCTCCCTTTCGCCCTATTTACTACCGCACCCTCTGACACTCCTTTTCCTCTGTGTCCGATTGTCCAGGCCGGTCCTAGGCTATCAGCTAGCCCTGCAGATGTAGTTTATGGCCACAGCTGTAAAGAATCACCCGTCTTCAAAGGAGTTATAGTAGATCAAGGCCCACACTCGATGAGATCCGTCACAGCAGAAGCGTTGCTATTATCTGAAAACCATTCTGTATTGTGATTGGGGAGGGGACCGAGCGTGAAGCGGAAGATTCCAGGGATGACTCTTTGTACATCAAAGTTTTTACAATTATGTGTCACATTAAAAATATATAGCACTCCGACAAAGTAGTAAGATTATAAAACTTTAATAATTTATAAATATATACAAGAAAACAAAAATAGTAATAACATATAAACATTTTTAGAGAAAAACAACGAAGTAGCGGTCGGCTGTGCGAATAGTCCCAACGCAGCACAACGTCCAGATTTCCGGCGTGGGGCGTCGCGGGGGGTGGGTGATCAGTAGCAAACTGTTGTGCGAATAGTTCCAAGGCAGCAGAACGCGCCGAAATCTAGATGACACAAAAGTGATGTCTAGTAAGTTGCCACCCAGCAAATAACGGCGTGGGGCGTCGCGGGGGGTGGGTCATCAGTAGCAAACTGTTGTGCGAATAGTTCCAAGGCAGCAGAACGATGGCACCAAGGTGATGTCCAGTAAGTTGCCGCACTGGTTTTGGTATCCTACAATGCTGCTCCGAATAACGGCGTGGAGCGCCCCGGGGGAGGCGGCGTGAACGGGCCTCTCCAGGTGGAGTCTCGTCTGTTGTAGTGGGGCGCCCCTTTACCGTTTCAGTTGCCATTCCGTCCGCTTTTGGTCCACTGTGTCAAAATCCGCCATTCAGCTGAGTTGCGCCCACTCTTGCGGTGCAGCGATAGGCGGCTGTCACAGGACTCTCAAAATGGCGGCAGGCTGTTTCCTTTTTGGGCCTGGTCCACTGAAATGGCCCTGGGACACCTTGGAAATCGGACGCTTGTCTGCTAGGTCTTGGACCCCATTCTCGAAAGCGTCCCCTCCGCCTTGAGAATTCATCAAAAGTTTTGGGGGCCCCGACTCCTGCAGGCTTCTGGTGGGGAGCGGCTGCCATGATTGCTCGCGGAATGACCACGACGGAGCTACGAGATGGTGGTGCTCTCATGGTGACGCCAGCTTCAGTCTGAAACATCCAGAAACAAGGTGGGGCTTTCATCGTTTGGGGGAAAAAAAAAGTTTTCATCCAATGAAAAGTGTTGTTTTTAGGTCATATGATCAAGCCTTCCATCATTAGGAAACCAAAAGTAAAATGAACCAATGAAAAGTTTTATAAACAAGTCACATGACCTGTTATGCGGCATAGGGTATAAAATGCGGAGAAAATACGTTGGCACGTGAGGCGGCGTCAGTAGCGGACCGATGTGCGAATAGGCCGAAGGCAATACAACGCGCCAAGATCCGGATGGCATCGAGGTGGTGTCATAGTTGAGAGTTCTGAGCAGCGGTTGTAACACTGTCTGAAGCTTATTTGCAGCTGCTGCAGCTTCACTACGCGCCAAGATCCGGATGGCACCGAGGTGGTGTGTAGGAAGTTGCCGCACTGGTGTGGCCATCCTACAATGCTGAAAGTCGGCGTGGGGCGCCCCGTTGGCCTGTGAGTTTGCGTCAGTAGCGGACCGATGTGCGAATAGGCCGAAGGCAGCACAACGCGCCAAGATCCGGATGGCACCGAGGTGGTGTCTAGTAAGTTGTCGCACTTCTGTGGCCATCCTACAATGTTGAAAGTCGGCGTGGGGCGCCCCGTTGGCCT
Organism: Lissotriton helveticus; assembly: GCF_964261635.1. Classification (NCBI taxonomy): domain Eukaryota; kingdom Metazoa; phylum Chordata; class Amphibia; order Caudata; family Salamandridae; genus Lissotriton; species Lissotriton helveticus. The sequence continues at coordinate 1,209,530,151 of NC_136059.1, forward strand.
GTGAGATGGTGTCAGTAGCGGACTGATGTGTGAATGGGGCCAAAGGCAGCGCAACAATATTTTCTACTATATTTCCGGTGTAGAAGAGACCACAAGGCGCTGAGATGCCAAGATCAGGATGGCACCGAGGTGGTGTGTAGCAAGTTGCCGCACTGGTGTGGCCATCCTACAATGCTGAAAGTCGGCGTGGGGCGCCCCGTTGGCCTGTGAGATGGCGTCAGTAGCGGACCGATGTGCGAATAGGCCGAAGGCAGCACAACAATATTTTCTGACTGACACCACAAGGCGCTGAGATGCCAAGATCCGGATGGCACCGAGGTGATGTCTAAGTTGCGGACTGATGTGCGAATGGGGCCAAAGGCAGCGTAACAATATTTTTTGTATGGAAGATACCACTAGGCGTTGAGATGCCAAGATTCGGATGGCACTGAGGTGATGTCTAGCAAGTTGGTGTGGTCATCCTACAATGCTGAAACTCGGCGTGGGTCACCCCATTAGCCTGTGAGATGGCGTCAGTAGCGGACCGATGTGCGAATAGGCCGAAGGCAGCACAACGCGCCAAGATCCGGATGTCACCGTGGTGGTTTCATAGTTGAGAGGCACTTCATCTGCAGTGGGGCGCCGAGATCCGGATGGCACCGAGGTGATGTCTAGCAAGTTGCTGTACTGGTGTGGTCATCCTACAATGCTGAAACTCGGCGTGGGTCGCCCCATTAGCCTGTGAGATGGCGTCAGTAGCGGACCGATGTGCGAATAGGCCGAAGGCAGCACAACGCGCCAAGATCCGGATGTCACCGTGGTGGTTTCATAGTTGAGAGGCACTTCATCTGCAGTGGGGCGCCGAGATCCGGATGGCACCGAGGTGATGTCTAGCAAGTTGCTGTACTGGTGTGGTCATCCTACAATGCTGAAACTCGGCGTGGGTCGCCCCATTAGCCTGTGAGATGGCGTCAGTAGCGGACCGATGTGCGAATAGGCCGAAGGCAGCACAACGCGCCAAGATCCGGATGTCACCGTGGTGGTTTCATAGTTGAGAGGCACTTCATCTGCAGTGGGGCGCCGAGATCCGGATGGCACCGAGGTGATGTCTAGCAAGTTGCTGTACTGGTGTGGTCATCCTACAATGCTGAAACTCGGCGTGGGTCGCCCCATTAGCCTGTGAGATGGCGTCAGTAGCGAACCGATGTGCGAATAGGCCGAAGGCAGCACAACGCGCCAAGATCCGGATGTCACCGTGGTGGTTTCATAGTTGAGAGGCACTTCATCTGCAGTGGGGCGCCGAGATCCGGATGGCACCGAGGTGATGTCTAGCAAGTTGCTGTACTTGTGTGGTCATCCTACAATGCTGAAACTCGGCGTGGGTCGCCCCATTAGCCTGTGAGATAGCAGTTCTTTGGATTTGGGCCTGGCTCGTCTGCTGTAGTGGGGCGCCCCTTTACCGTTTCAGTTGCCATTCAGCTGAGTTTCGGCTGCTCTTGATGCTACAGCGACAGGCGGCTGCAACAGGACTCTCAAAATGGCGGCCTGTTCTTTGGATTTGGGCCTGGTCCACTAAAATGGCCCTGGGACACCTTAGAACTCGGACGCTCGATTTTTTTTTCCTTTCCTGTACATGCAAAAAAAGGTAAATGCCCGGTACGTTACACGCTTCATCTGCCACGATGAACTCTCTAGAGGAACCGAAAAAAAATATAGTTGTGGTAACTATACCATGCATCGTCATATGGAGAGGTGGCACCAATTAATTATAGTGCTGCATAAAAGAGAGATTTGGAGGAGAACCCCTGACCTGCTAGTACATTCATCAAAGAAGTGGCACTGAGAGCTTCAGAGGCAAGGGAAACGGTCCCAAATATTTAGAAGAACTTTGGAAAGATTAAAATGACATGTTTAGATTGTGGCAAATTTATTTCATGTGGACATCTGAGTGTTACTCTAATAAATACAGCATATGAACATCATCATAGTCGATGGTTGGTAGAGACATTTTGACTATATCCTGGACCTGCCCGTCCTCGCCCAAAATGGCGCCAGAATAAATGGGACTCGTAACTCCTTGTTGTGTACTGGTTGCAGAACCTTGAAATCACGAGATACGTATGCAGTTTTGAAGCACATGGCGGGCGTGGACGAGAATTGATTGAATATTTCGACATCCCTATTGATATTAAGTTCTGATGTGTTATTGATTACTGTACTGTTGAAAGTTCGAATTAACGTCACCCATGGTACTTGCCCGCAAATGTATATCTAGATAATTTTATTGTAACTGGCCCTGTCGTATTTTAATTATAAAATGTACGTCCACCGATTCCGTAACTGTTAGACACCTTAGTTCTTGCAACCTAATGGCCCGCCCGTTACGTTCCTCTACAGTGTAAATGTCTATTCATCATATACGATTACAGTTTGCTCCGTGGCCGGCCCACGTGGTTATAGGCTCGTATTTGTATAATGAAATTTTCACAATAAAGGTTTTTAAAAGAAAACATGGTAGTAGTATATACATTGGTAAAGTTTTTAATAATAGTCACTGTTTTAGAATCATTAAAAGGCAAGTGAAATAAAGCAGACCAATTACATGAAGGGTAAAAGGTATAATACGAAGGAACGCAGTAAAGATAAATGGTCAAGGGCTGTTGTGTTTTCTATTCCTGCAACATAAAGTGATCGATAAGAATCTCATATTCAGGCGTATCGGCGACTAAGACAGCAGGTCGACCCTCTTTTGTTCAACGGCTCCGTCATGGGACGAAGAAACGCTCTTTTTCTCGAAAAAAGAATATATTTTACTTGCAGGACAGTTGTAAAATTTCCGGGAAAGTACATTAGCCTGGAACATTATAACATATATTTAAGAAAAAATAATGTTCGGAAGTAATGAAAAGCGTAATTTTTAGGTCATATGACCAAGCCTTTCATCATTACAATAAGAAAAGTAAAATGAACCAATGAAAAGTTTTATTAACAAGTCACATGACTTGTTATGCTTACGTTACGCGCTGCGCGCCCCGGATGACTTCCGGATGCGCTAACGCGGCGCGTCATATGACGCATTACGCGACAACGCAGGTACAGAATATAGTCAAAATGTCTCCACCAACCAGCGGTCGGAACACAACCCCTTTCAGCAGGCTAAATAGTTCTGTTAAATGACAACAGAAGGGACAGGCAACAAGAACCATCAGTCAAAGAGGGGAGGGCTAGTTCTTCTCTACCGGGTTACATTGGGGCGCTACCGGAACTGATCGAATTGGTAGTCTACAGTGTTTCTGGATGTTTCAGACTGAAGCTGGGGTTAGCATGAGAGCAGCACCATTTCGTAGCTCCGTCGTGGTCATTCCGCAACCAATCATGGCAGCCGTTCTTTATCGTTATTTTGGGCGGGGTGGGTGGCGGAGCCGAGCTGTTTTGCAGCCATCATTGTGTGGAGTTCAGTTCATCTCACTAGTTTTGTATTTGTCATGAGGGGTTGTTCCTAATGTTTCTATTTTAGCGAGGTCAAAAAGAGATCCCATTAGTGGCCTACTGATTTTGCTCGATTCCTTTTCTTTTTTTTTACACGATTTTTCGTTATCTGCAAAGACTAAACAGAGTATTGCGACTCTGTGTTTGTTTGTAAATAGAGAATGAACCAAAGAGAACTAATTCTAAAACAGTAAATACTTGGATAACAATGAATCAAATGGAGAGAGAAGCAGGCACGACGGATTACAATGGGGGCAAAGACCTGCGTTAACTACCTTTCACTATCTGCAAAGAGAGAGTACTCCTAATAGAAATGAGGGGGGGGGGCACCATTCAAAGCAGATCAGTGTGCATAAACACGAAAATGTTTTCACTTACCACGTACTTGACATTCGACAGCTTATGATATTTGCTATTAAAAAACCATTGAAATTCACTGAAAAAACCATAGGTTATAGACCATATATAGTTAGGAATTAGCATTTACAAAACCTTGAAAATTCACTGAAAAAACCATAGGTTATAGACCATATATAGTTAGGAATTAGCATTTAAAAAACCTTATTTTACTCACACAAAACCATTGAAATTCCATATATAGTTAGTTGCACTAACTATATATCGCGCACCTGCAATCCACTGCTGATGATGTCACATATTACATCATTCATGACATGGTCAGTGACATCACTGATGACATCACTGATGACATCTCAAATGACATCACTGATGACATCACTGATGACAACATCCAGTGACTGTATGTTTCTGTAAAGTTAAAATGTGTCTTACATATTGAAGAATGAGTGGAAGTATAAGTGTCTGGACAAAGGATTTAGTAGGTGCATGACTGAATGCATGAGTGAGTGATTAAATGTGTCTCACTGAGTGCATGGGTTAGTGACTAAAGTGTCTTAATTTGTGCATCATTATGTCTGTTGTTCTGTAAACTGCTGCATGTTTTGATCAGTAGCTATATGATTAACTATATGGGTTACTGATTGATTGTCCAAGTATTTGTATGGGAGACTGAGTGTGTGTGTGGCTGGCTGGGAGGTGTGTGACTCTGTGCAGATCAATGTGTACTTGTATCAATGATTGTATAACAAGGTAAGTATGTGTTAGTATATGTTTGAAAATGTAAGGTGCTCTATGTTTAACTGTATAGACAAGAAAATGGAAGTGTCATTGATTCTTTACAGGACTGACTAGGTGTGTGAGTAACTCCATGGATGAGTGGCAGACTGTGAGTGTCTGTATAGGTGTATGAGTGCATATGATAGTGTTGTAAAGATGAGTGATTGTATGTATGAATGATAGTATGGGTGAATGAGTGAAGGTGTGTGTAGACGTAGGAATCAGTGAGTGCGTATGTAGTAACTAGTATTGGTGTGTCAATGGTTTCAAAAATTATATTCTGTATTTAACACTGGGTGAAACAGAGGTTATATTAAAATGTGAGGAGATGCATTGTATTGTCACATGAATGATATCATCAGTGATGTGGTCATTGATGTCAAATGAGATGTCATCAGTGATGTCATCAGTGATGTCATTTGAGATGTCATCAGTGATGTCATCAGTGATGTCACTGACCATGTCATGAATGATGTAATATGTGACATCATCAGCAGTGGATTGCAGGTGCGCGATATATAGTTAGTGCAACTAACTATATATGGAATTTCAATGGTTTTGTGTGAGTAAAATAAGGTTTTTTAAATGCTAATTCCTAACTATATATGGTCTATAACCTATGGTTTTTTCAGTGAATATATATATATATATATATAAAATAGTTCTATGTTTACTTTTTATATTTTATTTAAAGTTTAAATAAAACTTTTATAGATATGTTTGTTATTATTTAAAATTAGTTGCATTGTTTTATTTTGTACTTTTTTTTAATTGTAATGTAATTTACTTTTACTATTTTAAATTCAATATGCTTGATGAAATTGTTTATGTACTATTATTGTATTTTTATGCCTATAACTATATATCTATCTATATTTTTCTATTGGAACTTTAGACAAAGCTACTGCCTAAACCTCTGAACGGATGTACATCAAATTTGGTAGAAACTAGATCTTGGCACAGAAAGACGGCTTTTTTTGTGATTTGGTATAAATCCGTTTATTGGTTTATGAGTAAATACTGCTCAAAAGCTTTCTATATTTTACTCTGCGGACGCTCCGCTGACCCAAGAGATTTCCTTCTGAGATCTGACTGTCTGCCACCACATCAACCAAGAAGTGATGGCAGCCATCTCAGTCCCCAATCATAAAAACAAAAATCCCCAAAAGGCAAAGGGGCAGGATAGGGATATCCTGACCCCCTAGAAAACTCTAAGAGGCCATGGGTTCCCCATCACCTGGGGGAAAATTGATAAAAAGGGGAGATAAGTTGTACGGTCGCTTCCCCGAGCCTTTAACAATCTCAAGAATCCATACCCTGGAGCCAAACTTACATTTAAAGGGAGAATGACTAGGGAGAGGGGCCAGACGGACTCCCTCCCTGAGCCTTAAAAGGCCCTGAGAACCTCAACCCCCTAGGCCGGCTCTCTTACTGTATCCTAGGGTAATTCCCCCCCCACCCCCAGGCCGAGTAGTTTCCCTGCCAGCATCATTTTCAGGCAGTGATACATATGTTTGCTTCCACATTGCTGAAGCATTTTTAAATCTCCCGCCAGGCGGGAGCAAACATGCCTTCACTGCCTGCGGCAGCATGGGCAGGAAAGGCATGTCAGCTCCCGGCCAGTAGGAGATTTTAATATGCTCCTGCCAGGTGGGGGCATAAATCTTTTTCCCTGCCCGGAAACAGGAGAGCTTTTGCTCCCATCCAAAGGAAGCAAGCATAAATAGCTGCTCCCTCAGGGCGGGAGTAATGCAGGACCCCCTTCCCCTTTCTAATGACAATAGGCCCCCAAGGATGGGGTTCCCAGGGCTGATAAGGCTCTAGGAGGTGGCCACGCGACCCTCTCCACTTTTATTATGGATTATGGCCCAAGGGAATTGCGTCCCTAGGGCCTAATAATGCTCTGGATGGGGGCCGCACTGCCCCCCTGTGTGCACGCACCCCAGTTCCTGCACAACATGGACTTTACAGTCCATGCCATGCAGGAACTTTTTTTTGGCGTTCCCATTGCAGTGCCCTTTTTCAGAGACACCACTGTGGAACCGCCCAAAAAAGCCTACCAGACATGAGGAAAGTCGAAATCTGTCAGTCGGTGGGAACACAAGTTTAGTTGTGCGGTAGCGGGTTCCCGGCATGCCGGTCCACTCCAGCACTCCTAATCAGCCCTAAACGTGATATATATGTATTTTTGAGACTGCAATGTGTTTTTAGGATGGGTTTTCTTATTTACTTTACAGGTTTTTGTCTACAAATGCGTCCTATGGGAAGTGGGAGTTTTTAAAAAAAAAAAAGGAAATCTATTTTAGTTTATAATAAACCAATGCTGCTTTTTACTTTGATTTTCTTTATTTTTTGGGTTTAGTATGTTGTAGCTACATTTGTGACAGGGGCATAGGCTAATGCTTTATTTTTGTAGTATTTCAACGGCAAATTGACTGTAGAATATTCTACACTTAGGGGGCCATTAGGATGGCGGGACCTTAGCGGTGTTGGGCCCCACTGCCTGTGGTGCGGCGGTCCCACCCGACGATTAGGATGCCACCACCACTGTGGCGGTGGCATCCTCCATTCCCAGCATTGTGGCGGGTGGTGCTCACAGCACCGCCCGCCACAATCCTGGGAATGCACTTCATGCAGTGTCATGCACAGGGTGACAGGCACCGCGAGGTGCCTACCACCATTTCCATGACAATGCAGGGGGGTACCATAGGTACTCCCAAAGTGCTCCCCACCCTCCAGATTCCCAGGGGGCCGACAACGGGCCCCATAAGAGGACTCCGCATGCCTTTCTGTGGGTGCAATGCCGCCACGGAAAGGCATGTTTCCGCCCCCATACTGATATGGCTGGCGGTGTCTAGCAGACACCACCACCATATTAAACCCTTTTCCACCCTGGCGACTTGTCCACTGGGCGGAAAAACGGCGGACGGTCTTCCCGCCTGCCGCGGTACCCCCCGCCATACTAATGCGGCAGGAGGTAACTTGGTGGCGGGTGGGGAAGGATGTAGGGTGGATCGCCACTGCCATGCGGGGGGTGGCGATCCACCCTACATCCTTATGACCCCCTTAGGGTCTGATTACGATGTCGGGTAGACCCTCATCGACAAGCCGTCGGTCCACCTGGCACCAAGGGCAGGGTTCTGACTGCCATATTAAGATACCAACGGTTGGAGCACATCTGGCAGGGGAAAACTGCCACCTCTGACAGGCTCAAGGAGTGCGTCGGTGTGGGGGTCGAAGCCTGATTCCTACAATGAAGTCAGTGCCTGCGGAGGCACTGCCGTAGGAATTAGGATGTCAGTTTCTGATAGCCTTTTCATGGAGGTCCTGCTGCCATGAAGACGCTGTCGGAAAGGGACTTTGGGGCCCCCAGCTGGGCCGCCATCCCCAGTGGGCCTCCGCTATGTAGCCAGGGGGGCACATGTGGTGCTTCCCCAAGCATCCATCATCATGTGCCAGGCACTGCATGGTGCCTGGCACCCGGTGCATAGATGCTCACAAAATACTTTTTATTATTGCAGCTTGTGCATCAGCCCTTTTCCTGGGCTGCTATATAAGCTGTAATAGTAAAAAGCATTTTACTTCTGCCTGCATGGCGGTTGTATCATAAGTGGGGTATAGGGATCGCCCCCTCCTTGTCAGACAGTCTTGTGTCTGAAATAATGGTGGTCAGACACTCATCAGACCACCATCATTATGAGGCCCATAGTACAGATTGTTTGAGGTGCCTCCACATGCTTTGATTCAAATGACAGTAATGGCCTTGTACGGTTATGTGGGTGTACATTTTTTAAATAGTTGACTCATGGCTTGCTTAGAGTCTACGATTATTTGTTTGCTGTAGTAGTTGTTGATTTTTTGTTTAATAAGTCATGGTAAGGGCTGCTTTGTTATTTGGTAGAAGGGCATATATAAAAGGTATATTTTTGTTTTTAAGTTCACCATATATGGTGTATATCTGAGTCAAGGGTTTGGGACACATTTTGAAGGTCCCATCCATCATCCAGGTTTGACAATGGCTGAGTTTTAGTAAGGTCTTTGGTGTAGAGAATATTAAGATTCATAGTCATGTAAAAGGAAAGGTTCCTCATTTTGGGGTCGATTCCAATCTCGGTCAGACAGCGCACCGAGAGCTGTCCGTAGCCTTACCTCATGACCGAAACGTTCCAGGAGCAGTAAGGTTCTGGTGAAGAAGTACGATACGGAAAAGTGCCAAATTCCCGACCGACGCGTACACTCCGACTCCAACCACAATTTCCGTACGAGCCGGATCCATAAACGCCAAATCGAGTCGCCCAGGACCACTTTCACAGCAATTTCTGGCCGGTCAAATACGATGCGTTCTTCCTACGCGCCAAACGGGTCGCCACATACAGCACATCACAGCATCCGGGAAAACAGAATATCAGGTACGATTCGCGCCAGAACACAAAACACAGCTTTGAGATGGACCAACTAGCAACGGGTACAAGACGGAGCAACAAGCAGCATGTACGAGACAAACACATCATGTATCCCATCGTGCAGGTCATACCAGCACTGTACATCTTTGACCAGATCATGAACAGACGCGGATGGCGCAGACAGTAAGTCAGACACCCACCACAGAAACAAATGACACGTACCCGCCAAATGTCACACACACCCAGGGGGGTTCATATCCTGTCCACTAGGTACAGGCCACTATAGGGGTCGCATGGCTATCAGCACAACCATAACCACCCATATGTGGTATGTTGCCTATCACTACTGCCACCCCCACCCATAGGGGCTATGTTGCCTATCACTACTCCCAACCCCACTCATAGGGGGTATATTGCTCATCACTACTGCCACCCCCACCCATAGGGGCTATGTTGCCCATCACTACTGCCACCCCCACTCATAGGGGGTTTGTTGCCTATCACTACTGCCACCCCCACTCATAGGGGCTATGATGCCTATCATTACTGCCACCCCCACCCATATGAGGTATGTTGCGTATCACTACTGCCACCCCCACTCATAAGGGCTATGTTGCCTATCACTACTGCCACCCCCACTCATAGGGGTATGTTGCTCATCACTACTGCCACCTCCACCCATAGGGGCTATGTTGCCTAGCACCACTGCCACCCCCACTCATAGAGGGTATGTTGCCTATCACTACTGCCACCCCAACTCATAGGGGCTATGTTGCCTATGATTACTGCCACCCCCACCCATATGTGGTATGTTGCCTATCACTGCCACCCCCACCCATAAGGGATATGTTGCCTATCACTACTGCCACCCCACCCATAGGGGATATGTTGCTTATCACTACTGCCACCCCCACTCATAGGGGGCTGTGTGACTATCAATATCAACACCCCCACGCATAGGATGAGTGATGCACCTCACATCCCTCATACATCAACCTCAGGTATGTCAGCAAAATACACCCCCCTAACATCATGACAACAGTGTGTAGTCTTTGACAAATGCCCCAACAGTGAATATGAGTTAGAACATACAATGTAACTACCATCACATGTGTGACCAAAAACTGAGTGTGGATTATACAAGTCCAGCATCACAATAGCACTGTGTCAATGTGCTCTAACCCCCCATCACTGTGTAGATCCGATGTAAATTGTGTGGTTCCAAACTGCAGCAAACGTTGAGCATTAACGTAATGGTGCTAAACCCCCCATCATCACAGTAACCAAAAGGTAAGTGTCATCATGGTAAAAGCAGAAAATGCCAAACAGCATGTATGATTCCTGGTCTTAACACATGAAACACTTTTTTGGCAAAGTAGTGGTTGTGTCACATACCCACAGGGATGTGGTGAGGCAAACAGTGCTGTGAAAATATAACATACTCTCGGCCATGTGCAGACAAGCACCACCCATGGGGGCTGACATTGCATACAGTGTACAATGACACAAAAGCAGAAGTAACCATCATAATGCATACACACATCTCGAAATTAGACACACAAATCAATACATCCTCTGTAGACTGTAGGTGTGAGGTCACAAAATCCCATTCCATAGCAGCAATGGGACCTAAAAACTAGGATCAATGTGCAGAATGATGAGATATGACTCACAGGGACAGCAGGGAAAATCACCCAAACAACATCCAGACAATTGCCCACAACAGCAATACCAATGCACTGGTACAGAAGCACAAACACAAACAGGCAACTTCACACTGCACATCTCACACAACATGTGTTTGTGTGTGTCTCAGTATCCCCAGGTAACTACACAACACAAGAGGGGGGCTGAACCACAATGACAAAGATGTGGACATAGTGCCATACAAAAGTAACCCATAAATTGGGCACCCCTTAGTGGGCAATCAGGTATTGTAAGATGAGAGGGATCCCAACAGACACATGTGACACAAGCTGGAATGAACAGTAACTAAAACAGCAAGAGACAGACCCACAACAGCACTACCCCCAGGGACCATAAATTGGGGTGACACAAGCCTGCATGAAATGTCCTTTGTGATGCCAAAGGTAGATGTCGTTCAAACTGAGAAACTCGGGTATATGTCCTGTGCCACAAATGTATATCACACCTACACAAACAAACATCACTCAGCATGGCCCTTCAACCGGGGGCAAAAGGGAGGTAGGGGCCCAGCCCTGCAAACATTCACATCTGTCCAGCCTCAACACCACACACCCTGAACCGCACCAATGTGCATCAGTGAAGCCCACATGGACTGGTAACATTGCACAGGCACCCTGACAAACACAGTAATGTTGGGAGGATCTAAGGTGCACAGACTCATCACACAAGGACAGTCTACAACCACGGTGAATGACAGACATACTGCACAGTATGCGGTACATGTCCATGGCGCCAAATCTGAGGTAAACTTTGGAATCCTTGCCACAGTCACAGGACAATGCAGAAGCCAAGAGGAACCACAAGGCACACATGATGAAACCTGCCAACAGTGCACCTCTGAACCTGATGAGTGGGAGCAGTCACACACCCATACCCATGTCTCAATCACTGAAAGGTACCACCTATGGAAAACTACATGATATTGCGAACAAACAAGTGCCCTGGGGAGTCCTGACTGTGTAACATCTGCGTCTGACCACATCATCACCACTCAGAACTGAAAAATCCTAATGATGACACACACATGAACAGTAGTGTGTCATGCACCCACATATCTGGATGCCCCGGACAAAGATGTGTGATGAACACAGGACAACTCAACAAGCAACACCAACACAAACATATCAAGGGAAAACAGCCTGAGTAGAAAAAGGGATGGGAATACACACAGACATGCTCACACAACACACACCATGGGCCCAGGCAACGTCACGGAACAACACACTAACTTTAGGGGACTCAACTCCTGTGGCAGCACAGCTGTGCCAAACACAGTTCCTGCAGGTCACAGTCATATCAGCACAACACTTGTTCAGTCAACCATCATTTACCACCCAATGTAGCCACTGGTTCACATCAGCCTGGGTACGTAAGTGTCCCTTAAATCATCTGCACATATTCAATACATACGTCTAGCAAGTTGCCCAGAGGACACAGTTGACTCCTACACCAATTTTGCCCACACCTGCATGTCCAGTGAGATGGGCCCACAGTCAGGGAATAAGACAAGTTGGACAATGGGAAGCACATCATATGTGCATGGGTGCAAGCCACAGATCTGACCATGCAAATGAAATGTTAACATCCCTGTGCAAAATTAGTTAATCATGACACACCCAGTTAGCTGCAAAGGATGACATGGATACCGAGCAGAACAGGATACATATCTCATAGACGACATGGAGTACATCACATCAACACCTCAGTATTCAACATTGAAAATCCTGCATCATAACTGCAAGTTCATGATAAACATCATCAACATAATGTACAGCTAAATCAAATTCACAAGGATAACAAAAAATGCTTTATTCAGCAAATTGGAAACTGAAAGGGGAAGTGTCACGCAGACAACCATTGTGTTATATTACTGTGATATGTATTAAGGATAGCTTTTTTTCCTTACTCTCATTTGATCTGAAGCTTCCTTTTCCTTTTTTGTTTGCCTGAAAATCCTTAAGTTCACTGTATGTTTTGTTTTGTTTCTCATGTAGTGGATGCAGGATTGTATCCCACTTTAATGTTGGTTGCTTTTGAAAATATTGGAAACATTTGATTAAACTATGTGTCTGGCTGGACACCGTTGAATATAGTAATTACTACAGACTATATTTATTTAAATGTTCTAAATGACTTTTTAAGGACCATTGTTATAAATTAAGATTGATACCCAGGGTCCTTAACTACCTTTTGGGTTCCCTTGTCCCCGGTTAACTCATATTAGTGCAATCACTAGATTGCAAGGGATTAAGTTCCTATTCTCCTCTGTTCCCGAGTGGGCTCTCCTGCACTAAACCCCCCCCACCCTTTCTCCACCCCATTCATCCCCTCGATACTCTACCCACACTCTACATTTCTAAAGCTTGTTCCAATCCATTATGTCAGACCATGCACCACTGCACTCGGATGAATACATTAAAAAAATATGTGAAGGCCCTTCACTCTTTTCTGATTCAACAGAAACCCTCAGCCACACCAACTCGACACTTCCTGAACAGTTAAAAAAACTAAGAAAGAAACAAGTCCATCTGCAACTTATGACCCTTATGCTCAGGGAATATCAAAAGCCGATATAATACCTGTAGGTTTGCAAGTTAGAAACATCCCAGGTATATTCACGGATAACCTAAAGTATATCCATAACTTTAGTCACATTGGGACAACCTGTTCTAGACATTGGCTAGTACTAGGGAAAGATTTTGCAACCGAAACTTTGAAAACTCTAGGTGAGGAAATCCTTGACATAGAGAAAAAACTCCAAGAGTCAAACCCAACAGTAAGAAATTGCTTGATCAAATCCAAAAAACTGTGGAAGACTTCCATAGAATTGAACAGAACAAAAAAACAACTAAAGTAAAAAAGGACATTAAATCCTACAGTGTAGAAAACATGTACCCGTACCTACAGAAGGACTTCTATAGCAACAGATCATATACTAACCCCCATAACACCAGACCGTGGGGAGGTTTTAATAGACGTCAGAATCTTGTTGGATTCTCTGATACCTCAGCAGACTCCTCTGATAACTCAGAAACTGGGGATAGCCTGAGTACTTCTAACCGAAACCCCGGTCCCAGTAGCAATTTTTTAGGGAGAGGCCAGCAGACACTCCCAAACGAGGGTGGAGGAAACGGACCCAACGCTGGTACAACCAACCCGGCGAACGCCAGATGCGACAAAAATTCAGTGGTGAGGCAAAATAACACTGAAATGACACAATCCAGGATCATGAATCTACAAAGATTGGAGAAGCACTCCTTATGTATATTCTTTACTTTGAAAACACTTGACTCTTTCTACTTATTTTTAAACCAGGCGTGCTGCGGGGGTAGCACGTGATTCCCTACCATGCCTTACGTTGAAACTTCCTATCTTAACTGAACCTAACACTTAACCTCCGTGCACTGTTGCCAGTGTGGTTCTAAAATTAGAACATCACTACTATTATGCAATATTACAAATAATGAATAAACACAATTTTCTTGTTTCTTCTTCTATTTTTCAGTTTGCATGAAATTTCAAAAGAACACATTTTTAACACATTTTTACTTGAGGCATAAGACTGCCTATCAATTTGCAGTTTCAAAAACAACAGAAGTCTCTGAGAAATTACAAGTTTACAACATTATTTAAACACTCAAAATCATAATTGCTTCAAAGATTAATTCACTTGGCCAAATTCGCACCGTGCCCAATGCATTTCAAGCTGAAACAGCTCTTCCTCAGGGGCCTGTGAACTAAACGTATAGATACATTTATTTTAGACCTTCTATTAAAGGTTTTCACAATATGCAAGGAATTGCTCGCTTAATTACCTAATATTATGTGTGTCATCTCTAATATCATATGGTATTATATAAGGAGCCCCTCACCACACCACTCATGTGCTCATTGTGACTCTTAAACACTCCTATGATACTCACTCACTAGATGCAAAAATCCTCTGCTCTCCTCCGTGTTATAAACTCTTTGTGCAACAGCAACCTGTTTTCAACACGAAAACAAATGTCCAAGTTCAACTCTACAACTCTCCTCCTCTGAAATCTTATTAACGCTGTTAAGTTAAACTTGGTGAACAGTCTTACCTGTTCTTCCCTCGTTCAAAACGCTCGATCCCTACACAATGCTGTCCGTCTCTTTCAGTCTCCTGCAAAAACGGTAAACACACACTTTTACCCAACTACGCTCTAAAACATAACAAAGAGCACCCAATGCTCGGTTTAACTATCCACAAAAACCTTTAGCCTTACCTTCAACTTCACTCTCTTTAACATGAATTTTACAGCCTCCTGCTTTCTACCGGCATCCATGCTGGCGTGTACAAACTCCTCTGCTTCACTCGCGCTAAAACAGCGGGTGTGGAAACTAAAAACGGACTACATCAACTCTCTCCACAACGGGCGCCATCTTAAACTGGGGCTAATTATTGAACATCAAGACTACTTCTCCATCTGCTCCCTCCAGGGACAGTCATAAATAACAAGACATGAGTGAAAGAACGTGTGTTGAACGCACTGTGTTATCAGTGATTGTATGTGAACTGGTGGATTAATCCGGTGGGGTGCTCAAAGGTCACTTGGTTGTTGACATAACATCTGCTTAACTTGCGGCGTCTCAACAATTGGCATGATGATGACACAGTAAAATACATTGCGTTATTAATCAGTATACTTAGTTTACTATGATCCTAGCTAATACATGCATGCATCTGCCCTGCAGTTACAGGTAAATATGTAGATTGATACAGCATAGCTTTATAAAAAACAGATCAAGTCTACTTTCTCGTTGAGCCCCCTTGGCTCCTGCGTTTCTAGTCTCTTAATCCAATAAATCTCCCTTTGGAGGAGGGATATTGTTAGATCCACTCCTTCATGTGTTTTAACTGTCTCCAGTATCGAAAACCTGACCTGGGAAATGTTGTGGTTATTCTCAATCCAGTGTTTGGCTAAATTGCTTTTTATGTTTCGGTTCCTTATAGTACTTTTATGTTCCGAAATTCGAGTTTTGAGTTTCCTTTCAGTTTTCCCTACATAAATTTTGCCACAGGGGCACTTTATGTAGTAAACCAAATTCTTAGAATTACAGTCTCCATCATAATGTAGCACAATTTCTTTCCCAGTCCGTGGGTGATGTAACGTCTCTCCTTTAATTACATTATGACAATGAACACAGTTTGCGCATTTTTTCATTCCTTTGTAAGCAACTTCTTTTTCCTTTATGGGTGTTAGCAGCAATTCTTTCAAGTTTTTAGACCTCGTGTAAGCAAAAATTGTTTTTTGCGAAAATATTCCTTGGAAGTCAGATTCATTCTGAAGTAGTTCCCAATGTCTGTTCACAATATTCTTGATCTTCTGGGAAGATGTGGAGAATTTTGAAACGAAAACGAATCTATCCGTTGTTTTCTTTGGCTTCTGTTTAAAGAGATTATCTCCATCGCAGGTTTGTATCCTCTTTCTTGCTTTTTCCAGTACATCCTCTGGATACCCTCTCTCTTTATATCTTTGATGTTGCTGATCTAAATGCTCAACTAGGTCCTCCTTCTCTGAGCAAATTCTCTTGATCCTCATGTACTGTGAAACTGGTAAATTGGTCTTCAAATTTTGAGGGTGGAAACTTTGGAACAATAAAGCGTTGTTCACATCCGTCTCTTTTCGAAAGACTTTGGTTTGAATTTTGGACTCCTTCAAACTAATAGCCACATCCAAAAATGATATCTCTTTATCACTGATTGTGTGGGTAAATTTGATTTGTTCCACATGTTCATTGAGTTTTTCAATTTTTCTTTCCAAACTCACTCTCGACCCTGACCATAGTACAAAAATGTCATCAATGAACCTGCGATAAATGATCGCTTGCTCTTGCCAATCACTATCACTGTAGATAAAGTCAGCCTCAAACTTAGCCATGAAGGTGTTTGCATAGGCCAGCGCCCCTGCAAACCCCATGGACGTTCCATTTTGTTGCAGAAAAAATTTGGTGGACCACTGAAAATAACTGTGATGTAAACAAAAATGTAGAAGTTCTAAAATAAACACCTTGTCTGCTTTTACAATGGGTTGTTGCAACAAAGCCCATTCCACAGCTTCAATACCGGATTTGTGGGGAATCGATGTGTACAACGACTTGACGTCTATTGTACACAATAACATGTTGTTTGTTATCGAGATTTCCTTCAATTTCAATAAAAAATCATTCGTATCTTTTACATAAGATGGCCATCTTTGTACGAAAAGCTGAAGAAATGTATCAATGTACTGGGGCAGGAATATGGGGCGATTCAAATGTTAGCAGTTTACAAATCACCGAAAATGTCTTCCTACGATATCTTTTAGCTCTTCCAAAGAGTACGTCTAGTTACACCTGCCATTTAGAATTGGGCATCCCCTATTTGGAAGATTTAATTAAGTTACAACCGATTCTTTTATGGCATCGTGTATGGACAAATGAGAAATGTCATCTAAATCGTCTCATCCTGGGGGATGTACTGAAACTAGATGGGGGAAAAAGATAAAATGGTTGTGCTATATAAAGGCGTTTTGCGATAATATTAAGCACCCGGAATTTTTTACTGATCCTCTATCACTGTTAGATATCTCCAGGAAAGCATTGAAACATCTAAGCCTAAACTTCCTTGAGAATCAAAGAGAAGGAATTGAATCGCCAAAAAAGACTGTAACTGCCCATCTAATGATAGTTAAATCAAGGATTATCCAGCCTTATCTAAACCTTCAAATGAAAGAACAAGAAAGGTTCCTGTTGATCAGATTTAGGTTTGGTATCTTGTATAGACTGATGAGCTTTCCTGCTACAAATGATTGGTCCAGGGAAATGTGTAAATGTCCATGTGATAACATCTCTATGCAATCGATATACATATTCTCTTTTTTTGTAAATTTTATGTTACATCTAGGAAAAGATGGATTATGCCTATCTTAAAATATATGAATATGAGACAGTGTCGTCCTGCTTTTCTTGCTATACAACTCTTGGAGGACATTTTTTCAGTGGCTTCTGTTGCGGCATTTTTAAAAAGTATTTTTTATTTACGTAAGAAAATGATCACATAAATCTTAGTTATACTAAACTCCTGGCCTATGTTGATACTGTGTATACTGTTCTTTTTAAAATTACTAGTTATGATGATGTACTGTTTTTTCTTTATGTGATTTGATGTACTTATATGGTTATTTATGAAATATAACCGAATAAAGTCTTTGAATTTGAATTTGTATCAATGTACTGACCGAGTGGCTCAAAAATGGTGCCACATCCGGTCACAATGGGACGCATTGGTGGATCCTGTAGGTTCTTGTGAACCTTTGGGAGCATATAGAGATGCGGTCTCCTTGGATACTGGACAGATAAAAATTGATGAGTGACTGATGTAATGTGGCCTTTGTCATGTGCTTGTTCTAAGATCATTTGAAGGGTGGTTTTCAAATCTTCTGTGGGATCCATGTCCAATTCAAAATAGGTGGTCTTGTCCGCTACATGTTCATCCACTTTTCGAATGTACATGGTTTTATCCATGACAATAATCGCACCTCCTTTGTCTGCTTTTTGAATTGATATTTTATCATTCTCGTGGAGCCCTTTCAGAATTTTTCTGTCCCAAACGGACAGATTTTTCTTACGGGATTTCCGTTGGTTTAATCGGTCCATATCATTCCTTACTGACTTTTCAAAAGCATCCAAAATTTTATGTGAGACCGGTGCTTGAAACTTTGATTTTGGTTTGAATTCAAGAAATTCAGGTTCTTCTTTCTCTGATGGTGGTACTACGATGGTAAAATAATGTCTCAGTTTTAACACTCTCATGAACTTGAATAGAGCGATCTCATTTTCCAGATTATTGGAGTCATATGTTGGAACGAACCCCAGACCTTTGTTTAAAACTCTTTTTTCATCCCGAGTCAATTCAATATTAGAAATGTTTATCACTAAGTCTGTCTTTGGCTCCTTGTTCGTGCTCCTTCTGCTACCTCGCCTTGTTTTCCTGTTGGTTTTGGTTTCCCTGGGGGTTGACTTGAGTCCCCTACCTGGGACAAAAAGTGCTGGGTGAATCCTGTCGCTTTTGATGTTCCTTTCCCCGCCAGCTCTGTGGGCTCTTGTTCTCCTACAACTTGTGTTTGTGCCGGTGGTCTATTGGTATTTAGATCGCTGTCGGAGACCAAGCTCTCTTCTGATGTTGTTGGTGCTTTCTTCTTGGGATAAACTCTTCTTTGGGCATAAACCTCCGCCCACGTATACACCTCGTTGAGTTTATAATCCAACGTGTCACGTTTAAACTTTCTTAGTTTCCCTTCCTGAATCTCTTTGGAATATTTATCCAGTTTTGCATTAATGTCATAAAGGGCTTTATCCCAGTCATCTTTATCCATTCGTCCTTCCAAGTTGTGTTTGATCTCCGCTATTTCATTAGATAGTTCATGAATTACCTTCGCCAATTCTTCAATTAACAGAAGGATCAAATCCAAGGAACATTTATTTATTTATTTATTTTTTTTTTCAAAACCTTTATTGGAGTAAGCATAGAAAAGTACAAGAATGGGCCTACAACCTCACTGGCTGGCCGCTAATAACAAGGCACAGTGCATGTAAGAAAATGTACACCCGTGGATAGGTACAGCTCAAGTACAAAGCATTACTCTATAGACATCACAGAACAATTTGTATTTTTATTTTTTACAAAAAGAAACACAAACACTAAAAGGCGAATGAACGATACTTAAGGTCAGCCCAAAGAGCGGAGGGGACGGTTCCACGATCAGGAGAACACACCCAGAGCCCGGAGGCTCCAATCAAGTCGGGGAGGGGGGGGAGGGGAGCAGCGGGTAGAACCGGAAGTATAAAAAACCTTACGGAAAGGTTCCCGGAACTCTAGTCTAGGGAGAAAGGACAATCTCAGCTGTGTTGTCAAGGGGAGGGGTGCAAATACCCCCACGATAATCATTCCACTGGCCCCAAACCTTCGTCCATGCCCTGGGCCTGCCCCTGGCCACATAAACCGTCTTCTCACGAAACATGGACCAGTCCATATTGTCTTCCCACTTTGAGACCTCAGGGGGCCTGGAAGCGCCCCAGAGTTGCGCGACATCCCGCTTCGCAATCATGTAACCAAGGGTAGCCCATCTGGTCTGGGCCACCGAGTAGTCAGTGGGCTCCCACACATTCAACAGACATCTGCGAGGCTCCGGCCGCAGGGCCACATCCGTAACAGCAGTCATCACCTCAAGCACAGCAGTCCAATAAGCAGCTACAACCGGGCACTCCCAAAGGATATGCAAAAAGGTCGCACTCAAGCCACATCCACGCTTGCATAGCCCATCCGAAGAAAAGCCCATCGTAACCAGACGCGGACCAGTGACATAGACTCGATGAAGAATCTTAAGCTGAACCAAGCGGAGACGGGCAGGAATGGCCACCTCCTTGGGAGAAGAGAGCGCCGATTGCCAATCCTCGTCGTCCAGTTCCAACCCATCGCAAACCCAAGCCTCCCGAAGTCGGACCAGTAAGTCCGCCCGATTATTAATCAATTTCTTGTAAATAAGAGAAATAGTGCTATCGGGAAGATGCCCATCAAGGACACGGTCCTCGAGGGGGGAAGATTCAGGCAGGGCCTCATCAGGAACCAAGACTGAGGCGAGGGCATGCCGGACCTGCAGGTAGCGAAAAAATTCCCTACCACTCAAACCATATTCCGCCTGGAGGGCCTGGAACGACTTCACACAACCGTTCGAGTACACGTCACCCACCTTACAGATCCCAATCACATCCCAGCGGTCGAAACCCTTGGTAGACCAGAGCCCGCCCAAACGTTCGGATGCATAAAGCGGCGTCGCCAACGTCAATCGATCCTCCCACCCCAAACTCACACTCGCAGCCCGCCACACCGTTACTGCAATCCTGGATGGGCCCACAAGATGGCGCCCGGCCGATCGGGAATAAAGCGCTCTAGTAAAGTCCCCACCCGGAAGCTGGAGTCTGTCCATCTCGAATGCAGGATTACGACCCGGGGAAAACATCACATGATTAATGGCAGACAACTGGGAAGCCCAATAATATCGCTTGATATCCGGGAGCGCCATGCCCCCGTCATACCAGGGGATGGTGAGCTTTGCGAGTGCGATACGGGGTCGCCCATCCCATATCAACTGCCGTTGAAGACTCTCAATCTCTTGGAAATAGGTCTTAGGGATAGCGTCATAGGAGTTGTGAAGCGCATAAAGGAATCGCGGCAAGGACATCATTTTAAACAGGGCCGCCCTGCCCAGCGGAGATAAAGGAAGCTTGCGCCAACGGGCCACATCCAAGCGCAGTCTAAGCAACGGTGGTAGGAGATTACGCTCAAAGCGGAGCGTCGGGTCCAACGTAATAAAAATCCCTAAGTACTTGAAGCCCGACTGGACCACCTGAATAGGAAGTCTACTCGGCAAGGGGGGCAAAACCCCCGAGAGAACATATACACAGGACTTGGTCCAGTTAATAACGAGGCCAGAGTTGGCTCCAAAAGAAGCAAGAACATCAAACAGAACAGACAGAGATTTACGCGGGGAGGTGAGGTATAAAAGGATATCGTCCGCGTAAAGCGAAACGCGGTCCTCAAAGTCCGGAGACCAGCGAATCCCCTTGAGAGACGGTTCCCACCGGAGCCAGGCAGCCAACGGTTCCAAGGCGAGAGCAAACAGTAATGGAGACAAGGGGCATCCCTGACGGGTACCCCTGCCGAGGGTGAAAGGAGCCGAGACCCTACCATTTACCACTACTTGCGCCAGAGGTGCCGCGTACAGCAACTGGACCCAACCAATAAAGTCAGGCCCAAAACCAAATTTCTCAAGAGCCGCCCAAAGATAGGGCCACTCCACCGTGTCGAAGGCCATGGACGCATCCAACGATGCCAAAATGGCCGGCTCCGTCAGAAGCCCCGCCCTCGCGATCGCGCCATGAAGACGACGTAGGTTCAGAGCCGTGTTGTGATGTGGGATAAATCCAGATTGATCCGGATGGACCAAGTCACTAATGACCCTCAAGAGACGGGTGGCCAGGAGTTTCGCCAACACCTTGGGTTCAACATTCAGTAGGGATATGGGCCTATAGGAGGAACAAAGATCACGTGGTTTGCCCTCCTTGGGGATGACAACTATCGTGGCCAGTCTCTGATCATAAGGGAGAATACCCCGTTCCCGGGACTCCAGAAACATGGCGCGGAGATACGGAGCAATCCTATCCGGACGCAACTTGTACAATTCGATTGGCAACCCGTTCGGGCCCAATGCTTTGCCAGAACGGAGGGAACGGATGGCAGTAGCTATCTCATCAACCGTAAAGGGGGAGTCTAACGCCACACGGTCCGAATCAGAAACAATGGGCAGGGCTATATCACGCAACAGAAGGCGAGAGTCAACCACATCCCTCACAGACACAGGGGTATACACCACACGGAAGTACTCGGCAAACCGGTCAACTATCCCAATCGGGTCCGTTACACTCACACCACATGCAGACTGAATCACGGGTACCACACGATTAGCTCTCTCCTTCTTATCCAGCCACGCCAGCAATTTACCCGCTTTGTCACCCACATCATACAAACGTCCCTGTCGCTCCCGAAACATCACTTTGGCTGCATCCGTGACCAAGGACTTATAAGCAAATTGTTTCAGACCCAGGGCATGGAGCTTCTCAGGCGTGACACCAGATTCCAAGCCCTCCTCCAGTACAGAAATTTCCCCCTCAAGATCAACCACTTCTCTATTCCTCGCTCTCTTAGCCTCAACAATAAGGGAGAGGGCCTGCCCACGAATCACAGTCTTAAAGGCCTCCCACAGGGACACAGCAGATGAAACCGACCCCTCGTTATCCAGAAAATACGAGTCGAGGGACTTAAGTAAAAGGGTGCTGGTCTCAGGGGAGGTAAGGTACCACGGATTAATGGGAGCGACCCTGCCCACTGCTTCCACCCCAACCTCAAAACGAAGCCAGAGCGGAGAGTGGTCAGAGATACCCCTGGGCATGTGCACAATCTCACGCACAGCCGGGGACTGTGCCGCAGGCATCAGGAAATAATCCAGCCGAGACAAACTCCCATGGGCCCCGGAGTGAAAGGTGTACTGCAGCTGCGTAGGATGCAAAAGCCTCCAGCAGTCCACTAGGCCGAAGGTATCCAAAAAGCCACCCAACCACTGCTGAGCCGCCGGGGTATCCCTAGGGGGGTGGCGATCATGAAGGCCAGAGACTACCGAATTAAAGTCACCAACCAGAAAGAGAGTACTATCAGGAAGGTCCAACAAGACACGGCCCAAATCTGAAAAGGTGGAAGTCTGCAAGCCGGGGGGCACATAAACAGTTAATAAGGAGAGGGTACGGCCTTCATACCGACCCACAAGGACAGCATACCGCCCCCGGTCATCCTGTATAACATCATCAATAGCCAGGGGGAGGGAAGCCCGAATGAGAATACCCACACCCCTGGAACCCGAGGTAAACCCCGAATGTGCTACGAGGCGATAGCCCCACCTGTTCATTGCATGACAGACATTGCCTATCAAATGAGTCTCCTGCAGGAAAACAATGTCAGGAGATAAGCGTCGTATACATTTCAACACCACACTGCGTTTGATACGATCACCCAGACCATTAACGTTCCACGAAACAAATCTCAACCCGCTACCCCCCATCCCACCCGACTAAGCCCAAACCCCCCATCAATGAGCACGACCACAAAAAGCAATTCAAATACAGAATAAAGTCGCCTTGAACACAGAACACACAAACAACGAACTTCCCAACCACCCACCCCCCAAATAACAAGAAAACACCCCCCACCCTGCACCCCTGCAAAAAGCTAAAAAGCCACCCCAACCTGCAGTGTGCCTGTCGCCCAAGAACCCCTATTCTACACGAAGACCCCGGAGGAGGAAAGGCTCCGTTCCACCCGCCCCCCGATCAACAAATAACGAGAATAAGACCATACATCAAAACACATATGAGGTAGAGGAACATAGGCTTACATCCCTGGAAAAGTCAGACAAAACAAGGCATCAGTCAAAAACGAAACGTTCAGCTCTCAACACCACCTTCAGCACCGCCCGGGTGGGCTTCGGACTCAGTCTCAGGAGGTCGATTAGGCAGGGAGTCCAGCCAGTCATTCACAGCCTCTGGCCGATCAAAAAAGAAAGTTCGATCATCATACTCCACCCGCAGCCTGGTCGGAAAGAGCATTGCGTAACGCATCCCCAAGTCCCTAAGACGTTTCTTGGCACCACGAAATCCCATCCGCTGCTTCTGGACCTGTTGGGAAAAGTCCGGATAAAAGTTCACAGTGGCATTTTCAAAGGCTACTGGGCCCTTCACCCGCGAGGCCTGCAGGATAGCGTCCCGATCTCTGTAGTGGAAAAGCTTGGCAACAATAGGTCTCGGCGGGGCGCCTGGCTTGCCCTGGCCCCCCGGAACACGATGTGTGCGCTCCACTGTGAAAAATTTACTAAGGCCAGACGGTGAAAGGTGATTCTGGATAAGATCTTCAACCAGGAGATCAACCGAGTGGGGTTCTGGATTCTCCGGCACACCAACCACGCGAACATTACAGCGACGTGCCCTGTTCTCAAAATCCTCCAAGCGCCGGGTCATGAAATCGTTCACCCTGCGGAGATTGCCAATCTCCGTCTGAATATCAGAGACGTCCGTCGTGAGGCTGGAAGATTTGATATCCAACGACTTCACCTTTTCGTTCGTCTTGGAGAGATCGGCTCGAATCAAATTCACCTCAATCGCCACAGTGTCAAGTTTGTGGGCCAAAGTTTCATACTGGTGGCCTATGGATTCCCTCATGCCAGAAATGGCGCCCATGATGTCCTGCAAGGAGGGCTCCGGCGACGCATCCAGTACTTGGTCCGACGCAGTGGGACCGGGCAGGGCCGCTCCGGGGGACCCCTTAGAGTGGGTATAACGATCCATGACATTAGATTGAACCAGACCCCCGCGCAGAGGTGTCTTCGTCTTGCGCGTCTCTCGGTCCCCTCTGCCCGCCATTTTGAAGATGCGTCACGAGCAATGTCACCAGGGTCGACAGACCGGGCACCAGAAATGGAGGCCCCTGGACCAAAGGACTACAAGAGGTGTAGCACCAGGATAGAGGCAGCCCACTCCAGAAACAGTGCAGCCAAGGGCCAGACAACCTACGTGTATCACGGCCGCAGCTCTGGCCCAGCCCTCTCACCAATGTCCCAGTCTGAGGCAGAAACGAAACCGAAACTTAAGAGGGGGACTCACAAGACCAATCCCCCTGCCGTTGTTGTTCAACTCCAAGACGGCCACCAAACCTCACCCAGTCCCGGGCGCACTTCGAGGGCGGAGCCCAAAAGTTCAAGTGAACATAATTCAGGCACCCGATGTCCAAATCCGTTTACGAAAAGTCCAGGTAGATCAGCCCAACGTCCTCTATATGAATCCTCGCAAAAATTCAGGATTAAATCAGGATATCAAGCCGGGAGCGGCGGGGGTCCGGGGAGCGCTGTGCTCACGCGGCCATCTCGGATGCCCGCCAAGCTCCTCCTTGGAACATTTATTTAATATGGAGTGCTACCTCTCCATAAACTCCTTGTTTAGATGAAATCTATACAGCATTGGTTTAATTGACATCCTCAAGCCTTGTGGTATTCTTTTGACCCTGTGATACTGCACTAGGGTTGATGCATGCAATTTTTTATTTACTTCTCTCTTTGCTAAGTATTCCAGTTGTTTCAGTTGTTGAATAATAATGTTTCCTTGCACATTGGAAGATTTCACTTCTTGGATGAGTGAATATATATCCGAAGCTTGCTCTATTGTATAAGCTAAAGTATTAGCTCTATTCTTGGTTATACTTGATATTTGTTCAAAAGACATGTTGGGTGCTTGACTCCGTTAGGACAAATTTACAAAATGAATCTACAAAGATTGGAGAAGCACTCCTTATGTATATTCTTTACTTTGAAAATACTTGACTCTTTCTACTTATTTTTAAACCAGGCGTGCTGCAGGGGTACCGTGCCTTACGTTGAAACTTCCTATCTTAAGTGAACCTAACACTTAACCTCCGTGCACTGTTGCCAGTGTGGTTCTAAAATTAGAACATCACTACTATTATGCAATATTACAAATAATGAATAAACACAATTTTCTTGTTTCTTCTTCTATTTTTCAGTGTTCATGAAATTTCAAATTAACACATTTTTAACACATTTTTACTTGAGGCATAAGACTGCCTATCAATTTGCAGTTTCAAAAACAACAGAAGACTCTGAGAAATTACAAGTTTACAACATTATTTAAACACTCAAAATCATAATTGCTTCAAAGATTAATTCACTTGGCCAAATTTGCTCCGTGCCCAATGCATTCCAAGCTGAAACAGCTCTTCCTCAGGGGCCTGTGAACTAAACGTATAGATACATTTATTTTAGACCTTCTATTAAAGGTTTTCACAATATGCAAGGAATTGCTCGCTTAATTACCTAATATTATGTGTGTCATCTCTAATATCATATAGTATTATATAAGGAGCCACTCACCACACCACTCATGTGCTCATTGTGACTCTTAACCACTCCTATGATACTCACTCACTGAATGCAAAAATCCTCTGCTCTCCTCCGTGTTATAAACTCTTTGTGCAACAGCAACCTGTTTTCAACACGAAAACAAATGTCCAAGTTCAACTCTACAACTCTCCTCCTCTGAAATCTTATTAACGCTGTTAAGTTAAACTTGGTGAACAGTCTTACCTGTTCTTCCCTCGTTCAAAACGCTCTATCCCTACACAATGCTGTCCGTCTCTTTCAGTCTCCTGCAAAAACGGTAAACACACACTTTTACCCAACTACGCTCTAAAACTTAACAAAGAGCACCCAACGCTCGCTTTAACTATCCACAAAAACCTTTAGCCTTACCTTCAACTTCACTCTCTTTAACATGAATTTTACAGCCTCCTGCTTTCTACCGGCATCCACGCTGGCGTGTACAAACTCCTCTGCTTCACTCGCGCTAAAACAGCGGGTGTGGAAACTAAAAACGGACTACATCAACTCTCTCCACAACAGGCGCCATCTTAAACTGGGGCTAATTATTGAACATCAAGACTACTTCTCCATCTGCTCCCTCCAGGGACAGTCATATATAACAAGACATGAGTGAAAGAACGTGTGTTGAACGCACTGTGTTATCAGTGCTTGTATGTGAACTGGTGGATTAATCGGGTGGGGTGCTCAAAGGTCACTTGGTTGTTGACATAACATCTGCTTAACATGCGGCGTCTCAACAATTGGCATGATGATGACACAGTAAAATACATTGCGTTATTAATCAGTATACTTAGTTTACTATGATCCTAGCTAATACATGCAGCATCTGCCCTGCAGTTACAGGTAAATATGTACATTGATACAGCATAGTTTAATAAAAATAGATCAAGTTACTTTCTCGTTGAGCCCCCTTGGCTCCTGCGTTTCTAGTCTAGAATGAATCTGACTTCCAAGGAATCTTTTCGCAAAAAATTTTTTTTGCTTACACGAGGTCTAAAAACTTGAAAGAATTGCTGCTAACACCCATAAAGGAAAAAGAAGTTGCTCACAAAGGAATGAAAAAATGAGCAAACTGTGTTCATTGTCATAATGTAATTAAAGGAGAGACGTTACATCACCCACGGACTGGTAAAGAAATTGTGCTACATTATGATGGATACTGTAATTCTAAGAATTTGATTTACTACATAAAGTGCTCCTGTGGCAAAATCTATGTAGGGAAAACTGAAAGGAAACTCAAAACTCGAATTTCGGAACATAAAAGTACTATAAGGAACCGAAACATAAAAAGCAATTTAGCCAAACTCTGGATTGAGAATAACCACAACATTTCCTAGGTCAGGTTTTCGATACTGGAGACAGTTAAAACACATGAAGGAGTGGATCTAACAAGATCCCTCCTCCAAAGGGAGATTTATTGGATTAAGAGACTAGAAACGCAGGAGCCAAGGGGGCTCAATGAGAAAGTAGACTTGATCTGTTTTTTATAAAACTATGCTGTATCAATGTACATATTTACCTGTAACTGCAGGGCAGATGCATGCATGTATTAGCTAGGATCATAGTAAACTAAGTATACTGATTAATAACGCAATGTATTTTACTGTCATCATCGTCATGCCAATTGTTGAGACGCCGCATGTTAAGCAGATGTTATGTCAACAACCAAGTGACCTTTGAGCACCCCACCCGATTAATCCACCAGTTCACATACAATCACTGATAACACAGTGCGTTCAACACACGTTCTTTCACTCATGTCTTGTTATTTATGACTGTCCCTAGAGGGAGCTGATGGAGAAGTAGTCTTGATGTTCAATAATTAGCCCCATTTTAAGATGGCGCCGGTTGTGGAGAGAGTTGATGTAGTCCGTTTTTAGTTTCCACACCCGCTCTTTTAGCGCGAGTGAAGCAGAGGAGTTTGTACACGCCAGCGTGGATGCCGGTAGAAAGCAGGTGGCTGTAAAATTCATGTTAAAGAGAGTGAAGTTGAAGGTAAGGCTAAATGTTTTTGTGGATAGTTAAAGCGAGCGTTGGGTGCTCTTTGTTAAGTTTTAGAGCGTAGTTGGGTAAACGTGTGTGTTTACCGGTAAGCATGGGCGTAAAATTCGTTCCGCTCGCGGAATTTGCGGATTTTTGGCAAATTCGCAATCCGCGAACTCTCGCGAATTTGCCGAAAATCCGTAAATTTGCACGCAGCGGATTTTTTTTCTTGGTGCTACAATTTTGCGGCGCGCGGCGTTCACTTACCGTCATTCAGCGTTTGGCGAGTTGTTTTTCTCGATATTTTGCGAGTGCTGCGCCATTTTGGATCTTGCTGCGAGATCCCGTGGGAGTTTGGCGACCGCGATTACGTCATCACGCTCGCCACCTTGCACAGCGAGAGTTTGTCAACGCGAGTACGC
This sequence comes from Lissotriton helveticus, assembly GCF_964261635.1. Classification (NCBI taxonomy): domain Eukaryota; kingdom Metazoa; phylum Chordata; class Amphibia; order Caudata; family Salamandridae; genus Lissotriton; species Lissotriton helveticus. The sequence goes on from NC_136059.1 coordinate 1,209,558,831, forward strand.
CGTGATCACGTATCGCGGGAGTTCGCAATTGCGAACCCGTAGATACGGCGGGCAGCAACAATCTCGCACTCCCGAAAATACAAAATTTGCAATTCTGCACAAGAAATCCACCAGCAAGCAGCATAAACCTTCTGGAAATGATGATTTTTATCAGAATAACTTGTCAGGTTGACATTTGCCTGCACTTTTTTTGGCAAGGAGTCCATTTGGGGGGGGGGGAGGAAGGAAGTGCCCCACAGTCTCCAACTTCCTGTTCCTGTCCAGCAGGCTCCTCCCAGTGCTTTCTTCATGTGCTGGTCACTTTCATTCGGATTCTTCACATGGAAGGATTACTTTTTGTGGATGCTGCTGGATATTTGGATTTGAGGCCTTTTTGACTTTCTTTGGATCACTTTTGGATTAGAAATTTCACAAGTAAGTTTGTTTGGGGCATTACAGTTGCTGCAACTACAATTTTGGAATTTTCGATTTTTGGGCTGTTGTTGGGGCCTTTTGCCTAGGGGTACTCAGTGGTGGGTGGACTGAGTCTTCCTGTGGGGTGTCTTGAATTTAAACATCATGGAGGGCCTGGATGGCTTGGGATTGTGCTGATTTTTCTGTGATTTTCGTTTTTTTGGGCTGTTGTTGTGGCCTTTTCACCAGGGGTAGTAGTGAGTGGTGCATGGGCCTAGTCTTTCTGTGGGGTGTCTTGAATGTAAACATCATGGATGGCATGGGATTTTGCAGATTTTTCTGTGTTTTTCGATTTTTTGTGGTGTTCATGGTGTGGAAAAGTAAATTTTGCCATGTTCTGTGTCCCTACGCGTCCTCCATCATATGTTATGTGTGCATGATTAATATGCATATGTATTCCCCATGTTCGATTAATGACGCAATTACAGTTGTATCCACCTCTAGTATGTCAGTTTCCAGTTCTCGTGAATACTACGAATATCAGGCCTATGTAAAACTACGTTGCCACGTTTCTCAGTGTGCACGTTATTTCATTGTAAAGTCCCCGTTTCTAGGCCTCAAAAGGGCCTGGACACCAGATTCAGCTCCTGTCTCCTGAAGCCTCGCTGAGGAGCGATACAGCCCCCACCTGTATCCTCGACCCTTCACTTACTTCCTGCCTCACAGTGCCCGGCTCAGCCTGGCTCTGCCTACGAGTCTGCCAAGAGTATGTTATGATTCTAGTTATCAGTCCAGCCCTCCTTCTCTGCATTCCTAAGCTACTGAATCGCATCAACAGTTTCCGTCATTGTCTAGCCTTTGCGTCTCCATGTTAGAGAAATACTGCATTTAATGGTCATTTAATATTCTTCATCACGCACTACATGTAGAATAATGCATGCACCATTCTTAGAGTCTGTTAGCCTTTACCCCGATAACTTTTGGATTCTATCAACATGTTCTCTAAACATCAGATACTAGATAGTGCTTAGGTACATGTCGCCCTGACTCTCCTGACTCTCCAGACTTCAGTCTCTGCTCCTAGTACAGAGTTCGTAGCCCCCAGCTTCTCCTAGTAACACGTCATTGCCAGTTTGCGCGCACCATTAGGTCAGAGGTCCCGGCTCCTTAGGTAGCCCCCTCCATGTTTCCACCCCATTCATGACATATTCTGTTACGTTTGCATCACATGTCTATGTATACGCCTCTGTTACACCTACTTTCACCCTTATCTTTCGCGACTGCTATTGGCCACACCCACTGCTCCGCCTATCGTATGTATTGTAATGCAACTGTTTTAGTATATATGATCGTGTATTGTTATTAAATGTTACGCCGATTCCGATCCTGCCCCCGGCAGCGCTGCCATCCTATTCCTGTGCAGGTTGTCCTGTTCCTGTCCTTATGCTGTATTAAACCTGCAAAACTCCTACTACCTCGAATCTTGACTCTTATTTATTGAGCTATCTGTTATTCATTTATCCATTCAAAAATAGAGGTATTATTTATTTATTTACCACATAATGGCGCCCGAACAGGGACTTGCCCTTTCCCCACGCACCGGTGAAGCCACGCCGGCCCCCTGACCCTCTGCAGCCGTGACGGAACCATACCGTGCACGTGCAGATATTTCTGCTTCAAGTATCCCTCAGGCCCACGGAGGAGACGGAGGTGGCGGTCCAGCATCCAGACGAGGCGGTGGAGGAACGCGGCGAGTCCCGACCAGAGCCCAAGCCGAGAGTCCAAGGTCCGAGGTATCCGGAGGCCCACCCGTAACAGAAGTCCGAAGTTCGTCCGTCCGGCGTCGAAGCAGTCCAGTCCAGTCCGAGGCCTTCCGTTCTTGCTGCCCGGTGAGTACCGTTGCTGGGGTAGTATCTAGACAGGGTCAATCTAATTGACTCTGGTCTGTGGGTTGGTGGTACACAGACCCACAAAACGAAGTGTCCACTTCGGTGGATGCGGGTCCTGACGTGTCTCTGTATGAGACCGGTAAGTTTCGTACTGTTTCAGCAGTGCATCTAGTTTCTGTTCTAGTCAGTTCTGTTCTCGAGAAAATTCATGTATTCTGTTTTCCGTATTCCAGGTAGTATTCTGTTCGAACTGTTATTCTGAATGTTATTCATGTATTTTAATGTCGTGGTATGAGTGTGAAGTAATTATGGTGTTTATTGTGTATTGTGTTGTGTCCAGATTATAGTTCAGTCATGCCGCTCTTTTCAAAACTGCGTCAGTTAAAAACCAGAAAAGGTCTGCTAGAAGCAGCAGTTCCTGTCCCGCCTAGGGACAGTCCAGGTCATTTTATGTACCAGAAGCATGGCATAAGCGCCATATTGTATCTAGATTTATGGGTAGAGTATACCAAACAGTTAGAGGAAAAGTATAGATGGCCCGTATCGGGTACATGGGATGCCGAGTGCATCATGAGAGTAGAAGAAGCATTATGGAAAAAGAAAGCCAGACAGTCACAGAAAGATGCCATTGAGTTATGGCGCAAAGAATCTCATAAAAGAACTGAAAAAGAAATCAGAAAGTCGGAACTAAGTAGAGAATCCTTGGAACGAGCCCAGGAAAGGGAACTAATCGAGATAGGTGAACGAGTTAAAACAGAACAGTCCGACAGACAGAGGAATGCCCTCATTAAGGGTATGTACCCTCTTCTTGCCGAGGGCTTGCCAAAAGCGACCCCGGAGGCATCCAGTAATTTCCCGCCACCATTAGTTCCGCTGAAGCTATGTCGCAAACCGACCGCAGCTGATATTTTCATTTCGTCCTATTTGGACGACACAGTCCCAGAATATGCAAATCCTGTTCCTGCTCCGCCAGTCCCTGTAAATCAGGCACTTCCCGCTCCTCCAGACACCGGAGTACCTGTTACGGTACCCCCGGTCCAGCCCGCCATACAAGTCCAGCCTGCATTTCCATTTCCCACTCTGCCAGGACGAAGAGCATCAGTTGACGACTCTAGTTTAGGGGCCGCAGGGGGAGGTCCTCCTCAGACCCCGCCGCCACACAAGCGTTTAACGTTAGCCGAATTACATGCACAAGCGTCACAACGTACGCCCAGATATCAGTCTGTTGCAGAAATAAGAAAAGCCCTTACCGAATGTGGCTATGATCCAGTCCCAGGCGAGGATAGTATGGTTTTATATTCATTACGCGTAAGAAAGGTGACCGAGTATCTAGTCACCCTACCAGATATGAAAGAAGATCTAGACAGAATATATCGTTTCATCCGTACCGGGAATGATCCAGAAAGTATTAGTGACGTCATGTGCCAAAGAAAAGTTGAAGTCCAGCTCATGATATTAAAGTTTCTGATTAATTGTCTAATAAGGGAACAAGATTATCCGACCAAAGATCGAGCCGAAATGAAAGTCCTGACAAGGTGGAGTGATAATATAGCCGAGGGTAAGCACAAGACTATCAGTAGTATAGAGAGTATGTACAAGAAAATCCGTAAAGAAATAATAAGGGTACACGAACAACGTAAAGAAGCACAAGTAAGCGAGAAAGAAAATGACTCTTCTACTGAAGAGGTAGAGGACGAGAATCCCGCCAGAATAGCGTATGTAGGAAAATCTAGATTTCCAGATCGCCATTTGCGCCTAGAACACAAGTCAATTTTTCATCATCCAGCACCAGAACAAGGTTCTCTGGAACAAGTATTTCAAGCTACCGATCACATTCTGAAATCACGAATCGGTTATAGCGAGTTAAGTACTATGCATGAACAAGAACTAGCCCGATCAGCAGTCCGATGGACTACTGATTCTACCACTTTTCCAGACGAAATAGTGGCACAAATGTTCCTGAAATTGCCCCCAGCCGAGCAACGACTGGTGGGTATGTATATGACCCAGCACCTCATTACATTGTATGAGGGTCAACATTCTGATCCAGGTCCGTTACACGATGTCCTGAACGAGTTACTCCAGTATAAATGGAAAGGTTTAGGTACCGATTTGATTAGTGTCATTCTAGAACAGCGCCACAAATATAGTATGTTTCTGAACCCACATTTTGTTCATGTCTCACCTCCAGAAAGTAAACCCTTTTACATAGACAGACAGAATCCGTTACGAGAAGTACATCCAATTAAGACAGACGGTGGTGAAATGCAACGAGTGTTTGTTTACACCCCTATCACAAAGATGGAACTTTTAGAGATGAAAAAATTAATTCCCTGTCATGATAAAGATCCAGCAGGGTTCCACCGAGAATTAAAAGACATGCTCCGTATGGGAGAATACACGTATCCAGACATCATTAAAATGTTAAAAGTCTTGTTGCCCGCAGGGGTATATGAGAAACTCAAAGAAAAAGAATGGGAGGTGGGAGAGAAAAAGATCGATTGGGCAGTTCTAGAAGCTGAAGACAAGGCACGAGTACCAGGTACCGGTCTTGGAGATAAATGTAAAGAATTACCTGAACTGTTAATACAAGTTTTGCCTAGGTTATTGACAACTAGAAAAGAAGACTGGGATGCAATCTCAGCCTGTAAACAGAAACAAGACGAAGATATTAGTGATTATTATTCCAGATTTGAGAAATGTTTTACCATAAACAGTGGCCTCAAGACAAGTAGCGAGTCATACCCTCATCTTTTTGTTACTAAACTAGTCGAGAATTCAAGTCCACAAATTAAAAACCGAGTTTTGAAAGTCGAAAGTACCTGGCAAGCTAATACCCCGTCCCAGATGTTACAGATGCTTCAATACCACCAGAATAGAATCAGAGAAGAGCAAGAACATGAGAGAAAACGTATGAAAGACACGAAAATGAAAGTACTAGTTGCACAATCTGTTCCTCAAGACAGTCAGAAAAGGGGTCCGAATCAAGCCAGTCATCCTGCAGCTCCCGTTAAAGGAAACTGCAATTATTGTAAACAGCCAGGTCATTTTATAAACGAGTGTGCAGTTCTGAAACACAACATAGCTACCGGTAAGACTAAAGAAAGACCACGTCCGCCTAGACAAGAACAAGTTACACAGACTCCTCAGTCACAGAATGCACCACAGACAGTTACAGCACCGCAGCCTATCGCTGCAACACAGCATGTTACACAGCAGATGTACCAGTATGCACAGTCTGAGTATCCAGAGTATCAGCCATATTCATGAAACAGCCTAGAGAGGGAGGTAGGCTTGCCTCTCATCGAGATACCTGTAGATCAAGAAGGTCCCTATGTTCACAGTCAAGTACTAGGGAAAGACAGAAAGTTTTTGATTGATACAGGGGCAAGTAGGACCACTATAAGTCACGCCGAAGTTCCAGGGGCTCCGCTCTCAGGCTCAAGAAATGTTTCCCTTGGATTTTCAGGAAAACCTATTGTAAATGAAATATCAAAGCCAGTTACTCTAGAAGTAGGTCCATTGTCCCGCACTACTGATCTGTTACTTACTAAGTCATGTCCAGAGAATCTATTAGGCATTAAGACACTGAAAGAGTTAGGTGCAGTCATATGCTGCTCCCCAGAGGGAATACGATTGTTCCTACGTGACTTCAAAGGTCACTATGTATTACGAGATTTTGATCCCAGATTGTCCAATGTTCCGCAGCATCTATGGGCGCAAGGTCCAACTGATGTTGGCTTTATGCAAATCACACCCCATCGTGTGACTCTCAAGCCAGGTGTAGTGTTACCACGAATCAGGCAGTACAGATTGCCACCTGAGGCTGTAGCAGCCTTATCCAAAATTATTGACGAGCTCATGGCTCAAGGAGTAGTTGTAGAAACTGACTCCAATGTATGTAATTCTCCGATCATTCCAGTCATGAAACGTACTGATCCAAATGCACCTCCAGTATATCGATTAGTGATTGATCTCCGAGAGCTTAATAAATGTATTATTCCCCAGTATCCAGTTGTCCCAGATATCTCTTCCCTATTGACAGTCATTGATTCCGAAGCTTCATTTTTCACTGTCATAGACCTCAAGAACGCGTTCTTCAGTGTTCCCATTCATCCAGACAGCCAGTTTCTTTTCGGATTTTGTTTAAATGGAAGGAGCTATATGTTCACACGCGCTCCTCAAGGTTTCACAGAAAGTCCTAGTATTTACAGTCAAGCACTCAAGAGACAACTAGACAACATTCACATGCCAACTGACACTGCCCTGCTCCAGTATGTCGATGATCTACTGATCACAGCCCGTTCTGAACGTGCTTGCGAGCGAGCATCACTTACAGTCTTGTATTTCCTAGCTGAGATGGGACACAAGGTGTCCCCTTCTAAGCTTCAATTCTGTGTCCAGCAAGTGGTCTACTTAGGACACTTACTGTCCAAGAGGGGTAGGCAGTTGACACCAGACCGTATCCAGTTAATAGCGAGTCTTCCTCAGCCAAGGACCCAGAAGGAGGTACGTGCTTTTATTGGCCTCACTTCTTATTGCAGACAATGGATTCCTCAGTATGCATTTCTGGCCAAGCCACTGATACAGTTAACGACACAGGAGGCAGCCGTATCGACTGTCCTCCCTTGGACATCTGAACATACACTTAGTTTCAATGAGTTAAAGAAAGCCCTATGTCAAGCTCCAGTTCTAGCAACACCGAACTACAGTAAGCCTTTTACACTTTTCGTCACAGAACGCGAAGGTACAGCATTATCTGTCCTCACACAAGATCAAGCAGGACAATACAAGCCTTGTGCTTATTTTTCGAGCACATTAGATCCTGTAGCCCAGGCTCTGCCTGCGTGCCTTAAGTCAGTTGCAGCCACAGCACTAGCTATCAGACAAAGTGATTCCATAGTATTAGGACACTCCTTGACAGTACAAGTTCCACACTCCGTGGAAGTTCTTTTAAACCGAACACAAACTCAGCACTTGACAATTGCACGTTTAACAGGTTATGAATTGACACTGTTCCAGCCACACATAGAAATCAGACGCTGCAACGTTTTAAATCCTGCTACATTGTTACCATCAGTCACTTCGAATTCTGCCACACACGACTGTGTGGAAGTAGTTAACATTATGACCAAGCCAAGACAAGATCTGACAGATATTCCATTACCAGACCCCGACCTGACACTTTATGTGGATGGTTCATGCATGAGAACTAGTACAGGAGAACTAGTAGCCGCGTATGCAGTGACTACTGACACTGAAGTTATTGAAACACACCGTATTGACACCCTGTCTGCTCAAGCAGCGGAGCTAGTTGCTCTGACTCAAGCCTGCATACACGCCAAGAACCTGAAAGTTAATGTTTACACCGATTCACGTTACGCATTTGGAGTTGTACACGACTTCGGAGTGCTCTGGCAGGAGAGAGGTTTCATGACTTCTCATGGAACCAAGATTCAGCATGGTCTCCTTATTCAGGCTCTGTTAGATGCAATACATTTACCGACATCCATTGCTATCATGAAGTGCAAAGCACATACGAAAGTTACTGACACTATTTCCCAAGGTAATGATCTAGCAGATCGCACAGCCAAGCTTACAGCTCAGACTCCAGACACTTCAGTTAATCCGACACACACACACACTCCAGATCCGACTACATGTATGACAGTTAAAGACCCTACTCAAGATGTCATAGATATCCAGTTACATGCTACTCCCGATGAAATCAAGAAATGGTCCGAACAAGGAGGGGTCCAGACAGATCAGGGATGGGTAACAAAGGGTAAAGCCACTTGGTTTCTCCCCGACTCTATGGTTCAAGTCATTATTAATACCGCACATAGTCCAGCACATTTAGGAGAAAAAGCTATGTTAGGCAGTATCCAGAACATTTGGTTCAACAAGCATTTACGAGCTGCAGCCAAGCAAAAGGTCCGTACCTGTATGATATGTTGTCAGTTTAATCCAGGTAAAAGTGTCCCGGTGGAACAAGGTGGATTCCAGCCCCCTGACCACCCTTTTGAAGTCCTCCAGATGGATTACATTCAGATGGAGCGATGTCGAGGTTTCAAGTATGTCCTTGTAGTTGTATGCGCTTTGTCCAGGTGGACGGAGGCATATCCAGTTCCAGACTACACAGCCGCGACCACTGCCAAGCAGTTGGTTCGTGAGTTCTTCCCCCGTTATGGACTCCCTAGAGTCGTATATTCTGACAACGGCCAGCCATTCTCATCTGAACTCATGAAACACGTGTCCCTTTTGTTAGGGTACCAGTGGAAGTTCCATTGTGTACGCCATCCTGAAGCAGCCGGTCTCGTAGAGAGATATAATCAGACCCTGAAAATTCGAATTGCAAAAGTTTGTCAAGAGAAAGGTGTGGACTGGCTAGTAGCTCTGCCAGTTGCCCTGTTCTATATGCGCATGGTCGCACATTCCAGATCAGGTCTGTCCCCGTATGAGGTCGTTTTCGGCCGCCCCCCTAACATGTGGGGTACTCCTAGACCCCGAAGTATTACCGATGTTTCAAGTAATATGCTGACAGATTACCTAGCTTCCTTGATGTCTGCCCTCAACTCTTGTCGTTCACAGGTTGCCGCTGCATTTCCAGACAATACCGAGGTGGCACCGCATGAAATCGTTCCCGGATCCATGGTCCTAGTGCGAAATTTCGATCGCTCAAGTCCGCTGGAGCCTCGCTGGAAGGAGCCCCGACAGGTCCTCCTGGCCACCCGTACAGCCGTGAAGTTGGAGGGACGCAAAGGCTGGGTGCATCTTTCGCACATCAAGAAATTTTATGGATTAAAGCCAGTCTCAAAGAACATTTCCCAGGATTCAAAGGACTGCCAAAGTACTATTCTTAAGGACTGTCCCGCAAAAGACACTGATACTGCACCCTCCCTGTTAGAGACAACTCCGCAACAGGAGTATAAGCTTAAGTTAAGGTCTAGTAAAATAAGTCAGCCAGTTTGATTGTCTAAGTCCTCCCCTAGGTGAAACGGTTAGACCGGTTTCTGACATGTATAAAATAGACCCCCATAGTGAGAGAGTTAGTCAAAACTCAATCCGATGTATCGTTTTTCTATGTTTCATATTATTTCTCAGTATTATGATTTCCTGCACCAGTTATGCATTTTACCTGTATTTTCCAGTTTCTCATGTAAATAAGTCCTCTAATGCTACAGTAGAGCACACGTTTAGTGATCTGCCACCTCATGAACTCTCTTACCGCCTCGCTATGCGTAATAATTCTTTTATCCGCATGTTACATTATTCACACCAGACCAGCAATGCCACAAATTGTTGGGTGTGTGGTCGACTCCCCCCTTTCCAGACACCGAAGGGAGTTCTGCCACTCTTTCCTTATCCATTTTCACATAATGGTTCGTGTGGAGCATGGTCCACGTTAACGTCATCTTCAACAGATATGTCTTTTCTTAACAGTACATGTTTTCCAGACAAGCAAGGTCTTCCCCACAGAACAGGGTTAGATCTAGAAAACGAAGTTTACAATTTAGGTAATTATTCTTCGAATTTCATGGTCCTGAATGTTCAGTCTGATTCCACTCCAGACTTACCTGCTATTTCAGTACTACCAGTCAAAGGCGAATTATGTGTTAGAAATAATGGTTCCGTACATGTAGGACATAGCGATTGTACTACTATTGTTAAATATAGTGACAGTGGGAAATCTATTTTCAAAGCTTCACGCCATTCTTATTTTATTTGTGGTCAGACCGCATATGTTCGTCTGCCCCTCGATTGGGAGGGAACCTGTTACATTGCCTTCCTACTGCCACCTGTTTTCCTAGCCCCATCTGATTATCATAGAAACACACATCTAGTACACATTAGACATAAAAGGGAGATCGAGTCCCCCATTGTCGATTATACTGAAACTGCTCTAGAACAGTATACAGATTTCAATAGAGGTTTCTTCTTTTTTATAGGACCTATCCAGAATAGTAAGCTAATTCGTAGGTTGACCAGAACCCTTGAAGTAGTAGTCAATGAGACTGCCTCTGCTCTAGGTAACTTAACCGAAGAGCAATCTGCTATGAGATTTGTCGTTTTACAGAATCGTCTCGTCCTTGACGTCATATTGGCCGATAGGGGCGGGGCCTGTAGAGTCATCGGATCTAGTTGCTGCATTTTCATTCCAAATAACGCACCGTCTGTTTATTCAGCTATAACCAGACTCCATAAAATTGCCCATCTGTTACACCAAGATCCAGGCACCTGGACATGGTCCGGTTGGTTCTGGAATATAATTTCCGCTTGGGGATGGAAAGTCTTGTCCTTTCTAGGTATTGCCGTAGCGATCATATTCAGCTGCTGCCTCTGTATACAATGTGGCCCTGCGATTTGCGGCATTTGTGTTACCTCTTGTATTCCTAGTCCCAAGTCCCGTTCTAAAACACGTTCCCAGAAAATTCGAGACGAACAATTGATGCTGTATGAAATGATAGATGGTATCATGAACATTGATGTTTCCTGATGGAAACGTAGTGACAAGGAGGGAATGTGGAAAAGTAAATTTTGCCATGTTCTGTGTCCCTACGCGTCCTCCATCATATGTTATGTGTGCATGATTAATATGCATATGTATTCCCCATGTTCGATTAATGACGCAATTACAGTTGTATCCACCTCTAGTATGTCAGTTTCCAGTTCTCGTGAATACTACGAATATCAGGCCTATGTAAAACTACGTTGCCACGTTTCTCAGTGTGCACGTTATTTCATTGTAAAGTCCCCGTTTCTAGGCCTCAAAAGGGCCTGGACACCAGATTCAGCTCCTGTCTCCTGAAGCCTCGCTGAGGAGCGATACAGCCCCCACCTGTATCCTCGACCCTTCACTTACTTCCTGCCTCACAGTGCCCGGCTCAGCCTGGCTCTGCCTACGAGTCTGCCAAGAGTATGTTATGATTCTAGTTATCAGTCCAGCCCTCCTTCTCTGCATTCCTAAGCTACTGAATCGCATCAACAGTTTCCGTCATTGTCTAGCCTTTGCGTCTCCATGTTAGAGAAATACTGCATTTAATGGTCATTTAATATTCTTCATCACGCACTACATGTAGAATAATGCATGCACCATTCTTAGAGTCTGTTAGCCTTTACCCCGATAACTTTTGGATTCTATCAACATGTTCTCTAAACATCAGATACTAGATAGTGCTTAGGTACATGTCGCCCTGACTCTCCTGACTCTCCAGACTTCAGTCTCTGCTCCTAGTACAGAGTTCGTAGCCCCCAGCTTCTCCTAGTAACACGTCATTGCCAGTTTGCGCGCACCATTAGGTCAGAGGTCCCGGCTCCTTAGGTAGCCCCCTCCATGTTTCCACCCCATTCATGACATATTCTGTTACGTTTGCATCACATGTCTATGTATACGCCTCTGTTACACCTACTTTCACCCTTATCTTTCGCGACTGCTATTGGCCACACCCACTGCTCCGCCTATCGTATGTATTGTAATGCAACTGTTTTAGTATGTATGATCGTGTATTGTTATTAAATGTTACGCCGATTCCGATCCTGCCCCCGGCAGCGCTGCCATCCTATTCCTGTGCAGGTTGTCCTGTTCCTGTCCTTATGCTGTATTAAACCTGCAAAACTCCTACTACCTCGAATCTTGACTCTTATTTATTGAGCTATCTGTTATTCATTTATCCATTCAAAAATAGAGGTATTATTTATTTATTTACCACAATGGGGACAGGCCATGTGGGTGGGGGCCATTTTGAGTGCTGCTACAGGCAGGCCCTGGCCATGTGCTGGGAGGCAGGGGGCCATTTTGAATGCAGGCAGTGTTGTTAGGTCTGCAACCATTTTGCCTAGCTTTCAACCTTTATGCCCAGGGGTAGTGAGTGTTGCATGGGCCTAGTCTTTCTGTGGGGTGTCTTCAATTTAAACATCATGGAGGGCCAGGATGGCTTGGGATTGTGCTGATTTTTCTGTGATTTTCGTTTTTTTGGGCTGTTGTTGTGGCCTTTTCACCAGGGGTAGTGAGTGGTGCATGGGCCTAGTCTTTCTGTGGGGTGTCTTGAATGTAAACATCATGGAGGGCATGGATGGGATGGGATTTTGCTGATTTTTCTGTGTTTTTTTATTTTTTGTGGTGTTCATGGGGACAGGACATGTGGGTGGGGGCCATTTTGAGTGCTGCTACAGGCAGGCCCTGGCCATGTGCTGGGAGGCAGGGGGCCATTTTGAATGCAGGCAGTGTTGTTAGGTCTGCAACCATTTTGCCTAGCTTTCAACCTTTATGCCCAGGGGTAGTGAGTGTTGCATGGGCCTAGTCTTTCTGTGGGGTGTCTTGAATTTAAACATCATGGAGGGCCAGGATGGCTTGGGATTGTGCTGATTTTTCTGTGATTTTCGTTTTTTTGGGCTGTTGTTGTGGCCTTTTCACCAGGGGTAGTGAGTGGTGCATGGGCCTAGTCTTTCTGTGGGGTGTCTTGAATGTAAACATCATTGGAGGGCATGGATGGGATGGGATTTTGCTGATTGTTCTGTGTTTTTCGATTTTTTGTGGTGTTCATGGGGACAGGCCATGTGGGTGGGGGCCATTTTGAGTGCTGCTACAGGCAGGCCCTGGCCATGTGCTGGGAGGCAGGGGGCCATTTTGAATGCAGGCAGTGTTCTTAGGTCTGCAACCATTTTGCCTAGCTTTCAACCTTTATGCCCAGGGGTAGTGAGTGTTGCATGGGCCTAGTCTTTCTGTGGGGTGTCTTGAATTTAAACATCATGGAGGGCCAGGATGGCTTGGGATTGTGCTGATTTTTCTGTGATTTTCGTTTTTTTGGGCTGTTGTTGTGGCCTTTTCACCAGGGGTAGTGAGTGGTGCATGGGCCTAGTCTTTCTGTGGGGTGCCTTGAGTGTAAACATCATGGAGGGCATGGATGGGATGGGATTTTGCTGATTTTTCTGTGTTTTTCGATTTTTTGTGGTGTTCATGGGGACAGGCCATGTGGGTGGGGGCCATTTTGAGTGCTGCTACAGGCAGGCCCTGGCCATGTGCTGGGAGGCAGGGGGCCATTTTGAATGCAGGCAGTGCTCTTAGGTCTGCAACCATTTTGCCTAGCTTTCAACCTTTATGCCCAGGGGTAGTGAGTGGTGCATAGGCCTAGTCTTTCTGTGGGGTGTCTTGAATTTAAACATCATGGATGGCATGGGATTGTGCTGATTTTTCTGTGTTTTTCGTTTTTTTGTGCAAGGAAGAAGTCCTGCAGCGGTGTGTGTGTGCAGCATACCGTCACGCGACGTCACGTCTGGACACAGACAACTCTGCAACTCGTGCAACTGCGGCCTGCTTTTCTGACCTGCTCTGAAGAAGATGGCCCCAAAAAAAGTTCCCCGTAGCTCCTCTAGCAAGAAAGTTGCCAGTAAGGAGCAGAAGAAGCAAGTTACCAAGGAGACAGGTGTGCCGGCCGCCACATATTTTGGGAGTAAAAAAAAAAGTACGCCTGCAGCAGCAGCGGGATCTGCTGGGGACCAAGCTGGGAGCAGCACCCCCGCTCCATTGGGCTCAGTGCCACCACCACCACCACGCCAACTTAAGTCCAAGCCCTTGAGTGCTGCAGAGGCACTTAGTCTATAGTAAAACATCTAATCTAACATCTAATGCTCCCAATAAAATCCAGACCTCTGATAAACCCCAAATTCCAGTGTCTAAACCATCGATCCTTAAACCAGTAAAATCTAAGGTTCGCCGCAATATTAATTTACCACCTGACGCTTGCCCTTATGTAATAGTGCTAACAGGTGTCCCTGAGCTCGCCCCCTCAACATCTGAATCTTTTTGGGCTCTCAAGAATAAAGTCTGCCATTGGTTAGACCAAAATCATCCTCTACCCTCAAATATCAACAGTAAATTACTCATGGTAGAGAGAGCACCTTGGGTAGGCGAGAACAAAAAAAACATACAAGGGGACCGTGTTGTTGTGTCCTTTGAGGATTCGTGCCCGGTGGAACATATAATTGCAGGGCCCCCCTGTATCACTAACTCTTCAATTTCAGCCAAACCCCTATCCTATTTCTACATGGTCTCAGACTATCGTGGTAACAGGTGGAGCTGGCTGAGAGGCTTAAACCATACAGGAAGAGGAACAAGAGGGGATTCTTGGCAGGATCACAATTCAATCCAGTGGACTGGGAGGAATCCATCACATCCTATAAGGGGTAGTCGTTTCCATGACAATAACCAGCAAAATGGGACATGGTCTGGTAATCATAAACATAATACCATCAGCCAGTGGGATGGTGGCGTTAATGAAGGGTGGAGTGTAGTACCAAGGAGAACAGGTAGGCCATTGTATGGCCCAGATCTCCCTAATGGAGTATGGCCAGGTCCACAATTCAACCCCCCGCCTATACCTTGTTTCAATCGTTACAGCGGGTTGGAAAATGTAGATTGACTTCCAGTTATTTCATCGGGGGAAATAATACTAAGGGATATGATAGAACCTTTAGGTTCAGAAATATCTATGTCAGGAGAGACTCAAGTTTATCTAAAAACCTATAACTCTGGGTTTGAAAACAAGTTGGCTGACCCTTTATACTTAAAGGGAACAGAAAAGGCAGTAGTAGGGGTAAAGACAGAACAGACGGTAGCAGAAGTAGGTAGTGTCAAGCTGGATGAGTTACTCCTGGAACCTGTTGAACCTAGTTGTCCTGAAATGGAAACTGCCCCTATCCATTTATTAACTGCACCGACTGTAGACGGCACCCCTATTAATATCCTTTCCTGGAATATAGCAGGGCTCAAAAAAAATCTTGCAATTCCAGAATGGAATGATTTTATTGAACCATTCGATATATGCATGTTTCAGGAAACATGGTGTCTGTCTCCACAATATAAAAATGGGTATTCTACCTATTATGTCCCGACTGTTTCCTCAGGGAAAGGCCGCCCATCTGGTGGCCTACACATATGGGTGAAAGTAAACCTAAATTATGTTGTTAACGTGTTCAATGTTCCCTCAGACGACATCCAGTACATCTCTCTGAAAAGCCCAAAGGGGGGCAAAATACATATTTTTTGCATTTATGCAAGAGGATCGCAGGGCTGCCAAACCTCACAAACAATAGAGCTATTGGATTCAAAGTTATTACAAATGGCTCCGGGATCAAAAATTTTGGTGGGTGGCGATTTTAATTGTACTTTCGAACCTCTGGATGATGAGGACATTCTGGGCTGGACCACGGAGGATTGGAAGTACTCCATACCCACCCTAGATCTGACACCTATTAAGAAATGGTATCCCACAGCAATACAGTTGAATGCCCTAGCCTTGGCCCACAAATTACGAGCTTTGAATGGGCGGACCATCTCCGATCGCAATGGGGCGATGACATATAATAAGCTAGTCTCCCCATCGCGAATTGATTACATTTTTTTAGACATCTACTCTTGGTCCAACCTTATAGACATGGAGATTAGGCAGTCTACAGACAGTGATCACAATCCTCTATGTATGGCAATTAACTGGCCCAATGGGCAAAGTGAGTCCACAGGACCGAAATTGATTACTAAGGAGGCTATCCCATCCAACTGTAATAGGAAACTGAGATGGGAGGCGATAAAGTTTGAGGAGGGGATTCTTCATTATATCAGGGAGTTAGTTATCGGGGAATCTTCTATTTTGTCAGCAATTAAGATGGATTTGGCTAATTTTAATACTTATGGGCCACAATTATTAACCCACTATCAAGATCTTGTAGATAAAATAGGCAAGGTTTTTCAAAAAACTACTAAGGGGAATCAATCTGCTGAGAAGCAAACTTTAAAAACGAATCCTTGGTATACTGCTGACTGCAGGGAAAAGAGAAAGGCAATCGCATTAGCAATAAAGCTAAAAGACCCCAGAGCAGTAAGATTGGCTAGGGGGGACTATCGTAAAATCTTGGCATTATCCAAAAAGAATTGGGAGGAAGATCATTGGCAGCAACTTAAAATTGCAGCATGGGATAAGAACTCTGTGTCCTTTTGGAAACAAATTAATATTTTAGGTTGAAGAGGAGTTGACCCTATTTTAAATCACATAAATGACCAGCAATGGCACGCTCATTTTTTAAAGTTATATTGTGAAGATGAGACTCAAGCCCATCTATTTCCAGCAATATCGTCCCTTTTAAGAACAGATTTAATAACAGAGGCAGTTCCTTTCGAAGCAAGAGAGGTTAAAGACGCTATCTCCAAAATCCGTCCTGGCAAAGCAGCTGGTCCAGACGGCCTGCCTGGAGACTTGTTAGCTCATGATCCTTTGATATGGGCAGACTTTATAGCCAGTCTAATTAATTTAATCCAACTGGGTCTCCCCGTCCCAGATTCTTGGAAAGGGGCGGAGGTAATCACGATATACAAAAAAGGAGATAGAGAGGACCCTGCTAACTACAGGCCAATCAGTTTAATTGACACTATACAAAAGGTAGTTGGCAGGGTCATTGTAAATAGAATTGAGACTTGGCTTATGGAAGAAGAGGTATTAACACACTTCCAGGCAGGGTTTAGACAGAATGTTGGTGCAATAGACCAGGTGTTCCGGTTCTGTGCGGTCTATTGGAAGTCAGTATCTATTAGCAAAGGCAGTTTGTATCTGGCTTTCATAGACCTCAAAACCGCATTTGATGTCATTCCTCGCTCTAAACTGTGGGAAGTTTTATTGGCAATGGGGTTTCCTAGCTATCTCCTGCAATTTATCATTAAGCTCCATGAGGACAACTTCGCGAGGATACGGTGGGGGAGCCAAGGGCAATTGACAGGGAGGGTACCAGTCAACAGAGGAGTGCGGCAGGGATGCGTGATGGCACCGACGCTGTTCTCCCTCTTTATAAATGGGGTGGTGGACCATTTGAGGGAGGACCCTGCGGATGCGCCCGTCCTTGCCGGTGAGAAGACCCCTACACTCCTCTTTGCGGACGATACCTTCCTGATGTCCAAGACCCCGCAGGGTCTGCAGAAATTGCTTGACCGTTTCTCGCTTTTCTGCAAGGGGCGAGGCTTAACAATAAACACTACAAAAACAAAGCTAATGGTTTTTTCGTTAAAAAGGAAGTCTAGGAAGGTACATATTTCACTTTTCGGGTCTCCTCTGGAGGTTGTAAACGAATTTGACTATTTGGGGGTTAGACTATCTAATAACATGTCCTGGGGGCCGCATATATCCAAAATGATACTCAATCTTAAAAGGGTTTCTGGAGCCATATTAAAAAATCAGCGCCAGTCCATCAGTAGACCTGTTGCTCCAGCCCTTTCAGTCTATGAGGGGAAGGCGGTAGCTTCGGCTGTCTACGGTTCTGAAATTTGGGGCGCTGAAAACACTAGAGCCCTGACAGTCACAGAGAATAAGTTTATCAGAGATTTGGTATCACTTTCTATGTCAACACCCCTGTTACCGTTATTTTTTGACATGGGCAAGAAATGTATTGCTGATAAAGTCCATCTTGGGCCCCTATTATTCTGGGTGCGACTTAGAAGGACTGAAGAATTAAAAGATTATGCTCGAGTCCTGGACGAGTTAATCACCCTTAATGTGAATAACAAGATAAAGTGGCTTAACAACCTCAAGCTTTTGGTAAACTCGATAGGTCTGGGGGTGTCTTGGATCTCGCAATGCCCACCTACTAAACAACAAGTAAAAAAGCTATATTGGGAATGGGTTGATTCCAAGGTGCATGTTAATTCGAATTTAGGCCCCCTGACAATTAATTTCCTAGAACACAAAGTATTGTGTAAGATTGAGCCCTTTCTGGACTTTATCCAACTGCCTAGAGATAGGACTTTGTTTTTGAAATTTAGATATGGAACCTTGCCTGTTAGAGAAAATACGGCAGGCTGGAAAAGCATGGAGGGGAAAGACCTAAATTGTCCAGGTTGCAGTTGCCCGAATGAATCTTTGGGCAATTTCATATGTGCATGTTCAGCCTACAAACATGTTAGGAACAAATGGCTGAAACCAGTGTGTAAGTCCTTGGGGGTGAAAGACCATAGATCAGCCTTGCGCATTATGACAACCAATTCTGCCTCATTGTATATTGTTTGAGGGGTGTCAAAATATCTTGCGGGTGCCTGGATAATTCGATCCAGATTGCTAGGCAATGCAGTAAACCCATCTGAATTGATCATTTAGTTACACTATTTTACTTTTTCAATTTTCAGTATTATTTTGTTTGGGTTGTAGTACTTTAGGACTGACTGCTTTTTATGTATTTTTGTATGTATGTCTGTACTTTTATGATGAATATTTGTCGAATAAAGTATTACAACAACAACAACTTAGTCTACTTGTTCAATCACCATCGACCAGTGATGTTGGCTCATCGCAAGAAAGTAGCAGCAATGTCCCTCAATCAACACAGGTTGTTGTAACTCATCTGACGAGTGTCGAACAACCACAGCCGCAACAAAAACCACATGTGCAAGTACAAGCCCAAGTACATGTGGAAGGAGAGGCAGCGCAAGGAGATGCGCAAGCAGAGGTGCATGGAGGGTCACAAGTGCCCACAATAGTTGTTCCTCCCGAAGTAGGGGCACATCAGGAAATCGACAATCAAGGCGAGGTATCATTTGAGGAAGCCACTCCTCCTGATGATCATTCATTGCCTTCCACACCCCTATCAAGGAAGAGATCAAGGGTGGTGTCTACATCTTCTTCAAGCACACCTCCTTCTGATGATACGGATCAAAATTGGGAACCAGCACCACTGCCGTCTGAGAGTGAGGCACACCATGATCTGACAAAGGTAGTTAAGCGTAAAAGGAAGCTCGTCCAAAGTCTCAGAGTTATGGAGTGTGATGAGGCTCAACAAGAAGTGGCGGATACTGCTGCTGATGAAGACTCTCACAATGACGACCCAGTCATCATAAAGGTCACTGCAGCCCCAGCGGGCATGCAGCAAACAGACATTTTGACCCTAGCCCGAAAAGCTGCTGAGCGTGATGATGATGTTGTCGACGAGGAGGCAGTGGAAACACCACAATCATTGGAGTTAACTAGTACACCAACACGTACCGCTTCCATATTTCTTCCTCGCCAGAAGGGACCTCCATCCACCTCGACCTCAATTAGTGGTGGTGAAAGTGCACAACGTACTAAAGTTCGGCAATCCACATCCTCCACTTCATGTGGCATTAGCAGCATGACCACCACCACCAGTATCGCCGCCTCCTCCGGCCCCCACAGACAATTCAAGTCCCCAGTTTGGGACTTCTTTAGTGTTTGCCCAAAAAGGGAAAAGTTCGACATTTGTAGCATTTGTAAGCTTGCAGTTAGTCGTGGTAAGTTTGGTACCAACTATGGTACCGGAGGCCAGAGAGGTCATTTTAGGAGACAGCACGCTGTCCAATGGTTTGCGCACCTAAAGGAGATCAAGGAAGCCCGAATTGGAAGTCAAGAAAACGTTGATGTTTCATCTGATGATGACGAGGAGGAAGAAGACGTGTCAAACACTTCACTTACACCCAGTACCCCTGTCAGCAGCACACCCCATGTGAGGCACACTAAGAGTGTGGGAGCGAGTGAGACACCAATGCGAAAAAGTTCATCAATGCGAAAAAGAAAGGCAGGATATTGAAGGAAAAGGCAGTACATCAGCATCAGCATCAGCAGGCCATCCCCAGTCAAAACAATCCACTTCTGCACCTGTGGCTGTGGCACAAGTGACCTCTCAGCCGTTAAAGACACCGGCAACCGGATCATCTGCACCAGACACAACAGTAACATTGGATGCTGAAGAGGATTGGCTAACTTGGCTTGGGTTTGGTTCTCAAAAGGTCACAGCAAAAAGTAAGCAAAGAGGAGGACCTTGAGTCGATGGTGCAGGACTATCTGAATGACTCAACAGAGGTCTATGTCAATGCTGACCCATTGGCGTATTGGCATGGGAAAAAAGAATTGTGGCCACAGCTCTCCAACCTGGCTATAAACTACTTGTCTTGCCCACTCGCAAGCGTGTCTTCTGAACGTGTTTTCAGTGTTGCTGGTGGCATTGTAACTCCCAAACGGAGCCGCCTCTCGCCCAAAAATGTGGAGAGGTTAACAATGATCAAGATGAATCAGCACCTCATACCACCAGATTACAAAGTACGAGAAAGCACACCGCATGAAGACGAGGAGGACAGCAACGTAGATGAGGGAATTTGTTCTCTGTTCGGTGACACTGACCTCACCCTGCTGAATTCGCAGAGTATGATGACAAACTCTTATTCTTATTCCCTGACACCGAGCCCTGAAAATGAAACAATGAATCAATAACTTTCTTTTTGGTCCTTATTCACTTTTATTCCTGTGTGTCTGTCTTTCTTCGTTTTGCACAGTTAATTTAATTCAAACTTTAATCACCTAATCACAAAAACAAGCCCATCAGCAGAACTGTCTTCACTTGTTTGCTTATTGATTTGAAGGTGCCGCAGTCTGCATTCCTCAAGTTCACAAGTTCAGAAGAACATGCTCCTCTGTCCTCCTCCTCCAGACTCCTATTTCCCTCAAAGCAGAGGGCTGGATTACGCCCAATGAAGAAAGACTCAGCACTTGTGGGGGTGTTCTACTTCTTTGCGGGTGAGTTGACTGCTGGGAAGCTCTAATACCGGATAAAAGTGGTTTGGACCAAATCGGAGGCGGACATTTTTTGCCGTTTTTGCCGACTTGCTTACCTTTGAGGTGCTCTTTGGCGGGGTTCCGGGTGTTTGTGGGTGAGTTTTGGGGTCACTCTGGGAGCACTGCTGGGACAGTCTAATCTTGATTGCATTTGCTTTTCAGGAAATCCGTGGTGGAAAACGGGAGTTATGACCTAGCTGCACAGCGCGTTTGGACCGAAGGCCGAGAAATATTGTAAGTATGAGATTTTCCTTTTTGGCTGTTTGGGGGTGTTGTGCTTTTTTGCGGGTGGGTTGGCGGGTCTTGGGGCATTCCTGGGAAGGTCTAATACCGGATAGAAGTGGTTTGGACAAAATCCATGCAGAATTTTTTTTTGCTATTTCTGACATTTTGCTCAATGTAGCGTTTTCGGGGGCCTGTTTGGGGGGCTTACTGGTGTTTGTGGGTGGGTTTCGGGGTCTGGGAGCACTGCTGGCTATGGATACTTTAGTTTGCAAGAGGTTTGAAGCAAATCCATGGTGGCAGAAGGGAGTTAGGGCCTATGGATACTTTAGTTTGCAAGAGGTTTGAAGCAAATCCATGGTGGCAGAGGGGAGTTAGGGCCTAGCTGCAGAGCGCGCGTGGAGTGATTTTGGAAATTGGCAAGAAAATGAATGTGACCATTTTTGTACTTTTGCTTTTTGGCTGTTTGGGGGTCTTCTACTAGTTTTCTCCTGGGTTGATGGCTCTGGGGCCATTGCTGGGAAGCTCTAATACCGGATCAAAGTGGTTTGGACCAAATCGGAGGCGGAAATATTTTGCAGTTTTTGCTGACTTGCTTGCCTTTGAGGTGCTCTTTGGCGGGGTTCCGGGTGTTTGTGGGTGAGTTTTGGGGTCTGGGAGCACTGCTGGGACAGTCTAATCCTGATTGCATTTGCTTTTCAGGAAATCCGTGGTGGAAAACGGGAGTTATGACCTAGCTGCACAGCGCGTTTGGACCGAAGGCCGAGAAATATTGTAAGTATGAGATTTTCCTTTTTGGCTGTTTGGGGGTATTATGCTTTTTTGCGGGTGGGTTGGCGGGTCTTGGGGCATTCCTGGGAAGGTCTAATACCAGATAGAAGTGGTTTGGACAAAATTCATGCAGAATTTTTTTGTGCTATTTCTGACATTTTGCTCAATGTAGCGTTTTCGGGGGCCTGTTTGGGGGGCTTCCTGGTGTTTGTGGGTGGGTTTTGGGGTCTGGGAGCACTGCTGGCTATGGATACTTTAGTTTGCAAGAGGTTTGAAGCAAATCCATGGTGGCAGAAGGGAGTTAGGGCCTAGCTGCAGAGCGCGCGCGGAGTGATTTTGGAAATTGGCAAGAAAATGACTGTGACCATTTTTGTACTTTTGCTTTTTGGCTGTTTGGGGGTCTTTTACTAGTTTTCTCCTGGGTTGACGGCTCTGGGGCCATTGCTGGGAAGCTCTAATACCGGATAAAAGTGGTTTGGACCAAATCGGAGGCGGAAATTTTTTGCCGTTTTTGCTGACTTGCTTGCCTTTGAGGTGCTCTTTGACGGGGTTCCGGGTGTTTGTGGGTGAGTTTTGGGGTCACTCTGGGAGCACTGCTGGGACAGTCTAATCTTGATTGCATTTGCTTTTCAGGAAATCCGTGGTGGAAAACGGGAGTTATGATCTAGCTGCACAGCGCGTTTGGACCGAAGGCAGAGAAATATTGTAAGTATGAGATTTTCCTTTTTGGCTGTTTGGGGGTGTTGTGCTTTTTTGCGGGTGGGTTGGCGGGTCTTGGGGCATTCCTGGGAAGGTCTAATACCGGATAGAAGTGGTTTGGACAAAATCCATGCAGAATTTTTTTTTGCTATTTCTGACATTTTGCTCAATGTAGCGTTTTCGGGGGCCTGTTTGGGGGGCTTCCTGGTGTTTGTGGGTGGGTTTCGGGGTCTGGGAGCACTGCTGGCTATCGATACTTTAGTTTGCAAGAGGTTTGAAGCAAATCCATGGTGGCAGAGGGGAGTTAGGGCCTAGCTGCAGAGCGCGCGCGGAGTGATTTTGGAAATTGGCAAGAAAATGAATGTGATCATTTTTGTACTTTTGCTTTTTGGCTGTTTGGGGGTCTTCTACTAGTTTTCTCCTGGGTTGACGGCTCTGGAGCCATTGCTGGGAAGCTCTAATACCGGATCAAAGTGGTTTGGACCAAATCGGAGGCGGAATTTTTTTGCAGTTTTTGCCGACTTGCTTGCCTTTGAGGTGCTCTTTGGCGGGGTTCCGGGTGTTTGTGGGTGAGTTTTGGGGTCTTGGAGCACTGCTGGGACAGTCTAATCTTGATTGCATTTGCTTTTCAGGAAATCCGTGGTGGAAAACGGGAGTTATGACCTAGCTGCACAGCGCGTTTGGACCGAAGGCCGAGAAATATTGTAAGTATGAGATTTTCCTTTTTGGCTGTTTGGGGGTGTTGTGCTTTTTTGCGGGTGGGTTGGCGGGTCTTGGGGCATTCCTGGGAAGGTCTAATACCGGATAGAAGTGGTTTGGACAAAATCCATGCAGAATTGTTTTTTGCTATTTCTGACATTTTGCTCAATGTAGCGTTTTCGGGGGCCTGTTTGGGGGGCTTCCTGGTGTTTGTGGGTGGGTTTCGGGGTCTGGGAGCACTGCTGGCTATGGATACTTTAGTTTGCTATAGGTTTGAAGCAAATCCATGGTGGCAGAGTGGAGTTAGGGCCTAGCTGCAGAGCGCGCGCGGAGTGATTTTGGAAATTGGCAAGAAAATGACTAAGTGACCATTTTTGTACTTTTGCTTTTTGGCTGTTTGGGGGTCTTTTACTAGTTTTCTCCTGGGTTGACGGCTCTGGGGCCATTGCTGGGAAGCTCTAATACCGGATAAAAGTGGTTTGGACCAAATCGGAGGCGGAAATTTTTTGCCGTTTTTGCTGACTTGCTTGCCTTTGAGGTGCTCTTTGACGGGGTTCCGGGTGTTTGTGGGTGAGTTTTGGGGTCACTCTGGGAGCACTGCTGGGACAGTCTAATCTTGATTGCATTTGTTTTTCAGGAAATCCGTGGTGGAAAACGGGAGTTATGACCTAGCTGCACAGCGCGTTTGGACCGAAGGCAGAGAAATATTGTAAGTATGAGATTTTCCTTTTTGGCTGTTTGGGGGTGTTGTGCTTTTTTGTGGGTGGGTTGGCGGGTCTTGGGGCATTCCTGGGAAGCTCTAATACCAGATAGAAGTGGTTTGGACAAAATCCATAAGGAAAAGCCTTTTGGCACTTTTTTTAACTTAGGGTTCATTAGGGTTAGCCCTAGCAGCAGGATTGCATGTGTTTCGGGGTGTTCTAGATTTTTGCAACTGAGTTCTGGGGTCTTAGAGCACTCGTGAGAATGTGTTATTTTGGTTGCAAGTCATTTGAAGACAATCCATGGTGGGAAAGGGGGGATTTGGCATAGTTAAAGAAAGCCTTTGCCACTATTCTTAACTTAGGGCTCGTTAGGGTTAGCAGTATTTCTATTGCATGTGTTTGGGTGGGGGGGTTTTCGAGTCTTGGAGCGATGCTGGCTATGGATACTTTTGCTTGCTTGCAAGTGGTTTGAATACAATCCAATTTCTGCCAGGCCTCGTTTTTTGAGATCTGATTGGGGGTCTTCTACATTTTTGCGACTGGCTTTAGTAAGGGTCTGGGTGGGAGCACTGCTGGGAAGGTCTAATTTTGTTCTAAAACACAGTTTACAGTACACCTAGCTTGAGGGGAAAGATCCGCTAAATTAATTTGCCCATACTTATTTATCCTTCAAAAGGTGACTCAGACAGAGTACGCACTTTCAAAAATATTGTACTGTCTATTAGGAAAATCAAAGTGTGACTTTTTGCACTACACAGCGTACATACCTTATATTTATTTATCAGTGGTGTTGTAATAGCACTTCCTGTTTTTCGTTCAATAATTACAGGCCGGGTTTCAGTCTGTGCAATGGGGAAAAAAGGATGGAGTCAGGCTTCACATTAGCGAGCCGCAATTCAGCATCCGCCAGGCAGGCAGTGGACAGGGTGTCTTCTGGTCACCAACATTGATGAACGAAGCGTCAGCTGGAATGGAGGAGTGCCGCTAATAAGAGGAATTGTTTGCTGCATGAAACTTACTTACCAAATTCAACAGGACAACTACAACAACATACAGATACAGTATCCATTGTTTTCTTCTATGAGTGTGACTGCATTTCTTGGATCTCTCTCTGCTTCTAAATGGATCCCTACAGCCATTCTATAGGTTTTACTTCGGCTAATTTTTAAACCTAATTTAATGTAAGAAGTGTTTCTCTGAGTGCAGAGATAGGCAAGTGAAAACGCTGCAGCCCTGTACTGTCGCATTCTAGTACTACTTACTTTTCAGTAACAATGCATGCAGTAGGGCATGCACTTCCTTTATGTCACTTAAAAGATTTATGGTTAGCTTTGTACCCAAAGATTTCTTTATCTTCAATTATTGTTTGTCCATGCTGTGCTTTTCTTTTCTTCTCTCAACAAAACCTACCCAAAAAGAAACCCCCATTTCCATCCATTTTCCAAACCCTAACCCTCTTCCCCCGGGCTGTGTGGTTTTGCTTGATGTGTGACTAAATGACATCAATAATTCCACACACTTGCTGGGGAGGATAAGGTCATAGCAACAGGCTGGTGAAGGAATCTGAGGATATATTCTAGACTTACTCAGCTTCAGTACTATTTCTTGTAGTGATAGCCAATTTTCAAAGAAATTCAACGCAAGTACTAGTTATACTTTCAATACTTTACCATTTGTTAGGCTACATTGTGGCACTGTTCTAGTGTACTGTCACCTGCTATATTCTCTATCGTACCGTTGTAATGCTACAGTAAGGACAAACCAGGTTTCATTTTCTTTTTTTCCATAGGCATGCAACTGCCACTGTGTCACACCACTAGTACCACCGCAATGAGGACATTTCATCCGCCCAGGATTGCCAACCTTAATCGACATTTCCCGTGGAGCCAGCCCTGGGCCTAGCCCTACTTTCAAACACAAATTACAGGTAAGATAAGCGTTTGGTGGGAGGTAGTATAATGGAGTATTAGGACTAGATGAGAGATTGACGGTAGTACTACTAAAGTCCTAGGACTCTTCAGGAAAACAAACTTACTGTTAAACCCCCACCCATCAGACTCAAAAGCAGTAAAAAACGGGTATGGTCAGATAAAGTTTCAAAAAGTATATTTTTGTAGCCCTAACAAAATAATCTCCCTCAAGACCCTCCCTAACCCCAACGATTGTCTTTCAAAAGTCCCAAAAAGAACCCAACTCCCAAATCCCACCCCCCCAAAAGTCTCTAAAAAAGGGGCAAGGGACACTACGACAGGATGCTGTTCACTGTAGCGGCCAGGGCATCATACTCCTTGCGGGAGGTGGCATGGTCGAAGCGGAGGCCCTCCACCAAGTTCTTATAGGTTAAGACCTCCTGCTCCAGGTAGGACACTCTGAGGGATAAGCGGCGCTGGCGTGCCTTGCAACTCCTGTGGGGGGCAGCTGCTGTCTTTGCTGCTTGGCGGTGGCGGTTGGCTTTGGTAGCCCGGCTCCGTACCGCTGGAGCACTGCGCTGGCTGGCAGCCCGTGGTGGCACGGAGGAGGATGTAGCTGTCCCAGTGGATGTTGTTGTTGTACCGGTAGACTGCGTGTCCTCCTCCTCCAAGGCCACCAGCCGCCGATATTCGGCGACAGTGGCATCCAGCCTCCGTTGCCGGGCCATTCGAGCCAGCTCCCTCCTTGATGGCCTGTTTGATTTGGAAGGAGCAACTATATGAAGAAAGAAAGACATAGGCCCAGATGTAGGTAAAACTTATTTACCGATTCTTATTTACCGAATTTTACCGATTCGGTAAATAAGAATCGGTAAATAAGAAGGGGGGGTATGTAGGAACATCCAGATGTTCCAATTTACCGATCGGTAAATATCTGTATTTACCGAATCGGTAAATACCGACCGGTAATGCTCCATTCATTCCTATGGGCTTTGAAGCCCATAGGAATGAATGGGGCATTACCGGTCGGTATTTACCGATTCGGTAAATACCGATTTTGACAAGGGTGCAGGGGGTGTCACTTTGACACCCTCTGGCACCCCCAAAAAAGGTTCGGGGGCCATATGGCAGGCATACCTGCCCTAAGGGCAGGTCTGCCTGTCATATGGCACAGGTGTGCATGCACACATGTGCATGCACACCTGAATCGGTATTTTAACATCAAATACAATTTGATGGTAAAATACCGATTTTGCAGGCCTTGTGGGACTCAGAAGAGTCCCACCCACATATCAATTTTACCCATTCGGTAAATATACCGGTCAGTAATTTTACCGGTCGGTAAATATACCGGTCGGTAATTTTACCGACCGGTATATTTACCGACCGGTAAAATTACCGATTTGCAGCGTTACAGTCCCCCTACATCTCGGTAGCCAAATACCGGTCGGTAACGGCCGAATTCGGCCGTTACCGACCAGTATTTGGCTACCTACATCTGGCCCATAGTCTGTAACCAATGCTCCTTAAGATTAACCCAAAATGATTGAGCTGAAAGTTGTGTCACAGTACAAGTAGCAAATTGAAAGCACAGTACATAACTATTGAGGACAGTATCTATCTAACCTCCCACTTCTTCATCCTTGCTCTAACATTAGTGGGAGTTTAAGGAACAAATTCTACGAGCACTATGGACTTCCATTACAGTCGACTATGACAGTACACCAGTCTTATTCTTCTTCTTCTCTCTTGTTTAGGAAAATTGGTACGTTATCTTATGCAAGCCGGCATAATGCCAGCGCAGTGAACTTGCACCCGAGAAAAACAGACGCACACCATGATGAGTGAGACAGACTTGCGTTACTGTACCGGTCCAGTACATGCAGGTGGTGAAGCTCTTACTTTTCTATTACGGGTGGCACTGAGAATACTCTGTTAAAAGGGATACTGCTTAATTAATTTAGCTTTCACCCTACAGTGCAAATGAGTACTAGAAAAGGAAAATGAAGAAGCTAAATAATCTGATTATCTATCACTTCACATGGGATGTATTTGATGACATATGGGATGACTTTAGGTGCTTTGCTTATTATTGAGTGAACAGTGATACACCCACACATGAATGACGTACTACTACTAAACTAAAGTTATTAAGAGAGGTAGGGAGTGTCCACCGTAATAACCGGATATATGCTGTGCTTGCAGTTGCAATACAAACTACTGCCACTATTCATGGTAGTATTTGGACAAAATTACAACTTCTTTTCCTTGCCTTTCCTACACTGGAACGGACGTGCGGGTGCGGTGTTACATGCTCTTCAAAGTAACACTTAGTTCATCCAGTGACCGTCTACTCTCTCTAGATACACATATGCTATCTAAGAGTCAGATAATACCATGATCCAGGCATCCATCCATTCAAAGTATATGCACACATACAGTTTCTGTTTCACCCACCCAGGCTGTTCTCCTTCCACCCATCCTTGCTTCATCATTTACCCAGCCATGCACCATACCATATTCTTTCCTTCCCAGCCACCTCGGGGACCAAGCAAACACATATCATTCTTCTTTGCCAGTCATCATTAAATTTCTCGTCCTTCCACACTTACTTACACCCTTCTTTCGCTTTTCGTTCATCCCATCCATCAAGTTCATCTCAGATCTGATTGGGATTCTTCTCGCCAAAAACTTCACAGCTAAGTCAAAGTACATTTAGAGGAGGCTACTACCTGGTTGATTTATAATACACCCGTGCAGAAAGCACACTCTGCAGTCTTCAATCTCAATAAGTAAGGAATATATAGCTTACCTCTGCCCGCCACCACCGTGTGAACCCTCACAGGCACGTCCGGCACTTGCACCGCCTCCTCCCCAGAGTTGTTCCCCTCGTCCAATACCACCAACTCCGCGCTGGCCCCGCCACCAGATGTTCCACCTACAAAGTACATTTAAGAATGTTAGAATACACCACTCACTACTATATAATATTTGGTCTAGGAGGAATAAAGAAATGTGAAAAAAACAGAATACAATGTAATAATTTGTGACTGTCTCTACTCTAAAGTAAAAATGTCCCTTTTTCCAGGGAAGGCTGTTGTCTTGCTGCACTTTTTGGCACAACTGATGAATGCTTGCTTTTTATTTTTAACATGCACCACTTTTTCTCCTAACAGACAGAAGCTTGACTTCTAAGAACACGAGCAGGATCAAGTTCAAACCAGGTGAGAGCTCGGCTCGACCACAAGAAATGTGTCCAATTAATCGTCAGCACTAAGCACTTTTCCATTTTCAGTTAAACGTTTAGTTTTATGACAAAGTTGATTTTAATAAATGTGTTTACTTTTAATAAAGCTTTTAAACTTAAATAGACTTTGTGGTTGTTGGTCCTCCAGACTAGAGTGGATGAGCTAAAGGTTTTGGAATTTTTGCAAGCATGAGTCCGTGCCTCTGACACTTCTTGACTCTGACTCCGTACTCTTGCCTGCATTGGATAATCTAATCATCATTGGGGATCAATCATCGGTAACTTTGGGAGCTAAATGACTCTGCCACACTATCTAGTCAGTAAGGAGATTGGGGGTTCAACTACAAAGTCTGTTATCACTGAGGTATGTGGAAAGTCTAACAGCACAGCACCTATTATAATTGATAACCTAAGCAATGCATTATTTAGTGTCCATATTTCTGTTTGTGCAGATTTGTCCCTGCAACAGTAGTAGAATGGATTGTCCTACTATCCAAACCAAAAGTAAAGTAGTATCTTATTCTTTCTTGGTGGTCATTCACCTTTTTATTGTTGGCAATTGTCAAAGCATAAACATTTAGAAGACTTGAAAAGACATTATGGACAATCCCAGAGGACTGCACTCAGTGCATAGAGCTATTGCTGACTAGAATGGGAGTCCAATGGAATTGCCAAATGTGCAATCTTAGTTAGCTACACAGACAGACTAATAATAATAATCTAGTAATACCACAGGGAGTCATAGTCGAGGCAGGATAAGAATTTAGATCCAGTCTACAAGAAGATCAAAGACGATTTAGAAAAAATCGAATGAGGAACGCTAGGAAAAAATAGGTACTCTATATTAAAATTAAAACTTACTGGGGCCAGCAAAGGAGCCCTCGCCTGCCCGATCCTGGCCTGCATCCTGAACAGCACCCTCCTCCTCCTCCTGTGTCCTCTTGCCCCTGGGGGGAGCTGATGTACAACATGAAAGAAAGAAAGACCAGAAAACATGGATGATATTTGTCAACCAAATCAAACATTTCAAAAGAACAATAACAAAATATTTTGGCGAAATAGCAAATAGACAACTATTCCACGGGATATATTGACCGATCTCATGTGGTCTACTACGTTATTAGTATTGCTTGATTTGCGGACCGTCGACTTGGAAAGTTCTTATGTAACTCACTAAACAAACTACTAAAAAGGTTCGCCTAGGACTGGCAGGCAGCAGTCCGCAGCACGCGAAGTGACAGACAAAGTCCATCGTGATTGCAGATCAGTGAATACTCAAACTATCAATCCACCACCACTATTTCTTCTTATCGCCATGTGTACAAAGGAAGGACTGGACTTGAGTCTGTAGGGGCTGATTTAAAAGCCCCTTGCGGCTATTTTGCTCCATTGTTGCGTGACTTTTGTGACACAGCGGCAGAACAAAAGAGGCGCCATGGTGCGGCGTATATTAACAACGTGACGCATATGGGAGATGCATCACGTTGTAAAGCCCTGCGCCATCAGGGGGCGTTCCGGCGCAAGGGAGGGCGTTCCTGCGCAGGAACGCATCCTAAAAGTGGCTGAGGGACATCTACAAGATTTCAATCAGTCACTTTGAGGACAATGATGCGTGACTCAAACCCTGCGCCTGCTTTACGCAGCATTGGGGAGATAGGGCACCCCAGAGCATTGTTGGAGCTGCACCATCGTTGCGACGCAACTCCAGCAATGCGCCGCCTTTACGGCACAGAAGCGTAACGCTTCGGTGACGTTTTGGGCACATGGTGCGCCGCATTGTAAATACGGCGCACCATGGGTGGTGGTGACGTGGCGCACAATTACTGGCGCATCCCTGCTACTTTGCAGGGATGCGCCGGTAATTAAAAATCTGACCCTTAGTGTCTAGCATTACGCAGTTCTTTAAACTACACTCATGCATAATTTCACAGGCCAATGAAATGAACACAAAATCGAAAACAAATAAGCATAGTAGCAGCGCTACTGAGAAGGAGAGCAGTGCACCTGAAATGCACAGAAGATTTTGAAATATAATTTACCTACAATGTAATCAGCAGCATTATTGCTCTTGGTAAAAAACCAAAATTTGCAAGATAATAACACACAGAGCAGGAGAAAAGAGAGTAGTAAAGAAATAGCTACTACTCACCAAGCCCGGGGATCTCAAGGCCGAGCAGGTCTAGCAGATCGCGTTCCCGGTCCAGGATATCCGTCCAACGGTGGGTGACCTGGTTGTAGGTGCGCCGGACCCGAGAGTGTTGGTACATGTCCCGGCACACCTTCTCCCACCACTTCCGGCGCTCCCGGATCCCGTACCCGCTAGCGATCCTGCCGCCTGCCATGATGGTCCTGGGGAGGCGGCGCTGAACATAAAAAACTAGTCCGGCCACCTCCTCCGAGCTGAAGATCTCCCGGGGTTGTACATTCTCCTCCCTCAAACGCCCGCACGGGAGCCGGGCACGGGGTGCGGGACCCTTCCCCTTCTCGGGATGCTTCCCGGCTCCCTTTACCATGGTCTGGGCAGAAAGGAAGCTAAATAATAAAGAAGAAATAGAATAGGGAAGAAGAAAAGAAAAGAGTTTAAAAAAGTAGTTTAGAATTAACCAAAAGTAGCAGAAAACACAAAAATATAGAGCTAGAAAAATAGAGGGATAGATAATAAGTAAAATAGATTAAAAAAAACTTCAAACAAGCAAAGGATGGCAGAGATTCAGAGAGGATACAGAAAGCATGCCTAGAACCATAGCAATGAATGAGAAACAAGATGGCCGCGCCCGTTCACGACCGCGTGGGTAAGTTTGCGCGAGATTTTCCTCGGGATCACACGCGAAATTGTACTAGCGAGCAGCACACTTTGCGAGATTACACATAGCGCCCGGAAACGGAATTACGTCACGCAAACAAGATGGCCGCGCCTATGTAC
Organism: Lissotriton helveticus; assembly: GCF_964261635.1. Lineage (NCBI taxonomy): Eukaryota > Metazoa > Chordata > Amphibia > Caudata > Salamandridae > Lissotriton > Lissotriton helveticus. The sequence continues at coordinate 1,209,590,887 of NC_136059.1, forward strand.
GACCGCTAGGGTAACTTCGCAAACGTTGCGCTACAAGCGGCTTGCGAACATGCAAAAAATCACGTGAACAAACACGCCGCAAAAAAAACAAATCCTGTATTCCCACGAATTCGCGGCTTCCGAAATCGATCTCGCACGAATTCGCGCCCCGCGAATAGCGCGACATTGCAGAAAAACGATGTTTGCAAAACTGAAAGCACTCAGCAGGTGCAAAAGTTCAATCTTAACATTTGTAACCATTCCCTCTAGTGCTTCCTGAGGGGCCCCTCCAGAGTTCAGTTGCCTATTTGCAACTATTCTATGACCCTGCTCTGACCCTCACAGCAGGCTCATAGAATAGCTACAATTAGGCCACAAAGGTCCTGTGAAAAAAAATTGCACTGCAACAGAAAGCAAATTACAGATAAGGAAGCAGGTGCCAGACTGGCAGTTTAAATTCAGTGACACATTAATCAACCCCAAATTAATTCATGTCAGTTGAAGCAGGGCAGGTGTGCTTGCTTTTTTTTCACCCCCATAATCTACAGTGATAAACAAACAAGAGGGTGGCAGTGATGTACCAGAGGGTGGCATGGGTGTACCAGAGGGTGGCAGTGGTGAAACAGAGGGTGCTGTGAACCTGTGATGATGAATCAGACGTAGAAACAACATAGTCGCGGCCGTTGCGAGCCGACAAGTAAGTTCGCAATTGCGAACTGGTACAAAATCCTCGCGAACTGGCAGAAACCCTTGAGAACACAAAAAAAAATCCGCAAATTCGCGAGAGTTCGCGGATTTTGCGGATTGCGAATCCGTAAATACGCAAGTTTGCGGATTGCCAATTCGCAAAATCCGCCCATGCTTATTTACCGGTTTTGCAGGAGACTGAAAGAGACGGACAGCATTGTGTAGGGATCGAGCGTTTTGAACGAGGGAAGAACCGGTTAGACTGTTCACCAAGTTTAACTTAACAGCGTTAATAAGATTTCAGAGGAGGAGAGTTGTAGAGTTGAACTTGGAAATTAGTTTTCGTGTTGAAAACAGGTTGCTGTTGCACAAAGAGTTTATAACGCGGAGGAGAGCAGAGGATTTTTGCATTCAGTGAGTGAGTATCATAGGAGTTTTTAAGAGTCACAATGAGCACATGAGTGGTGTGGTGAGGGGCTCCTTATATAATACCATATGATATTAGAGATGACACACATAATATTAGGTAATTAAGCGAGCAATTCCTTGCATATTGTGAAAACCTTTAATAGAAGGTCTAAAATAAATGTATCTATACGTTTAGTTCACAGGCCCCTGAGGAAGAGCTTTTTCAGCTTGAAATGCATTGGGCACGGAGCGAATTTGGCCAAGTGAATTCATCTTTGAAGCAATTATGATTTTGAGTGTTTAAATAATGTTGTAAACTTGTAATTTCTCAGAGACTTCTGTTGTTTTTGAAACTGCAAATTGATAGGCAGTCTTATGCCTCAAGTAAAAATGTGTTAAAAATGTGTTAATTTGAAATTTCATGAAAACTGAAAAATAGAAGAAGAAACAAGAAAATTGTGTTTATTCATTATTTGTAATATTGCATAATAGTAGTGATGTTCTAATTTTAGAACCACACTGGCAACAGTGCACGGAGGTTAAGTGTTAGGTTCACTTAAGATAGGAAGTTACATTCCAGGATCATACCTATTTTTAATTTGTCCAAACATACGCTCTCAGAGGTTGAGGTATCCCTCCTCAGCAAAGGTCTCTCATTTGTGCCGACTATCCCCCCTAACTTTTTGGAACTCTATAGTGAATTACTGAGGTTTTTTCGTCGCATACGCTTACAAGCTTATTTCCAATTGAATCCCACTCCAACCATTACAGCCAATACACTCTTCCATCCACCATCTACATTCTCGCCAACATCTAATATGATTCCTTCGGAAGTTCTGACTTTTGAGAAAATGGTACTTAAAGATCTCACCTCACTTAAAGAAAAGAGACGATTTATTCCATATAATCTGCCTCTTGAAGAGAAAAAGGCTATTCAAACCCTAAAATCTAACGAGTCCCTCATCATCAAATGTGCTAACAAAGGGGGTGGGATGTCCTTCAAGAGAAAGATGTTTATAAAACCGAAATCTTATGACAACTTTCTAACACCGATCTTATTGTCGATTGCCCACAAACCCCACCAAAGAGTTAAAGGGCCTCATTACACTGATCACAACAGAGGCACTTGAAAAAGGTTTCATTAACAAAAATGAATTCTTATTCCCCAATGTTAAATCACCTAGAACACCAATGATCTATACGCTCCCAAAGGTTCACAAAAACACTACCAGCCCACAGGGCAGGCCCATAGTTTCTGGCTGTGGGTCGGTTTTGGAACCTTTGGGCCAATATGTCAATTTCTTTATCAAAGAGTTTGTACCCACTACCGCATGCTATGTGAGAGATAGCATGGCTATGATTAATTTAGTGGAACACCATCCATTCAACCAAGAGACGGAATTATTGTGTACATTGGATGTTGAATCCTTGTATACAAATATCCCTCAAAGAGCCGCCATTATAGTTATTCAGGAGGTTTTGGACTCGAGGCCCCGCCCACATGCTGTACCTACATTATTTATTCTTTAACTTTCTGGAACTATGCTTAACAAAAAACGTCTTTGCATTTGATAATCAATTTTATCTACAAGTTAAAGGTACATCAATGGGGGCTGTTTTTGCCCCCAATCTGGCAAAACTTTTCATGGATCATCTGGAAATGACAACCATTCTTTCACCATCTAATCCATTTTTCACAGAGATAGTTTTGTGGCGCAGGTATATCGATGATATAATCTTTATCTGGCACAACGACACTGACACTCTCGACCAGTTCTTACACTGGCTTAACAACTATTGTTCACGCCTCACGTTCACCATCACTATGGATAAATCTGCTATTGCATTTCTAGACCTCACTATCTACCATTCTGAAGGAACACTATTAACCAAACTGTACCGCAAAACCACTGAACGCAATACATTTCTGATTTACAACAGTAATCACCCGAGAGCACTTAGGGATTCCCTCCCTCACTCTCAATTCTTGAGAATCAGGTGCAATTGTTATGCCAAAGAGGAATACTTCCGTGAGGCTGCCACATTTACTACTAAATTGAGAGACCGAGGGTACCCTAAGAGGCTAGTATGCAATGCACAAAAAAGAGCTTGGTACTGTCCAAGGGAGGTTATCAAGAGCACCAAATCGAAAGATCACACTAACAGAATTGCCTGTGTCACGACATTCTCTCCAGTTTCCAACCCTGTCCGCAAATCAATACTCAGACATTGTCCTTTACTAAATGCAGGTACCCTGAACATCGAACGCCCAATGTTCGGTTCCGAAAAAGTCAGAATCTAAAGGACCACTTGGTGAGAGCAGCACTTCCCAACCCCACACCACATTCTACCCTTAATGCTCATTGGGGATTGGCACCGCTAGTTGGTCATTCTAAGTGTGGTACATGTAATGTATGTGATTTTACTATGGAAGGCAAATCCTTCACATTCAACAATACAAATGTGAAATGTCAAAACTTTTCGAATTGCAATACATGTAATGTCATTTACTTGATTCAGTGCCCCTGCCAAAAGGTATACATTGGTCAAACCACACAGAAAATCAAGACAAGAATTCGCCAACACCGGAGCAGAGTGAGATGTAAAACCCCAAATGCACCATTAGTAGAGCATTTCACGCAGGCTGGACACAGTGAAGACGACATTAAATGGACAGTATTGGGCGTACTCAAACTCCCCTAAAGAGGTGGAGACATGTCCATTCTTTTGAATAAGGAGGAATTGAAAATGATAATCAGCATGGACAATATCAGAAATGGACTAAATAGGACTGAGGATTGGACGTCCCTTCTCTGATACTTGAACAATTAACCGGCTGCTGTGACTCTTCCTTGCAATTTCGTGGTATTACTCTACTCTGATTCCAGAGAAATACTCAGCATGCAAAATCTGCTTCAGTATGCTGCCTATGAATTGTCTGTTCTTTAATGCCTCTCATGACTTATTTAATGTTGTCCAATTTTCTCATTCAGCCTAGAACGCAATGTATGTATATATGTATATATTCAGGTACCAGCTATCGTAATGTATGTAATCAGAACCCGCTTTTGTACAACTAGTTTATTGCGGTACTTTCCATACCACAGCAACGATGTGCTTCTATTGTCCCATTGGTTGCTATTACACTGCTTTATTTATCTATTTTATTGTTCAGCTGAAGTACAGGCAATCTCTTGCATTACCTTTCTTTTAACATCCATGTCTATTCTGATCCGCTCCGATGCTTGAATCGCTTTCACCACATCCACTCACTCAAGATGGCCTCCACAAACACACTTCACTGTGAATCGATTTAAACGAGCACTCGTGGCCCACACATGATTCCTGCCACTGCGCACTGAGAATCCCCCATACGGCCACAGATACTGAAGGTAAGAGCTCCTCGCTCCCGTACTGCTTCTGTTACGCTTTTGCCAACTGGTGACATAATTAAGGGTTAACCTTTTTCTCACAGGTATCGTTACCAGTACCTACTGTCCCCTTGTTTACTCAGGAATTTTACTGCAGTTTCAGATAGTGTGGAACCATCCACATTGCTCATTCATTGTTACACAGAGGCTCCACCGGAGCTTAGGTAATATATTTCGACTTAAGCACCTCTACCTTCACCACAATTATTTATTATTTATCAATTAGTGTTTACCATTTTTATAAGACATGCTTCCTCTTCTCAGGACTCGCAATTGCCCCAATGTTCTACTTAACTACCTAGTTTGCTTTTGGAAAGTAGATTATTACGCCATCAAGGTTTGTCTCTCGTGCATGCCCTGGTATATTCGCACGCCTTTTTTACACCAGAGCACACTTCTCGCCACCGCCATCCACCTCGCTTCCAGACAAGGCCGTGTTACTCGTTGTTTACTCCGAGTCTGCGAAACCACTGCGTTGATTGCCGCATGTATTCCTTTAATCACTCCACTTAAAGGCGGCTTTCATCGGTTCCCATGTAATGCTTTGTGGCACCACACTCCTTTTTAAGTCTGCAGAACGTAATCCCCCTTATACATAAGCATGACTCACGACATGGAATACCATGTGCTCCTCCATCCGCCTCAGTGCATGACCTCACTCTACATCTGAGTTTTCAAACAAGCGAAACATTTTCTTATACCATTCCTTCTGCCTGTTTTCTCCTTCTCTTTCTCCACAGGCAGCTTTCTTACATTCAGGCATGTCTATAAAACCATCCTGATGATGATCCCAATATTCTTTGAATGGGATCGAAACATCGTCGACCTTTGGAATAGTGTCACGTAGACAACCATTGTGTTATATTAGTGTGATAACTATTAAGGATAGCTTTTTCCTTACTCTCATTTGATCTGAAGCTTCCTTTTCATTTTTTGTTTGCCTGAAAATCCTTAAGTTCACTGTATATTTTGTTTTGGTACTCATGTAGTGGATGCAGGATTGTATCCCACTTTAATGTTGGTTGCTTTTGAAAATATTGGAAATATTTGATTAAACTATGTGTCAGGCTGGACACCATTGAATATAGGTCTTACTACAGACTATATTTATTTATTGACTTTTTAAGGAGCATTGTAATAAATTAAGATTGATACCCAGGGTCCTTAACTACCTTTTGGGTTCCCTTGTCCCTGGTTAACTCAGGAATTGTGGATGGGGCTGAGGCAGGAGGGGTGAGGGACTGTTGGAGGAGTGACACTGCTGCCATCATGGAGGAGGACATGGACTGATTGGTACTCTGTAGGACAGACATGCCCGATGACATACCCTCCATGAACGACACCAGTGTGTCAACAGACTGGTGTGTGCATGGAGGACACTCAGCATTGATGTCTGCCCTACATGGATCTGTTGAAGCAATTCCACAGACTCCACACTCAGGGCAGCAGGGGACACAGGGGCAGGGGGTGCGGTGCCTGGCATGAAGGAGACATGCTCCCGAACACGGGAGCCACCACAGACCTCTGGGATGGGGGGCGATGGGAGGGTAGTGGTGGTGGTGGTGGCGGGAACAGCCTCTCTTGCTCGGGTTTGGTGGCTGCTAACACCCGCCCCACAAGGAGGTCATCTTCCAAGCTGCTGTGGTCCTCAGCTGAGGTGGATGGTGCTGAGGACTCCTCAGTGTGACTCCCCTCGCCCTCCGTGCCACTGGGTCCCTCTGACTCCTCGGTTGCTGTCCTAGTCTGGCTCTGGGGCTCCTCCTGGTCCATGGAGCTGTCCCCTCCTGTGGCAGTAGATGTATCTGGATAGAATTAGGAAAAAAATACCCTCATTAGTCGCCTGCACTGACTGCACACAACACAGTGAGTACAGCACATCACAGGGCAAGCCCCGGTGTTTGCAGGATCCTGCTCAGACATAGAACTGTTCACAGAGACCTAGGACATCAGTGAATTGTGGTGTACCAGAAACTCACCTCAGTACCTAGAAAACCCCAACCAGCTAGTATCAGTGTCACATTAGCTCTTCGTCCTATAGCAAAGTAACCAGTGTTTAGACACCTAGAACATGTGGCTTAGGACAAACTCAGGAATTGGGGGAAGTGAGAACACTCTTTTGTTATACTCTCATACCAGTCCACAACAGGAGTAAATAAGAGACCAGGGTAAGGTTAAAATATGTATTTTAACGATGTGATCTCAGGTGCAGTATCTTACCTAACATAAGCAGACATATGATTAGAAATAATATGGTCAGCATTGTTACAATTACATAAAATACAAAAGGAAAAACAATGATGGTGAAAACAGGTCTTATAATGCCTAGTTTTTACACCCTCCCTATATAGGAACTATGTTTATAAACTAAAGAAGGTCTCTTAGGCTTGTTTGGGGGACCCCATTACCTTTCCGCTCAGTATGAGTAAATCACATCAGGATCAGCAAAAGCTCTCTGCATCCCTGGAAACGGAAAATCTTCCATGTGTGTGAAATCATGGCAACTGTGCAATAATAAGGGCCCCAGAATCTCAGTTGGCTCACAGCTGCCTAATTGTTCTGTCTAAAAAGCATTACTCGATCATGTTGAACAAGAGCTACTATATTATGATAACCTTGACGGCTTCGGCACTCACTGTGCAGACTAGGGGCACGATGTAAGTCTAGAGATGTTGAAAACAAACCTTTTCTCATGTATAGCCCTTCACGAAGTCTAACTTACAAAAACAGCTATATGCAGTGTCGTGTTCAAAAGCGGCAAAAGGTAAAATGGTGTTTAAACTTCTAATAAGCCATGCTAACATAACATGTGTGCAAAGCAAGCCTTAGGCCACACTAAGCTGGCATCATCAGCTGAACATTGCTCCAAGTGCTCACACTGTTTTTAATAAACCAATTGCCAGTCTGACCATTGACCATGGCACCCATATCCCTCCTGGACTTGTATGCCTGTTGCATGTTGGATGCTAATACCCCAATGTGCACACATGCACCACCTACACAGTTGTTGGACATGCAATTGAACATGTTGAAGTTTGTTACTGTACACACACATCACATCTCATGCCACTCACTCAGTACAGGTGTCAGGATGAAGGGAGGGCCAGAGTCTCAGTTCACATGCTTGTGATGCATAGCAGCACCACACATAATGATGTCCACATGTCTTGATAGTCAATGCCACTATGGGGTGAATGGAGCTCATTTGACTCCACTGCAGGATCCCTCCTAGCAAGTTCAATGCCATGGCACAGGCATGCAAGGGAAGTCAATCATCACTGTCCCATGTCACAATCATAGGTCAAGGGCAAAGCAAACTCTGCAGCTGACAAGTGCACTTGTCCACCACCTGCAAAAAACATTTTCTGGACTATGATGACCCCACATCACACAAATCATATGAGTGACTGCTTACACAACTCCCTGAACATGAGCACCTCACAGTCTGCTGTGAATGAAACATAGATGCCTGAAATTCACAGTTGCATACAGCATTGTGCACAGTCAAGTGATCACACACCTATATGTCACACAGGTATCGTCTCCTATAGTCACATCTCAGATGTCCTGCTGACCCTAACACTTATGGACACCCCAGTTGTCCTAAAAAGGAAGCCACACCACAATGACACAATGCACCTGTGCATGCCACCGCAGGGCCTGCCGGTGTGGCTGGGGGTGGTGGGAGGGGTTGTAGGCAGAGGTCACGGCTCGCAGAGGGGTCTGGACTGCATGATGACCCCCAACTGCTACGCATCATAGATGCGTACCAGGATAGCACCGGAGGATTTGACCAGGTAGCGGGGATCCTCAAGGACATTCAACAGGAGCAGGCTGGCCATCATGCTCACATGGAGGCCAAGTGGGTCGAACTTACATAGGGACATACTGACATGCCTTCGCCATATCAGCATCAACATGTCCACACCTCCCTGTTTTCCCACAACATCTGTTGCTGCAAGATCTGCAAATGCCACAGGGAGGGAGAAAGACTCTGGTGGAGAGTCCTCTGCACCACAGACACCTGCACTTGAGGATCCCATCCCCTAAAGAAGAAGAGGAGTCGTCCGAAGAAGGACAAGTGAGACACAGATGTCCATGTACATGCTCCAGGAACCCAGAAGCTGTTTTGGATATTGTTCTTTGTGTGCAAAGCGTTCACCTTGTTGCACATGACACAACTCACCAACATGACATGGAGGGTTCATGTTGATCTAATGTAGCAGATGAATGTGAACTTTACTCTGGATATTTCAGCTATCAAGACTTCAAACTCATCTGTGAACTTTGGATTCCAAACCCAATGTACAGCACCCACAGCACCCACAATTCTGTGCACTATCTCCACACATGTTTGTAAATAAACTCACTATTACACTATACTTGCCGTGTTTCAAAATTGGTATGTGTCATGGAGATGATGATCTGCTAAAGAACACAGTGCATGCTAACTACTACAGCAATGTGATTACCGTTATGTGAGTCATGTTGATGTGACACATATGAGGGAGACACACCACTAGGGCACCACAACACATACTCACCATGGCCATGTAACCCATTGCCCACAAAGATGTTGCCCAGAAATACAGTGGAATGCACAGATACCACACCTATCCACAGTCAGTGGTAACAAGCCCACAGGTGAGGTAAGCAAATGTCGCTCAAATGTGTGAAGACAGACAACACACATAACTAAGTGAAGCACAGGTTCATTACACATCAGCAACATGTTTATTCCACAACAGTTGCAAGGTAATTCCACGTGACAGTGGGCACACGGTCACCAAGTGTCATAGAGTTGAGGTTCAGGGCTGTGTGGTACATCCCTTGATGGGAATCAACAACTTCCACCCTGGGATTGGATTCTGGGTGTTGGGGGTCAGAGTTGACCAAACAACAGGCAAAGTATCCTGGGAAGGACAGACATAAGACACAGTCAGAAGAACAGCAGAACAGGATAGAAATGCAATACACATGCACAAAACATGTCACAAGAAACCTACACACAAACAAGTTAGCATGTCGACACTATTGTGGACTACAGACCATCTGACAGGACACAGCACTGCACGCATCCATTCAAGTAGCACACAGACAAACTCAAACAGCAACTGAGCAGCACCAACACATTTCAGGCTAACTCAATACATTGACATAACAACCCAGTAAACTCACATTCAGGTGAAGAAGTTATTGATGAGCTGAGTGCGGACATCACCCTCATCATCATCATCACTGGCATCGTGGCCCAAGCTAGGATCCTCCACAGGTGGCAGATGAAGGTCATCGTCATCCTGGATGAGAGGCAGGTTCTTCCGCACTGCCATGTTGTATAGCATGAGGCATACTATGATCATTTTGAACACCTTTGCAAGCTCATATGGGAGGGCCCCTCCAGTCTTGTCCAAGCAGGGGAAGCAGCTTTCCAGGAGACCAAAGGTCCTCTCAATCACTCTCCTGGTCCGACCATGTGCTTCATTGTAGCGCATCTCGGCTGCTGTCACAGGGTTCCTGAGGGGTGTCAGCAACCATGGCATGTTGGGGTATCCAGAGTCACCTACATACAAAGAATTGCACATTAGATGAGTTTTGAACGAGGGTGGAATATAACTAGGCTGTGGGGTTTTAGGTTTAAACCTACAATAACTGATAAAACCCCACTGAAAGAAAAATAGCCCTCACCGGTGAAAACATATAAACACTGAAAAAACACCTGAAAAACCACAAACTAAATGCCATTCAAAGAAAGGAAACAGAAAGTGAGAGTCATTTTGTTCTTACTGAAGGGGTCAATAAAATGTAACTTTGTTATACAAGCTAGCAGTAAGAAAGACTGGCTAACATTATACTGCTTGAGTTTTGTTCTTTTGGGATGCCACTAAAATATTGTTTCTTCTTCCTTTAATGTTTTCAGTTTTATGGCCTTCGGTCTAAAGATGCAGGGTTTAGTTTCACATTTTAGGTTTAGTTTAATTATTTTATAAACTGTAGAGAATCAGGACATATCAAACTCACATTTGATATTTTGGCTGCATTTGATTCTTTCCTAATATGTGTCATCACATTTACCCACAGAAAATGGGTAGAAACCCTTAATACATCAGACCATAGTTTCTAGTGGGTCAGTATTGATAGTAGGTGAATTGCCAACACCTCAGGCTTTAAACATTAAATGCAAGGTGTAGTGACAAGTATATATATCACCAAGCATCTGGGATAGCGGTGAAAATGTGACACCAGACTTTTGGAAAACATGGAACGCAGTGTCACTTGTTATGCTCTGCAAAAAAGGTTCTTTCCAAGTTCAACAAAGATTGGAGTGATATTGTTTGTATTTGTAGTGATTCAGCTAAGTATATAAAAAATTTGTGTGATGACCTGTCAAAATTGATACCCGAGCTTAAGTGATTGCCAGTAGGAGATCCTTGCCACTTGTTAGATGGTATGCTGAAAGCATCTTTACAATCTTCAGAGTTAATGAGGGATGCTATTGACTTTTTAGTCCATTCTGGTGCACTGTTTTCTTATGCCCAGGAACTAAAACGCAAATATTTATCATTTCGTGCTTTATGTGGCATCAAAGAAAGAGTCATTCCAACTGTGTCCCTTAGCTGATGGTTCTCAGCCCAAGGGGCTATGAATGCTGAGAGGGCCTTTTCACAGAAGAGAACATGGGAAGGAAAGCACGAGCGCACATGGCCAAAGATTCACTGAAGAAGTATTGTATGGTGTACTACAATAAGATTAATTTGCAAAAATCTCTTTGGACCTCATATACACTATACGTACACTGTCTATATACCATGTTCTTTCAGTGCAGAAAGCAAGCAATGATAAAAGCAAAACGTTCCATAAGCACCGTAAAAACACTTTTTCTGTTGTTTTTAGTGGCATGAAAATGTGTAACCACTGATAACAACTGTTTTTTAAGATATTGAAAAGACTGAAAACACCCCACCAGAATTTACCAAAAATAGAAACTGAAAACAGGACAGCCTAAATATAACATTACCAAACACACACAATGGTAAACAGTCAGTACACACCGACAAGCCAGGCGCGGTGGTTTGGCATCTGTGACATTATCGTCGCAATGCGACTACTCCTCATGATGTAGGTATCATGCGCAGAACCGGGGAAACGTACACACACATGTGTGATACACATGTTCGCTAGACATACCACCAGAGCATTGATGGAGTGGAAATGTTTCCTGTTCCGGTATGTCTGTTCATGTGCCTGTGGTGGTACCAGGGCCACATGTGTACCATCAATAGATCCAATGACATTAGGCATCCTCCCCAATCTATCAAAAGCATCCTTTATGTCAGTGAGTTGACCAGGGCTAGGAAATTTGATGTACAAACCAATGAAATGCAACATCCCCTCCAAGACATCTCAAAGCACATGGCTTAACATAGTTTGGGACATCCCACCAGCAGTAGCCACAGTGTACTGGAAGGTACCGGTAGCAAAGAAGTGCAGGGCTGCCATCAGCTTCACCTTTGGGGTCAGTGCTGTAGGGTATGTCTGGCCAGGTAGCAGATGTGGCGCCAACTGCTCCCCCAACTCCTCAATCAGTGGCCTGGTGAAGCGGTAACGTTGGATGAAGTCGCGTTTCACCATGCTTTCAATATCTGGGAACGGTCTATGGATATCTGGTGCCCTGCAGTACAGAGATGGGCAAAGGAAGATTGTACATTTGTCCTGGCAATGAACAAGCAACAAATGACATGATACATCATAGCAATACACAATGAACTGAGGTGCGTGCTGTTGGGTATGGACACATATGTCATCTTCATGCCCATCATCTCACATATCAAGTCAACATTTGTACATAAGATCCATGGAGTGCAATGGCAAATCATTGGGCTGTGTCACAGTACCTATGTACTGCTGTCACGTTCAAAACACACACCACAGTGACAAGTGAGGACTGATGTCGCTGTTGCCTGAGGAGTGGAGTTGCTGCTCTTCCTTTTCCCTGTTGATTATTGAGGCTGCCAGAAGGGGACCGCTGTTGGTTTGTGGCCGTGTAGCTCTCAGATCGTCGGCCCGTGGAGGGGACTACATTACCCAGAAGCCTGTAGTGGTGCTGCCTTAGCGCATCACTACCGAGCGCCAGGAGGTGCTTAAAACTGAGTCAGGCCCCACGCAGAGCGGGACGCTGTTGCCTGAGGAATGGAGTTGCTGCTGTTCCTTTTCCCGGTTGATTATTGAGGCTGCCAGAAGGGGACCGCTGTTGGTTTGTGGCCGTGTAGCTCTCGGATCGTCGGCCCATAGAGGGGACTACATTACCCAGAAGCCTGTAGTGGCGCTGCCTTAGCGCGTCACTACCGAGCGCCAGGAGGTGCTTAAAACTGAGTCAGGCCCCACGCAGCGCGCGACGCGTGCGGGCGTGCCCGGGCGCTGCCCGGGCCAAGGGCGGGCCCATCCCGCGCCCGTCATCGACCGGAAGAGGCTGGGCTGGGCCACCCCCCTAACGCTACCCTAGGACACTAAGTAAGACTCTGAGCAGAACTGCTGTATATTTTTATTGGGCATTGTGTACTGTGTTCAAGTTATTATTGTGGTACAGGTATGAATAAGAACACACGTAAAGGGGGGGCAGGAGTGGTTGGGACCCTGGATGCCTTTCTCAATCGTGCAGAAAGTGTCCTTATGCACGAAATTGAGATAACTGAAAGGAGGCTTTCATTAGATCCTCTAAGCCTACCCCCTGGACAAGTTGTTATTGAAGATTTAGCTTCTGGCCCCACAAGGTGTTCACAATCTTCAATTCTGTCTAGTGGTGGATCTCAGCCAGACCCCCCAATGACCCTAGGACTGCTTGTAATGCTGTAATTTCCGATTGTAAGACCAGAACTAGGCAAAGGAAAGCAACAATAGCTACTGGTACAGCTGTTCAAACAAAGAAAAGAAAAGCATGTAATGCCCCGAGAACAAGTGCCCAGGTTGCGAAAATAGCTAAAAATAGAACCACAGGTCCTATAAAGGGAGGGTCTGATATGGTAACAACTGCGCTAATACATACTAGGGAGTATGGACCAGTTATGGGTCATTCACAGCAAGGGCAGCCACATCAATTTTCTAACGAGCTTAGTGAAGACTCTATGAAACAGCTTAAAGATTAATTCACTGTCCTACTGGATCCACTCTTGTGTAGACTAAATATAATAGATCAAAGGTTAGCTAAAATAGAAGACCATCTTTCTAAAGCAACTGCTAACTCTAAAGGGAGTGGTCCTAGTGAAGCTCAAGGGCCCATAAGGGCAGGAAATGCTGCAAACTCTGTCGCCCAAAAACCGGCCAGTGAAAATCGCTCTAACCTTACTCCTCCTTTGGTGTGTCCCAATAGCTCTCTTGCCCCTGTAACACTAACATCTAATGCTTTACACCTGTGTAATCAATTGCCAACGGGCACTGTGCTGAGGCCTAGGGTGGAGGGAAGTGATCTATCCCCAGAGGCAACACCTTACACCATTGTGTTGGTAAATGCTCCACTATTGTGACCTTGTGAGGAAGAACACTGGTCCTCACTAAAAAATAAGGCTCTTCATTTCTTGGATGCAAAAACGGGGCTTGGGAATCACCTATTTGATGAATTTTTGATGGTCAGAAGTGTGGCTTGGGTGGGTAAATCCGTAAAAGGTATGGCCGGGGACAGTATAGTTATCAGCTTTAGTTCTCCCAAGCTAGTTAGGTGTATCCTGGAAAGGGCTTCATCCCCCTCAGTTAGGGAAGACGCCATAAACGTTCTTCCCTTGGGGTTCTTCTATCGTCCTAGCCTATCTAATAGAGGGGGTACCCTTAGGTATCAGGGCCAAGTGTTGGGACGTACTAACTATGCTGTCCCAATACATAATAGATATGAGGCTCGGAGATCACTGGAAGAAAATGACTGTCTGTGTCACCCATCTCAAGATTGTAACTATGTGCAACCAGTAAAGAAGGATTCAGGAGAGATGCGTTTTAATAAGATTAGCCATCAACAGAGGGGTTCTCATTTGGATATAAACAATCCCTTAGTTGGCCATCCGCATAATGAAATCATTATAGAGGCGGCTGCATGTCCCTTAGTAATATATCAATAGGTAATGTCACCTCAAATGGTCAGGGCTGGCATATGTGCTGAGGAACGTTTTAGGTCACTACAAAATGGTGGAGATATTGGGAAAGAGGTGCGTAATTTCGGCCTTATCTCATGGAATATAGCTGGCCTGAAGAATAAACTACAGTCATTGGATTGGCAGTCCTTTATTGATACTAATGACATTGTGGTTTTACAAGAGACCTGGCTAGTAGACCCGGCATTTAGACCGGGATATATTAATTTTTATAAACCTGCCATTGCTGTGCAAAGTGGAGACCGATGGGGGGACTTATTATTTGGGTACGGCAGTCTGACAGGTTTTCAGTTCAGCAGCTGGATACCGATGGGAATTACATATTGGCAATTAAGATAAGAAGAAACGGTGCAAATGACGTTATGAATATTTTTTTATTTTTTTTTTTTATTTTTTTTTGAAAACCTTTATTGAACAATGGAAGCTCACAAATACTGGCCTACAACCCCACGGGCTGGCCAGAAACAGAATGGTCAAATAACCAGCATACAAAAAGAAGATCTGCACAGGATATAACATCAGGAGCACTGGTGAAGCAATAAAACAATCGAGCGTTCAGCAAGAGCAGGATAATAAAGGTTAAGTTTTCTAGCGCGGGGAGGGGACCAAAGGAATAACGGGCCGTATATGAGAATACAAGGGAGGGACCGCGGCAAGCCGCCATTTTATAAACACAACGTAAGAAAATGAAGCCATATAATCAAATCTAGCAAAGGACAAAAACAGAATCAGACCATCAAATAGCGAATGTGGCAACAATCAATCGCGCTCACCCACCTCCGCCCCTACCCGAACAAAGAAGACGTGTTCAAAAAGCCCCAGCACAAAGACTATGCAATACGCACCCCAACGGAAAAAGGACACCTCCATAAAGGAGGAAGGGAAAGAGGGAGAAAAGGACAACAAAAGGAACACCCGCCAGACCATGCACCCCCAGGGGGAAAAACAGGACAAAATAACCGGCATGCGATGTAACAGAAACACGATACCAGAATAGGCAGCGAACCACAATCAGCCACACACCGGAAGAAGGACAGAAAACCCCCGGGGGAGGTACGAGGTGACAGAGTCCCGAAAAAGTGAATACACAAGAGCCATAGAACAAAAAAGGGAAAATAAGGGGAGAAAAAGACCCCCCGACACAAACAGACCCCCCCCACCCACCCCTAAGCCCACCCTGCACCCCTGCAGAAGGCTACGGCCTACCCCCCTACAGCGTGCCTGTCGCCCTAAATAGAACCCGAAATTTAGTGGAGCAAGGAAAGTCGGAATTAAAAGACAAAAAAGGGGGGGGGGAAGGAAGGGAAGGAAAGAAGGGAGTAAAGACATACAAACATACACACGGGGGAGGGCCAAAGACAGGAGTAAACGCACCCATCTACCCGCCCGGGTTAAAGGTCCAAGTCCTCGGGAAGCCAAAGAATATCAGGCCAAAGTCCAGGAGCACTAACCAGTTACACAGAACCATATCAGGACACAAAGATCATCCAAACCGTTCATGAGCTACCGCATATAAGAGCCAGGTTTCATCAGCCCTGACCCTTTTTATCCAAAGCAGTAAGGGTCCGATCCAACGAGGACCCTGCCAGAAAGAACAGAAGGCAGGCAGCAGGAGAGTCCAACGGCAGTCCAAAAAAGTCACAGGAAGAAAAGCACGGAAGATCCAGGAAAATAACAGAATGTAGCAAACGATGCAGGCACAGTTCCAAGGATATATCCATAAAAACCGACCCATCCGGGCCGGCACAGGAGACGTCATCGGGCAGTGGTGATTGAGAGGGACCAGGAGAATCATGAAAGTCCGGCAAAACAAAATCCAGCTCCCGGGCCAAGGGCAGAGGAGGCAGCACAGGAGGAGAAGGCGCCATCAGGTTGCGCACCTCCGGGGCGGCAGCCAGGGCAGAGGCCGCCAGGAGAGTACCGGCCACACCCCGCGATATCAATGCCTCATCCGGTCGCGGGGGCCCGGGAGGCCCGCAGTGAGGAACCGTCTCCAGAGCCAGGAGTGGCGCGGCCACCGAGAGCCGCCAGGATAGCAGGATGTTCAAGATCCCCTTAAGTGCAGGAAAACATTTACAGTATCCGACACCCGGGCCTTGCGGCGGGCCCCCAGTGCTCGTCCGGGCCCGGCCCAAACAAACGGGGTTGGTCGCCATCTTGAGAGTCCGCACAGGCCGCGCGGCCAACAACCTCCGCCGGGGCGGCAGTCAAGCAGAAGAAGTCCCACCGACAGGCAGAAGAACACCCCGGACAGGAAGGGGGGCCACCAGAAGAAGGGGATTCGCCGGCCCCCCAATGTCGCCAGTCCCGTTCTCCGAGTCCGGGCGGCAAAGAACAAAATGGCCGGACCGGAGAACAAAGGGGGAGGAAGCTGAACACACGAGGAACCCCAATAATGAAGGGCAGCGTCACCATCCAAGGCTGCTGCCACACAGGAGTCTCTCAGCCAGGAACCTCCGGCTCACACGAACAGCGGCCCTCCAATCACCTCCAGCGCGCTCCGAAGGGCAAGCCCGCAGGCTGCATCCGGCCCAGGAGCCGGGACGAAGAACCAGGCCAGTCCGCTCTCGAGTCCCGGGAACGGTCGGGGGCACTGTACCGGACCCACAGCAGCCAGGACAACTGGAACAAGTGGTAAGTGCCTGCAGGGCGTCGGAATAGTACCACACAGCAAGGAGGGCTTCCCGGGGCAGGATAAATGCAGGATAAATGTGAAAAACACAGGCGGGCGAACGGAGCCGAGCTAAAGCGCGGCCATCTCGGTCGCGAGCTAGGCTCCTCCGACGTTATGAATATTAATGTATATGCAAGAGGGCTACCCGGAGGGAAAGCCTCAGGTACCATTGCCCTTTTAGATTCCTATCTTAATTTGTTCAAAGGAGTGTATGAGTTAGTGGTCGCTGGCGACTTTACTTGCACTTTTGAGCCACTTGACTCAAATGATATTGATTTAGGACAGGAAGAAGACTTGTTATGGGATATTCCCCAATTATCCCTGGCTCCGATTTAGAAATGGACTGAGGCAGCCATACAACTTAAAGTTGTGTGCTTGGAGCATAGACTCAGAGCGGCTAATGGGAGAACCATGTCTGACAAGGAAGGGTCACCAACCTACAGCTGTGGGACAAGAAGTAGTCGTATTGATGACTACATACTTGTTAATAAGGAATTTTGGCCAAACCTAATCGATATGATTATTGAGGAGAGGGTGGAGAGCGATCATAACCCCCTGTTGTTGTAAACGACATGTGTGGGTAAAAATCCAGATGATGTGCCCCCACTGGGAGTTGAAACCCATTTAAGCCACGGCACCAGAAAGGTAAAATGGTCAAAAATATTATTAAAAGATGACCAGTTGGAGGCTATAAATACCTTGGTTTCTAAAGCAACGGTAGATCTCCTAAGTTGTCAAGACAAACCGGGAAATGAGTCCAAAGTTGCAATGATACAGAATGACTTTCTTAACACGCTGAAAGGCTATTTTATTTCCAAAATACCTAATAAGAAAGATCTCGCAAAGGTTACTGTAGATTCATGGTATGGGAATACATGTAGGATGGCCTACAAAGCATTAGCTTTGGCAAATAGATCAAGGAACAGGGATAGTATCCACCAAGCACGAGTGGAGTATAAGCTGGCACAATACAGTGTCAAGAAGGAGTGGGAAGAGGAATACTGGCAAGAGTTGTATGGTGCCAGCTTAGATAGGAATATGGTTGGATTTTGGCATCTCCTGAAGTGGGGCAAGGGTAGATCTAGCCAACCACGGACTAATCATGTAGCGCCCGAGCAATGGGTTTCTCATTATAAAAAACAATTTGCCATGGAACAGGGAGACTGTGACACACTACAGGGGTGCTTGGAAAATCACGTTGGCATTCCTGTATTGTGTTTTACGAAACAGGAAGTCGAAGTTGCCCTAAATAGTGTATGAAGTGGCAGAGCTCCTGGGCTTGATTGTGTCCCTGCAGATCTGTTCTTGCACAATAAGGCACTTTGGGTAACATCCATACAGACTCTTGCAAATGCGATAGCAAAGGGCTCCCCAATCCCTGAGTCATGGAAAGGAGCGGAGATCTTAGCTATTTAAAAAAAAGGGGATAGATCAGATCCAGGCAACTATAGACCCATCAGCCTGATTGACTGTTCACAAAAGGTGACAACTAGGCTTGTGCTGAGTCGTATTCAAGATTAGATCGATGAATGCAATATCTTATCCCCGTTACAGGTGGGGTTCCGCTCACACCAGAGTACAATAGACCAGGTTTTTAGATTTGTCTTAATCTATTGGCGCATTGCCATCCTTAATGGCGGGAGAATATATGCCGCTTTTGTAGATCTAAAGTCGGTGTTTGACCTGGTACCCAGAGCTAGGTTGTGGGATGTTTTAGCCGAACAGGGTTTGCCTAGGGACTTTTTGGCATTTTTGATTAAACTTCATGAAGGAAACTTTGCCCTAGTCCGTTGGGGTCAGCATGGCCCAGTGACTGATAGATTCCAGGTCAAAAGAGGGATCAGGCAGGGGTGTGTATTGGCACAGACATTATTTTCACTTTATATTAATAGGGTGACAAAGTATTATGATAATCACCCTACTGATGCCCCTACTTTAAATGGTAGTAAAATACCTTTATTAATGTTTGCCGATTATTCCCTGCTATTATCTAAAACTCAGCAGGGCCTCCAGATGGCTATAGCTAGGTTCGAGCTATTCTGTAAGGACTATGGTCTCATTATAAATGTCAAGTCAAGTCAAGTCAATAGATTTGTATAGCGCGCTACATACCCATAGGGTCTCAAGGCGCTTGAGGAAGGGTGGGGAATTACTTGTCGAATATCCAAGTTTTGAGTTGCTTTCTGAATGCTAGGTGGTTCTGAGTAAGGCGAAGTTGAGTGGGAAGTGAGTTCCTGGTTTTAGCTGCCAGGTAGGAGAAGGATCTACCTCCCATGGTGGTTTTGTTGATGCGAGGAACAGTGGCCAGGGCTTGGTTGGAGGATCGTAGCTGACGGGTGGGGGTGTAGAAGGACAGTCGTGTGTTGAGGCATTCGGGTCCAAGTTCGTAGAGTGCTTTGTGTGCGTGGGTGAGGAGGCGGAACGTTATCCTCTTATGTACGGGGAGCCAGTGGAGGTTTTTCAGGTGACCAGAGATGTGTTCTTTACGCGGGATGTCTAGTATGAGCCTGGCTGAGGCGTTCTGGATGCGTTGGAGTTTTTTCTGGAGTTTAGCGGTGGTACCGGCGTATAGGGTGTTTCCATAGTCCAGGCGGCTCGTGACCAGTGCGTGGGTGACCGTTTTTCTAGTTTCGGTGGGGATCCAGCGAAATGTTTTTTTGAGCATGCGAAGAATGTTGAAGCAAAAAGATGAAACGGCCTTGACTTGTTTGGTCATCGAGAGTGAGGAGTCCAGGATGACGCCCAGGTTCCGTGCGTGGTCCGTCGGGATTGGTGCTTTTCCGAGGGCCTCTGGCCACCAAGAGTCATCCCAGGCGGAGGGGGAGGTGCCTAAGATGAGGACTTCTGTTTTGTCTGAATTCAGTTTCAGACGGCTGTGCTTCATCCATTCGGCTACTTCTTTCATTCCTTCGTGTAAGTTGGTTTTGGCGGTGTTAGGGTCTTTGGTGAGTGAGAGGATCAGTTGAGTGTCGTCAGCGTAGGAGATGATGTTGAGATTGTGTTGGCGAGCGATGGCCGCAAGGGGGCTCATATATACGTTGAAGAGGGTGGGGCTGAGTGACGATCCTTGTGGCACGCCGCAGATGACTTCAGAGGCCTCTGACTTGAATGGTGGGAGGCGGACTCTCTGGGTTCTTCCGGTGAGGAACGAGGTGATCCATTCCAGTGCTTTTCCTTGGATTCCGACGTTTCTGAGGCGCTGTAGAAGGGTGCTATGACAGACTGTGTCGAAGGCAGCGGAGAGGTCGAGGAGGATGAGGGCGACTGTGTCTCCATTGTCCAGTAGAGTTCGAATGTCGTCTGTGGCTGCGATGAGGGCGGTCTCAGTGCTGTGTTTGGCTCGGAAGCCAGACTGTGAGGAGTCGAGTGATTTGTTGGTTTCGAGGAAGGCGGCGAGCTGGTTGTTGACAGCTTTCTCGATGACTTTGGCCGGGAATGGAAGGAGCGAGATGGGGCGGTAGTTTTTGAGTTCGGTGGGGTCAGCTGTGGGTTTTTTCAGAAGGGCGCTGAGTTCTGCGTGTTTCCAGCTTTCCGGGAAGGTGGCGGAGTTGAGGGAGCAGTTGATGACATCTCGGAGGTGTGGTGCTATGATGGAGTCTGCTTTGTTGAAGATATGGTGAGGGCATGGGTCGGTTGGGAATCCTGAGTGGATGGAGTTCATCAGGCGGATGGTGTCCTCGGTGGAGATTGGGTTCCAGCCGTTAAGGATGTTCAAGGGGGGTGAAGGTCCTGCGGAAGTTTGGGTGGGTTGGTCTCCGGGTCGGTTGTCGAAGCTGTTGTGGATGTCTGCGATTTTGTTGTGGAAGAAGGAAGCTAGGGAGTCGCAGAGGGCTTGGGAGGGGGTGATGTCGTTGGAGTTGGCTGAAGGGTTGGTAAATTCTTTGACGATGTTGAATAGTTCCTTGCTGTTGTGGGCGTTGTTATCTAGACGATCTTTGAATGCGGCTTTCTTGGCAGATCGGATTAGTTGGTGGTGTATGCGGGTGGCGTTTTTGAAGGCGTCTCTGGTGCTGGTGTTTGGGTCTTTTTTCCAGGCCTTCTCAAGGGATCGACAGAGTTTCTTAGATTTCTTAAGATCATCGTTGAACCAAGAGGCGTTTTTGCTGCCTAGTTTGCTTTGACGTTTTTTCAACGGTGCTAGGATGTCGGCGCTGTTGGATAGCCATTGGGTGAGGTTAGTGGCTGCTTGGTCGGGGTTTGAGGAGTGGGCGGGGGGGTTTAGGAGAAGCGATGAGGAGATCTGGTCGATGGTGATTTTGTTCCAGTTTCTTCGCAGGGTAGGTTGAGGATGGTTGTGGATTGTGGTCTTATTGTAGGTAAAATGAACGCAGCTGTGGTCCGTCCAATGAAATGCTGTGGTGTGACTGAATGAGACATGTTTGCTGGAGGTGAAGATGGGGTCGAGTGTGTGACCTGCAATGTGGTTGAGGGTAGTGACAAGTTGTTTGAGTCCGAGGTTGGCAAGATTGTCCAGAAGGGTGGTGGTGCTGCTGTCATTGCTCTTTTCCAGGTGAAAATTGAGGTCTCCCAATAGAATGTAGTCCTCGGAGGGGAGGGCGTGTGGGGTGATAAAGTCAGTGATGTTGTCACTGAATTGTGCACGGGGTCCTGGAGGCCGGTAGAGGAGGGTGCCTCTGAGTGTGGTCTTGGGGTCGGTGTGGATCTGGAAGTGGAGGTGTTCGGCGTTGGCAAGGTTGACGTCTGAGCTGGTTGAGATGCGGATGGAATTCTTGTGGACGATGGCGATGCCTCCTCCTGTTTGCTTGATGCGGTCCTTCCGGATGATCTTGTATCCTTCCGGGATGGCAATGGTGATGTCTGGGGCTGAGGAGGCGTTCATCCATGTTTCTGTTAGGAAGGCGACGTCCGGTGATTTGGTGTCTAGTAGATTCCAAAGGTCGATGGCGTGTCTGTGGACCGAGCGGGTGTTGAGTAGGATGCATTTTAAGTGGTTGGTGTCAGGTCTCTGTTTGGTGTTGGTGGATGAGGAGTTGGTTTTGGTGCCGTCGAACTTGCAGGAGTTGCAAGAGAAGGGTCCATGGGTGTGTCCAGGAATGGCTTGGACGCAGTTGGGGGAGCGACCGTGGTTAAGGGCTAGGAGGGTGGTGGCATCGTAAGTGATGCGAGTGGGCTGGGACTTATGGGAACCAGGGGGTCTGGCGCTGGGCGCGGTCTCGGCGCGGACGGGCGTAGACGGGCTTACCTTTGGCGCACCTTCGGCGCGGCCGCAGCGCGTGGACGCTGCGCGTAAATCCATGCGTCATAAATGGAGTGTGAAGGGGGGGGCGAGGGGTGTGTCAGCAGGGAGGCGGGAGCGGGGTGGAGAGGCGGTGCTGGGAAGCAACAACAATCAACAAAATGGCAGCGACCCCAAAGCCAAACAGGACGAGGCTGGGATATTTAATTTGGACAGAGAGGAAGCGTCGCAATAGCCAGCAGAAAAAACAATTTATGCAGTCACAGGCAGCAATGCACAGACAGATACAAATACAGGTAATTAGCGCTCAGCGTCTACAATCGCGCTACGATGCTATGCTAATGAAGCACAAGTGAAAGAATAAAGCAGGGGTCAATGCGAGCAAAGGGCAGCGTTTTAAAAATCTTTGTTCAGTCTGGCAGCAGTGTGGCGATACGATACCAGCAAGGGAGCAAGGGAGCAAGGGAGCAACCGCTTCTGAGGAGGTTCAGGACGGTCACAGCGCTAGTGGCCGAGGGAAGAGGCTATCCTTTCTGTGGGAGGGGTGTGTCAGCAGGGAGGCGGGAGCGGGGTGGAGAGGCGGTGCTGGGAAGCAACAACAATCAACAAAATGGCAGCGACCCCAAAGCCAAACAGGACGAGGCTGGGATATTTAATTTGGACAGAGAGGAAGCGTCGCAATAGCCAGCAGAAAAAACAATTTATGCAGTCACAGGCAGCAATGCACAGACAGATACAAATACAGGTAATTAGCGCTCAGCGTCTACAATCGCGCTACGATGCTATGCTAATGAGGCACAAGTGAAAGAATAAAGCAGGGGTCAATGCGAGCAAAGGGCAGCGTTTTAAAAATCTTTGTTCAGTCTGGCAGCAGTGTGGCGATACGATACCAGCAAGGGAGCAAGGGAGCAACCGCTTCTGAGGAGGTTCAGGACGGTCACAGCGCTAGTGGTCGAGGGAAGAGGCTATCCTTTCTGTGGGAGGGGTGTGTCAGCAGGGAGGCGGGAGCGGGGTGGAGAGCGGTGCTGGGAAGCAACAACAATCAACAAAATGGCAGCGACCCCAAAGCCAAACAGGACGAGGCTGGGATATTTAATTTGGACAGAGAGGAAGCGTCGCAATAGCCAGCAGAAAAACAATTTATGCAGTCACAGGCAGCAATGCACAGACAGATACAAATACAGGTAATTAGCGCTCAGCGTCTACAATCGCGCTACGATGCTATGCTAATGAGGCACAAGTGAAAGAATAAAGCAGGGGTCAATGCGAGCAAAGGGCAGCGTTTTAAAAATCTTTGTTCAGTCTGGCAGCAGTGTGGCGATACGATACCAGCAAGGGAGCAAGGGAGCAACCGCTTCTGAGGAGGTTCAGGACGGTCAATGTAGACAAGACTAAGTTCATGGTCCTCCATAACCAGAAAATAGTAAAAGGGAAAGTTACTACGAACAATGCTATACTTGAGCAGGCAAACTTTTTTACGTATCTTGGTATTACATTAAGTCCTAAACATTTGCTCTGTTAAAAGAACATCGACAATCTTACACTAAGCCGATTGCCCCTATACTGAAAATATATAATGCAAAAATTTCAGCCTCAGTATTGTATGGGGCAGAACTATGGGGCTTTAGTAATTTATCTGCACTCTCGACCTCGCAAAATAAATTCTTGAGGTCTATCACGAGCTTACCCCAATCTACTCCTCTACTACTGCTTTATTACGATTTGGGAAGCCAGTATTTGGAGGATGTGGCTCGTTTTAGACCCGTGGCCTACTGGAGGAGGCTCTGGGTTACCGAGGAGCTTACTGAGTATGCCCATGCTCTTTTGGAGGTCAGGGATGCAGATGGTGCGGGGAAAATTCTGTGGTTGAAGCAGGTCAAGTCAATATTGTGTGACCTGGGGTTGAACTTGTTGTGGCAAAACCCAACTAGTGTTCCATTTCCGTCCCGTAAGAACTAAAGGGGCTTTATTGGAATATGGTGATGATAAAACGATTTTCGTCCATGACGAGCACTTCCATGTCCAGGGTTTTCCTAGACACTAAACATGTACCCGTTTATGAAAAGTATTGGGACCTTATAACGGTCCCCTGTGATAGGAAATGGTACCACCAATTTAGGATAAGCACCCTTCCTATCAAATCATTCACAGGCAAATGGGGTACAGGCTCAAGTATGGATTGCCCGTTTTGCCCAACACAACTGGAAACTATACGCCATGTTTTCTTCATCTGCCCAGTCTATAGGAATTTGAGGCATACATGGCTAAAGCCGATCTGTCAGCTGATGGGGATTACCTCAGGCATTGAAGCCTTAAGGATTTTAAAAACAGATGGGAATGATTCAAGTATAATCGCTAACTCTAAATTCTTACAGGGCATGTGGATAATCCATGCCTATGGCTCGAGTAATTAATGAATGTATGAGATGTGATTGTACTAACTGGTTTTATTGATACCTGGTATTTGTATGGTGGCTGTTTTATGGCTATTACTGTTTTTAAATGAATTTTATATTAACTTATTGTATTTTTTAAGTCTTGTATATACAACATTGGATCATATCTTAAGGATCTTGTATTTTTAAGGATGAATTTTAATAATTGATGGTTATTTTTTTAATGTAAATGTCTTTTATGATTATGAAATCGAATAAAGACTATTTCGAATTGAGGACTGATGTCTCCCAGGCATAACTTCTCTCTATGACAGGCAGATACACATGGTCCCTGTATTGCCACATGGACCCTGGCATGACATGGCGTATCATGTACACCCCACATAAAAAAAACATGAGTTCCACAGGTAGTGGCCCCTGTGGTCTCTGCAGGCCATACATGGACATCTCTGAGACACACACAACATCAATGTTGATTAGGGCTCCCGGTTTTCCGTTTAAACGGATTTTTACATATAAATACAGACAGAAAACAATTTTTCCTTTGTCTGTATTTATATGTAAAACGGCAAAATACTAGTAAATTTTGCCAGGCGGCCGTGCTTCAGCCCAGAGTTGCCACCCGCCTGGTCCTTTTGTTGCTGCCCCAGCCCTTGTTTTGATTTTGGCATGTATTTCTGTGGCCTCAGGGGACAAATGAATGGTGCGCAACACCCATGGGATCAAAGAGCTTCAGACATCCCCCACTCCCCCCCCCATCCACCCCCCCCCCCCCCCGCCCCACCCACCCCTCGTGTGTGTCAGCCCAGCGGAGACAGATCCCGGGCACAAACACAGCAGCACTAGAGTACTTCACAGGTCTTTAAAAGACCATTTATTTGCTAACAAGGCTTTGTTGTGTGTTCTCACCCCTTCTAAGCGTCCCTGCAGCTCCGCTCTGCATATTGCTCCCAGAATCAGGGGTGCTCTAGACATTTACTGGCAGGTCGTGTCCCTCTCACTGGGCCGTTGCAGTGCTCTTTTCTGCAAAATTGGTGCTGCGCAGGTAGGTGCCCTTAGGGGACTGAATACATGTGTCACTTCTTCTACCTTAGAATCTTTTATTAACTGCAGTCAGTGAGGGATGGCACTGGGGGCCTCCTTACAGTCATTGAGGTCACAGGGTATGGCCTGTTTCCATTCATGCTGGGCAGATTAAATGTCCAAAAACGACATGAGTTCTGTGGTGGCCGCTTCTATGAATCGGTGGCAAGTGCATTGTGCCGGTGTGTTTCTATAGTGGAGGCCCTCACAAGAGTCTTGGGTGTGGTGCACCAAGGAGCTGCTAGGTGGCAGGGTCTGCTCCCATTATGCCTGGTGGCACGTCTTTGCTGTCTTAATGCGATGAAACCCGTGTTTAATGTCCATGCCTATGTCCTGGCATTTAAATTTGTGTTTTTTGTGTCCCTCAGCGCTCTGAGTTTTTTCACTACTTGCTGTAAATTACGCCCTCGGCCTCCGCTCTATAAATGGGCAAATTAGCTTGGTCCCGTTAGGATGCTAATTCTTGTGACCTATAGGGGTTATCAGCTATGCACGTTGTGCATGTGGTTTTATGAGCTCATTTTCTTGTTCTTTGTGTACTGTGAATAATGCTGCTCTGCCCATGGGCATCCAATCATGTTACCGAGTAGGATTATAAGGCCATTGCCATTTTAAATGCCACCTTAAGATATATGGTCATAAAACAGTTACAACGAACAGGTAACAGCATTGTAATTTATGGACATAATCTATACAGTTACACATTTCACTAGCAGTTGGACGCTGGCTCTTGCTGGCAATTTCAATGTTCTGGGTCTGCAACAACTAGTCCTAGATCCAACCCTTGTAGCTGGACGCACACTTAACCCCATGTCCGTCTGCGGCCTGGTGGTTTGTGGTGTCCCTTTTGCATTGTGATTGGTGTGTTGAGTTCATTGCCATTTAGTTTGTCGTTCCCTCTGCTCTTGTGTCCATGTACAAGCAGTTGCACATGTGTTTTTGGGGACTGAAATAAATCTAGAAAATACTAGCTGTAGCGTCGTCTTTTGCTTGTGGCAAAAATAAATGCGGATAAATACAGAAAAAATGCCCCAAAAATAAATATGGATAAATACAGACGGAAATGGCAAAAAAATAAATACCATAAAACCGGGAGCCCTAATGTTGATGCACAAACCACATGGATGTGGAGACTGACTCCCATTGGGCATATGGAATCAGAGACATCTGAGACACAACATGCACACTGACTGTGGGTGTACATCAGAATTGTGGCTATGGGCTTCGCTGTGACGTACATACCTTCCCACCCTGGACTCAGGGTGTATGTGACAAGTCATACACATGTACAACCTGCATCTGTGTCCAAGACTCATGCCCAAAACTAACTGAACAGTTGCACATCACAGTGGTAATGTGCACAACACACAAAGGATTCTGTCCCCATGAACCCGTGCCCAGCCTGGGAGTGGATGCACCAAAGTGCCACACAACAAACCAAATGTTGCCCCTATACACACACAGGTAATGCAGCCTTACATGCCATGAGATACAGTGTGGCACATGCTGTGGTGTTGTAGGTGTGCACTTGAGTCCCTGCCAAGTAATTGTGTGTGGAATCCGTCAACAACTCACACCAATGTGAACTGACGTGGGGGACTTCTACAGAGACGCGTCGTGCAGTTGTGGACCGAGCCGTGCGCACACCTTGGCCATTGACTGCAATGTGAACAGACGCGGGTGACTTCTACAGAGACGCATCATGCAGCTGTGGACCGAGCCGTGCGCACGCCTTGGCCATTGACTGCAATGTGAACAGATGCGGGTGACTTCTAGAGAGACGCGTCATACAGGCATGGACCGAGAAGTTCGCACGCATAGCCCATTGAATCGTATGGAGACGGGTGCGTGTGGATTTTCAAAATACGCATCTTACAGTTAGTTGACCGAGTCGTGCGCACTCCTTGGCTAGGGACCGTCATGGAGACGGACCCAAATTCAAAACTTGTACGAGTCGTGCGCTGGAAATTCAGTTGGCTGCCTACAACAATGTTGCAAATCCTAGGGTGTAATGAAGGTGATATTTTGAACGATGCAGAAGATGCGTACAAGTCTTACATGTCCATGGATTGGCCAGATTCATAGAATGCAACCATGTTGGACCTATCACTTAGGAGATATGGCACAAATTCTGCCTCTGCAGCACTGATATAAGGCTGCCTGACCCCCAGAGAGCCCACTTGCCTGCACTACATGCTACAGGACCACATCCCTGCTAACACTGCTGCTGTCTCTGCATCCTCTGGCTACTGCAATGGCACGTACCCTGGAGAGAGCCCCAACCTTCACAGAGGAGGAGAACCAGGCCCTGCTGGACGGGCTCCTTCCACAGTACTGCAAGCTGTATGGGAAACCAGGGGAGCAGGTGAGTGTGCAGTCCACTGCCTTCCTAATTGTGCAAGTTGTCTGACTAGCAGTGTGTACACCAGTGGCAAGCATATGCACTGAGTACTTTCAACCCCCAAAGTGTGTAGGTACATGTGATGAACAGGTGTCCTGCTGCAAAAGTGCATTTGTGCAGGCTTTTACTTGCCAGGCAATGTTACCATGTCAGACATGCAAAACAATTGTCCATTTCCATGGGTGCACTACCTGGGTACCTCATTTACCTTATTGATGACTACATGTATATCCAACTGTGTGCAGCACAAATATGTGGCATGTGTGGTATTGTCCTTTTTACTTTGTCATCCTCACAGGTTGATGCCCACCTGGCTGACCATCGCCCGGGCAGTTAGATCAGTGGAGGACTACAAGTGCTGGATCCGCAACTGCCAGAGAAGTGGCAGGACCTTTAGGCTGGACCCTGAGGATCGCAAGGGTCCATATGAAGCTGTCCCCTTCTCGCAAGCGGGGCGGGCACCGGACCCTGACCCCCCACATGCTCAGGATTCTGGCGATCGTCTTCCCGGACCTGGATGGGCAACTGAGGCCAGACAGCAGCAAGGAGGGGGTAGGTCCATGCCTAATCTGTGAACTATGTTTGACATGCTATTTGCAGTCTTTTGGCCTGGTTATACTTCCACATTATGTTGGTGATGTAGTCCTGGACTCATTTCCCTCAATTGTGTAATGCACTCTCCTCATCCGATCCACAGGTGTGGCCCCTACAATCTGTGACTTGTTTCACTTGGGCACTGTGTTCCTGCAGTCAGCTATGCTTAAGGTTCTGGGCAGCATATGTTACTGAGACTCTGAAGTGAGCTTCGTGGGTGGGTCAATTGTTTGCACAATGCCTGTCTCTGACATGTGATCTGTGTGTGCCTTTGATATGTGTTCCATTTGCTGGTCTGACTCGCCACATGTGTCTGGGGTATTTAAAACACACCCATGCAGCAGGTGAGTCCATTTAATGGCCTCAGAAGTATGTATATCAAGTGTGTCACACTTGCTCAGCCACCTGCCTACTGTCCATGGCTATACACTGTTTCACGTTGACCTGGGCAGTCATGCCCACTCCAGGGCATTGAAACACTCTGGACTCACACTCCAGTGTAGTGACCTACAGATTGTGCTTAGTGAAATGTGCCCTGGGCCCCCTTGGGTGTTGCTACTGGTGGTGTTGTCCATAGCTTCCTGGGTGGCCGGTGGCCCTGTGCTGTTGAAATTCTGTGTCCTTGGTCTGTCCGTGTTGGCAGGGGTGCTACTACACTACTGGGAAACCAGCCGGTCTACCTCGAGGAGGAGGCACAGCATATTTTCAACAATGAAGACCCAATGATAATGCTGGTACAGTACACTGAGGCGGAGAACCAAGACATACTGCCCTACGCCTGTGTACATATATTATGGTTTTTATGAATACGTAATGACCCTGGTTACACAGGACGAGTGATCCACTCCCCACTCCTTGATTTTTGTATCAATGGTTCATATACATGACATTTGCAACTGTACGTCAGTATGCGTGCCGGTACACTGCATTGTCCTAAGTTGTCACAAACAGAGATTGATATTGTTGTAGCACATTGTCCTGCCAACCTGAAGCATTTCAATGTGCACGTCGAAGTGTGTGCATGACCAGCT
This sequence comes from Lissotriton helveticus, assembly GCF_964261635.1. Lineage (NCBI taxonomy): Eukaryota > Metazoa > Chordata > Amphibia > Caudata > Salamandridae > Lissotriton > Lissotriton helveticus. The sequence continues at coordinate 1,209,620,898 of NC_136059.1, forward strand.
CATTTATGGATTTGACTGTACATGGCCATTGCTACTCAAGGGCCATCATGTGGCTGACACAGGTGTGTCATCCCTCTTCACATTTGACCCTGCCTCCCCTTGAGGGGGTGTGCCTGTGCTGACAAGATGGCTGACAGTGCTGTCCTGGTGTTTGTTGGTGCACAGTTCCCAGCAGGGCCTTGTGCTCCCCACACCAGAGCCCAGGGTCAGACATCTTGTCAATCCATTTCGACTCCCTGTGAGGTGAGCATGGTTCAGTGTGAGCTTGCTGGGCCATGTAGGTGGGTGAGTATTGCCTGTGACTACAACTCCCATCATGCTCTTGGCTACACCCCCTTCTTTGCATGCCCATACTTCCTTCCTTTTGACGCTGCTTCCCTGTGAGGGAGTGAGGCAGCAATGGCAAGATGGCTGACAGGTTTGTCCTGCTGTCTGTTGGTGCGCAGTTCCCAGCAGGGCCTTGTGCTCCCACAACAGAGCCCAGGGTCAGACATCTTGTCAGTCCATTTCCACTCTTTGTGAGGTGAGCATGGTTCAGTGTGAGCTAGCTGGGCCATGTAGGTGGTGAGTATTGTCTGTTACTGCAACTCCCATCATGCTCTTGTCTACACCCCCTTCCCTGCATGCCCATACTTCTTTCCTTTTGACTCTGCTTCCATGTGAGGGAGTGTGCCTGTGCTGACAGGATGGCTGACAGTTCAGTCCTGGTGTTTGTTTGACTACAAGTCCAAAAAGAGCCCCTGTGCTTCACACAGCAGAACCCAGTGTGGTAGATCTTTGTGTGATATTTCAATAGAGTGTGAGGCAATGCATTATCCCAGGTGAGTTGTGTGGAGTTTGCGTGGAGGGGTGTGTATGACGAAACATGCTGGTAAGTATGCTCAGAGCTATCAGTCCTCCTTCCCACCCGGCCAGACATCCCACCATGAAACGTGCTTCCATTGCAGGGCGTGCAAGTTGGCTTTCAGGATGTCAGGCAGTGCTGTCCTGCTTCTGATTTGAGCACAACCCTTAACAGGGCCTTGTACTCCCCACAGCAGAACCCAATGTCAGCCATCTTGTCAGTTCTTTTCCACTCCCTGTAATGCGAGTATGGTTCAGAGAGTTCTTGATGGGCCAATTGGGAGGGGGAGCATTATCTGTGACTACAAACCCCATTATGATTTTGGCTACACTCACTTCACCAGCCTACCACTATTCCTTCCTGTCAGTCAGCTTCACTGTGAGGTAGTGTGTTTGTGGTGGCAAAATGTCTGACAGTGTTTATTTATTTGTGCCATGCCTTGCTCTATTTGTTGGTAGGTTTGTACATGTCATGACACTGTTACAAATCACTATGAGATGGCAGGTATTGTGTTTGTCTGACTAGCATACACATCTTGGGATGATTTTCTTTTGGTTACTGTGGCTTTGCTAACGGTGCATGGTTTCACTGTCCCCTTGACAGTGATGTGTGTGTATTACGACACAATATTGAGTATATTGGTTGTGTACTCACCAGGCTCTGGTATGTCTGATAGACCATGGACGCTCTCTGGTGGTAGGATGTCTCGCACTTTCTACTCCCAGGACCTGAAGTATACTGGTTTGGCAGGAGGGACACTGCCAGTGCGCTGACTCAAGGCATGTTCCTTCTTAAGGAGCTTCTTGACCCTCCTGTGCACATTTTTTGCTCCGTTAACCAGTATGGAGCTAAGTATTTATTAATAGTCCGCTTTCTAGTTTCAAGAATTGTAGAAAGCGATCACGTGACACGGAAGTATGGTTTGAACAGTCGATTCTACGGACTGTCTTGGCGAGTCGGGACAGCGTTTTTGTGAGAAGGATTATCGATAATAAGAGTTGTGCCATAGGTAAGGAACCTGTCGATATAAAGAGAGGCTTTTTCGTCTCGTCACGTTCAAGTATCTCTTTAGAATTTAGTCCTGACGGCTTGTTTTATTTATTTCGTAGAGCGCCCTTGAACTTTTAATCAGTCACTTCGTGAGGAACCATTGAATACGACCATAGGTGAGAGAGGAGTAATACGCTTGCTTTGAATATATTTACTTGAGAGTTCGTGTTATTCACAAAGATTCTTATAATCTTGCAGCATTATCGGTATTGAGGAATTAATTGGCTGTCCCATCCTGATAAGAAATCAACATTGTAAAACAAAGGTAATTTGTGTATAGGACACAAAACTTTTCACAAGTTAAAGAAGAGATTAACTAACTCTATGAACCCTGGCTAATATCTTGGTTATTTTTCAGTTGTTTCATTTAGGGAATAATTAAGGACTTCAAGTAAGTTATGGTTTGACTTAGTGTGATACACGGTGTTGGTGATTGGGTCACGACACTAATTGGTTGGAGAAGTCTAGAATTCAGATATGAAAATAACTACATCTGAGTGATTTTGTCTCATGATATATTTTCTTTTACAGCTGTACCCCTGAAGAAGAGACCAAGGTCTCGAAATGCATTGGGTGTGAAGCTAAAATGTATATGTTTGAATTTATGTAAAATATTGAATTGTATAACACAGCTAAAAGTCTGTTTATGTAAAATACGTTGACAGTTTTGGTACAAAGAAAAAGATAAACTTTATGAATAAGCAAATGAGAAAATGGATTTAATTTGTTTATTGTAAAAAACAAAATGTTGGTGCATGTTGTAGTCCTAGTCGCCCTTGTGGGGCTGGGCCTCTAAAATACACTAGTCACTAGCCACTGCCTTGCTCTATTTGTTGGTAGGTTTGTACATGTCATGACACTGTTACAAATCACTATGAGATGGCAGGTATTGTGTTTGTCTGACTAGCATACACATCTTGGGATGATTTTCTTTTGGTGACTGTGGCTTTGCTAACGGTGCATGGTTTCACTGTCCCCTTGACAGTGATGTGTGTGTATTACGACACAATATTGAGTATATTGGTTGTGTACTCACCAGGCTCGGTATGTCTGATAGACCATGGACGCTCTCTGGTGGTAGGATGTCTCGCACCTTCTCCTCCCAGGACCTGAAGTATACTGGTTTGGCAGGAGGGACACTGCCAGTGCGCTGACTCAAGGCATGTTCCTTCTTAAGGAGCTTCTTGACCCTCCTGCGCACATCATACCACCTGTTCTGGATGTCGTCCTTTGTGCGCAATGTTGGTGCTTTTTTTTAAATTATTTATTGACTTTGTCATTGCTTGTTTGGTCCATTTTTGTGTTTTTTTCTTTGTGTTTTTTAGGCATGTAGGAGACTTTCTTCCGACCGAGTCGGACGCTGATGTTGGCTCGTGCGGGCTTCTCCGAGTCTTTCACGCTGACTTTCTTCTGTGTTGCATACCCGTCAGTCGCGGAGGTCTCGACTGCTTCAGGTCCAAGTTTTCTGTGTGTGTCGGTCATGTGGCTTGTGCTCCTTACGAGTTGGTCTGGTTTCATACGTGTTGCATCGTACTGTGTGAGTCGGACGTTGCGGGTACGTGTTGGTCAGGTTCATTCCTGGTTCGTGTCGGTCAGTGCGACTCACGTCCCGTTTCCGGGCAAATCACTGGTTTCCATACGGCTTGTATTCCGTACGGGTCGGTTGTACGTCACAGGCATTGCATCATACTACACGGGTCGTACAGCGTCTGTACGTGTCGGTCGGACTCCGTTCCCGGTCCGTGTCGGTCGGTTCCTTTTCCAATCAGAATCGGCCCCTAAGTGTTATTTTTACATGTTCAGGTATTTTTATGTCTTGGTATCTTCTAGGGGAATGGGGAGTATCTCTGGCAGAATTGTTTGTTTGTGCAATTAAACATTTGAAAGTGGGTATAGCTGGCATGTGATGTGTTTGCTACTTTAGGCAGTATATCTTTAAGGATTTTTTTTAGAGTAGTGCTTGCCTCTCTTATTTCCCTTACTTCTATTTCTGTTATATTTGGGGGGTGGTTGTGCTCTCTTACATGAATTACAACATCATCTTTTGTAGTTGCCCTCCCATAGCATGCATTAGAATAATATTTGGTACATTTCCAATTTATATTTTCTGTTGATGCACTTTTTGGCTGTAGGTGTAGTCCATTTGACTCAGTAACTGCTTTCCTTTCTGTGTGCTATGCATTTGTCTTTCATTGTATCTGTATAAATATATACAATATTGTAGTCGTGAATGTTAGACCTGACCCTGTTTGCAGGGTTATCCCCAAACATTTTGCTTGCATCCTTCTAATTTTTCTGACCTGTTTTTGTTGGGTTTTAGGACTCTGGGCACTTTACCACTGCTGACCAGAGCTAAAGTGCATGTGGTCGCTGTCTACATTGTATTGGTGATTGTTTTAACCATTATTGGCATATTTGATTCACCAGTAAGCACCTAGTAAACTGCTCCAAGGGTGCCCAGGGCCTGTAAATCAAAAGCTACTATTGGGCCTGTAGCACTGATTTGTTGTTGTAGTGTTATGACTTTAGTTATATAATTTATTTGGGTTACTGGTAAATATTTTGGTGATGTAATATATTTATATTCAGTTTTAGCATCATAAAATCTTTATTTGGTTGCCAAAAACAACCATAAAAGAATACAAAAGACATAAATATAAAATCATCTAAGTAAAATGTTCCAGATCAAAATCACAATTAAAAATCGAAAGTCCTGGTCACAGTACATGAACTAGCCAGGACTCGATCTCCTAGACATCCATCAGTTCATAAAAAGCAGAAAAGAGCTAACATAACACATTCATTGTGGAGCATCTGGAGGTTAACCAAGGCCGGCCTTACTTGAAAAAAAATCAGAGACATTTAACAGGGGGATTAAGAACAGCTTCCTTAGCCTACTAAAATATCAGCAAAATATAACAAAATGCAGAGTGTTCTGCAGAGACTTATTGTCGCAGCCGCAGGGCAGCCTGACATTGGGCAAGGCCCAGCCGCTTGGAGAGACCAGAATATGGTGAAGTGAGTTAAACTGTGAACCTATCCAGGAGAAACCTATCTCACTGATGGCTGACCTGGGCTAGATTCGTCTTCATACCCTGAACATTCCTCAGGAGCATATGTCCCCGTAGTGTAGGTTTCTGCAGCTCGTACTGCTTTCTATCCAGCAGGGATTGCTCCAGAAATAACCTCTTAACACATGTTAATTCTCAAGAGGACAAAGAGTTGGGATCATCAAAGATATCAGTCCTACCTAGAGAGGCAAAATCTGCCTTCACATAGTCTATCCACTGGATTTTGTGCCCAGATCAAGGGCTAAACAATCTATGAGGAGCAACCAGTTAAGCTTTAGTTCCTCCCTGGTCCACACCTTGATCCAGCACAGTAGGAGGCTGAGGCCACTATATTCTTCACTTGACCAAAACCAATCTCCACCTGAACTGAAAACACAGGAATGGAATTTGGAATCTGCACTACCTGAAGTAGGAATTGGCTCTCTGCGGTTTGGATCGTGCCTAAGTTTAAGTACCCCCATACCTCACTGCCATACCTTATCTGGGGCACACATTTTGCCTGACAGATTTTTAGGAATACCCTCTGTGACCAGGAACCTAACCTACACGAGAAACTAGAAACTGTACCTATTGTTTTAATGAGCTTAGATCTTTTACCCTCAATTGATGGCTTCCTGTAATTTTAAGCATCACATAGGACCTCCAAAGAGGGGCAAGCCAAGACTTTTTGCAAGGTGGGATTTGGACCAACAACCATAACATAAGATAGTCCAAGTCTCCCATAAATGAGACAAACCTGATCAGGAGTAGATCCCACACCTGAGTCGTGTTGACCATAAGAACCGCACCGTCAGCGTATAATAAGACTGGGAGGGATCTAGCTCCAACCCTAGGACAGTCCGCCAAAACTGCAGGTTGAGCTGACTTCTGCCCATACACATATAGAGTGTTCAGGAATGGGGCAAGAATACACCCTTGACGAACACCACTATGAGTGGGAAAAGAATGACTGCGAGCAACGCCCAGTGAAAAAACAAACCGAGGCGGAAATTTCAGCATGAAGGTTTGCTAAAAGGGCCACAATACTTGAGTCAACCCCCACCTTGAAGAACAAGGCCTAGAGTTTAGCACCCTTAACTCTGTCAAACGTGGATGTTAAGTCCATGGAAGCCAGATTCAACACCTACTTTAACAGCTCCAGCCCTAACCACCACCCTCCCGCTACATTAGCGCCGTGATATCGCTATGGGATAAATACTGAGCTTTAGAAATAAATAAAGAGAGAAAGAAACAATTCAGACCGGGCAACCATGTATTTATTGATAATAAGATGAAGATTCATTCATTGGTCACAGGTGGACCTACCAGACCTAAAACCATATTGGACAACACCCATAATGTTATTCTCCTCTGCCCACTCTCACAGCCTGTTTAGAATTACCCTCCTCATGACCTTTACCACGCATCTATTAATGAAAGTGGGTGGTAGCACAGGGGATTTTCTTTGTCGCCCTTCTTAAAGACCAGGTCAATCACGCTGTGGACCATGAAGGCACATTGGCCCTGAACAAATCTGGAGGAATTCAATCTGGCCCCTGGTGCCTTATTGCAGGACAGTGCCAAGATACCCTGGATGACTGCTTCCACGGTAAAGACCACTGGAGCACTGGATGAGACCTCTAATGCCATATTGGTAACAGGGTCAAGACTGATTTGCATATGGCTGGGTCTAAACTGGGGTGGCATGGTGAGCAAAAGAACGATGGATATAACCAAGATCTCTTGACTGGGGGTGAATGTATGATTTATTCAGCATTCCGTCCATCATTTGTTTGCATAGCACTTTTCGCCCTAAGTGGGAAGGGTATGCCCAGACGTGGGTCCCATGCTCTCTGTGCCACGGGATTTTAGCTAGCCTGGCTGATGAAAGGTAATACCCAGAAACCGGTCCCAGGATGCTTGTTTCCGGTCCAGGGAAGACCTGGCTTGGCAGTTCGATCTGGACTGTTCCTATGAGGCACAGGGTCAAGACTGATTTGCATATGGCTGGGTCTAAACTGGGGTAGCATGGTGAGCAAAAGAACAATGGATTTAACCCAGATCTCTCGACTGGCGGTGAATGTATGAATAATTCAGCATTCCGTCCATCATTTGTTTATGTAGCATATTGTTATCCCCCAGCATCCCCCTCATTGTAAACACCTTCAAAGTGGTTGACCCATTGTTGTTCAGAGATATGATGACCTACTACTGGTCTAAATCCATCTACAAAACAAGGCCTATTAACCACTTTCCAAAAGAGTGCGCTGTCCGCTCTGATAAGCATGGTATAGCTCCTCCCGAACTGTCTTCTGCAGGGTGGGTTTGCAAGCATCTAGAGCTTGCTTGTAGGCACGCCTACATCCTGCAACCAGGCTCCTTTCCCTGGGCATCTGCTTCAATGCAGCCTTCAGCTGTCGCAGTGATCTTGTCCTCTTATGGTAAACGTTAATTCAGGTTTTATTTAAAACACATGACATAGAGTTTGATCATTTTGAAAATAAATTTATTTATATATATTTGTTAGTATTTTGTTGTTGTCTAAATGTTTGTATTTAATGGTAATCATTTTTTTTGTTGTGTAGTGTTATGATTAGTTATATAATTTACAGAGATGAATGGTAAATATTTTGGTGATGTAATATATTTATACTAGCAGCCCGTCCCGACGTTGTCCGGGTATGATATAGAATGTGTGTAATGTGTGAATTCAGATGCGGTCATTCACGTGTTCCCCCGCTTGAGGCCCAGCTGCAGCCCTGGTTGATGTTAGCAGGCGCGTGTCCCCCCGCTTGAGGCCCAGCTGCAGCCCTGGTTCATGTTAGCAGGCGCATGTAATTAGTGTAGTGATCCGCCGCCTGAGCCCGGCTATAGCCCTGGCTGATGTTAGCAGGCGTGTGTAATTTGGTTTAATGTGATAGTTCAGTAACAGCGCGCATGAGAGGCTGCAGTAATTGTCCCCGCAGACACGCTCTGTCGCATGTGCCCCCGCTTGAGGGCCAGTGGCGACCGTCTAACAATTAGAATTGTGTGAGTCTTGAATGATTGTTTCCCGCAGTTCCTATTTTTTAGGACCCACACCGACGCTCTTCGGCCCGAGTGCTTTTTAGACGCACCCAGGCCAAGCCACACACTGCGTTCGGCCCTTTCACACGCACCCAGGCCAAGGCACACACTGCATTCGGCACCCCCAATATGTGTGAGACAACGGGCAGTCCCCCAAGGGAGTCTTGCGAATGGTTACTTACCACGCTTCGAGGTGAACGCCTTTGTGACGCCCCCAGCACACGAACCACAAAAGATAGTAAGGGGTCACGACATAAGTACCAACTGAGTTAAATCTCTACAACACTGGATGGAAACAGAAAAACAGACAGGAAAGAGAATAAAAGGAGTGTCCAATAAATCACACCTAGGGTCCCCTGTTGTTAGGGTAGAATTCCCATCAGTCACCACTCGGATCCACCCTTCATCATTTGGGATCCTATGCCCTCTGAGCCACAGAAGTTGGATCCTTGTAGACTTGGTTTATTCCTGTTATATACCCCGCCCAATCGAACGCGGGATGTAAAACTCTGTCCATGACCTGTGGAATTTAGGCATATGGTCATTGGACACTCCGGGTTACACTACTCGAGCACAGCGCTTTATCACGTTAGTGCTTGCCACCGGCGCTGCTATGCTCATATTTATACACTTGTCCATTTCCCCCATGGTATAATCAATAAGAAGATTCTTTATTGGGGATATGGACTGACGCAGCGTTCCATAATCAGCAATGTGTAACATCAGCGCCAATATCACTATAATAACACATGCACTTATTTCGCCATTCGGGCTTTTAGGTGAAAGACCACAATCCCCAGAATGCCCAGTAGGACGCACACTGCCTGACGTCACCGGTATGCGCCTCTGCCTGATTTAATTCACAGGCTGAACGCCGCGTCGGTACCTCCCACGACAGCCCAGAGGGACGCCCGGGGTACCGACGGACAGGTAGGAGGTCTGTTTGTTTGTATGTAGGTAGCGCTTGGTGTGTCTAGTGATTCCACCTATGCGCTAATGTCTAGGTCCCGTGGTAACCTTTCTAGACGGGTCTCTCTTTTCACTCGGAAGACAGTTTCTGGTTCTTCCGCTGAGAGCCGCTGATGGTACCGCTTACAATTGGCGCGAGTACTTATTGTTTTATGCTGAAGGCTTTTGGCACTTTGTAACCCTGAGTTGAGGTTGAAAGTTAGTTGTGACTGGTATGCTATGCTATGCCAAAATATGATAGCCTTTAAACGTGTGGTGTATTTTCTATCGACTGCACTTTTGCATTTTTGCTGACACTGGTGAAATTTGCATAACACACAGCGTTTTTAACATGTGTAATTAGGAGCTAGTCTCTTTGCATTTCTGGAAACCATTTTTGCACCACCGATAAACGATCATGGGTGGGGCTTTTATGGTGTTGCTTATGATCTACTATGGTCAGTAAACGTACGGTGTTGTTTATGACCTATTATGGGCAGAAAAAGCGCGAGACAATTTTGATTTGTGTGTAAGGTACTTGCGTGAATAGCGTTATGACTTTGATGTCCTAATGGTTCCCTTTTTATTTTACTTGTGTTTTTCGCTACTCTAGAGCGGTGCCTCGCTCTACCTGCGCTGTAGCCAGGTGAGGTGGGTCTTTCTCTCCTGCCAGTTAGGTAAGTGAGCAACTGCAAACTTGTTGTTGTAAATAGTGATGTGTTAGACGCACGTATAGGCGACCACATCTGCTAAGCAGTTCTAATGACAACAGCGTGTCTGTTTTGTGCACTCACATTCGTGGTTTGCACTGATAAAATGTTGTACCTCTTCTGTTTTCTTTCTCTACATATATGTCCCTTTGGAAATGAATCTACTTTTGGCATATGAACCAATTCAGCCAGGAGAAAGATGGTATCGCTACATTGCAGGTGATATCCATTTACTTTTTATGTGTTCCCACTTATTCTTTTCACAAGCAGTAGCGTGATTTGGTCCTGAGGAAGCAGCTGGATACTGTTCGATCTGATAAGCCTGCAGAAACATGTCGACCTTTTTCCAACAGTGGTTATTTGTTTAAACCACTACGCACTTCTTTCTTTTTAATATTTAGGGAAGTAGCTAACTTAATAAATTTTCTCTCTGCTTCTTCACCTAATTTTAAAACCAGTTTTCAACACTCACTGTGCACTTCACGTTTTTCGCACTTGACGCACTGCTGTCAGTCACCACCAAACACCTACATTTTCCCTCTTAGAGTCCAACACATGTAGGATTAGGCATTTAGACATCTGCCAATCCACTGTGGGTCTATATATCTGTGGCTCAGAGGGCATAGGATCCCAAATGATGAAGGGTGGATCCGAGTGGTGACTGATGGGAATTCTACCCTAACAACAGGGGACCCTAGGTGTGATTTATTGGACACTCCTTTTATTCTCTTTCCTGTCTGTTTTTCTGTTTCCATCCAGTGTTGTAGAGATTTAACTCAGTTGGTACTTATGTCGTGACCCCTTACTATCTTTTGTGGTTCATATGGTTTTGGGATACTAGTACTGTTGGGTCATTAAACCATCCCCTAGACCCTCCCCTATCTGGTTTGTGTTATGTTCTTGTGCAGCTGCTGAGCTGTGGGTCTTTTTTAAAAAAATGTCCAGGGTTATCAAATATACCTTGAAGTAATGGAAGGGACATTGTGTGACCTCTTATAGTTATTCCTTTTTAAGTGGTGTCCTTGTTTCACTCATCAGTGCTCATCATGGCTACTATCGCCGGGCTGGCATTTGATGAAACGGAGATCCAGTCAATTTTGTTAGAAAACCCGAGTATTCTAGATATGTTACCACCGGCACAGATTACAGGTGAAGATGGGTGGGCCAAAATCCTCTTATTGAAAAAAAGTCAGTCTAGAGTCTGTGTACATGGAATGTGCATGGCAGAATATCTTCGAGGCAATGGTGCCCCGAGTGGCCTAATTGTCACTAATACCCCTCGTCTCTTTCTGGACGATAAGGACTTTCTACGTGACTGGTCCCTTGTCGCCTGGAAGTGCACGAGGGATTGGTTGGTGTTAATTATAAAAACCGCCAAAAAAGCGGCAGATAAGATTCTTATAGAGATCCAGATTCTTGAGGGGCAGATCAAGACTACCCTTACTTCCAAGATTTTCTCTAAGAACCAGGACGAAAACAACAAGGCCAACACGGAATTCAGGGATTCCATCCTTTTTACTAAACTTGAGAAATGCAAAAAAGATCTTGCAAAATTCGCCATGGATAAGGTTTATCCATATACTCATGAGAGTTATGTACCTGTGCCCTTTAATAACAAAGGCAGGAAGGGGGGTTCAACTTACGGTACCTCTAGTTCCGATGCAGAGTCCAGTGACTCGGAGAATACAAACCTCACTCACTCCAACAAGAGAGGTAGAGGCAACAATAGGAGGAGCTGGGGTAGACACAATTCAAACTATGGACCACCCCCGCCTCCGCCTTGGTGGCAACCGCCCCCATGGGGTATACCAACTTATCCACCGCCAGGAGGACCTTTTGGTCCCCCCCAAAACTTTTTCCCTGATTATTCACAGCAGTCTTTTTTAGGATACGGCCAAGGGAGACCGAGGGGCAGACGCAGATCCCAACAGCAGGGCCAGGTCCAATGGAGTCTACCACCTTCGACCTTGGACCTGAGGAACGGGAAGCAGATTTCCCGAGTAACACCGGGGACATCAGCGGATTATCCCTCGTAATGAACCTAAGCTCTTACACCTTGTCTGACATTGAGGAACAGGTACTCAATAGAGGACTTGGGTTCGTTTCAACCAATAAAACAGATCCCTTCCTCGCGAACATTGAGATGAACAAATTCTTCCGCAAAATTAGACTGCACTTTTTGTTTGCCAATAAAGACAGCCCAGTTAATGACGTTGACCTGGGTATCACTGATGACAATACTGGTCTCCGTAAGCCATCTAAGTTCAATCCTACCACGACAGGCTTACCTGCTAAGGTATTAGCCTTCGAAGAAGCTGTAGACCATGATCTACAGTTGCTTTTGCAACAACATCAGAAACCCTTTATCAACATAAGCAAAAAGGAACAAGTAGCATTGAACGGGCTAGCAAACAATTCTGCTGTCGTGATTAAACCGGCAGACAAAGGGGGCGCAGTAGTACTTCTGGACACCAACACCTATCGGGATGAATGTTTGCGGCAACTAAATGACAACAAATCTTACCGCAAATTGTCTTGTGATCCTACTCCCAGACTCATTACCATTATTGGCACCATTGTCGAGGAAGCACTGGCAGAAGGTTGGATTACGGTTAAAGAGTCACAATTTTTGTGTGCAACTAACCCGGTCATTCCATATTTTTATGTGCTGCCCAAAGTCCATAAAACCCAGAGACCACCACCTGGGCGCCCTATAATCTCGGGCATAGGCTCATTGTTAGAGCCTCTATCAACGTTCGTGGACTGTTTTTTGCAACCCATAGTCTTAGAGATGTCTACCTATCTAAAAGATACTAAGACTGTGCTCAGAACTCTCCCTGAAGTGAGTTATGACGCTGAACAAGACCTTTTGGTCTCGTTCGACGTAGAAAGCCTCTATACCTCTATACCTCAAACTGAAACTCTTGAGGTAATAGAGGGCCTTCTTGAAACTCGAGATTTAAAATCTATTACACCAGTCAGGTTGATTATGAATTTAGCGACCTTGGCTATGACCGAAAACTTTTTTGCTTTTGAGGACTCCCTGTACCTACAGATTAGCGGGACCAGTATGGGCAGCGTTTTTGCCCCGAGCCTCGCTAATCTGTATGTACATAGTTTTGAGCAACAACATGTGCTTACTTCAACTAACCCATACAGGAACAATGTACGTTTATGGAAGCGTTACATTGATGACGTGTTGGTGGTATGGCGTGGCACAATTGAGAACTTGAATATGTTCCACGTGTGGTTAAATGAGTTGAATCCCTTTCTAAAATTCACCATGGAATACAGTGCAGAGCGGTTATCTTTTTTGGATCTGCTGATTAGATCTACCCCGGCAGGTTTACATACCGAAATATATCGGAAACCTACAGCAAGGAATTCCCTTTTGAGTTATCAGAGCTTCCACCCTAAAGCCCTGCTTGATAACCTACCTTACGGACAATTTCTCCGTATCCAACGAAATTGTTCGACTAGGCCGGCCTTTGAGGAACATGCCTCTAACCTTGAGAAACAGTTGGTGGAAAAGAAGTATCCTAAGAAACTTGTTAAAGCAGCTAAAAAACGCGCTGTAAACAACAACAGGGAGGGTCTTCTTGAACTTTTGCCTTCAAAAGAAACATCAAAGAGAATGACTTATGTTAATACCTTTAGCACTAAGTCAAATCAAATACAGAAAATAGTGAAAAAACACTGGGCTATCCTGAACACAGGGTGTGATACCACTACCTTACCCCCTCCCCTCTTTGCCTTCAAACGAGGAAGGAATGTGAAAGACCAGTTGGTCCATACGAGACCAAAGACCATGAATCCCCGCACCGTGGGTACTCTCTGGGATATGCCAGCTGTCAGGGGACACCATCCCTGTGGCAACTGTGTGGCATGTCCATTTACTACTAAATCTACAGAGATTGACATTGGCACAGGGCGCCCCTGGGAACAGCGCCGTTTCACTAATTGTAATAGCCTAAATGTGATTTATTTAATCACATGTCCCTGCAATATGCAGTATGTAGGGATGACCACACGTAAAGTGAAGCTAAGGATTTCTGAGCATAGAAGCTCCATTCGGTGCTCTAAACAGGCTACCAGACTTACAGCTCATTACATAACAGTTGGCCATTCACCTTCTGAACTTAGATGGACAAATATCGAACAACCTTTGATTCCATCACATATGACAGATATCAGTGGGTTTTTATTCGGTAAGGAGCAAAAATGGGTGTATAAACTCCGATCAGATAAGATAGGTCTCAACGAGCCTATCCCATGGATGGCATTATGATGCTGCCGATGGGTGTCTGCATGCCTTAAAGATTTTTTGGAGTTTATGATATATCTTTACAACTCCTTGACTACTATTGGCAAAATAAATAAACAGTAAGACCCTTGAATATTTGACACACGAATATTTGATTCTTCTCTGTAGTATATCTCTTTTAACTAAGAGCCCTTGGGAACTCTAACCCACAAATAAGCCAAGAAGTTGGATCCTTGTAGACTTGGTTTATTCCTGTTATATACCCCGCCCAATCGAACGCGGGATGTAAAACTCTGTCCATGACCTGTGGAATTTAGGCATATGGTCATTGGACACTCCGGGTTACACTACTCGAGCACAGCGCTTTATCACGTTAGTGCTTGCCACCGGCGCTGCTATGCTCATATTTATACACTTGTCCATTTCCCCCATGGTATAATCAATAAGAAGATTCTTTATTGGGGATATGGACTGACGCAGCGTTCCATAATCAGCAATGTGTAACATCAGCGCCAATATCACTATAATAACACATGCACTTATTTCGCCATTCGGGCTTTTAGGTGAAAGACCACAATCCCCAGAATGCCCAGTAGGACGCACACTGCCTGACGTCACCGGTATGCGCCTCTGCCTGATTTAATTCACAGGCTGAACGCCGCGTCGGTACCTCCCACGACAGCCCAGAGGGACGCCCGGGGTACCGACGGACAGGTAGGAGGTCTGTTTGTTTGTATGTAGGTAGCGCTTGGTGTGTCTAGTGATTCCACCTATGCGCTAATGTCTAGGTCCCGTGGTAACCTTTCTAGACGGGTCTCTCTTTTCACTCGGAAGACAGTTTCTGGTTCTTCCGCTGAGAGCCGCTGATGGTACCGCTTACAATTGGCGCGAGTACTTATTGTTTTATGCTGAAGGCTTTTGGCGCTTTGTAACCCTGAGTTGAGGTTGAAAGTTAGTTGTGACTGGTATGCTATGCCAAAATATGATAGCCTTTAAACGTGTGGTGTATTTTCTATCGACTGCACTTTTGCATTTTTGCTGACACTGGTGAAATTTGCATAACACACAGCGTTTTTAACATGTGTAATTAGGAGCTAGTCTCTTTGCATTTCTGGAAACCATTTTTGCACCACCGATAAACGATCATGGGTGGGGCTTTTATGGTGTTGCTTATGATCTACTATGGTCAGTAAACGTACGGTGTTGTTTATGACCTATTATGGGCAGAAAAAGCGCGAGACAATTTTGATTTGTGTGTAAGGTACTTGCTTGAATAGCGTTATGACTTTGATGTCCTAATGGTTCCCTTTTTATTATACTTGTGTTTTTCGCTACTCTAGAGCGGTGCCTCGCTCTACCTGCGCTGTAGCCAGGTGAGGTGGGTCTTTCTCTCCTGCCAGTTAGGTAAGTGAGCAACTGCAAACTTGTTGTTGTAAATAGTGATGTGTTAGACGCACGTATAGGCGACCACATCTGCTAAGCAGTTCTAATGACAACAGCGTGTCTGTTTTGTGCACTCACATTCGTGGTTTGCACTGATAAAATGTTGTACCTCTTCTGTTTTCTTTCTATACATATATGTCCCTTTGGAAATGAATCTACTTTTGGCATATGAACCAATTCAGCCAGGAGAAAGATGGTATCGCTACATTGCAGGTGATATCCATTTACTTTTTATGTGTTCCCACTTATTCTTTTTACAAGCAGTAGCGTGATTTGGTCCTGAGGAAGCAGCTGGATACTGTTCGATCTGATAAGCCTGCAGAAACATGTCGACCTTTTTCCAACAGTGGTTATTTGTTTAAACCACTACGCACTTCTTTCTTTTTAATATTTAGGGAAGTAGCTAACTTAATAAATTTTCTCTCTGCTTCTTCACCTAATTTTAAAACCAGTTTTCAACACTCACTGTGCACTTCACGTTTTTCGCACTTGACGCACTGCTGTCAGTCACCACCAAACACCTACATTTTCCCTCTTAGAGTCCAACACATGTAGGATTAGGCATTTAGACATCTGCCAATCCACTGTGGGTCTATATATCTGTGGCTCAGAGGGCATAGGATCCCAAATGATGAAGGGTGGATCCGAGTGGTGACTGATGGGAATTCTACCCTAACAACAGGGGACCCTAGGTGTGATTTATTGGACACTCCTTTTATTCTCTTTCCTGTCTGTTTTTCTGTTTCCATCCAGTGTTGTAGAGATTTAACTCAGTTGGTACTTATGTCGTGACCCCTTACTATCTTTTGTGGTTCATATGGTTTTGGGATACTAGTACTGTTGGGTCATTAAACCATCCCCTAGACCCTCCCCTATCTGGTTTGTGTTATGCCCCCAGCACACGGCCACAGTAGACGATCTGATTAATGTACGACCCAGATGGCATGAAGTGCGGAACGTAGCACATGCCCTCAGCGTTTGTCACGCCCCCAGCATGCCCCTTGATGCGACGTGATTGCGTAATTAGCGCTTCACATGGCATGAAGGGCGGACACACGCCCAAAGCGCGACACACGCCCACAGCGTTTGTCACGGCCCCAGCGTTTCACGCCACCAGCGTGCCCCTTGATGCGGCGCAGTTACGACTCACATGGCATGAAGGGCGGAACGTACCACACGCCCCCAGCACACGCCCACAGTAGAACTCAGACACGCCCACAAGGGACTACTTTGCTGGCACGGTTCTTTTACCTTTTAAATGTATATGGTGGCCGTCTGCATAGCCTATGTCCTTCTGCTGCAACTGCCCTTTCCAACGCTGTATTGTGCTGTGATTGGTGCTGCGGTTACTGAGATTACCTGCCTCAAAGGTTTGGGCTCTCTCTTTATAATATTAGTATGGATATATATAATTTTGCCATGACTGACAATCAATATATGTGAAAGCACACTATGTATAGTATGCTTTCTCTTTTCATGACCACGTGATTTGTGATGTCATTGCTCAGGGCGAGCACTTGCACACACACACATAAAAAAGCAACAAAAAACTTTAAAGACTTACAGCGTGAACAAGGGCTCGTGTAGCCTGAAACGCGTAGCTGTTTTCCTGTGCTGAATAAAATCCTTGCACCTGATCCTGTGGTCCGTCTTCTTTCTCGCTGGTTTTGCTGGACAGCTTGCCGGAAGTGTTGTGGAGCTTTTCTTGAATATTGCAGCGAAAGTTGGTTTGCTTCGCTACACGGACCCCCTCGCTGAAAAAGACGGCAGCCGCCATCAAACCGCCTTCCAGAACTCCGTGGTGGAAAATTCAAACGGCTGCCCCCTGATTTTTTACATATTGCCAAAGCCGACGAAGGAATCTTCAGACTGGCCCAGTCGGAGGACCTACGGTTGGAAGACTCCTGATACGCGGTGAGTAATTTGGAAAATATACTCAGGTTAGCGAGGTTAAGGACAGGACGTTATTCAGACCCGACACGATCTACGCCGGGTTGTTTCTCACAATAGCACAAGAATCATGTCAGCGGAAGCAATGAAAAAATGAGAAGAAGCAGCTGAGGAGATGTTTAGTAAAACGTCGAGCACTGTGGTAAAAAACAAAACGCCAAATGAAAATTTACACGATGCAGCAACAACAAATATTAAAACGCTATTTAAAAACCTGGAAAAGAATAAAAAAACGGAAATAACTAAATGGTGGGAGCACAAATCATTGAGCAAATACGCTGACGTTGGAAGAGTACCTGGGGGTCTACGAATTCTCCTTGCTCCCAGTTTTGATAAACCTAACCCTGCCATGTTGAACGAGTGGGGAGAAAACAATTTGGCAGCCTCAATGAACTCAGTTCATATTTTAATTAAATATGCAACTATTGACCGGGATGCAATCTTGGAAGAAATTGAGAGCTTAACTAATGAAATTAACAACAAAGGAACTAATGATGAAATCAAGAAAATGTGGGATGCCATGAATGTTAGATTGGAGAAACACGAGGAAAAAATAAAGATTAGAAAAGTGCATAAATTTGCTCGCGATGAAGATGACTACAATAATGGCCGTATTTTTACTTTCTCTCGGAAATATAATGCACAAAAAGACAAGAATACAGCAATAAAAAGAGTAAAAGTAAATTCAATGCACCACCGGGAAATGCCTCCACAAGTGGAATACTCAACACAAAATGTGGAAAATGAGGATAATGAAGACATAACTAGTAATGATACGATTTCACTAACAAGTGGATCTAGCTGTGAATCAATCTCCTCTAATCAGTTTCCAGTAACCAGATTAGATTTAGCCGAAGAATTGGATTTTTCAGTCGAAGAAAGACTCCAAATGTCACGACCGATGTTGACGCGGCAGCAAACAAAAAAAGAAGAAACAAAAGGCGAAAAGAAAGGAGACGCAGATGTAAACAAAAATCAACAAAAAAAGAAGAAAAAAAGCAATTGGAGCAACAGACAGTAGAAGATAAAACTATAATTAATTTATCAACGATAACTTTGACCAAGGCAGAAGAACAGCTACTATCACTTGGCCTTAATTACTGTTCCATACAAAGCTTCAATTACACGATGACTCGAGTGGATGTATTTCGTTTCATCCGCAAACTCAAGTTAAAGAAACATTTTGCCTCAAAAGATGCCAGAATCACAACACAAATGGATAAAGACAATTGTGAGCAAATTACTACAGTTCCTTTTCAATCCTCCGATGTGGAAATTGTTCTTACAATGCATGATCTGAAAGATACTACAGAACCACCAAATTATGATATCGATCTAGCAACACAGGTGAGGCTAAACAAAATTGATATCTTTCTAAAAGGAGCTGGCTTAAGTCCATTCAAATCCAAATCGAATTTTATGCCTAAGATGCCTAAAGACTGCATCGATGTATTTCATGATTGCGTTACAAATGATATTAAGAAACTGTATCAATCGACAAACAACAAAAAAAGAAAGAAAAATCTACACATGACAAGAGAATATAATAAATTGATGAAGAAACTTGCAGAAAACAGTGAAATTGTAATAAAAAATTCAGATAAAGGCGGCAACCTGGTCATTTGGCCATAAAAAAGATTACATTTTGGAAGCTAATAGACAATTGAGTGACACTAACTGCTACGAAAAGACTAACCAAAAGGAATATACAAAAGCCAAAGAAAAACTGCAAAAAATGCTGGGGCAATGGCGTAGGGAAGGGCTAATCTCTCTGGAAGAGTACAAATTTATGAACATCGAATTTCCTGTTCTGCCTTCCCTACACCTAATTCCAAAGGTTCACAAGCTTACAAATCCCGTTCCAGGCAGACCAATCATCTCTGCCATCAATAGCATGGGGGAGCATGTAGGACAATATATAGACTATTTCCTACAGGATTTTGTCAAAGAACTTCCTTGCTATGTACGCGACACAAGTGATTTTTTAAGTAAAACTCAAAATTTAACATGGAGTGCTGATATGTTGTTAATAACGTTAGACTTGGAATCACTCTATACGAGTATCAATCACTCACAAGGACTAGAAGCTATCAAATATTATCTATCTAGCAGGAGTATTGAGTATTATGAGCACAACAAAATGATTATTCTTTTAATTGATTGGTGCCTGAACAATCATTTGTTTGCATTTGGTTCTGATTTATTTAGACAAGTTAGAGGAGTAGTATTGGGGTCCTGTTTCTCCCCCAGCTATGCGTGTTTACACGTCGGCTGGTGGGAGAAACAGGTCCTGTTGACGGAACACAAACATTGGGTTGATAATCATATCTGCTGTTATTTACGCTATATAGATGATGTTTTTATCCTGTGAAAGGGTGATGAGCAGCAGGCTATTAAAATTGTAGAAGACATAAACCTAAACTCCCTAAACTTATATTTCACATCCCATATAAATAAGAGTAAAATAGAATTTTTGGATGTTGAAATATACATAGAGAATGAGACCCTTAAATCAACTCCACACAGAAAATCCACCACCGGGAATGCTACGCTGCATGCCTCCAGCATGCACCCGAGACATCTAATATCTAGCATCCCCTACGGTGAAATTTTGAGACTGAAAAGAATTTGTAGTTCACCTTATGACTTTGATCGATGTGTGGAAGAAATGATCAAACGTTTTAAAATACGTGGATACACTGACTCCATTCTGCAAAAAGCCATTCAAAAAGCTAGATTAAGACCCAGGGAAAGTTTATTTTAAAAAAAACCTGCAAATAGTGTGGAAACACAACTCAGCAATGTGACCCCAGCTGTAATACAAGCAACAGCCAATACCAACACATGTCCACGACTTATTACCACTTTTAGTAGTGAGGAGAGAAAACTAAGAGCCATAATTAATAAAAACTGGCCGATCGTGTTGACAGACACAGTTCTTAGTGGCAAACTTCCCGACACTCCTAATATTACTTTTAGACGAGCCAGAAACATGCGGTCTACCTTGGACAAGGCAGCACCGGAAAAAAAAAAAAAAAGTGCCCTGGCTACAATCCAATAGGGGTTTTAGGAAATGCACTAGCTGTTGTGCGTGTAAGTTTGGCATCAATAAAGCTACCTATTCCTCTCCATATGGTGCAAATGAAACACCCATTAGAGGCAATTTCAATTGCAAAACGGAATTTGCGGTATATGTTCTCACGTGCACCTGTGGCTTAAATTATGTAGGAAGTACAAAGCTACAGGTGCACGTGAGAATACTGCAGCACCTAAGGGCAATACTCCATAACGATCAGGCCTACCCGGTGCCTCGCCACTTTAAAGATGTCCACAATCAGGATTTGGACTCTCTTAGATACTACGTGGTGGGAACCATTCCAAAACTTAAAAGAGGAGGCAATCGGGAGCGCTTACTGAGACAATTAGAAACTAAGATGATTTTAGAATTCGATAGTAAGTGGCCTAATGGATTGAATAACATTGAGGAAATGCATAGCTTTATATAAATTCTTGAGCTATGCTAGTAGGCTGTTTTTTAGCAATTTTACACTTCACTTCTGCATTCCCCATCCATATTTTACTATAAACAATTTCCAATATATAGGTTCCCTAATATTGGAGGTTTATTGAATGGGTAGATTATGCAGGGCAACATACTAGTAACACACATATCCTTTTATATTTATCTATTTATTTATATTGCTTAACCCCTTCCATGCTCATGACGGAACGGTTCCGTCATCAGCGTCGGTGCTCCGGTGCTGATGACGGAACATTTCCGTCATGAGCCAATATGATTTATAACCCTTCAGCACTGCAGCGAAATTCGCGCAGCACTGAAGAGGTTAAAATGAACTTCTAAATCAGAGGTCATGCTTATATTATTTTTGGCATTTCTTTAATACATTTTTTGATATCAACTAATGTGTATATAGCATCAATTTGAAACATCATTTTCATATTGTCATGTGAAAGAAGAAGAAAAGAAAAATAGTATATATTTTTATGAAATAATTTTAATATAATCTGAAAAATCAATTATAATGTATATATGTGTATATGCATTTAAGGTTGTTATATTCCCCCCTTTTTTTGCTTTACTCAGTCTATTTTGGCTGAACTCCTTATTTATTTCCTCAAGTATGATTTTTCTGTATTGATGAATTTTAGAAGATAATTTATATGATTTTAACATGTTACAGGGCTCTGTAACAGATTTGTGTTAACAATATTGATACACTTCTTATATCAATCGGATATTTGCACTTTATATTCAAAATGCCTTCTTTGCACTTTAACTTTGCACAACTTTTGCACTTTAAAATCTTTGCTGCTTTGCACTAAGAATGTTTACACTTTATCGTGGTCATGTAAAAAGTAAAAAATAGACACTGTCAATTATGATCTTGAGCAGACAGGGACTGAAGAAATCCATGTTGCACTCATATTTGATATATTGTGATCATGTGACATTTGAACGTTTTGGATTCATCCATTAACATGACGTTACCAGCGCAGTATGTTGGAACTGTATATATTGTATATATTTTTATATGTGCATATTTGGATTTAACCAGCAATATTGCACTACCATTATTATTATTTTATGTACATGTATCACATTGCGCATTTATGCTGTTATAATTTTGCCATGACTGACAATCAATATATGTGAAAGCACACTATGTATAGTATGCTTTCTCTTTTCATGACCACGTGATTTGTGATGTCATTGCTCAGGGCTAGCACTTGCACACACACACATAAAAAAGCAACAAAAAACTTTAAAGACTTACAGCGTGAACAAGGACTCGGGTAGCCTGAAACGCGTAGCTGTTTTCCTGTGCTGAATAAAATCCTTGCACCTGATCCTGTGGTCCGTCTCCTTTCCTTCCCGGAAGTGTTGTGGAGCTTATATGTAAATATATATATATATATGTATGTATATATATATATATGTATATATATATATATATATATATATATATATATATATATATATATATATATATATATATATATATATATATATATGGATATATAGATCCATCACCTCCTCCAACGACGAGAGTGAAGAGGCCACATCAGGGGAACAGGTGGAAACAGCATTTATTCAGTTACAGCAGGTAAGAAGAGTTTGCATCACTCGCTATTAGGCGAATGCATTTCGGCTTTAGTTAAGCCTTCGTCAGCGCCACGGGTGTAAGTGAGTCAGGTGGCGGCAATGTTCACTGATATAGTATCACACCCCACCTGATTTGTCTGGCGCTGCCCCGCCCCTACTGGCACAAATACCAATCGCAAACGTCCATGGTTTGTCGCTTCATGCACTGCGACTACCAGTCCCAGAATGCAATTTTCATGCTCTTGCCTGGTGGAGGTTGCATGGGGTGGGAAAGCGCTGTGCTGATGAAAAAACCCTGCACCCTGCTGCCGTGGAACAAGCCGTCTCCTCCAGTCCCCAACCGTCTCAACCTTCATGTAACTAGTGTCGTCTAAGCTGGGACAAGGATGGGACACATGCCCTGCCAATCGTGAAGCCGAATGACTCCAACACTGCTGCAATTTTGCCCAGAACAGGAGGTGGATTCTGGCAAATCCCGGTACCCCGGATACATCCAAACGCCAACGAAGTAGCAACCAGCGGGCCAGAACCAACTTGATGAGACGGGGGCCTCTTTTGCGCGGCACTGGAGCCCGCACTGAAATATAGATCCATCACCTCCTTCAACGACGAGAGTGAAGAGGCCACATCAGGAGAACAGGTGGAAACAGCATTTATTCCGTTACAGCAGGTAAGAAGAGTTTGCATCACCCGCTATTAGGCGAATGCATTTCGGCTTTAGTTTAGCCTTCGTCAGCGCCACGGGTGTAAGTGAGTCAGGTGGCGGCAATGTTCACTGATGTAGTATAACACCCCACCTGATTTGTCCGGCGCTGCCCCGCCCCTACTGGCACAAATACCATTGCAAATGTCCATGGTTTGTCGCTTCATGCTCTGCGACTACCAGTCTCAGAATGCAATTTTCATGCTCTTGCCTGGTGGATGTTGCGTCGGGTGGGAAAGCGCTGTGCTGATGAAAAAACCCTGCACCCTGCTGCCGTGGAACAAGCCGTCTCCTCCAGTCCCCAACCGTCTCAAGCTTCATGTAACTGGTGTTGTCTAAGTGGGGACAAGGATGGGACACATGCCCTGCCCATCGTGAACCCGAATGACTCCAACACCGCTGCAATTTCGCACAGAACAGGAGGTGGATTCTGGCAAATCCCGGTAGCCCGGATACATCCAAACGTCAACAAAGTAGCAACCAGCGGGCCAGAACCAACTTGATGAGATGGGGGCCTCTTATGCGCGGCACTGGAGCCCGCGCTGAAATATAGATCCATCACCTCCTCCAACGATCAGAGTGAAGAGGCCACATCAGGGGAACAGGTGGAAACAGCATTTATTCCGTTACAGCAGGTAAGAAGAGTTTGCATCACCCGCTATTAGGCGAATGCATTTCGGCTTTAGTTTAGCCTTCGTCAGCGCCACGGGTGTAAGTGAGTCAGGTGGTGGCAATGTTCACTGATGTAGTAACACACCCCACCTGATTTGTCCGGCGCTGCCCCGCCCCTACTGGCACAAATACCAATCGCAAATGTCCATGGTTTGTCGCTTCATGCACTACGACTACCAGTCCCAGAATGCAATTTTCATGCTCCTTTCTGGTGGATGTAGCGTGGGGTGGGAAAGCGCTGTGCTGATGAAAAAACCCTGCACCCTGCTGCCATGGAACAAGCCGTCTGCTCCAGTCCCCAACCGTCTCAACCATCATGTAACTGGTGTCATCTAAGCGGGGACAAGGATGGGACACATGCCCTGCCCATCGTGAAGCCGAATGACTCCAACACCACTGCAATTTTGCCCAGAACAGGAGGTGGATTCTGGCAAATCCCGGTACCCCGGATATATCCAAACGCCAACGAAGTAGCAACCAGCGGGCCAGAACCAACTTGATGAGACGGGGGCCTCTTTTGCGCGGCACTGGAGCCCGCGCTGAAATATAGATCCATCACCTCCTCCAACAACGAGAGTGAAGAGGCCACATCAGAGGAACAGGTGGAAACAGCATTTACTCCGTACAGCAGGCAAGAAGAGTTTGCATCACCCGCTATTAGGCGCATGCATTTCGGCTTTAGTTTAGCCTTCGTCAGCGCCACGGGTGTAAGTGAGTCAGGTGGCGGCAATGTTCACTGATGTAGTATCACACCCCACCTGATTTGTCCGCCGCTTCCCGGCCCCTACTGGCACAAATACCAATCGCAAATGTCCATGGTTTGTCGCTTCATGCACTGCGACTACCAGTCCCAGAATGCAATATTCATGCTCTTGCCTGGTGGATGTTGCGTGGGGTGGGAAAGCGCTCCACTGATGAAAAAACCCTGCACCCTGCTGCCGTAGAACAAGCCGTTTCCTCCAGTCCCCAACCGTCTCAACCTTCATGTAACTGGTGTTGTCTAAGCGGGGACAAGAATGGGACACATGCCCTGCCCATCGTGAAGCCGAATGACACCAACACCGCTGCAATTTCGCCCAGAACAGGAGGTGGATTCTGGCAAATCCCGGTACCCCGGATACATCCAAACGCCAACAAAGTAGCAACCAGGGGGCCAGAACCAACTTGATGAGACGGGGGCCTCTTATGCGCGGCATATATATATATATTGATACCCCTCGGTTCCTTTTTGCCAGAACCTAATGCGCTCTTGCGCCGGTTCGTAAATCGCCGCGGCAGAACCACGCCGCTTTTGAATCCACAACCAATTCCCCCAGCTGGGAGAAAAACGGGACGAACTTGCGTTTGTCTTCACTTTTGTGCTTTTTTATTTAATCCTCACAGCATGGAGTTTCTCAAGCAGGCAGGCACAAATCTACGCGTTTCTGGATAGCATATCCTTTGTTCACGATCAATTTGGCTCCAGGCTCTCAGTCTCAATAATAGTGAGCCACATTTTTACATTATTTCCTGTTTGACGTTATGTTGGCCCTCGGCCTTCTGGATGATGTCGTTTTTTGCAATTTCTTTATACTTTTTTTTATCTGTCTGCATAGCCTATGTCCTTCTGCTGCAACTGCCCTTTCCTTTCCAACGCTGTATTGGGTGTTGTGATTGGTGCTCTGGTTACTGAGATTACCCGCCTCAAGGGTTTGGGCTCTCTCTTTATAATATTAGTATGGATGGATTCAATTTAAACGTGTCTAAAATGTTTTAGGTTTATTTCACTTAATTGTTTTACTTAAAAAGTGTTTTTTTTATTAATGATAATTTGATTATTTTGGCAATATTATTGTAGTTGATGTGTGAATCAAAATTTGTGACATATATGTTTATTTAAATGTAAAGATATATAGTGTTTTTTTGGACAGAGCAGAAATCAATCAATCAATCAATCAATCAGAACACTTGTAGAGCGCCCTACTTACCCGTGAGGGTCTCAAGGCGCTGGGGGGGGGGGGGATGCCACTACTGCTCGAAGAGCCAGGTTTAGAGGAGTCTTCTGAAGGCGAGTAGGTCTTGGGTCTGCCGTAGGTGGGTAGGGAGGGTGTTCCAGGTCTTGGCGGTGAGGTAGGAGAAGGATCTGCCGCTGGAGGTTGTTCGTTGGATGCGGGGGACATCGGCGAGGGCGAGGCTGGCGGAGCAGAGCTGGCAGGTCGGGGTGTAGAAGTTGAGTCTGCTGTTCTGAAATGACATCATTACATTCACAAGAATATAAACACAACCAAACATCATTGCAGTATGATACAGAATATCTCCCTGCTATTTCAAATCCATGTATCGATTCCACCTCCCTGTACTACAGTATGTCATCTGTCTCTGCTTGAATCATGGAGAGGACAGTCTCTCCCACTGGTGAGGAGCACGAGTTGCCCCTGTACTCATTCCATTTGGACCAAATTTTCCCCCATTTTTTCGGGCACCCTGTTTTCACATAGACTGTTTTTACGGCCACCATACATCAGTCCATATCCCTTTTCCAATCTTGGAGCTTGGGCAGGAATATTGCCCCCCCAGTGGTGCCCCATGTTTCGTTTTGCAACTATCAAACCCAAAGTAGCCCATGTTTGATCCGCTCGTCCCAGGTTTGAGTCCTCCCACATATTTAAAAGGCACCATTTAGGGGAAGGTGCAAGTTCCTCCGCCACCACCTCCGATATCCATGATACTATCGCCTGCGAATAAGTCTGGATCTCCCGACACATCCAGAGTATGGATGTGTCGAGTATGGATGTGAACGTTCCTGTTAGAAAGTGTGTCAGTCCTGCGACCCATTTTTATCAGTGTGGTGCATGATATGTAAGTTCTGTGTAAAATCTTTAACTGGACTAGTCTAAAATGGCCCCTAACAGCTACTTCCTTCGGGGAGGCCAGCGCCTCTGGACATTCTTCTTCCTGGAGGTCAGTTATGTCCTGGCACCATCGTTCTTTTAGGGCTACAAAGGTGTTGGGTAAGTTATTGATTAACTTCCGATAGGTGAGTGAGATCGTCCCACTTGTCAAATGTTCCTCGAGGAGTCTAAACTCGAGGGGGGGTGATTCCGGGAGCTCCGACCCCCGGGGCTTGGGGAGATGCGACATGTAGGAGGATATCATCCGTGTTAAGCAAGATCTTATCCTCCCAGTCTTCCGTCCAACGTAGTCCATGTCTTATTGGATCTTTATAGATCCACGCGACCACCGGCTCCAATATCAACGCAAAGACAAGTGGGGATAGGGGATAACCCTGTCTTGTCGGGAAACAACCTTTACAACACAACTTTTATAACGCACTACCATTACAGTGAACCTTTTACAACGCAAGATCCATTACATTGCATGGCATTACAACACAGTCATTACAACGCATACCATTACAACGCATACCATCACAATGCATGTCATTACAACGCAGCCATTACAACGCATACCATTACAACGCATACCATCACAACGCATAGTACCCTTACACTATCCAAAACTTACCCTACTGTTGTACCCCCTGGAGTTAGAATAGTAATTTTTACCCCTACACTATCCAACACTTACCCTACTGTTGCACCCCCTGGAGTTAGAATAGTAATTTTTACCCCTACAGTATCCAGCACTTACCCTACTGTTGCACCCCCTGGAGTTAGAATAGTAATGTTTACCCCTATACTGTCCAATACTTACCATACATGCAATGTAATGGTATGTGTTGTAATGGTATGCATTGTAAAGGTAGTATGCTTCGTAATGGAATGCGTTGTAATGGTAGTTTTTAGAAAATTTGTTGTAATGGTATGCGTTGTAATGGAATGCGGTGTAAAGGATTTTGCGTTGTAAAAAATGCTTTGTAATGGTATGCGTTGTAAAAGTATGCGTTGTAACATCATACATCCGTCTTGTCCCTCGGCGTAGGGAGAATACACGGGATCTTTCCCCATTTACCACAACTTGCGCACAGGGTTCTGTATATAAAAGGCCCACCCAGGAAAGGAATCATGGGCCAAATCTCATGCGTCTGAGTAAAGGCATCATGTACGGCCATTCTATAGTATCAAAGGCCATGTGGACATCGAGGGATAGCACCGCCACCTCCTCTCTGATCCTGTGCGCACGTCCCATTACTCTGTGCAGGTGTCTGAGATTAAGGGCTGTGTTGCGCCCAGGCATGAATCTGGACTGAGCCGGATGGACCAGGGCCGTGAGTAGGGGAAGAAGCCGTTGGGCCAGCAGTTTTGCAAGGATTTTTGCTTTTGCGTTCAATAAAGAATTGGCCTGCATGACGCACATTGGTCCCTGGGATTCCATTCTTTATGTATCATCACTATTGTTCACTACCGTGATCTGGTGGCAGCCTTCCTGAGTCTCTACTTTCTTGAAGCATAGCTAACAAATAGATATTTGTGCCGTATATTTATACAGGGATACCATTTGGACCCATTTCCTTACCCGACCTCCTCCAACTGTTGACTTTCCTCTGCGGTTAGGATTGTGAGCGTAATATCCTTCCTGTTCTGAATACTTTGTTTTTGCGGAGTATATCTCCTCATAATAGTCCGCGAAAGTCTCCGCTATGCCCCTTGGATCTCTGATCTCTCCCGGGTTTTGGAAACAACCGATGGAACCCACCAGTCCGTCTTCTGGCATTGGTCTAGTCAGGCCAGGAGTTTATCCGCTTTATCACCTGTGATATAAGTAAAAATCTATATTTTTAACAATGATATTTGTGTTCTTGACATTTTTGGTTTTACTTGTTAAGTATAGGAAGTCTGTATTTTTGTTATTGATATTTAATTTCCGACTTTTTTTGTGTTTAGATATTGTATGCATCAATATTATGTCAGTGATTCGGGCTCAGGACTTGCCAGGTTGAATTGTGGTCCATTCACATAGTAAACATAGCAATGCTCCCTATTAATTGTGCATTTTGTTTGCAAGGGCCACACCTCTCCTTTGTTTCAACTCTTTGCAAAAATCAAGGAGGAGGGGAAATGATGAAACAGACATATGATTTAGCATTGCAATCTGCCACCCATTTCATTATTAGTTGCATCATCCAATGTGGTAGAAAATACACAAATTGTTAAAACTTGATCCAGGTATGTGTGGAGGGGTACCGTTTTGCAATAATCTAAAACTCTAAATACGATCAAAAATATGGACAAATGGGAGGAAAAACAGGTCAGCAATAATGTGGATGTGATGTGTAACAGGATATAAATTATTACATGCAGAAGACTGGAAAAAAAACCCACAGTTGTACCATTAATTCTCAAGAATAACACTATGGCAGTAGGTTTGCACCACAGCTTGCGCTTGAATAGACTGGCACTGTTTAACACTACAACTGAAACAATGACATTTGGCATAGCTTCTTTCTGTGATCCAGAAATGTTTCTTGTGCTGAATCTTGTTAGGCATAGTGTTAAAAAGTAAGATATATTAGTCCAAGGGATGAGAGTCTATAGGGAAGTCAGTTCAAATGGTTTGCAGTGCCTGGTTGAATTCTTGAGGATGAATAGGTCTCCAGGAGAGCAATCTAATTTCCCCTTAATCAAGACCTTTAATGATAAATGTGTTTCATGTTATCCTTTTGTGTTGTCCTATGAGGCAGAATAGTATTAATGGGTACGGCAGCTCTCTATGGAGGAGGTTTCTTGGGGGTCTGGAGGTCTACTGCTGTAGGAGATCAGCACAGTGAATTAGTACATATTACATGCAGGTTCAGAAAGTTGTCTGTGGTACTTTATTGATACTGTGGTTGTCATAACCCTCAATACCACCTTCATTCCTATTGGGGATTTATGAAGGGATAGCAAAGCAAAACATATGAAGTCATGTAAAAGATGGTTCGTTTTGCAAGTTATGGCAAAATATCGAACATTTGAAGAGATTATGAATGTATCGGGGTGTTCCTTTCACATTAACCAGCCATGCAGGTTATGTAGATTTTGCATCATCATATTTCTTGCACAGGATGTCATACTCAAAACACAGTTGCACTCTTATGTCTTCTGTTCTAACTGATCAGGAGTTTTAAGAACCTTTATGAAAGTGTTGTCACATGGCCCCCACTCCCCAAGCCCTAATAAGCCCCGGGGACTCCATAGCCCAGACCTGAATTCCAATAAAAAGTGAAAGGGGGTCATGTAGGCCCCCTCCCTGAGCCTAAATAGGTCCTAGAGACCCTATGCCCTGGGGCCAAATTCAAAAAAGGGGAAGGGGGCACACGGTCCATGGCCCACTCACTGAGCGTATTATGCCCCGAGTACCCCATCCACCAGGGCCTGTTTTAACTATAAGTAGGTGCCCCGGCGCCCATCCTGGACACTCACCAAGCAGCACGTTGGGGCTGCAGGTAAAGTCCCAGGGTGCCTGTGGGGGTGGCAGTGCTCCCACCCTGTGAGAGCAGCTATTTCTGCATGCTCCCGCTGGGTGGGAGTAATATGTGCTTCCCTGCCCGCAGAAGCATGGGCAGGGCATCAGAAGTCTTCTTCAACCCAGTGGGAGCATTTTTAAAGACCCCGACTACCAGCACTCCTGCAGGTGGGAGCAAACACATATTTTCCTGTCCCTGCTGATGTTGGCAGGGAACCTACTGTGTCCCAGAGGTGGGCTCCCGGGACACACTCTATAAGCCTCCCCAGGGGATGGGGTCCCCTTGTCCTTTAGAGGTTCTGGCGGGGCATGCACCCCTCCCTTTAAAGTTGTGTTCAGCCATGGCGGGTGGGGTCCCTGGGGCCTTTTAAAGTGTCAGGGGGGGCGAGCAGCCACCCAACCTTTTTCTATAGAATTAGGTCTTTTTATCTCTTTTTGTTGTAAGACTCTGGACTGAGTCCCAACTCTTAAGATGGCTGCTGCCACATCTCTGTTGATGTAATGGCAACCAACCAGATCTCAGCAAGAGATCTGCCAGATCCTTATAGCCTCTACAGCATGATATATACAATTATTTTTCCATTAATTGCTCAAAAACTACTTAACAGATTTCCACCAAATCACAAAAAGCACTCTTTCTGGACCAAGATCTAGCTGTACACCAAATTTGCTGTCAATCCTTTCAGTGGTTTAGGGCATAGCTGTGTCTTAAGTTCCTATGGAAAAATTGATGGGGAAAACATGTTTTGGGAAACCTCCTTTTTCTCGGTCCATGCTTGGAGGATCACCCAAAAACTTTTTGCTAGATTTTTGTGAACATTCGTCAAACAGCGCCAAAGATATAAGCAATTTGAGATGTCATCAGTGATGTCACTGACCATGTCATGAATGATCTAATATGTGACATCATCAGCAGTGGATTGCGGGTGCGCGAAATATAGTTAGTACAACTAACTATATAGGAGCAATTTTATTGGTTTTGTATGAGTAAAATGTCCAGCTAACTATAACACCACTAAAACTTATAGTTTTTTGAGTGAATTTCAAAGGTTTTTTAAAAACTAATTCCTAACTATATAACCCCTGAAACCTATGGTTTTTTCAGTGAATTACAAAGGTTTTTTTAAATGCTAATTCCTAACTATATAAAGCCTGAAACCTATAGTTTTTTTCAGTGAATTTCAAAGGTTTTTTAAATGCTGATTCCTAACTATATAAGGCCTGAAACCTATGGTTTTTTTCAGTGAATTTCAAAGGTTTTTTAAATGCTAATTCCTAACTATATAAGGCCTGAAACCTATGGTTTTTTCAGTGAATTTCAAAGGTTTTTTAAATGCTAATTCCTAACTATATAAGGCCTGAAACCTATGGTTTTTTCAGTGTTTTAAAAAAAAAATTGATTGGTTAACTGGCTTATTAAGTGTATCTTAGTGAATACATATATTAGCGAGTAATGTTTAAATATTTAAATATATGCATGAGTGATGTAATATGTGACGTCATCAGCAGTGCATTGCAGACGTGCAAGTTATAGTGAGTCCAACTAACTATAACGTGGGAATTTCAATGGTTTTATGCGAGTAAAATTTCCAGCTAACTATAACTGGTGTGAAACCTATGGTTTTTTCAGTGAATTTCAAAGGTTTTTTAAATGCTAATTCCTAACTATAACTGGTGTGTAACCTATGGTTTTTTCAGTGAATATATATTTATATAAAATTTCTATGGCAAAATGAAACCCCTAATTTTGTTCCTTTTCAAATTAAATGTATTAAGTGTTACCACTTTATTCCAATCAAGATGACTTCAGGTGTGCCATACTTTTGTCATAAGTAAGACTGTTAGCGTTCTAGTTGTTCTTTAGAACACTCTGGGACATTCTGTCATTGGGCTATAGTTGGGCTACATCTGGCTGATATTTGGGCTACATTTGGGCTCTTTTGACTCTGGTGGCCATCTTGGGAGACTGCATATCAGAATTTTTTTAATGAAATATAAGAGGAATTGAGAAGTCACTCAAAATGTGCCCTAATTTTTCTTTCTTCAGCAGTAATCATATTTTCTATGGCAAAATGAACCCCCTCATTTTGTTCCTTTGCAAATTAAATGTTTTAAGTGTTAACACTTTATCCCAATCAAGATGACTTCAGGTGTGCCATACTTTTGTCATAAGTAAGACTGTTAGCGCTCTAGTTGTTCTTTAGAACACTCTGGGACATTCTGTCATTGGGCTATAGTTGGGCTACATCTGGCTGATATTTGGGCTACATTTGTTTTTTTTTTGTCTCTGGTGGCCATCTTTGGGCTACATTGGGCTACATTGGGCTACATTTGGGCTCTAACATATATATAGCCCAATGTAGCCCAATATATATTTTTTCAAAGTTAATTTTCGTAAAAACCACTGGAGCACATATCTTGAGACATAGCAAAGGCACATCGGCTACCAGTCCCTACAATTTTGCCAAGTTTGGTGGAAAACCATTCAGCCGTTCGGGCTAAAAGTGAGTCCAACCGCCCTATGGAAATTAACATGGGGAAAACACGTTTTGGGACCCCCCTTTTATCTCGGCCCCCGCTTGACGAATCCCCCCCAAACTTTCAGGGAAGGAGCGGAGCGCCGTGAGGCAAAGTTAACGAAAATTTCAGGAAGATTCCTCAACCGGCGCCAAAGTTATTCCCAATAGAATGTTGCGATTTCCCTATGGAAAACAATCCTAACTATATATACCTACTGGCTATCGCCAGTAGGTAATATATATATTATATATATAAAAAAAACACAGGTGTCAGGGACGTTATAGTTAGTTGGACATTTCACTTGTACAAAACCAGAGCAATTCGGCTGTTAAGGTTAGTTCAGCTAACTATAACTCCCGCCCCCACAATGCTCTGCTGATGATGTCACATATTATATCATTCATGACATGGTCAGTAAAATCACTGATGACATCACTGATGACATCTGAAATGACATCACTGATGACATCATCCAGTGACTGTGTGTTTCTATAAAGTTTAAATATGTTTTCCATATATGCAAAGGTGTATTGAAGAATGAGTGGGTGTATTAGTGTCTGTATGGTTGACTTCGTAGGTGCATGACTGACTGTATAAGTCAGTGATTAAATGTGTCTTACTGACTGCATGGGTTAGTGACTGATACAGACATTCACACAGTTTAGTTTGTCAGTTGGTGTGTAAGTGATTGCATGGGTTGGTGAGTAGCTAAATGAGGATCTACATAGGTTATTGATTGGTTGTCTGAATATCTGTATGGGTGCCTGAGTGTCTGTGTGGGTTGGTGGGGGTGTAACTCTGTGCATAGATGTGTGAGTGGATGATTCACTGGGTGTATGGGTTCAAGAGTGCATCTGTGAAGGGCCTTATGGGTGGGTGAGTGTGTGTATGGGTGTGTTGGTGAGTGAATGGATGCCTCAGTGGTACATGTGTGAGTAACTGCATATGTGAAAGGCAGTATATGTGAGAGTTGGAGTGTATAAATGACTATATGTGAGAGTGAGGGATTGTGAGAGCGGCTGTATGGATCAGTGTGTGCTTGTATGAGTTATTGTATAAGAGTGTAAGTATGTGTTAGTATATGTTTGAATAAGTGAGGTGCTGTGTGTATAACTGTATAGGTGAGTAAATGGGAGTGTGATTGATTATTTGCATGACTGGCTAGGTGTGTGAGTAACTCTCTGGATGAGTGAGTGTCTATATAGATATGTGAGTGCATATGATAATGCCATATTTATGGTTGACTGCATGTATGAGTGACTGTATGGGTGAATGAGTGGATGTGTGTAGACCTACGAATTAGTGAGTGAGTATGTACTAACTGGTAGCGCCACAGAGCTGTGTTGCAGAGAGGTGTAAAAAGGGGCGTGGCCTCTGAACACCTCTCTGCAACGCAGCTCCCTGGTGCATATTGGAGGTACCTTGTGGGCTAGGTGGCCCCCATGGACCCTCAGTATTCAAGGGGAATTAATTCTCCAATGTGCAACGTACCAGGGGGTGTGCCTGCAGAGTGCTGCAGAGAGGGGGCGGGCGTCCGGCGTGATGCCTGCTTTTTTGTTTTGTTTTTTCAGAAGGGGGATGCCCCCCTCCTTTTCCCTCTTTTGGGGCCCTGGGGACCCCATTTACCAGGGCCTGACCCCTATTGTTAAAAAACAATTAAAAAAGGAAACCGGAAGGGGACCGCGTGGCCCCCCTTCCGAGGCCAATTTCTGCCCGGGGACCCCATCCCCCGGGGCATGGCCACATATTTTTTTTCTTTACTATTTGTTAAGGAGGGGGGCTGTGTGGCCCCCCCTCCTGAGGCCTGTATTAGCCCTGGGGACCCATCCCCCGAGCTGAGCCTCATTTGTTAAATTTTTTTTAATTTTATTGAGGAGGGGGGCCGGCCCCCTCCCGGGCCACTTCTGGCCCCGGGGACCCCATACCCCGGCAGGCCGCTCCGTTGGGGACCATGGGAGGAGCCCCAATTCCCCCACGGTCCCGCCGGCTCCCCGCCTCCTGCGGGAGCCGACATTGCTTTTCCACAAGGGCAGCTGCTAACATGCAGCTCCCCTTGTGGAAAAGCCATCTGGTTTAGATTTTGTAAGCGAGAGCAGGAAACCTTCTCTCTCTTACAGAATGCAAACCAGTGTTAGCTATGACAGGGCAGGAGCCGCAGGGCTCCCGCCCTGCCATAACAAACAGCAGTGTTCCGGGAGTGGGCACCCCGGGACACTGCAGGAGACAGCCCTGAAAGTGGCAGTCCCAGGGCCATCAAGGGCTCCAGGAGGGCCCCCCATCCCTTCATTTAGAAAGCCCCGGGGAGGTGGTGGTCTCTGGGGCATTTGGGGGGGCTTGTGCCTTCCCCACACATTTTGTTTTGTTTATTTTTTAACTGAGCCCCGGGGGGTGGCGGTCCCCGGGGCTGTGTGTCCCCCCTGCAACTCTTAAATAAAGCCCCGGGAAGGTGGCGGTCCCCGGGCCAGCGTGGGTGGAATTGGGACCCCCCAAGCATTTTTTAGGGCCCCCAGGAGCTGGCCCACCCAGGGGCCTAAATACAACGAAGCGTGGGAGCCTGCACTTCATTTTTTTTTTTCTCTGCCGGATTCGTGACACCAGCGCAAATTTGGGCGATTTTTTTTAATGCTTTTTTGGCCCTTGGGGTTCTTGTGGGACCCCCTCAGCAGGCCTAAGGGGTCAGGGTGTTTCTACCCTGCCCTCTTTTCTTGTTTTTTTACTGTGTTTGACTGTTTTCTTGAGACTCGGTTCTACTGAGTCACAAGACATCTGCCAACACTTCCTGGTTTGGAGTGTTGGCTGCCAATCACAGTGAAGCTCGTGCTCGGGAGGGTTTGCGAACCCACCGCTGCCCTAGATATCGAAACTTTTTCTTTTTCTAATTTCTCAGTAACTACTGAAGGGATTTACACAATTTAACAAAAAGCACTCTTTCTGCACCAAGGGCTACCTTTTTTGCCAAATTTGGTGTAATTCCATTCAGCAGTTCGGGCTGTAGCATTGGTCTAAAGTTTACAATAGCATATAACATGGAAAAAACGCGTTTTAGAACCCTCTTTTTTTCTCGGCCCCCGCTTGACCAATCACCCCGAAACTTTTAAGACAAGTGTTGACCGGAGCGCCCCATTAGTTTTTAAAATTTCGCGAAGATTCGTCAAACAGTGCCAAAGCCATTGGGGAAACAAAAAAACACTTTTCCTATGGAAACTAGGTCCTAACTATATCTACCTACTGGCGACCACCAGTAGGTAATACATACATAAAATCCATACTAATATTATAAAGAGAGAGCTCATGCTGTGAGGATTAAATAAAAAAGCACATAAGTGAAGACAAACTCGAGTTCGTCCCGTTTTTCTCCCAGCTGGGGGAATTGGTTGTTGATTTAAATGAGGCGTGGTTCTGCCGCTGGGATTTATGAACCGGCGAGAGAGTGCTGCAAATTCTGGCGAAAAGGAACCGAGGGGTATCAATATATCCATACTAATATTATAAAGAGAGAGCCCAAACCTTTGAGGCAGGGAATCTCAGTGACCACAGCACCAATCACAACACCCAATACAGCGTTGGAAAGGGCAGTTGCAGCAGAAGGACATAGGCTATGCAGACGGATACAAAAATGTATAAAACAAATTGCAAAAAACTACATCATCCAGAAGGCCGAGGGCCAAAATAACATCAAACAGGAAATGATGTAATAATGTGACTCACTATATTGAGACTGAGAGCCTGGAGCCACATTGATTGTGAATAAGGGATATGCTATCCCGAAATGCGTAGATTTGTGCCTGCCTGCTTGAGAAACTCCATGCTGTAAGGATTAAATAAAAAAACACATAAGTGAAGACAAACGCGAGTTTGTCCCGTTTTTCTCCCAGCTGGGGGAATTGGTTGTGGATTTAAATCCGGCGTGGTTTTGCCGCGGGGATTTACGAACCGGCAAGAGAGCGCTGCAAATTCTGGTGAAAAGGAACCGAGGGGTATCAATATATAATATTGTCGAATAATGGATGATACAGCGTTGGAAAGGGCAGTTGCAGCAGAAGGACATAGACTATGCAGACTGCCACCATATACATTTAAAAGGTAAAATAACCGTGCCAGCAAAGTAGTCCCTTGTGGGCCTGTCTGCGTTTTGCTGTGGGCGTGTGCTGGGAGCGTGACAAACGCTGGGGGCGTGTGGTATGTTCCGCCCTTCATGCCATGTGAGTCGTAATTGCGCCGCATCAAGAGGCACGCTGGGGGTGTGACACGCTGGGGCCGTGACAAACTCTGTGGGCATATGTCCGCGCTGTGGGCGTGTGTCCGCCCTTCATGCCATGTGAAGCGCCAATTACGCAACTGCGCCGCATCAAGGGGCACGCTGGGGGCATGTCAAATGCTGGGGGCGTGTGCTACGTTCCGCACTTCAGGCCATCTGGGTCGTACATTAATCAGATCGTCTGCTGTGGCCATGTGCTGGGGGCGTCCCAAAGGCGTTCACCTCGAAGCGTGGTAAGTAACCATTCGCAAGACTCCCTTGGGGGACTGCCCGTTGTCTCACACATACTGGGGGTGCCGAATCTGAATGACCTAATCTGAATACATACATTACACACATTCTATTTCATACCCGGACAAGGTCGGGACGGGCTGCTAGTATATAAAATATATATATATAATATATATATATATATATATATATATATATACATCCTCTCTGCTCCTTTTCTTCGCTTTTCTAATAGATGTCTGAATATTCTCATCTGTATAGTCACGCTCTTGAAAACGGGATCTTAAAATTGAGAATTCTGCTTCTAATGTTTTTTGGTCACGTCAATTACGGATTGTTCTTAAACATTCTCCGTAAGGTAGGCTCCTTATCAAATTTGGTGGGTGGAAACTGGTTGCATGAAGAAACGTGTTCCCCGCTGTTGGCTTTCTGTACAGCAATTTCCTCTGCATGAAATTCTGGCAGACATGTACGTGTGCAATGTAAATATTACCCACTAGGGTTTTAGTTCTAAAAGTTCCCTCTATTTTAATACAGGTGTCTGTAGTAGAGGAGCGATAAAGTTAATTGAAATTGAGTACAATTAATTTATAAACTTTTCCACTATCATTAATGTTTGCACTGTTGTAGTCAAAATCTGTAGTAATGCAGAGCATATGTAATCATGTCGTAAACTGAAATGTAATTAACATTTTACGGAGGTTGTTTCAGCATAAACTACTAGTCTGTCGTCTGATGTACTGTTTTTGTAGTCACATCATGTGACGAATTGTGTGTACACGGTGGTTAAAATGACCGCTTTTCAAACAGTAAACTATTGGTGAACAAGCCTGCTGGACAGACGAAATGCGTCCTATCAGCTGTCCCAATAAAAATATTTGTGGCCAGTACATAGTGTCGTCAATCCTTGCGGTGCTTTGCTGTGTGAGGAATCTGCAATATATATATATTACCTACTGGCGGTCGCCAGTAGGTAGTTATAGTTAGGACCTAGTTTCCATAGGAAATCCGCAACATTCTATTGAGAATAACTTTGGCGCCGGTTAATGAATCTTCGCGAATTTCTCAAAGAAGATGGCCCGCTCCTTCCCTGAAAGTTTTGGGGGGATTCGTCAAGTGGGGGCTGAGGAAAAAAAGGGGAGTCCCAAAACGTGTTTTCCCCATGTTATTTTCCATAGGACGATTAGACACGGCTACAGCCCGAACAGCTGAACGGAATTACAAGAAATTTGGCAAAATGGTGGAGTCTGATTCGCAGATCACGCTTTTGCTGAAATGGTGTAAATCCTTCCAGTAGTTTCTGAGAAAATCAAAAGAAAAAAAAATATCTATAAGTGGGCACCGTGCGAGCACCACGGCGCGCACGGTGCACGAATCGGGTGTGCGCGAGCGGAATTCTGATTTGCTGTTAGACGTCTGTCAACATTCTAATCGGTGGAAACCAGAAAGTGTTGGCCGCCATTTTGTCCCTCCGAGGCAGGAGAGAGCCCATTATAAAAGTAGAGAACGTGAAAAGGGGGCAGGATAGAGACTCCCTGACCCCCTAGGTCTTCTCAGGGGGTCCCTGAAGGACCTTGAAGGCCTAACAAAACATTTTTTTTTTTATTGCGAGGTGCGCGCACATTGCACGCACCCTCGAAGCAGAAGTGAGTCAAAAACAAAAGTGGAGAACGTGAAACGGGGGCAGATTAGAGACTCCCTGACCCCCTAGGTCTTCTCAGGTAAAACCCCCCCCTTTTTTTTTTTTTAAATCGAGAGGTGCGCGCACGTTGCACGAACCCTCGAGGCAAAAATTGCAAGGTGCGTGCATGTTGCGCGCACGTCAAAACCCCCCCCAAAAAAATACAGTTAAATATCAAGTTTGAGTGTTTAGATGTTGGTTGGCTTTAAAAAGAGCCGTTGTGTTTATTGAGTGTTTTTTGTACCTACAAGTAAGTACCGATGCAGAGTCTAAAATTGAAGAGGAAGACTTTGTTTCCCTCATCTGTGAAATGTACACCGTCTCCTCTATAAATGCCTTGCATGTTGTAACGCAAGCTGTTGTGGTATATAGAACCCATACCATAATCTCTGAGGAAAGCAGAAACAGACTTATTCACATGTTTCCTTGCTTTCTCTCTCTGTGGACAATATTGGTTGGACCAGTTCCATTTTTCGCCTTTGGCATATATTAGAATATACAAAGGCAGGTTGTGGAAAAAGTGACATCAATTGCCCAAAGGTGTTCTTTAAAAGCATTTCCAGACCTACCCCATTCAAAGTGCCTAGGTCATTGCCACCACAGTGCACAATTATGAGGTCAGGGTGTGAGAGATGCAAAAAGTACTTTACCAATGGCATTATTTGGTGACATCTCAATCCTCTCTGGCCAATCCACATAATATCCACATTTGGTAAATCCAGGTTGAGAAAGCATCTATTTGCTGCATACCTTTCACTCCAGAAAATATAGCTGTGTCCTACAATCCACACTCTAAGCATCGTGAAGGGAGATCTGGTTGTACACAGATGGGCTCTGGAAATGAAATGGCAGTTTGAAAAGTAGGAATTTAGAAGAAAATGTGAATGAGATTCAGTGCACTTGAAAAAAATGATTGGTGGTTTCTGAAAATTCAACATTTAAAACTAGGGTGCATGCTAATGGTTTTTTTTAAGGAGAAATGCTAATGGTTGAGAGAAAGTGATTGAAAGGAAAATTGCACAGGATTTGCTGCTGTTTTAAAAAGTCAAACACCCTTGCTGGTTTGCTTTGCAGATGAACTTTTCACCTGTGTGTTCAGTTAGGTGTTCTATGGAGTGTTACCATGGTAGCAGGCAGAGAGAGCAGTGGGGGAAGGTTGAATATTATGTGAGATTGAAAGTGTTTCAATGTAGAACCAATTAAAATGTTAGTTTGGTTTTGAATTTGTGTGGGAAGATAGTTGATTGGTTATCTACAAGAATATGAGTGTAAAATGAGAGGGAAGCTATGCCATTCTGTGGTTGCAGTGACTGGTGCACTATTCAGAGATTCTGCTTAAGAAAATCTGGTGTGTGATTGACATTGTTCTAAACTACAAAAGCATTTTTAAAGGTGAGTTGTTAATTTGTAAGGGGTTCTATGTTGTGCAGTTTAAGTTAAATTGAAAAATGTATTCTAATGTGGAAGCAGGAGTTTATTTGTATAGAGTCTGATTTTGAATTTGTCTGCTTTGGGAAAAACATTGTGAAAGGAGCATTTGGTATGTTGATGTGTTTGAGGAGATATTTTGTTGCAGTAC
Source organism: Lissotriton helveticus (assembly GCF_964261635.1). Taxonomy (NCBI): domain Eukaryota; kingdom Metazoa; phylum Chordata; class Amphibia; order Caudata; family Salamandridae; genus Lissotriton; species Lissotriton helveticus. The sequence goes on from NC_136059.1 coordinate 1,209,661,376, forward strand.
AGTGATGTTGTTAAAAATGTAGAGTTTGTACATGAAGTGGTCTAACCACTTATACACTTGTATATCAGGGTTAGAATTCTCAGATAGTCTCTTTGCAGTCTTGCAAGCACTCTGGGTGTGCTGCACAAATGCCATAGAAAATCTTTTAGTAGCAGATAGTAATCATTTTACTGAATTGCAAGGGATACTGTCATGTGTCTAAGATCACAGTGTGAGTCAGAATTCATTTCAGTAGCATGTGGCAGAATAATTTGCTTAGTTGATGTGTTTATAAATATGGCAATACATGTAGTCATGGAGTGAGTCAGGCCTTAGGACATTTAGTGCTATAAAGTCCAAAGCAGCATGTGTGTCAGGCCTCTTAATTCCCAAATAATCTTCATGCTGTGTAATAAAGATCCTGGGTGTGCTGTAGAAATTGCATAGCAACTGTCACTGTAGCATTTAGTAATCATTTCAGTGAATTCTCATTTCTACATTCTCAGTCTCACTTTGACCCCTTATAGTGCCTGAACATCACTGCACTGTCCTAAAATCTGAAACAACACTCCCAGCAAGACTCTCTTTCACTGTAGTAATTATTTTACTGAATTGCAAGGCATACTGTCATGTGTTTAAGATCACAGTGTGAGTCAGAATTTATTTCAGAAACATGTGGCAGAATAATTTGCTTAGTTGATGTGTTTTTAAATTATGGCAATACATGTAGTCATGGAGTGAGTCAGGCCTTAGGACATTTAGTGCTATAAAGTCCAAAGCAGCATGTGTGTCAGGCCTCTTAATTCCCAAATAATCTTCATGCTGTGTAATAAAGATCCTGGGTGTGCTGTAGAAATTGCATAGCAACTGTCACTGTAGCATTTAGTAATCATTTCAGTGAATTCTCTTTTCTACATTCTCAGTCTCACTTTGACCCCTTATAGCGCCTGAACACCACTGCAGTGTCCTAAAATCTGAAACAGCACTCCCAGCAAGACTCTCTTTCACTGTAGTAATCATTTTACGGAATTGCAAGGCATACTGTCATGTGCCTAAGATCACAGTGTGAGTCAGACTTAATTTCAGAAAAATGTGGCAGAATAATTTCCTTAGTTGATGTGTTTACAATATGGCAATACATGTAGTCATGGAGTGAGTCCGGCCTTAGGACTTTTGTGCTATAAAGTCCAAAGCAGCATGTGTGCCAGGCCTTAGAATTCCCAAATAGTGTCCATGCTGTGTAATAAAGATTCTGGGTGTGCTGTAGAAATTGCATAGCAACTGTCTCTGTCGGATGGAGTAATCATTTAAGTGAATTCTCATTTCTGCATTCTCAGTCTCACCTTGACCCTCTACACTGTCTGAACACCACTGAACTGTCCTAAAATCTAAAACACCATCTGTACCAAAATCTGCTAAACTCTTTCAACACTACTGCACTGCTCTAAACCCTGAAACAGCACTCCCAGCAAGACCCCCTTGCACTGTAGTAATCATTTTACTGAATTGCATGGGATACTGTCATGCGTCTAAGATCACAGTGTGAGTCAGAATTCATTTCAGAAAAATGTGGCAGAATAATTTTCTTAGTTGATCATTTTAAAAATATGGGAATACATGTACTCATGAAATTGATAAAGCTAGTTTTGTATTATCTATTAGTAAAAATAATAAAATGAAGTGTTTATATTTTTCTGCTAGTTACAGCAACATAATAAAATTTATTATGCATCAAAATCAGAACAACATTGAAGTCACTTTTGAAATTTCTAAAACTCTGATAGAGGACTTAAATGTACCTTTTGTGGACAGCAGTAATGAAGAACAACCTATTGGTGCAGGAGATATAACTTGTGATTTTTTGGATGAAAGTTTGGACAATGCATTCATAGAAGCATTAGATGATATTGATTTTAATGTGACAAGTTGTGAAGTTGTTGAAGATGTTAATGAAATTGCCGATGACATCATGCTAGATGTTCTATTGCAATATGAAATGTTAAAAGAATAAATTTATGATTAAAAATTAAAAATGATTTGAGAGAGTCTTCTTGTACAATTGTAATCTTTGAGCTAGTAGCCAAGTTATTGTGGTATAAACGGAGTCTTACAGCATAGTTTTTATTTCCAGGAATATATTGTTTGACTTTTAGCAAAGTCTCTGTGATTTTTGATTTCCTATTGTACAGAGGTATTCAAGAAAATGTCTGTTTGTATGCACTGTGGTAAAAAACTTAGACTATTTGTGATCTTAGACACATGACAGTATGCCTTGCAATTCAGTAGAATGATTACTACAGTGAAAGAGAGTCTTGCTGGGAGTGCTGTTTCAGATTTTAGGACAGTGCAGTGATGTTCAGGCACTCTAAGAGATCAAAGTGAGACTGAGAATGTAGAAATGAGAATTCACTGAAATGATTACTACATGCTACAGAGACAGTTGCTATGCAATTTCTACAGCACACCCAGGATCTTTATTACACAGCACGGAGACTATTTGGGAATTAAGAGGCCTGGTACACATGCTGCATAGGACTTTGTAGCACTAAATGTCCTAAGGCCCAACTCACTCCATGAGTACATGTATTCACATATTTTTAAACACATCAACTAAGTAAATTATCCTGCCACAATTTTTTGAAATGAATACTAACTCACAGTGTGATCTTAGACACATGACAGTATCCCTTGCAATTCAGTAAAATTATTACTACAGTGAAAGAGGGTCTTGTTGGGAGTGTTGTTTCAGAGTTTAGAGTAGTGCAGTAGTGTTGAAAGAGTTTAGCAGCTTTTGCTAGGGATGGTGTATCAGGGTTTAGGACAGTGCAGTGCTGTTCAGGCAGTATAAGAGGTCAAGGTGGGACTGAGAATATAGAAATGAAAATTCACTGAAATGTTTACTACGTGCTACAGAGAGAGTTGCTATGGCATTTCTACAGCACACCCAGGATCTCTATTACACAGCATGGAGAGTATTTGGGAATTAAGCGGCCTGACACCCATGTTGCATTGATTTTTCTAGCACTACATGTCCTAAAGCCTGACTCACTCCATGAGTACATGTATTCCCATATTTTTAAACACATCAACTAAGAAAATTATTCTTGCACAATTTTCTGAAATGAATACTAACTCACAGTGTGATCACAGACACATGACAGTATCCCTTAAAATTCAGTAAAATGATTACTACAGTGAAAGGGGGTCTTGCTGGGAGTGCTGTTTCAGAGTTTAGAAAACTACACTAGTATTCACCCAGTGTAGGTGGTATGGCTAGAGGTGTTCTTTCAGACTTTAAGACATAGCAGCAGTGTTCGGGCACTGTAGGAGATCATGCAGGGAGTGCTGCTTCAGGGTTTAGCAAAAAACAAATAGTTCCAGTAGGACTTATTTCAAATTATTCAGTAATTTATATAACCGTCAATAGATAATGAACATAATTAAAAAACAACAGGAGATTGTAAGTTCATCTGTGTATTATTTTCTATGTAATGATGTAAGATATATACAAAAATTATATATCCTATTTGATCAGCATAGGTGAACATCCATATGACAATTCATATACGGCAACTAACACAAAGAAACTGTTGCTTTAGTTAAGTATATATCAACAGTAAAGAATGACACTTTTGCAGAATATATGGACAATATGTACAAATTATGCCATATGTACATTATTTACAACTATATACATCTTCATAGTACATAGCTTGATGTTGTTTTACGCAATAGAGTGTCAATTCGTCGACGTTTCGGTCTCACACATAGTAAATCATCGAGACCATCCTCAGGACAACAGTTGCACCATGAATAATATGTCAACACCTTTAATGACCTCCTGTGTTCTTATTAACAACCAGGGGGGGGAGTTCCAGAGTATCAAGCTGTGTTTTTATCGGCAAAGTCAATTGGCCACTGTGGAATTTTCAAGGAAAACAAAGCTCCGACGTGGTCCACCACTCGCTTCAAACAGTCGACTGTTTGAAGCGAGTGGTGGACCACGTCGGAGCTTTGTTTTGCTTGAAAATTCCACACTTTGCCGATAAAAACACAGCTTGATACTCTGGAACTCCCCCCCCTGGTTGTTAATAAGAACACAGGAGGTCATTAAAGGTGTTGACATATTATTCATGGTGCAACTGTTGTCCTGAGGATGGTCTCGATGATTTACTATGTGTGAGACCGAAACGTCGACGAATTGACACTCTATTGCGTAAAACAACATCAAGCTATGTACTATGAAGATGTATATAGTTGTAAATAATGTACATATGGCATAATTTGTACATATTGTCCATATATTCTGCAAAAGTGCCATTCTTTACTGTTGATATATACTTAACTAAAGCAACAGTTTCTTTGTGTTAGTTGCCGTATATGAATTGTCATATGGATGTTCACCTATGCTGATCAAATAGGATATATAATTTTTGTATATACCTTACATCATTATATAGAAAATAATACACAGATGAACTTACAATCTCCTGTTGTTTTTGAATTATGTTCATTATCTATTGACGGTTATATAAATTACTGAATAATTTGAAATAAGTCCTACTGGAACTATTTGTTTTTTGCTATTGATGATACCCAGTTCCGTGGGAATATTGGGTTGCCCTCTTTTGTATACGTTTCAGGGTTTAGGGCAGTGCAGTGGTGTTTCAACATTATAGGTGCATTCACTGAGGATGGTGATTTTGGATTTAATGCAGTGCAGTAGTGTTGAAAGAGTTTAGCAGGTTTTGCTAGGGATGGTGTTTCAGGGTTTAGGACAGTGCAGTGCTGTTCAGGCAGTGTAGGGGGTCAAGGTGGGACTGAGAATGTAGAAATGTAAATTCACTGAAATGATTAGTACATGCTACAGAGAGAGTTGCTATGGCATTTCTACAGTACAGCCAGGATCTTTATAACATGTAGTGCTACAAAGTCCTATGCATCATATGTGTCAGGTCTCTTAATTCCCAAATAGTCTCCATGCTGTGTAATAAAGATCCTGGATGTGCTGTAGAAATGCCATTGCAACTCTCTCTATAGCATGCAGTAATCATTTCAGTGAATTGCAAGGGATATTTTGATTTGTCTAGAATCAGAATGTGAGTCAGTGTGTTTTGGGGAATATTGTGACAGAATCACTTGCTCGATGCATGTGTTTGCAGATATGAGAATATATGTACTCATGGAGTGAGTCAGGCTTTAGGACATGCAGTGCGTTATACTCCTAGCCCTTACATGATACCATACAGTGCCCAAGCACAACTGCATTGCTCTAAACTCAGAATTATCAGTCCCACCTTGAACCCCTACAGTGCCTGAACACAACTGCACTGTCCTAAACCCTGAAATACCATCCCTAGCAAAACCTGCTAAACTCTTTCAACACTACTGCACTGCTGTAAACCCTGAAATATCATTTTTAGCAAATGCCCCTATAATGTTCAAACACCAATGCACTGTCCTAAACCCTGAAACAGCACTCCCTGCATGATCTCCTACACTGCCCGAACACTGCTGCTGTGCCTTAAAATTACTTATGGAGTGAACCAGACTTTACAACATATAGTGCTTCTAATTGCTATGTAGTATGCTAGTAGTGGTCTACAATTTTTTAAAAACAAATTAACCCTTTAAGTGCTGCCGTCGGCCAACGGTCGTCACAGGCACTACCTCCCCAGTGCTGCGTGCGACCGTTGGACGTCCATTCAGCACTGGATAATGGACAGCGCAGCACTGGGGAGGTATATTTACGAAGCTCCTAAGGTGTTAACATGTTTCTTTTTCTTCACAACAGATTTTAATTATCTACAGAAAGAAAAAACAATATGCCGTCAAAGAGTGAGAGAAGAAAAAGATATAAACAGGCTTACTTTTCCAAGAAAAAAGAAGTACAAGATTTATCTAAACAGCAATGTGTGGAAAAAACAAAGAAACCTCCTGGTAAGTCAACAAAGGATTTTATAAGGAAAATAACAAAAAGTAAAAAAGGTGTGGAGAATCAGGAAAAGAAAACAATCTATCTCTAGCTACAAACAAAAATCAGACAAAAAAGAAAAGTGATGGAAAAATTTGTAGAAAAGAAACTGTGTATAGTAATAGGCGAAAAAATCAGTTTGTTGAGATTCAGAAGCGAATGTTTTATAACAGAGTTTTAAATTTATTAAAAAACATAAAGAATTGTAAAAGAAAAACAGCTTTTTATAAGAAACAAAAAAATTGAAAGTATTGTTGAGAAGGCTTTCGAATTAAAAAAAGAATTGTTTTTTTTAGTAATCAATAGAATTCGAATACTAGATAAGCCAATCAATGTTATGAAGGCCAAAAGTAAGTGGAAAAGACTAATTAATAGAACTAATTTTTGTAATGTTTTTTGGAGAATGGAAACATAGTTCAAGTTGTGAGCCGTTTTTTAATGAAGAGAGTTACTTTCAGAGTAATGATTTGTTGCATGCAGTTGACACCAGTGGTCGAGCTTATGAGGTTAGGAATGGATGTCCAATTGAAAAAGAGAAAATTGTTCCTAGAAATGCAGAAGAGGTGTTAGCTGATGAAATTTTAGGGAGACGTCCTAAGGCTCCAGTGTACACTTAGAATTGTAGTAGTATTTGTAGTGTACGACAGGATTCAATTGATTTTTTTCGCGATTTCTTACGTAAGGATATTAAGAAAAGTGTTAAACAAAAGATTAAAACGTTGCAAGAATTAGACCCTTGCAGAGTGAGAGAAAAACTGGAGTACAAGGTCATTCTCTGGCTTGTGTTTCTAAATAAGTATGTCAGAGTGTTTTTCACCATTTCAGGATGTTAGCAGTACATCATACTCAAGTGAGGAAATTAGTGAGAAGGTTGTATTATGCAAAAAGTCCAGCATTTAAGCTAAAACAGTTAAACAGTGCTCTTTTGGCATGGATCTGTGATAGATGTGATCAACATTTGTGAAGAAATTGAGGGTAGTTACTTTGGTCCTGAAGAAGACAGTGCAGAAACAGATACATTAATAGAAGGAAATGTGGAAGAAAATGTACAGAATTTTAGTACAGAAAATTTTGAGCAAGAAATTACAAGGTTTAAGGTCAATTCAGGTGAAAAGCCAAACTTTTCTTGTATTTGTTGTAGACAAATTCATAATAAAAATCAGACCAGGATAGTTGATCTATATTTAAAAAGTGAAAAGGAGAATAATAATGAGTGGAAGGAATTTGCAACTTCTTTGTTGGTAGAGAATTGTTTTGATTTGGGTTCTGATCAACGTATTTGTAAATATTGTTATAATATATTGGATGAGAATAAAATGCCTTCTAGAGCTGTACATAATAATCTTGAGTTGGCAAATATTCCTTCTGAACTGATGGATTTAAATACTTATGAGTCTATTCTTATTCAATGTGTGCATCCATTTCAGGCTATTGTTCACATGGAGCCTAAAACAGGGAAATTGCCTCCTTCAGATTTACAGAGGGGATTAAAGGGAAGAGTTGTATATTTGCCTCTAAATTTAAAGAAAAATATTGAAACAATTGGTGTAGAAAATGTGGAAGAGGAACGTCTAGTTATTCTAGTTAATGGCGTTCCTACGAAGAGTAAGAAAATCTGGCAAGAATTAGTGTATGTTAGGAAAGTGAAAAAGGCAACGTTGTATTTAGTAAAAAATAATCAATACTATAAAAATGTGTATGTAGGAGAAGAGGAAACAACTGTGGAAGAGGAGAGTGATTTGCCAACTGGACAAATTGAAAAAGTGGATGTGTCCAGAACTGAAGAAATTTATGAACATTATAGTGCGCATCCCCTTCACTCTAAAGAAGTGATGGGAAATACTATTGAGTTATTTCAAATGAAAGAAGCAAAAGGAAGTCCCATTAGTGTATGGGAAGAAAGCTTGGAAGCTCGTTGCTTCCCTCAGTTATTTCCAATAGGCAAAGGTGGACGATATGATGAACGACCTGTGCAGATTCCTGCATCTGAATACCGGACTTCAAGATTATTTGCAGAAGATCCAAGGTTTCGCCAATGTTTCCATATTTGTTTCATCTTCTGTTTGAGAGTGACTTGTCTGGACTTTCTTATGAAGTGAACCATATACTAAAAAGTGGAGTACATTGCAAAATGTTTCGGCAGAAAGATACTGTTTTGGAATCTCAGCTAATTAATCTCATGGCATGTCAGCGTGGTACTAATGAGTATTGGTACCGTCGTCATGGGGAATTGAAATGTATGCAAAGAAACTTAGGAACTCCTACATGGTTCCTTACTCTAAGCTGTGCAGAGTATGCTTGGGAAGATGTACTTCAATTTCTTCGAGAGGCAAATGCTAACATAGAAAATATATAATACAAGACACCTGGAGAACTCTGCTCTTTGGATCCAGTTAATGTATGCAGGTGTTTCAATCATAGATTTGAAGCTATGATGTCTTTCATCACAAACAAACAACATCCTCCTCTTGGAGAGGTTCTGGATTTCTTATGGAGAAAGGAGTATAAAGCAAGAGGTGCTCCTCACATACATATGCTGCTATGGATCGAAGATGCCCTTAAATTTGGAACAGATTCAGATGACACAGTGATGAGTTTTATTGAACAATATTCTACATGTGCTGTACCCAAAAGTACAGTAGAAAAGAATGTAAGACATCAAGTCTTACGGTTTCAATCCCATCGTTGTGGAAAATACTGTCATCGAAAGTACAAATCTAAGGATAAGTTCTACACAAAATGTCGATTTGCATTTCCACGTCCAGTATTATCAAAAGGAAGAGTGAACTATTTTATGTCATCTTTGCGACATACTGTCACAAGAAAATCACCGAAAAATACCTACAACTTAAGAAGAAATGAAGAGTCAAAATACATAAATGACTATAACCCAGTCATTTTGTCCATGTGGAATGCTAACATGGATATTCAATATGTTGCAGACAACTCCATTGCTGTGGCTCGATATGTAACGTCTTACATTACTAAATCTGAAAAGACGGAACTAAAGGAAATGTGGGAAGAAATTTCTCATGAAAAGAGCCTAAGTAAAAATTGTACAGCTACAGTTTGAAGATGTTGTCTCATCGAGAAATTAGAGCATATGAATGTTCAGATCGTTTATCATCTGCAAGTCTATACTCCAAATCTACAACAATCATTTGGGTGAGTTTAGGTCTTGCAAGAAAACGAAACCGAGTTTTGAAATCTGTACAAGAAATTGAGTATTTAGCAGAGTGTGTACCAGACAGTACAGATATTTTGAAGACAAATATGTTGGATACATACTATCCAAAAAGAAGTAATCATCTTCAGAAAGTTTGTCTCTATGAAGTACTGCAAACCTATACTTTTAAGAGGAATATTACAGAAGATATCAATAAAGGAGTATATGCTGTGATTGGATCTGAAGGATGTTTAGTGAAAAAAAGAAAAGGATATTTGATTAATCACAGAAAACTGAGTTGCGAAACTGCTGACAAAAGGGAATTTTACTATTTAGCTCTTTAAGCCATGGCGAACAGAACTGGAACTACTTGGAGATTTTGACAGTTATGAAGATTCATTCAACGCAACTAAAAATACTATAGAATGTCCTGCTTTTACTAATTATCTGAAAATGTTGAACGACAAAATACAGCAAGAAGCTTCAATTGCAGCAGAGATTGCTAGAGACAGTTCTCAAGACAGTCAAAGGTCTCCTTCGTTGAGTCAGGATCCACTAAGAGAACCAATTATTCAAAATGAAGCAGCAACTGCCATGGATGAGGTGGAAACAGCAATGCAACAAGCTCAAGAGGATGTAATAAACTTAGAAGAATTGGAAAAACAACTAAATGTTGAGCAAAAACAAATATACGATCAAGTGACAGAACAGATTGAGCAAGGTTTATATCACGAGAAAAAAGAGTGCTCATGTACGTCATGTAAACCTGTCTGACTGTACGTGAGTGGAGAAGCAGGAACTGGAAAAGGTTTTCTAATTAAAGCAATTGCAACTTATCTACAGAAAAGAACTGAGTCGTCACTCTCTTGTGTTGTTACTGCTCCAACTGGGTTGGCAGCACATAACATTAAAGGGATTACTTTAGATCGGTTATTGATGCTGCCAGTAGAGCATGAAAATAAATTAGAATACCACAAGCTATCTGGAGAAGCTTGTTGTGAAGTTTCTAGAGTCTTGGAAAAAATGAAACTTCTCATTATTGATGAGGTACGCATGGTGCCTTTGTGCATTTAAGAATGCAACAAATCCTTAAAACAGAGTATGATGTGTTATTTAGAGGCAAACACGTCATAGTTTTTGGAGATCTACTACAACTAACTCCTGTGAAAGGACAGCCAGTATTTAAAAAAGTTACACATGAAAGTGCCTGGGAAGCATTGGAAATGTTAATATTTGGTCATATTTCGAATATTCAGAACTGTTTACAAATATGCGACAGGCAAAGGACGCTAATTATAAAAGTATTCTTGAAGATATAAGAATTGGAAAAGTGAGTGAACACGGCAAAGAAGCTTTACAGGCACGATTATTTACAAATTTGTTTCCAAATGAAAATATTCTCCCAGAGAATATATATAGAAAAATTGCAGAAAAGAAATCAGTTATATGCTTGATGCCAACTCTGCAAGAATGTTCAATATTCAATGAAAAAATGCTAAAGTTAGAAAATCAAGAAATTATAAAACTGGAAGCTATTGCTAGAATAGAGCATGAAGGAGCTACTATTATTTTGTCAGAAAAGTTTAAGTCAAAATTGGATTCTTGAGAGAAATCAATATCTAAAACTGCTGGTTTAGAAAAGAATCTGTATGCATGTATAAATTGTCGGATAATTTTACAACGTAATTTACATGTGGAAAGAGGTTTACTAAATGGAGCAATGGGTAATGTTGTTGATTTTGTGAATTACCCAAATAGAGATAACATTGAATTTTTGAAAATCAAATTTGATGAAATTGAAGAAGTACAACAATTGAGTCGTTGTTCAGCTCGATTTTTGCTTGTAAAAGATTCATATGTTCACCAAAAACAGTTTCCTGTTTGTTTGGCATATGCGGTGACTATCCATAAATCTCGAGGTTTAAGTGTAGATTGTGCTTTGGTGAATATTAGAAGTACTGTGTTTAAAGAGGGTATGGCATATGTTGCTTTTTCTCGAGTCAGAACTTTATCTGGATTATACCTGATTGATTTTGATGACACAAAGATTAGTGCAGATGTAAATTGTGTAAAAGAGTATAATAGGTTAAGAAGAGAACATGCTCCCAATTTATCTCAATTTCCAGTACTTGAAAAGTGTGTGGTAAGCCGAAAAAGAAGATATGAGAAAAATTGTAGCAAGGTTGCAGAGAAAAGAAAAAAACTAGATGAACCAGTGATAGTAAGCAAAAAGAAAAAGGATTCTATTGAAGAGGTTGTTGGTTTTCAGTTTGAAAACAATTCTGGTGTCAACTGCTATGCTAATGTAGTGGTCAATGTTGTTTTTTTTCTTGAAACTTTACTACAAGAAATTGTTGAAAATCGGGACAAAAGATGTTGTTGTTTGTTGAATTCTGTGTTTGAGAAATGAAGTAGTGATAAAACTAAAATAGAAAGTGTTTCTGATATTCAAAATGTTTAGACATATGTAATGGTTTAAATCAATTTTCACAGAATATTCAGAAAGATTGTCAGGAATTTCTAATGTATATGCTTGTTGTATTGCAAGATGAAGGTATAGATATTGAAAATCTTTTTGGCCTTTCTTATCAATGGCAACATGACTGTGACAATTGTTCGTTTTCAAGTAGTATTAAAATAGACACTGAAAGATTTATATATTTGACTTTACCAGACTGCAAATCAGTGTCTTTTAATAATCTAGTTAGAGAAGCAAATCAAAACATGGTCTGGTCTGAACCCAATGTAACTCAGAAATGTTATCTACATTATTTATACAAAGATATGGACAGTATGTAATTTTAATGCTGCAACGATGCAGACCTGATGGAAGAAAACTGACAACTTTAATAAAAAAAATGGTGGCTTCTCAACTATCAATATCAGGAAAAACTTTTGTAACTGTAGCAATTATTTTCCATGATGGTCCTTCTACAACATCAGGACATTACACAGCTTATTTAAAATGTACAAAAGGCTGGACTCATTGTAATGATACTCAATTGATTTTTAAACAACGTTTGCCTTATGACTTACCAAATTCTTACCTAGTGTTTTTACAACCCAAATTTTAGAGAAAATAATTGGCCTGGGAAAATTACTGCTGTTAAGAAAGGGTAGTCTGGGGTTGAAAAGTACTTTGTAAGTGAGGGTGATGAGGTTAAAAAAATTCTTGTAGTTGACGGAGAGGTAGTGTAAGTGTATCAGATAGTGGGTGATGTGGCTATCACAGGAGATGTTGATCATCAGTGAGGCAGAGGTGTTTTAGATTTGTTGTAGTTGTTGGAGATGTTGGTGACATTTTGTATTCCCTTATAGAGGTTTCTTTTAATGGTATACTGCTCCTTGGTAAGATAAAGGATGAGCAGAGTGTCATCGGCATACCAGATGATGTTGAGATTCAGATAGCATGCTAGTTGTTTAAGGTTCTATGTACATGATAAATAGCATCGGGTGGAGGTATAACCATTGTTAGATGGTACAAAAGATGTTGGTGCTTTTGATTCAGAAGGTTGGGAAATGGACGCTTAAGAGTACTATTAAGTATCTTCCAAACTAAGGATTTCACACATACTATTTGGCCTTCAGAGCTCTCCCTAGTCGGGAGTACTAGGGCTGCGAGCAAACTTGCGTGTATCATTCAATTCCTGTCGTTTTTACTGAACTGAAAGTAGCGTTTTTATGCAATCAAAACGTTTATGTGCTAAATAATTTGGGGGGCTTTTAATTATAGTGATTTAATTGGGAATTGAGAGCAGGCACACTGACACTTACTCACGCTGTATTATCATTCTCTTAGCCTCGCCTTGCCGCTTTTGTTTTGCGGAAGGCGGCGGCGGGCGCCATCTTGGGTGTGGGCTGGGGCTGCGCTCTAGTCGCGCTGGCCTCCCGCCCTCCCTGACTATTTAGCTGTGATTTTATCGCCGCTCGCTGCCTTCAGAGCTCTCCCTAGTCGGGAGTACTAGGGCTGCGAGCAAACTTGCGTGTATCATTCAATTCCTGTCGTTTTTACTGAACTGAAAGTAGCGTTTTTATGCAATCAAAACTTTTATGTGCTAAATAATTTGGGGGGCTTTTAATTATAGTGATTTAATTGGGAATTGAGAGCAGGCACACTGACACTTACTCACGCTGTATTATCATTCTCTTAGCCTCGCCTTGCCGCTTTTGTTTTGCGGAAGGCGGCGGCGGGCGCCATCTTGGGTGTGGGCTGGGGCTGCGCTCTAGTCGCGCTGGCCTCCCGCCCTCCCTGACTATTTAGCTGTGATTTTATCGCCGCTCGCTGCCTTCAGAGCTCTCCCTAGTCGGGAGTACTAGGGCTGCGAGCAAACTTGCGTGTATCATTCAATTCCTGTCGTTTTTACTGAACTGAAAGTAGCGTTTTTATGCAATCAAAACTTTTATGTGCTAAATAATTTGGGGGGCTTTTAATTATAGTGATTTAATTGGGAATTGAGAGCAGGCACACTGACACTTACTCACGCTGTATTATCATTCTCTTAGCCTCGCCTTGCCGCTTTTGTTTTGCGGAAGGCGGCGGCGGGCGCCATCTTGGGTGTGGGCTGGGGCTGCGCTCTAGTCGCGCTGGCCTACCACCCTCCTCACGCTCTATATATTGAGTACCATGTCCAGACGGCGCAGCGGGCGCGCGCCAAAGCCGCGCCAAAGCCAAGCCCGTCTGCGCCCGTCCGCGGCCGGACACGGCCCAGGACCATAACCCCTGGTTCCCGACTGATGTACTCTTCCCGGTACTTGAAAGAGCTGAATGTTGGTAAGATCTGTCCGACTTGTATTACTGCCTCCCTGAAAGCTGCGACGGTCACTCGATTATTTGTGTGTCCAGGTTGCGGATATCAACTCCCCCAACCTAGTATTCCAGCCCACCGTGAACTACATGATGGCATGCCATATGTTGTAGAGAACAGAGCTTCGCATGGATGTCGAGCTGCGCTCATTAATACGCGCTCACTCCCATGTCATAGCTTTTATATTAATGAATTTATCGTCACTCAGGATCTGGATCTACTGTTTGCCACTGAGACCTGGGCAGATGCCGGGTCGGGTCCGGATTTTTGCAATGCTACCCCGGATGGGTACAGTGTCGTCAGACATGATAGGCCTGTAGGAAGAGGTGGTGGCCTTGCAATTATTTTTAAGGATAAATATCGCACCACACTCGATCCTATAAACTCGGCCAACTGTGAATCAGCCGCCTTTGCTATTAGCATTACCCCCAAGCAGGCACTAAAGGGTGTCATACTTTATCGTCCCCCTGGCCCCCGTAATTCTTTTCTTTCCTCCCTTTCTGACCTAAGTGATAATGTTATATGTTCTGATACATATACCATATTGGGAGATTTTAATTTTTATTTGGAAGAGCAGGACAACTCCGACACTGCCCAACTTACAGCTGACTTTTCCAACTTAGGGTTGCACCAACTAGTCAAGGGCATTACACATCAAGCTGGACACTCCCTTGATGGTCTGTTCACGAATGATCCTGACATATCTGTATTAGACATCATTCCAATCACTTGGTCTGACCACAGGGCCATCATTTTTCAAATAGACATACGATCCGTCGCCCCTTCAGTCCCCAGGCCTCGAACCAGAATGGGCACCCGTGCCTGGAAAACTGCAGACTTGCCTCAGATGCTACACTCCCTGGTTTCCTCCCGTCCTCAGGGAGGAAATACTCCGGCACTATCGGCCTCAGCTTTTCAGGACTGGATCCGAAGTGCCGCTGACCTAGTGGCCCCAGAGAAAATCACGAAGCCCAACAGAGTGTCCCCCTCGGCCCCCTGGTACAATGAAGATCTTCGACTACATCGCCAACACTGCAGGAATTTAGAAAGGCGCTGGAGGAAGGTCTACTGCCCCATAGCCAGACAAACTTATAAAGATGCCCTTCAGATTTATAAAAAGGCAATCTTGGCCCGAAAAACTGAATTTTTCTCGGCACAAATTAAGACCGCTGCTAATTCGGCCAGAGAACTGTTCTCCGTTGTCACCACCTTGTCTACCCCCCCCGCTGGGCCTGAAGTGGAGCCCTCACAGGTTTTTTGTAACGA
Source organism: Lissotriton helveticus (assembly GCF_964261635.1). Lineage (NCBI taxonomy): Eukaryota > Metazoa > Chordata > Amphibia > Caudata > Salamandridae > Lissotriton > Lissotriton helveticus. The sequence continues at coordinate 1,209,676,566 of NC_136059.1, forward strand.
ATTAGCAGCCTTTTTTACTACAAAGGTTGCAGATATATATGCTTCTTTTGAAGATAACTCTAGAACTGAATGTAGAGGTGGTAGCGGGAAAGAAGCATTGTCTCACTACAACCACGACCACTTTCCATGCTTTCTACCCGCCTCACATGAGGATGTGATTAAAATCATCTCTACCATTAAATCGGGCTCCCCACTGGATCCTTGTCCCCCATCCGTGATGTCAAAACTCACAGAAGTGATTTCCCGTCCTCTCATGGAGATCTGCAATATTGCATTTTTGACAGGCCAATTTCCAAGTATATGGAAGAACGCTGTTATAAAACCCCTTCTGAAAAAACCTTCCTTAGATCCCACTGCTGTTGCAAGCTATAGACCGATCACGTGCCTGCCCTTTCCTGCCAAAGTATGCGAATACCTGATGAATAGACAGCTCTCAGAGTTCGTCGAGACTCACCAACTTCTCGACGATACGCAGTTTGGTTTTAGGAAAGGGCATGGAACAGAGACTGCCTTGATAAAGGCCTCTGATGAGATCAGGGTGATCATGGACCAGGGAGGGGCGGCTGTTCTTATCCTTCTGGATCTGTCAGCAGCCTTTGACACGGTCGACCATGCCACTCTAGTCGACCGTGTCACTGCTTTGGGGATCAACGGTCGCGCCAAGGATCTTATTTCATCTTTCCTGGCAAACCGTACCCAGACAGTAAAGCTGGGAGATTTTTATTCTCCTATCTCTGCACTCCCTTGTGGAGTCCCACAAGGCTCCTCGCTAAGTCCTATGCTTTTCAATATCTATGTAGCGGACTTGGCGAGGATAATAAAGGCCTATGGGATACAGCTTACATCGTATGCAGATGATACCCAGCTGGTGCTGGGTATCCACAAGGATGGCCTTACTGTAGCAGCCAACTTCCAGAAAGCTATGCTTGAGGTCAGTAGCTGGATGGCCCTGAACTGCCTTCGGCTCAACTCGGATAAGACCGAGATTATGACCTTCGGAAGACTCTCCCCTGAATGGTCTTATGGTTGGTGGCCAGAAAAGCTTGGCCCTCCACCTGTCCCAGTGGAAAAAACCAGAAACTTGGGAGTGATCTTTGACAACAAGTTGGTTTTCGACCTCCATACCAACAAGGTTGTGTCGTCGTCTTTTTTCATTCTGAAAAAAATCAAGAAGCTGCTACCTTATCTCCCTCCGTCAGCTGGGAAGACTCTGGTTTCTACCCTAGTCTTCTCCAGGATAGATTATGGGAACGCTCTCTTCCTTCACACCCAGAAGTGTGTCATAACGAAGCTGCAATCCATTCAGAATGCGGCTGCTAGGATTCTTCTCAACATCCCTCGTCGCAAATCCACCACTCTTGGTATTCGTCAGCTTCATTGGCTGAGAGTTGAGAGCCGCGTTAAGTTCAAGGCCCTCTGTATTGCTTATAAGGCTGTACATGGCACAGGACCTAGGTTCCTGGTCGAAGCCTTTCAGCTGTATACTCCTAGAAGGCAATTAAGATCGGCCAATACCAGTCTCCTCCCTGTGCCACGCACAAGATCGGTCACCTGGGGAGACAGGCGCTTTCTTGTGGCCACTCCAAAACTTTGGAACCTCTTGCCACTAGCCATCAAAACCGCCCCGAATCTGATGAGCTTTCGTAGGCTCTTGAAAACATGGCTGTTTAATCAGTAAGAGGATGATATGATGATAGATTCCAGTTGCTCCACAGCGCCGAGACACCTTCGGGTATTTGTCGCGCTATAAAAGTTGCGTAAATAAATAAATAAATAAATAATAATTTCGGGTAAATGTTGTTAGCATATGTTTGTACATTACTTTATTTACAGTGTATAAAAAAGAAGTAATATTGTTTTGTTACTTTGTGATTGTTGGAAATATCCCTTACTTACTTAAAAAATTGCTGTTCGAAAGAGACATTTAAGATATGTTTTTTTCTAATTGTTACATTCTTTTTTTTTTTCAAAACCGTATTTATTAAAAGTTCAAGCAGATCAAGTGTACAGCACCCCAAGAGCAGGGGAACACGACAATATGCAAAGTACAGTAGAAAATACGTATGGCTCAAACTTTCGATTAACCCCTACCCGCCCCTGTATCCCCCCCACAATCCCAACAGTACCAACTACCCACCCCTTATCCCACCCTAACCCGATGCACGTGATCACAATTAGCTGCAGAAGACAAGAGAAAACACACTAAGGGGGTCATTAGGATGGCGGACGGACTTGCGTCCGTCCGCCACCCCTGAGTTTGAGGGACCGTCCGCATGGGCAGCGGCGGTCCCTCCATAGCAATTAGGATGTGACCGCCACCCTGGCGGTCACATCCTGTATGTTTTACATTGCGGCGGATGCTGCTTGAAGCAGCATCCGCCGCAATGCAAAAAACGAAAGGTGTGCATTTGCATGCACAAAGCGGCAGGCACCGCGCGGTGCCTGCCGCTTCGTGCACGCAAGGGCAGGGGGGTACCATAGGTACCCCCCATGTGCACCCCCCACGCAACCTTCACCCAGGGGGCCCGCAACGGGCCCCCAAAGTGACTGTCCGTATGCTTTTCCACGGCGGAAAAGCCGCCGCGGAAAAGCATGACTCACCCTGCATCCTAATATGGCTGGCGGTGTCTGATAGACACCGCCAGCCATGTTATTGCTTTTCCGCCGTGGTCGCCTTCCGACCACGGCGGAAAAGCGGCGGACGGATTGGGAGACCCACCAGCCATCCTGATTTAGCGGTGGGTCTTTCAGGCCTCCTCGGCGGATTTCCCGCATACTCCGGGCCGGCGGTGGCTTCCGCCGGCCCGGAGTATGCGGGAAATCCGCCATCCTAATGACCCCCTAAGTGTCTTGGAGCTATCCGGGCCCCGAGGCTTCAATCATCAGACAGACCATCATCCGTTACAATGGGAGGATCTAATGTCAGGTCTCTGTAGTCCGCCCACCGCTTCCAGATCTTGTAATGTTTCCGAGGGCAGCCCCTGGCCTCAAACACCGGCTTTTCCAGCCCCATGAGGAAGTCTAAGCCCGCCTTCCAGGCGCCAAGTGGGGGGGCACGGTCACTCTTCCAGGCCCTCGCCAGGTCTCTCTTGGCCACAACAAGGCCCAACAGCAGGAGATGGCGCTTATAGACGTTACCACCCACTTGATCTAGGACATGAAGAAGACCCAACCTAGGTGTACGAGGTAGCTCCCACCCCAGCACCTCCGACAGGCAGTCCCACACCCCACCCCAGAACCGGACCAGGCCCACACATGACCACACAGTATGCACTAATGTGCCCCTCTCGGCCCCACAGCGCAGGCAATCTGGGGAAGCAATAAGGCCCGCCCTCCACAGTCTCTCCCTGGTGTAATAGGCCCGATGTAGGTATTTAAATTGTATGAATCTCAACCGTACTGCAATAGCCGCACCCCGGGGGGATTCCAGCGCCTCTCTCCAGTCATCCTCATCCAGCGGTCCAACATCCACCTCCCAAGCGGCCTTCAACGACACCAGGGAAGAGGAGCAGTGAGTGACCAACGATTGGTAGATTTTCGAGACTTTTTTATCCCCAAGGTCTCCCATGAACAGCTTAGCCTCAACGGGGCTGAAGTCTGGAAGCTGGTCCAGCTCCACTAGGCTCGGCGCCAGCGCATGACGAAGCTGTAGGTACTTAAAAAACTGGGTCTTGGGCATCGCAAACTCACCGCTGAGCACTTCAAAGGACTTAAGGGTAGTCCCGGTAAGTACGTGACCAAGCGACGAGATCCCTATGGAGTCCCAGCCACCAAACCCTTGCAAAGAAGCCAGCGCCGGGAGTCGCCCGTTGTGCCACAGCGGAGTTTCGGCCGTCAGCCGTCCCCACCAACCCATTCGACGTAGTGCCTGCCTCCAAATCAGGAAGACCACTTGTGTCGCATGTGGCAGCGACTTCCGCCGCCCCGCTGAATACAAGAGGGTATGGAGCGTGGCATCTCCCATCAGAAAATGTTCCAGGGCATACGCCGGGTCGTCGCGGCCCCCGTACCACCACTCATTCAAGACCAGCAAATGAGAGGCTTGATAGTAGGACAATATGTCTGACGTCGCGAGGCCTCCACAGTACGTGGACAAAAAGCAGGTCCGCAGTGCCACCCTAGAAGCACCCCAGCCCACAAAAAACGGCCTAATAGGGAGTTCACACGCCGGAACCACTGCGGGTCCACTCTGTATGGATGGTTCTGTAGTTGGTATAGTAGTCTAGGGAGGGCCACCATCTTAAAAATAGCAGATCTGCCATAGATATTCAGAGGCATGCGTGACCATGTCTTAACGTCGGATTGAACCCTGTCCCACACCGGTTGTATGTTACGCTCCCAGGCAACAGCGGCAGATTCCGACAGGAAGACTCCGAGATACTTCAGGCCACCAACCGCCACCTGCAGATCCACTGCCCAAGGAGACACCTCGCGCCGGCCCCCCAGCAACCAGAGGGTCGATTTGCGTGGGTTAAGGTATAGTCCCGAGACTTCCCCAAACACACGCATTATCTCCAAAATACGCGGTCCTGAACGATCCAGGTCTGTCAAAAAGAAAAGAACATCATCCGCATACAGTGCGATTCTGTCCGTGAGGCTCGCACTCCACACAAAGCCACGAAGCTGTGCATCAATGCGCACCCAGGCTGCCAGCGGCTCCATGGCTAGCGCAAAGAGATACGGGGACAGGGGGCACCCCTGCCGGGTCCCCCTAGCAATCGGGAATTTCTCCGAAATGGCGCCCGAGACACGCACCGAGGCCGTGATGTCGGTGTACAGCAGTCGGACGTACGAGACAAAAACTGGGCCTAAGTTGAGGCGCGGCAACAGAGCAAAGAGGTATGTCCAACTGACAGAATCAAACGCTCTGTCGATGTCCGCCAGTAAGAGCGCCGCCTGCTCCCCAGTCGCCCCCATCGCACTAACCGCCACCTGCGCCCGTCTGATGTTGTGCCTTGTCGCCCTGCCCGGCATAAATCCCGCCTGATCCGGGTGGACCAGATCCGTCACATACGGGAGAAGGCGATTTGCCAACGCCTTAGCCAATAATTTGGCCTCAAAATTAATAAGAGAAATCGGGCGATACGACTCGTGTCTGTCAGGGGGCCTACCCGGTTTCAGGAACACCACTATTTCAGCCTGACGCCAGTCGACCGGCAAGCAACCACCCTCTCGCGCCGCCTCCAAAGCCTTCCGATAGTGCGGTCCCAGCTGCAAATGAAATTTCTTGTAAAATTCGCTAGGGAAGCCACTCGGTCCCGGCGCCTTGCCCGTGTTAAGCTGTCCCAGCGCGTCGCCCAGTTCCTCCGCCGACAGGGGAAGGTCAAGGGCTGTCCTGGCCTCATCCGATAATGCCCGGGGGGGTAGGTCAGCTATGAATTTGTCAATCGCCTCCGGTGGGAGACAATCACGCGAAGCGTATTGTACCCTATAATAGTCGGCAAAACTCGCCGCAAGCGCAGCAGGGTCCATCATAGCAATCCCCTCCCTGTCCGTAAGGCCCGGCAGAGAGATCGGCTGTAGAGTTCGCTGACACAGGCGGTGGAGCATAGTGCACGATTTGTCACCCCACTGGTACACCCTACTGCGCGTGGCCAGCCAGGCCTGACGAGCCTCGTCCAGCAGGATAGAAGCATAGGAACGCTGCGCCTGGAGAAGTAGCCTAAGCGCCACATCCCCTGCATTGTCACCACACTGCCCCTCCAAAGTTCTCACCGCAGCCGCAGCCGCTACAGTGGCCTCCTGACGCCCCCGACGGGCGGCAGCACACCAGGCGATGTCTACGCCCCGTAGCGTGGGTTTCATGGCCTCCCAGACCGTCACACTGTCCATGCCTTCGGTCAAATTCTCCCACCAATATTGGGCTATCGCACCGCGCAAGTGGGTCGTATATTCCGCCCGTTGGAGATGCCACGAAGACATCCGCCAACGGAACGGCTGACGGGGTTTACATAGTGCAATCCACACTGCGACCGGGGAATGATCTGACAATCCACGAGGCTGGATCACGGCCTGCTGCACCCTATCGAGGAAGGCCCCGGATACAAACACACAGTCTAACCGGGAAAAGGAGCCATGCACCGCTGACACAAACGTGTACTCACGCGTCCTGGCATGCAGATGTCGCCATGCATCCACCCAACCGAGCCCATCACTCATAGCTCTCAGACGAGTAGGGGCAGGCGCCCCCGCGGCCACTTGCAGTCTCTGCCTGTCTAGATTCACATCCATCACATCATTCCAGTCACCCCCTATGACAGCTAGGCAGTCCGGAATATCGGCCCACAATTCAAACAGGCGCTCCGCTAGAGACCACTGCAGGGGAGGGGGAGCATACACACTGCCGAATACCACAGGTTCCACACCAATCATGCCCTTGACAAACACAAACCGACCCTGGGGATCAAGCCAATGGCGCTCGTGAACATAAGATAAGCGTCGATGGATGAGGACAGCCGCCCCTCTCGACCCCCTGGTAAAACCTGCATGGAACACCTGGGTATAACCAAAACGTTGTAGACTCAGCACCTTCGTCCCTAACATATGTGTTTCTTGCAGCAACATGACATCCGCCGAGTCCCTCTTACCCCAGCGCAGCACTGCCCCCCTTTTAATTTTGTCCAACATGCCCCTGACATTCCAGCTAAGAATCCTCATGGAGCCACTAACAGGCGCCGCCCCTGGAGAATCACCCTTGGTGGGAGAGCATCTGGAAATCCCCGGACCCAGCCCAAGCACCCAGTAGTACAAAAACCACAGCAGCAAAAATCACGTGCATCCCTATCCAACCACCCTGCACCCCCCCCACCCGAACACCCACACAACATCCTCAACTACCAAACCCCCGCCTATCCCACCCCCCCCACCCCTATACCTCATGAAACAGTGAAGTACCTGTCGCGGCATAAAGAGCCCCGGGCCCAAAACAGAGCGCCCAAGGCCCCCCAGGCCAATGGATCCCCTCACACTCCCCAACTAACAGTACCTCCCCTTTGGGCCCCCCTCGAACATGGGAGGAATGGGCCGCCCATGGGTCAGCACCCCGAACCCCGTTACTCACATGTGGCCCACCGCTTAAGCGCAGCGGGACAGAACTACCATAAACATCACGCCCACCCCCTGTGGGACCAGCCACGGCCCAGACCACCCCACACCACACACCAGCCCATCAATCAATAGTGTCACCCCTATGGCCACCAGCCCAGGCTAGAAACGAAGGACATGCAGGAGATAGGAGAGGGCCCTACGCCCCTCAGGTCCCAGTCCCAGACTGAGCAGTATCTGACTGTGCACCATCCAGTAGGTCACCCCCGGATCGGGAGCGTCGTCGCGACCTAGACTTCCGGCGTCTCCTGCTCCCGTTGGAAGATTCGCCCCTCTCCGGCGATGACCCACGCGATGCTCCGGAGTTCAGGCCCGGCTGGGCATTCGGACGGATCCTGACAGTCTCATCTGTCCATTGAAAAACCGCCTCCGGGGTGTCAAAGAAGTGGGCCCTGGAATGAAACACAACACGCAGACGTGCAGGGTACAACAGCGAATACTGAATTTTCAGTCCACGTAACTTGGCTTTCGCATCCTGGAAGGATCGGCGCTGCTGCTGCACCAGCCTGGTATAGTCCGGAAAGATCATTATCCTGTGACCCTCAAACGACAAGTCCTCCTTTGCCCTTGCTTCCCTAAGGATCACATCCCGGTCATGAAAATTGAGGATCTTAGCGATGACCGGACGCGGTCGCTCCCCCGCCGGTGGTTTCTGCGCCAAGGCTCTATGGGCACGCTCCACCACAAAGCAGCGCGATAAAGCGTCCGGGGGAAGCCAGCTCTCCAACCAGTGCGCCAAGAATGAATCCATGGACCCCTTCTCACAATCCTCCGGAAAGCCCACAAAGCGCAGATTATTCCTTCGCGCCCTCCCCTCCGCATCCTCGACACGGAGCGCCAGCCCTTTTTGGATCCTGGCCATGTCCTCCACCTTCTTTTTCAGGGCCACCACATCGTCCTCCACTCCAGTAATCCGAGTCTCGGTTTCGGTGATGCGGGCCACAGCATTGCGGAGATCTTGACGCAGCAGCATGACATCGGCGCCAACGGCCCCAATCTTGGCATCAAGCATGTCTCTGGACTGCGTAATGGCGGCCATCAGGGCCGCATTATCAGGGCCTGCGTTCTGGCCACCACCGGAGGCCCCGGATCCTCCACTGGGCCCCGTGAATTTATCAATTGTCCCTTGCTTGGTGGACCCAGTGCCGCCCCCTCCTCTCGTCATGGTTAGCGGCAAGGAAAATGGCCACACTGCCCCAGTGGGGGGCCCCTCGTTGACAGCAATGCAACAGGTACGGCCACTCAGGGGGGCCAGGGAAACTCCGTCGGGGTTCAAATGCCGTCTCCAGTGAGCACCCCCAGCACACCAACACCGCAGCCCAGCTCCAGGCAGCAAGCCCCAGCGGGAATGCCTGGCAGGATAGTCACGGCACTAGGGAAGGGCTTCCAGGATCTCAGACTGGACCCTACCCCGGACCTACGAGCCGGGACGCGCAGAGGAAGGTCCCAGGAATCGGGGGCGTCCAGCCCCGTCGACCGCCCGGTCACTCCACACCCCACCCGAGTCGCAAAGCAGCGGCTAATGCAGAGCAGACACTCCGGTCCACCGGAGGGGAGGAGGAGGGGGGGGGGGGGGGCCACTCACAGTTCGTCTCGGGCTATCTGTAGGAGACCTCCACGCACCATCCGGGCAGCAGGCTTGTCCCTCCAGGTACCACCAGCTCTGGCCATCCAAGACCGACGTGGCGTGCAAATCGCTAGGACTCTATCTGCTCCGAGCCCACCTCTCGGTCCAGGAGCCAGGGAAAGTACCATCCGGCCAAGGCCCACCAAACTCGAGGCCCCGGCGTCTCCAGGGCCAGGCAGGCTGCAAGGACACTCCAGCGCCCCAGTATCCGAGGCAGGATCCAGCGGGGACTCCCTCCGTCGTCCCACCGGCCCCAATCAATCCTGGGAACAGGCCCGGGGAGTCGCGCCTCAGAGCGCACGTTACGTGGAGATTGCAAGGCCACCGGGCAGTAGGGCGCCATCCGCAACCCAGTCCTTCAGGGTCCCCCTGGATGATGACAGCGGTCGCCGCTCACAACAGGTGCCGCACTGACCCCAGGAGCCAACTTCCGCGACCCCCGGTCGCACAGACACGGACCGGCCCGGGGTCGCAAAACTCGAGGCCCCGGTCTCCCGGGGTCCACACAGGCCGCGGCGTCCCCACACCGTCCCAGGAACACCCCAGGGGTAGCCTCCGATGATTCAGGCACTCCCAGCGGTCCCCGCGGGTTCCGGTGCCGATGCTGCTGGGTGAGGGTTCCCCCGACCGGCTCAACCACCGGCCGACGGTCTCGGGTCTCGAAAATCGAGGCCCCGGCTCCACTCGTGGGCAGTAGGCCGCACCGCGTCGCCAGCAAGTGCGGGTCGCCGGAGCAGCTGAAGAAGCGGGGCGGCACACCGGACAGGTCTCGGTGCCACCCGGAACACTGCTAGCACAGGTAGGGTAGTTTGCGGGGCTCGGGGGCCAGGATAACAGTCGGATAACGTGTGGGCCGGCGGGAGCTCCTCTAAGCTGCGACCGCCATTGACGCCCTCCAAGCCACGCCCCCTAATTGTTACATTCTTAATGAAAATGTTGAATGGGTTTTTTAAAGACAAACTTATTGATTATCTTTTTTTTGCCCGCTGTTATATGATGAGTACTATTGAACTCACTGTTTACAGCGAAATTCAATATATTCTGAGAACAGCAAAATAAAGTTTATAACATATTGTACAAATTATTTTGTATTGGGAAATATATATTATAACTCAATTGTTTCTTCTCTTCCACAGATATTATATTTATTAGAAATATATTATTAACTTTTCATTACTTATAAGGTGAGTATGACAAACAAAAAATACTTTCTCATCACTCTCTTACTTCTCTTTCCCTTTTTCACTTTCTTCACTTTGTCTCTTATTCCAATTGCTTTGCTCATCTTACTCTCCTTCCCTCACTCTCTTTACTCCCCTTAATTCACCTTTACACTCCTTCTCTCACCATCAGTACCCTTCCCTCACCCTCACTTACCTTCTCCTGCTCCCTCTTTCCTCTCTTTGACCCTCACTTCTCTTTTCTTTCTTCCTCCATCACTACCCTTCTTTTGCTCTATCTCTCACTCTTTTCTCTCTCCCCCTCACTCTCTTTCCTTCACACCATCCCTCACTCACTTTCAGTCACTCCCCTTCTCTTATTTCCTCACTTTCTTTTGCTCCCTCCCCTTCCTTTATTCTCCCCCTCACTCCCCTTTCTTCCATCCGTCTCTAAGTCTCTTCCTCTGTCTAAGTCACTATAACTGCCTCGCTCTCTCACAGTCTCTCACTCTCCCTCCACCAATCTTCCTTTTCTTTCCTCTCTCTTTCCATAAATTCTTCACTCTCACTCACTACTTTTTGCTCTATCTTAATATGCTTCTTCTTCCCTCACTGTCACTGCCCTTCACTCAATCTCACTCCTCGTCTCCTACTTCATATTCTTCTCTCTGTGCATCACTCCCATTCCCTTTCACCTGCTCCCATTGCCTCACTCCCCCTCACTCTCTTTCCCTCACTCCATCCGTCAGTCCTCTTCCCTTACTTCCCTTTCCTCATTCACTTTTGCTAACTGCCATTCGTTTAGTCCCCCACTCCCCTTCACTCCATTTCTCTTTCCCTCTCTTCCTCTGTCTCACTCAGTCTAACCGCCTCAGTCCCTCTCAGTCACTCGCTCTCCCTCTCTTTCACTCTCACTGTCTCTCTCTCTCTCTCTCTCTCTCACCCTTCCTGTCTTTCTCTTTCTGTTTCCTTCACTCCTACGTTATCCCTCAGTCCCCTTTCCTCTCTCTTAATCTCCTTCCTTCTCTCTCATTCCCCTTTCGTCACCCTCATACCTCTTGTCTCACTCTTACTGCCTTCCACTCACCCTCAGTACTTTTCCCTCACTCACCTTCCCTCACTCCTTTTCCTTCACTCCTCTTTCCTCACTCCCTCACTCCATCTCACTTATTCCCCTTTGTTTATTCCATCCCTCACTTTTTTCTCATCCATTTTTCTCTCCCTGTCTGCCTCTGTCTCACTCATGTTAACTGCCTCACTCCTTTTCAGTTCCTTGCTCTCCCTATCTCTCATTCTGTCTCTCTCTCTCCCTTATCCCCAAACTCCTTTCCTCTCTCTTTATATCACTCCTCCTCTCTTCCTCACTCACTTTCCCTCTCTCTTAATTTTCTTCCCTCTTCCTCAATCATCTTCCCTTACCCTCATACTCCTTCCCTAACTGCCACTGTCCTTCACTCACCATCACTCCCTTTCCCTCTCTGCACTTCATCCTATCTGTATTTCTCACCCCCTTACTTTCCCGCTCCCTTTTCCTCACTCCCCCTCGCTCTGCTTCTCTCACTCCTCTTCCCTCACTCGCCTTCCTTTACTCCTCTTTTGTCACTCCCTCACTCCATCTCACTTACTCCCCTTCGTTCACTCCCTCACTCATTTTTTTTCATCCATGTTTGTCTCCCTGTCTCTCTCTGTCTCACTCACTCTAACTGCCTCACTTCTTCTCAGTTCCTTGCTCTCCCTCTCTCTCCCTCTCTCCCTCTCTCTCCTTTACCCTTAATCTTCTTTCCTCTCTCTTTCATTCACTCCTCCTCTCACTCTCACTCACTTTCCCTCTCTCTTAATTTTCTTCCTTCTCCCTCATTCCCCTTCTCGCACCCTCATACCCCTTCCCTAACTGTCACTGCCCTTCACTCACAGTCACTCCCCTTCCCCCACTCCACTTCCTCCTGTCTGTATTTCTCACCCTTTCACTTTCCCATTCCCTTTTCCTCACTCCCCCTCGCTCTCCTTCTCTCACTCCATTCCTTACTCCCCTTCTCTCCCTCCATCTCCTCACTCCACTTCTCTCTCCCTCACTCCCCATCTCTCACTTTCCCTTACCCTCCTTTTCTCATCCTCATACCCCTTCCCTCACCGTCACTCCACTTCTCTTACCTTCACTCCCTTTACTCTGCTCTACTTCTCCCTCTCTGTCTCTTACTCCCCTTCCCTGTCTCCGTCCCCTGCTCCCCTTTTCTCACTCCTCCTCCCTCACTTTCCTTTCCTTACTGCCCTTCCCTTACTCTTCACTCCCCTTATCTCACTCCCCTACCCTTAGTCCCCTTGTTTCAGTCACTCTTTGACTCCCCTTTGCTCACTCACCATACTACCCTTTCCTCACTCATTCCATCAGTCCCTTCCTCCCCTTCACTCAGTCATTTCAGTCATTCATTTATACACTACACATTCATTCAACAAAAGTATGACACATTATATAAGAGCTATAGCTCTTCTTTGAGAAGTGAAGTTAGTTCTTACAAGAACTTTTTTTAATGTTTTTTTGGGTTTTCAAACAATTTCATATTTTTGGGGGATTTTTTAGAACAAAAATAAAAAACAGGTAACGAAAAACTGCTCAACAGGAACAAAAATAATAAAAGAAAAAAATTATTTGCGGGAGCATGTGTGCTGCATAATCTTCATCTCAATCAAATTAACACTCTGCTCTCCATAACAGAGAATCTCATTGCAGAAGTTGCAACGGATATTGACAGTCCCCAAAAGTGGCCGGATATCCAAAGCAGTGGATGAAGGTGATGCTCCTGCAGAAGAGGTGCTGGGGACAGCAGCTGGAGGGTTGGCAGCAAGGGCTTGGGTAAATGCCCTTGCAAAGTTGTTCGGATGCGCATTTTTTACGTGCCGCATCATCGTGTGGATGCTGAAAGAATAATGCTTCTTTGGATCTCCACTTGAAAGCACACTTCCACAGATATTGCAGGTTACTTTGGGGGCTTTAACCTTCTTCTGCGCCTCTGGATATGAAAAAAACTTCCATATAATGGATTCCTTGGACTTCTTTGGGACTTGCTGCTCAGGGACATGGTAGAGAGTCAAAATATCGAGTTTTTTATTTCGACTAGACAGAATATCGACTCAAAAATATAGAATTGACATAATATCGACCAGACAGAATATAGACTACCAAAATATCGACTAGAAAATTTTAATATCGAATAGAATAGCAATAATATCGATTCCAAAATATAGAATGGACATAATATCGACTAGACAGAATATAGACAACAAAAATATCGAAATTAAGGTAAGTTATTATTAATTTTAAATTTTTGTGTAATATAATTCTGAAGCGGGTTGTGGGTTTATAGGGGAATAGAGTGGGGAGTAATTTAATTATAATTCATTAAATATGTTATTTTATTTATTGGTATTTATTTAGAATTAATTGTTAATTAATTATTAATTGGTAATTAATTAAAATATAATTGGTAATTAATTTCAATTGATTAATTGATAAATATGTTAATTTTAGTAATTTATTTTCTGTAGCGGGTTGTGGGTTTATAGGGGAATAGGGTGGGAAGTATTTTAATTATAATTAATTAAATATGTCATTTTATTTATTTGGTATTTATTTAGAATTAATTGTTAATTAATTATTAATTGGTAATTAACTAAAATATAATTGGTAATTAATTATAATTGATTAATTGATGAATATGTTAATTTTAGCACTTTATTTTCTGTAGTGGGTTGTGGGTTTATAGGGGAATAGGGTGGGAAGTAATTTAATTATATTTAATTGAATATGTTATTTTATTTATTGGTGTTTATTTAGAAATAATTGTTAATTAATTATTAATTGCTAATTAATTAAAATATAATTGGTAATTTATAGTAATGGATTAATTGATGATTATGTTACTTTTATTAAATTATTTTCTGTAGTGGGTTGTGGGTTTATAGGGGAACAGCTTTGAAAGTAATTTAATAGTAAGTAATTACATTTTTTAAATATTTTATTTTGTGTCTAATTTTTAAATATTTTTAAATTGTAAACTAATGTATGGTTAATTGGTAAATAATTAGTATTAGTAGGTTATTTTTATTATTAATTAATGTTTATTTTTAATTTTTATTGATTAATTAATATATTTTAGAGAATTGAAAAATATTTTAATTATTTTGTAATTGGTATTAATATTTATGTTATTTATATTTATATATGAAATATTTACTTTCCCTACTATTGCACTCATTGGAGTGGGAATAGTAATTTTTACCCCTACGCTATCCAACGCTTTCCCTACTGTTGCACTCTTTGGAGTGGGAATAGTAATTTTTACCCCTACGCTATCCAACGCTTTCCCTACTGTTGCACTCTCTGGAGTGGGAATAGTAATTTTTACCCTCCGACTATCCAACGCTTTCCCTACTGTTGCACTCTCTGGAGTTGGAATAGTAATTTTTACCCCTACGCTATCCAACGTTTTCCCTACTGTTGCACTCACTGGAGTGGGAATAGTAATTTTTACCCCTATGCTATCCAACGCTTTCCCTACTGTTGCACTCACTGGAGTGGGAATAGTAAGTTTTACCCCTACGCTATCCAACGCTTTCCCTACTGTTGCACTCTCTAGAGTGGGATTAGTAATTTTTACCCCTACGCTATCCAACGCTTTCCCTACTGTTGCACTCTCTGGAGTGGTATTAGTAATTTTTACCCTCCCACTATCCAATGCTTTCCCTACTGTTGCACTCTCTGGAGTGGGAATAGTAATTTTTACCCCTACACTATCCAACGCTTTCCCTACTGTTGCGCTCTTTAAAGTGGGAATAGTAATTTTTACCCCTACGCTATCCAACGATTTCCCTACTGTTGCGCTCTTTGGAGTGGCAATACTGATTTTTACCCTCCCACTATCCAACGCTTTCCCTACTGTTGCACTCTCTGGAGTTGGAATAGTAATTTTTACCCCAACGCTATCCAACGCTTTCCCTACTGTTGCACTCTCTGGAGTGGGAATAGTAATTTGTACCCCTACGCTATCCAACGCTTTCCCTACTGTTTCACTCTCTGGAGTGGGAATAGTAATTTTTACCATCCCACTATTCAACGCTTTCCCTACTGTTGCACTCTCTGGAGTGGGAATAGTAATTTTTACCCCTACGCTATCCAACCCTTTCCCTACTGTTGCGCACTCTGGAGTGGGAATAGTAATTTTTCCCCTCCCACTATCCAACGCTTTCCCTACTGTTGCACTCTCTGGAATTGGAATAGTAATTTTTACCCCTACGCTATCCAACGCTTTCCCTACTGTTGCACTCACTGGAGTGGGAATAGTAATTTTTACCCCTATGCTATCCAACGCTTTCCCTACTGTTGCACTCACTGGAGTGGGAATAGTCATTTTTACCCCTACGCTATCCAACGCTTTCCCTACTGTTGCACTCTTTGGAGTGGGAATAGTAATTTTTACCCCTACGCTATCCAACGTGTTCCCTACTGTTGCGCTCTCTGGAGTTGAAATAGTAATTTTTAACTCTACGCTATCCAATGTTTTCCCTACTGTTGCACTTACTGGAGTGGTTGTATTAAATTTAACCCTCTCGCTATCCTACGGTAAAAATATTGTATATGTTTTGTTAATAATAGGTATATATATATATATATATATATATATATATATATATATTCACTGAAAAAACCATAGGATTCACACCAGTTATAGTTAGCTGAACATTTTACTCATACAAAACCATTGAAATTCCCACATTATAGTAAGTTGGACTCACTATAACTCGCGCGCCCGCAATCCGCTGATGATGATGTCACACATTACATCATTCATGACATGGTCAGTGACATCACTGATGACATCACTGATGACATCTCAAATGACATCACTGATGACATCACTGATGACATCTCAAATGACATCACTGATGACATCATCCAGTGAATGTGTGTTTCTGAAAAGTAAAAATATGTTTTATATATTGAAGAATGAGTGGATGTATGAGTGTCTGGATGAAGTATTTAGTAGGTGCGTGACTGACTGGGTGAGTGAGTGATTAAATATGTCTTACTGAATGCATTGGTTAGTGACTAAACTGTCTGAATGTGTGCATCAGTATGTATGTTGTTGTGTAAGCTGCTGCATGTGTTGATCAGTAGCTATATGAGTGGCTATATGGGTTATTGATTGGTTGCCCAAGTATTTGTATGTGAGGGTGAGTGTGTGTGTGGGTGGCTGGGAGGTGTGTGACTCTGTGCATATATGTGTGAGCAGTTGATTCACTTGGTATATGGGTTCAAGAGTGCATGTGGAAAGAGCTGTATGGGTGGTTGACTGTGTGCATGGGTGTGTTGGTGAGTGAATGGCTATCTCAGTGCTCCATGTCCAAGTAAGTACATATGTAAAACACAGTGCATGTGAGAGTTGGCATATATAAATGACTATACATGAGAGCCTGTGATTGCGTAAGTGACTGTATGGATCAATGTGTACTTGTATCAGTGATTGTAAAAGAGAGTAAGTATGTGTTAGTATATGTTTGAATAAGTAAGGTTTAGTGTGTATAACTGTGTAGTTGAGGAAATGGGAGTGTGATTGATTCTTTGCATAACTGACTAGGTGTGTGAGTAACTCTGTGGATGAGTATCAGCGTGTGAGTGTCTGTATAGGTGTATGAGTGGATATGATAGTGTTCTATTGATGAGTGACTGTATGTATGAGTGGGTGAATGAGTGGATGTGTGTGTAGACCTAGAAATCAGTGAGTGCGTATGTAGTTACTGGTATTGGTGTGTCAATAATTTCAGGAATGGTAGTTTGTATTTAACACTGGGTGTATCAAAGGTTAGATTAGAGCATGGGTACTCACAAACTTTCTGTCAGGGGCCAAATTTACAGTGTGCTTTGTGGCCGAGGGCTGCACTGTTAGGGGTGGGGTTAGTGGGGGCGGGATCAGTGGGGGGCAGAGCTAGAGTAAAAAAAAAAACTGTTTCAAAACGTTAGACAATGCGACAAGGCTGTTTTTCCAAATCAGATGTAACTACAAAAGGGAACATTTTGATAATACATTTTTATTTGAAGGCCTTTAGTGAAAGTAGAATAGCAAGTACAAAGTCAAATGGAATGGGGAAAAGTCTTTTGCAAGGCACAGAGTTTATACACTAATTGTGTCGTACGTGCCAGCAAATACATCTAGTATAGCAGTACCAGTATTTTATCATGAGTGGCTATTGAGCCAAAAGTTACCTCACATATGCTAATGACGGTACTTGGTCGCAGATGCCTGTCCTACTAAGAATTGTATGTCCAGTATGACAACACCAGTATTTTGCCACAAGTGCCTCTATAAGCCAAAAATTACCTTCAGTATGCCAGAGCATATGGCAGGTTTGCAAGCATAGCACCAGAGTATCACTTATGTTCACTTACATTCACTCATTCTCTCTCACTCCGTTTCAATCACTCATTTTCACTAACTTGCACTCACACATTAATTCTCACTTTGTCTAACTCTTATTCTCACTGATTCTCTCTCATTGTTACAATTCATTCAAACTTTCTTATTCTTACTTTCTCACTTAACTTATTCCATCGTGCTCTGCTCTGCTTACTCTGACTTATTCTTGTGCATTTATTCACACACATCGTTTCTCTCACACACTCAAGCTTTCTCACTCTTACTCTCAATCACTCATTCTCACTTTCTCACCTCCGCAGACGTACTCCTTTTTACTCAAAGTTGCACTCACTGCCACTCATTCTTATTCACGCTTACCCTCATTCACATTCCCTATCATGCCCTCACACTCATTCTTACTCATTAATCCACTCACTCACTTGCAGTTACTCTTATCCTCACTTGCTCCGACATACTCATACTCACTTACTGACAGTCAGTTTCAATAATTCTTGCTCACTACCTGCCACTAAGTCTCCCTCTCACTGACACACACACATGCATTCACACATGCATTCACACATACAGACACAACACACACTTTAAAGCTTTTTTTTACTTATCCGTGCTGCCAGTTAATGTCCCATTCCAGCTCCTGGTTCCAATTTGTATTACGCTATCAGTGAATAATAAGATATTATTCACTATTACTGTGATAACAAATGGATCCTTATGCCCATAGGAATTACCACTGCTGTGTTCTTGGCACTGATTTGCCACTTGTGGGGTCAGGGATCCCTAAGGCAATGTTAGGAGTTGCAAGAGGATAGCCAGTTGCCACAGCTGCAGCCCCTGGTGGGCCCTAAATATCTTAGATTTGGTGTTATTGGCACTCTGGACTGGCGAAAGACTGATTTCCAGAAGAGACTTTTTAAACGGTTTTTTTCGTGGGCTGGTGCATTCTGAGGTGCTTAGCAGCTGAAACCACGCTCCATTACAGGCAGTGTCGATGTCCCATGTATGTACGCAGGGTGCATCACCTACTCACCATGTCACAGTCAAGCATAGAACTGTGAAAACACGCACAAAAACAAAAGCTTCACAGAGGAGTTTTCTCATCACTAGATCATGATAGAGGGCCCTCCCTTACAGAAGGATGGCTCCGTCTTTGCCCCAAGTGTGCACTGAAAGTAGATTCTAAACCAGTGACCTGCTCGGCCACTTCCACGCGCAGCAGTGATGGCTTCCCTCACGCTCCACTGCTTCCATACCTCTTTGAGTAAGATGTACCCCTTCAATCTTTGCGTACTCCCCAAAGATTGGAAACCAACCTGTGCATAGTGTTTAGAAATGTGTCCCATGATCGCTAGCATGCCACATGAGTGGCACCACAGCTACGCTCTGTTTATTGATGCTGGTCGTGTAAGTTTAAAAACACACGATTCTCAAACGTACTTTAAAAAGAACAGCGCCATCTACTGTCACATGCACATACATAAATATGCAAAACCTCGCAATAAACTTGTATATAACATTTTAGCCCCCTCGAAGATCCCGAAGAATAACTTCACATTTATGTCAAACCCCGAAGGATATCTTTATATTTTGGGTTATGAAGAAGGTCTAAAAATAGAACCAGAAAAACGGGTGACCAGCAATAACAGTGATGCTAATTGCATACACTTACTTGTTTCGGACGCGAGGAGAGGCAGCAATTATTACCACGGGCACTGGCTCTCATCTTTTCAGTTGGGCACACACTGCTTTCGTTGGTGCTGTGGTGAGTCCGACGTAGGTGGGCGAGGACAAGGGCAGGTAGACAAAGGGAGCAACTGGCAGTGCCTTCTTTTTAAACCCTCACCTGCCGCAACGCAATCCTATGACATCACAGTGACAGGTGAGGGCGGGGGCTGCAGGTTAGCATGCAAGTAGGTGAGGGCGGGGGCGCAGGTCAGCATGCAAGACACTAATTGTCTGCGCATGCCCATTTCTCGGTAAATGCGGCCCCCCGAGGAATCACAACAGCAGTAGTGGCCAAGTCCGTGACCGATGTTGTTTTCCCTGGGGGGCCGCAAGGAGAGGTCTGGCGGGCCGCAAATGGCCCGCGGGCCGTACTTTGAGTACCCCCGGATTAGAGTGTGAGGAGGTGCATCGTATTATCACATGGATGATGTCATCAGTGATGTCATCAGTGATGTCATTTGAGATGTCATCAGTGATGTCATCAGTGATGTCATTTGAGATGTCATCAGTGATGTCACTGACCATGTCATGAATGATGTAATATGTGACATCATCAGCAGTGGATTGCGGGCGCGCGAGTTATAGTGAGTCCAACTAACTATAACGTGGGAATTTCAATGGTTTTGTGTGAGTAAAATGTTCCGCTAACTATAACTGGTGTGAAACCTATGGTTTTTTCAGTGAATTTCAAAGGTTTTTTAAATGCTAATTCCTAACTATAACGAGTGTGAAACCTATGTTTTTTTCAGTGAATTTCAAAGGTTTTTTAAATGCTAATTCCTAACGCTAACGTTTGTGAAACCTATGTTTTTTTCAGTGAATTTCATAGTTTTTTTAAAAGCTAATTCCTTTGTATATCGACTTTGTAACCTACGATTTTTTTTATTAGCTGTTTTTTATAACTATTAATTATTATAAAAACATTTTTTTTAATTATTTGTTCAATGTATTTTTCTTTTTTTTAAATAATTTTTTCCTGGTGCGCTCAGGGTAAGCTCACCTGTATCATTTTGTCTTGGAGCACTCAAGGTGCGCGCACCGGTAAGCTCACCCGAGAGCGCAGCGAGAGCGCTATTTCTGCGTTCGTAAAAAAAAAATAGGTATGAAAACTAAATAATAATGCAAGACATTCAGTACCATACTTATAAAAGCAGTATTTTCGATTTTCCGAATGAAAATGATTTTGCATTTCCGTAAAGCTACCAAAACGTCACTCAGGCGCGCCGCGTAAGCGCCCCCGGAAGCGCCTACGTTTGCGCCGCGTAAGTGCCCCCGAAAGCGCTCCGGTGCGCGCAGCGTAAGCGTGTCAAGTCATGTGACCTTAAAATAAGACTTTTCATTGGTTGCTAACAGTTTTTTTTACAAACAATGAAATCCCCACCCATTTCCTTCACTTCTTCTTTCACTTTTGTGACTGCAAGACCTGTCTTTTTCCTGCTTAATCTTTTTTGGATTATCATGGCTGCTAGACCCAGCAGTAGCAGTGAGGACTCAGATGGGTTCATAGAGGAAGAGGCTCCTCAGCCTAGAGTAAAGGAGCATTTCATATGGAAATTTTTTTCAATACCTGAAGACAAAAAAAAAGTAAATGCTCCAAAGGTGGAGTGCCGAATTTTTCACACTGTCCTGTCACGGGGTGACCCTACCAGAAAATATTCATTTGGAAATTCAACCATGATTCGGCACGTCCAGAGGAGGCACCCTCAGAATTATGCCCGGGAGAGTGTCAGGGCTCTGGCACGAGAGGCTCCAGGGGATAGTGCTTCTACTTCAACTGGAGGAGCAACTGCATCGGTGAGGGGGCGACCAGAACAGCTGATCCCAAATATTCAGCCTGTTTTTAATGAGGCCACAATCAAATGCAAACATTGTGATGCACTACTTTGTTACGGGGACCAAAGTATTATGATCATTGTTCGAGCAATAGAGAACCACCGCTGACGTTCCCAGCCCTAATTTTGATTATTTTTTTTTGCTCCTGTTAAGCAGTTTCCCATTCCCTGTTTTTGTTTTTGTTGAGAAAAAAAACGAAAAAAGAAGGAAAAAAAAGTTCTTTTTAGAACTACCTCCAATTCTCAAAAAAGAGCTGTATTATTAAAAAAATTAAAAAGAGTAACTGAAGTGGAGTGCAGTGAGAGAGGAGAGGAAAATGAGTGAGAAAGCAAAGAAAGGGACGAGAGGGGAAGGGAAGTCAAGTAGGGGGACTGAAAGAAGGTGAGTGTGGGGAAGGAGAGTGAGGAGAAGGAGAGTGAACATGGGAATGAGGATAAGTGAAGAAAATGTAGTAAAGGAACGGGGTGTGGAAGGGTCAGAAAAGAGCAGTGATGTTTAGGAAAGAGTGGAGATACAGACTGGATAAAGACAAGTGAGTGTGAGACAAGGTGAGTAAGGGAGTGAAGAGACAGAGAAAGTGAAAGAAGAAGTGAGAGTAGAAGACTGGGGGCCTCATTTATGAGGCCATGCGTCACTTTTACGCCGCCGGTGCGTCACTTTTTGTGACGCACCAGTGGTGTAAAAATTGCACCTTGTTGAGTCATATTTACAAAGCGACGCATCTAGGTAGATGCGTCACTTTGTAAACCCCTGCGCCACATTATACCTGCGCCAGGTATAATGTATGCAAAGGGGGCGTATTGACGCAAGGAAGGGTCGTAGAAGTGACGCAGTGAAATCTATGAGATTTCACTGCGTCACTTTTAGGACGCCGTTGCGTCAAAATCTTGCGCCTGCCTCACAGCAGACGTAGGGCTGACGCAGGCTCTTTCACATGGGGCTTGCCCCATGTGAAAGGATGCATTGCTGGAGTTGCGTCACTTTTGTGACACACTCCAGCAATGCGTCACTTTTGCGCTTACAGATACGTCAGAAATACTGACGTATCTGTAACTCCTTGCGACATGATGCGTCATACATTAAATATGACGCATCAGGAATGTCGCAAGGAGAGAGCACTGAGAAGTGATGCATCGCTGCTTTCACGCAGCAATGCGTCATTTCTCATAATTGAGGCCCTGAGTGAGAGAGGAAAGAAACATAAATGAGGGAGTGTGGCTGTGTTATAGGGAGTGAGTGTGATAGAAGAGGAGTGACAGACTAAGGGGTCAGAGAGAATGAGGCTAACAGAGAGAGAATGAGGTAAGAGGAGTGTAGAAGTAAGAGGACAGAGGGAGTAAGAGAAGGAATTAGTGAAGTGGAGTAAGGACAGTAAGGGAAGGGAAAACAGTGAAAGAGCAAAGGATGGGAAGAGAGAGGAAGAAAAGAATAATGGCATAGATTTTTTCTCATTTCAGACCCATATTCTTGTACCTAACCGATTAAAATTGTTCCCACACAAATTCAAAACCAAACTGCACATTTTAATTGGTTGTACATTTCAAGACTTTGAAACTCACATAACATTCACCCATCCCCCCAGTGCTCATTCACCAAGTAACCATGGTAACTCCCTCTTAAACCAGCACACAGTTCACAAGTTCATCTTACAAAAAATCTATCAAGGCTGTTTGACCTCTCAATCTACTAGCTAATGAAATGCAATGTTTCTTTAAATGACTTTTTCTCAACCATTGAAATTACTTCTTACAAAAAAAAAGCATGCAGCCTAATTTTCAGTGGAGATTTTTAGGAAAGCACCAATCATTTCTGGTTTTTCAACTGCACTGATTCCCAACCACTTTTTTTCATAATCAAACTGCCATTTCATTTCCACAATTCATCTGACTAGAAGCACATCTACCTTCAACATGCAAAAAGTCTGGTTTGTGGGTCATAGCTATGTCCACTGGAGTCAAAAACACGCAGCTAACAGAGGTATTTACAATCTTGATTTACCAAATGTGGACATTGTATGGATTGGACAGAGAGGATTGAGAAGGCACCAATTGATACCATTGGTAAAATCCTTTATGCATTTACCACACCCTGACCTTATAATTGTGCACTGTGGTGGAAATGACCTAGGCACTTTGACTGGGGTAGGTCTGGAAATGCTTTTAAAGGACATCTTTGGGCAATTGATGTCACTTTTTCCAAAAACTGCCTTGGTATTTTCTAATATATGCCAAGGGCAAAAATGGAACTGATCCAACCAATTTTGTCCACAGATGGAAAAAGCAAGGAAACATGTAAATAAATCTGTTTCTGCTTTCCTCAGAGACTATGGTATGGGTTCCATTTACCACAACAACTTGCGTTACAACATGCAAGGCATGTATAGGAGAGATGGTGTGCATTTTACAGATGCGGGGAATAGAGTTTTCCTCTTGAATATGAGACTCTGCATTGGTACCTACTTGTAGGTACAAAAAACACTCACATAACACAACAGCTCTTTTTAGAGCTAACTTACCTCTAAACACTCTACATTATTTTTTTACACTGTTTTTCCCCGTGGTGCGCTCAGGGTGCGCGTAAAGGAGAGCGTACCCGGGAACGCACCCAGCGCTTACCCCCCCGAAAATTTCAACCAAAAAAAAATAATAGTTTTTTTGCCCTTCAGGGTCCTTCTAGGCCCCCCTCAGAAAACCTAGGAGGTCAGAGGGTGTCTACTCTGCCCCATTTTAATTATATCCCCCTTTCTTTTTCACCTCAGGTGTCTCAATTCTACAGAGACACAAGATGGCGGACTCTCCGGACTGTTTAGAATGTTGACAGACACCCGACAGCCAATCAGCTTTCCGCTCGCGCACTCCTGTAGCGCGCCGGGTGCGCTCCCCGGTACGCGTACCGGTGAGCGCTCGGAGCGCGCCTATAGATATATATGTGTTTTTGAAGTTACTTTTCAAAGAAGCCACTGGAGCAATTTCCACCAAATATAGCAAAGGCACATCTGCGTACCAGTCCCTACAATTTTGCCAAGTTTGGCGTAATTCCATTCAGCGGTTCGGGCTGTAGACTTGTCAGACCATCCTATGGAAATTAACATGGGGAAAACACGTTTTGGGACCCCCTTTTTTCTCAGCCCCCACTTCACGAATCCCCCCGAAACTTCCAGGGAAGGAGCGGAGCGGAGCTGGCCAAAATTTTGGAAAATTACACACAAATTCCTCAACCGGCGCCAGAGTTATTCCCAATAGAATGTTGCGGATTTCCTATGGTAGCCAATCCTAACTATAACTACCTACTGGCGACCGCCAGTAGGTAATATATATATGTATTACATTTTTTATTTTTTTTATTTTAAAGTTACATTAATTATTTATTAATTTAACATTTATTCAATTATTTTAAGTATGTTTACATCAATTATATTTATCATTATATTAGTTTTAAATTAATTTTAAGACATTTAAAAAATTCGATATTTTGACAGTCTATATTTTTTACAATCGATATTTTGGAGTCGATATTTTTGTACTTACCTGTTTGTAGATAGGCAGTCGATATTTTGGCATTCTATATTTTTACCTCGATATTTTGGTAGGTCGAAATTTTGTCTGCCGATATTCTGTCAGTGATCCCAGGGACATACTACACATCTGATTCAGATGAAGAATCCTCTGGCTGGTATTGCTCTGCCATTTTAAATCCAGAAGAAAACACTCAAGATGCTGCTCTCAAAGAAGTAAAATCGATTGTGAGGGAAATGGGTTGGGTTTTAGAAGATTTGGAAAAGAAACTAGTATAAACCAATCAAAAGTGTTGTTTTCAAGTCACATGACTTTACGTGCCTTCTCAGGGGGTCCCTGAAGGACCCCGAAGGGCAAAAAAAACATTTTTTTTTTAAACCGCGAGGTGCACGCTCGAGGCAGAAGTGAGTCAAAAACAATAGTGGAGAACGTGAAAAGAGGGCAGGGTAGAGACTCCCTGACCCCCTAGGCCTTCTCAGGCGCGCACGTTAAAAAAAACAAAAAGAAAAAAGTTAAATAACAAATTTGAGTGTTTATATCTTGATTGAAGATGTAGACTATACTGTTCAACTTTATCCAAATCATAAAAACTAGCTGTGCCGTTGCATATTACAGGATACATTCAATGTATTACAATATACAAAGGCAGTTTGTGGAAAAATAAATATATAAAAAATATAAAAATTGATACAGAAATTAGAAAGTTAAAAAACCTTTGAAATTCACTTAAAAAGCCATAGGTTTCGCACACGTTATAGTTAGGAATTAGCATTGAAAAAACCTTAGAAATTCACTGAAAAAAACATAGGTTTCACACACGTTATAGTTAGGAATTAGCATTTAAAAAACGTTGTAAAATCAATGAAAAAACAATAGAATTCACACACGTTATAGTTAGGAATTAGCATTGAAAAAACTTTAGAAATTCACTGAAAAAACCATAGGTTTCACACACGTCCTAGTTAGGAAATAGCATTTAAAAAACCTTTCAAATTCACTGAACAAAACATAGGTTTCACATACTTTATAGTTAGGAATTAGCATTTAAAAAACCTTGCAAATTCACTGAAAAAAACATAGGTTTCACACATGTTATAGTTAGCTGGACATTTCACTCATACAAAACCTTTGAAATTCCCGTTATAGTTAATTCAGCTAACTATAACTTGCGCGACCGCAATGCACTGCTGATGATGTCACATATTACATCACTCATTACATGGTCAGTGACATCACTGATGACATCTCAAATGACATCACTGATGACATCACTGATGACATCATCCAGTGAATGTGTATCTTTCTGAAAAATAAATATATAAATATTTTTTTATATATGTATATCTAAAGGTTGATGGAAGAATAAATGGGTAAATAAGTGCCTATGGTTTTTTCAGTGAATATATATATATATATATATATACACACACACACACACACCCACACACACACACACACACACATGGCAGAAGTAGATGGTTCAGTCCATCAAAAACAGTCTTTGACAAACAATGTCTAACATCAGATCACTACAGTAGAGTCGTCATTTATGTCTTCCCGCATTCATTTTATCATCCCCCCACTTGTTGATGTTATGTGTTATGTTATGTTACGGATTCTTATATAGCGCAACCAGTGCAGTTTTCTAAGCAGGGGGGGATGGAGTTCCAGGGGGACAGTTTAGAACCATTCTGGCGGCGGTATTCTGTATTACCTGCAGTGTTCCCCCTTTCTCAGTGTCTACCAATTTGTAGCTTTCTATAGTGCATGTAGTTCCTCATCCCCTCCCCCGCAGTGGGTGTCCAGTGCCAATGGGTGGCCAAGAGGCAGGGCCCAAGGGAAGGATCGTCCAAGCTTCAGGGAGCGTGTCTGAGGCCATCTCAGAAGGATGTATAAAGGGTGTTCCCCCATGTGTGTATCAATTAACCCTGGGCGGGCGGCTACGTTCCGTGCACGGAGTGTGCGTAGTGCCGGCTTCTACGCATTTTGCGTAGCAGGCGTAGAATCCGGCACTATGCACGCTCCGCAGACGGAGCGTAGCTGGCCGCCACCCGCCTCCCTCCCGCCCTCCCTAAATACTTTAAATTGATGGTGTAGAAGAATTAAAAGGCACTTACCTTGCCCGCCGCTGCCCGCCGCGTCCCCGGGGCTCGCTATCTTCATGGCTGCCGTCTTGTGTACTAATGCGCATGCGCGAGCGGCCGCGCATGCGCATTTCTCACGAGAAATGCGCATGCGCGGCCGCCCGCGCATGCGCATTAGTACACAAGACGGCAGCCATGAAGATAGCGAGCCCCGGGGACGCGGCGGGGACGCGGCGGGCAAGGTAAGTGCCTTTTAATTCTTTTACACCATTAATTTAAAGTATTTAGGGAGGGCGGGAGGGAGGCCTGCGGTGCGTAGTGGGGCTACGCGGAGTGCGGAGGTGGGCGGAGTTTCTCGCCCATTTCACGTAGCTCCACGAAGCCCCACTACGCCCACTACGCCCAGGGTTAGTATCAATAGACCCTACTTGTCTTCTAACCAACTGAAGGGGTTTCATGAAGCAACTGCAATTCCTGTAATATGATCTCCCACAACCCCACCATGGGTAATCTCTGCAGGCCCCTAGCCTCCCCTCTTCTCAATACAACTGTCTCCCCCTCCCCCATTTTAGTGTGGCTGCACACCAGTTTTGTTCACTTGGGACAGTATGTGCCTTCCAGTGCATCGCTATGAGCAACGCCAAATCAATGAATCGGGTGGTCACCTTTTGGGCCTTCTTTCTCTTGTTTAAGCCCTGCAATGCCCTTTCCATTGTGTGTAGGTCAGTTTGACCCATCAGTATTGCTAGTGTGCTCATACCCACCCTCGACAATGCCGCTGTTGCAGGGAATTTGGCATCATAGGGAGGTTTCAGTGGATATTGTGTGGTCCTTCACCACTCTTTAGGTGTCAATCCCCAACCTATGTCTCTCTCTCCAGCTTCTACATGTCGCCAGCAGGGGGTCAATTGTTGTGTGCGCTAGCGCTTTGGCAAACCAGGTGACTAATCGGCGGCCGCTCCTCATTATGTGTAAATAGTGCGCTAGGGGATGCTGTTCTGTTTCAGTGTCAATGACGTTCCATGGGCAGCCCAACTCTGCTACTAATTTACCATGAGCTAGGTAATGTCCCACCAGTAGCTCTCATCCCTCTTGCAGCTGACCAAAGAGTATAAGCGACCCATTACATAACAAATACCCTATAGTGTTTACTCTGGTTCCAACCATGCAGCCAGGCCGTCCCACCCTATGAGTTCCAGGAATGGCGTTATGACGCTGACACTAAGGGGTCCATTACGATGTCGGGCGGATTCCCTCCGCCAGGCTGGCGGTGGCTACCGCCAGCCTGGCGGTGGAAATCCGCCCGACATCATCAGCCCAATTCCCCCCTGCCATATTAGGATGGCGGGGGGGACCCGCCTGTTTTCCGCCCCGGTCGCCTAGCGGCCGGGGCGGAAAACCTGTAACATATTACAATGGGCTTTGCACAAGGCATTGCCGCCACGGAAAGGCATGCGGAGACTCCCTGTGGGGGCCCCTTGCGGGCCCCCTGGGAGTCCGTGGCTTGGGGGGTGCACATGGGGGGTACCTATGGTACCCCCCCGCATTTCAGTGTGCAACATGGCAGGCACCGCGCGGTGCCTGTCATGTTGCACTTTGAAAAGTACAACCTGCACTTTTACCATTGTGGCGGGCGGAGATTCCTGCTCCGCCTGCCGCAATGGTAAACATACAGCATGCGCCCGCCTGTGTGGTGGGCGCATCCTAATGCCATTGTCGGGACCCCCACACTGTTAGCTGGCGGTCCACTTCTCCGTTAGGGTGGCGGGCGGCCAAAGCCTGCCCGCCATCCTAATGGACCCCTTAGTGCCGGAGAATAGGGCACGAGGTGGGGCATTTTGCGTATACCTCTCTGGCAAGTCTCGCAGGCTATACATACTAGATAATTTGCCTTTCAGGGGAACTCCGCCCTTGGGAGTAGCACCTCCCCTCTCATCGCCTGTGCTCTGGCCACTGACATCATGCTTACCTCATCAGTCAGCCTACCAGCCAGCCACCTCGCTGGCCACTGTAGTTTGCTGTCAGATAGTAATATTAAAAGTTTGGCGCCCCCACCCACCTTATTTATTAGCAGCTGCAACTTGGGCAGTGCCACTTGCCTCCTCCCCTTGTTCCATATAAAAACTTCTGACATTGCATGCAATCCATAAAGAGTGCATCTTGGTATAGGCACCAGGAGATAATGAAAAAAATATTGAAGTCGGGGGTGCATCACCATTTTCAAAAGGGATAGTTGACCCTGCACCTTAAGTGGTAGGATACTCTAAAATGCCATCTGCAGGTGAGGTGAGGAAATAGCCCTGGGGAGGGTCCTATCAATGATATCCTGCATGTTGTGGCAGATGTGGACCCCAGATATTGGAACGTACGAGGCTCCCATCTCACTAACTTGTCACCCAAAGTTATTTCTTGTGGAGGACAGTCATCTCGAAGAGGGAAGACACATGACTTTGCCCAATTAAAGCTTAGTCTCAATGCCTTTCTATATTCCTCAACAATGCATGCAATTTGGGGAATGCCCGTACGGATGTCACGTATGTGCAAGAGGACATCATTTGCATATCGCAAGACTATGTATACTTTGTCATTCAATGGGATACCTCACTCCTCACCACTCTGGTGAAGCCACTGAGCTAAAAGCTCAATTGAAAGTGCAAATAGTAGCGTTAAGAGTGGGTAACCCTGACGGGTGCCTATTATTTAGCGAGAATAAGGGGTGGCACGAGCCCGGTATACCTTTAGTAATTTTTGGACTAACAGCTATTAATAGGCCTTATAAAACTCAATGGGCAAACCATCCAGGCCCGGGGTCTTTTGCGTTGCTGCGCCCCTGATGGCACTGTGTATCTCCTGCAGCGCGAGGGGAATGTTCAGCTGCTCTCTTACCACTGAATCAAGAGTAGGAGTTGTAAGGTCTTCTATGTGTGCAATGCTCCACAGTGGGGGGATCTTATAGCCGCCAATAGTATGCTGTGAAGGCCTCATAGATATCTGATTGGTTAGTGAGTATGCGGAAAGGAGTTTCTTTAATCATTGTGATTGGGGTCAAAGGTGTCGCACTGTAAAGGAGCCAGGCCAGCACGTGTCTGATTTATTGCCATCTGCATGAATTAGAGCCTGGTGTGCCCAAAAGTCCAGGCAACGCAGTCGTTCTATTAGCTGTGCATGATGCTCCTGTGCTTCAGTCACTGTGGGCTGTGCTGTGGGGTCTGACCTAGCTGCTATCTCCTGGCTCCTACCACTGCCCTAATGCAGTTCCCCCTCATCAAGAACCTTTAATGCCTCTCGTTGAATTGTTCTAGATGTGGCTGTACCCCAGTTGTCTTCAAAATAGTGAGCTACAGCCTCATGCGTCCCCTCTCTGAAGGCCTGATCGTCCAACATCACCGGCTGGAATTTCTACATGGGTATTGGAGGTTGCGGCACCCCACATTTAAGGTGGATCTGCAGCGGGTTGTGGCCCGAGAATGTCTTCCCTAAGTATTCTGCATCCGCTACCTGGACCTGCACTGGGTGATGGCAAATTTTTTTATCTAATTCGACATATAGGTCGTGTGGAGTAGAATAAAAGGAGTACTACCTAGCCCCACAGTGTAACTTCCGCCAGCTGTCATGTAGAGAGCAGTGAAATATCCACTGTGTGAGACAAGCTACTCTCGACATCACTAAGAGAGGCAGGCAATGGGGGGGTGAACGATCTCGGTCTGCATTTACCGTAATTTGCCTGAATGGAACCCAGGTCGGATCCATATAAGCACCTCCATCCCAAGTTAACATTCCTATTACTTTATAAAGTACACTTAGCTGACCACTGGAATTTGGTCTCCAATCACCACCCACCCCTCCCTTAGTACCCTCTCCATGTACCAACCCCTAAATTGTGACCATCATGTCCTCTACATGAAGCAGTGTCAATAAGGGATGCGACACAGTGACCTCTGTCCTTGGTAACTGGAGCTGTGGCCATTCAACTTCCAAGATTTATTGAGGTATTAGTACTCCCACCTTTCTTAAATCAATCTGTCAGCAGTCTGCTGTGTGACATCTGGTAAAATCAGTTACACAACACTGCTCCGAGAGCCTCTCGAGTCTGTGTCCGAATGGGTGTCATCAATGATCTGCTCTGGTTGGGAACAATGCCCTGCCCACCAGTAGGAGGCTGTAGATAACGCCTGTGACTGCTCCTCCCAGCCCTGCTCCAGTGTGGGGTTGCCATTTATCTGCTGTGGTTGGTGACCCATTCCTTGCTGTCTGCCTCTCCACCCCATTCTGCCCCCACGTGGCCTCGCTGATAGTGACGCCGAGGCTCCCTCCTGGTAACGGCACAGCTCCAGCAGTCCCAGGAATCCTGGGCTCTAAGAAGAATTAACTAGTATTGCTCGCCATCCCCTTTTGCTTGGCCAGGGATAACAGAGAATACCTTAAGTCTACTTGTCGGAGTTTTCGTTTCATGCCTAGGAACGAGGCTCTCCGGCGCTGCACACCCACTGTGTAATCTGAAAAATTTGTATATTCTCGCGTTGCCATGCAAAATTCGGTCTGCATTGCGGGTCGCTTGCAATATTGCTTCTTTGTCATGGTAATTCGTTACACCCCCCAAACCCGCCCCCCACATGTCTATGGGGGGCTCCTACCAGTGGTCTCCTGGCCGGAACACAATGGGCTCGCTCAAGCAAGAAATGTGGGTTTAACTTGTTGTGTGCTACTGTCTGGCTCACCTAGTTTTCAAAGAATTGTACCTGGTCCGACACTTAGGCTCATTCAGGAAACCCGGCGCGCGTGCACTTCTGGGTCTTCCGTCCTGTTTTCAAGTTCCTGTAGTTTGGCAGTAAGCGATCGTACTTTGGTAGCCAGTTCTGACACTTCAGACTCTGAGTTCTACTATGGCAGAAGCCGCAGTTCCAACTCTGGTGGGCAATTTTCACTGATCCTCCCGGAGCAACCTCGTTTCAGTCACTACCGCATCAACACTGCCTCTTTAAATCCTGTCTGGTATCAGTAATAGCCTCCAGGATTTTGTACAATTTTGCATCCGTGGACTTTGGGGCCACCTCGTCGGGTGTAGTCTCAGGGCTAGGGCATCAGGCATGTATGTAGGTTGGCACCTCTCAGACTGGGAGCGCATTCCAACTCTTTTCCTCGTGCTGCACATTGTGTAACCCTCCCTTGCGCCAAATAGAGGCTACTGGATTTCTTCCATCTGAAACCGGGACTGCTCACTGTTTCTAGACCTCTAGGCCCAGGCCCGCCAGTCGCCTGATCACTATAATACTGTTCAGTGATAGGGTGCCACACGCAACCTGGGCCGACACTCGGGACGGGGCTCAGTTGTCTGTCCACTCTGACATACTTGATCCTATTTCCGGCCTGGAGGCAGAGGTCGGCCCGGCCTCGCCAGTTGCAGCCCCAGTCACTGTGAGACAGCTTCATTGTCTGTGGGATCACCTCCTGAGCCTTGGGGGGATAAAAACATCACAAGTACCCTAGTGAAAAAGAACCATTCACAATATTTCTCTAAAAGTAAAGAAGGATGCAAAGCATAGTCGAGAAAACATAAAACTGTTACACGTGAAAAAAAACCTCTCAATTCGCCACCAATACAGCCTTTGCCCACAACACATCGAAAAAATGATTTGAAACATTTTATAAAATGTCAAACCAGGAGCCATCAAACTCCTTCACTAACTCTTTGATTCTTTGGACTTTTACTTTTTTGACAAGTTCAATTTAATAGTTTATATCCAACCCTGTCTGTAAATACCCTCGTTCCTCGGATGGACAACTTCTGAACATGAGACATGTTGAAAGGGAATTCTCAAGAGAACTACAGACCTCACTTTAAAATATCAATAATTGAACTCTTAGGTTTCTCAAGGCACTGAAAGGAAATGTTATCCAAACGTTAATACGCTTTCCATTTACAACTCTGTTCTTTTACACCCCTAAGTGCAATTTTACAGTGTTCCTTTACAGAAAGCTAGGAAATAAATTGATGAGTAACTGAGGAGGCTAGGTAGCCAAACTGCTAGATTCTGGATCATGACCAGCAATTGGATGAATGCATACATTTATAAAAAATGTAGGGGCATATTATCAAGACAGGCGATAAAATTATTGCCGTTTTAGCGGCAGAAAACTGCCGCTAAAACGGCGATAATGGGCTTGATAATATGCTCTTTGGAATTCAAATTGAAACCCATGTTAGATGTCCTTCACATTTAACATGGGCTTTAATTGGAATTCCGTAGAGCATATTATCAAGCCCATTATCGCCGTTTTAACGGCAGTTTTCTGCCGCTAAAACGGCGATAATTTTATCGCCTGTCTTGATAATATGCCCCTTATTTCTCAGATACAGCAGAATTTGTTTCACAGATTATTCTATATTCACGGGTGTCTTGTCATTAACTTAATACTTTCACTATAATTCCAAGTTCACTAAAAGAAAGCACTCATGAGAGAAAAAATATTTCTAGGTGGACTGGTATGTAAATAATTCCAACAGGAGCAGGGAGGTGGGAAAGTTCCCTAATGCTTTGCAAAGCCAAACATTCCACGAACTATTGGCAAGGAGGTGGGTGTCACTGCCAACCTTCTATGAACTGTGTTACAGATAAATTAAACAAGTCTGCTAATATAACTTTACTAAAAAAAACAACAAGGTTACCAATTCTTCTTGTGACTTGTCACGATTTGGGTATTAATCTCTAGATCAAAAGTTCATTGAGATTTATTTGTTTATATAGTCCCTGCTCCCATTTAGCGAAACTTGCTTGCCAAAGTCGTGACGTGTGTGCACTTCCTGTTGTAATATAACTCATAAAGTTTATAGCGTAAAGTTTAGTTAAAATAAAGTTTAATTGTAAATTAAATATGTAAAGTTGTAAATCTGCTCGAAAGAGGTTACGGCCTTCACTTGCGGTTGGCATAAAGCTTGGCAGACAGATGCTGGCAAACACTCTAGTTTCGGCAACGGTTGCCATCTATTTTCTTAATATGCCGTTTTTCCGTTTCCATTGTGATTAGATAAAACGGTAAATGTTCCTCCTTTCTGGGAACGATGTATTTCCCATGGGTCTCATGAGCTGACACGGAAAACAAGTACACAAAAGTACAATAAACACTTAATTAGTCAGAAGCAATTTCATGCTTGGCTTCATCTACCAAACATTATGGGCCTGATTCACAAAGCCATTTTAGACCTCTGCATTAAGGTTAGGAGCGGAAAGGGTTTGATTTAGGAGTTTGAGTTCACATCCGGTACTCACAAATCACGAATTTACACTCACAAATGGATTTACTCCGACATTAAATTTGAGCGATGCAGTTTAAAATTACACATGGGGTGGAGAGTGGAGATTCCGGGGTCAAGATGGCTTGAAAAGTTAGTGAACACTCAAAAGCGTATAAGGTTGGGGAGATTCACATATTTTATTTGGGCACATCCCGACCCTGGATACGAATGAAAATGAACTGTTGTCAAGTCATGGAGTATCTAGAGTGGCACTGGGGAGGGAACTCCAGCTCCCAAAACATTGGTGAGGTAGGGGGAAGATGCAGATATTTTCTCTGTGGAGAAAATAATAGAATCAAATTTCAAACGTCAAATGCACTTTTCTAAAGTACTGTCACATACACACATCTACATCTGCTACATATGTACGTGTAGTAAATATGCAAGTGATTACTCTTATAAAACTGTAGCTCTTGCTACATCCCCGGAGTACATCAGGAAGACAAGGAATACTTGTGAAATCTAAAATAGTCAGAGACTTATTTCAAGGTCAATTGTAAGCCAATGCAGTCTTTCAGTATCAGTACTACCTGTAGGCGAAGGAACCGGCAATCATAGTGTTGTTAAATGGATAAAGTATGTAACAACAAAAAGGAACCAAGAAGGACAATGTTTTAAGGGGTCCAGTGTACGTGTCCGATAGATTAGCCACAACGTAATGTACAAAGTTCCCCAGATCGGGTAGAGAGAGGGTAGAGTATGTCGATATGAAGTGTGTACAGAGAAAGAAAAAGGAAAGCCAAAGAGGGGAATCCCCTAGTTGGGACTAAAACCCTCACACACCTAGCAAGCTAGGTGTCATGCTTCATCATATGGGTTTGCTCCTCGCTGAACTGGCGCTGCAATGTTCAGCGGGCACCCACAAGGGGGCTCTTTAACGGAGATCTTTAATCCCTGCCATATGGTGCATGCGGGTGTGCGGGGAAGAAAGGGGTGTAGTCGTGAGAGATGTGGTGAAACTAAAAAAGGTGGGTCAGTCCACCCCGCAGTCTGCTCCAGTGGGACCTGCACGTAAAGGTCAGGAACCTGGGAAGGGAGCAAGACAGTGTTGATGACTCACCGTCATCCATATCTTCCCATAATGAAGTTATTTACATCATGGGTGTAAAGACTCGTAAGGAGGAAATGACTCATGCGGAGGAAATCCAACCGACCGGCCATTGGTCTGCCTTCTGGAGCCTGAACCGATCAGAGGAGCTGGTGAGATACCCCCTGTGACATCCTGATTAGCAAATAACAACACACGATGTCACACATAACTCTTAATACGGAAATTGCTCAGTCCACACACGGTGGTTCCTGACCTTTACGTGCAGGTCCCACTGGAGCAGACTGCGGGGCATCTCACGATCTCCCTTAGGGTAAGATCATTTACATTGTGCCCCCCAACTATGAATTGAGTGTTCCTTAGCCTCTCACCACTAAACTAATCTGTGCATGATAAATGATTGTGTGCTCTACTAAGCAGGCACAGCTTAATGTCAATGCAAGAATTTTTCTGACCTATTGGTTTGGGTTTTTCAAATACGAGTATGTCTTTTCAGTGTGTGGCCTGTGAGTTTGACAAACAGACAAACCTTCACTATGTTTTGTTATGTATTTTTCTCTAGGTCACTCATACTGAGCAGGATTCTCTTGCCTGCCCCTTTATGACCTCATGGCATAAGGTTGTATGACCAATTTTAAACCTTTATATCATTTATACTATTTTCACTGTGTAGTACGTCCCACTTAGGTCCTGATGAAATGCCGCGCAGGCATGAAACATGTTGACCACACTAGGGGGTTGTAGATATCTTGCCCAACATTACCAGTAGCAACTATCTCCCCTCCCACTATTTTAACCAAGGGCGCCAGCCACTCCAATAAATTTCATTGTGGACTGACCCACCTTTTTTAGTTTCACCACATCTCTCACGACTACACCCCTTTCTTCCCCGCACACCCGCATGCACCATATGGCAGGGATTAAAGATCTCCGTTAAAGAGCCCCCTTGTGGGTGCCCGCTGAACATTGCAGCGCCAGTTCAGCGAGGAGCAAACCCATATGATGAAGCATGACACCTAGCTTGCTAGGTGTGTGAGGGTTTTAGTCCCAACTAGGGGATTCCCCTCTTTGGCTTTCCTTTTTCTTTCTCTGTACACACTTCATATCGACATACTCTACCCTCTCTCTACCCGATCTGGGGAACTTTGTACATTACGTTGTGGCTAAATGGATAAAGTATACAAAACATATTGCATGTAAAATGGCCAGGCCCAGCTCTGAAACCATGGGGTCAGCCTTTGTACAGCGGGGGGGGGGGGGCAGGGGGGCAACAGGCCCGCGTCAAGCTCAATTTGGAGGACCAGCCCCAGCTGTGCACATACTTTTGCTATACGCATAAGGGTTGTCTGTAATGACAGGCCTTTGGTCAAGACCTGTGCCGAACCCACTTTGGTGAACACCTATGGTGTAAATGGTCTTTGTCCTTGCTCAGAGTCAGCTAGCCTGGTACTGATTGCACCCCGCTGTGGACGATCAGCCACATTACTCAGGCCTTCAGCCACGTGCAGCAGTATTGATTACAAGGTCTGGCCTTTCCCAGGCTGTTCTTGGAACCCATCAGGGGTGACCAACCCAGCTGGATAGGTCTTCAGCTGTGCACAATGGTGACTGGCCACAGGCCCTGCTCCCAACCCACTGAGGGACACCCACTCAGGCTTTGGCCAGGTCTAGTGCCCAAAGCACCATAGGCAACCAGCCCACACAGTCATCTGCGTTTGGCTATGCACAGCAGGAGTTGGTCCCATGGCCTGGTCAAAAACCAGACCCTCAGTCCAATCCAGTATGTAGATGCAGATCGCATTTAGTTGAAGGGTTTTTATATATTCAGATTTGTGGGCCTCATAACAAGTCCACAGATCTGACTCTTGGGGGACCAGCCTCCGATGTGGAAGGCCCTTGTCAGGGTTGGCCGCATGGTCTGTCCTCCCAACCCGCCAAGGACTACCAACTCCTGCTGTACTTGATCGGGGCAGGCAGACAACCCACTGCCATATGCAACGGTGGTTGAATACAGGGATTAGCTGGTCGACCTATTCAACAACATATGTGTATATGGCCAAGCCCTGTTGTGCACTGCCTGCCTACAGCTGGAGTTGACCACAGTGCCCGGCCTGTGACTAGATCCTGTGCCCAACCTCACATGCAGCCAGTCACCGCTCATTATGGCTTTCAGCTCTAGTAAGCGGGAGTTGACTGCAGAATATGGTATATAGCCAGGCCCTGGTACTAAACCACCGCGTGGCCAACCCCCCACTACAGGTCACATGCAACATGCAGGTAGGACGTTAAGCAGAGATGCATCTAGTATTTCATCATTCATGCAGATCTATTATCAAACAACATTAACGTATTTAGCAAATCTAAGCATGTTTGATACCAGCCCCTTAATTTGCCACCCCTGAATGATCAGCACAGAACATGGGATCCCTGAACTGGGTTTAACTAGTAAAATATCAAACCGCATGCTGATTTATCAAACTGGTTCAAAGTATTTACAAATTAAGACGTTTTTGTCCCAAACAAGCTGGTAGGAGAGTATCTGCACAGGCAGCTGATAGATCTGCACACCCAAAGTTCCTCTCCTATTCACACATAGGTTGATTGTGACGCTTCCCAAAGTGTTTACTATGAGGTCTGTTGTAGCGTTCCTGTTGGCACCATGATTTGTAGCTTGGATCCCAGCCTTATGTCCTCATTATCATCATTTTCATTAGGGTGTTCCACTGACTGTGGGCTAAATGCGTACAGGCCAGGTTTTCATGTACAGTGTGCTGAAACAATCTTCCACACAACTTTCAAGTTTAAATTAATTACCTTGAAATGTGTATAGGATGCAACAATAAGTATATATATGTAGATTGAAAGTCACATGTATAGTGGAGGCATGCACACGATAATTACCTGTAATAAAATAATGATGCTTTTTATCAGAATAACATTTGAATAAAATAAAATAAAAGCCATATTTTTGTACCACACACTTTGTTCTTCAATAGTTCTTGCTGTCATTTGTCCGTCTTTGCCCTCTATTTATAACTAGTTCCTAATTACCTTTCTTTCAAATACAGGCCAGGTGTGGACAATTCCTTCACATTTTCTTTTAGCCGAGGGGCTGCAGCACCATCCTGGGAGGGTCGAGAAACGATTCACCTATGTGGTTTGTGTGACACATATTAGAACCTACATGTATTTTTTTTGTGTTGCAATTCTTTATTAACAGTTCTTGAGAAGTTACATCATGAGAGCATCAGCATCAGCCACACTCGAACAATAGATAGCGTATAACAGGTGTAGGGTGTAGGGGCATGGGGGGGTTAGGATGAGTTCCCATTTCGTGGGAAACATACAGGCGGGAGTATCTCAGGTGCTGCTCATACTCTGTCCGGGTGGGTGGGGGGGGGGGGGGGGGAGTAGTCCTGAAGTATTAGCGAGATCGTAGTAAGCCCAGAGTGCAGCAGTTTCGTTTATTAGGCTGGGGCTGAGATGGCCTCTGGGTGTAAGGAGGTGTATGCATGAGAGACTTGCCAATGGCCACATATGAAGAGGAGGTGTGGCAGGTGTTATAGGGCGCACCTCATCCTTGCGTCTGCTTTTAGCTCTGGAGGGGCACTCCCGGTCCTAGGCTTCAGAGGGGCGAGGCAGGGGTATTCTGACGTCAATTACACTCAGCTTAAGGTCAATCGTAAATGCAGTCAATGTGTCATAAACCCATGACCTTTGGGTTAAGGCTCTATTTTCTTATAGGCCTCTGTGAAATGCATTGTAGCTGTGTCCAGATGACCTGCTTTATGCTCCCACTCATGTGGCTGAAGATGCACCAGCTTCTCTTCTACTAAGACTTTTCCTTGATAACGGTGTACAATTCTTCCTCTCCGAAATTTGTATTTGCTCTTCCATCCTCTATCATTCTCTTGCTTTCTGGGTTTTCCTTACTCGTTTCACCTTTCCAGCGCTTCAACCGAGGAGACCGGTGCTCAGTGGAACCCAGTGGTGCTGTTGTTTGCCAACAAGGTTTAGTGTATGGGCCTGCAATAGAACATTGTCCATACTGTGCCCAGTTAGCAGCTTGCTTCCTGTAGGGTTATGTTTATACATTTCATCCTGATAAGCTGTGCTTGCTTTGTGGATCGCTGAAATGCACACATTTTGTGCATGTAAGTCGCGACTGTTGGAAATGCAGTGCTTTGCGATTTCTGCACAGCGAATTTGAAACAAATTCCACTTGGTATATCTACCTATTTCACTGCCTTTACAAAACAGTGTGCATTTATCATAAAAATTACCAGCGAGGGACTAATTTTTCTTACTGAATGTGTCTGCAGATGTTTTTCAGTAAATCCATCCTTGCTTTTCGGTTATGAGCCTTGATATGGAAGCTGAAGGAGCTGCAACTTACCCAGAGCTGGACATCCCATTGAAATGTACAGTTTCGAAAAAAAGTAAACACATTTAATTTATACACTATCCTGGACAAGAGAACATCACTGACTACTCCAAGATAATCTGAAGTCAGTAATGAAATAAGTAATGAGATAGATTAATGACATAAATGACTCATAGATGGTCCGAAATAGTCTGTTTTTCCAACCACAGTGTTGCTGTAATTGAAAATGTGAAATAATACGAAAGCTACCGAAAATTGAAAAATCAAAAAGGATCGATTCACATCTGTCTTCATTACACCTATGAACAGAGCTCTCCTTGGCAAAAAGCACACTCATCTATTTCATGTGCTTGCACAGCTCTTTTATGAACGTTTTGCTAATGCTTCGTGTTTAGTACAGTGCGCATACTTCCACGTGCGGTTGTGGTTATGCTAACGCGGGATTACTGGTTACTAATTATCTTACCAAATCCCAAACTATGTCGACTGAATCGTTGGTACCTGTCGTTGAGTAAAGGTAATCTCGCAATAAGTCAATCAATTTAAGAACTTACAACACTCTAAATGACCACTGACCAAATTTAAGTTTTAAAGATTTAATATAAAGTCAAAGATAACTGAAGATACAAACTTCTCAAAATGAGATTCAAAAGGTAAATTGGTATCACTATAAACATGAACTTCTTGAATAATCTAAGTCTGAAGAACAAAATAATAAGTACAAGCTCAAAGACCATAAGGGTTGTCAAAATAGATATAAGTTGCAACCTCAAAGTCATTACAGAAAAGAAAATTAAGGTTAGTCTGTCCCTACACTATTTTAAATGACATCCCTACTTAGCAAGATCTTAACCCTCTAGGTGTCAGCCGTGGTGACTTCCTAAGAAGATCACGCACTTCTCTTTGTCTTTTCTCTGATAATGGGTCTCTCCTGATCAGCCTATCTGCCTACCCATCCGCTTCCTTAGGCTCCCAAAATCATCTGCTCTGTTCTCCTCCCGGGTCGCTTTCCCTAATACCAAATCACATTTCCAATAGAAACGCCCCTTGGGACGCCCCTCACGTGGTACATCTTTGCGCGGCAAACTCCATGATGGTACTCTTGAAGACCCTCGTTATAGTTGACCTTGGTTCCCAGGCTTCTTCTTCAGTGCGCTGATACCCCCTGAAATTCCTGGAAACTCCTACAGGCCTGCGCAAGGCGCCACTGAACAAAGTCCCTTTCATTCGAGCTGATTAGGACCCTCGCACCTGCATACAGCTCGTCCTGCAGTGGGCCTCAAATTCCAGACTCCACCATATCTTTAGTCATAAAACACTCTCAAAGCTCGGTGCTGGACACCTCGCGACCTTTTCTCTAACGAGCACATGACGATTTACACGACATGACATTATCTCCTCTGGCCTACTTGATTTACATGCAGCAGGTCCCTGCATTCTTAAAACGTTAACTTGATTTAAACAGCAAACATTCTTAACTAGCATACGTTTCTAAAATAACACATCTATAAAGCATATACTTTTAACCCTAAGTTCAATAGTACATTTTGGAAGAACCACGTCAACCTTATCTCACATTATTTTAGCAGCACGTTCAGGTTTGCTGTGAATTGCCCTAAGGCCTACACATAATACTGGATTTTCAAAGTTACATTTAATTCGGACATGATTCTTTTAACATGAGAACATGAGGTTTTCACATATATTCCAACATTTCTACATTAATCTCACACCGTTATAATTATAGTCACTCTACTTAACATTCTATACATTTCACTACTAAATATAAAACACTCTGTATATTTCACTCCTGGATATAAAACACTCGTGTGCAAAACATGTTTAAACTAACTACGTGCTTGTAAATATGGTGTACTTATACATTTTTTCTCAAACTTGTGCTCTCTCAGTCCCCCCTTTGATGACCTTCAGGGGTCATCATCACCAAGACACTAAAAATGTAGAACCTTTTAAAGTGAAGACAGGGCAGT
Source organism: Lissotriton helveticus (assembly GCF_964261635.1). Taxonomy (NCBI): domain Eukaryota; kingdom Metazoa; phylum Chordata; class Amphibia; order Caudata; family Salamandridae; genus Lissotriton; species Lissotriton helveticus. Next base: position 1,209,717,758 of record NC_136059.1, read on the forward strand.
TCCACCTCTTTTCATACTCTCTAATGCTTTCAGACTCTTATATTGAGTGTCCTGCATCGCTGTCAACTCTTCTTCTTGTTTCTTCATAGCTCTCTGTAACCTATTTGCTCTATAACATTGATACAAACGCACCAATCCCCACAAAGTGATTACACAAATCACAATTATGATGATGGGTTTCAATATGTACCAAACGATACCCTTTCCTAAGTTGGCAAACCAACTTCCAACTTTACCCATTCCATGACCTACTTTTTCCCACACATTTACCTTTGCTAGGTCCTCAATTTCGTAGTGTATGGCAGTGATATTTTGTATATACTTCTCTAGAGGTTTTGAATTGTCTGGAATGTAAGTACAGCATTCCTGGACCTTCAAGGCCTTACAGACTCCTCCCTCTTTTGCTAACAGAACATCTAAAGCAAGTCGGTTCTGAAGAACCATTGCCCTAATCGATTGCATCTCACCTTCTATCAGCATCAATGATCTTGCAGTACTAGCAGATAGCCTATCTACGACTGTAGCTAACCTCCTAATTTTGATGTCATTCATTATCAATCCTAAGAAAGGGAAGGCAGCACCGAGTACATCTCCAACTACTTCTGCTGCACCCAGCCCTCGCTTCCATCTAGTTGATATTTCTTTCTTAGGCGTGTCTAAATTCTCAACATGATATATTTTAGGGAAGACAACAGCCAGATAGCATGATCCGTACCAATTATCTGGTAACTTCACATAGGCACTTCTTCCACATACAAAATATACATTTGGTATTGCTTGCATCCCTTTCATAAAGTTCTTAGAGTAATATTCCAATTGAAAGGCATGTTCACAATGGACTTGACCTACATAAAAGTTTTCATAATATGAGTAACTCCTGTGAATGCACAGTTTTCCCCGTTTATCCTTATCCAAAGCAATTGGACCAATACTACCTTTTCTTTGATGTGCCCTCTCCTCCTTGGTCCAATCTGTTTCCCATTGTCCTGATGCTTTCAAAATCTTCTGCCTCCTGTATCTAGTATCTACCTGTGCTATAAACTTTTTCTCAACTTCTGATATTTGACAAGTCAGATTATTCCTTCGAGCATGTGAAGTATCTAACGTTTTCCATGGAATAAACCATTTGTGTAATCTGTCTTCGCTTTTGTAGTAGTCCCATTTGTTCAAATGCTTGAAATTCGGAACCTCTGGCAATGTCGAGTCGAAATTCGAGAAATAATACTCGAATCCTTCTCGTCCATAAAACATGCTCAACAATAAACTGCACGTTATTCCATATGTCAATGGAAGATGATGGTATCTGATACCCTCCTCCACTGAAGCTGGTAATTGCATACAAACGTAACAATCCTTTACTTCCATGGCATCAACATATTCATAAAGCAATTTAGCATAAGCATTTGACTTGTAATTTCCCTGTGATTCATCGGTGTGAAGCCTTTTTATTTCTGCATCTAACAATGCTTTGTCTTTCTCATTGATGTTTCCCTTCTCTTTAATAATGGTAGTTTTCGGTGTTGATACTCCCTTATCCTCCTTAACTGCGGTTTCATCCCCTTCGTGTCCCGCTAGGAATGAAACAGTTACTACTAAAATTATAAGAGAAACCACTACCCCTAAAAGTGTAACAGCTATACATTTTGCCCTGCGGTTCGGGTTGCCAGCCTCCATGTTCTCAAACAGTTTAGTTCTTGACTTTCTTCCAGCATTCACTTCTTCTCCTTTTCAAACAAAGTCTTTCTCTCCTGCAATGTCTTTCGTTGAACACTTGGAAGCTTGACAATTTGTTTCCGCAAAACAGTTCAAAGTCCAGTAGAAAATAGACAACCCTAGCCCTTCTCCATCCACTAAAATGAAACCCCTACCATTTTTCTTCTTCCACTCGGCGCTAGGTTATCTTGCAAAAATTTTACAATTTCTTTTCAACAGTCTTATTTTCGTCTGAAGTTATGTATGACTCAAGGAGTGACACTACGTCTTCATAAATGTCCATCCGAAGTATCATTCCCTCAGGTTCTGGGCAGTTCGTACCACAACATGGAAAGTCAACTTTTTCTAGAATTATTCTCCTTATTTCGCTCAAGACAAGTGGACGGACAAAATTGAGAGTTAGCGTTTTTTCAATTTCCACTCCTGGTACTATCAGTTCTACATCCACAATTACAAAGGGGTCCGTTCTAATCAAGATCACTTTCTTCACCTTTCCAGTTCTGCGCCCCTTTGAAGACATTCACAATATGGTATTAATCCACAACAATAAGCGCTCCTAGCATTTCCACTACTCGCTCAAGCATTTCCAAACGAAGAAGAGTTCCCTCCAATATTGGATATCGTGAACAGCAAACTGGAAACTCAACTGTCTCTAAAATCAATTTTCTTATTCCACTCAGGAGAGCAGGATGAACGATGTTGAGTGTCAGCAACCTTTCGGTCTCCGCTCCTGGCAGTAGAAATCTTATTTGCACTGTGATGATCGGGTCAGTTCTGATCAGTTCCACTTCCCTGATCCTCCCTGTTCTGTGTCTCCCAGACATCTGCAACGAGGTAGGTCCAGTCGGGAGTAGAGTATCTTCTACTAGGCACTCGCACCCTACTTGATCTTCTAAGACCCTCCTCGGCTTGATCCTGGATATCTTCTTCTGGATCTGAGTCTTCGGATATAGGAGTAAGCGTTTCTTCCTGGGCCGACCTCAAACTTAGCCTTCTTCTCCTTGTTGGCCAAGTGGCAGCTCCAAGCCTTATTCTCCTATTTCTTGTCCTCTCACTTGGTTCTTGGTCGCTCTGATACGGATCTGAGTCTGAGTCGTATTCACTTCTGCTCTCTCCTTCAGTTGCGTCTTCTGTCTCACTGCCGTCCTGCCTTCGCTCTTCTTCTGAATCCGTTGCGTTCCCAACTTCTTCCGACACCCCCTCAGCTGCCTCAATCCCTTCTTGCGACTCTTCTTCCACTTCCGGGCTTTCGTCTGGGATGGGAGCTGTTCCTTCTAGAGGTGCTGGAACTCTTCTAGTATGGGATGCATGGATCCAATTTGGCAGCCCCCCGCACTTCACCGCGGTGTTCGTTATCAGGATTACCTGAAAGGGCCCACGCCAGCGAACATCTAGGCAGTTCTTCCGGACGTGTTTTTTAACTAAGACCCAGTCCCCTGGGTTCAGATCATGACACAGGTTCCTCGATGCTGGAACTTCAGCCGCATGCACCTGAAGGGACACAGAATGGATGGCGTCAGACAGTCCTTTACAATAATCCAAGATCAGATCATCTGTAATATTCAATAGAGCAGTAGTTGGAACTGTAGGAAGTCTCATGGCCCTCCCCATCAGGATCTCGTGGGGAGAGAGACCTGTCCTCCTATCAGGTGTGCTGCGCATGCTCATGAGCACTAAAGGAAGAGCATCTGGCCAACTCAAAGATGTGGATGCCACTACTTTAGCCAATCTATTCTTCAACGTGCCGTTCACTTGTTCCACAATTCCTGAAGCTTCTGGTCGATAACTACAATGCAGCTTTTGATCGATATTCAGTGTGGAGCACAACATCTTCACTATTTCGCTGTTAAAATGTTTTCCTCTGTCAGATTCCAAAGAGGCAGGCACCCCGAAGCGCGGTATCAACTCCCTGAGCAATAATTTAGCCACTGTGAGTGTATCGCACCTACGTGTAGGGTACGCTTCAACCCATCTGGAAAATACGCATACAATCACCAACACATACCTAAGGCGATTGACTCTTGGCATTTCGATGAAATCTAATTGCATTCTATTGAAAGGCCCCCCCGACCTCCCAATGTGACTCAGTGTGACTGGTGTTCGTTTGCCTACGTTCAGTTGTTGGCAGGTAACACATCGCTTACATACTGATTCCGCTGCTATTCTAAATTTAGGGCAATACCAAGTTTGCCTAAACACTCTCATCATAGCATCCCTTCCTAGATGTACTGGACCATGTATTTCTCTCGCCATGGGATTAGCTAATTCTTCAGGTAACACAGCTCTCCCATCTGCTGAAACCCAAAAATCCATTTCACTTCGCACACAACCTGCTATTTCCCATGCCTTTTTCTCTGTTTCAGGTGCGTTCTCCTGCATTATTCTTAAATCCTCCCAAGTGTCTACAGTTTCTAACATCATACTTAATTCAGTCTTTTCTTCTGCACCTTCTATTTCCACCTTTGAGAAAGAATAATTTTGTTCCGCACAATAGCGTGCGACTTCATCAGCGTATCTGTTGCCTTGTGACACAAAATCTGTATTCTTAGTATGAGCTACACATTTTACTATTGCGATATCAACTGGACCTTGCAATGCTTCTAACAACAGCCGCACAAATTCTCCATTTCGAATGGGCGAACCAGAGGAGGTCATGTAACCCCTCTGAGACCACAACTGCCCGAAATCATGAACCACACCGAAACCATATTGGCTGTCCGTGTAGATGGTGACTCTCTTTCCATTTCCTGCTATGCAGGCACGAGTTAGGGCAATAATCTCTGCTACCTGTGCGGAATGTACTCCTTCCAGGCAAGCGGCTTCTACAACTCCAGTAATAGTACAAACAGCATAAGCTGCTCTCAACCGACCAGTATCGTCTCTTAAACATGAGCCATCAACAAAATAAATTTCATCGGGGTCTGACAATGGCTCATCCACAATATCTGGTCTGGGTTTCGTGCATAGTTCAGTCACATCAAGGCAATCGTGGTCTTCACATCCTTCGCCTTCTATTACAGTGGGTAATGGCATCAAAGTAGCAGGATTCAAGACAGAGCATCTCCTGAGAGTCACGTTCTCTGCGGCAAGTATAACTTGCTCGTAGCGCGTGAGCCTACTATTGGTCAGATGCTGCGTCTTCGTCCTGGTCATTAGCAATTCAACTGAATGTGGTACATACACCACTACTGGATGTCCCATCACAATACTCTCGCTCCTTTCAATGCTGACACCCGTTGCAGCAACGGATTTGAGACATCCGGGCAACGCTGCGGCTACTGGATCTAATGTAGCCGAAAAATATGCAACTGGTCTACGGGCATTTCCGTGGGTCTGTGCCAAGACTGACAAAGCACATCCCTCTCTCTCACAGCAATAGAGTGAAAATGACTTTTCGTAATCTGGCATTCCCAGAGCCGGAGCACGACATAAATCGTCTCTCAGCTGTAAAAACGCCACTAGACATTCTTCATCCCATGGTACCGGATCACTCACCTCCTTGTGCGTCAGTTTCTGTAAGGGCTTTGCTTTCAGTGAGAAGTTAACTATCCACTGTCGGCAGTAACCCACCATTCCTAGGAACATTCTAACTTCTCTCTGTGTTGTAGGCGCATTCATTTTCATTATCGCCTCAATCCTCTCTGGTGACACCTTACGTTTCCCTTTTTCTAACCTGTGCCCTAGATACTGTACTTCTGTCAAACAATACTGCAACTTGCTCGGAGATACCTTATGTCCATTTTCAGCTAAATGATTCAGTAAGGCAATTGAATCTGCTTTACAAGCTTCCTCTGTCTCTGACGCAACAAGTAGGTCATCTATGTACTGTACCAGAACCGAATTCTGTGGCAGTACTAGATTCTCAAGATTCTTTTTCAGCAACTGATTAAAGATGGATGGGCTGTCTGTGAATCCTTGTGGGATTCGACACCATGTTAAAACGCGATCTTCCATTTTAAAAGCAAAAAGATACCTGCTCTCTTCATCCAATGGGATTGAAAAGAAAGCCTGACAAAGATCTATCACTGTGAACCATTCTGCTTGACATGGTATTTGAAACAATATCACTGATGGATTCGGTACCACGGGACAACATGAAACGACTATGTTGTTAATTTTTCGTAAATCCTGAACTATCCTAAACTTCCCGCTAGGTTTCTGCAAACCCATAATCGGGGAGTTACAAGGACTGCCCACGATTTCTTTCAGTATTCCCTGTTGAATCATTGACTCGATCACAGGCTTTATTCCTGCAATCGTTTCCTGTGATAATTTGTATTGAGGCGTTCTTGGAAACTCAACATTTGGTTTTACCAATATTTTTACCGGTTCTACCCCTTTAATCAATCCTATATCTTCTCCTGTGAAATCCCACACCTCTGACGCCACTGCATCTCTTAAATCTTGGGGAAGATCTTCTACAGTCAGAGTAGGATATAGTTCTACACAGAATTTTGAATTGGCCACCTTAAAGGTAGCATCATCGTCGGTAGTCTGTACCTCCACTCCTTGTGGGGTGCAGTATATGGTGCAATTCAATTTGCATAACAAATCCCTTCCTAACAGACATACCGGACTCGAGTCACAAACCACAAACTGATGTTCGTTCATATGATTTCCTATTTTCACAGATACTGGTTCTGTCAAGGGACTAGTCATTCTTTTATTTGCGACTCCTACCACCTGAATTGTTTCCCCTGACATCGGCAAGTCTGGAACCACCGCTGATCTCAGAGTCGAACGAGTAGCCCCAGTGTCCACTAAGAACGTAGTGGGACACCCTGCCACTTCTGCCTCAACAAATGGCCCTCTTTGATCCACTTCTAGGACTGCCCCGAGGGTACAATCCTCTTCACTGCTCACCCGTTGTCCTGTCAATGGGTCAATGTAATAACACTTTTCTTCCTCGATAAACAGAGGCATTTGTTTAAAGACCTTTCCCCCAGCTGCTATCTTCGGTGGCTGTGGGAATTGGGCCCGTGGAGCCGAAGTCCCCCCTTTGGCCACCTTACTGCTTGAGATTGTCACCTTTTGCACTGGGTCTTCTTGGACCTGTTCTTCTACTTCTAGCTCTCCATTTTCAGGGTTAAAGGGACACTCGCGTCGCCAATGCCCCACCTGGTGACACTGATGACACTTTGTCGTTTTCTTTAAAGTGGCAAAGTCTATCCTAGGTCTCTGCCCTTCCTCATTGTCCTTATTCTGACCGTTTGGCTTTCGTCCCATCCCCTGTTTCTGCTGGCCACCCTTCCCAGCGGACTGCATTTGCACCACCATCAATTTCTCCTTTAGATTCTTGGCTTTAGAATCTATCTCGTCACTGCAGTACCTCGCATAACGTAAAATCTCATCTAGTGGTTTGTTCTGCCAACAGATTAAATGTTGCTGTATCATCAAACAAATATCAGGTCTCAACCCCAAGACAAACTTTGACACAAACTGCCCTATATCTTTGGGATCCATTACATCTAGTCCACTGTATTGCTTGAATGTTTTCAGCAACCTCTCATAAAACTCATGCACGGTCTCCTTCGGTTCTTGCCTTGTTCGATCTATCTTTACCCAATCTATATCCTGTGGTGGTACCTTATCTTTCAGCCATGCTATTACCCTTTCGTACTTTTGCATGACAATCTCGGACGGTCCATTAGTCCGAGCATCCCTCACTGGTTCAGTATTTGGCCATTCAACACTAGTCTTGCACGGGGTCCACAAATCAGATGGGACCACGATGTCAAACAACGTGTTCAAATCTATCCACAGTACTTTCGAGATTTTGATAAACCTCTCTACCTGTTTATACCATTCGACTGGATTGTCCCGCAACTTCGGAAATGAGTTGGTAAATGCAGCTAAATCTCCTCTACTCCAGGGCACATGTACATAATTTCCGTTTGATATTTCTCGCAAAGGGAATGCCTCCATCTGCATTACCCTTCCCTCAGGGGTCATCACATTTGTACTTCGCCTAACTGTGCCCTTTTTCGACCACCTTTCTTCCCATTTATCCAGTTCCCTCCACACTCTTATCCCTGATACCAGCTCTCTTATGTGTGTTTTTAATCCAGTAGTTCTCTTCTCATCTAGATCTTGGTCTGCGTACTGTAATCTGTGGTTACTCTGTAATGCCCTTGTCCTAGACAAATCCACGGCATACCTGTCTGCCAAATCAGTCAATTTCTCATGAAACGCTCTAGCTTTCCTAGTAATATCCTTTGCCATGAACAATAACTCATCCTGTTCATACAATTCTATCCTTTCCAAAGGCAATGTTCCATCTATTATCTCATCAACATCTGATTTTAAACTGGTAACATCAAGCCTTTTTGCCTTAATTTCAGCTTTCAAGACACTCAATTTAGCTCCTCCATCCGCATCTCTCCCATCCCAGCTCCGAGATCTACGTTTGGGTATTGGTGAATTATAGGGAGTCCTCCCCTGTTCCCATCTCTCTAAGTCCCATGCCTTTCCATCTTCTCGGGGTGGGTGGTGAAACACTCCTTCATGCCTCCTAGCCTCCCTCTCCCCATCCTGGCTAGTTTCACGGGATGCAGGGTAAGATGTTCCATTACTCCCTCTTTCTTCCCTACTTCCCTGTGATTCCTGATTACTCGAGGCGTGGCGGGACCTATCGCTGTTCTCCTTTCTCCAATGTTGAACGTCTTCCCCAAGTGTATGATGAAGGCACCTAAACCTATTCTGAAAAGCCCGTACCGCCTCATCTCCTCCTTTCCCCCAGAGACGGGACATTTCCTCACATTCTACAATCCTAGTATTTTGTTCCGGCTGTTCTCTCTGATTTGTAGGACATGCATCCCCTCTATTCTCTTGACTTTGGCCTTCCCGGCCCTGACTGCTTTCGCTGGCCCCACAATGAGATACTGTCCCGTTACCCCTGCTTTCCCACTCTGGTTCTGTTCTTGTCCTGTTATTTGGAGATACTACGGACCCGTCCCATTCCCTCAAATCAGCTCTTAACTCTGAAAAAGATCTTGGCCGTGGTCCCCTTAGATCCATTGGTCCTCTCGGACCTCCCTGTTCTGAATTGGGACCGACAGTTGTGTCTAATGGGGTGTTCCATGTTACCGAACCTGGCAATTGTTTCCATGCATTTGTCACATTATTCCTCCTTTCCATCTCAATCCTTTCCCTATCCAATTGCCTTTGTTGTTCCCCTCTATCTCTCTCAGAATTATAGATCGAAACTATGGGTCCTATGGTAACAGGCACTTGAAGAGCGTCTGGCAATCCCACAGACTCAACCCTTTCTGTGGTTGGCGTTTTCTGCACCACAAACCTTCCCACTACACTCTGTACAGTGTTGTTTGGAGGTGTTTCTCCGCCTTTGATAGGTGTCCATTCCGATATAGGGAGTGGTGTATATCCCTCTATGTCATTTCCATCTTCCCTTGCAAGCCCTCTATCTTCTATTAACCCCACTCTCGGAGGTGGTCTATCCATTAACAATCTGTTTATCAGATTGTCCTCCGACTCGCTTTCCTCGTCTTCTTCCATGAGGTTTCCTCCTCCTGACACCTCCCTCATCGGATACATTTTCTCCACCTCAATAGTCTGTACTCTCCAACGCTTTTCCTCCTCATCCCATTTGGAATCTCGCACTGCCCTTACCGATCGCGTCAGTCTTTGTTGACGCCTGTTCAAATTTCGGTCGTGTGCAGCCTTAATCCATGCATTAAGAGCCTCAAACTGTGTTGGTCTGGGCGAGGGTTTCAATGAGGACATGGTTGCTTTTAGCCGATGTAACACCTCTAATTTAAACGTCCCGTACCTCGGGAACTGCATTTCCTCATTCCCTTCCGTAAGCTTATTCCAAGCCCCAATCCACAATATCGTATGCAGCCCCACATTCGTTGCCATGTAATGAGCTGGTGTACCCTCCGGCGGTGCCTCTTCCCCGTAATAATGTTCACTTCGTTTACGTTTAAAAATCCCTTTCAAACACTTAAAACACTTCATGATTTCTCTTTTCTCCGCGTTTATTTACTTCCTGATGACAATCCACCAATCTCAGCGCCGTTCTCACTAACTGGCCTATCCGTACGCGACTTTCCTCCGACGTCACTCTAGCCGCCCAACCAGAGCGCGGCTCTAGCTAACGTCACACCAACCGCTCAATCACTGCGCGGCTCTAGCCGACGTCACCCGTCCCCCTTCGCAGCAGTTCCCCTCCTTTCTCAGCTCGTCTCCTCGGTCATGCACGCATCCCATTCATACTCTGAAAAATGATTACTTCCGTCCAAGCGATCACCTTTCTTGACTGTACGCCCACAGTCTTTCTGTAGTTGTCACCTTAACTTGGCGAAATGTCTTTCCGTTTCCTTCCAGACAATCGCCTTCTCCGATAGGTTACTCACACGCAGTAACTTTCGACCAGCGTCCGTTACTCATACACTCACTCTTACACTCCCCCTATCTTGGATCCACGGCGGTCAATGGTACCTCGTGACCTCCGTACTATGGTCGACAACTACCCTGGATGTTCGATACACCCAAAACCACTTAAGCTCTGGCCTGAACTTAAGATTTCACCAGTTCACCCGTTTACCAGGTTACCAGCTTACCAGGTTGCGCGCGCTCACAACCTTCTCTCATTCACACTACAGGCATTCAACTCCGCAAGACATTACAATACAAATACAACACAAAACACCGCAATCTGTTCACGCATGACCCTTTTTATACTCACTCTCCGATACTGCTGCTTTTCTCGCACCGTCTGCACCTTTCGGCACACGATTCTTCCGCTGCTCGTCTCTCGGCGTCTCGGGCCTTGGGGTAAACTAACCTCTCTAGATTACCTTCCTCAAGAAGATAACCATCCTCACTCTGCTACCAACTGCTAACGCGGGATTACTGGTTACTAATTATCTTACCAAATCCCAAACTATGTCGACTGAATCGTTGGTACCTGTCGTTGAGTAAAGGTAATCTCGCAATAAGTCAATCAATTTAAGAACTTACAACACTCTAAATGACCACTGACCAAATTTAAGTTTGAAAGATTTAATATAAAGTCAAAGATAACTGAAGATACAAACTTCTCAAAATGAGATTCAAAAGGTAAATTGGTATCACTATAAACATGAACTTCTTGAATAATCTAAGTCTGAAGAACAAAATAATAAGTACAAGCTCAAAGACCATAAGGGTTGTCAAAATAGATATAAGTTGCAACCTCAAAGTCATTACAGAAAAGAAAATTAAGGTTAGTCTGTCCCTACACTATTTTAAATGACATCCCTACTTAGCAAGATCTTAACCCTCTAGGTGTCAGCCGTGGTGACTTCCTAAGAAGATCACGCACTTCTCTTTGTCTTTTCTCTGATAATGGGTCTCTCCTGATCAGCCTATCTGCCTACCCATCCGCTTCCTTAGGCTCCCAAAATCATCTGCTCTGTTCTCCTCCCGGGTCGCTTTCCCTAATACCAAATCACATTTCCAATAGAAACGCCCCTTGGGACGCCCCTCACGTGGTACATCTTTGCGCGGCAAACTCCATGATGGTACTCTTGAAGACCCTCGTTATAGTTGACCTTGGTTCCCGGGCTTCTTCTTCAGTGCGCTGATACCCCCTGAAATTCCTGGAAACTCCTACAGGCCTGCGCAAGGCGCCACTGAACAAAGTCCCTTTCATTCGAGCTGATTAGGACCCTCGCACCTGCATACAGCTCGTCCTGCAGTGGGCCTCAAATTCCAGACTCCACCATATCTTTAGTCATAAAACACTCTCAAAGCTCGGTGCTGGACACCTCGCGACCTTTTCTCTAACGAGCACATGACGATTTACACGACATGACATTATCTCCTCTGGCCTACTTGATTTACATGCAGCAGGTCCCTGCATTCTTAAAACGTTAACTTGATTTAAACAGCAAACATTCTTAACTAGCATACGTTTCTAAAATAACACATCTATAAAGCATATACTTTTAACCCTAAGTTCAATAGTACATTTTGGAAGAACCACGTCAACCTTATCTCACATTATTTTAGCAGCACGTTCAGGTTTGCTGTGAATTGCCCTAAGGCCTACACATAATACTGGATTTTCAAAGTTACATTTAATTCGGACATGATTCTTTTAACATGAGAACATGAGGTTTTCACATATATTCCAACATTTCTACATTAATCTCACACCGTTATAATTATAGTCACTCTACTTAACATTCTATACATTTCACTACTAAATATAAAACACTCTGTATATTTCACTCCTGGATATAAAACACTCGTGTGCAAAACATGTTTAAACTAACTACGTGCTTGTAAATATGGTGTACTTATACATTTTTTCTCAAACTTGTGCTCTCTCAGTTAGGACATTTTGTTGTCCGTCAAAAAGATAGACACAATTTTTCAGAGCGAGATAAAATATGCATAAAGGGATTTTTATTTCGATAAAACTGTTCATTGACGTCTGATGTTTGCTTTTTGCCTTTTGCTTCCTTGTTTGAGTAATAAAAACCGGTTCAAGCATCGAGATTTAGTGAACTATTAAGATTTTACAATTGTTTAATGTCCACACGGCAATAATAAAAGCATTGGCATAGTCTGTAGATCTGGCCTTGTCTGCCAGCCTTTTAGATATGCCAATCCTGGTTTTGTTTTGTCGTTTGTTATGCAGAACGTTATTGTTGGAGAAGCAGCTGGGCATCTCAATCTTAAAAACAAAGCAGTGACTCAAAGCAAAAATATGTTTTGTTCTCTATGAGTACCCGTTGCCATTGTAGTGTGCCAGAGTACTGAGCCGAATATCCAAATTTCCCTGCGACTGACCTTTTTAGGTGCGTGATAAATAAAGAGAAGTTAACAATATCCAATAGTTAAAATTACAGTGCAACCCATTTGCCGTACACAGTGAAGACCCAAAAGTCGATCAATGGGATTTATTTTAGGTTTATTACAAATTCAAAGCTAAATTGATGTATACAGGTCTCAAGAATATGTTGTAAAAATACAGAATTTCTACTAGTAATCCATACTGTCTGACAAAGTTTAATCTCATTTACATAAAGCACACTAGCAATTTAGTAATAGCAATGCAGAAAATAAGGAATATAATCTGATGATCAGTATATGATTTCTGGTACTCTTGCCTAAACATGAGTACATCTAAATTACCTAAACTAAGCCTAAATTAAGTAGCACTTATTGGGGGAACCTCTAATTATGGCCAGGAAAGCAGGAAGGTGTCAGCGTTGCAGAGACTTCTGTAGAAGTTCTCTAAAATTGGGAGCATTGTATAGCATAGAGCCACACGACAGATATATAGCAAGGAGGTCTGTACCCCTCTAAGCCTCAAGGGAATCTGACTAAAGCTAAAGTGTTACCACTAACTAAAACTTCACAGAACATTTGAGAATCCTACATCATGTCTCAGTACTTTTCCACCTTCTCATGTTAAAACCTGGTTGTTTCACTTGATACTCCCATCTCTTGGTCTCAACATCAGAACATCCTTGAATTTCTCCTGTCTCCAGATATTCACATGCATCAACATCCTTCCTTTGTTTGTTAGTGCCTCTCATCTTTGCCAAAAGTTGTCCACCAAGCCACACTATCTCTCATACACAATGTGCCTTTTACTAAATATGAGATCATGTGAACGTACCTGCAAAGAAGAAGGAAACATTGCAACCAAGCAAACATTAAGCTTAAGGCCTTTGGCCAAGTTAACGTAGCAAATCACTCAATACACATTTTAAATGCATGATTATGGTTACACATACAATTACAAAATAAATGCGGGACACTATTCAAATGAAAATGTGAGTGTATATATAATGTCAACAAACTCAAACTACACAAAATGCAGATATATATGAAACCTGCAATTTGATATCGCTATAGAAAGACTAGTATGCACACTCATGTAAATGTCTGAATTATACAGCGAATGCACCTTCCGTATTTCAGTAAAGTGCATCACTGTACGTTAATGATATTAAAGTGCAGCACTGGTTATTTAGTTGTGTGTAAGTTCTAAAGGTCACCTGGCACGTTCTCACACTGTTTAAAACCATGTCTAGGAGGGCTCAGTGATCAATGGGAATATTCACATACAAGCTTTTAGCTTTTCCATGACAGGAATTTACTCATCAAAAATATAAAAATTCCACACAGACCGAAACGTATCATTGCGCCCTCTACGATATAAAATGCAGATGCCACCCTCTTCATCTATAACAATCTCACAGTGCTCATTCAGTCCTTAGATCGGAATCTTGAACTCTTCACCATTCTCTTTTCCTACCTCAAGGACAAACTAGACATGACCTCCCCCACCTACCCCCTTGCATCTCCCCTTTGTCTCCTTTCCTTCCAACAACCCTGTCTCTCCCACGCCCCTTACCCCTCCCCCACGCATCCCCATTGGTGATCTCTCTCCTGTATTCGGACACTACTGCAGTCCAATACCTACCCTCCACTAGAGATAATGTTAGCACTCCTTCTCACCGCCACCACACCATAATCCCCATCTCACACTCTTCTATGGTATCAGCCACTTAATCTCCCATTAACAAGATTAATATATCCACCGACTCAAAACTTAACACTATAATCTCTGAACTTCAATTGATCAAGGCAGACATCTTCAAATTAGTTCATATCACCTCTAATCATGAACATAGGCGGCCCTCAACACACGACTCACCCCCAGATTATCAACTCTCTAACTCCTGATTACCACTTCCTCCATCTCTTCCTACTCACGGGCTACCCATCCTGATTGAAACTCCTCACTAAACCATAATCACTCCTCCATACCCAATAGGCTAGTCAGACAATTATCAGACTACGATATACTTTCCCTCCTAGACACCTATAACCATGATTTCGTCAACCTCGCTATACCCTACACAAAAATCAAGACCATCATCACTCAGCCTCTCGGGACATCCAACCACAAAACTAGGGGCCAGATGTACAACCGTTTTTTGCGATCACAAGTGGGAAATCGACCTGTTTGTGACTGCAAAATAGGTCTGCTCTATATACAAACCATATTTTGTGAGTCGGTAACCTATTATCGACTTGCAAAATAGGGTTTGCGACTTGCTATTAGAAAGGGGCTTGCCAAGGGAGTCCCTTCCTAATAGCGAGTCATACTTCAATGTAAGATTGTTTTGTGGCGCAAAACACTCGCAGTTTACCACCTATTTCAAATGGGTGGTGAGCTGCTCGCAAACTGGATGGGGTCCCCAGGGCACCCCTTCCCCTTTGTGACTGGCATGGAAAATATTTTTTAAGAGCAGGCAGTGATCCCAAGGACCACTGCCTACTCTTAAAAAATGAAACAGAAAGGTTTCATTTTTCTTTTTTAAATGCATTCCGTTTTCCTCTAAGGAAAACGGGCTGCACTTTAAAAAAAATACTGCTTTATTTAAAAAGCAGTCACAGACATGGTGGTCTGCTGACCCCAGCGGGCCACCATCCCTGGGAGTACTAGCCATTCCCATTGGGGTCGGAAATTGCACCTGCCTCATGAATATTAATGAGACAGGCAATTTGCAACCCCATTAGGAATCACAAACAGTGTCTGAGACACTGTTGTAATTCCAATTTGCGAGTCGCAAAACAAGGTAATTTGAGACTCACAACTTGGAAGGGTCATACATCTGGCCCTAGGTTTATAAATTAAATGATTCTCAAACAAGTTCCCATCTCACAAACGCCCATGACCGTACTCAAAACATCCTTGAAATGCGCATCACTCAATTGCCGCTTAGCTGAGAAACACGTGGCGGGCATAGCTGATCTCATTCTTAACCATGACTTGGACATCCTTGTGCTCACTGAAACTTTGTTGAATGAATCCTCAGCCTCAATATTTGACATACTAGTCCCACCCCAGTCATGACATCATCAGACTAGATCATTTAGGCGGTTCTGCGGGTGGCTTAGCCTGTATATACAGATCCACACTATCTCTAAAACTCTCTCACACTCTCTCACTGCCTTCCTGCGAATACCTAAAAATTAACATCACAACCAATGACAGCTCAAGGTGTTCTCTTCGCACGTTTTACCATCCGCCAAGTGATAAACACATGTTCATCGAACAGTTCATGGAGATTATCTCTTCCAACAATGATGAACACAACAAACAGATTTTTCTTGGCAACTTTATTATTCATTGGAACAATTCCAATGACCCCCTCATGAACAGTTTCAATTCCGTCCTCCAGGACCTTAACCTTATCCAAGCGTGCAATAGCCCATCCCATAACAAAAGGGTCACCCTTGATTTATTCATTGCAAAAGAGAACATCATACAAATGGAATCCATCCTTCTTTGTGACTGGACTGAACACATCTGCATCACCTTCCTTATCTCAGTAAGGGCAACCATCTCTAGGGGCCAACCTATCAAAGCCAAACGCGGGGTCAGAGATACATGTAACATTAACCCACTCACTATGTCGGCTGTCAATAATGACATCCTGCTCCCTCCCTCCTCTATGGATAACACTCTTGACCTCACTGAGCACTATACCAATTCCATGTCCACATTCATGGGCAGCCTTGCACCTAAACAACTACAAAAAATTCTGACTAAACGAAACAACCCCTGGCTCAATTGTGGCCTTAACGAGGAGCACCATCACCTCAGACTTGCAGAAAGAGCTTGGAGACATGCCCCTTCCTTATCCAACTTTAAAGTCCTACGAGAAAGGAGCACTTATAATAGGCACATCGGAATGCTAAAACTACCTTCTTCTAAAATCAAATGAGACATAGAAACTGATTGATCCTTTTTTTTTTCCAAATGATCATAAACCAGATGATCTGCAAGAGCCATCCCCCTCCTCAGACAACGAAACACCACCCAATTGCAAGACCTTCACCACCAAACGCTAATCTTCAATATTATCCAGAATGCTTTGTAACTCCTACCACCCGTACCCCCCTACATCTCACCCCTCATGGTCATGAAGGGTACCCAAGAAACCTCCCACACTCACCTAATATTAATTCCAACTGCTCTAGCTTAACAACCTTAGAAGAAAATGACATCCTAAACATTTTGACCTCTCTGAAATACTCCTACCATTCCAATTACACCCTCCTCCCCAAATTCCTCAATGAGTCCATCTGCCTCCTACTCCCATTATGGACCATGATAATCAATGCCTTAAAGATACATTACCTGACTGCCTTAAAAATGAGCATGTTATTCCTATCCTAATAAAACCCATCTCCCAACAGTCTGATCACAATAATTACCACCCTATCTCCAACATCTCTACCTCAACTAAACTCTTAAAACAATGTGTACACTTAAACCTTCACTATCACATTGAGCATTTCCAACTCTTCGACCAGTGTCAATCTGGCTTCTGACAGGATCGTTGCACCGAAACTGCCTTGGTCCACAATGTTGATGATGCCCTTCGATCACTCGACCAGAATGAATCTTGCTTACTTGTCCTACTGAACCTGTCAGCGGCATTTGACACTGTCAAGCATGTCATCCTTCTGAACCTACTAGAACATAGGATCGGTCTCTCCGGCACCATACTAGAATGGTTTTCCTCTTTCTTTTGTTTGCCCAAGTTGCCAGGATATGCCCAGATGTGGGTCCCTTGTTCACTTTGCCACAGGATTCAAACTAGCCTGGCTGATGAGGGGTGTTATGCCCAAACCCGGTCCCAGGATGTTGTTCATGGAAGACCTGGCTTGACAGTTCGGGCTGGACTGTTCTCATGAGGCACAGGGTCAAGACTGATTTGCATATAGCTGGGTCTGAACTGAGATGGCGAAGTGAACTAAAGAACGATGATGGATTTAACCCAGATCTGTGACTGGGGGTGAGTGTCTGAAAATGTTCAGCTCTCCATCCATCATCTCCTTGTGTTTGCTTTATTCTCTATCGTTGACAATAGATCTCAGGCATCCTAATCAACCATACTCTCTCTGATCAGTTGCCAGTGTTGCTGGGCATATAACAAGGCTCTACTTTCTTCCCGACACTGCATACCTTATTTCTGGAACCCCTAACAGAAATCCTCAAACTCGCCCACATTTCCCACCACATGTAAGCGGACAGTTCCCAACTTTATCTGATAATCGCCTCTCTACTGAGGACATAAACATCCTAGCACACCCTGACACAAATACAACATTGACTGAGGTTTATGGATTTTTGAATGATTGAGATTTTACTGTTTAATGTTTTTCTTATAATAAATGGCAATAAAAATCTGTTAAAAAAAACATTGTCTGACACATAACAACCTCAAACTCAATACCTTCAAAACAGAATTCCTACTGATCTCACCACCCACCATCGTCCCCAATATCAAAGACTGGCTCCTTCATCTTACTGCCTTGAATTGTACCCGAAGAATCATTGATTCTGCTAAACCCATAGGTATACCCTTGCATGGCCCATAAAGCGCTGTACCACTATACTCCCTCCTACCGGATCCAGAAATTGACCTTATCGGGTGGAAACAGACCCTCTATAAGCACAAGCTCCTTACTAATCAAACCACAAAAATTCAAGAAAAAGAAAACTTACAACTGATCCTTCTCCTGTATAGACCCCATGACCCCACAATATGGACCCCCCCCGAAGATCAGATGCAACCCCTCCACCTTCATCATGTAAAAAGAAGTAAAAACTTTACTTCCCAACAAATTCCTCTCATAATGAGGATCTTACCACCATATCCTCATGAGTGACTATTCTCTGCTACTCTTATCATTTATATTTGTACATATTGTTCTATTGTACTTTGTGACATATGCCATGTCTGTACATTATCACTATTTGCATCATATTGTCCCTTTGTTCCTACTTGTAAAGCTCCATGTCACCCATATGGGTCATGTTCGCGCTATATAACACTCTAAAAAAAAAACAAAAAAAATACTCTTTCCTGAAAGAGATCAGAATCCGTAGATAACCATACTACCAGATAAGGTGCTCTTTAATGTATATGAACACGTCTAGTATTGGTAATTTCTTGACGATATTTAGGCCCATATGTACTGGACGGGATCTTTTACGTTTCAACGACATGTTGGATTGAATACAGTCCGTTCACATTTGTTACACAACAGAACTCTGGCTTCACTCTTTGCCCCTGTACATTTACTTTGTATGCCTGTCCAGCCTTGTCGAAGTGTCAAGGTTACCCTTCTAAGGAATTCAACAATTATATGCATGAAGTTGCAACATACTGTAGATAAATCAGTAAAGGAAACAATTGAAGTCGGTTAATGTATCATGGAAGACTAATGGAAGACTAAGTGAAGTAGTGTGGCTCACTGGTTAGAGGCGGCAGACCCGAGAGCAGAGGACGGCCCGGGACCAGGGTTCGATTCCTGGCGCGGCAGGTTTCTGGACCAGGGTCAGCGGACTCGATAATTCTCTCGCCTTGGTGCCCACTCTGATCAGCGTTCACACTCGGCAACTCTGGGCATTAGCTTGCCTCATCTTCACTAACGGCCCCACCAGACTGCCGGGGATGCCTGGTCTCACCCTGGAGATACCCATTAAGGGACCATCTCTCAGGGAAGCCAGGAAGGGTTTCGCAGCGGTCGAAGCGCCTTGGGACCCTACGGGTAAGTAGTGCGCTATATAAATGCCTATACATTTGCACATTTACATGGACTGTATTGTTGTGATATGAAATGAAAGAATCACACAAAATAAAGATTTGTGTTGATGAACCATTTACATAGTATTTTCCTAAAACAACATATGGTATTTTGGTGCCTCTCCATGGCATGACACCTAACTGTCTGTCTTATAGAACAGTGTTTGATTCTGAAACATCTCCTCTTCCATGAGTTTGTTTTTAAATGGTAGGTTAGCAATATTTCGGTAGTTGGCTGATTCGAATGTGTCAGCTGTTGGTTTCTTTGGAAGGGGAGAGTTTATTGCTTGTTTAAGGGTGCTTGCTAAAAAGGAGAATTAATTCTCTTTTTTTATATCCGCACAAAGCAGAAAAAGTAGAATTTTACTGTGCATGCCAAACAAGGCTCAACTAGGATGTTTGAGGCTTTCAGCTTAGTGGCTGCTTGCTTGACACTCATTACTGTAAATGACGAGAATATCGTTTGGATGTTAATTGGTTCAATTAATACATAAAAGGACATTTCTAGCTTCTCTGAGTTTACAGACCACATATTTTGAATAGTGCTATCAAAGAAGTTCATTGTATTTTCTTCTGTCGATGTGAATCACAGAAACATTCTTTAACATGTTAGGTTCTGTATACTGGAATATTTTAAACAGTTCCCTAGAGTGGGTTGAGACATGGTTGAGTTGAGTAACAAATTATACGTTTTGCCTTCAGGACTACTATGTGATTTTCTGTTATGTGAGTTATGCACTTTTTTGTCATCTATTGCTTGACCCTATTTCCATCATCATTCCAGTTTCCGGTCCAATCTTTTCACTTTGGCTAGACCCAAGTTAAACCATTTTTTGGATGGCTTTTGATCTAATTTTGAATTTTTGTGGTGTATTGAGGCCACAACTTCAAGTGTTCTGGGTTATCATGTGCTGTTAGAGGTGGAATGGCAAAGGTGGTGAACATTGTGTTGAATATGAAACAAAGAAAATAGAGTAAATAGAGAGTACCCTGGCACAATGCAATTGGTGAACTCAGATACACAAGTTAGCCACAAGGGCTACAATTTTCATATTTCTATAAACATCAGGCAAGCAACTAAAATATAAACTTTCGTTTACACTTCAGTTTAATTAACTCTTCTTTTACTTTGATCTAGGGAATACATTCCATGGTATTACTTCAGCTTTCATATTATTTCTTCTTTATTTACATTGTCAAGTTAGAGGATATCCAAATGGTTACAATTAAAATAAACACACTTTCCACTATGTCCTGATACTCCAGATTTTCAATAATTATACCAGCTCCCTTTACTTCCTTTAAAAATTAGCATCCATTTTCCTTTAACTCTCATCATTCTTCAACTCCCATAAGCCACCATGTGTTTGTGGTAAACCTATTTATCAAAGCTGTCTTTATAGGACCTAACCAAGGGGTAGATTAGGATCGCGGTTTTCCCGCATCCTCCGGGCCGGCGGAAGCCACCGCTGGCCCGGGGGATGCAGGAAAACCGCTGCGGAGCCTCAAAAGACCCACCGCCATATTAGGATGGCGGTGGGTCTTGCAATCTGTCCGCAGCTTTTTCGCCGCGGTCGCCCTCCGACCGCGGTGGAAAAGCTCTAACATGGCTGGCGGTGTCTATCAGACACCGCCAGCCATATTAGGATGGAGGAATTCATATGCTTTTCCACTGCTGCTTTTCTGCCGTGGAAAAGCATACGGACATTCACTTCGGGGGCCCGTTGTGGGCCCCCTTGGTGAAGGGGGGGTGGGGGGTGCACATGGTGGTACCTATGGTACCCCCCTGCATTTGCGTGCACAAAGCTGCAGGCACCGCGCGGTGCCTGCCGCTTTGTGCACGCACATGCGATGCATGGATTTTTAACATTGCGGCGGGTGCAGCTTGAAGCTCACTTTTTTTACATTGCTGATTGAGGTCATGTATGAACATAATTGACCAGTACATCCTCTTTCCCATACACATATAGGCAGTCAATATAGTGGGGGTTAAAATGTATGCCATAGCAGGTTTCCAAAATGTGCTAGCAACCAAAGTTCGGTTGAACCTCCACGTTTATCTCTCTAGATGTTAGGAAGAAATTTTACAGATACATGAAAATGAAGCACACCCTCAGTGTTCAGAAAGTCTGTAAAGCTGATCTCTCCATCACCCATTGCTGTGCAGGTGTCCAAAATTCAAAACCTGGGGTCCCCAAACAATAGCTCGGGAGGTCCTGGTGAAGGAGCAAGGATTCGCACGTTACGTGACTTGCTTGTACTCATGAACCTCGAATAATGTTGATAGTCTAATCAAATTGTTTGTCTTACTAATATTGCACATTTTACACTACACGGGGGTGTCCCAGTGGCGCTTGCCTATGTGTTTACTAAACAATAATAACGCTTGCTACTAAAATGGCCGCTGCTTCGCGGGAATTTAGTCTGCACATGCGTCGGTCATAATCACGTCATGTGACGCACTTGCAGTTCTGGTGGGAAATGTTTGCTCACATGCGCAATACTGCTAAAATGGCCGCTTTGTTTTCTCATATGCTCCGTGCTTGCAAAGCTGTTTGTTTCCGCACTCATCCTAACGCTATAGTTATTATAAAATAAGGGGTATGGAGTAGCTATTCATGGTATACAGTGTATTCATTTTTTTTTGTATTTCTAAATTGTTTTCGCTTACTTTTCATGTACTGCATTCTTTGTGGCCTGAGGAAACACTCGTAACTCCATCTTGAAAAGTCTTTCTGGTACTCGTCACGTGATGAGGGAAAGAACCTCATGTGGTTCTGAAAATCTGGATTCGTGTAATTATTCTGGACTCGAGAATAAAAACTTTGTCGAAACATGACGAATTTGGTATCAAAAGACCGAGAATGACGAGTACATCATGTACATATATTTTCAGCATATTCGAGTGACGATTTCACTTCTAAATCGTCATTTACATTCTGAACCCTTGGCTTCCATTTATGTGTGTTGCCCTTTATATAGGCCTTAATCCAGTTGAATTCAACTCCACAAGGACACATACTCCTTAATCGACTTTTCCATGACCTATACAAGTTGGAACCATTGCCCCAGGCCGAACTCGTTAGGTCAGTTCCCTCCCAGTGGCCGAGCAAGATAGCATCTAGGCTCAACAAACCATAAAATCATTTCAGCGCGCACACCTGCCATATCTCGCTCACATCTATCTCCACTCTTTTGCTTCACTTACTTTATGGTGGGGAGGTGCCCGTTTTTATTAGGGGTCCAGTGATATCTGATGAAATGTTGGGCCTTGTAGGCAGCACGAAGTGAAATATGGACATGTCATCATGACTCTACTTTCTCTTTGTACTAAAAGTATGTTAACGATTTACTTTACAACCAAGAATGTTTTGCCTGGAGCCCAAAATTGTGTATAAGAAGAGAAGCCTGACTTTGTAAAAGTGAGCAGTCTCCTGAGAATATACCCGCGTTGTACTTCTAGGACACCTGTTACCTTGGTTGCAACCAATAAACTAATATTTGACTTCACCTAGAAGACTCTGAGTTTCTGTAGGTCTGGATCAGGAAGAACCCGAGGTCTCTGGGTGTTGATTCCCTGACACCGCTGGGTTACCGGTTCTGTGCCGGTTCTTAAAAACCCAGTACCTCAGCTGGCGCCCAACGCGGGGCGATTCCAGTGGTACCAGTCAGCCAGAAGGAGCTTCGTGTGGAAATTCCGGAGGACGGCCAACCACCTCATCGACCCCTGCATGTCGACGTGGTCCGATGGTCTTTGCTGCGAGGTTCCCCGCTTCCCGACGGCTACAAGGACTGCTGCCCTGGCTATCGCCCTGATTTGGACCCTTGAAGTTTGGTAGAGCGAAACACTGAGACGAGTCTTCTGGTGACGTCCTCGATATTTCAGTTAAGTATAAGTGGAGCGTCTCCCAGTCCTTAGTTGGTCTTAGTTTTGGTATCTTTGGGATACAAAGTTTTGTGTTGGTACTTGCAAGCACCAAAACCGAAGGACTCGTGTATTCACGAGAAATATCGTAATCGATAATCCTTTGAAGTTTGGAACTAGACTAGAGAGCGAAGATGCCTGGTCTTAGACTTGGGAATTTGTTTTGTCTTGGTGGTAATAATAGGGACTCCCGATTGGAGGACTCATGTCCGATTCCTCCAGTTGGAACTCCGACTTACGAGCTATATGTAAAACATGGGGTAGGCCCCATCACCTACAACGAAGTATGGATTAAATACACCAGAAAAGATGGTGTTCTAAAATGGCCCCAATATGGTAGCTTTGATTCCGAAATCTTAGACAACCTTGAAGTAAAACTCTTTAAAAAGAAAGCCCGGCCGGCGATGTTTGACTCTTTCCGCTTATGGCGTAAAGAAGCCAAACAAAAAGAAATTAGAGTAGCTAAGAAAAATAAGAGAGAAGGGGGACTTTCAGTAATGCAAGCTGCTGTGCAGTTTAAAGACAATGAAGAAGAGCAGATGAATGAGCAGTTGCACAGGCAACGTAAAATGGCAACAGATAAGTGTTATCCGGTTTTGCCGTCTCTTCAGCAAGAGGCAGCAAAAGAGCGTGAAAAAGACCCATTAATGTCACATTTGTTAAATTCACCACCCCCCTATGCGCAGAATGCCACAGCACCCCCGCAACCTTTAGTTGCACAAACTACGCCTCCTGCTCCTCCACAGCACCCACCAGCTGTTCTTCAGCTGGCTCCTACTTCTTCGGTGCAGCCGCCTCCAGGCCCACCGACCACCTCTGTTTCACCTGTGTTTTCTACGGTTTTGCCTACTGTAGTTTTTACGTCTCCTAATGCTCCCTCTACGATTTTGCCTAGTGCCCCCTCTATTTCCCTGATACCTCTTCTGCTATCTCTGCCCCTGCCTTATCTCACCCCGTTTTTCCATCCGTTTTTCCTTCAGTTTCACCTTCCATTCGGCAGAAAATGGCCAGCACTGTTACTAATCTTCTTTTACCTCTTTTCGGGTCGCCTACTACGACCCCTAACATGGGAAGAAGACAGTTGCAAAGTCGACTACCTGATTATCAAGAGAGAGACTCACTGAATAGTTCAGCACGGAAATGGGTCATGGACACTGTAAAATATGATGTACAGTCTGTCATGGAAGTCTTCCATCAATGGGAAGCAGCGACACAGAGATATGTTTTCGAACAGATGTGTGTTTTCCTTTGCGAGGATTTAGAAGACAATGATCAGGAATGCATCCCACAAGAGATGTGTCGTGTACGGTTTAAGTTTGGAGAGGGTATGATTGTAGGTCCAGATGTGGAGAAAGCAGTTGAAATGTTGTTATCATATCGGAGTAAGGGGAGCAGTTCTGAGTCACAATCTGAGCATAATACATCCAGTAGGAAAAAGGCGCGACAATACCCTATGAGAGAAGTTCCCCCACAATGGAGAGAGGGTGACACGACTGCTGTCCCACCTATTTTGCCACACTTTCAGCGTGTATGGGTACATGTCCCATGGAAGCGAGCTGAAGTTTTAGCACTCAAACAAACATTACCTGATCCGCGTAAAAATCCTGCAGGGTACTATAAAGAGTTGTCGCAGACTGCTGGGTCATGTATAATGAATTTAGCCAATATCGATATGTTATTTGGAAATGTTGTTCCACAGCCTTTATGGGGTAAAATTCGTCATATAGATCATGACCAGGAATTAGGTGACACATGGGCTAATATTACTGCTGCAGATGCCCGACAAGTTGGTGGTGCCAAGCCTGAGCCTTTGATAGCAGAACTCCCTGGTAAAATAGTAGATTACATGAAAACGATAATGCCTGCAATACGCGTAAATTGGGATAAGTTGTCTGCATGTAAGCAGAAGAAAGAAGAAACAGTCTCAGACTTCTTCACCAGATGTGAAGAAACATTCGTTGACCACAGCGGTCAAGATATGACCACAGAGGGTGGTCAGAGATTGTTTGTCGATAAATTCGTGCACAATCTGCTTCCAGAATTGTGTAAAAAATTAAAAGATTCAGAAAGTTCTTGGGCAGTCTCATCTTCAGCCCAGATATTGGCTACTGCACAATATTACGAGAATAGAGACAAAGATGAGAAAGATAGAGTAGAAAAGAAAACTAGGGAACTAAAAACGAAGGTTTTGCTACAGCAAGCCTATCCGCCACGTGGTGGTGGTAATCAAAATAATAATGGTCAGAATCACTACCAAAATACTCTTCAGCAACATTATCAGAGGAACTCGCAAAGAGTCGAGTATACTCAACCCCGTGTATCTGTAGGCCCCAACCAGTGTTTATATTGCAAACAAGAGGGTCATTTTAAGTATAATTGTCCTATTCTATTACAACGTGCAAATGGAGTTTCAGGTGTTAGAGGTCGTGGCAGTCAGCAAGCACCTAGAGGTGGAGGGCGTGGAAACGCCCCTCAGGACACACGTCCCCTTCCACCACAAAACTCTATGAACAGGTTTGATCAGCAAAATAACGTATCTGACAGGACAGCTCAATACTACGTTGATGATTATTACACAGAAGATGAGCAGTGGGAGAATAATGATTGCTCGGACAGCCATAGACAAAGAGAGGGAGTTGTTTCAGTTCCAGTAGATCAGAGTGGACCTTACGTTGAGGTGATTACATCAGGTGTGTCACAACCTTTTCTGTTGGATACTGGTGCTACAAAGAGTTCTATTATGCACTCCAAACTCCCTGGCGCACCTTTGTCTGGCGAAATGAAAGTTTCTGTAGGTTTTTCTGGCGCCCCAGTTAGAAATCCGATTTCTGACCCTTTATCTCTTTCTGTTGGTCCTTGTGAATTCGAAGCACCCCTTATTCTGACAACAGGTTGTGGTGAAAATTTGCTAGGATTGGATTTGTTAAAAAGATTGTATGCGACTTTGTACTGTTCTCCATCAGGAGTACAACTTACTTTAGGTAAGAAAGTAGTTTCTCCCATGTATTTGTCGAGAGATGCACTTCCAGCAGAATTGTCATTTCTCCCAGATATTCTTTGGGCCACTGGTCCTAATGATGTAGGTCTTTTAGAAATTCCACCATATGTTGTAACATTGAAAGCCAATGTCAAAATGCCACGAATTCCCCAATACAAAATATCTAATGAGGGTGAAAAAGCTTTGCTAGCGATTGTTTACGAATTGATTGAAAAGGATGTTATTGAAGAAACACGAGGCAACGTGTGCAATAGTCCTGTTCTGCCTATTTTAAAACGAACTGACCCTTCTCAGCCACCTGAGTACAGATTTGTGATTGATCTTCGAGAAGTAAATAAAATAGTTGTGCCACAATTCCCAGTTGTCCCCGACATTACCACATTATTGACTATGATTCCGGCTTCTGCTTCATGGTTTTCAGTGATTGACCTAAAGAATGCTTTCTTCAGCATCCCAATTGCTGAGGAGAGCAGAGACATTTTTTCCTTCAGTTTAGGAGGTCGAAGCTTCCGCTTTAAACGCGCTCCTCAGGGCTACTGTGAAAGCCCAAAGTTAATCAAAAAGGAATGGACACTAGTATCTACTAAACCATTGGTTCAACTATGACAACCCTCATAGGCAGCCTGATTCAATTGATGCGGTATATCTTTTATCCGCCCCGTCAGGTGTCATGGCATATTCATAGGGTAGTCAAGAAGCGTGTGGTATGCCCGCCTCACCCGAGGCTACCTCTGGTCCAGGTAGAAGTGTCCAGGAATAACAGGGAGGGAAAATTATTATAAAAGGCAGTGTGTCTCCAAAAAGTTTTTTAATGAAAAAGGTTGACACTGTCGGTTAAAAATTATCGATATATATGTAATCGAGTAACTAGATTACCATATATCTATGTATATATGGATGCGTCAACATGTTTCAGCTCTTTGGGCCCAGCCGGGTCTGTAGAGCTTTCGTCAGGACAAAAAAACAAAAAACATAAAATGAGGTACTCACACAAGTCGTATAGGTTCCTTTCGCTATTTTTAGCGTTTCTTATTAAGTCACCTGGAACATAGGAACACAAACACAAACAATACAGTACAATATAGTATGTTGGTTATGGTGATTAGGCATAATGCTTTTCTTGAAGCACACATACTAGGATTACTAGTGAAACGATATGCACCTAGTTTTTAGCTACATAAATTTGTTGCGAAGGAGAGAGTAGTAGAGAACAGGTTTTTTGTGTACATACAGTGAGCAGACTGATTAATACATAGCATGTTGTAGCGGTAAGATATTATAAGTTTTTATGATTAAACTCTATTAAGCATCTAGTCAAAATGCGCGCAATATTGTATGGCATTTACGCGCTCCGTTATATGGCATTGAGGACACGTGGTAAAAATCACTCTGAACAGTACCTTAATAGGTTCTTTTGAGAACTTCAACAGGGGTTTAGAAGTCGCTAGACGGGGTCTTTGCTAGAAGGATATTACCAGAAATTAGAAAGTCATAAACTGGACTTCTTACCCGTGTGCTGTCGTCTATGGCAATAGTTCTTACCCACGCGGACCGCGTTTAGGTCCCTGTGCTGACTCTGCCCCTGGTTACAGGCGGGGCTCAGCTTCCAGGCCTTATGACAGCGACACTTGAAACAAAGGAAGGACTCCAATATATGACCTCCGTCCCTCCAAGATGGATTTCGCCTCCGAGTGTAACACGAAGATTTCAAATATTTATTTATTTATTTATTTAAATGCTTATAAAGCGCCAGAATCGAACCCAAGGGTTATCTCCGCGCTATGGCCGCAAGCACAGGTGACAAAATAGCAACAGTACCGGTGAGCTGATGATACATAGTGAGGAGGTGAAGGCTTATATAGCAGTGAACAGATTGGTCTTTAGTGCTTTCCTAAATGTAAGGTGGTGGGAGATCTGTCTAAGGCTAAGGGGCAGATTGTTCCACAGAGTTGGCCCCACTGTGGAGAGGGCGCGGCCACCTTGTCTGGTCTTTTTAATAAAAGGAGAATTAAGCAGGAGCTGGTTGCTGGACCGTAGATCACGTTCTGGTCTGTAAGGATGGAATAGTTGGGCTAGGTAGCTGGGGCCACTTCCAAAAAGACATTTGTGGACAGTACAACAGATCTTGAATTTGATCCGTTGGCGTACCGGGAGCCAGTGAAGTTCTCTCAACAGGGGTCCAGAAGGAGTTCTAGGGGGGGCGTTCAGAATCAATCTGGCCGCCGTGTTCTGGACCACCTGCAGCCTATTGATGGCATCCTCATTGGCTAGTATCAGGAGCCCATTGCAATAGTCAAGACGACTTATTACAAGGGTCTGTACCAGTGTCTTCCTATAGATGTCAGGTAAAAGAGGGAAGATACGTCTGAGTAAGCCAATGGTATGGAAACAGGCTCCAGCAATCACGTTCGCGTGATCCTTTAGGGTTAGATTTTGGTCCAGTTTCACTCCTAGGTTTTTTATAGTGGATTTTGGGGAAGGTACTGGTCCCAGGTCTTGGGGCCACTAGTCGGGAGACCAGACCATGCTAGCTTTACCAAAAAGCATCACCTCTGTCTTCCCGACATTACACTGGAGGTAGTTGGAGGCCATCCAGTTAGAGATGGCCCTCATGCCTTCCGCAAATTTTTCCCTAACATTAGCATTGAGGGCATGGAAAGGGAAGAGGAGTTGGGTGTCGTCGGCATACGACACTGGTGTGAATCCGTACTTCCTCACAATCTCAGCAAGGGGGGCCACATACACATTGAACAATGTGGGGCTTAGGCATGAGCCCTGTGGCACCCCTTTGGTGAGCTCCCTAGTGATGGAATGATAGGGGCCCAAGCTGACAGATTGTGTACGCCCAGATAGGAAACTCTCCAGCCATGCAAG
Organism: Lissotriton helveticus; assembly: GCF_964261635.1. Taxonomy (NCBI): domain Eukaryota; kingdom Metazoa; phylum Chordata; class Amphibia; order Caudata; family Salamandridae; genus Lissotriton; species Lissotriton helveticus. The sequence continues at coordinate 1,209,746,901 of NC_136059.1, forward strand.
CGCCTGGCCTCTAATGCCCACTCCTTGAAGTCTGTTCAACAGGATTTTGTGTGACACAGTATCAAAAGCTGCTGACAGGTCTAACAGCACCAGAATCATTGATCCTCCTCTATCCTGTGACATCTTGATGTTGTCGGTCACGGAGAGGAGAGCAGATTCGGTGCTGTAGTTGGGCCTGAACCCAGATTGAGATTGGTCCAGGCCCCCTGTCGCCTCTATGAAGCTGGAGATCTGAGAGTTAGCAAATTTCTCAGCCAACTTAGTCAGGAGGGGCAGAAGAGAGATGGATATGGACCTGGTGTGTTCTTTTTTTGTTAAAGATAATAACAAATAAGCACATTGTTTGTCAAATTGGATAAAGGGCACAGACAGTGATCTGTCGTTTTGGCAACATATCGACTCATAACTGGATAATAATGTCCATGTGTTTTTCATTCATTGTGTGGATTCCGATGTTGGTGATCCAGTCGTTCTTTAACAGATGTATGTCACACTTATCTAGACCGAGTGGATTGTTTTTCATTCCTGCCATAATGCGAATGGTATTCCTCATGGAAATATTAGTAGAACTGACTCCATGGAATGTTATCATTCATCCCTGATAGATGGGTGCCCAAACGGTCCACCCACCTTTGTTCTTTTTCAAACAGAATTTGTTCTGCATTGTTGTTCTTGTCTTGCAGCATTTCGAGTACTGTCCAGCTCAAGTCATCACAGGTATGTCCCGCTTCCACAAAATGTGTGCAAATCTTCGTGTTGTTTCTCTTCATTCTCACGTTACTCCGGTGTTCTCCAATTCGTAACTTGATTTTCCTACAGGTCATGCCTATATATTGGCGTTTACAGGGACAGGTGACCATGTAGATCAGATGAGACGAATTACAGTTGGTGTGATGCTTCTGGGTCCATTTAAAAGTCTCTGTCAATTGAAGAGTTTTGGTTGGTTTTGTGAATTTACATACACCACAGGTACCACATGAGTAATGTCCAACGACAGGTTGCATCCTGGCGTCTCTTATGACAGTGTGGGGTTGTTTCATTTTAGGTCTTGTGTGGACCAGGACGTCTTTTATATTTTTAGTTCTCTTGTTTGCAAATCTTGGTTTTGGCCAATCAAATTGTCCGGAGGTAACTATCTGCCAGTTTTTTCTGATGAGTTTCTGTACATCATAAGTAGCTAGACAATAAGTGGTTACACAAGTCACCAAATCCTTTATTGGTTCCTTTTTATTGGTTTGTAAAAGGCATTCGCGTGGCTGATGTTTAGCCCTTTTCATGCATTTAATGCGGATAAAAGATATACCGCATCGATTGAATCAGGCTGCCTATGAGGGTTGTCATAGTTGAACCAATGGTTTAGTAGATACTAGTGTCCATTCCTTTTTGATTAACTTTGGATCTAATCAGGGGAACTGAATGGACCGAAAATCCTCTTCCCTCCTTTTTGATAGAAGTACTGTGAAAGCCCCTCAATATACAGTCAAGCTCTGAAAACACAGCTTGACACGATTGTTTTGCCTAAAGGTGCTACTCTTGTACAGTATGTGGACGATTTGCTCATTGCTGAAGACACTGAGAAAATTTGTAAAAAGGCAATGTTGACATTATTGCGTCATCTGTGTGATCTGCATCACAAGGTGTCACTTTCCAAGCTTCAATATTGCCGACAAGAAGTGACCTACTTAGGTCACCTCTTATCGAAGGAGGGAAGGAAACTGACCCCAGAAAGAATTCAGGCAATAGCGAAATTGAGTGTGCCAAGAACACAGAGAGAAGTGCGTGCTTTCTTGGGCATTACATCGTACTGTAGACAGTGGATTCCAAATTTTTCATTATTGGCAAAACCCTTGGTGGCATTAACGTGTAAAAATACACCCAATCCCATTCCTTGGTCTGAAGAGTGTCAGAAAAGTTTTCTCGAATTACGCACAGCATTATGTTCGGCTCCAGTGTTAGGTACCCCCAACTACAGTAAGCCTTTCACATTGTATGTCCACGAGAAGGAGGGCTGTGCATTGTCTGTGTTGACTCAGTTATTCGGAGGTAGACAGCGGCCATGCGCCTATTTTTCGTCAACCTTGGATCTGGTAGCTAAAGCATTGCCAAGTTGTTTGAGGGCCACAGCAGCAGCAGCTGTTTCTATTCGACAGTCTGTGGGTCTAGTAATGAATAATACACTAATCGTGATGGTTCCGCATGCAGTAGACACATTGTTAAATAGGACCAAGACACAGCACTTAACTAGTGCTCGGTTGTCAAGCTACGAATTAACGCTGCTAGCGAGCCATGTGCACATAAAAAGATGCAGTACCTTAAATCTAGCCACGTTGTTACCAATTGCAGAAGAATCAGATGCTTTAGAACAGCACGATTGTTTCCTCACAACAGAGGAAGAGACAAAAGGGAGAGTGGATTTATTTGACACTCCCCTTGCTGAATGTGATGGTACGTTATGGGTGGATGGTTCATGCTTTAAGCTCCCAAATGGTAACGTGACTGCAGCATATGCTGTCACAACTTTGCACACAGTTGTTGAAACTGCACGAGTACAGCATGGTTCAGCTCAAGCTGCAGAATTAGTTGCACTAACGAGAGCATGTGTATTATCCAAAGGAATGAAAGTGAATGTCTACACCGACAGCCAGTATGCTTTTGGCGTGGCTCACAGTTTCGGACGATTGTGGAGAGAACGTGGGTTCCTGACTTCGCATGGAGCTAAGATTCAGCATGGTCAGTTGGTGAATGAGCTTCTTGAATCACTGACTTTGCCTCTGCAAATGGCGATTGTGAAATGTAGTGCTCACAAGAAGGTGACTGATGATGTAGGTCGTGGAAATGCATTTGCTGATAAGATCGCTAAAGAAACGGCAAAGAATGTGATGAGCCGAATGTATGTTGCAGGCCCTGAAAGATGGACTGGTGATGTTGGAATATGTGAGGACACGATAGAAAGTGTGAAGTCCATCCAAGCTGAGGCCACAGAGAAAGAGTTGAGCACGTGGAGAGAGAGTACAGGGAGAATGGATGCAAATGGTTGTTGGATTGAATTGACAGAGCATCAGAGATGGTTGCTACCCGATGCATATGTGCTTGCAGTGGTTACAATGGCTCATGGAATGGCTCATATCAGCGTGAAAGGGATTTGCGAGTTGTTGGCCCCAGTGTGGAAGAATTCAGGGATTCCCAAGTGTGCAGAGAATGTTGTCAAGAATTGCATGGTATGTCTGAAGCACAATCCTGGTAGGGGAACCCCAACTCCAGCTGGTCATTTTGCACCTCCTACGTATCCGTTCGAGGTTTTGCAGCTAGATTTCATACACATGGAGAGGTGCAACAACTTAAAATACGTGCTCGTTGTTGTTTGTGCTTTCTCGAGATGGGTAGAAGCCTATCCCCTAAAAGACAATACTGCCTTGTCCACAGCAAAAGCCCTTGTGAAAGAGTACTTCCCCAGGTTTGGAATGCCTAGAATGGTCTGGTCCGACAACGGAAGTGAATTTGTGGGTCGTGTGATGAAAAGAGTGTGTGAAGGGCTAGGCATTAGGCAGAAGTTCCATGCTGCAAAGCACCACCAATCAGCTGGATTAGTAGAATGTTACAATGGCACTTTAAAACTTAAATTGTCCAAAATCCAAGCGAGCACAGGTCTTAAATGGCCTGACGCTCTACCCTTAGCACTCCTATCCACCAGAATGACTGTGCATTCGCGAGTGAAACTCAGCCCCTATGAAATTGTCTTTGGCCGGCCAGCCAACATATGGGGAGTGCCTAGGCCCACGAAGTTCAGCGAGCTGCAACACCCTATTTTGCTTGATTACTTGTATGAATTGACGGCTAAATTGCGTGTTTTGCATCAACAGGTCCACAACACCCTGCCTCCGGTCTCTGAGACTCCAGGCCATTCCATTGTCCCTGGCTCCTGGATACTCGTGAGAAACTTTCAGAGAACAAAGAACGAGCAGCCCAGGTGGACCGGGCCATACCTCGTCCTTCTTTCCACGAGGTCAGCCGTTCGAGTGGAGGGGAAGGCCAACTGGATCCACGGGGTCCATTGCAAAAGAATCCCTTCACCTCCGCCACATGACCAGTGGGTCCAGAAGGGTGTCACTGACCCAGAGCTTACAACTGTGCAACGTGTCATACCTTTTAGCGATGACCGTGTAAAAGAGACTAACCCTGAATGTGAAAGCGAGAACATTTTTCAAGAGACTGTGCCACCATCAGAACAATTGAACTCTTTGGAGCCTGAACTCCTGTTTCAGGACCAGACAGTAGCAGAAAAAAGACGCTACAATCTGAGACCAAGAAAAACGGACTAATAAAAGTGATTCCTTTTTATGATTTGAGACCAAGACCTATGGACAAATAAACATATTTCTTTTCCTCCCAAGTACTCTTTTTTGAAAGTGCAGCTCTCCCATTTAGGAAACTTGCTTATTTTTGTTTTTCGAACCGCCATCCGGGTTCCGCTGCTAGGGCCGCGGTTGATTAAAGTCTTTTGGGTGCAGCTGACGACGTTAGGTCGGTAGTTCTGGTTGGTCCAAGGGAGTTGCCCTAGACTGACGGAAGCATCCTTTAGCAGAGGCAACCTCCCACCGCGGGCAGCACTTTAGAGAGGATGGAGTTTCCTGATGTGGAGAGATCTGCCAAACAAATGAACTTTAAGCAGAGACTGTGTAACACGATGACAAAGAAAAGTTTTATAATATTGTGTATTTTTATGCTATCCAGCGTAATGATCTTTTTGATAAGTTATGTTTTATTCTCTTTCCATGTAACATTTGCGCCCACTGCATCACCCATACCTCCTCCTACTGTTTCCTCTCATTCTTTCCACCCTCTGCCTGACCACGAATCAAATAGGAGATTAGAGTTCGTTAATAACTCCTTTGTTCAGTTATTACACCAACACCAACTTGTGATGAACACAACTAACTGTTGGGGGTGCGGTCTCATGCCTCACACAACGGATAAAGGTATCCCCTATTTGGTCCTGCCATTTAGTCACAATGGTTCAGTATGGGCATATAGGACAATGTTCATATATGCACGAGAAGTCCAACCCCTACGTTCTGTAAAAGACAACCTCAAGACTAGCGCCCTAGTCAAAGGTATAGTTGATATGATCAAGGAAGTAACTTCTTATGAAGATACTCCGGATGATGAGATACTTGCATATGTAGGTTGGAACGTGACCGGATATGGCACTACTTTAAGTGAGAAACAGCAAGCCAAAAGATCCTCCCCTATCTGGATCGTACCCCATCAGGGTCACCTGTGTCTGCAAGGTATTGGCAAGAATCCCAGAGCTCAGCTAGGGAAGAGTATCTGTACAGAAACGTATGTTTTTGGATCTCAGACTTCCCCTGCGTTTTTAGCCGCTCAGGGTACTTATTTCATCTGCCATGATAGAGCCTATACATGGTTGCCCCCTGACTTCTCGGGCTCATGTTTTGTTTCATTCCTGTTGCCTCCCACCTACACAGCAGCGGCGGATTACCACCGGACAAGGGTAGTTAGAGGTGTTTTGAGTAAAGAAGACACTGCGGGTCAAGAATTTGGGGACTTTGCAAAGGGTTTTCTGCCGTTCTGGGGATCCATGGCTAACAGCAGAAACATAAGGCAATTAACAAGGGTAGTTGAGTCCACCGTGACTGAAACTGCTGGTGCCCTTAGTAACTTAACCGCTGAGCTCCAGTCGGATCGACTTATGACCCTTCAGAACCGGGTCGCTTTGGATGTTATACTTGCAGACCGAGGTGGAGTATGCAAATTGATCCAGTCTAGTTGTTGCATTTTCATCCCAGATAATGCTCCAACAGTGTACAGGGCCATCTCCAAACTACATAAGATTTCCGAATCTATTCATGTGGATAAAGGAGATTGGTCGTTAATGGGATGGTTCTGGGAACTGATATCTGCCTGGGGATGGAAAATTCTGATGGTCATTGGGATGGTCTTAGCCATTCTTTTCCTGTTCTGTCTGTGCATACAGTGCGCTCCTGCAATATGTGGCCTCTGTGCTACATCATGTGTAAGGAAGCCTGTGTCAAGAGATGAACTTAGCACTAGAATGATGTTACAGCAACATCTCAATGACTTTACGAATATCGATCTGGACTCAGACTAACATGAGGATAGATTAATTGCCTATGTAAGGGCAAAAGGAGGGATTGTGGTTCTGAAAATCTGGATTTGTGTAATTATTCTGGACTCGAGAATAAAAACTTCGTCGAAACATGACGAATTTGGTATCAAAAGACCGAGAATGACAAGTACATCATGTACATATATTTTCAGCATATTCGAGTGACGATTTCACTTCTAAATCGTCATTTACATTCTGAACCCTTGGCTTCCATTTATGTGTGTTGCCCTTTACATAGGCCTTAATCCAGTTGAATTCAACTCCACAAGGACACATACTCCTTAATCGACTTTTCCATGACCTATACAAGTTGGAACCATTGCCCCAGGCCGAACTCGTTAGGTCAGTTCCCTCCCAGTGGCCGAGCAAGATAGCATCTAGGCTCAACAAACCATAAAATCATTTCAGCGCGCACACCTGCCATATCTCGCTCACATCTATCTCCACTCTTTTGCTTCACTTACTTTATGGTGGGGAGGTGCCCGTTTTTATTAGGGGTCCAGTGATATCTGATGAAATGTTGGGCCTTGCCAAATGATTTGTTGTAGGCAGCACGAAGTGAAATATGGACATGTCATCATGACTCTGCTTTCTCTTTGTACTAAAAGTATGTTAACGATTTACTTTACAACCAAGAATGTTTTGCCTGGAGCCCAAAATTGTGTATAAGAAGAGAAGCCTGACTTTGTAAAAGTGAGCAGTCTCCTGAGAATATACCCGTGTTGTACTTCTAGGACACCTGTTACCTTGGTTGCAACCAATAAACTAATCTTTGATGTTGGACAGGCCCCACGAAGGGCTCGCTCCCTCCCCGCATGACAGAGCCCAGACACCGGCTCTCCGGGTGCTACCCACAGAACCAACCCGCAACCCGTCCCCTATGGGACGCCTGCTCCCGGATGTCCCTGTGTCACGGGCCCGGGCCACCGTCAGCACCATTGCCCGGCCCAGCCGCCATCTTGGACACGGCATCACGCGGCCGCGCGGCCTCAGCTCGACCCCAACCCTGGGCCTGGCCAGGCCCCGACTTCCCGGCACCACCATCCACCCAGGAGGTGAACGGACCACTTGGCAGGTCAATGGGAGTAAGAAGTGTCGATGGCTCTCTCCCGTCAGGTGCCGATCACCCCCAGCCTCCTCGGGCGCTGGCTCCACCCCCCTGCTGGGTGTCTGGACTCCCTCATCCCGGACCTCCCGACCTCCAAGAGCGAGGGTCCGGACATCAAAGAGCGCCAGACCTATAACTGAGGCAGCTCCAGGACAGGAAGGCAGTTGTATCCTGGAGTCGAGAGACACCGAGAAGAACTCATCCTTGACGGACTGCTGGCGCTGCCGCAGCCCTGCCTTGTGAACTATCGTCCTGCCTGCTGGCGCTGCCGCGGCCTTCGGCAACCTTCATCCTCGTGGGACCTGCTGGCGCTGCCGCGGCCCGTTGTAACCATCATCTTCGTGGGGACCTGCTGGCGCTGCCGCGGCCCGTTGTAACTACCATCCTTGCTGGGACCTGCTGGCGCTGCCGCGGCCCGTTGTAACCATCATCTTCGTGGGGACCTGCTGGCGCTGCCGCGGCCCGTTGTAACTACCATCCTTGCTGGGACCTGCTGGCGCTGCCGCGGCCCGTTGTAACCATCATCTTCGTGGGGACCTGCTGGCGCTGCCGCGGCCCGTTGTAACTACCATCCTTGCTGGGACCTGCTGGCGCTGCCGCGGCCCGACCTGTCCGAACACCGAGCTCGAGGATTGTGAGCTACCACCATCTCATCGCAGTACCCGTGGGTACCAAGACTGTCCTGCTACCCCCTTTCCCTACTAGAGACTAGAATTGAGAGGATCCTCATGTCCTGATCCCACTGTACCGTAGTACCTTACTCCAAGAACGGCCTATAAAGAGTGTTGAATCTTACCTTCGTGTGGTGTCCATCTGTGGGGGGGAAGTTACTTGTCTGTACGATCGCTGGAGATGGCCCTCACCGGAGGCCTCTCCCCTTGTGCTCAGCCGACCCTCCAGGTCCCCGTCTAACATTGGTGGCCAGCGGCGCGATCCGAACCAACGCGTACCGTACAGATAGTAACTCACCCTACGACTAAACCACTATGACGACCAGAGAGAGCGGATCTGCAGAGAAATTCCAGATGGAAAAGCTGGAGGAATACAACCACCGAGAGCTAAAACAATTTTGCATGGACTTAGGCATTGCTACCACCGGGCTAAGCACAAAAGAAGACTTCAAAAACGCCCTAGAGGCCTGGACAGAGACGAATACCGCCACCCGCCGGGACCTCGAAGCCCCGGAAGTCAACACCACCCTGACGGAAGAACGGAGAACAGGTCCCTCCCGAGAAGAGATCCAGGAGAGGGAAAAAAATAGACTACACGAGTTAGACTTGGCACGGCTCAAATTAGACGGAGAATTGAAGCTGGCGGAACAAAAAATAAACTTAGAACACTTACGGCTCAGAGAAGAGCGAGAGGAAAAACAGAGACAGAGGGATCTCAAAGAAAAAAGACTGGCATACGAACAAGAGTGCAAGCTAGCAGAGATAGAAATGCGCAAACTGAATAAAAACCTAGGGGTGCCCGAGCCACCGCGCTCCCCGGGTACTACCGAGCAGAAGGTCCACATCCCCAAGGATGTGGTCCGAGAATACCACCGAACCGACGACATACAGCAGTGGTTCAAGGCCTATGAGATCGCCATGACTGCCCACCGGATCGCTCGAAGTGACTGGGGAGCCGGTCTTTGGGGGAGATTCGTCAATGAGGGCCGTGATGCCCTGCTGCAGCTTCCGGATCATCAAATGACGTCCTATGACCACATGAAGGCCGCCCTCCTCAGTCGATATGGGCTTACGCCCGAAATGTACCGCCAGAGGTTCCGCAACTGCACCCGGATCCCAGGTACCACTTGGTTGGAATACGTGAACTATTTCAGCCGAGCCTTCGAGGGATGGATCAAGGGCAACCACGTAACCACTTACGAACAACTCTTCAATCTCATTGTGTGGGAGCACCTCTCCAACAACTGTTTCGTCGAGCTCAGGCAGCACCTCCTCGACAGTAAATTGACTGAACCACGGCAGCTCGCCATCGAGGCGGACCGGTGGGAGAGCACCCGAGTGGCCCGGAGTGGGCCGAACGAGCAGAACAGAACCAACCAAGGTCATCATCGTCCCCGAGGAGGAGGAGGAGGACAGGGCCGGGGCAGAGACGCTGTCCCGGTCACTCCCGCTAACACCACCCCGCCCCCAGCCGGCCGGGGAAACCCCCCGATGCGCCCGGGGTTCCGAGCCAACGTTACGTGTCACCGATGCCAGCGAGTCGGCCCTATGCCAGTGACCCGACCTGCCCGAAGAACCAGGCTCCCGGGCCCCGCCAGGTGGCGGCCGCCGCCCTAGGAGAAGAACAAGTCTCCGAAGACCCTGAAGCATACGAGTCGGAGCAGTTCGAGTGGGAACCCGCCGCCATGACCCTGGCCTGCCTAGGAGGAAGAGACATGGTCCCGCGGACTCCCCTGCCCGCCAACACTCGGAAGTACAGCCAATGGGTGAGCATAAATGGGCGCAAGGCCGAAGCCCTGCGTGACACCGGGGCCAGTGTGACGGCCGTCTGTTGTCACCTGGTGACCCCAGAACAAATCCTGCCAAACGTTCTTTGCCCCGTCCGATCGGCAGACAATTCGGAGAGCCTGTGTCGGATGGCCTGCGTCCCCTTCGAATGGGGAGGAGTGTCCGGCATGCTAAAAGTAACTGTCCGCGACGATGCCCCCGTGGACTGCCTCCTGGGGAACGATCTCGAGAGCTCCCCGTGGGCAGCTGTCGAAAGAAGAGAGCATCTGGGGATGTTGGGTCTCCCGGACTGGGCGTGCGTGACCACCCGGTCCATGGCCACCCGCACCATCCCTAGACCAGAAGAACCCGAATGGTCAGCACCTCCGCCCCCGATCGCTCCAGAAGAAGACTCCATCCATACCGACCACCCGGAACCAACCCCAGAGGGGTCCGCACAGCCCCCCGAACTTCCCGACCTGGCTCAGTGGCGTCAAGAAGGGGGGCCCACCCAAGAACAATTCCGGCAAGAGCAAAAGACCAGTCCCTCCCTCGAGGGACTGCGACAGCAAGCGCTCGCCCAGGGCCAAGGAGACACCACCGGGGCCCACTGGGTTTATTGGGACAATGATCTCTTGTACAGCGAGCAAAGAATCGCAGAGCTGGGGGCCGGTCGAGTGCTGGTGGTGCCCCTTCACTTCAGAGACTTCCTGTTGAACTTGGCCCATGATGTCCCCCTGGCCGGGCACCTGGGGCAAGACAAAACCTACCACCGCCTGGTGACTCACTTTTTCTGGCCCAAAATGAGAAATGACGTCTCCAACCACTGCCGGTCCTGCCCGACCTGCCAGGCCAGCGGGAAGAGCGGCCGCAAGCTCAAGGCACCCCTACAGCCATTCCCCGTGGTGACCACCCCGTTCGAAAGGGTGGGAATAGACATTGTGGGGCCCCTGGACCCCCGAACAGCACAAGGGCATCGCTTCATCCTGGTCCTGGTGGACCACGCCACCCGCTATCCTGAGGCGGTCCCCCTTTGTACTATAACAGCCCCAGTAGTGGGTCGAGCCTTGATGGGGATCTTTTCTCGAGTGGGCTTCCCCCGGGAAGTCGTCAGCGACAGGGGTACGAACTTTATTTCAAAGTATATGAAATCCCTCTGGCAGCAGTGCGGGGTCACCTACCGATTCACAACCCCCTATCACCCCCAGGGAAACGGACTGGTTGAGCGGTTCAACCGCACTCTCAAGGGGATGATCATGGGACTAGAAGAACCCCTACGCCGCCAGTGGGACGTGCTACTACCGTGCCTCCTCTTCGCCTACCGAGAAGTCCCCCAGAAGTCCCTCTGCTTCAGCCCCTTCGAACTCCTGTACGGACACCCCGTTCGCGGGCCTCTCAGCCTAGTGAAGGAGGAATGGGAAATGGCCCCCCTGAAGACCCCTCCAGACGTCTACAAGTACCTCCTGACCCTCCGCAATCAGACCCGGCGATTCAGGGAGATCGCCAAAGCCAATCTTGGGGCCAGTCAAGAGGACATGAAGAAGTGGTACGATCAACATGCCTCCTCCATCGAGTTTGAACCGGGTCAGCAGGTATGGGTGATGTCCCCCATCGAACCGTGCGCCTTGCAGGACAAATGGACGGGGCCCTTCAAGGTGATCGAGCGCAAGAGCCCCGTCACCTATCTCATCGACCTGGAGTCCCCCCGGAACCCCCTACGGGTGCTCCACGCCAACAGACTCAAACCACACTTCGCGCGCGCAGAGCTCAGCCTGCTGATGGCTACCGACAGTGGCGCAGAAAGAGACTCCGAGCCCATCCCTGACCTACTGAGGTCCCGTGAAAAAGATGGTTCGGTGGACGGGGTCCGACTCTCCGAGGCCCTGACCCCGGAGCAGCGTCAAGATTGTCGGGCCCTCCTGCTACCGTTCGCAAACCTGTTTTCTCTCACACCCGGAGTCACCTCCTGGTGCCTGCACGACGTGGACACCGGGGACAGTCGTCCTGTCCGACACCGGGCGTACCGAGTACCGGATCGGGTATGTACCTGCATCCAAGAAGAAGTCTCCAAGATGCTCGCCCTCGGAGTCATCGAACCTTCGGACAGTCCCTGGGCCAGCCCGGTCGTCCTGGTCCCCAAGGCCGCGGCCCCGGGCACCACACCTGAACTCCGATTCTGCATCGACTATCGGGGTCTGAACGCGGTCACCCGAACCGACGCTCACCCTATCCCCCGAGCAGATGAACTGGTCGACCGCATGGGGGCAGCCCGCTACCTGAGCATCTTCGATCTGACAGCGGGCTACTGGCAGATCGGCCTCACCCCCAGGGCCCAAGAACGCTCCGCTTTCTCCACCCCGGATGGGCACTACCATTTCAGAGTGATGCCATTCGGCATGAAGAACGCTCCAGCCACTTTCCAAAGACTGGTGAATCAGGTGTTGGCGGGCCTCGAAGAATTCAGCGCCGCCTACCTGGACGACATCGCAGTATACAGCCGCCACTGGACAGACCACCTCCACCACCTCCGAGAAGTCCTGCAGGCCCTCCAACAGGCCGGCCTCACAATAAAGGCCAGCAAGTGCCAAATCGGCCAGGGGTCCGTGACCTACCTCGGACACCAAGTGGGGAGCGGTCTGGTGGCCCCCCTTCAACTCAAGGTAGCTGCCATTCAGTCCTGGCAACCCCCCGAAACACAAACAGAGGTCCGAGCCTTTCTGGGACTCACCGGATACTACCGGCGGTTCGTGAAGGACTATGGCAGCATTGTGGGGCCCCTCACGGAACTCACATCTAAGAACCACCCAAAAAGAGTCAACTGGACACCCGACTGTCAAGCGGCCTTCGAGAAGCTGAAGGTCGCCATGTGCACCGCTCCTGTGCTCCAGGCCCCCGACTACAGCCGCGAGTTCATCGTTCAGACCGATGCCTCCGACCATGGTATTGGGGCCGTCCTCTCCCAACTGAACCCCGAGGGAGTCGACCAACCCGTGGCCTTCATCAGCAGACGCCTACTGCCCCGAGAGCAGCGCTGGAGCACTATTGAGCGGGAGGCCTTCGCTGTAGTGTGGGCCCTCAAGAAGCTCCAGCCTTACCTCTTCGGAACCCACTTCCGGGTACAAACAGACCATCGGCCCCTGCAATGGCTAATGCAAATGCGGGGGGAGAATCCCAAACTCTTGCGATGGTCCATCTCCCTGCAGGGGATGGACTTCACTGTGGAACATCGCCCTGGCCAAGACCACGCCAACGCGGATAGCCTGTCCCGCTTTTTCCGCCTCGACGAGGAGAGTCCCCAGGAGGATGGGTGACTCTCCCCGCCTTCAGCTGGGGGGGACGCATGTTGGACAGGCCCCACGAAGGGCTCGCTCCCTCCCCGCATGACAGAGCCCAGACACCGGCTCTCCGGGTGCTACCCACAGAACCAACCCGCAACCCGTCCCCTATGGGACGCCTGCTCCCGGATGTCCCTGTGTCACGGGCCCGGGCCACCGTCAGCACCATTGCCCGGCCCAGCCGCCATCTTGGACACGGCATCACGCGGCCGCGCGGCCTCAGCTCGACCCCAACCCTGGGCCTGGCCAGGCCCCGACTTCCCGGCACCACCATCCACCCAGGAGGTGAACGGACCACTTGGCAGGTCAATGGGAGTAAGAAGTGTCGATGGCTCTCTCCCGCCAGGTGCTGATCACCCCCAGCCTCCTCGGGCGCTGGCTCCACCCCCCTGCTGGGTGTCTGGACTCCCTCATCCCGGACCTCCCGACCTCCAAGAGCGAGGGTCCGGACATCAAAGAGCGCCAGACCTATAACTGAGGCAGCTCCAGGACAGGAAGGCAGTTGTATCCTGGAGTCGAGAGACACCGAGAAGAACTCATCCTTGACGGACTGCTGGCGCTGCCGCAGCCCTGCCTTGTGAACTATCGTCCTGCCTGCTGGCGCTGCCGCGGCCTTCTGCAACCTTCATCCTCGTGGGACCTGCTGGCGCTGCCGCGGCCCGTTGTAACCATCATCTTCGTGGGGACCTGCTGGCGCTGCCGCGGCCCGTTGTAACTACCATCCTTGCTGGGACCTGCTGGCGCTGCCGCGGCCTGTTGTAACCATCATCTTCGTTGGGACCTGCTGGCGCTGCCGCGGCCCGTTGTAACTACCATCCTTGCTGGGACCTGCTGGCGCTGCCGTGGCCCGTTGTAACCATCATCTTCGTGGGGACCTGCTGGCGCTGCCGCGGCCCGTTGTAACTACCATCCTTGCTGGGACCTGCTGGCGCTGCCGCGGCCCGACCTGTCCGAACACCGAGCTCGAGGATTGTGAGCTACCACCGTCTCATCGCAGTACCCGTGGGTACCAAGACTGTCCCGCTACCCCCTTTCCCTACTAGAGACTAGAATTGAGAGGATCCTCTTGTCCTGATCCCACTGTACCGTAGTACCTTACTCCAAGAACGGCCTATAAAGAGTGTTGAATCTTACCTTCGTGTGGTGTCCATCTGTGGGGGGGAAGTTACTTGTCTGTACGATCGCTGGAGACGGCCCTCACCGGAGGCCTCTCCCCTTGTGCTCGGCCGACCCTCCAGGTCCCCGTCTAACATTTGACTTCACCTAGAAGACTCTGAGTTTCTGTAGGTCTGGATCAGGAAGAACCCGAGGTCTCTGGGTGTTGATTCCCTGACACCGCTGGGTTACCGGTTCTGTGCCGGTTCTTAAAAACCCAGTACCTCACTCATGAGACAGTGGAACCCAGCCAGCTGGCAGCCAAAGCCAAGATGCTCCTGGGAACCTGAACTACGACCCAGCTGCAGAAGCCGACTTGTACCTAAAACTGTTACAATTGTATTTCACTACTGTATACTCTATTGTATTCTGTAAATCTAGTGTCATGAGAAGATAGAATTTAAGGGGTGGGTACGAAAACTGAATATTAAGTCTGGGAAAGTCGAAATCTTAGGTAAATGGTGACCTAATCCCCTCCTTTTTCCAATCAGAACTTGGGGACCCTTTCACTTGCAACATTAGTGGGTGGTACACTGACCTGAAAACAGTATAACTAGCCTAGGTTTAGCTAGAGATTTTGTCCGACTTGTCCGAATAGCTGACCTGTCACTGACCCAACGAACTCTATAGGTGATTGATACAGAGGGCTGCGGAGCACTCTGTCCGTAATTTCCACAAACTCAATCGGGGTTTGGAAACCTTAAGTGCTGGCGAAGCACTTTGCTGGGAGATTCGAGAACCCAATCGGGGTTATTGGCAGATTCCTTGCAGAGAGGGAGTAGCGCAGGCGTTGCATCCGAAGCTGCAGGTTGGTCGTACCCTTAGACGAATCCGGTCCTGATCCAAATCCTGGGGTTATCCTGTCCTGAATGTCCATGAGCCATACAAGTCCTTGAGGGTCCTGTCCCTGTTTTCCAACTGACCCGTGGCCAGGGTTAGTTCTACAATCTGTCCTAGGTAAATATAATCCATCTGGGTGTCCGTCATTCTAAACTCTTTCCTATTGTCTTGAACGAAGTATACATTTACATATGTCATTTAACCTTCTCTCCTTAAATGAGATTTTTCACGTTTTATTGTTATTAGCGTGTTCCATTTTTCCCTACCTTTAGTAAATGCTAAAACTGTTTGCATATATATATATTTGTTCCATTCTTACCCTTCCTATAGAGAATAAGCAAATCTGGATAAATCAAATAGTCTGAGTCTCATTTCCTCTGAATCGTTAGTGAGTTTCGAAAGTCTACTTGGATTAGTATGTTCCCTTTCTTTACCCGCCTTTAGTGGAGTTGTGAAGTTCTGTTTATCTAAAATAGCGTGTTCCTTATTTTCCCTTCCTTTATTATTTTCATGATTCTAAATGTTTCTTACTCTCATACATAGTTATACAATTGTTATGATTCTCGTGATAGATAGTTTGATTAGTGTAAACCTTTGGCTCATGACACTAGAAGATAATGATGAATAGATAAAGGTTTTGAAAACTTCCCGAGTGTGTGGTTATTTACGAGTACAAAAACATTATTCAACTGTATATGGTATTTTGTTTTGCTTACTTATCTTCACAGCTAGCTCCCTGATCCATTGTGATCATAGGTACCCGTAACAGTGGAGTGGTAAGTCGGGTACATTGGAAATACAGTAGGAAGAAACTGGGATGCTGGTAGTAGAGTGTAAGGTTACCCGATTGATAAATATGGAAGATTGAAAGTTATGGGCCCAGTGCGTATATGGTAAAATTTGTGAGTCGGGTGACCTGCGCGCTCTATCAGTATTTTTCTGGTAAGCAGAGGATGGTTAGGGACTAGTTAAGATAGGTAGGTAGGTTATTTGCTGCTAAATTGTGAACATTTTACTGTTAAAACGTTCGAACAAATTTACAAATGTATTATTGCTTTGAAAATTATGAAATGTTTTAATTGTTTTTCTTGCTGCTATATTGATATATGTTCTAACAAACCTCGTTAGTGATTGTTATATGTTTGTCTGGAATCCCCAGGGAATTGAATAGCGGGTGGTGAGGAGAATCCACGCCGTACTGAGGTCAGTTTATCAGCAACAAGGGGCCCCAAATAAGTCAGCAGGGACCTCGGGGAACATACTTTGTACAAGCAACAATGGTCCCAAACATACAATAAATGCGAGAGGAATAAATATAGACAGAATCAATCTATATTGCGAGTGACATGTCCAGCCGGACAGTGGTCTTCAAAGTTTACTCAATATACAAGTCACCAAAACAAGGAATACCTTCCACAGTTCAACCAGTGTGGTACACAAGCCTGTGCCCAGCACTAACAGAACGGGTACAGAGGGTGAATATACAGAGCGAAGAAGGGCTATTAAGGCAAAAGGACGTTTCTGTCATAAAATACAATTGTACAGAATTTTCAAGTATAGCACTATTACATCACATTGTAATCACGTTTAGTATATAGGTGCTAAATTGGTCGACGGCGTTTCGGACCCCCTAGTAAATCACGGGGACCATCATCAGGACATTTCAGTGAAAGCCTTAACAAGAATTAGCCTCTAATTGCCCGTGAACCCAATCGCGTCGGGCAGTTAGGAAGGTGGTGAGGAATACTCAGCAGTTGGCACGCTCACAATCAAGCGCATGAGACCGCGGAACGTGGTATTATCCGTCGGGGCCTGGGGAACCGGGTGAGTCGGTCGGCGTGTGTCTTTCCAGGCCTTGGAAAGACACACGCCGACCGACTCACCCGGTTCCCCAGGCCCCTTGAGCGCATGAGACCGCGGAACGTGGTATTATCCGTCGGGGCCTGGGGAACCGGGTGAGTCGGTCGGCGTGTGTCTTTCCAGGCCTTGGAAAGACACACGCCGACCGACTCACCCGGTTCCCCAGGCCCCGACGGATAATACCATGTTCCGCGGTCTCACGCGCTTGATTGTGAGCGTGCCAACTGCTGAGTATTCCTCATCACCTTCCTAACTGCCCGACGCGATTGGGTTCACGGGCAATTAGAGGCTAATTCTTGTTAAGGCTTTCACTGAAATGTCCTGATGATGATCCCCGTGATTTACAAGGGGGTCCGAAACGCCGTCGACCAATTTAGCACCTATATACTAAACGTGATTACAATGTGATGTAATAGTGCTATACTTGAAAATTCTGTACAATTGTATTTTATGACAGAAACGTCCTTTTGCCTTAATAGCCATTCTTCGCTCTGTATATTCACCCTCTGTACCCGTTCTGTTAGTGCTGGGCACAGGCTTGTGTACCACACTGGTTGAACTGTGGAAGCTATTCCTTGTTTTGGTGACTTGTATATTGAGTAAACTTTGAAGACCACTGTCCGGCTGGACATGTCACTCGCAATATAGATTGATTCTGTCTATATTTATTCCTCTCGCATTTATTGTATGTTTGGGACCATTGTTGCTTTTACAAAGTACTGAGGTCAGTGGCTTGAGGAAAATTAGTGCATGGTTAGGCAGAACTGGAAGCCCTAATTAGGGTTTCTGTATGAATAGTTGAATAAATGATAGCAACGAGTTCGCTAATGAAACTTCAGTTGTGATATAACCTAGTAAGGATCACACGAGAAAGGAGTAGTAGGTTCATCGGAGCTTGAGTGATAGCAAAAGAGTTCACTAGTGAAACTTTAGACTTAGTATATATCCCGAAAAGAGTGGATGAGTCAAAGAAGTAGCAGGTTCTCTAATGCTTGAGTGAAGGATAGGCAGAAGAGATCTATCCGTAGTGTATGAAAAGTAGACAGAAGAGGTTTACTTGCAGTGAAACAAATCTTTCCTTTCTAGACACTCGAGTACAGTGGCGAATGTTTTACGTTGTAAATTAAAGAAAGCACTTGCACTTTAAGAAAGGAATCAAGTTTCCGTTACCTTGTGAAGGAGGGAGTCAGTTGCGGAGCTGCTCTGACGTCACTCTGTGCCGCGCTGGTATTGGTAGAGACAGCGGGTGTGTAGCGGAGCAGGTATTGTAAAGGAGGGGTGAGCGCCGGAGCGTGAGAACTTGTCTCACGAAAAGGCCGCGCACCCATTGGTCAGAAAATTTTGCAACCACCGTGTTGAGTTGGGTTGTTGAGGAATAAAAGACGCATTTGAATTGGGAGTGATTTTGTAAACAAAGTCGCTAGTGGGAAAAGTATATGTGGCATTCATATACTCCGGAGACTAGACCGGATCCAAGATATCTAGGGTTTGGAAAAGATCAGTGGAAAGGTCGTAACTACGACATTATGTACGGAAACAAGAGGAAAATGACCTTAGTAAGCAAAGTGAAAAATTATTTCAAAAGAGACAAGCCTATCAAAACTAGAGAAGGAGTTGTCATTCCTCCACCTAATACTCCCGCATCTTTCATGATGTTTGATAAAGGGTACCACTCTTGTGTATGGTTGGAAAATTGGGTGGAATACACGAAGAATGACGGAATTTTGGCATTTCCGTTAGATGGTACATTTAATAGCAGAATTCTATTCAATTGGAGAACCAGAATGAATGATTTGCATCCCAGACCCAGTACGAAGCCTTAGAAGAATGGGAGATAGAGGCTTTCGTTCGAGCGAGACAAACCTAGAATGGATAAAGGGTTAACCAAATGGTATCCTAAAGTGAAACCAGAAACCCGAGAGAAAAGAATGAAACAATGGAGACAGAATATGATAGTAGAAGGACTGTACCCTATGATGGCACTAGGAGAACCAATGGGAGAGAAAAGGACAGAGAAAACAAAACATTTGATGACCAGTAGGGATTCAGATGACGACTATTTGGAGGAATTATTAATGAAGAATCCACCTCCTTATAATGAAGGACCTAGATCCTCAAGTGTAGGGGATACTTGCCTAAGACCCCCTTACCAGGAGGGATCAAGACCAGTAAGTGTAAGAGACGGCTGTCAAATACCTCCTTATCAGGAGATGCCGAGACCTTTAAGCACAGGGAACCCATTCCTGAAACCTAACTATGGTGAGGGACCAAGTATGACGCATCCAACTGCCCCGACTTATGCCCCAACCCTGACTCCACAAATAGTACATGAAACAAACCTGGAAAGGGTACTGCAGGAAAGAGAGCGAGAGGCTATAGCTAAACAGAGAACAGAATTAATTCAGAAAATTTCCCAACTAAATACAAGTCTTGAAGCCTTGACAATTCCAGTAACCATTGGACCAGTTGTTCCTTTGTATGGGGATTAACAGGGGTGTCCAAAGACTCCAATTATTACCCCAGCTGTAGTGCTACCGAGAAAAGAGCCCTTAATTGTAGATGACCAAGAAAGTGAATGCGAATCTGTAATTTCCTTAATGGATTTACCGATAAAGGAACCAGAAAGGGGTTCAAGAAAGAAGAACACTCCTTTCAGTTCAGGAGAAGTACAGGTTGAGTCAGCTTCTGGTACTAGAAGTGCCACCGTAGTGACTCCTGAGGAAATCGAGAGATGGAGTCGAGAATTAGAGAAACCAAATCTCCAGCCGAAACCATTAGATATTTACAAGTTAAGATTAGAATTGGAAGAACTGATGGCTGGAAATGTGGGGTTAGACAGACTAAATACTTTTTCCGAGGAAGAACTGCTGTTTATTTGCAAGAGTATCACCCGTAATACCAGGGTGTTCCATGAGAAATTAATGAACACCGCGGCTAGTATGGGAATAGATATTGGGAAATCTAAAGTGTTGCAAAAACCCTACAGAGCAGAGTTCTCAGACAAAGATTTAGAAAATATGAATGTGTCTGGGAAAAAGGTACAGATCAGAGAATTATTGAACCTGTTGCACAAATGGGGAGAATTAGAAAAATGGAAAGCCAGATGGGCAAAGAAAAAGGAGGAAATTAGATCAAAACAGATGGCTTCAGAGTATGTCTTAAAAGAAGCAGACAAGGCAGAAAAATTATATCCTATGCGAGAAGTGCCAGGTGGGAAGTATGTGCATGTTCCATGGTCCCGACAGGATATTGTGTCCTTTACCAATACCAATGACTTCCCGAAATTACGAGAAAAACCCGTAGATTGGTACAGACAGGTAGAAAGGTTTGTGATGGTACAAAAATGCTTGTGGAAAGATCTGGATGGGTTTTTCGATATCGTAGTTCCCGTAGATTTGTGGACATAATGTAAAATTGCCATTGGTTGGCCTAGTGAGGAATTCCCGAGGGACCTTATTACAGGAGCTCCTTCGGATGAGGTAATGAAACAATACCATCAAGTAATGTTACATTTGAAGGGGAAAGTGCCTGAAAAGGAAACTGATTGGACCCGAATAGATAGAACTACCCAGGATAGAGATGAAACTGTGCATTCTTATTATGAACGACTGTTACAGGTGTTCAAAACGTACAGTGGCCTAGATAACATTGAGATGAAGGACATGACCCATTTCATTTACAGGTTTGTAACAGGTTTAAGACCTGAAATTTGCCAATGGATCAAAGACAATAACATCTGTTGGCAGTCTAAGAAAATTGATGAGGTTTTAAGGTACGCCAAATATTGTAAGAGATGAGATGGCAGACAAACGAAAGGCCTTGAAGGAAAAGGTCATGTGGGCACAAGTAAAATTAGCAGAACAGCAAGAAAAGCAGTTGAGTAAAATGAAAAGTAATACCCAAAATCAAGGTTCTGGGGGTGGAGGGATGCCCAGAGTAAAAATGAGCCGAGAGGAGGCCAAAAAGAAGTTCCCCTGTCACAGGCGCGGGCAGATAGGGCACTGGAGAGACGAGTGTCCACATGCACAGAATGGTAACATCTAAATTAATGATTTAAACCCACAGACGCAGAATGAGAAACCAAGAAAGACCCAGCAACAGGTAAAACAGAGTCAGTTGCCCCGTGCACCTAGACCAACTTTTAAGGGCAAAGCACAGCAGGGTGAAGACATCGAGATTTGGGAAAGAAAGGAGGATAGAAAGGCAGCAACTTCGCAATTTTTGTTGAATGATACCTTCCTCTGTGGTGAACCTTACTGACGGTGCCTGAGGGGGGAGGACAAGGAGTGCGTGCTTGGCGCCTCCTTGCCGGTGAACCAGTCAGGGCCATACATTGAAGGAAAGGTTGAAGGAAATGATGTCACCTTTCTGTTGGACACTGGGGCCACCCGTTCTACTGTGAGAACAGCAGACGTTCCAAACCTACCCCTCTCGGGAGAAGCGATCCAAGTAGTGGGCGTATCTAATCAATTGATTAGTACCCCAGTTACCGAGCCCATGGAGATTACAATAGGGAATTTCAAAGAAATGCATAGATTTGTTGTCTGTGATTCCAGTCCTGTAAACCTATTAGGATGTGATTTGCTGTGTAAAATGAACTGTAACATCTTTTGCACACCAAAAGGCGTCGAAATTCAAACCCCAGACGAAGATGGAATATACAAATTAATGCTAATAAGACCTGACTCAGAAATTAAAAGACTGGCAATACAAGACTTACCTGAAGAACTCCAACAGACAGCGAAACCGGAAGTATGGGATTTTACTGGAAAAGATGTAGGATTAATGGCAAATGTTGACCCAATTAAAAAAGCCATAAAAGAAGATGCAGTTTACCCAAATACTAAACCATATAAAATGAGTGCAGAAGTGAAAGCAGGAGTTGCCATTGAAATAAAAAGATTGCTAGAAGCAAACATCATACAAGAAGTGTTGAGTAGTCCTTGTAACTCCCCGATAATTGGCATCAAGAAACCTAGTGGTAAGTACAGGGTAGTGCAGGACCTGCGCAAGGTAAATAAAATCATTGTTCCTTGCTGTCCTATTGTTCCGAACCCAGCAGTGATTTTGTATCAAATTCCATTGAATGCTGAATGGTTTACCGTTATTGACTTATGGCACGCATTCTTTTCAATCCCATTGCATCCAGACAGCAAATGTCTTTTTTCATTTGAATTCGACAGTCACGTGTACGCCTGGAATCGCGTCCCTCAGGGGTATACAGAAAGCTCCTCGATTTTCAATCAGATTCTGAAAAAGTGCCTTGAATCCTTGGTTTTACCTAGAGAATCAGTTTTGGTGCAATATATAGACGACCTCTTGGTGGCGACTAAAAGTCAGAAAGACTGTGTTGTAGACACCATAGCCTTACTGAATCACTTAGGTGAAGGAGGACACAAAGTGTCCCCAGACAAACTACAGTTCTGTACCTCTTCAGTAAAATATCTGGGGCACCAGATAGAGAAAGGTATCAGGAGAGTTACTTCAGAGAGAATTAGAATAATTCGAAACATGCATTTACCCAATACTCAGAAAGAGATCAGAATGTTCCTTGGAGTTGTAGGATACTGCAGAC
Organism: Lissotriton helveticus; assembly: GCF_964261635.1. Taxonomy (NCBI): domain Eukaryota; kingdom Metazoa; phylum Chordata; class Amphibia; order Caudata; family Salamandridae; genus Lissotriton; species Lissotriton helveticus. Next base: position 1,209,769,360 of record NC_136059.1, read on the forward strand.
AGTGGATTGTGGGATTTGCAGTCCTACCAAAACCTTTGATAAAAATGACAAAGAAAGGAGCAAAAGACCCAGTGGAATAGAATGAGGAAAGCATGACAGCTTTTACAAAGTTACGAGAATGTCTGTGTACAGCTCCCGCATTAGGAATGCCTGATTACTCGAAAGAATTTGCACTGTTTTGTGATACACGAGACAATTGTGCACTGTCAGTCCTAACTCAAGAGCATGGTTTGACTAGACGTCCAGTAGCATATTTCTCTGCTACTTTGGATCCAGTGGCTGCTGGATTACCTGGATGTCTGAAAGCAGTAGCTGCAACTTGCATGAGTCTTGAACAGAGTGAATCCATCATTATGGGACATCCTGTAACTGTGTATGTTCCACATGCAGTTGTAATCCTACTGACCAGAACTAAAACCCAGTATCTCACACCTAGTCGGCTGACTAAGTATGAGAGAATCCTTGTGGGTGCAGCAAATGTAACCATTACTCGGTGTAACAAACTGAATCCAGCTATCCTATTACCAAATTCACTGATTGCAGAAGCAAAGGGAGAGGTCGAGCATGATTGCATTGACCTGACTGAATTTAGTACCAAACCACGCCCAGATATCAAGGAAATGCCCCTGCCTGTAGAAGATTTTGAATTGTTTGTAGATGGCTCATGTCTGAGACATGAGAATGGAGGCCTAAGTGCTGCCTATGCTGTAGTAACAATATCACGTGCCGTGGAAGCATCCTATCTATTTGGAGTAAAGTCTGCACAAGTAGCCGAATTGATTGCATTGACAAAAGCCTGTAAATTTGGGAAAAATAAAAGAGTAACCATATATACTGATAGCCAATATGGTTACGGGGTTGTGCATGACTTCGGCCAATTATGGCTGCAAAGAGAGTTCCTGACTTCTTCAGGTACTCCTATCAGAAATGGAAAAGTGGTACAGGAATTACTGGAAGCAATCCAGTTACCAAAAGAATTGGCAGTGGTCAAGTGTGCTGCTCACAAATCTGGCGATGACAATGTGACAGCAGGTAATCGATATGCTGACCAACTGGCCCAACATTGTGCAAGACATCAAATGTCAGTCAATATCAAATTGGGGGGAAGCGGAACCAGCTGCCAACTTATGGTGTTTGAGAATGTACAAACATGGGAGGAACTGAGAGATTTACAAAATGCAGCAGGACCAAAGGAAAAGAGAAGATGGAGAAAGTTTGGTTGTCAACAGAGAAATGAGGATGGTGTCATTGTTTGCTCTGATGGTATGCCTGTATTGCCTGACAGCTTGCTTGCTCCTATGGCCCGGCTAATACATGGAAATACGCACATTGGTAGGGATGCCATGGTTCGTGTCTTCAAACAGACATGGTTCAATTCGAAATTCAGGAAAGTAGCAGAGAGACTCTGCCAGAGGTGCTTGACATGCCAGCAATACAATGCCGGGAAGAAAACAGTAGTTTCACTGGGTAAAATTGGGAAAGGAGAAGGTCCTTTTATAAGGTTACAAATTGACTTTATCCAGTTACCCCCTTGTAAAGGAATGAGGTACGTTCTTGTCATTGTTTGCCTATTTTCAAAATGGGTAGAGGCTTATCCTGCAAAGAAAAATGATGCCATCACTGTAGCCAAATTGTTATTGCGAGAACTAATACCTAGGTACGGTTTTCCAGTCACACTTTAATCAGACAGAGGTGGGCATTTTCAGAATGAAATAATGAGTCAAATCTGTGAAGCATTCAAAATTACTCAAAAACTGCACTGTGCATATCGCCCAGAGGCTTCTGGACTGGTGGAACAACTGAATGGCACTATCAAGTCGAGATTAGGAAAGATGTGTGAATCTACTGGCATGAACTGGATAGACGCTTTACCGTTAGTCCTAATGGGAATCAGAAGTATTCCAGACAGAAAGACAGGCCTGAGTCCCCATGAGATCCTGATGGGAAGAGTAATGCGACAAGCATGGGTACCAGGACACAAACTGATAAGCATTTCTGATGATTTGGTACTAGAGTACTGCAAGCAACTGGGTGACCAAGTGCGTTCTATCTCTCACCAGATTGGGGAAGACGCCGTCGTCAGGCCAGCAACTCCAGTCCATAATCTGAATCCAGGTGATTGGGTGGTACTAAAGAAACACACCAGATCAAGTTGCCTAGCACCGAAGTCGGGAAAACCAAGACAAGTAATTCTGGTAACCACAACAGCGGTGAAGTTTGCCGATGTGCCAAAGTGGATCCATGCCAGCCATACGAAAAAGGTAACTGAAGACGAAGAAACTGACGCTGAAGGTTGTCCAGCTGAGGGGTCTCCAGATGTTGGTCCTGAAGTAGCTGATGACGAACAACCGAGCACCAGTCAAGATGAATGGATCCCAGTAATCGACCTGACCCTCGATCCAATAAGAACCAGAAGCCAAACATACTCAGATAGAGAGTGGGATAGTGAGGAGGAGACAAGAATAGAAGGAGATAATCAGATTATCGAAATCCATGTCAAATCTGATGAGGAAGAAGGTCATATAGGGACAGAACAGGCTATCGACACTCCTCCAAGAACTCCTGAGACTGAAACGGGACAAATAGAAATTAGGGCGAAAGTTCAAACGGAAGAAAATCAAAGGTTCAAAGTACTTGAACAGGATCAGATAGAAATAGACGAATGTGTTCAGGACCCAGAAATTGAAACGTCAAGGAGTCAAATCCAGCATACACCTGAACAAGGGCAGCTTAGCAACCAGGCAGAAGAAACTGAAATAAGACCTGGGACTAGTCAGACAGGAAGGGAAGAAGAAGACGTTGAAGCAGAAGGGCCACAACTGAACGAAAATAAAAGAGCATTAGAAGAAAGCCAAACCACAGTGCCAGTTAAACGATTCAAGAAAAAGAATAGAGAACCAAGGTACATCAAAAGACTGAAACTAAGACTGAAAACAGTAGAGGAGAAGCTTGAACAAAGAAAACAAGGTTCCAGTAAAACAGAGCAAACTGGAGAAAACTCTAAGCGAAGAAGTGCCCGAATAAAAAGACTGAACGAAAAGTATCAGGATCCTGAATGGACTTACCTGGTGGTAGAGGAATTCGAGGATCTTGATATAAGTGATGAAAGTGATGAAGAATTGACTGCTGACTAGTCTACCGAAGAAGAAGAACCAACCTGAAGTTGCCCTGTGTAAGCAACCTGTGCAAAGTTACAAAGAGGGGTTGGAAAGCTTTCTTTTGAGCCAAAATGTCTGATTCCAATGTGAATGGAAGACCTAGAAGCAATTGTTGTAAAACATGCTGCAAAGTATGTGTATGTAGTGTAGCTTTAGTATTAATATTATGGATAGGACTAACAATTACTATTCCTTATATGATGAGTAAAGATACTAATTTTTACTCTACAAAGACTGTGACAAAAGACACAGAAGAGCTGCAAATGAAAAATACACCACAAAGTGTAGAAGGACATGAGAAAGCACTTAGCATTAGACAAACTAAAATGGACTTAGAAGCACCAGATGAGGACGGACTACATTATCACGGAATCAAGAACAGGACTCATTTAAACGTATTCGCAAACCTTTTAGTGCATTATGTAGAAGCCATGGAAATAGAGGACTGTTATGTTTGCATGAAGCTACCTACTTCTGTAGCTGAGGGAGTGACCTACCATCACTTGCCACTAACATATGAACTTTCCTGTAGTATTTTAGCTAGCTTATTCTATAAAAGAGGACCGTTACAGTACTATTACTCTAACTCAGACGTGATATTTTCTGAACTTCCAATACGTGGAATTCTGAACCCTGTACATACCAAAAGTGACGTAACACGTTATATGGGAGAACATTTTCTGACTATAGGTACCATAGATTTAGGTGAAGCACATAGAGATAACTTGACCTGTTCATTACATACACAAGAGAAAATGTTTCTAAACATGGCAGAGAAAAGAAGAGAAAGTTTCCAAAGAAAGGCGAATGATAAAAGACAGAAAACTCCTAAGTGGGCTGAAAACATGGGAAGCACCTCAAACGGTGGAGCTAATCCTGCTTTGTTGCTGGATTTCGAAAGAAAGGGGAAACTCTGTCTTCACAGAGAAAAGACTAGTTATTATAATAACATTTTCATTGGTTCCAGTCAATGTGAACACAATTACAAGGTAATTGGAGGTTGGGGTTTCAAAAATGGGTCAGAACCTGTGTTTCCCGGAATTTATTACATATGTGGAAACAAGGCTTATTTCAAATTGCCGGATCACTGGTATGGAAGCTGCTATTTTGGAATTGTCTTCCCAAAAATATACCATGTGAATGAAATTGCTGGAAGTAATGAAAACACTAATGAGTGCGTAGCGAAAGAGAAAGCGTAGGAGAAATACTAGGTGATATCTTTAGTGCATTGATACCAGCAGTGGGAGTTACTCTGAACACACACAGAATTTGCAAATTGTCAACAGTATTGGATCGGTTATCTACTGACATTGCTGCAGGTTTCCTGATGGTCAATACTGAAATGGTTGCGATCAGATCTATGGTTTTACAGAACAGACTTGCTCTTGACACCTTATTAGCAAAAGAGGGCGGAGTCTGTAGAATGTTGAAAGCGCAACATTGTTGCACTTACATACCTGACAAAAGTGTCGAAATCAAAAGGTATGTGAGGAACATTACAAATTTGGAAAAAGAGCTCAAACCACTGGAGGTTGACAGTGCCTGGAAGAGACTAACTGATGGTCTCTCCTCTGTAGGTCATTGGTTTTCTAACATAGGTAAAAATCTAGTGAGTAACATACTGATGCCAATAGTAGGTATAGGTTTAATTGTGCTAATTGTTGTAATCAGCTGCAAATGTCGAAAACACAAAGAGAAATATGTTATGAATAAAAGAGGAGTGAAACGTGAATGTGAATGTGGATGAACTAGAATTGGAGGAACTGAATAATCAAATTTACAAAAGGGTGAAGAATTCTCACCCTAACAAAGAAGTAAAAGAAAAACTGAATCGAATGTTTGAAGAAATAGAATTGGGAAAGCTGTGAGAAGTTGGCATCTGGTTCCATTAATAGTGATGATAGTAAATATCATCAAAGAGGGGATTGATGGAGCAAGGATTCGCACGTTACACGACTTGCTTGTACTCATGAACCTCGAATAATATTGATAGTCTAATCAAATTGTTTGTCTTACTAATATTGCACATTTTACACTACACGGGGGTGTCCCAGTGACACTTGCCTATGTGTTTACTAAACAATAATAACGCTTGCTACTAAAATGGCCGCTGCTTCGTGGGAATTTAGTCTGCGCATGCGTCGGTCATAATCACGTGATGTGACGCACTTGCAGTTCTGGTGGGAAATGTTTGCTCATGCGCAATACTGCTAAAATGGCCGCTTTGTTTTCTCATATGCTCCGTGCTTGCAAAGCTGTTTTCGCAAAGCTGTTTGTTTCCGCACTCATCCTAACGCTATAGTTATTATAAAATAAGGGGTATAGAGTAGCTATTCATGGTATACAGTGTATTCATTTTTTTTTGTATTTCTAAATTGTTTTCGCTTACTTTTCAGGTACTGCCTTCTTTGTGGCCTGAGGAACACTCGTAACTCCATCTTGAAAAGTCTTTCTGGTACTCGTCACGTGATGAGGGAAAGAACCTCATGAGGCAGTGGTACCCAGCCAGCTGGCAGCCAAAGCCAAGATGCTCCTGGGAACCTGAACTACGACCCAGCTGCAGAAGCCGACTTGTACCTAAAACTGTTACAATTGTATTTCACTACTGTATACTCTATTGTATTCTGTAAATCTAGTGTCATGAGAAGATAGAATTTAAGGGGTGGGTACGAAAACTGAATATTAAGTCTGGGAAAGTCGAAATCTTAGGTAAATGGTGACCTAATCCCCTCCTTTGTCCAATCAGAACTTGGGGAACCTTTCACTTGCAACATTAGTGGGTGGTACACTGACCCGAAAACAGTATAACTAGCCTAGGTTTAGCTAGACATTTTGTCCGACTTGTCTGAATAGCTGACCTGTCACTGACCCAACAAACTCTATAGGTGATTGATACAGAGGACTGCGGAGCACTCTGTCCGTAATTTCCACAAACTCAATCGGGGTTTGGAAACCTTAAGCGCTGGCAAAGCACTTTGCTGGGAGATTCGAGAACCCAATCGGGGTTATTGGCAGATTCCTTGCAGAGAGGGAGTAGCGCAGTTGTTGCATCCGAAGCTGCAGGTTTCGGTCGTACCCTTAGACGAATCCGGTCCTGATCCAAATCCTGGGGTTATACTGTCCTGAATGTCCATGAGCCATACAAGTCCTTGAGGGTCCTGTCCCTGTTTTCCAACTGACCCGTGGCCAGGGTTAGTTCTACAATCTGTCCTAGGTAAATATAATCCATCTGGGTGTCCGTCATTCTAAACTCTTTCCTATTGTCTTGAACGAAGTATACATTTACATATGTCATTTAACCTTCTCTCCTTAAATGAGATTTTTCACGTTTTATTGTTATTAGCGTGTTCCCTTTTTCCCTACCTTTAGTAAATGCTAAAACTGTTTGCATATATATATTTGTTCCATTCTTACCCTTCCTATAGAGAATAAGCAAATCGGGATAAATCAAATAGTCTAAGTCTCATTTCCTCTGAATCGTTAGTGAGTTTCGAAAGTCTACTTGGATTAGTATGTTCCCTTTCTTTACCCGCCTTTAGTGGAGTTGTGAAGTTCTGTTTATCTAAAATAGCGTGATCCTTATTTTCCCTTCCTTTATTATTTTCATGATTCTAAATGTTTCTTACTCTCATACATAGTTATACAATTGTTATGATTCTCGTGATAGATAGTTTGATTAGTGTAAACCTTTGGCTCATGACACTAGAAGATAATGATGAATAGATAAAGGTTTTGAAAACTTCCCGAGTGTGTGGTTATTTACGAGTACAAAAACATTATTCAACTGTATATGGTATTTTGTTTTGCTTACTTATCTTCACGGCTAGCTCCCTGATCCATTGTGATCATAGGTACCCGTAACAGTGGAGTGGTAAGTCGGGTACATTGGAAATACAGTAGGAAGGAACTGGGATGCTGGTAGTAGAGTATAAGGTTACCCGATTGATAAATATGGAAGATTGAAAGTTATGGGCCCAGTGCGTATATGGTAAAATTTGTGAGTCGGGTGACCTGCGCGCTCTATCACTGGTACCTCAACAGTACCCTGGAAGTAGCTCACTGAAGTGTAGCCCAGAACAGTACTTATTTCAGTAGGTCTATTCAAGCCATATTAAAGAGGGTAACTTTGCAAATCAATGACATTATTTTCTTTGAATGTGTTAGCTCAAAATTAAAAGTGCGTAATTTAAAGAAATCTTTGTATTCTGAGACACCAAGATGTGGAAAATTAGTACGGTTTGGTAAACATTATCTGCGCCATCTTGCCTTTTCCCCTGATGCCACACTTTTTGTCGTGCGCACCCGCCATTTTAGGTGCCTCGATCAGAACCACCCTCTGCACGCCACTGACCCCCAGCACAGCTCTTCGCCCTCACAAGCCCCCCCCCCCCCACGCACTGGCCACCCCCGCTCTCACATGCCCTGGGTCATAAACCCCTCTTCAGCGCAGCTCTGCCTCGGAATCCCATCTTGTTCCCAGCGCGACACCTCCCTTCATTCCTTTCATGGTCCCAGGTCCTTTGATACAAACCCCCCTTTTCCTGTGTGCCCGTTTGTCTTCCTCGTTCCCAGGCCGCCACCTGGCCCTGCGGATACTGTTTATTGCCCCCCCCCGTACAGTAGGAAGCCTCCCCCATTAAAGGACCCTCGAATTGATCAAAGCCCCCACCCTATGAGATCCGATCAACCCCACACATCCCGTGAATCGGCGGAATGTCCAGCTGCGCGATAATCATCACCTGTTGTGACCGGGGTGGGGACTTCAACTGTAAATGTGTGTGGGAACGGGCCTGAAGGGGAGATTCCGAGGATGTCCTTTCATACTTCAAAGCATTGCAAGAATGTGTTACCTGCAATAAAGATCATAAACCTGTGTATAAGAGGCCAGGCCTCAGAGATGCGGTTAGAGCACCTCGTGACGATACTTGCTGTCTGAACTGATGTGTTCTCCTCCGGAGAAAATAAACCCTTGTTTCCTGCCTTCCAGTCTCCAGCGCCTGCCTCTTCATTGATTAATATTTTGTGGGTTCAAGAGGCGACACCGCCGGGCAATACTTAAGGATCTTTGTTTATTGGTTGTCCCTGACCCTTTTTTTACAATTGGCGTCCCAAGCGTGGGGCCCATCAGCGACACGTGGATCCAGTGGGAGAGGTCCTGACGACAGAGTGAACGACTGCAACGATCGGGAGAGCTCCTGCCCAATAGACCCTCGTCTGGCAGCCGATCATCCTAACTTCACTGGTTCCGAACAGACCTCTCTCGAGTGATCTACGGTCCTGACTGGGAACCATCAGGAGTGCCGCGAGGAATACGAGGAAAAGAGGACGATCGGGCGCTGGATTCGGAAGACAAGAAACTGTCCATACGGTCCGGGTAAGGTCGTGTAAACACGACGAATTGCGAAATGATTGTTTGATTGTTTGGAAAATACTAGTATTGCTCTTTGTTGATTTGTTTGGAGATTCGCTGTCTGCAAACGGAGAAACGACAGGCTCTCTCTCTTTGCAAGCAGTGAAGGATAGGTAACGCAGCCGTCATGCCTATCTTTCTCCCCCACTGATTGATTGTTTGAACCCGAACTACGGTTCGTGGATTGTTCTCGGGAGATTTCCCTCTCCCACACTGATTAATTGTTTGACCCCGAACTACTGTTCGCGGATTGTTTTCTGGAGATTCTCTGTCTGCAAACAGGAAAGAACAGGTTCCTCTTTGCAGATAGTGAAAGGGTAGAGGACGCAGACCTTTGCGGGCCTACTTATTCTCCCCACTGATTGTTTGATTGACCGAACATTGACTGTTCGATATTGGTTCATGAGGTATTCGCTGCCTGCAAACAACGTAGAATAGAAATATTCTGTCTAGTCTTTGCACGCAGTGATAAGGTAGGTAGTGCTGACTTTTGGCCCCATTGTAATCCGTCATGCCTATCTTCTCCTCATTGATTGGTAATTGGTCCAACCCGGACCGTTTATTAGAGGTGGACCATCTAGCTCCGCTGGAAGGCACCCCTAATAAAGACATGTTCACAAAGTATGGATTAGTTACCATAGCCTATAGTAAGCTGTGGCACAAGTATACCAAAGAAAATCAAGAGAAACAGTGGCACTGATAGGATCCTTCGATCTTGATAAAATAGAAACGTTAGAAATAGCCCTTTGTAGTAGTAAGACAACGCCTATTATGCTCGACAGTCTCGGTATGTGGCGCAAAGAAGCAATGCAACGAAAGAAAAGAGACGAAGTCAGAGTAGGTAAAGAAACGCGACAGACAACCTTCCAAGCATCTGGTAGGCAAAAGGAAGGGATAGCGGCAACACGGTTCCAAGGAGTAAACGCAGGAAGGGAACGGTGTAAAGGGATATACCGACAGGACAACCCCAAGACACAACGACCCGAAAGTAATCCCCCGACACTACGCGCAGGATGACCAGACTTAGGGCAAAACCAATGTGCTTTTTGTAAATATTCCGGGCACTGGAAAGCCCAATGCCCGACTCTACTGAACACGGGTAAGAGCAGAGGGCCGACAGAAATAACAGGCCGGCAGAAAGGGAAAAGGCGTGAGACAAAGATGAATCAGACTGACACGGACAGGACGGATAGAACCACCACGTTTGATTACGCCCGATGGCACAGATTTCGCCAGACCGATTTCAGCGACATGTTTGAGTCCTCATAGATCGAACAACGCTAAGACGGGAAACCCAGTCTAGCTCTAAGTTACCCGGTGACGAACCCCGTACTACCGCTACTGTTCCCGAACACAAAAGCCACCCTTTCGGATAACATACAGAAACAATACACGGAGTAGTCTCGGACAGATTAGTATACATTCCATTAATGAACTCAAACTCCGAGTGCAATGGGACTGATTACTCTCTGTTGCCCCCCCCACTCTGTAAAAAAAAAAGCGATTACAGGCCTGCATAGACAACCCCCCATTACCCAGACATGCCTGTCCAAACAAAATACCTACCCCCACTCCGGAAGTTCCCGAAATGCAGCAGGTCACCGGTCACGCCCATCCGGAAGGTGAAACACACAGCACGTGCGGGGCGGGGCCTACTGACAGCCATCGATCGAAAAGGTCGCCAGTGGGATGTCCAGGAGGCACCACGGGCCCGGCATGTAATGGCCTTCCCATCCTCTTCTTCCTAGGACGGCGTCCCCCGGGCCACGAGTAGGGAGGGGGCGGATGCAGATGACCCCCTCCCTCGTATCTCCTGGTCCGGCCATCACAAATACCTCCGCTGAAGAATTGGTGCAGGGTGGGCTGGGAGGGAGAAGCGGCGCGAACGAGCCTCTCCCACCTCCCCGGGTAGGAGGTTTCCCAGCCCCGGCCCGGCGCCGAAATCCTCCAGCCGGGCGACGAACATACTTTCGCAGCACAGGACATAGGATGGCCAGTGACCATACTTCCGCAGCACAGGACATGGAATGGCCAGCGACCATACTTCCGCAGCACAGGACATAGAATGGCCAGCAACCATACTTGCGCAGCACAAGACATACGATGGCCCTCAAGTGTACTTGTGGAGCACGGGATGTGGGGTGGCCATCATGTATACCCGTGAAAAGGGGCGGCGTGGGGTGCACTGGGAGAGGGAGGCGGCGCAAACGAGTCTCCCTCGCCTCCCCAGGTGGAGGCGCCACAGCTGCACCCTAGCGCCCCGAGCCGAATGTCCTGCTCCTACGCCACGGTGTTCCATTTTTTCGCCCCAAGAAGTCTCTTCCACTCTTGCAGACACGACGAAGGGCGGCTGCTGCGGGGTCTCAAAATGGCGTCTGGGCCCCCTGGAAGGCGGGTCTAGGCCGCTAGAGTAACTTTGACCAGTAATGTAACTCGGACGCTTGCCCACCGGGGCACGAGCCCCCACCTCCGACAGCATCCCCACAGCCTTGAAGATTCTACAAAAGTCCCAGGAGCCCTCGGCCCCTGCAGGCTTCCGGTGAGGAACAACTGCCTTGATCGCTAACGAAATGACCACGACATAGCCACAAGATGGTGGTGCTCTCATGTCAGCGCCAGCTTCAATCTGAACCATCCAGAAACATTGTGGGCTAACAAATTCGAGCGAGTTCCGGCTGAACCTCAACGTAACCCGGTAGGGGAGATTTTGCCCCCCCCCTTTTTTTTGATCGACGGTCCGCATTACCTGCCCCTTCTGTTAGCACAAGTCTTTTTGAACTGCCGAAAGGGACTCTGGTCCAACCGCCGGTTGTGGGAAACATTTTGTCCCTGATGCTACTTCCGGACTAACCCGGCCTCGCCCAAAATGGCGCCGGTGTCAATAGGAACTTACGAACACCTCGTGGTGTTTTTAGCTAATAAGACTTGATGTTCTGAGATATGTATATGATCCTTTGTACACTTGACGAAAAAGAGGGAGGGTTCACTTGACGAACATGTAAAAGGATCCCGTTAAAATGTTGGTTTCAATGTACGATTTATTATGATATTATTGTAACTGATACATAACATCGCTTATGACACACGCCCACGGTATGCATCTAGGAAATTTGATTGCAACTAGTCTGACTGTGCTTCCAATTATGAAATGAATGCCCCTTGATCCCTCAACTATTGATAGACGTTTTTAGTTTCCTGCAAATGACTAAATAAACCCTTTTAAAATGTTTTTAATGCTGCAAAATAGCCCCCCCCTACTGTACGCGCTTCAGCCATCGCCGTGTCCGGCCAAATACGATTGCACTCTCATATCTACATGCTGAGCGATTGTGCAAATAAAGGTTTTCCAAACTATGAACAGGTATTGCATGCTTTTGTAAAATGTGGGATCAGCGGGAGAGTTTTTCTGTGCGCTCTGCTTTGTTCTCTTTTTAAGGTTATTAGAAGATGGTTGCTCAGCCCCGGATTGAGGATCGAATCCAAGGCACGATACTCTGCCTCCAAATATGCGACTGGCTCAGGAACTAACGCATGGAGAAGGACCTCGACTTCTGAGGACGGGTAAAGTGAAGCGGTGTAAATGATAGAATGTTATAAAGGTATGGTACTCAAAGGTACTAGGGAACAGGGTTGGCCGAAGAGCTGATATGCCTTAGGACATCACAGCGTTGAGAAAAAAAAATAAAATTTAAGGACCCCGATAGCTAGATACATCTACAAACTAGATACCTCGCACTAAGCGCCTCTGATTTTTAACGTTTCCCTACACACGGCCTATAATGCCACACTCGGACCGTCTCCCTCGTGAACAACCTATCGCTCGCCATCCTTGCCACACTGCCCCCCCCCCCCTGACTTCAGAAACCAAGACCCCAGGGATTATATCCCGAGGAGATAAGACGAGTATGTGGTAAGTAAAGGACTTTCGTGCCCGTGCATTTGATATGCTCAAATGTTGTTCCCCCTCCCTTCCCCACTTTTCCTCCCTCTACAGGTTACAATGGAATCACGACTGAGGTATGGAGAAGATCTGAAACTTCGCCATGTCTGATACATGAAGCGGACTAACGCTGCAAGGTGGCACCTAAGGACACCCACAAACTACTCTTGTAACGAAAGAGCCAATAAGTTGTATGATATGATGAAACACGATCACCCCTAATCCGTGTTGCGTGAATGAGCACATGTCACGTATGTCTGAAACTATGAGAAAATGTTTTTATGCGACTGAAGCATTGACTTAACTAGAGTGCGAGAAGTGCGACACAATGATGCCTTTTACTCAATGCATGTCCCTTTGTACCCGGCCTAATGCTCGTCCGTCCCAAACTGCATGCTTTCGAAATTCTAACACAGACCCGTAATATCTCATGTTGTGTAATGCGCTGAATAACCTATCTTAATACACGGCCACTCCCCATGTCGCACGCGTACTATTTAGCCTATTGTTGCACATCCCTCTCTCTCTCTCTCTCTCTCTCTCTCTCTCTCTCTCTCTCTCTCTCTCTCTCTCTCTCCTCCACACTCTCACTCTTCCTAAAGACTGACACCTAATTGGCAAACCACCACCCCTGGTGCACCACCCAATTGGCTCCAAATACCGCAAGTATTTGCACAAATTTGTCTTAAATAAAATCACCTTGATGCCATGTTACTACCTCTCCTTTCTGCTAAATATTGATGAAACCTAGAATTGGCCAAAAAGGAAAGGACAGGTAAGACGACTGAGGTTCCCTAATCTGACCCGTAATAAGGGAACTACATATCAGTGGCTTCTATGATAAAAATGCCTCAGGTAACGCAACCTTCCCCGTCCCGAATTGTCTCAATACCCAAACAGTAAAGTGATCGAAGCATCCCCGTCTTCCCAGAACGCCCCCAGTTTTTGTATCAGCTGCCCCGGACGAGAGTTTGAAAAAAATGTCCCTCACCCCCGGTTGTAAGAGATGGGTCGACTTACAACTAACACAGGCCAGCCGTTGTTCCTAGAAATGATTTGCTGATGAGCAAGCTACAGAGTTTAGAATTCGAGAAATGTCACTGAACGCTTACCAACTGAACTGTGGCCTTCTGCTAGATAACGCCCTCATGACACAAAGCAAGACGATAGTCCCTCACCCCAGTTTGCTATGTTCCTAGTTGTTTTCCATAAGACCCCGGTCACCCCAAGGATGAGTCGAATAGTTATCGCAAGCCCCCCCGGTTTTTAATGAAGTAGTCAGGTTGTAAGAGACTATGTAGAAATTAGAATGATGTTTGCGAAGTTAAGATTAGACCGAAATGAAGAAATTGTTGCAGTAAACCCTGTTGAAAGTAAAATGTTTAGCTGAAAGATAGGATGCATTGATATAATGGAAAATTGTTTAGCCTATGTTCATTCCTCAGAAAGATGCCTATCAGACCATGGTGATAGCACGTTGCACTCTTTCGTAAAATACAAAGCCCTGGAGAACGGTATAGCTTCGTAAGGCTCGTACTAGGAAAGTGGGTCTCTGCCAGAAGAACTGACGTGACTGTAATAAACAAATGCAATGAATAGGTATCAGATCTCGTACCACGACAATGAATGTAATACCAACAAACACCAAAGAAATAGTTACGAAGGAAAGTTATAGGAAATCCAGCAGACCCATCATCAATTATTTATATGTTGGTTGTAAACCCCAATGTAACGGATGTTTCCCAGTTGCTTGGAGTTGGGAGAGAAATAGACTTATGTGATTACCTTCCTCTGCCAATTCTCTAAAGACTGTCTTTTCAAACTCATTTAAGGGTACCACTGTCGGAGGAGAGAGAGACCGGATGTGGGAGCACGCGGCCTGACTGCAGATCGTGGAACATCTGCGACATTGGCCAAGGCGAGACCGCAACAGAAAGGAGTCGCAGGACGAGGCACTGTTTCCGACAAAATGAAAGGAAAGGGCTGACCTGATGCCCCTGCTCGATGATCAACATGTGCCGAAAAGTCCCCGCCCTCTGAACTCGGTCATGGGCCCGCCTACCTGAAATTTTCCGTCCCCCTGGTCTGTTCCCGATCTGGCCCTGCTCCATCCCCTTTTCCTCCGACCTACCCTAAGGACTACTCTCACACCCCCTTCTTCCACCTGAACTCTTTGACAATCGACTCGAAAAAGAAAAACTGCGGTCAGATAGAATAGGGTTTTGTTGCAAACTAAAATGAAACTTGGGTGCCCTGTCTAAGGCACCCATGAAAGAATAGTTAGGACACAGGGCGAAAAAGGACCTTTTTGACCAGGAAAGCGAGGAAAAGGTCATGCCCTGCAACGCAGGACCTAGAATAGAGCTGGACACATAGCTCCACCGCCGGTGCTCAACAGTGCCAACAGAAGATGACAAAGAATGCTGAGAACTCACTAATAATGGTCCACGACAATAAGACTTCCCCTTCGAACAGTGACACCCCTGATTATCGTTTTTACTACGTCTCATTTCTCTCCCAGCCACCATTGTATTGATTATGCTCCAACCGAATACGAAATGAACTTACATATGTAATAACCTATCAGTTCATATTCCGAATGACTATAAGCATCTATGAAATGTACCCGACGCTCTCACTACAGAATCGTTTTTTGTCCGATATTGCATTACTATGACTTTCCTGCAATGAGCTTAACGATGGGTCCGCCTCCTAAGATGAAAGATTTTAAATGTAATGTTTACAGCTCCTTCACCTGGGTTCCTACTTCTTTACTTATGACCGCCACAGTAGACATGGATAGGAAATAGGCCAGCAAGATGTCTTGGGAATGTTAAAGGGAGGACTGTGGAAAATTAGTACGGTTTGGTAAACATTATCTGCGCCATCTTGCCTTTTCCCCTGATGCCACACTTTTTGTCGTGCGCACCCGCCATTTTAGGTGCCTCGATCAGAACCACCCTCTGCACGCCACTGACCCCCAGCACAGCTCTTCGCCCTCACAAGCTCCCCCCCCCCCACGCACTGGCCACCCCCGCTCTCACATGCCCTGGGTCATAAACCCCTCTTCAGCGCAGCTCTGCCTCGGAATCCCATCTTGTTCCCAGCGCGACACCTCCCTTCATTCCTTTCATGGTCCCAGGTCCTTTGATACAAACCCCCCTTTTCCTGTGTGCCCGTTTGTCTTCCTCGTTCCCAGGCCGCCACCTGGCCCTGCGGATACTGTTTATTGCCCCCCCCCGTACAGTAGGAAGCCTCCCCCATTAAAGGACCCTCGAATTGATCAAAGCCCCCACCCTATGAGATCCGATCAACCCCACACATCCCGTGAATCGGCGGAATGTCCAGCTGCGCGATAATCATCACCTGTTGTGACCGGGGTGGGGACTTCAACTGTAAATGTGTGTGGGAACGGGCCTGAAGGGGAGATTCCGAGGATGTCCTTTCATACTTCAAAGCATTGCAAGAATGTGTTACCTGCAATAAAGATCATAAACCTGTGTATAAGAGGCCAGGCCTCAGAGATGCGGTTAGAGCACCTCGTGACGATACTTGCTGTCTGAACTGATGTGTTCTCCTCCGGAGAAAATAAACCCTTGTTTCCTGCCTTCCAGTCTCCAGCGCCTGCCTCTTCATTGATTAATATTTTGTGGGTTCAAGAGGCGACACCGCCGGGCAATACTTAAGGATCTTTGTTTATTGGTTGTCCCTGACCCTTTTTTTACAAAGATGCTGAGGTTTGTAAACATAAAGATTGAAAATCCAAAACATATTCAAACTGCTCTTTGAAAGATGGTTCATTCCAAGCTCTGGAGGTTTATAGCTTTTAGTATTTCATTTGTGCTTCTGTTTTGTGGAAAACTGTCACATATTCTTACAGTCATCAATCCAGATTATCATATACCATTTTACTATAAGGTCTTAGTTTGTGTCATATTTTTTTCAGATAGAAATGTATGATGGGCAAAGATTAAATTAGCAGTTGATTTCTGAATCTGGAGGGCATATAGAACAGTGTGTTAAAACATTTGTGTTCCATTTTTTGTAGCCTTCTGGTCAGATTGTAATGGATGATATATACTGAGATATAATTTACAGAAGCATAATGCTGAGCTCATAAAGAACATGATTAGTTAAAAGAAAGAAGTCACAAAATATAGTCATTCATAACAGATTTGGATAGTCAAAAGGATTGAAGATGACTCTTACCCCAATTGAAAATGAAGTCGCACAACTTCAAGCATAACACATAACATATACCATTACCACACAAGAGAGATGTCTGTCTAAAACAAACACACAGCATTGACCGACTTTTTTATTTTACCTAATAATGATTCTTTGCACCTTTGTCAAGGCCATTATTCATTTTCTCTTTTACGTAAAACCAGTTATCTGTTTCAACCTGTTTTGCTTCTTAATTTGGTCCATTGGGCAAAAGGCGAGTTCTTTCCTGGGTTCATGTACTCATGCATAGTGCTCCATCAATAGATATTTTGAATCCAATGTATGAATATTCCTATAATATTCTTGAGTATTATAGTACTTTCAATTTATACAAATATGTAGGAGCTTGTGATCAAATTTACCTCAAATGTACTATTACATGCCAGCCAATGTTCCATTTGGAAAAGGCCCTTAGTCCTGCTAGTTTTTTTTCTTTCCGTCTAATTGAAACATGGAACAGTTATGGTGGTGGATGATGCCTGTTGGTTTGTCTTAGTTGTGTTTCTGGTATTTTAATCATATTCAGAGGTGCATAAGATCTTTTTGAGATGTGTTCCATGTCCAAATGCAGTTTGTGGAGAGTCCAGAAGAGGGTCCGATAAATTAGGGTTATTTTGTAACCGATACCAATGTTGGGCAGCCAGTCAAAGGATTCCAATAACAAAGCCATTTCAAGCTCGAAACGTGAAAGCTTTTCCACTTTGAAATGAGATGGGGTGAAGCGCAGGTTCTGTGAAGCGGGAAAGCTACCAATTTATACTGGTCCTCCTATTCTGCCAAACGTTAAACGATGCCCTTAGTCTCATAATGACAAAGCCGACACCAATTCAGGAGAGTAAAGAAAGAAACACAAGTGAAAAAAGTTAAAGGCCGATTTAGCCTTTTTCAGATTAACAACCAATCTGTTTATGTGCTGGCGAATGGTCAGTCCAATTTTGACGGTGTCACCATTTAGGCAAGGATTTCCCCAGACATGGCTCCTATTGTACTGGGGAGACAGGACTTGTGGAGAAAACTTTGTGCTGATATTTTCAACCATGCTCTTATGGCATAGTGATATTGCTCCTATGAATGTGAGTATTAGACATTTACCCCCAAAGTTGGAGTGCCTTTTCAGCATCCACATTAACAATGTCCCCGACATTCAGAGTTTCTCCCAGCATATCAGAGATACTTCAGGGGTTTCTATGTGCTACTGTCATAATTGACCTGGTGGTCTTGCATTGGTGTGGCGATTGAGGAAATGTTGATGGTCTGGCCATCCTAAATTAGGAAGCGTAACTGGTGCAATTTCCGAGATAGTCGCTACCGTCCAATGTATTTCATGATGGCAGAGTAGCACTGCTGTCTGGAACATTGCCTTCACCCAACCTAAAGGAGGTGGTGCAATGAAAAATGAGGCAGATCGAACTTCTGTTATTGGCTCTTGTACTGTCCACCTCTAAATAAATCCACTACAGTTTATCAATCATAGCACAGATAAAAGGGCAACCCAAAAACCTGCTTGGGACCAGACATACACATAACAAAAAACAAATTTCAATATGGATAAGTGCTTTTGATTTGTGATTGTCACATATGCAGTACTCAATTAAAGAAGTGGGGCTTCTCAAAAGCGTGTAGTACTATTTAGTAGTGTCAAAAATAATGGTGAAAATTGAAATGAATTGTTCGGGATCAAAGTCAAAATGCCCTCCCTTAGCCCTTCTGGAAGATGAAGGTTTAGCTGGGGTTTGATAAGAACAATACCCATTTACAGAAATTGGGTGAGTAGACCATGTCTCCTGAAAGCATGCGATGTTGTGACCTTGCCATATTTTCAACCAATTCCCATCACTTAGTTTTTGGGAGATGCCAGCAGCATTCCATGAGGCTATCTTAAGGACCGTTTTAGTAGCCCCACTTTGTGGCTTGGGTGAGTAAGAGATCGTTTCAATAGGACAACCCAAATTAGCCTGGTTCTCGCAATTAGCTTGGGAGTTTTGCGGGTATGGATGCAGTCAATCACACGCTTCCAGGTCAGTCGGGGGGGGGGTGGATTGATTGTCAAGGGTTAAGCTTTGCACCATAAAAGAACCCCCAGGGGTCTTCCAAGCCTGATTCTCCCTCTGAAATAAATTGCTCCTTTGGGGTAGGAAAGAAAATGGTTTATAAAATAACCTAGCGGTAACACAACAATTTTATAATTCTTTAGGGAGACATTACCTAGGTACTCCAAAATATATCTGACTATGAATCCATTATTAAAATTTAAAACCACACAGTCTCCCACCATTTCTTTTCTTGTTGGGCCCACCCACGCTGCCCTTCTGGCCATAATCAGCTGGCCTGAGAGATTCCCGGCTCCCCCCCTCATTCAATTTTTCTGTCAACCAATGTAATGCTTTGGACACCAATTGTCTTGTGGATTCCGGTTGACCCTCGGTCATCGGAGGTGTATTCCCTAGTACCAATACCAGGGGTGCCGCTGCCGGGGGAAGATGTAAGGTCTGTGTTCGCTTCAGTAATGTGCCAACAATCTCCCTTTCCTCTCTTTGGAGATCTATTCGATTCCCTGGCCCTATCCCTATGCCAGGCGCAATTCCTCCTCGAGAGGTGGAAACTATGTTAGAGGGTGGCATTGGGTGGTTTGTTACACCATCCATACCACTTGTCTGTTGCCAGTATAATTGACTGTTGCTGGGTTTGCTCGAGGCAGCTCTCATATACAATTTCGAAATCCCGGGTGGGGCATAGTTCAGGTTAGTAGGTGGGGGCTCGTTGTTTGAGCTAATCCCCCTCTCATCTGTGCTATTTAAAATATTTTGAGGTTGAGTCTCTTGGTCCGACCTTCCTTTTGCACTTAGTTCAGTCCCCACTCGCCCTGCATTCAATGGGAGCAACAATGTCCCTAGTACCTGTTCATTTTTTGTCATCTGTGATTCTAGGGCCACTAGCTTCCCTTCCATCTGGGTCAGTGTTACAATAATAGGATTCTGCATTGTGGCTACTAAAGTCTTCAGTCTCTGCCACATGTCCTCATTGGTCAAGCGGCTAACAGATAATATAGGGGTTTCCAAGATACGTTCTCCTTCTTGCATATCTTGTACAGATTCCTCTTCATCACAGTTCCCTCTTACTTTAGCTTGTCTGGGGACCTTTGCCATTTTTTGATTCTGTGGGCCTCCCCCTCTTTTTCTCTTTTCTAATTTTTCCGAGTTGGGTCCCATGTCCTTATTTGCCCCTACACCACTGGTGGATATTCCAGTCTTTATTGCCAATGCCGGTTGGTTGGGCAGTGCTCCCCTTTCTCCTTCTGACACCTCCATCTGAACTTGCAGTGAAGGTTGTTTTAGGGTAGGGAGTGGTGTCTCAGCCATCAGAAAGGAGCTTCTTTTGAGGGCCGGCTCTAAGGATAGTCGCCGTTCCGTGATCTCAATTTTGTGTGCTACGACAGACGTTGCTCTATTTAGGAATGAGTCAAGAGTTCCTACGATTCCCTCTCCCAGACGGTCATTTCGGTCCTTACGCTTACTCATCGTATAACAAACAAATCCTTTACAGTTAAACTGCTTTAATCTTAGATCAAATGATATCAAATAACGGGTAATAAAAAATGATGAGTATAGCCAGTACCTTGTCTGAATTTGCCGATTTCAGAGGGTGGGGCCATCCCAGCCTTCTCCGGGCTCCAATGGGACCGCCCTTGGCCCAGGCACGTCCCCGTGCGTGACCCGCGCCGTAGGTCTGCGATGGTGCTTTATGCGTGTCCAGAGGCCCAGGGGCGGCTGGGAGTTGGAGTCCTATCTTGCCTGTGTCACTCCTGGTCAGCATTCAATCCGTGGGGTCGTTTAGTGGCTACACCCGCCCCGGGTCTGCGATGACGCTTTATGCGCATCCAGAAGCAATGGGGAGGCTGGGAGTTGGAGTCCTCTCCTGCCTGTATCACTCGTGGTCAGCGTTCAATCCGTGGAGTCGTTTAGCGGCAGTCAACAGCCTTTGTCAGTGCTTTCTGGTCTAGCTTGGAAGAGTTCTTAGAGATGCATAACACTATTGGGTACTCTTTAATGAAAAGTGACGTTCTGGTGGCAATGGGGGCTTGTAAATATACCCCTGAGTTCCTGCTCTGCTAGTAGCAAACAGAAAGACTGTAAGCAAATCTGTCCGGGTCAAAAAACATACCAACAGCAGAGAAATGTGCAAAGGGTGTCCGCATCAGGTGGGAGAGCAGGTGGAATATAACATGGCCAATATAGCTGCACATGAGGCTACAAATATAACGCCCCTACCCTCACCTACCATGCATATAGATAGGGAGGTTAGCGCTGATATCCGCCCAGTAGATATTGTGCCTCAAGTAGCCCAAAACCTTGTTAAATTGGATAGTATTGAAAGCTTAATTAGGAGCTATTCCCTAGCAATCATAGAGAGACTGAACAAGGTGGAAGAAAGACATGGGGAAATTGAGCAGGCACTGGGAAGAAAGGAAGTCTCTATTAAGACAGCTGTAAATAATGCTACGCAAATCATTACACTGTCTACTCAACCCACTACATCTGCCCCGATTCATGTTTCAAACATGAACTCAATTACTTCGAAACCCCCCGACAATAAAAATAACAAACAGCAAAATCCACCTCTTAATTTGCCAAAAAGCAAACCCGACCAGATCCCGGCTATTTCAACCAGTAGACCATCTAAGGGCCTGGGTAATACATCACTGGGGAGACCAACAAGGGATGCGGAAAGTACTAGGCATACCTGGGGGAGACCAAATCGGGCCCCACTTCCAGAACTTCCACCGGAAGCAGTACCTTTCGTTGTAGTCCTTACAGGGGTGCCTGTGTTGGAAGAGAATAAGCGGGAGGGTTTTGCTCAACTGAAGAATAAGATCATGCACTGGCTGAGTTTATATAGGCCAATTGCAAGTAACATCAGCGGCGAAATTGTACACGTTCGCCGCCTTCAGTGGTTGGGGGGTAGACCCAAGGACACTGAGGGTGATGTGGTGGTAGTGAACTTTAGGGATCCAAATGCTGTTTATTTCATATTAAATTGGCCCCCAGGTAATGCCAACAATCGCATTATTCCCCGACCACTGACGTACTTCTATCCAAGATCAGTGGTGTTCCCATCTCAGCACCAACCTCCTCAACATATGCAAATACAAGCTCATCCTAATACCCACCCTCCGATCATACAAAATGTCACGAATCCTCAATATGCGCCCTATCCTATGCTAGTCCCTGATCCCTATGGGTGGAACTTTGTACCAACT
Source organism: Lissotriton helveticus (assembly GCF_964261635.1). Lineage (NCBI taxonomy): Eukaryota > Metazoa > Chordata > Amphibia > Caudata > Salamandridae > Lissotriton > Lissotriton helveticus. Next base: position 1,209,791,352 of record NC_136059.1, read on the forward strand.
AGGTCCAATACTACCTCCAACAGGAGAATGGACCACTTAAAACCTTTTACGCCATTGGAGACCACAAATAGGTTCGACATATTTAACGGCCTAGATGACTGTGATTGATGTTTTGTGAGTCCAGGGGTTGAGGGAAGTGGAATTCATACCCTCAGTATGGAGGGTATTGACAATGGAGTTGAAGTGATGGGGACTTTTGGGGTCAACTTCTTAACTACTGCAATAAACTCAAGTAGTCTGATTGGAAGAACAGAAACGGTAGCCCTAAGACTGATTGACAATGTCCAGAGGCCTATGGGGTGCGGTGAGCACTCAGGTCCCCCAACCTTACATGGGGAAGGTTGTTTACAATATAACTTGGCCCTAATGGTACCCCCCAATGAGTTTGGAGACCAGGGATCCTTGGGGTATTGTCATGATCAAGTCACAGGACCTATCCCAGGGTGTCCAACTGCAGTAAATTTACCAATGGCCAATATGGCAGTGAGGGATGAAAGTGTTCAGGGGGAGAGCAGAAGAGGTCCTAATGCATTAGGAGAAGCAGAAGAAATGCCGACACGAATGTCGACAATTGAGGAAACAACATTGGTGGCCCAATCTGAGATCCTAGCCGAAATGAGGGATCCTCTAAAACTAGTCTCCGGGAATATAGCCGGAGTCTCAAAAAATCTAAGGGACCACGAATGGGCAAGATTCATTGATACCAATGATTTTTGTCTGCTACAAGAGACCTGGGCGGTGGTAACACCACGTAGACTAGGGTTTAAGTCTTTTGGAATAGGCGCCATCCCATCCAAAAGTGGAAGGCCCTCGGTGGCTTATTAATCTGGGTGAAAGTAAACCTGAGGAAACATATTGAGGTGGTAGACGCAAACACTCCTGACATATTAGCGTTAAAAATTACCACATGTGAAGGGAAAAAATTCCTTCTAATAAATGTCTATAATAGACCAATATCCTTATCCAAAGAATCACCCACACTAGCCAAACTAGACCGTCTTCTAAGCAGATTGGATGGTAAAGAGGACTATGTTATTCTGGCTGGTGACCTAAATTGCAATTACGAACCAGTCCTGGGGCTCAGCGACATTTTCGAAGACGAGGATCAAGCTAACAAAATTCCAGCATTGGAGAATGCCAACTCAGTTAAATGTTCGGTTTTGGCAGTCCAAATATCAAAATTATGTGCGGAGCATTGTCTCAGGGCCTGTAATGGACGGCTTCCGTCTGATAGTCTGAAAAGACCAACCTTCAGTAGAAATAATTACAAAAGCAATTTAGATTTTGTGATTGTTTCTATTCCTATTTGGTCGAGTATCCTAGACCTCGAGGTAAAGGACAGGCTAGAAAGTGACCATTTTCCCTTGAGCCTCTTAATGGAGGCTTTTTTGTTTCAGGGAGTAGTGAGCCCGTTATCAGCAGATGCAAACAATGGAGATAACGCTGAGATACATATCAGTAATAACAGACGAGTACTCAAATGGCCATTTATATTGGACCATGGTGAGATTCTCGCTGACATATACACACTTTTTGCAGGGACCTTTGGCTCATACATAGGTTCCATAGTAGATGAGGAAAATCCTACTCATTTTATGTCACTCCACAAATTTTTTTTTATAGATTTAAAAATGTTAGTTACTAAAATGCCCAAGAAAAACCAACAAAAGATACAGAATCTGTCCCATAGTAAACCATGGTATGATAGAATCTGTAGGGAATCTAAAAGGGCGCTTTTATCAGCTATTAAATCTAAGACACTATCTGATATAAAAATAGCAAGGAATAATTACAAGACAGTACAAAAGGCTTCTAAAAAAGCCTGGGAGGAGGAAAAATGGTCTGACATGCTGCTAACTGTTAAAACAAATGATAGCGTAGGTTTTTGGAGGTTAGTAGCCAATGGGAACCATGTAGGGAGAGGGGTTAAGGACGTCTACTTGGACGAGCTAACATGGGTTAACCACTTTACTAACCTCTATAAAAAGTATGATGATGTCCAATTCGATGTGGATGTCCCATGCTTCGAACACCCTACTGATTGCCTGGACTTTACACTAGGCGAAACCAAGTTGGCAATTAACCTAGTTAAGACTGGCAAAGCTCCAGGCCTAGATAAGATCCCTGAGGACTTATACAAACATGATTTAAAAGTATGGGCACCATATATAAACTACCTGTGCAATAGGTTATCCCTTAGCTTAGATTTCCCCGAAAGTTGGAGGGGAGCTGAAATTGTTTTAATTTTTAAAAAAGGGGATCGGATGGACCCCTCTAATTACCGGCCAATCAGCTTGATGGACATTCTCCAGAAAATCTACTCACGACATATCTTAATTCGTGTCAGTGACTGGATGCAGGAGAACGCAATCTTAACCAAATTCCAAGCTGGTTTCCGATGTAAAGTAAGCACAATAGATCAGATATTTAGATTCTGCTGCCTTTATTGGAAATACGTACATATCAAAAAGGGTCATCTATACGTTGCTTTCGTAGATTTGAGAGCAGCGTTCGATTTAGTGCCACGCAATCTTTTATGGAAAACATTGAGCGTAGTAGGGCTGCCAAATAGTCTATTGGTCCAGATAAAAGAGCTGCACGAAGGGAACTTTGCGAAAATCCGATGGGGCCCAAGTGGGGAATTGACCCCAAAAATTCCTATTGAGTGTGGCGTTTGCCAAGGCTGTGTATTGGCCCCCACACTTTTTTCCCTTTTCGTGAATGACATCCCCACACATCTAGAGGGGTGCATAAATGATTCACCAAAACTGAATGGAGAAAGGGTAACATCATTATTATTTGCAGACAACACTATTTTGATTTCCCAAACCAAGAAAGGTCTCCAGGCACTACTTAATTCTTTTAGTGAATATTGTAGTAAGAAAGGACTGGAAATAAATGGGAAAAAGACAAAATGTATGACCCTTAATCCACCAAAAACTAATAAAGGCTGTTTAACACTGAATGGCGTTAATCTAGAATCGGTCTCACATTTCTCATATTTAGGGGTTACTTTAGACTCTAACTTTTCCTGGAAAGCCCAAATGGAAAAAAAGTAAGCTGGCATTCATTCAGAATGTAAAGCCAATTCTTAGGAAACAAAGTTTGAGTACTAGTAAAGCAGTGTCTCAGGTAGTTGAGCTCTTTAAATTTAAGGTCCAACCAGCAGCGTTGTACGGTGCAGAAATTTGGGGACCAGGGTCAAAGGATACTTTCTGTGTCCTGGACAATAATTTTATGAGAAGTCTGGTAAGGGTCCCAAGAGGCACTCCTTTAGTGCCCCTTCAACTGGATGAACGTCAAAAGAACTGACCATTACACCATAATTCGCCCATTGATGTTATGGGTTAGACTGTGACGGGTGCCTGAATTGCATGACTACAGAGATGGTCTAAAAGAAATCATGGGGTTGGATAATTCAAAAACCATGCCATGGCTAAAACATGTTAAAATTTGGCTCACCAAACTAGGTTTAAAGCATTTTTGGGAGAACAAAGAACATCTACCGTCTAACCCAAAACTAATTCTAAAAAGGGCCTTTTGGAGTTTTATGGTTAGCATGGCAACAAATGTTTCGGTTGCTGGAACTTTAGTTACAAACTTTCTTAGTTTCAAGGATGAACCACTATTTGAGACTTTTCTTGATGAGATAGAGCCCCCACTTGCCAAAACCCTATTTTTAAAACTAAAATATGGGAATCTTTTGACCAAAACAACTTTGGCACGTTGGTCAAGGAGGCCTAATGTTCCACCTCTAGTGGCAGATGAAATTTGCTCTATGTGTGATTGTAGCCAGATTGAAAATGAGTTTCACATCTTCTTTTTCTGCCCCGCCTATGCATTGGCTAGAAAAAGATGGATCAAACCACTATGCCTATTGTTAGGCCTGAGATCATGTAACCAGGCCCTGAGAATACTTAAAACAAACACAAATCAAACAATAATATTTAGTGTTAGTCGATTCTTACACTCAATCTTTTTCCTAAGGAAAAAAAGGGGCAACAGTTATAAATGAAGTATAAGAACAGAATGAGAATGTGCCCTAGTAATTATAGGGGGATCTTTGGTACTTATAAACGGTTGTGCTTCGATTTATTTGTATTAAGAAATGTATTTTTTTATGTATTTAAATCCTTCTTGACAAAAAGTTTATTTTAATGTAATGAATTGTGTTTTGACTCTTTTATGGCATTTATGCCGAAATAAAGAAATTCAAACGACAAACATGGCCATCCTTCAATCCAAGAATGCATGTAAATGTAGACCATGGATTATGGTTTATCGGCACAGAGTGAGAATACAAGGCAAAGGCAATAAAAATGATGACTACAATTAAATATAAATAATCATGCTGGTCATTAAAGTATTGCTCAAACAAAGCGAAGTCGTCTCTTTGCATCTAAATAATTGGCTATGTTATTGCACAGATTAATGGTGCTCATTTTATTTACACTGCCAGGCAATGAAAGGCAGACTACATTCAGTGCTCAGCTGCAAGAACTTAACCTGCTGAGCTTTTTGTCCAGCATAATGAATTGATCCTTTGTAATAAGGTTAAAATGAAGATTTCAATGACTATGGCAATATAGTGCAGTTTTGGCATGTTTTGGGATCTGTACTGTAACAGGGGACGTGGAGTGTAGGTGTCACACAAGTACAGGCAGAAGACGACAAGCTGAGTGGTACACCAGACAAAGGATCAAGGTATTGCAGTCTGTGACATCGGTGGCTGCAAGAGTTTTCACAGATGTGTCGAAACGCGGCTGGAAAATGCAAGGCTTAAAGCCATACCAGGGATGCAACCATCACTAAGGTAAACGCAAGACCAGAGATAATGTCATCCATAACTGAAGCAAACCCTCCCGGCTCTCTGAGAAGCTCCTCATTAAAGTGCAGTGAATACGCCTGAAGCAGAAAGGGCTGTACTCCACACAAAATCACATCCAAGATGGGCATTGCTCCATAATCTGAAGTGGATCACATAAAACAAACCAGTGAAACAGGTGTCATTCAAAGGTCTAAATCTGGCCCCAGACATGCACCTCTGGATAGCATATATATAAAAATAAATTGGGCAACCCAATATACCCTTGTGGGCTTGGGTAGATAAGAAATTGGGTAATGTTGCCAACAAGGGCTTTATTTAAGATTGCAATCAACTGAACTTAACTGGAAAAATCAAGATGTCCCTGAATGACATCCACAATCAACGAGAACTTCAGTGGTTGATTTGCATTAAAAAATAAGGACTCTTTCAACACAAACCGGGTGTATTGTTTGAAACTATTACATTGTATTTAGAACACAGCAATTACTAAAGGGGTTCCAAAAGAAAGAAGGTACTTCAAGGGTATAGATGACAGGCACAATAGGTTATTAGCATTCGTTTTTTATTTGTCATCAGTACTAACAAAAAAAACATTTTCCCCACATTAAGGCAAATAGAGGCTGTCCTAAAAATAGGAACAATATTCGATATTTAAGAGGAACTAAAGGAAAAATGGGTTAAAGTGTCGACGTTTCAGTCTCGGTTCTGATAAATCTGCGAGACGATCATCAGGATAGGATTTTTTTATTGCAAGAATTTTTGTTGACATATTTTTATTTAACAAAAATAAGATAAAACAGAGGCAGCATCAAGATGCTGGAGTAGGCAATTACATGGGAAGTAAGTAAGTAAGCAGCACACTTTGTTAATGATATGTGGGTTGTATAGGAGCATTAGATAAGTACAAGCCCAAACTCAGCCTCATAACACAATACAGAAGAGAGGAAAAAGAAATTAAAGATAGCAAACGAGGTGAAAGAAGATAGAGGGCTCTTTTGTCGATCTCCAACAGGGTGTTTATATATCAGCCAACTAGCAGAGAGAGTCCATCAAGAAGTATAACACAGTACATTGTAGTATCACCTATGGAGAACTTACATTAACAAGAACGTGGTGCTACAGGCAGTGTAGGCAGACGGGACGCTGACGTAGGAACTGAGGAGCCAGGTTCGAATCTCTTCATCGCAGCACCATCCTGTGGCTCTGGGTAATTGACTTCATCTCCATGCCTTAAAAAATGAATGAGAATGTGTGTAATGTAACTGGTATTCATATAAAGTGCCCCATACCTCTGATCGGGACAAGTATACGCTATTTAAAAATGCAAAAAAATAGGAATAGTAGCTCAAGCGACGGAAAGAGACAAATTAATGTGTACTTTGGTTATTTATGCTCCACACCAAGACAAGGACGGCATTGCACAGACTGCCAAATTAGAAGGCATCAAAGAAGGACGAGAATGGTGCCAATGCATGGCAAGTAATGGGCAAACTGAAAGCCTCTTTATGGAGAGGATTTTTTCCAGATTCTACAGATCATCAACATAGCGACAGTGCATGCCCGCTGCCTGCAGGCTCAACCTAAAAAGTAAGACTATCAAAAAAGAATCTGTATTGTTCGAAGTTTCGTCACAGTGCTTGAAATGGAAAAGTACAAGTGCAGGTACTCTGTGACAGAGTACCTGCTTGTTTCTGAGAAGTGCCGGTACTCTCCAATGAAATGTATTACGCCTTTCTTGAGAAGTGCCGGTACTCACCCTTTAAAAACCAAAAAGTGCCGGTACTCCGTACCGGACAGTACCGGCCCATTTAAAGCACATAGGCAGATTTATGAGTTCTGGCGCATCTCTGCAAATCAGCAGGGATGCGCCAGAACTGATGCGTCACGCAATTCCCTCCTTGCGGCACCACAGATGCGCTGCATTTACAATGCGGCGCACCATGGTGCAAGGAAGGGCAGATGCGTGACGCATCTTGTGGTGTACGGGTGGCGCATTGCTGGAGTAGCGTGGCAAGTGCGACGCAACTCCTGCAATGTACAGAGGCCACCCATACTAAGGGGCAGATTTATGTTAACTGGCGCATCCCCAGGGATGCGCCAGTTAATGTGCGCCACAGTGCGCCACAGCTCCGCCACCCATGGTGCGCCGCATCTGTGCCCTAAAGGTGGCGCAAGCGCGACGCAGCTCCAGCAAGGCTCGGGGGTGCCCCATCTTCACAATGCTGCGTCAAGACCTACGCCTGCTTCAAGCAGGCGCAGGGTTTTGACGCAGCATTGGCCTGAAAGTGACTGAGTGAAATCTTATAGATTTCACTCAGCCACATCAGGAGGCGTTCCTGCGCAGGAACTTCCCCCCTGCACAGGAACGCCTCCTTATGACGCAGGGCTTTACAACGTGACTCATCTCCTAGATGTGTCACGTTGTAAATAGGGCGCATTGTTTGCGCCGCCGTTGCGTCAAATAAAGTGACGCAATTGCGGCGCAAAGAGGCGCAAGGCCTCATAAATCTGCCCCATAACGTGGTGTGTCACTCCTTACGCCTGCTTCAAGCAGGCGTAAGGATTTGACCCAGCAGCGTCGTAAAACTGACTCAGTGAAATCTTGTAGATTTCACTGCGTCAGTTTTACGGGGCTTTCCTACGAGGGAACGCCCACCCTGTGACAGAACGCCCACATGAAACCTGACGCAGGTTTCATGTGCGCAGGGCTTTACAACGTGACGCATCTGCCTAGATGTGTCACGTTGTAAATAGGTCGCAGGGATGCGCCGCGTTTCCGCGCCGTTGCGTGACGCAACGGCGGCCTAAACGTGGCGCAAGTCCGACATTAATCTGCCCCTAGTTTCGACCTCCGATGTCATGAATTGAACGAGACCATCATCAGAACAAAATGTAGTTTAAGAAAATTGTCACCATTCTAACTAATAAAAAGAAGAAAACAATTGCCCATATGGGCCCGATTCGCACAAAGTAATTTGAGACAAAATACTAACTTTACGACGTTCGGTATTCAGAAAGAGCATTTAGGAGTAGTAAAGTTAGAGATCCTAACTTTACTACTCCTAAATACCCTTTATGGATACCGAAAGTCGTAAAGTTACGATTTTGTCTCAGATTACTTTTCTGAATCGGGCCCATATTAATTAAACAAGTTAAGGGATTATGTTTTCCACAATGTCATGAACAATGTCGTTTTTTAAGAAATGTATGGAATGCACATAAATATGTATGCCAAAATAGTGACAGGGTGGTGGTTGACACTTTAGTGCAAAGTAGCACAGCATACACACATTGTTTAATATCATAGTCATTATTATAGTGTTGCATGCAGACCTAAACATCCATAACAGAGGCAGAAGAGCAATTTGCCCTGACATTGCCAGACAGGTCGACTGGTGAAGGATTTGATTATACCTATAATAGGAGAGAGGAATAATTAAAAATAAAACAGAGTAAGAAGGTTGATAATGAAAAAAGATCAAGTTTAAAAAGCTTGCTTGCAGTTAGATTAAATCCGAGAAAAGGTTGCCCCAGAAAACGTCAGCACAGAACCTGAGATGCAAGGCTGTATGATATTGCAAAAAAACATAAATTGAGCAAACCAAAAAATGGGAGAGAAAAATCAATAACAAACTTACTTACCCTTATTATGAGTGGTAGGATTGTGCCAGAGTGAAGACTGGGTACAATTCTGTCGCCCACAGTTTTGAGTGTCTCCAGGCCCTGAATGATCGGGTCTGCAATGCAAACTGTGAACCTGATAATTCGGGGTTTGGAGGGTACCGTACTCTTTTACATGTTGCAGTTGCAGTGACTCTGTCACCTCACACTGCCCCTTTTCCCCACCATCCCACCATCCCTCCCACTAACACTTTGCAACTCCTTTGAGCAGTTGGAAAATATATCTGCAGTTTTCTACCCAGAATAAGGGAGAAATGCACCGGAAAAGACCCAGTGTTGCTTGGGTCGTGCAGTTATTCCTCATTCCAGGGAGAAAAGCTGTACTGGCCTGAATATGGTACGGGGATGCTGTTTGAAATTGAAGATTTCAATTCCCCAGTATCCCTACATCAAATTCTGATACTATCGTAATGAGGGTCTAATTCAAAATGAGCCATAACCTCAGTCGTGGCGTGGATTGCTTAAGAAAATCTGTAGGCAGAAAAGTATTTAAGTAAGAAAACCATATATATAACTGGCATGTAGTCAGCAGAACCAGAACAAGCTGGATTTTGAATTTGATGCATTAGTTCCAGACTAAAGAACACATGAAAGTGGAAGGGCGAGATTTTGATCGATACCTTATATCTATTGATCTAAACCTCGATCTGGTCGATTGAACCTTTGTTGCCTGTCTTTGAGGAAGAAAGTACATCCATTTCCAAGTTAGTTCACCCAATAAAGGACTCTGCTCCCAAAGATCACAAACAACTTCTAGCTTTCAAAAGTTTATTGTAAGGATATGATAAGCTGCAAATACAGGCATCTCAGAATGAGATTCACGAGATACACAGGTCCAACTACATACATGTGCTCTCTGAAAGCCCTCAGACGAGCAACGGAAATCACTAACACAAGTTCTAAGAATAATAAAGCTATCAGCATTGACGCATATCTCTCCTTCATTTAAGTTGGAGGAAAATGCACAGGTTAGGCTGTCCCTACCCTGCTCTAGATGGTATCCCTACTTAACCAAATCCCAACCTAACAAAGGTGTCAGCAGTGAATGACCCCCAAGGGAAGTCACCCACTCTTAGTCTCTTGGTGAAAACCTATAGTTCTCCAGTCATGACCCCTCTCTGCCTACCCATCAGCTCTCTAAAGGGTCCTCAGGCATCTGCTCTAACTCCACCCAGGGGTGCTGTCCCTAATACAAAACAGTCAACAACATTTGAGACGCCCCTCGCGAGACGCCCCTCACGTGGTGTAGCTTCTGGCTTTTTCCATGATGCTTTGTATTGGGCCTCATACGTTGGAGTTGACCTTGCTTCTCAGACTCTTCTCCGGCCCGCTGATACCCCTTAAACATTCCGGAACCCTCCTCCATGTCTGGACCGTCTACTGAACAGACCTCTATTCATATTATTTATAATTGGATTCCCCCTTTTCTCTTGCAGACAGCCATCTGCAGCCAAGATCCCAACTCTCATAGACTTTCAAAAAGGTTCGCAACAATTCTTAGCCCAGACATGTACGTGTAAACCAACGTTAAACATTTCAGGCCTACAACATTTCTCATAATGATTATAGCATTCAACTCCTTCATTAATTAAAGCATGTTAATACTCTTATTCTATTATTCAGTAAACACATTTATAAATCATGGCCCATTAATGCAATGACCAAAACATTAGTACAATCTATGTCGTGAAAAGAAACACCTTCCCTTTAGCTCTGGCCCTGAGGCCTACCACATTCTGCGTTTAACCACATACCATCTTACATTTTAACAGCTACACGACATGGATTCAGGAATGATCACATCTAATAAAATCATATAGTGTCACACATTTCTGTATTAGTTCCACTTCTACTTAAATCTCTACATTAGCTATACATTCAGAATATAATTGCAGATACTATTAGCACTCATGGCATTTCTCCTCATGATTTGTGCTTACTACAGGTAAGTGTGATGCACTCATACATTTAGGTCAGTTTGCGCTCTCTCAGTTCCCCCCTTTGATGACCTCTCGGGGTCATCACTAACTTTAAACTGCAGTTATTGGTAGCATAACTTGTCTCTGCGCTTCCAGAGCCCTCAGACTCCTGTACTGATTATCTTGTATGGCAGCCAATCTCTGCAGCTGCTCTCTTTGGGCCCTTTCTGACCTTCTTGTTCTGTACCATTTGAATACCCTCACCAATCCCCACAATATGATCCCACAGATCAATATTATGATGATAGGTTTTAGTATATACCACACAAAGCTTTTGCCTAGGGTGGAGATCCACCCTCCAACTGCACTCATTCCGTGGCCCACCTTTTCCCAGACATTTTCTCTACTCAAGTCTTCGATCTCCTTGTGAATATCAGTTATGTTCCTAATAACTTTCTCAAGGGGCTTTGAATTGTCTGGAATGTAAGTACAACATTCCTGGACCTTCAAAGCCTTACAGACTCCGCCCTCTTTTGCTAGTAGGACATCTAACGCAAGACGGTTCTGAAGAACCATAGCCCTTATCGATTGCATCTCTCCTTCTACCAGCATTAAGGACTGAGCAGTGCTGGCAGACAACCTGTCGACGACTGTTGCCAGTCGTCTAATTTTAACGTCATTAAGGATTAGTCCCAAAAGAGGGAACATAGCTCCAAAGACATCTCCAACCATTTCTGCATCTCCTACATCTCTCCTTCCCCTCGATGATGTCTTGCCCTCAATGATCCTTAAGTCTTGTGCATGATATATTTTGGGGAAGACAATTGCTAGGTAACATGATCCATACCAGTTGTCAGGTAGTCTCACGTAGGCATTTCTTCCACATACAAAATACACATTTGGAATCACTTGCATTCCCTTCAGGAAATCTTTAGTATAGTACTCTATATTGAAAGCATGTTCACAGTCGACTTCTCCCACATATACATTTTCATAATACGTTTTGGCTCGGTGAAGACATAGCTTTCCTCTCTGCGTCTTATCTAAAGCTATTGGACCACTACTACCCTTTCTCTTGTTTGCCTTCTCTTCCTCGGTCCAATCTGTTTTCCATTGTCCTGATTTTTTCAAAATCTTTTGTCTCCTGTAACGATCATCTACCTGCCCTATGAACTTCTTCTCGACTTCTGACACCTTGCATGTCAGGTTATTTCTACGGGCATGTGAAGTATCTAAGGTAATCCAAGGAATGAAGAACTTGGCCAATCTGTCTTCACTCTTCCAGTAGTCCCATTTGTTCATCTGCTTATAATTTGGGACTTCTGGCAACACTGAATCATAATTGGAGAAATAGTATTCAAAACTATCTCTCTCATAAAATATACTAAGCAATAAGCTACATGTAATGCCATATGTCAGCGGGAGGTGATGATATCGAATGCCTTCATCTACAGACGCCGGCAACTGCATGCAGACGTAACAATCCTTAACCTCCATGGCATCCACGTATTCATATAAGAGTTTAGCATAAGCATTTGACCTAAAGTCTCCTTGGGACTCATCTACGTGTAACCTGCGGGCTTCTGCAGCTAATAACGCTTTCTCTTGAGTGTTTTCCCTTTTCTCACCAGCAACAGTAGGTGTAAGCGTTTCTACAGATTTCACATCAGTTACCTTCGCCTCTTCCTCATGTCCCTTTACATAAGAAATTGTTACCACTAAAGCTATTAATATTATCACTCCTACTATTAGTGTACCTATTATACATTTAGCTCTGCGGTTCTGGGTGCCGGCTTCCATTTCGTCAGACAATATGGCTCTCTCTTATCTTGGCAAAAGTTCTTTTCTTCTCGTTCCTTTACAGTCTCTTTTTAATCCTTTTGTCCTTAGAATCCACACAACTGGAAGCTGACAACCTTCTTTGCAAAAGTCCTTTAACAGTTCAATAAAGACAACCCTAGCCCTTCTCCATCAACTCAAGGGAAGTTCCCTAATATTCTCTGCTTCCTGGGCGCTAGGTAATCTTCTTTTTCTGCTCGCTTTATTTACAAAGTCCTTAACAGTCTACTATCAGGTTTGTGCTTGCAGCTTCAATAGCATAGTTCAGTATTTCCAAACGAAGATTGTGCTCTTCATGTGCTGTTATCGTTGTACCAAAGTCGGGGAATTGCAATTCTGAAAGAAACATGTGTTTTAACTTGCTGAGGCGGGGAGGTCTGGGGAGCATGAATGTTAGTGACCCTTCTTGTTCGACTCCGGGTACCAACAGTCGTATTTCCACGGTGACGATGGGCTCAGAACTGGACACCACCACCGCTCGGATCCTCCCTGTCTCCTGTTTCACAGACATTTGTCGCCAGATATGTCCACTCAGGTGTGGAGTATCTTCTGTTAGGCACACGCACTCTTCTTGACCTTCTTCGGTCCGGTGCTTCAGCGCCCTGAGCACCTTCTTCCGGGTCTGAGTCTTCTGATATCGGAGGAAGGGTTACCTCTGGAGTTGACCTCAGGCTAGAGCTCCTTCTTTGCGGCCAATTAGCTTCTCCACGTGCCCTTCTACTCCTTCTCCTTCTTGTCTGTTCTCGCTCTCTGTCAGACCTGTCAGTGTCTGACTCGTACTCCCAGCTACTTTCTCCTTCTGTAGCGTCGTCTGTTTCGCTGTTGTACTGACCGTCCTCAGTTTGGTCAGACTCGTTCCCTGCTTCCGCTGGCACCTCTACAGCTTGGCTAGCCCCCTCTGTGGCTTCTCGGTCCTCAGTTGGACGTCTATCCGAGAGAGGAGCTGTTTCTTCCAGAGGTGCTGGAACCCTTCGCGTATGTGACGCGTGGATCCAATTGGGCAGGCCTCCCACCTTCACAGCTGTGTTCGTGATCAGGATGATCTGGAAGGGCCCACGCCAACGAACATCCAGGCAGCTTCTTCTCACATGTTTTTTCACCAGGACCCAGTCCCCAGGATACAGGTCATGGCACGGGCCCTGGCACGATGGAACCTCGGCAGCCTGCACCTGAAGGGACACAGAACGAATGGCGTCAGACAGCCCCTTACAATAGTCCAGGATCATATCATCTGTGATATTTAACAGTGCAGCAGTTGGGACAGATGGCAGCCTCATTGCTCTCCCCATTAACACCTCATGTGGTGACAACCCTGTTCTTCTGTCTGGGGTACTACGAAGGCTCATGAGGACCAATGGCAGGGCGTCAGGCCAACTCAGGGTCGTTGAGGCACAAACTTTTGCTATTCTGGCCTTGATCGTGCCATTGATCTGCTCCACAATTCCTGAGGCTTCTGGTCGGTAACTGCAATGCAACTTCTGATCGATATTTAGAGCTGCACAAATCATCTTCACAAGCTCGCTGTTAAAATGCGTTCCCCTATCTGATTCCAAAAAGGCCGGCACCCCGAAGCGCGGAATGAGTTCCCTAAGCAGTAACTTGGCCACTGTGAGGGTGTCGCACCTACGTGTAGGGTATGCCTCAACCCATCTGGAGAATACACAAACAACCACCAGGACATAGCGGAGGCGGTTGCACCTTGGCATTTCAATGAAATCTATCTGCATTCGATTGAATGGACCTCCAGACCTTCCTATGTGGCTCAGTGCAACTGGTGTTCTTTTTCCTACGTTCAGCTGCTGACAGGTCACACAACGCTGGCACACTGCTTCTGCTGCTATTCTAAACTTAGGATTGTACCAGGTCTGTCTAAACACTCTCAGCATAGCATCTCTACCTAAGTGTACGGGACCATGTATGAGTCTGGCCATTGGGCTCACCATCTGATTGGGCAACACTGCTCTGCCGTCTGCTGAGACCCAAAAATGGGACTCACCCATTACACATCCTGCCTTTCCCCATGTTTCTTTTTCACAATCAGGAGCATTTTCTTGCATGTTTGACAGTTCATCCCAAGTATCAACAGTTTCCAATATCATGGCTAATTCAGTCCTTACATTTATTCCACCCACTTCCACCTCTGTGAAAGAGTACCCTTGCTCCGCGCAATACCGCGCAACTTCATCAGCATATCTATTGCCTTTCGAAACGAAGTCCTCATTTCTGGTATGTGCGGTGCACTTTACAACTGCAATACCTGCTGGGCATTGCAACGCCTCTAACAACAGGCGCACAAACTCTCCATTGCGAATGGGAGAGCCTGAAGAGGTCATGAACCCTCTTTGAGACCATAACTGCCCGTAATCATGAACTACCCCATAACCATATTGGCTGTCGGTGTATATGGTGACTCGAATTTGATTGCTTGCCAAGCAAGCACGTGTCAAGGCAATAATCTCGGCTACCTGAGCGGAGTGTACTCCTTCCAGGCACCCAGCTTCCACAACTCCAGCAATTGTACAAACAGCATAAGCTGCTCTCAACTGCCCAACTTCGTCTCTTACACATGAGCCATCGACAAAGAAAATTTCGTCTGGGTCGGTCAGTGGCTCATCTACGATGTCGGGTCTGGGTTTGGTGCATAGTTCAGTCACATCGAGGCAGTCATGGTCTGTACATTCATCATCATCCTCGATATCATTTGGGAGTGGCATCAAGGTGGCAGGGTTCAAAACAGAGCATCTCTTGAGGGTCACATTCTCTGCAGCAAGAATAACTTGCTCATAGCGCGTGAGCCTGCTGTTGGTCAGATGCTGTGTTTTGGTCCTGGTCATCAACAGTTCAACAGAATGGGGCACACACACCTCTAACGGGTGCCCCATGACGATATTTTCACATCTTTCAATGCTGACACCCGTTGCAGCAACGGATTTGAGACATCCGGGCAACGCTGCGGCTACTGGGTCTAAAGTAGCCGAGAAATAAGCAACTGGTCTACGGGCATTCCCATGGATTTGGACTAACACAGACAACGCGCAACCTTCTCTCTCACAACAGTAAAGAAAAAATGGTTTATTGTAATCAGGCATTCCCAATGCCGGAGCACGACACAGGTCCTCTCGCAGCTGTAAGAATGCCATCAAACAGTCTTTGTCCCATGGTACCGGATCGCTCACCTCCTTGTGCGTCAGTTTTTGCAAGGGCTTTGCTTTCAGTGAAAAGTTCGCGATCCACTGTCGGCAATAACCCACCATCCCTAGGAACATCCTGACCTCTCTCTGTGTCTTAGGCGCATTCATTTTCATGATCGCCTCTATCCTGTCTGGTGACACCTTTCGTTTGCCTTTCTCTATTCTGTGTCCTAAGTACTGCACTTCTGTCAGGCAGTACTGCAATTTTCCCGGGGACACCTTGTGCCCATTGGCAGCTAGGTGATTTAACAAAGCAATGGAGTCCTCCCTGCAAGCTTCTTCTGTTTCTGACGCCACGAGGAGGTCGTCTATGTACTGGACCAGAACTGACTTCTGGGGCAGCACTAGACTTTCAAGATTTTTCTTCAAAAGCTGGTTAAAGATCGATGGGCTCTCTGTATACCCCTGAGGGATACGACACCATGTTAGGACGCGATTTTCCAGCTTAAATGCGAAAAGAAAATGGCTTTCTTCGTCCAGAGGGATCGAAAAGAAAGCCTGACAAAGATCAATCACAGTGAACCACTCAGCTTGGAATGGAATCTGAAACAGTATCACTGATGGATTCGGTACCACTGGACAACACGAAACGACTATGTTATTAATCTTTCGAAGGTCCTGTACTATCCGAAATTTCCCATTTGGTTTCTGCAGACCCATAATCGGGGAGTTGCATGGACTACCCACGATTTCTTTCAGTATTCCCTGTTTAATCATGGACTCGATCACGGGTTTTATGCCTGCAATCGTTTCTGGAGTCAATTTATATTGGGGTGTTCTTGGGAACTCAGCATGCGGTTTCACTACAATTTTCACTGGGTCCACCCCTTTGACCAATCCTATCTCTTCCCCAGTGAAATCCCATACTTCTGGTGCCACTGTCTCTCTCAAGTCCCAGGGGAGCTCATCTACTGTCAAAGTAGGGTACAGCTCCACGCATATTCTTGAGTTTGCAACTTTGAAGTCTGCGTCATCATCATTGGTCAATACCTCCACTCCCTGTGGTGTACAGTATATTGTACAATTCAATTTACACAACAGGTCTCTCCCTAGCAGACACACAGGGCTTGAATCGCAAACCACAAATTGGTGCTCATCGCTGTACTTCCCTATTTTCACCTGTACCGGTTCTGTCAATTGGCTGGTTATTCTCCTGTTTGCGACCCCTACCACTTGTATGGTCTCTCCAGACATGGGCAGGTCTGGAACTGCAGCTGATCTGATCGTGGACCTAGTGGCTCCTGTGTCCACCAGAAATGTCGTAGGGCACCCTGCTACTTCTGCTTCCACATAGGGTCCCCTCTGGTCCACCTCTAAGGCTGCCCCGAGGGTGCAGTCTTCTTTTTCCACTCTCTGTCCGGTTAATGGGTCCACATAATAGCACTCTTCACCTTCTACAAACAGGGGCATTTGTCTATAGGTCTTACCCACAGTCCCTACTCGAGGAGGTTGCGGGAACTGGGCTCGGGGAGGAGCCCCCCCCCCTTTGAGCACCTTTCCCTGGTATGTCGTCACCCCTCTTGTAGGTGCGCTCTGGACCTCTTCCTCCTCTATCTCTTGTTCTCCTATCTCTACATTGTAGGGACACTCGCGTTTCCAATGCCCCACCTCGTTACACTGGTGGCACCTAGTCGTTTTCTTCAAGGCAGCTATGTCTATTCTGGGTCTAAAGGTAGAACTCTCCTCATTGCCCTTGTTCTGACTGTACTGCTTCTTTCCTCCTGTACCTGTTCCTTGCTGCTGTTGCTGCGGTCCCCCCTTTCCTGCTGCCTGCATCTGTACCACCATCAACTTTTCTTTTAGTTTCTTAGCCTTGGAGTCTATCTCATCACAGCAGTACCTGGCATATCTCAGTATTTCGTCTAGGGGCTTACTTTGCCAGCAAATCGAGTGTTGCTGAATCATTAAACTAATATCCGGTCTCAGTCCCAGGACGAACTTGGACACAAATTGCCCTATGTCTTTTGGATCCATTACATCCAAACCGCTATACTGTTTAAACGCCTTCAGCAATCTCTCGTAATATTCGTGGACTGTCTCTTTGGGTTCCTGTCTGGTTCGGTCTATTCTGACCCAATCTATGTCTTGCATTGGCACTTTCTCTTTCAGCCAAGTCATCACTCTCTCGAATTTTGCCATCACAATCTCGGACGGCCCATTAGTCTTAGCATCTCTCTCTGGCTCCGTTGTGGGCCACTCAGCGCTAACCTTGCATGCTGTCCACAGATCTCCTGGTACTACAATGTCAAACAGCGTGTTCAGATCTATCCATAGGACCTTTGAGATTTTTACAAACCTCTCGACTTGCTTGTACCACTCCACTGGGTTTTCCCGCAATTTGGGGAAGGAAGTGGTAAAAGCAGCTAAATCTCCCCTACTCCAAGGGACATGCACATAGTTCCCATTTGCGACTTCACGCAAAGGGTATGCTTCTATTCCCTGCTGTCCTCCTGGTGTCATACCAAGCGTGCTTCTCCTGCCGGTCCCTTTCTTGGACCACCTCTCTTCCCACTTATCTAGTGCCCTCCATGTCCTTATTCCAGCGATCAGTTCCCTTATGTGCGTTTTCAGCCCAATCGTTCTCCTCTCATCTAGGTCTCGATCTGTGTAATGTAGCCTGTGGTTACCCTGTAATGCTTTGGTTCTTGACAGGTCCACCATATATTTGCCTGCTAGTTCGACTAACTTCTCGTGGACTGCTCTCGCCTTTCGAGTGATGTCCTTTGCCATATACAGTATTTCATCCTGCTCATACATTTCCATTCTTTCTAAAGGCAGAGTACCATCTACCATGTCATCCAGGTCTGACCTTAAGCTGGCGACATCGAGTCTCTTGGCTTTTATCTCAGCTCGCAATATGTCTTTCAAAGGGGGCTCACTGGTCTCCCTACCATCCCAACTCCGAGCTCTACGTTTGGGCTCGGGAGAGTTAATGGGTGCTCTCCCTTGCTCCCATCTCTCCAGGTCCCATGCTCGGCCATCCGATCTTGGAAGGTGATGGAACACGGGCCTGTTACCCCTACTCTTGCTCTGCCCACTCTCTTCTTCTTCTCTCCTCTCACCGTACACCTCTCTGTTATTTTCCCTCTGGTCGCTACTCTCCCTTTGCCTAGTATCACTCAGTATCCGATACGATCCTTCCTGGTTCCCCATATTCCCTGGGCTGCGCTCGTGTCCGTCATCACAGGGACTATGGTGCGACCTCTCACAACTCCCATTCCGTTCTCTGGTGCCGGGCACACAGTGTGGACACTTAAAGCTGTTTCTGTACTCTTGCGCTCTCCTCTCCCCTTCACTGAGTATTGGGCGCGACACCCCTCCACTCCCGGGGCCCCCGTTTTCCAGGTCTGTTCTATCTCCACTCCGGGCCCAATGGGTGACTCCCCTACTATCTCTCTCTCTACAGTCCCACTCCGGGCTGCTCTCCCCAGCCCCGCAGTGAGTCCGAGCTCTGCTGTCCTGACTTTCCCTTTCAGCTTCTGCAGCTATGATGCTCTTGTGAGCCTCCACTGCCTCATCCCACTGCTTCATGTACTCATTTAGCTCTTGAAAGGATTTTCGTCCAGATCCCCTCAGATCCACTGGCCATCTAGGGCCCCCAGGATCCCCTCCTGGGTCCCCTACTGGGTGCACCGGAGTGCTCCATTCTCTTGGTATCGGCATCTGACTTGGGGAATTAATCGTATCGTTCCTCCTTGCCGTCCCTGCTCTTTCTCTGTCCTTCCGTACCCGTTCTTCCCCTCTTGCTCTTTCTTGGTCATATATCGATATTATAGGACCTATGGTAACAGGTACCTGTAGTGCATCTGGTAATGTGTAGGATGTGGCGCACTTCGTTTCCGGCGCTCTTTGTACCACAAACCTACCGACTACCTGTTGCACCTGACTAGGCTGGGACAGCTCTTTCTTTGCCTCAGGATCCCACTCTGAACTGGGAAGCGGTCCATGCTCTCCTGCGTTGCCCCCCTTTTCTCCTTCACTATGCTCGACCTCTCCCCCTGCTCTATTATACGGGGGTGGCCTGTCTGTCAATAATCTGTTTATCAGGCTGTCCTCTGTTTCGCTCTCATCATCTTCTTCTATGGGGCTTTTATTTTCGGGCACCTCTAACACTGGGTACAGTTTATTTACTTCCATGTTATGCACTCTCCATCTTTTAGCATCCGCATCCCACCTGGCATCCTGCACTGCCCTTACCGATCGTTTCACCCTTTCTTGTCGTCTGTTCATATTCTTTTCATGCGCTGCCCTAATCCATGCATCAAGAGCTTCAAACTGGGTCGGTCTAGGCAAGGGTCTCATTGAGGTCATGACTGATTTTAATCGATGTAACACCTCTAATCTGAACGTCCCGTACTTCGGGAACGTCAGTTCCTCATTTCCTTCCGTAATCTTACTCCACTCTGATATCCAAAGGATCGTATGCAACCCAACATTCACTGCCATGTAACGAGCCGGCGTACCCTCCGGCGGGGCTTCTTCCCCTTCATACGATCCCCGCTTCTCTTTTTTAAACACCGCTCTCAGCCATTTAAAACACTTCATAATTATGCGCACAATATCCAGCCTCGCTACTCTGTTTACTTCCTGATGACAATCCACCAATCCTGTCGCGGCTTTGCTAACTTGGCCTATCGCAGCGCGGTCTTTCTCCGGTCGGCCAATCACGTCGCGACCCTGTCTGACGCCTTTGCTAGCTGGCCTATCACAGCGCGGTCTTTCTCCGGTCGGCCAATCACGTCGCGACACTTTCTGACGTCACTTTTCTCCGCTTCGCAGCAGCACCCCTCCTTTCTCAACTCGTCTCCCGGTTATGCATGCGTCCCATTCATACACCGAAAAATGACTACTTCCGACCAAGCGGTCACTTCCCTCGACTGTACGTCCACAGTCTATATGTAATTGTCAACACAACTGACGAAATGTCTATCGTCTCTCTGATAGGTTGCTTACACACACAGTAACTTCCGACCAGCGTCCGTTACTCACGCACTCACTCTTACGTTCCCCCTATCTCGGTCTTTCGGGTGATCAATGGTACCTCATGACCCCCTTCACACTAGTTAACAATTACTCTGGGTGTCCGATACACCCGAACCACTTAAGCTCTCCTTGAACTTAAGATTTCCACCGGTTGCGCGCGCTCACAACCTGTTCCACAGTCACTCTACAGACATTCAACTCCGCCAGACATTACAACATAGATACAATACAAAACACCGCAATCTAACACGCATAACCCTTTATACTCACTCTCGACCGATACTGCTGCTTTTTCTGTCTCACGTCATCCGGATCTTCTTCAGCGGGCGGTTCTTCCGATCATCGATCTCTAGGGGCCTTGGGGTAAGCTAACCTGGCCTAGGTTACCGTCCTCAAGAAGGCAACCATCCTCTATAGCTACCAACTGGAAGGGCGAGATTTTGATCGATACCTTATATCTATTGATCTAAACCTCGATCTGGTCGATTGAACCTTTGTTGCCTGTCTTTGAGGAAGAAAGTACATCCATTTCCAAGTTAGTTCACCCAATAAAGGACTCTGCTCCCAAAGATCACAAACAACTTCTAGCTTTCAAAAGTTTATTGTAAGGATATGATAAGCTGCAAATACAGGCATCTCAGAATGAGATTCACGAGATACACAGGTCCAACTACATACATGTGCTCTCTGAAAGCCCTCAGACGAGCAACGGAAATCACTAACACAAGTTCTAAGAATAATAAAGCTATCAGCATTGACGCATATCTCTCCTTCATTTAAGTTGGAGGAAAACGCACAGGTTAGGCTGTCCCTACCCTGCTCTAGATGGTATCCCTACTTAACCAAATCCCAACCTAACAAAGGTGTCAGCAGTGAATGACCCCCAAGGGAAGTCACCCACTCTTAGTCTCTTGGTGAAAACCTATAGTTCTCCAGTCATGACCCCTCTCTGCCTACCCATCAGCTCTCTAAAGGGTCCTCAGGCATCTGCTCTAACTCCACCCAGGGGTGCTGTCCCTAATACAAAACAGTCAACAACATTTGAGACGCCCCTCGCGAGACGCCCCTCACGTGGTGTAGCTTCTGGCTTTTTCCATGATGCTTTGTATTGGGCCTCATACGTTGGAGTTGACCTTGCTTCTCAGACTCTTCTCCGGCCCGCTGATACCCCTTAAACATTCCGGAACCCTCCTCCATGTCTGGACCGTCTACTGAACAGACCTCTATTCATATTATTTATAATTGGATTCCCCCTTTTCTCTTGCAGACAGCCATCTGCAGCCAAGATCCCAACTCTCATAGACTTTCAAAAAGGTTCGCAACAATTCTTAGCCCAGACATGTACGTGTAAACCAACGTTAAACATTTCAGGCCTACAACATTTCTCATAATGATTATAGCATTCAACTCCTTCATTAATTAAAGCATGTTAATACTCTTATTCTATTATTCAGTAAACACATTTATAAATCATGGCCCATTAATGCAATGACCAAAACATTAGTACAATCTATGTCGTGAAAAGAAACACCTTCCCTTTAGCTCTGGCCCTGAGGCCTACCACATTCTGCGTTTAACCACATACCATCTTACATTTTAACAGCTACACGACATGGATTCAGGAATGATCACATCTAATAAAATCATATAGTGTCACACATTTCTGTATTAGTTCCACTTCTACTTAAATCTCTACATTAGCTATACATTCAGAATATAATTGCAGATACTATTAGCACTCATGGCATTTCTCCTCATGATTTGTGCTTACTACAGGTAAGTGTGATGCACTCATACATTTAGGTCAGTTTGCGCTCTCTCAAAAGTGAAGCAACACACTGCAGACGGAGAAAGTTATTGTACCTCTTCTCACTCCTCAATGCAGTCTGACAGACAGAAACTCCTCCCAGCATAAGTAGTGACAGAATGGTCCAGAGCCTAGTCATCTGGCCCCTTTATATCCACCTCTTCTCAGAATTGTGAAAAAAATACCCTGTGAAAAAAATACCCTGGCCAATCTGTGCATATAGTGAAATGCGACTTCCAATTGAGTGACAGCTCCCCAGAGACACCCTCCTGTGACATTACACAGACACATGACAATCCTTGTCCAATCAAAAGCTTGTAATCTGCCCTTTTCAATTCACTGACTCTTTATTGTCTTCTTTCAGAGGAGCTACAGAGGCAGAGACTAGGACTGCAGATTCAGGTGTCCACCCAAATTGCCCCCCCTCTTGCGTCTGGGTATGAAGGAAATCAGTGCTTTTACTTTCACTCTTAGACTTTTTCGAGTTTGTGGGACATTTGTGCTTCCTCGTTCTAGCTGCATGCAGTGGATGAATGTTTATTGAAGTGTCTGCCCTCTGCTCTCTACTGAACCAGGGAGTTTAGCCCTTAACTATGAGACCTTATTATGCACAGTTGTTATGGGGATCTTTTGTTTCCTGGTCTTCTCAGTGCCTTACAGTTTCAGTACCTTCTCTGTGTTTAGGTCCATAGCTACTCAATGGCGGCCTGGATATCACCTCGTTCTTGTCATCCTCCCCATATCTCTCAGCACCTGGTTTTAGACTTGCAGGTCCAAGCAGCTTTCCAGAAAAACTTCCACTCACCCTTCTGTGAGCTGCTTGTGTGGAGACAGGTGACCGACTCTGTCAAGAGTCCACTCAATGCAGTGATATCTTTAGTGGCCCACCAAACATAGTCAAGTAATAGAGATATCTGTGGGATAGAGATTGGTAGGTCGAACAAGTAGAATGTTCTTGTAGGGTGAAATGTACAACATGGAATGTGGGGACTATGGGTTCTAGTGAAGGCGGTTGGTAGTAGCAGTTGAATAGTTACTTACTTTGTAATGCCACAGGCTGGCGTCGCTCCTTGTGAGGCCTGGGCGTAGTTCGCAGAGTTTGGCTATGTAGAACTCTGCAAAGTTACAAAAAAACTCTGCGAAGTTCCACGAGTGGTGGAGTGCAGTGCGAACTGCAGTTTGTGCTGGTATTCCTACTGCTCGGGTAGAAATACTACCCGAGCGGTATCTCTCGTTCGGGAACTTACTCTTCACAATTGCGAACTTACAGCAAGCAGGGAAAAAACTCCGCTGCACATCGATAAGTAGACTTTTCTACACTCCGCGAGCCCTGCAAACTGCAGAAAACTCAGCAAACTCTGCAAATGGAGCGAAGTTCACCCCCCCAGGCCTAGTTGGATCTTATCTTAAAATAAATACGTATTTCGGAATCCTCACTTGTGTGGAAGACCTCTTTCTTTCCAACACTGTCCTTGAGACTATCTGGCTTATATGTGTGTAGTGGAAATATATATTCCTGCCCAAGGGGATAGTAAATTTAAATATTAATCTTAAAATTGTCCTAACAGAAGGTTAAGATCCTTTCTTGACTGGGGAACGCCCAATAAGGGGATCCCTAAAACAAGTCAGGATATCCACAGATGTTATTGAGTCAACTTGGTTCGTGATGAGACTGGCAAAGAGGAACATTTAAATGTTGAACCATGTTGTTGAGGCAGCCAATCCTGCTGTGCCATGCATGTGATGTTGGCTATTTCAGAGAGTTATGACTGAGCATTCTGTCCTTGAAGAGACATTTACCTATTGTTATACTTTGAAGGTGTGACAAGTAAACCCTCCCTAATGGCATTGTAAATTCTCAAGGATAGTTTTTGAAAATGGCTCCAAATGTATCTTTTTTTTTAAACAGAAATGCTTTCGTAGTGTATAAAAACCCACAGAAGAGCCAGGCAGATTAGAAAGTGCAATTACACATTGCCAGTCATTTCATAATATATTTCTTCCCTCCTACACTTCACTTCCTTCCTTTTTCCATACTGTCCCTTTTAGAGAGCTTTTTAGTAATACCTCACTACTGAAATTCTCCACAGATAAGATACGGTGGAAAAGTAAAAACAACACACATCGTGCAATCTCAGGGCACAGATAGCGGAACTAGGCAGATTGTGTAGCCTAGGACAGCAGTGCCATTGCTCAGTTTACAACAGACCATTAGGCAAGTGCAGTTATTTTACTTTGACCACTCAATAGACGGGGCTGTGCAGCACGGGCTCAATTAGGGGGCGCGGCACCAACTGAGACCATTAGAATGATGGGCAAAATCTAGCGGGCTCGGTCCAAATGGCCCATTCTGCAAGCCGCCATGGACCCAATGATGTATGCAGAGCGGCTGTCACGCATTCGCTTCTTATACTCTTCAGACAGGCAGACCACAAAATGTTAGACCAAGGCGAAAAGCTAAAGGCTTGGCAACACCTTAATTATTTTAAATTGCCACTTATTTGCAGGCAAGCAGCCAGGCTTGCTCTCAGTTGTCATAGGCAACAGTATGATTATGCACAGCAAGTCGTCCATAAAACACTTTTATGACATATTCGCCAGGACAAAAAAAGCTTTAAGATACAATCAAAACCACAGAGCGATCGTGTATTAATATTAATACAAATCCAGACAACGAAACTGTCATTTATTTTCCTGAGTATAAAAACCTACATTTTGTTACAGGAAAGACAACAGGTTCATTATAGATTTCGAAAACACAAGAAGCATTCAGTAGCGGTTGTTGGCTGACGTGCTTTTCTCATTCCCAATTGCATCCTGCATTGATTTAATTTTTTTGAAAGTATGTTCATGGAGTGTTAATCTCTGTGCGCAGGCTTGAATGAATGACGCAGTGTGTAGTTACAGCCATGATGAGTTGGGCTCGCGCAATTTTAAAATGCAGATTTTTATATTTGTGAAACAGATTCCCTCGTTACATTTCTAGATATTGGTGGGAAATGTTACATTTAGATAATTTGCTACGTAGAAATATGTGTGCAACTGCATTTATGAACACTGAGTGACCATATACATTAAGATGGATGACATTTACAACTGTATAGGGACGAATTCGCTCAGTTAGTGGGATAGTGTTTTTTATTTTAAAGAAAAGTCAACATGTTGTTTTCATTTGGGCTTATAGGATGCATGGCTTTCTTAAGTAGGACTAGGGGCTTTCCCCTTCACATGAATTCTTCAGATGCTAGTCTTGTTGCATGTTTATTTTTCAACAGTCATCTTGAAGAAATCTGTTCTGATGATCTGTTACAAATGTGTTTGTCTACAATGGGTAT
Source organism: Lissotriton helveticus (assembly GCF_964261635.1). Taxonomy (NCBI): domain Eukaryota; kingdom Metazoa; phylum Chordata; class Amphibia; order Caudata; family Salamandridae; genus Lissotriton; species Lissotriton helveticus. The sequence goes on from NC_136059.1 coordinate 1,209,816,935, forward strand.
CACTTGGCTGAAGAAACCAACTTGGTGCATAGTCTTCTAGAAAAAAAAGAATATAATTTGTTTGGCATATCACCTTTCTTCAACCTCTCCTGCTCTTTTTAAGGTGAGCGAGGTTGCCTCATTAACATCCACCTGCTCCTCCTTCCCTCCAGCACACTCCACTACCCTCCATCTGTAACACGTCATAGAAGGGGCATAACCCCCTGCATGGTGCCATCTCTCCAGACATCCTAGTGTCGAACAGACCTGGCCAATCTTTGGGCCAGATGACTAGGATCCTTCCAAAACACCTCCTTGCCTCTCAGTCACATCGCAGGTGGATTCTTCTTATTCTAGCCCTTCGATTATGTCTGCTTGCCCATTGAGTATCATCTTTTGGAATATTGCAGGCATCAAGCCCAATCTGATAGATTCAGACTGGATGCAACCCTTAGAAGACTTTGATATCTGCATGTTCCAAGAAACCTGGGCCACAGAATCTTACCACAAACAAGATTATACCACCTACCACGGTAATGCCCTACCCTCTATCCATGGAAGGGCTATTGATTTGGATAAAAATACACCTAAACCTTCGTATTTCGAACTTGGACATAGTCTTCCCAGATGTTCTGGGTTCAAAAATTGCTCTATCCAAGGGGAGTTGCACATACTTATACAACGTGTATTGCAGGTCTAGAAGCAGGAGCATAGAATCACCAACTCTAGCAATCTTGCAACAGTCTGTTCGCTTAATAGTTCCTAGCGACCAGATAGTGATAGGAGGCAACCTCAAAATAAACTTCAAACCCATATATGGCTATGACAAGATTTTGGAAAAGGATGATGAGAGCTGGGGCGCTCCATCCCTTAATACAAAGCAGCTGGTTCCCAGTTCAGTCGCAGCATTGCAGGTTGTAATCTTTACTCTGGCAAATAGGTTGAGAGCCTGCAATGGTAGGTCTACATCCAATAAACAGGGAGCACCCACATATTGGAAGGGCAAGTATTGTTCAAAAATAGATTATATCATAATCAGGGCTGCTATCTGGGACATGCTAGATGATTTCCACATAGACTCCAGGGAGGAAAGTGATCATTATCTCTTATGTCTTAAACTACGTGCCGTGGCCCTGAATCCCTTCCTATAGTTGCTTCTCTACCTATAGCCCCAACAATGGCAAATAACTGAAGATCTGTTAAATGGCCTACTGTACTAAATAACCAAGGAACCCTCACAGAAATATATAAGCCTTTGTAGAGGGGTTCCACGAAGACGCCGCCCAAGCCTCTTAATGGGCTCCTACCACAGATGTACATACTAAATTGCCACTAGCTTTGAAATCAGTCCGGACCTGGCTCCCTCTAATGAAAATAACACTGAAGATCAACAAAGTTGAAAGTAATCAATGGTACACAAAAACGAGCTGCGATGCATAGATGCTTTAAAAAATAATAATTTGTAAGAGGTGGGTGATCTAAGATGCCCTCATAAGAAGACATTTAGGGAAGCCCAATCAACCTGGGAGGAAGCGTGCTGGGGGGACCTAGTGATGGGTGCCAAAATGGGGGATAATTCCCTCTTCTGGAAAATTATCGCCAACGGGAGTAGGACTGCAACACCAGAGTTAGACTGCTGTTTGAACCCAGAGGCCTGGGTGGATCACTTCTCTCGTTTATATGAGCAGCCCCTGATAGACACCCAGGCACAACACACTCTTTTTATTAATCACATTAGTCCAGATCCATATTTTATGCCTGAGGAGACTAGGCTAGCAATTCTCTCAATAAAACTCGGCAAGGCCCCAGGTCCAGATAAATCCCTGGAGATTTATTCCATTACAATTTGGCAGTCTGAGTTCCCTATGTCAAATGGTTGGCTAATGTTGTAGCAACAGGATCCCCTATCCCTGACACTTGGAAAGGGACGGAAATCATACCCATCTTTCAAAAGGTGGAGCAGGTAAACTCAGCAAACTACCAACCAATTAGTCTACTGGACGCCCTGCAGAAAGTCTATGCTTGACAATTGTTAAGTAAACGTAACGATTGGATTGAGGGGCTAGAGATTGTGTCCCCATACCAAGCAGGGTTTAGGCCAAAAGTTAGTACTATCGACCAAGTCGCTGATCATCCTCTGGAAATATACAAGATTCAGAGAGGGATACATGTATATTGCATTTTTTTATCTTAGAGCAGACTTCGACCCGGTTCCCAGCAGGCTGCACTGGACATCTTTAAAGGATCAAGGGGTCCTGGACATCCTCCTCACACAGATAATCAGACTCCACCTAAGCAACTATGCCCAAGTCCGTTGGGGAACAGGAGGGCAATTAACGGACAGAATTCCGATTGCCATGGCACTAAGGCAAGGATGCGTCCTGGGCCCTACCCTTTTTTCCCTATATATTAACAACCTAGTGGAAGCCCTCCTACTAGGGAATACAGATGCACATAAACTGGATGGGGCTAGGGTGCCCGCACTCCTATTAGCTGATGACACCCTTTTAATCTCCTAGACCGCTATGGGCCTCCAGCAGCTCTTGACTAATTTTAACTCTTTTTGCCTAGCTAAGGGCTTCAAGATCAACATCTCGAAAACCAGATTTATGACTGTTAGACCACACTAAACATTTAGGCAAGCTATCGCTCTGGCAAATAAAAACCTGGGACAAGTATCTAGATACGAGTACCTGGGCATAATGATCAAGGGTAAATTGTTGTGGTCTGCACAAATAGAGTAGGAAGGGTTGTGACTCAACACCAGTCCTTAGCAATATACAGGAGGTTTCAGGGAACAACATCTAGAGCCCTACTCCCGCTTCTTGAACTCTAATAACTAAAGACCCAATCAGTCGCGCTGCATGGGGCAGAGCCCTGGGGATATGCTAATCTAGATGCTCTCACCATAAGTGAAAACAAGTTTGTCTGCTCACTACCCATCTCCCAGGGAGCACACCCTTAATACTGATGTTCTCCTGGCCGCTTAAACTGTCAGCTCCGCCGACCGAGAACATATCCGACCTAATGTGCTTTATCTGGGGCCCAACAACGACAATCCAGCACCTGAGGGGCTACTGCACATTTTGGTGTCTTCCGCGGCCCGAACTGTGGCGTGGTGCTAAAGCGGCAAGATCTGCGGCGTGGGCCGCATCAGAGCAGAGACGAGACCACGAGGCCTGCGGGCAGACGATATTACCGGCGGAGGGCTTCCATTGGCGCTATCAACCATGTCACGAGGGGGAGGCTCACACGCAAGCGGGGCCCCCGCTGAGTCTGATGAAGACACCAAGATCACGGCTGCAGTCACCGGGAGTGCCGCCGATGCTCCAGGCATTACGTGGACGGGGAGCCGAGTTGATTTCGAGCGGGGCGGCGGGCGCTGGATGCTTCCACAAATATGGACCCCAGCTTTGGCCTGAAGGGAATGAGAGGGGACGGCGGCCCCCACATCGGTCGGAGGTTCACAGAGTCACCAGGCTATTCTGTGAGGTACGTGGCAGGCCTCACCGCGACCTCTTTAAATACCTACACCCTAGGGCTGTGATCATTGCACTGCCATGCAGGAGAAGTGGTAGCACGACTGTGCGCCTGCAGTTTTTGTCCCTGCCAGTGAATGAGTGTGGGATTGGAGCTGTTCTCTGGATTGAGGCACCCTCTTAATGGGAGGCTTGCTGCATCGGGGCATCACTGCAGCCCCCTGCGAACACTGGGGTACATTGTATTGCCGTCCTGCCCTAACGCAAGAAAACAGCGACTGTGCAGGAGAGCACTGGTTATTACTGTGGGTTGGGACCCCCCCCCTCCCAACTGAGGTCATGCAACATCATTTGAGCACATTCTTGGTGCAGATTGCTGCGCATATGCCAACACCCTAGTGCTGGGAGGGGTCCCGCATATGTGACTTTGGCTGCCAGAACTCTGGCAATTGACAGGTGGCGTGGCGTAAAGGGGTGAACTTTGGTGGTCCTGTGGCTGACTGTCCCGCTCAGTGTCTGATGGCGGCCACCAGCTAGTCTGTTGGAGAGATTTGCGTGCAACATGGCGGGGAGTCGCAGTTCGAAGGCTGCTCTTCAGGCCAAATTGATGAAGTACGCCTGGGAGGGGGGCCCTGAAGCTAGCCCTCATAGGGGGGCTGACAAACCTGAAGCTGGTGAAATGCAGAAGGAGCCAATGCTGCAGGATATCCTTAAAGCCATCACCACCGTCCGGATGTCATTGGAGTTACGTATAGATACAGTGCCCACCGAAGTTTCCCTCATCATAGAAGATATGGGCTCCATGAACTCGCGGCTGAAAGATGTTGAAGTCAAGGCGACCTCCTTAGCGGAAGTCACGTCAGCGCTGCAGAGAAAGATGAAAGAGCTGCAAACACAAGCCACAAAACCAGAAGCGCAGTTGGATGACTATGAGGGACGCTCTAGGAGTAATAAAGTACACATTATTGGAGTACCCGAACGAGCGGAGGGCCCATCAGCGGACCTAATCATGGAAGACCTGATCACTACTTACCTCAGGCTGAGGAGACTCGCCAATTTCTTTTCTGTGGAACGAGCGCACAGAGTACCAGGAGTTCGACCGAGGCCTGGAGCGCCCCCGCGTCCGCTCCTAGCTAGGATCTTCAACTTCCACGACAGAGATGTCATCCTGCAGTGTGCCCGCTCTGCCCCACCAGTGGAATTCCAAAATAGCTGCATCACTTTCTTCCCGGACTTCACCCTCAAGCTACAGCAACAGCGACGGAGCTTCCTGGAAGTGAAGAAAGCACTTCGAGACAAAGATTTAAAGTATGCCATGATGTTTATGGCCAAGCTGAGGGTGGAGTCAGAAGGGAAATCTTGGTTCTTCGCCAGTCCGGAAGAGACCTGGGACTGGCTGGAGGGCTGGCGCATGGCGGGCTGCCCCCAACAACCAAGCCCGAGGCGGGAGGATGGACGGAGACTCCCGGGCCTCTGGTTTGGCTCGCTAATCCATGATTCGACTGAAGAAGCGGGAGGTGCTGAATGACTGGTCTGTATCCTTCACTTTGGGAGGTTGAGGGATTCCATGTTGACGGAGGATTGTGACTATTGACTCCTCATTGCTGACTGTGCCAAGCATTTGCTGTAGTGGGCTAGAACACTAAGGAGGGCTCGGTCCGCCTCTCCGCGTTGAGTTTTGTCTGTTTCCTTGTTCACATGTGGGCATTAGCGGGTATCCTGTGGGGCCTCGCTGATGTTCCGTTCGTATTAGACACCTGTTGGGCTCTTAATGTTGTTGCTGACTAAACTAAATGTCACAGGGCCAAGGCTCGGTCTGGAAACACGACCCCATCAGTTTTTGGAAGGGTGGGTGATAGGCGCTCTGCTAGAAGACATGGCTTTGGCAGTTCGGGCTGGACTGTTCCCATGAGGCACAGGGTCAGACTGATTTGCATATGGCCGTGTCTGAACTGGGGTGGCGGAGTGAGCTAAAGAATGGTGATGGATTTAACCCAGATCAGTTGACTGGGGGTGAGTGTTTGATTTGCTCAACGCTCTGTCCATCATCCCCTTTTGTACCGCTTTGTTCGCCCTAAGTTGGCAGGGTATGCTAAGACGTGAGTCCCTTGCTCACTTTGTCACTGGATTCAAGCTAGCCTGGCTGATGACAGCTGAAATGCCAGAAACCGGTCCCAGGAGGCTTGTTTCCGGTCCAGGGAAGACATGGCTTTGGCAGTTCGGGCTAGACTGTTCCCATGAGACACAGGGTCAGACAGATTTGCATATGGCCGTGTCTGAACTGGGGTGGCAGAGTGAGCTAAAGAATGGTGATGGATTTAACCCAGATCAGTTGACTGGGGGTGAGTGTTTGATTTGCTCAAACGCTCCGTCCATCATCCCCTTTTGTATCGCTTTGTTCACCCTAAGTTGGCAGGGTATGCTCAGACGTGAGTCCCTTGCTCACTTTGCCACTGGATTCAAGCTAGCCTGGCTGATGGCGGCTGAAATGCCAGAAACCGGTCTCAGGAGGCTTGTTCCGGTCCAGGGAAGACATGGCTTTGGCAGTTTGGGCTGGACTGTTCCCATGAGGCACAGGGACTGACTGATTTGCATATGGCCGTGTCTGAACTGGGGTGGCAGAGTGAGCTAAAGAATGGTGATGGATTTAACCCAGATCAGTTGACTGGGGGTGAGTGTTTGATTTGCTCAAACTCTCCGTCCATCATCCCCTTTTGTACTGCTAGTTTGGGGGGGCTGTAGGTTTTGTTACCGCCAACCAGGAATGCAGGGTGGGGGGAGTTGGGAATGTTGAATGGACCTTTGGGGTGGTGGGAGGGGACTGTAATTGGGTTTTGGTTTTGCGATGGTTGTTGTATTGGCATGTTTTATCAGTTTGGGAGGTCTGGGTGCGGTTGTCCTCCAGGCATGTCCTGTAATTCTGGATTTAGATATTGTTTGCAGCGGAAACAATGTTACAAATGCTTTCATTGATCACAGAGCTTAGCAGTGCTAGACACTACTTCCTTAACTTCCCCCTGACTTGCTCCTCCATGAAATATCCTGTACTTTCAAAACCGAGTGATGAAGACTGCGGGAAGGCAGAAACTTACGTTGCTTTCATGGAATGTAAATGGGCTGGGGGACAAAATAAAGAGAGCGTGGTTCCTTCGATTTCTGAAGCGGCATTCGCCTGACGTCATGTTTCTCTAGGAGACCCTCTCTTCCCTTAACGATTGATGTAGTCTGCACGGACCCACTAGGAAGGTCTGTGGCCATGTCTGGGATTTGGGAGGGAGCCACCCTTAACCTAGCATCAGTTTATGTTCTGCCGGGCCTCCATACGCAGGCCTTTATTGACCTTGGCACCCTTCTCCTGGACCTCCCGGATGGGCGCTTATTGATTGGGGGGAACTTTAACTCCATTGTCTTAGACTCCCTGGACCGATGGCCACAAAAAGATCTGCCATTATCCCATAAACTAATCAATAGCTTCTTATGTGCATTGGGAAAGGCAGATGTCTGGAGATATCTGCACCCACAGGAACTCCAATATACACATCTTTCGGGCTCCCATGACACCATGTCACGTATTGATTATGTACACACACTCACACATCATCTCCACACTGTTAAAGAAATACGACATTTGGCCAGGGGAATTTCAGACCACTCCCCCATTCTGTGTAGACTGGAGGTGGGGGAACCCACGGTCGGCCGTGTGGTGCCGCTTAACTCATGGTATATCACAACCCCCCCTATCAGGGATAAGGTCTTGACCGAAACGGTTGTGTACTTCCAAGAAAACCTGGGTTCAGTCAGTTCCTCCGTCTCACTCTGGGAGGCTTATAAGACGGTTGTTCGAGGGGTGGTTTTGGGACAAATCGCAGGGCAACGTAAAGAGAAGGCGGCCGCCATGACGCGTATAGAGGAAGAGATTCTGGAGTTGGAGAGTGCAGTTAGATTGCATGATAGGGAAGTAGTACGCCAACAGCTTTGAATTAAAACCAAGGAACTCTTAGACCTCACTATGGAGGCGGTTAAGGATCTACATCAGGCTCCCCTTAGTAGAATTTATGATGCAGGAGATAAGGCAGGCAAGTTGTTGGCCTGGCTTGACCACAGGGAAGGGGCTGGGCATGTGGTGGCTGAAATTGCCACTGACTCCCACTCCAGACTAACAGCCCCGCAGGACATTGCAGACTCATTTGGTACATACTATCACTCCCTGTACTCTTCCACCATGACCTATTCAGAAGAAGAGGCTTTTTCCCTCTTGTGTGATATTGGAATGCCAGTTGTAACAGCGGAGGAGAGTATCGACTTGGACCGTGATATTACAGTAACCGAAGTAGAGAAGGCCATCCACGACCTGCGGGGGGAAGGCGCCAGGTCCTAATGGGATCCCCGCAGAATTATTTAAGCTGACGGCAGGCCTGACTACCCCTTTTCTTACTGCCATGTATTTAGAGAGTATGGAGGTGGGAATTCTTCTCGAGGTTCAAAGAATGGCTAATATTGTTGTTATTCACAAGGCGGGAAAACCCGCCAACTCGTGTTCTTCTTACAGGCCTATCTCACTCCTTAACTGCGAGGCTAAGATCCTTGCCAAAGTCCTTGCACTCGTCTGTTGCAGGTCTTCCCCAACTTGATACATCCGGACCAGTCCGGGTTTATGCCACGAAGAAAAACATCTCTTAACCTCCGCCGACTGCACGCACTGCTCTGCAGGGCAGATACGATTAGTGAAGACACCATGGTGGTATCGTTGGATGCCGCTTCGGCCTTTGACACTATTGAATGGCCATACATGTTTGCAGTGCTGCACAGGCTAGGATTCGGTCCGGAATTTACTAAGTGGGTGCGACTGTTATATAGCCAGCCGTTGGCGCAGGTGGTAGTAAATAATCGGAAATCACCTGTCTTCTCTCTGGGTAGGGGCACCAGGCAGGGTTGCCCCTTCTCACTGCTTCGACCGCATATCATTGTACGCAGATGATATCCTGCTTTATGTTGCATCCCCTGCAAAATCACTTAACGTGGTGATGGACATATTTCACATTTTTGGCCGGTTTGCAGGCTACAAGATCAACTGGTCCAAATCAGTGCTTTACGTCCTTAGTGGGCAAAGGCCTCGACTTCCCCAAGGCTTTCAATTGACTGAGGCCGTGGATGGTTTTAAATATCTAGGGCTCTGGGTATCTAAAGAGCTGACGCGCTTTCATGACACTAACCTTTAGCCACCACTAGCGCGCTTTAAATCCAGCGTCCAGCACTGGAAATCGCTCCCCTTGACCCTCCTGGGACGGGCAGCTCTCTTCAAGATGATATATATGTTATATGTGCGATCTCTTCTATAGCGCACGGCTACCCCATAGGGTGTCCCGGCGCTTTGGCAAAGAGACCTGAAACCGAAAAACGCCAGACAGCAGCTCACAGTGGTCCGAGAGGTCAAGCAGAAAAGAGCCAAGTCTTCAACTCCTTTCTAAAGGAGAGGAGGCTATTGGATTTCCGAAGGGAGACAGGGAGCTCATTCCAGTGGTGGGCCGCCAGATAGCGGAAGGACCGTCCTCCCATCCGGGCACGTCTAATAGGCGGGACAGCGATCGTGGCCGATGTGGCCGACCGCAGCGTCCTCCTGGGCACATAGAAAGCCATTCGCTTCCTGATATAATTAGGGCCCACAGAATGAAGGGCCTTAAACGCCAAAGTAAGAATCTTAAAGATGATTCTTTTCGAGATGGGCAGCCAGTGCAACTTTTTGAGCAAATCAGATGCTCTAGCTCTGCGTGGAAGGCCGAAGATGGCTCTTGCCGCCGAGTTCTGCACTATTTGTAGTCTGGCCAACAAGTATTTCGGCAGTCCCAGATACAAGGCGTTTGCGTAATCGAGTCGCGATCTGATCAACGCCTGAACAACGATTTATTTGTATTGTAGGGATAACATCGGGAGAAATTTTCTAAGCATCTTCAAGATGCCATGATGTCCCTCCCCCATTCCCTCTATGTGTTGCAGAATACACCCCTTTCGGTTGCCCTGTCATATTTTAAAGAACTGGAGGGTACAGTGCGGGATCTGCTGTGGGAGGGTAAGCCACACACAAGCTCACACTGGGATGGTTCGACAGGGCATTGGACTCCCCAATGTGAAAAAGTACTACTGGGCTTCGCAACTCACGGCCATTAACCAATGCACATACAGGCGGCATGACGACCCGGCATTTCGGATATATTGGTGGCTCCTTCCAGGGGGCGGGATTTCGGGCGCGCTATATACAAAATCTCTGAAAGACTCCTTGTCCAGCACGACTAAGCATGCTGTGCACATATGGAGAGACGCCTGGGGTGGGAGGGCAAGTTTACTCTAGCCAAGCCGCTCTGGCATTGTGATCAGCTGGGTCGGCTGTTGCGCTCCTTGGGGTTCGACAAATGGGATACCATTGGTATCTCCAGAATTGTATACCTTTGGAGGTCCGGGAGCGAAATACCATTCTCCCAATTACGTCAAGAGTTTGAAATGGCCAGCTCTGAGCAGTTCCGGTATCTCCAAATTTGACACGCACTACTCTAGGATCTCCCTAGGGGTACAGCCCTCCTGGACTCCTCCCCTCTAGCGGATAGGGTTTTAGATGGTGATTTTCCAGAGAAGGCTATATCCCTCATATACAAAAAGCTTATCAACAATATGACTGATCCCCTGATATGTCTGCGGGATAAATGGAACCATGACGTTGCCGGCTTAGATGATGAGGAGTGGTGGGCCGCAGTGGCTTCTCCTCACAAAATTGCCATCTCCTCTAGACTGAGGCTTGTTCAGCTAAAATCCTCCACAGGACATACTTGTGGGACCCTCGCTGGTCGGTATGGGATATGCCCAAGTTAGCGGTTGTACGAGACAATGCGGGCAGGAGGGCACCTTCATACATACAATCTGGGAATGCAAGATAATTCAGAAATTCTGGGAAGGGGTGGTATCAATGATGGAGGAAGTACTGGGGCAGCAGATCAAATTGATTTTGTTGAATGTATGGGACCCCACTGATCTTACTGTTAAGGAGAGGACACGGGTCTTGTTGGGCTTCATGTGGCCAAGCGAAATATCACGAGACTGTGGAGGTCTCCGACCTCACGATCATTGCGGATTGGGCCAGGGACATGGACTGGTGTATGGTGACTGAGATACCTATTTATGTGTTCAGGGGATGCCCGAAGAACTGGTCACAAATCTGGGGGCCCTGGAACGCCTTCCGGGGGGAGATATGTGAACCACCAGGGGGTCGGGGTTTAGAGGTGGATGACGTTGGATAAAGTGATATCCCTGTAACTGATTCTGCTGCATGAGGGTTGGGAAGTATTTGCTGTTCTATTGCACTGCATATTACCGACTATATATTTTATGCTGTGTTTCTGCTGTCCAATATGCCAATTTTCAATAAAAATAATAAAAAAATGAAATAAAATAAAACATACTGGTGTTCTATGATGCCACATTAAAAAAGAGTGGGAGAAGAAGCCAGACTAAGGCCCCTTTTGTATTGGGTGAGGCACTGGAGCAAGGAAAAGTTGAGATCATACCGGATGGCTGGCGAGGAAATGTTGGTCCTCAACAAAGCCCTGACTATTCCCTGGTTCAAACACGTACACCATTTGGACCGCCCATTTTATGAAACCTTCCTTTACCTCCCGATCCAGCAACTAGCAAAATCCTTATATCTAAAATTTCACTATGATACACTGGAGATGGGGTCATTTACTGCCCTATGGGATTTGAACAGGAGTGCTGTTCACTCATCCGTATGCACTATGTGCTCATTAGCTGTTTTTTAATTTACTTTATTTTCCCTTTTGATAACTTTCCTACTTCCCCTATGTATCTATTCCACATTTGTGTTCCATGGTTTGTTTTACTCTCACTTATTTTGAACCCATTCCACTCTGCAGCTATGGCAGAAGCAAGCAGCACTACTGAAGAGTTCCGCAATCCCTGAGGTTGACGGTGGATAAAGCAACACCAAATCTTTGGAGAGGATGAGGTGTCTGTGCTTATTTTTATGCACAGAGCCATCTCCCCCTCATGCTGGCAACAGACTTGGCAAGGGCTACTGCCTAGCCAGGTGACAGCTCCAAAGAGGAGAGTGCAGCAAAGCATGCACCACCACAGTGGGGGTTTCCACACCCAATAGCAAGTCATGCACCACTAGGCCGACATCCTGAACTGGGTGCAGGACCTGCTAGACCTGTTAGGAGTTGGGATGAAGGACATCCAGCAGGCAGTGATGCACGTGGAAACTGTTGCTTGACAACTGGTCCAATTAAACGTCATGAGGTGGATGGACTAAACAGCATTTTCCTTCATAGTGTCACCAACCAATTGCAGCACTTTATGGTGCATCGCTGACACCGCAACAGTGGAAAAATAGGTCTGGCTTGGAACCTTCCATTTGGGGCTGAGAGTCTTCACTAATTCAAAAAACCCTTCTCCTTCTATGAAATAAAGAGAGGAAGCCAGGCGCTAACAGTTTTGCCAGCTTCCCATTGTATTAATGGACTTTCTAACTGGTTTAATGGTACTGGGACTCCTTGGTAAGCATAGCCTTGATGATTGACTCTTGTGGCCATCTTCTGTGTGATAGCTGCAGTAGTCATGGCCTACGGGGAGGAGGTAGGCTGCTTGTTTGCTTTGGAGTTACAAATTCCCATTGTCTCGTCAGCCATTCTGAGTTGGCTGCGGGTGTTGACTGCACACTATGTGCAACAGTCACAGATTTTCACTGGATGACATTCTCTTTTTCTGCACTTCCACCTCCTTTGATAAGGTGAGCAATTTCGTCTCTATCACCACGAGCAACTGTTTGTTTGAGGTGCTCTGCTCACATGATTGGATGCTGATTTTCCAAATGGACCAGTTGTTCCCCTTACCATAATATCCAATTGGCTTACCATCACAAACAGTTTTTTCTGCAAATTGAGCCCTGTCTAACTCACCAGAAAGGAGCTTTGAGAAAATGGGGGAGTGCTCTTTCTTTTCCTTGCTGCAGCTTATGGAGCTGATGCTGGGAGAACACTCTCAACAACATCTTGCTCAGCAGCAGCCAACTTAACCTTCTGCTCTGCCCCTCTTTCCAGATCTATTGCTGGCTGTGGTGCCTGTTGCTGAAGTCCCTGAGATTATTCAGTTCCTTGATGTGCCGATTCCATTTCTAGTTCACTGCTCATTATAACTGCAGTCACTGTAAATGCTGAGAGACACAGGCTGAAAGACATGGTGCCACTGATGTAGTGGTGATCCTCCTCTCAGACTTAGAGAAGAGTGCAGCAGATGCCGCAGATTTCCTGAAAAAGGATGAGGCTTGATGCCAGTGATGACAACAGACTTCTCCTCACTGGCTACTTTGTTGACAGAAACCTCCTTCTTCAGGTCCATCTTTTGTTGTATAGGTTAGCACTTTGCACCAGCACTAAGCAAATGGTTGTTGTTGCTGTCAGATAATTCTAAGACTTCTCTCTGCCTCCGTACTGTCTGTCTAGGGTGACATGATGTCTCGTGAACCTTTTGGAAATAAATATAAAGATGGAAGTCAGTGAGACTTTGGGCAATCTAACCAAATTAATATATTTCGTTATTAACTTTAATGCTTAACAGTAGTGTACCCATGCCTTAACTCTTCTTTGCCTACCATCACACAGGAAAATCTAACTTGGTTTTCCTTCTTGGTCCATTGGGGTTCCAATGGCAGGGCATGTATCAGGCAGGAGAAATCAAATACATTGATTACATACTTGCTGTTGCCCCTCCAGAGCCTATAAGTACCCTATTGGAGGCAGGCAAAAAAAATGAATTAAACAATTGCTGGTGCCCCTCCAGGGCCTATTATAACTCTATTGGAGGAAATGGGATGCAGCCAAAATTGAATAAATGAATTAAATAATTGCTGGTGCCTCCCCAGGGCCCATGGAGATCTCTGGGAGGAAGGCAAAAATTCAATAAATGAATAAAAATAACAACACTGTTGACAATCAAATACATATATCTGTAAGAAATAAACCAACATGTCATGGACCTCTTATTTCTCTGTGCCTAGAAAATGGCTTTCAAAAGTGGAATTAAAAGATTAAAATACAATGGTGGCACAAAATGGTGGTAGGTAACCTACCCTCCACATTGCCACTGAAGAAGAAGAAATGGCAAACAAAGACACAATGGACACCAATGGCACACCCTCGCTGGCTCCATAAAATGGTGGACGTCGCATAGCCAGCAGAGAAGGAGACATGGAAAATAAAGACAGAAATGGTGGCCTATGACAAATATACACAAAAAATGACATACACCGCATCACCGGCATAGAAGAAGGCACTGAGAACAAAGAACAAATGGTGGCCTATAACAAGCACACACTGGGTATACTAAATGACCACCACCATATGGCCAGCAAAGAACGAGTCAGGGAGAACAAAGAATAAACATGCCCTGTCATGCCTAGAGCACCTTTTCGTCAAAAACATCTGCTATCACTACATTGCAGGAAAAGGAATTTGTACATATATTAAAATATATATTACCTACTGGCGGACGGACCTAGTTTTGAACGGAATGACACCAAATTTGGCAAAAAGGTAGCTCTTGGGTCAAAAAGTGACCTTTTTAAAAAATTGAGTAAATCCATTCAGTGGTTCCTGAGAAATTCAAAAAATAAAAATATTGATATCTGGTGGCCGAGGAGGGTTCACGAACCCTCCTGAGCATGATCTTGATTTTGATTGGCTGTCAACACTCCAAACCAGGAAGTGTTGGTAGCCATCTTGTGACTCAGTAAAACAGAGTCACAAGAAAACAGTAAAAAAAGGATAAAAAACAAGAAAGGGGGCAGGGTAGAAACACATTGACTCCCTAGGCTTCCTCAGGGGGACCCACAAGGACCCCCAGGGCCCCAAAAAATTTTTTTTAAATATATTTTCAGCCAGATTCATGATGGGTACATGTATACGTCCGGATTCCTTTTTAAAACACAAAGCGTGGACTCCCGTGCTTCGTTTCTTCGTACCTACAGGTGGGCCAGGTCCCGGGGGCAATGAGGAAATTATATGCGGGGGCCCCCGCAGCCCAGGAGACTGCCATCTCCCCGGGGCTTTATCTATTATGCGTGGGGCTTCGATTATTAATGGGTGGGGTCGCGCTGCCCCCCCCAAGCCCCGGGGACCGCCACCTCCCCAAGGCTTCAAAACATTATCAGAAGCTTGGGGGGGGGGGCTCCTGACCCCCCCCCCCCCACTGCCCCGTGACCACTACCTCCACAGGGCACTAAATATTGAAGTACGGGGGTCCGCAATCTCCCCATGGCTATTTTCAAACTCTATGGCCCTGGGAACCGCCACCCCCAGGGCCGGCTCCAGCAATGTCCCAGGGTGCCCACCCCCGGGATATTGCAGTTTGCAATGACAGAGCGGGAGCACTATTCTCCCCCTGTTATTGCAAACTTCTGATTTGCTTTGTGGAAGCAAGAGCAGGATACCTGCTCTCGCTTCCACAAAACAAAGCCAAATTGCTTTTGGACAAGAGGAGCTGCATGTCAGCAGCTCCCCTTGTCCAAAAGCAATGCCTGCTCCCGCAGGATGTGGGGAGCTGGCTGGGACTGCAGGGGCATTGGGGCTCCCCCACGGTCCCCAACGTTAGGCCACTCCCCTGGGAAGGGGGTCCCCGGGCCATAATTGGCCTCAGGAGTGGGGCCATGCACCCCCTCACAAAAAATAATCAAAGTTGGCCAGGCCACAGAGGAAGGGGCCTCCAGGGCTATAATTGGCCTCAGCCCCCTTCCTAAATAAAAAATATTAAAGTCTCGCCAGGCCCCAGGGGATGGGGTCCCCGGGGCCAGAAGTGACCCAGGGGAGTGGGGCCCGGGAAAATTAAGAACATAACATTTAAAAGACGAGGCCAGGCCACAGGAGACTGCCATCTCCAGGGCTTTATTTCTTATGAGTGGGGGAGCACGTGGCCCCCCAAGCCGCGGGGACCTCCACCTCCCCAGGGCTTTGCTTATTAATGGGCGGGGGTCTCGCAGGCCCCCCAAGCCCCAGGAACCACCACCTCCCTAGGGCTGCAAAACCTTATTAGAATTGTGGGGGTCTCGCGGACCCCCCCAATCCCCAGGAACCACCACCTCCCCTTGGCTTCAAAACATTATCAGAAGTGTGGGGGGGCTCCTGCCCCACACCACACTGCCCCGGGGATGACCGCCTCCCTGGGGCACTAAGTATTGAAATACAGGGGTGTGCAACAGACCCCTGACCCCAGGGACCACCACCTCCCCTGGGCTATCTTCACGGTGGGAGGGGGCTGCACTGTCCCCCTCCTGGAGCCCTCTATGGCCCTGGGGACCGCCACCCCCCAGGGCCGGTGTACCCACCCCCGGGACATTGCAGTTTGCAATGGCAGGGCAGGAACACTGTTCCCGACCTGTCATTGCAAACTTCTGCTTTGCGTTGTAGAAGCAAGAGCAGGAAACCTCCTTTTGCTCCCACGAAGCAAAGCATAATTGCTTTTGGACAAGGGGAGCTGCATGTCAGCAGCTCACCTTGTCCAAAAGCAATGCCTGCTCCCACAGGATGCGGGGAGCCAGCAGGGACTGCAGGGGTTTTCGGGCTCCCCTGCGGTCCCCAATGTAAGGCCAGTCCCCTGGAGATTTGGTCCCCGGGGCCATAATTGGCCTCAGGAGGGATGCCACGCGGCCCCCCTCCAAAATAAAACAATAATAAAGTCTGGCCAGGCTCCAGGGGATGGGGTCCCCGGGGACAGAAGTGGCCCAGGGGAGGGGGGCCACGCGGCCCCCTCCCGAGAAAATTAAAAAAATTAAATTAAAAAAACGAGGCCAGGTCACAGGGGAGGGGGGCAACATGCCCCCCCGGGAAATTAAACAATATTAAATTTAAAAAATGAGGCCAGGCCACTGAGGATGGGGTCCCCGGGGCCAGAAGTCACCCAGGGGAGGGAGGCCACACAGGCCCCCACCCGGGCAAAATGAAAATAAAAAATTAAACAAGGCCAGGCCATGGGGGATGGGGACCCCAGAGCCAATAGTGGCCCAGGAAAGGGGGTCCACGTGGCCCCCTTCTCGTTTAAGAAAAAAATGCTCAGACCCTGGGGGATGGAGTCCCGAGGGCCCAAAATAATTAAGGGAAGGGGGGCCACACAGCCCTCTTCCAAAAACCAGATAAAAAAAAGCCAGCATCTTGCCGGAGGTTCCACCCCCTCCCTGTACCACTGTGCAAATGTGCCTCCTGGCGTGTTTTGAATTGGGGATTTAGTCCCCATCAATCCTAAGGGTCCTTAGGGGCAACTACACCACCAGGTACCTCCAGTAATCCCCAGTGGGATTGCTGAGAGGTGGTCCGAGGCTACGCCCCTTTTTACACCACTCTGCAAATGCGCCTCTTGGTGCACTGCTGGTGGGGCAATGAGGTCCTCTTGTGTTCTGAGGACCTCAGGACTAAAGAGGACTTCATCCCCCGAGCAGAAGTGCACCAGGAGGTGCCTTTGCAGATTGGTGTAAAAAGGGGGCGTGCCTTCAGACCACTCTCAGGAATCCAGCTGTGTGAGGCTTACTAGAGATAACAGGAGTGCTAGTTGGCCCCCAGGGAGCCTCAGGGGGCAAGGGGACTTCATCTCACAACCAAGAACATGCCAGGAGGCGCGTTTGCAGAGTGGTGGAGAAAGGGGGTGTCTCCTGTGTCCACCCCTCAGCAATCCCACTGTGAGGGGCTTACTGGAGGTAACAGGTAGGCTAATTGGCCCCTAAGGACCCCCACAAGCGAAGGGGACTTCATCCCCCAACTAAGAGCGTGCCAGGAGGCGCGTTTGCAGGGTGGTGGGCAAAGGGGGCGTGGCCTGCTAATAGAATTTAGCAATCCTGTTGTATGCGACTTACTGGAGATAATAGGAGGGGTAATTGGCCCCAAAGATTTCCTTGGGCCCAACTACCCCTTCTGTTACCTCCAATAATTCCCACACAGTGGGATTGCTAAGAGGTCTTCGGAGGCCACGCCCCCCCTTTCTGCACTACTCTGCAAACACACCTCCTGGCACACTAAGGGTTGGTAGATGAAGTTCACTTTACTCCTGAGGGATCTTGGGGGCCAAGAAGCCCTCCTGGTACCTCCTGTAAGTCCTACGCAGTGGAATTCCTGAGAGCTGGTCAGAGGCCCAGCACCCTTTCTCCCCCATTCTGCAAACGTGACTACTAGTTAAAGAAGCATTTGCAATGTAATAGGTTTCGCATTTGCGAGAGTTAGAGCTATTGGCATTGTAAATGTAAACGTTTTTACTAACGTTTTTTGGAGTAGAGTGGATGTACGTTGTGTATAGTGGAATTATGCTGTATGTTGCACAGTGAAATTATGTGGATAGAAAGTATGTGGTATTTAGGAATTATTTAGAGTGGGATTATGTGTTATGGAGAGTAATTATGTGGTATGGTAGTCTATGTTGTGGAGTGGTAACCTCAGGCTTAGTCTTCCTCGTTTCCATAGAAGTTAAACTATTAACTCAATGAGACAAAAAAAGAAGGAATCACTGAGGAGCACTTCTGGACCTAGTTAAAAGGTATGAGCAGGGCCACTGGAACTATGCAACTGTTTGGCTGCACCCACTTTCGCACAATTATAAATTTTCCACATTAGCCGTATAATCCATCATCTGATGCCTAATCTGCAGATTTGAAAAAAAAGGCTTGTTTCTAGCTCAAACGGCTCAAACGTTACAAAAAATGCAGCGGCAAGTGTTACAGCGTGGTGGAAGATCCTTTGTAAACCTAGAATGGTCACCTGTTACTTATTGCTAAATATGGTCGTTAAATTGATACTAATGGTGTGCAAGCCACTCTTGCTTCTTTCTGCGCCTCTATTGCCTCTTTCTGCATTTCTGTTGTTTCTTCTTGCACCTTTCTTTCTTTTCCTGCACTTCTCTTGCCTCTTTCTGTACATCTCTTCTACTTTCTGCACCTCTGTTGCCTCTTTCTGCACCTCACTTGCTTCTTTGTGCACCCTTCTTGCTTCTTTCTGCACCCCTCTTATCTCTTTGTGTACCCCACTTCCCTCTTTCTGCACCCCTCCTGCCTCTTTCTGCACCTCTGTTCCTTCTTTCAGCACTTCTTTTGTTTCTTTCTGTACTTCTCTTGCTTTTTTCTGTACCCCTCTTACCTCTTTCTCTGCCCCTCTTCTCCCTTTCTGCATGTCTGTTGCCTCTTTCTGCACTTCACTTGCCTTTCTCCCCCTCTTACCTCTTTCTGCATCTCTGTTGCTTCTTTCTGCACTTATCTTGTGTCTTTTTGTACCTCTCTGACTTCTTTTTGCACTCCTTGTGCCTCTGTCTGCACCCTTCTTATCTTTCTGCACTCCTCTTGCCTCTTTCTGCACCTCTGTTCCTTATTTCTGCACTTCTTTTGTTACTTTCTGACCTCTCTTGCTTCTTTCTGCACCCCTCGTGCTCTTTTTCTACCCCTCTTCCCTCTTTCTGCACATCTGTTGCTTCTTTCTGTACCTCTCTTGTCTTTTTCTCTACCCCTCTTCCCTCTTTCTGCACCTCTGTTGCTTCTTTCTGCACCTCTCTTGCTTCTTTATGCACACCTCGTGCCTCTTTCACATACCCTTCCCACACCCCTCTTGCCTCTTTCTGCACCTAGGGTCCCTGTTTCTACACTACTTTCTTTCTTTCTGCACCTCTCACTTTTTTCTGCACCCCTTCTGCCTCTTCTGTACACCTCTTCCCTCTTTCTGCACCCCTCTTGCCTCTTTCTGCACCTCTGTTCCTGCTTTTTACACTGCTTTTGTTTCTTTCTGCAGCTCTCTTGCTTCTTTATGCACCCCATTGCCTCTTTCTCCACCCCTCTTCCCTCTTTCTTTACCCCTGTGGCCTCTGTCTGCACCTCTGTTCCTTCTTTCTGCACATCTTTTGTTTCTTTTTGCACATCTCTTGCTTCTTACTGCACAGCTCGTGCATCTTTGTGCACCCCTTTTCCCTCTTTGTGCACCCCTCTTGCCTCTTTCTTCACCTCTGTTGCTACTTTCTGCACTACTCTTGCTTCTTTCTGTACCTCTCTTACTTCTTTCTGCTCCACTCGTGCATCTTTTTGCTCCCCTCTTCCCTCTTTCTACACCCCTCTTGCCTCTATCTACACCTCTGTTCCTTCTTTCTGCACTTCTTTTGTTTCTTTCGGCCCCTCTCTTGCTTCTTATGCATCCCTCTTGCCACTTTCTCCACCCATGGTACCCTTTTTGAATCTCTGTTGCTTCTTTCTGCACTTCTCTTCCCTCTTTTTCTACCCCTCATCCTTCTTTCTGCACCTCTGTTGCTCCTTTCTGCACCTCTCTCCCTTCTTTCTGCAACCCTTGTGCCTCTTTCTGTACCAGTCTTCCCTCTTTCTGCTCCCCTCTTGTCTCTTTCTGCACCTCTGTTGCTTTTTTCTGCACTTCTTCTGTTTCTTTCTTCACCTCTCTTGCTTCTTCCTGCACCCCTCTTCCCTTTTTGTTGCACCCCTCTTGCCACTTTCTGCACCTCTGTTCCTTTTTTGTGCCCTTCTTTGGTTTCTTTCTGCACCTATCCTGCTTTTCTCTGCATCCCTCTTGCTTCTTTCTGCACCCCTCATGGCTCTTTCACACCCCTCTTCCCTCTTTCAAGACCCCTCTTGCCTCTTTCTGCAACTCTGTTCCTTCTTGCTGCACTTCCTTTATTTCTTTCTGCAGCTCTTTTGTTTCTTTCTATACCTTCATGCCTCTTCCCCACCCCACTTGCCCATTTCTGCATCTCTGTTGCTTCTTTATGCACTTCTCTTGCTTCTTTTTGCACCTCTTGTGACTCTTTCTGAACCCTCTTCCCTCTTTCTGCACTCCTCCTGCCTCTTTCTGCACCTCTGTGGCTGCTTTTTAAACTGCTTTTGTTTCTTTCTGCAGCTCTCTTGCTTCTTTATGCACCCCATTGCCTCTTTCTCCACCCCTCTTCCCTCTTTCTTTACCCCTGTGGCCTCTGTCTGCACCTCTGTTCCTTCTTTCTGCACATCTTTTGTTTCTTTTTGCACATCTCTTGCTTCTTACTGCACAGCTCGCGCATCTTTGTGCACCCCTTTTCCCTCTTTGTGCACCCCTCTTGCCTCTTTCTTCACCTCTGTTGCTACTTTCTGCACTACTCTTGCTTCTTTCTGTACCTCTCTTACTTCTTTCTGCTCCACTCGTGCATCTTTTTGCTCCCCTCTTCCCTCTTTCTACACCCCTCTTGTCTCTATCTACACCTCTGTTCCTTCTTTCTGCACTTCTTTTGTTTCTTTCGGCCCCTCTCTTGCTTCTTATGCATCCCTCTTGCCACTTTCTCCACCCATGGTACCCTTTTTGAATCTCTGTTGCTTCTTTCTGCACTTCTCTTCCCTCTTTTTCTACCCCTCATCCCTCTTTCTGCACCTCTGTTGCTCCTTTCTGCACCTCTCTCCCTTCTTTCTGCAACCCTTGTGCCTCTTTCTGTACCACTCTTCCCTCTTTCTGCTCCCCTCTTGTCTCTTTCTGCACCTCTGTTGCTTTTTTCTGCACTTCTTCTGTTTCTTTCTTCACCTCTCTTGCTTCTTCCTGCACCCATCTTCCCTTTTTGTTGCACCCCTCTTGCCACTTTCTGCACCTCTGTTCCTTTTTTCTGCCCTTCTTTGGTTTCTTTCTGCACCTATCCTGCTTTTCTCAGCATCCCTCTTGCTTCTTTCTGCACCCCTCATGGCTCTTTCACACCCCTCTTCCCTCTTTCAAGACCCCTCTTGCCTCTTTCTGCAACTCTGTTCCTTCTTGCTGCACTTCTTTCTGCAGCTCTTTTGTTTCTTTCTATACCTTCATGCCTCTTCTCCACCCCACTTGCCCATTTCTGCATCTCTGTTGCTTCTTTATGCACTTCTCTTGCTTCTTTTTGCACCTCTCGTGACTCTTTCTGCACCCCTCTTCCCTCTTTCTCCACTCCTCCTGCCTCTTTCTGCACCTCTGTTGCTTCTTCCTGCCCTTCTTTTGTTTCTTTCTGTACCCCTCTTGCCTCTTTCTGCACCTCTGTTCCTTCTTTCTGTACTTCTTTTGTTTCTTTCTGCACCTCTCGCTTCTTTCTGCACCCCTTTTGACTCTTTCTGTACCCCTCTTGCCTCTTTCTGCACCTCTGGTCCTTCTTTCTGCACTTCTTGTGTTTCTTTCTGCAGCTCACTTGCTTCTTTTTGCACCCCCTTGCCTCTTTCTTCACCCATGTTGCCTCTTTCTGCACCTCTGTTCCTTCTTTCTATACTTCTTTTGTTTCTTTCTGCACATCTCTTACTTTTTTCTGTACCCCTCGTGCCTCTTTTTGCACCCTCTTGCCTCTTTCTGCACCTCTGTTGCTTCTTTTTGTACCTCTCTTGCTTCTTTCAGCACCACTCATGCTTCTTTATGTACCCCTTTTCCTTCTGTATGCTCTTCTTTTGTTTCTTTCTGCACCTCTGTCCCTTTCTGTAACCCTTGTGCCTTTTTCTGTACCCTCTTCCCTCTTTCTACTCCCCTCTTGCCTGTTTCTGTGCCTCTGTTCTTTGTTTCTGCACTTCTTTTGGTTCTTTCTGTAACTCTCTTGCTTCGTTCTGTATGCCTCTTGCCTCTTTCTCCTCCCCACTTCCCTCTTTCTGCACTCCTCTTGCCTCTTTCTGCACTTCTGTTGCTTCTTTCTGCACTTATTTTGTTTTTTTCTGCACCTCTCTTGCTCCTTTCTGCACCCCTCTTGCCTTTCCCCACTCTTCCTCCCCCTGTATGCATCTCTGTTGCTCCTTTCTGTACTTCTCTTGCCTCTTTCTGCACCTCTGTCTCTTCTTTCTGCAACCTGTGTGCTTCTTTCTGCACCCCACTTCCTTCTTTCTGCTCCCTTCTTGTCTCTTTCTGCACCTCTGTTGCTTCATCTTGCACTTCTTTTGTTTCCTTCTGAACCATTCTTGCTTCTTTCTACTCCCCTTGTGCCTCTTTCTGCACCCCACTTCCCTCTTTCTATACTCCTCTTGCCTCTTTCTGCACCTCTGTTCCTTCTTTCTGCAATTCTTTTGTTTCTATCTGCACCTCTCTTGTTACTTTCTGTATCCCTCTTGCCTCCTTCTCTACCCACTTCCCCCTTTCTGCATCTCTTTTACCTTCTTTCTGCACCTCTGTTGCTTCTTTTTGTTGCTCTTTTGCTTCTTTCTGCACCCCTCGTGCCTCTCACTGAACCCCTCTTTCCTCTTTCTGTACTCCTCTTGACTCTTTGTATACCTCTGTTGCTTCATTCTGCACTTCTTTGTTTCTTTCTGCACGCCTCTTGCCTGTTTCTGCATCTCTGTTCCTTCTTTCTGCTCTTCTTTTGTTTCTTTCAGCACCTCTTGCATCTTTCTGCACCCATTCTGCCTCTTTCTGCATCCCTCTTGCCTTTTTCTGCACCTCTGTTCCTTCTTTCTGTACTTTTTTCTTTTGTTCTGTAACTCTCTTGCTTCTTTCTGCACACCTTGCCTCTTTATCCACACCTCTTCCCTCTTTCTTCACTCCTGTTGCCTCTTTCTGCACCTCTGTTGCTTCTTTCTGCACTTCGCTTGTCTTTTTCTACACACCTCTTTCCTCTTTCTGCCCCTCTGTTGCTATTTTCTGTACTTTCTTGCTTCTATCTGCACCCCTCTTGCCTCTTTCTCTACCCCTTTGTGCACCTCCTTTACTTCTTTCTGCACCTCTGTTACTTCTTTCTGCACCCCTCATGCTTCTTTCACACCTCTCTTCCCTTTTTCTGCACCCCTCTTGCCCCTTTCTCCACCCCTGTTCCTTCTTTCTGTAATTCTTTTGTTTTTTCTGTACCCCTCTTGCTTCTTTCTGTATCCCCTTGCCTGCGTCTACATCCCTCTTCCCTCTTTCTGCACCCCTCTTGCCTCTTTCTGCACCTTTGTTCCTTCTTTCTGCACTTCTTTTGTTTTTTTCTGTACCCCTCTTGCTTCTTTCTGTATCCCTTTGCCTGCTTCTACAGCCCTCTTCCCTCTTTCGGCACCCCTCTTGCATCTTTCTACACCTCTGTTGCTACTTTCTGTACTTCTCTTGCTTCTATCTGCACCCCTCTTGCCTCTTTCTCTACCCCTTTTTGCACCTCCTTTACTTCTTTCTGCACCTCTCTTACTTCTTTCTGCACCCCTCATGCTTCTTTCACACCTCTCTTCCCTTTTTCTGCACCCCTCTTGTCCCTTTCTCCACCCCTGTTCCTTCTTTCTGTAATTCTTTTGTTTTTTTCTGTACCCCTCTTGCTTCTTTCTGTATCCCCTTGCCTGCTTCTACAGCCCTCTTCCCTCTTTCGGCACCCCTCTTGCCTCTTTCTACACCTCTGTTCCTTCTTTCTGCACTTCTTTTGTTTTTTTCTGTACCCCTCTTGCTTCTTTCTGTATCCCTTTGCCTGCTTCAACAGCCCTCTTCCCTCTTTCGGCACCCCTCTTGCATCTTTCTACACCTCTGTTGCTACTTTCTGTACTTCTCTTGCTTCTATCTGCACCCCTCTTGCCTCTTTCTCTACCCCTTTTTGCACCTCCTTTACTTCTTTCTGCACCTCTCTTACTTCTTTCTGCACCCCTCATGCTTCTTTCACACCTCAGGCTGAAATGCCAGAAACCGGTCCCCGGTAGCTTGTCTCCTTTCTGGTGAAGAATTGGCTTGGTAGTTTGGTCTGCCCTGTTCCCATGATGCACTGGGCCAGGGACAGACTAATTTGCATATAGCCAGGTTCTGAGCTGGGATGGGGCAGTGAGATAAATAACGGTGATGGATCAAGCCCTGATCTTTGGACTGGGTAAGAGTGGTCTGCTTAATTCAGACACTCTGTTCATCACCACCCCCTTTTCTGAATCGTTTTTGGCCACTATAGGTGTGGCAGGGTATACTCAGACATGAGTCCCTTTCTCACTGCTCCATCAGGATTCAAGCAAGCCGGGCCGAAGAGGCTGAAATGCCAGAAACCGGTCCCCGGTAGCTTGTCTCCTTTCTGGTGAAGAATTGGCTTGGTAGTTTGGTCTGCCCTGTTCCCATGATGCACTGGGCCAGGGACAGACTAATTTGCATATAGCCAGGTTCTGAGCTGGGATGGGGCAGTGAGATAAATAACGGTGATGGATCAAGCCCTGATCTTTGGACTGGGTAAGAGTGGTCTGCTTAATTCAGACACTCTGTTCATCACCACCCCCTTTTCTGAATCGTTTTTGGCCACTATAGGTGTGGCAGGGTATACTCAGACATGAGTCCCTTTCTCACTGCTCCATCAGGATTCAAGCAAGCCGGGCCGAAGAGGCTGAAATGCCAGAAACCGGTCCCCGGTAGCTTGTCTCCTTTCTGGTGAAGAATTGGCTTGGTAGTTTGGTCTGCCCTGTTCCCATGATGCACTGGGCCAGGGACAGACTAATTTGCATATAGCCAGGTTCTGAGCTGGGATGGGGCAGTGAGATAAATAACGGTGATGGATCAAGCCCTGATCTTTGGACTGGGTAAGAGTGGTCTGCTTAATTCAGACACTCTGTTCATCACCACCCCCTTTTCTGAATCGTTTTTGGCCACTATAGGTGTGGCAGGGTATACTCAGACATGAGTCCCTTTCTCACTGCTCCATCAGGATTCAAGCAAGCCGGGCCGAAGAGGCTGAAATGCCAGAAACCGGTCCCCGGTAGCTTGTCTCCTTTCTGGTGAAGAATTGGCTTGGTAGTTTGGTCTGCCCTGTTCCCATGATGCACTGGGCCAGGGACAGACTAATTTGCATATAGCCAGGTTCTGAGCTGGGATGGGGCAGTGAGATAAATAACGGTGATGGATCAAGCCCTGATCTTTGGACTGGGTAAGAGTGGTCTGCTTAATTCAGACACTCTGTTCATCACCACCCCCTTTTCTGAATCGTTTTTGGCCACTATAGGTGTGGCAGGGTATACTCAGACATGAGTCCCTTTCTCACTGCTCCATCAGGATTCAAGCAAGCCGGGCCGAAGAGGCTGAAATGCCAGAAACCGGTCCCCGGTAGCTTGTCTCCTTTCTGGTGAAGAATTGGCTTGGTAGTTTGGTCTGCCCTGTTCCCATGATGCACTGGGCCAGGGACAGACTAATTTGCATATAGCCAGGTTCTGAGCTGGGATGGGGCAGTGAGATAAATAACGGTGATGGATCAAGCCCTGATCTTTGGACTGGGTAAGAGTGGTCTGCTTAATTCAGACACTCTGTTCATCACCACCCCCTTTTCTGAATCGTTTTTGGCCACTATAGGTGTGGCAGGGTATACTCAGACATGAGTCCCTTTCTCACTGCTCCATCAGGATTCAAGCAAGCCGGGCCGAAGAGGCTGAAATGCCAGAAACCGGTCCCCGGTAGCTTGTCTCCTTTCTGGTGAAGAATTGGCTTGGTAGTTTGGTCTGCCCTGTTCCCATGATGCACTGGGCCAGGGACAGACTAATTTGCATATAGCCAGGTTCTGAGCTGGGATGGGGCAGTGAGATAAATAACGGTGATGGATCAAGCCCTGATCTTTGGACTGGGTAAGAGTGGTCTGCTTAATTCAGACACTCTGTTCATCACCACCCCCTTTTCTGAATCGTTTTTGGCCACTATAGGTGTGGCAGGGTATACTCAGACATGAGTCCCTTTCTCACTGCTCCATCAGGATTCAAGCAAGCCGGGCCGAAGAGGCTGAAATGCCAGAAACCGGTCCCCGGTAGCTTGTCTCCTTTCTGGTGAAGAATTGGCTTGGTAGTTTGGTCTGCCCTGTTCCCATGATGCACTGGGCCAGGGACAGACTAATTTGCATATAGCCAGGTTCTGAGCTGGGATGGGGCAGTGAGATAAATAACGGTGATGGATCAAGCCCTGATCTTTGGACTGGGTAAGAGTGGTCTGCTTAATTCAGACACTCTGTTCATCACCACCCCCTTTTCTGAATCGTTTTTGGCCACTATAGGTGTGGCAGGGTATACTCAGACATGAGTCCCTTTCTCACTGCTCCATCAGGATTCAAGCAAGCCGGGCCGAAGAGGCTGAAATGCCAGAAACCGGTCCCCGGTAGCTTGTCTCCTTTCTGGTGAAGAATTGGCTTGGTAGTTTGGTCTGCCCTGTTCCCATGATGCACTGGGCCAGGGACAGACTAATTTGCATATAGCCAGGTTCTGAGCTGGGATGGGGCAGTGAGATAAATAACGGTGATGGATCAAGCCCTGATCTTTGGACTGGGTAAGAGTGGTCTGCTTAATTCAGACACTCTGTTCATCACCACCCCCTTTTCTGAATCGTTTTTGGCCACTATAGGTGTGGCAGGGTATACTCAGACATGAGTCCCTTTCTCACTGCTCCATCAGGATTCAAGCAAGCCGGGCCGAAGAGGCTGAAATGCCAGAAACCGGTCCCCGGTAGCTTGTCTCCTTTCTGGTGAAGAATTGGCTTGGTAGTTTGGTCTGCCCTGTTCCCATGATGCACTGGGCCAGGGACAGACTAATTTGCATATAGCCAGGTTCTGAGCTGGGATGGGGCAGTGAGATAAATAACGGTGATGGATCAAGCCCTGATCTTTGGACTGGGTAAGAGTGGTCTGCTTAATTCAGACACTCTGTTCATCACCACCCCCTTTTCTGAATCGTTTTTGGCCACTATAGGTGTGGCAGGGTATACTCAGACATGAGTCCCTTTCTCACTGCTCCATCAGGATTCAAGCAAGCCGGGCCGAAGAGGCTGAAATGCCAGAAACCGGTCCCCGGTAGCTTGTCTCCTTTCTGGTGAAGAATTGGCTTGGTAGTTTGGTCTGCCCTGTTCCCATGATGCACTGGGCCAGGGACAGACTAATTTGCATATAGCCAGGTTCTGAGCTGGGATGGGGCAGTGAGATAAATAACGGTGATGGATCAAGCCCTGATCTTTGGACTGGGTAAGAGTGGTCTGCTTAATTCAGACACTCTGTTCATCACCACCCCCTTTTCTGAATCGTTTTTGGCCACTATAGGTGTGGCAGGGTATACTCAGACATGAGTCCCTTTCTCACTGCTCCATCAGGATTCAAGCAAGCCGGGCCGAAGAGGCTGAAATGCCAGAAACCGGTCCCCGGTAGCTTGTCTCCTTTCTGGTGAAGAATTGGCTTGGTAGTTTGGTCTGCCCTGTTCCCATGATGCACTGGGCCAGGGACAGACTAATTTGCATATAGCCAGGTTCTGAGCTGGGATGGGGCAGTGAGATAAATAACGGTGATGGATCAAGCCCTGATCTTTGGACTGGGTAAGAGTGGTCTGCTTAATTCAGACACTCTGTTCATCACCACCCCCTTTTCTGAATCGTTTTTGGCCACTATAGGTGTGGCAGGGTATACTCAGACATGAGTCCCTTTCTCACTGCTCCATCAGGATTCAAGCAAGCCGGGCCGAAGAGGCTGAAATGCCAGAAACCGGTCCCCGGTAGCTTGTCTCCTTTCTGGTGAAGAATTGGCTTGGTAGTTTGGTCTGCCCTGTTCCCATGATGCACTGGGCCAGGGACAGACTAATTTGCATATAGCCAGGTTCTGAGCTGGGATGGGGCAGTGAGATAAATAACGGTGATGGATCAAGCCCTGATCTTTGGACTGGGTAAGAGTGGTCTGCTTAATTCAGACACTCTGTTCATCACCACCCCCTTTTCTGAATCGTTTTTGGCCACTATAGGTGTGGCAGGGTATACTCAGACATGAGTCCCTTTCTCACTGCTCCATCAGGATTCAAGCAAGCCGGGCCGAAGAGGCTGAAATGCCAGAAACCGGTCCCCGGTAGCTTGTCTCCTTTCTGGTGAAGAATTGGCTTGGTAGTTTGGTCTGCCCTGTTCCCATGATGCACTGGGCCAGGGACAGACTAATTTGCATATAGCCAGGTTCTGAGCTGGGATGGGGCAGTGAGATAAATAACGGTGATGGATCAAGCCCTGATCTTTGGACTGGGTAAGAGTGGTCTGCTTAATTCAGACACTCTGTTCATCACCACCCCCTTTTCTGAATCGTTTTTGGCCACTATAGGTGTGGCAGGGTATACTCAGACATGAGTCCCTTTCTCACTGCTCCATCAGGATTCAAGCAAGCCGGGCCGAAGAGGCTGAAATGCCAGAAACCGGTCCCCGGTAGCTTGTCTCCTTTCTGGTGAAGAATTGGCTTGGTAGTTTGGTCTGCCCTGTTCCCATGATGCACTGGGCCAGGGACAGACTAATTTGCATATAGCCAGGTTCTGAGCTGGGATGGGGCAGTGAGATAAATAACGGTGATGGATCAAGCCCTGATCTTTGGACTGGGTAAGAGTGGTCTGCTTAATTCAGACACTCTGTTCATCACCACCCCCTTTTCTGAATCGTTTTTGGCCACTATAGGTGTGGCAGGGTATACTCAGACATGAGTCCCTTTCTCACTGCTCCATCAGGATTCAAGCAAGCCGGGCCGAAGAGGCTGAAATGCCAGAAACCGGTCCCCGGTAGCTTGTCTCCTTTCTGGTGAAGAATTGGCTTGGTAGTTTGGTCTGCCCTGTTCCCATGATGCACTGGGCCAGGGACAGACTAATTTGCATATAGCCAGGTTCTGAGCTGGGATGGGGCAGTGAGATAAATAACGGTGATGGATCAAGCCCTGATCTTTGGACTGGGTAAGAGTGGTCTGCTTAATTCAGACACTCTGTTCATCACCACCCCCTTTTCTGAATCGTTTTTGGCCACTATAGGTGTGGCAGGGTATACTCAGACATGAGTCCCTTTCTCACTGCTCCATCAGGATTCAAGCAAGCCGGGCCGAAGAGGCTGAAATGCCAGAAACCGGTCCCCGGTAGCTTGTCTCCTTTCTGGTGAAGAATTGGCTTGGTAGTTTGGTCTGCCCTGTTCCCATGATGCACTGGGCCAGGGACAGACTAATTTGCATATAGCCAGGTTCTGAGCTGGGATGGGGCAGTGAGATAAATAACGGTGATGGATCAAGCCCTGATCTTTGGACTGGGTAAGAGTGGTCTGCTTAATTCAGACACTCTGTTCATCACCACCCCCTTTTCTGAATCGTTTTTGGCCACTATAGGTGTGGCAGGGTATACTCAGACATGAGTCCCTTTCTCACTGCTCCATCAGGATTCAAGCAAGCCGGGCCGAAGAGGCTGAAATGCCAGAAACCGGTCCCCGGTAGCTTGTCTCCTTTCTGGTGAAGAATTGGCTTGGTAGTTTGGTCTGCCCTGTTCCCATGATGCACTGGGCCAGGGACAGACTAATTTGCATATAGCCAGGTTCTGAGCTGGGATGGGGCAGTGAGATAAATAACGGTGATGGATCAAGCCCTGATCTTTGGACTGGGTAAGAGTGGTCTGCTTAATTCAGACACTCTGTTCATCACCACCCCCTTTTCTGAATCGTTTTTGGCCACTATAGGTGTGGCAGGGTATACTCAGACATGAGTCCCTTTCTCACTGCTCCATCAGGATTCAAGCAAGCCGGGCCGAAGAGGCTGAAATGCCAGAAACCGGTCCCCGGTAGCTTGTCTCCTTTCTGGTGAAGAATTGGCTTGGTAGTTTGGTCTGCCCTGTTCCCATGATGCACTGGGCCAGGGACAGACTAATTTGCATATAGCCAGGTTCTGAGCTGGGATGGGGCAGTGAGATAAATAACGGTGATGGATCAAGCCCTGATCTTTGGACTGGGTAAGAGTGGTCTGCTTAATTCAGACACTCTGTTCATCACCACCCCCTTTTCTGAATCGTTTTTGGCCACTATAGGTGTGGCAGGGTATACTCAGACATGAGTCCCTTTCTCACTGCTCCATCAGGATTCAAGCAAGCCGGGCCGAAGAGGCTGAAATGCCAGAAACCGGTCCCCGGTAGCTTGTCTCCTTTCTGGTGAAGAATTGGCTTGGTAGTTTGGTCTGCCCTGTTCCCATGATGCACTGGGCCAGGGACAGACTAATTTGCATATAGCCAGGTTCTGAGCTGGGATGGGGCAGTGAGATAAATAACGGTGATGGATCAAGCCCTGATCTTTGGACTGGGTAAGAGTGGTCTGCTTAATTCAGACACTCTGTTCATCACCACCCCCTTTTCTGAATCGTTTTTGGCCACTATAGGTGTGGCAGGGTATACTCAGACATGAGTCCCTTTCTCACTGCTCCATCAGGATTCAAGCAAGCCGGGCCGAAGAGGCTGAAATGCCAGAAACCGGTCCCCGGTAGCTTGTCTCCTTTCTGGTGAAGAATTGGCTTGGTAGTTTGGTCTGCCCTGTTCCCATGATGCACTGGGCCAGGGACAGACTAATTTGCATATAGCCAGGTTCTGAGCTGGGATGGGGCAGTGAGATAAATAACGGTGATGGATCAAGCCCTGATCTTTGGACTGGGTAAGAGTGGTCTGCTTAATTCAGACACTCTGTTCATCACCACCCCCTTTTCTGAATCGTTTTTGGCCACTATAGGTGTGGCAGGGTATACTCAGACATGAGTCCCTTTCTCACTGCTCCATCAGGATTCAAGCAAGCCGGGCCGAAGAGGCTGAAATGCCAGAAACCGGTCCCCGGTAGCTTGTCTCCTTTCTGGTGAAGAATTGGCTTGGTAGTTTGGTCTGCCCTGTTCCCATGATGCACTGGGCCAGGGACAGACTAATTTGCATATAGCCAGGTTCTGAGCTGGGATGGGGCAGTGAGATAAATAACGGTGATGGATCAAGCCCTGATCTTTGGACTGGGTAAGAGTGGTCTGCTTAATTCAGACACTCTGTTCATCACCACCCCCTTTTCTGAATCGTTTTTGGCCACTATAGGTGTGGCAGGGTATACTCAGACATGAGTCCCTTTCTCACTGCTCCATCAGGATTCAAGCAAGCCGGGCCGAAGAGGCTGAAATGCCAGAAACCGGTCCCCGGTAGCTTGTCTCCTTTCTGGTGAAGAATTGGCTTGGTAGTTTGGTCTGCCCTGTTCCCATGATGCACTGGGCCAGGGACAGACTAATTTGCATATAGCCAGGTTCTGAGCTGGGATGGGGCAGTGAGATAAATAACGGTGATCGATCAAGCCCTGATCTTTGGACTGGGTAAGAGTGGTCTGCTTAATTCAGACACTCTGTTCATCACCACCCCCTTTTCTGAATCGTTTTTGGCCACTATAGGTGTGGCAGGGTATACTCAGACATGAGTCCCTTTCTCACTGCTCCATCAGGATTCAAGCAAGCCGGGCCGAAGAGGCTGAAATGCCAGAAACCGGTCCCCGGTAGCTTGTCTCCTTTCTGGTGAAGAATTGGCTTGGTAGTTTGGTCTGCCCTGTTCCCATGATGCACTGGGCCAGGGACAGACTAATTTGCATATAGCCAGGTTCTGAGCTGGGATGGGGCAGTGAGATAAATAACGGTGATGGATCAAGCCCTGATCTTTGGACTGGGTAAGAGTGGTCTGCTTAATTCAGACACTCTGTTCATCACCACCCCCTTTTCTGAATCGTTTTTGGCCACTATAGGTGTGGCAGGGTATACTCAGACATGAGTCCCTTTCTCACTGCTCCATCAGGATTCAAGCAAGCCGGGCCGAAGAGGCTGAAATGCCAGAAACCGGTCCCCGGTAGCTTGTCTCCTTTCTGGTGAAGAATTGGCTTGGTAGTTTGGTCTGCCCTGTTCCCATGATGCACTGGGCCAGGGACAGACTAATTTGCATATAGCCAGGTTCTGAGCTGGGATGGGGCAGTGAGATAAATAACGGTGATGGATCAAGCCCTGATCTTTGGACTGGGTAAGAGTGGTCTGCTTAATTCAGACACTCTGTTCATCACCACCCCCTTTTCTGAATCGTTTTTGGCCACTATAGGTGTGGCAGGGTATACTCAGACATGAGTCCCTTTCTCACTGCTCCATCAGGATTCAAGCAAGCCGGGCCGAAGAGGCTGAAATGCCAGAAACCGGTCCCCGGTAGCTTGTCTCCTTTCTGGTGAAGAATTGGCTTGGTAGTTTGGTCTGCCCTGTTCCCATGATGCACTGGGCCAGGGACAGACTAATTTGCATATAGCCAGGTTCTGAGCTGGGATGGGGCAGTGAGATAAATAACGGTGATGGATCAAGCCCTGATCTTTGGACTGGGTAAGAGTGGTCTGCTTAATTCAGACACTTTGTTCATCACCACCCCCTTTTCTGAATCGTTTTTGGCCACTATAGGTGTGGCAGGGTATACTCAGACATGAGTCCCTTTCTCACTGCTCCATCAGGATTCAAGCAAGCCGGGCCGAAGAGGCTGAAATGCCAGAAACCGGTCCCCGGTAGCTTGTCTCCTTTCTGGTGAAGAATTGGCTTGGTAGTTTGGTCTGCCCTGTTCCCATGATGCACTGGGCCAGGGACAGACTAATTTGCATATAGCCAGGTTCTGAGCTGGGATGGGGCAGTGAGATAAATAACGGTGATGGATCAAGCCCTGATCTTTGGACTGGGTAAGAGTGGTCTGCTTAATTCAGACACTCTGTTCATCACCACCCCCTTTTCTGAATCGTTTTTGGCCACTATAGGTGTGGCAGGGTATACTCAGACATGAGTCCCTTTCTCACTGCTCCATCAGGATTCAAGCAAGCCGGGCCGAAGAGGCTGAAATGCCAGAAACCGGTCCCCGGTAGCTTGTCTCCTTTCTGGTGAAGAATTGGCTTGGTAGTTTGGTCTGCCCTGTTCCCATGATGCACTGGGCCAGGGACAGACTAATTTGCATATAGCCAGGTTCTGAGCTGGGATGGGGCAGTGAGATAAATAACGGTGATGGATCAAGCCCTGATCTTTGGACTGGGTAAGAGTGGTCTGCTTAATTCAGACACTCTGTTCATCACCACCCCCTTTTCTGAATCTCTTCCCTCTTTCGGCACCCCTCTTGCCTCTTTCTACACCTCTGTTCCTTCTTTCTGCACTTCTTTTTTTCTGCATCTCCCGCTTCTTTCTGCACCCATTTTACCTCTGTCTGTACCCCGCGTGCCTCCTTCTGTGCCTCTGTTGGTTCTTTCTGCATTTCGATTGCTTTTTTCTGCACTTCTCTTGTAATTTTCTCTACCCCATGTGTCTCTGTGTGCAGCTCTATTGCCTCTTTCTGCTCCTCTCTTACCTCTTTCTGCACCATCCTGCCTCTTTCTGCAACTCATTTGCTTTTTCATGCACTTCTCTTGCCTCTTTCTACACCCTTTTTGCTTCTCTCTACACCTCTGTTGGTTCTTTCTGTACCTCTCTTGCCTCTGTCTGCACCATGTTCCCTCTCTTTCTACACCTCTTTGCCTGTTTCTGTAACTCTCTTGCCTCTTTCTGTATTTCTCTTGCTTCTTTCTACACCCCTCTTGCCTCTTTCTCCAACCCTCTTCCCCCGTTTGCCCTTGTTACTTCTTTCTGCACCTCTCTTGCTTCTTTCTGCACCACTCGTGCCTCTTTCACAACTCTCTTCCCTCTTTCTGCACTCCTCTTTCCCCTTTCTATACCTGTTCCTTCTGTCTGTACAACTTGTGTTTCTTTCTGTACCTCTCTTTCTTCTTTATGCATCCCTCTTTCCATTTTCAGCACCCCTCTTCCCTCTTTCTGCACCTCTGTTCCTTCTTTCTGTACTTCTTCTGTTTCTTTCTGCACCCCTCTTGCTTCTTTCTGTACCCCCTTGCCTGCTTCTGCACCCCTCTTCCCTCTTTCTGCACCTCTGTTCCTTCTTTCTGCACTTCTTTTTTCTGCATCTCCCGCTTCTTTCTGTACCCCTTTTGCCTCTTTCTGCACCCCTCTTGCCTCCTTTTGCACCTCTGTTTATTCTTTCTGCATTTTTATTGCTTTTTTCTGCACCCCTCTTGTAAATGTCTGTACCCCACGTGCCTCTGTGTGCACCTCACTTGCATCTTTCTGCTCCTCTCTTGCCTCTTTCTGCATCCCTCTTGCCTCTTTCCGCACCTCATTTGCTTTTTTCTGCACTTCTCTTGCCTCTTTTTAGATCCCTTTTGCTTATTTATGTACCACTGTTGGTTCTTTCTGCACTGCTCTCACTTCTGGCTGCTTCTCTCTTACATTTTCCTGCTCCCCTCTTGCCTCTTTCTGCACCTGTGTTGATTCTTTCGGTACCTTTCTTGCCCTTGCCTCTGTCTGCACTCAGTTCCCTCTCTTTCTATACCTCTTTTGCCTGTTTCTGTAACTCTCTTGCCTCGTTCTGCACTTTTCTTGCCTTTTTCTGCACCTCTGTTGCTTCCTTCTGCATTTCTCTTGCCTCTTTCTGCACCCCCTTGCCTCTTTCTGCACCTCTGTTGTTTGTTTCTTTCTGCACTGCTCTTACTTCTTTGTACATCTCTATTGCTTCTTTCTGCAGCCCTCTTGACTCTTTCTGTACCCTTCTTCCCTCTTTGTGTACCTCTCTTGCCTTTTTTACAACTCTGTTGCTTCTTTCTGAAGTTCTCTTGCCTCTTTTTGCAACCCTCTTGTCCTTCAGCACCTCCATTGTTTCTTTCTGCACTGCTCTTGCTTCTTTCTGTGCCCTCTTGCATCTTTCTGTACCCCTTTTCCCTCTTTCTTTTGTCTCTTCCTGCACTTCTGTTGCTTCTTTCTGCACTTCTATTGCTTATTTCCATACCCCTCATGCCCCTTTCTGCACCTCTATTGCTTTTCTGTACTTCTCTTTCTTCTTTCTGGACTTCTGTTGCTTCTTTCTGTACCCCTCTTGCCTCTTTCTGCACCCTTCTTCCCTATTTCTGCACTTCTCTTGCCACCAAAGCCACCCAGTATGGTCCTTTCCCCAGCTGCTTGCAGGTAATGGCAGCGGGCAGAGAAAGCTGAATTATGGCGATGAATACGGTAGGAGAGGCCAGAGAGACAGAGAGTAACGTCTCACTTGGCCACCATCTTGGCCATGCCCCACATCATTATCTTTTTAAAGGACTATGAATAATTCCCAAAAAAAACGAAAAACAAGTAAAACACAATGACAATTACGTTACACATACATAAACTCACAACATATTGTGGGCAAACACAGGGGTAAAAGGTAGCTGGAAACAGAGGAAGTTGTCTGGCTGCATCAGCCTGGACTCCAGAAGCCACCTTGACGCCAGCCACCAACAGTCTCCTGGAGAAAAAAAATACCCTACATTTTGCATGTAAAACAAGGTTATTCACAAGACCCTAAATGGTTTAGAAAACATAGAACACCAGCAGTGAAAATGTGGCAAATGCATACAAAATACACCCAAGGTTTAGTGCAGGGCACACTAGGCCCCAAAGAGTAAACCAACATCATTTTAAAGAAATCAGTACAAAGTTCACCAAAAATGTACAAGAAAATATAGAAAAATGATAGTTAACCCTAAGTTTACACCGTCCCAAAAATATTGTTTTTTAAATCCTTCAAATAAATGAATCTCACATGAGACACTAATTGAAACCCTAGGCTATCCACCAACAAACAAGCAAGAAGAAAAAACAAACAGAAAAGGAACAAAATTAGTGGTGCCAGCCCACTCTCAAACAGCAAATTTTTTCTTAAACGCTGCATTGAACTTACTTGCTTTTTCCCCAAAAAGTGAAGATTTGAAGTATGTGAATGCAGCAAGGATTACAGGCAAAAATAGAGTAATCCTTTCCATCCAAAATTCAAAGCAAAAATGACTAGGGGCTGATTAAAGCAGACAGAGGTGTCTCCAGGACATGAAAAGGAAGTTCCTACCGAATGTACAGTAGTCCCCCAGTCTCTATGGCACTGTCTTCCTGTTTAAGGACAAAAACATGTGCTTCACATTCAAAATATTAACTGAACAGTTAATTCGGATTATATAATTTGAAGTTGATTTTCCGATTGCTTGCTGTCAAAACACTGTAGCTCACATTCGGGTTTGTAGTTTGGCACTCAAAAATTACCTGATTCAGCATGGTTATAAAATCTACCTGAAATGTTTGTTGGCTCTCCAAGTTAAAGGTACAGCTTGTCGCTTTCGGACTGATGCCGCTTGCACTCGGATTTATAGTTTGGTGCTCACAAATTACTAAAACAGACAAGTTGGGTAAAAATCTACCTGAAATGGTTGTTGACTACCCATGCTAAAGAAACTGCAGCTCGCATTGGGAATTCGGCTGGCTCTTTCTCTGCATCTAACATTACGGTTTCTCCCTTAACAGAAGTCTCTTTTTGCAATGTGGCGTAATGGCATATTCTCAGTAAGTATGTGTAAATTATTTGCACAAAATTATGGAAATTACACTTATTAGATCAGCATAATTATGTTAATGTTATGTTAACAGGGTGCTTGTATAGCGCACGGCTACTCCGAGGAGTGTCCCGGCGCTGGAGGATCCTCCCAAGTCGAGGAGGGGAGCAGATGGAGAAAGAAAAACAGACCCAATGAGTCCAGAGAGACAGAGCAGGGGAGGAACAGACTTATTGCTGAAACAACCAGGTTTTCAAGTCCTTCCTGAAAGTCAGGAGATTGGAGCAGGACCTGAGCGCAAGAGGAAGATCGTTCCACAGTTGGGGCGCCAGATAATTTCTCCTAGGTCTACCAGGGATCACAATTTCCTGTGGAATCTGAGTGCAGTGGTTCAGATGAATCCTCATGTTATTTTGTTCAGCCTTTAGGTTTTAGCCAACCTGCTGGAGAAGCATGTTCAATCCAGTACCCATCCAACGAAGATCTTCCTTCATGTGCCCCCCGTATTGGGGTGCAGAACTGGAGCCCATAGAACTATTCTGCTGGGCAGTAGTCTGTAAGTTCTTCCTCCTCAGAATGAACTTTCTGTAATGCTACAAAATAGGCAATGTTCTTGGACAGATATTGCTCTGCAGGCATGAACCCAATGATACACTTGCAGGCACTGTCAATTCATGCTGGTCTCAGCCAAGGTACTTATTATTACTGATCATTCCGTGATTTTGTTTTTAAACATGAAACACCATTCCTTTCATATACCTGCTAAGACAGCCCCAAATGGCCATGTTCAGACAGAAGGCATCTACATGGCTCAGGGAAGCTGTGCTGCCCTGCCCTTCAATATTTTTCTAACTCTGTCTCTGCCTCAGCGAGCTTGACAATCATGCGAATACTATGTAAGGATGTCTTGTTTAAATGACTATAGAAGTATGAGCTTGGGTCTGATGTCAAGGTGGGCACACAAATTACAACTCTCAGATGAAAGAAAAGGCCCTGCAAGGCTCGATGTCACACTCAATTGCCCATTTGGTTTGATTGAGAAAGCACACTGTCCCACAGTTAAGTAAGTCTATAAGCTGGAATGGCATCACCACATTTAATACCCAATAAATTGACTTGAGTTTTTTGCTTGTTCTCTAGTACCTTAATCATGTATGGCCTGATTCACAAAGGTAAATGTACACCTTTGTGTAAGTTTACAATGGTTTGCTATTCACAAAGGTACTTTACTAATGGTAGCTTTACGATTGTGGAGTCTTCGCACATAAATATAAAGGACAGTCCTATCTTTTTATGAGTGGAGACTCCACAGTCATACAGATGCTATTAGTGAAACACCTTTGTGAATAGTAAAAAGTCAGAAACTGACACAAAAGGGTAATTTTAGCTTTGGGAATCAGGCCTATTTGTCTACCTCTGAGAAACACTGAGCAGTGGACAACCAACAAGTGTTTCGCCCCTCACTGGAAGACAGGCCAGAGCTTTTCAAGGCTCAATCAGTAAACATGTGAAGGCCTGTCTTAAAAGAGTACTAGTCAGCAGTAAATGTATTCTCCTGTTAGCTCAGTCTTGAAAAATACAAAGCTTTCAGTGCTAGTTTAGGGGAGGATCGTATACAATCTTAACCAAAGCAGTATTTTTCTGCCTATGTCAAGGGACTCTTGGTGATACCATTTTGTTAAAATGGGCCCTGTGCTTTATTCTGAATTGCTAATCTATTTCTAGTCTATTATTTCCCATTAGAACCTGATCCATCAGACCTTGGTTCACAAGAGCATTCCAAACAATTGTATTTAAAACTCATCAAACAAACCCCAACCCCAAGGGATAGCGGGCAGTGTAAAGGAGAAACGTACTGGAACGAAGTCCATACCCTTGGCACCGAACATTTAGATAGTGTGACATATAGGTTATGTGTTGAAAGCTGATTTAAATTGGCATCTCCTCTTTGGAATTTCCAAAAATGAAATAATGGACTGTTGATTGGCTATTAAAATAAAAAAAACACAATTTTTTTCTATTGTGGTACTAAAAAGAGACTTTTATATTTGTTATGCACTACAGTTGATATTGCTGTTTTATGTTTGCACTTTAACTACTTTTAAAGACTCTTTCCCAATGGTGCTGGGTCACAATGACTACCAATTTTTGAATAGCAGTATGGACTGCTCCAAAATAGTTGTATTATAAATTAACTCTAGCTCGAGTTGTCTGATAACATATGAGGTACTCCATTATTGGAATTATAAATAAATATGAATTTGACTTAAAGAAAATTAATATGAGGATGTATGCATCCTGTAAATTATAATGTATACTGATTGCACACAGCGGCCACTCCTGGTTCATAGCAAGCAGAGGTGGGTCTTTTTCGTATATATTTTATGTTGTACAGGGCCTGGCCACTCTCCTGCTTCGTATAGGCCCTGGGGATCTGGCCTCCTGTCCAGTGCCAATACACATTCTGGCGGGTTCACTCAACCTGACCCAGAAGTAACAGTAAAGCATGCCCCCTGCATTAGGGATCAAACAGTGGTCCTGCCATCCCAGGATTGAAGGAGCTCCCTGATTCTTAAAAGTTGCAAGAGAATTGACTGGGGAAGTCTGGCCAGAAGTATGTCTTCCCTTCACCAGTTCAGTGCTCCATGATTCTCTCAGCATCCATGGTGGAGTGACACATCAGTGTAAAGGAGAAGATTGTGATCCGGTATTGGAACTTGCTGGTTGGTATGTTCTGTTCAGAGTAGGTCTAAATGGGTCCCTTAGGATTTCTGGTGGAGGACTTCCCACTGCTATATTTCCGAGATAGGCCCATGTAGCGAAGCAGCTTATTTCTTACATTTTCCTCAAAAATAAAATTTTCAGGGGTGACTTTTTGCACATTTATTTATTTATATGAATCGTTTTATATAGCGCTGCAAGACCCAGGGGTAGAAGAGCGCTTTACATGAGCATTAAGATTCCAGACGGTACAGTAGATTCAGCAGGATCAAAAAATATACAGACATTACACATTAAAAAAAACTTCCTAAATAAGCAAATAGGCTAACAGTTATGGCCATGAGTATGTCACTACAGACAGTTAACAAAGAAACAATAAAAAAGGCAAGGGAGCTAAAGCCGGGTCATTTACCCAGGACATTGCTTTCGTTTATGCAGTTAAATGGG
This sequence comes from Lissotriton helveticus, assembly GCF_964261635.1. NCBI lineage: Eukaryota > Metazoa > Chordata > Amphibia > Caudata > Salamandridae > Lissotriton > Lissotriton helveticus. The sequence continues at coordinate 1,209,856,656 of NC_136059.1, forward strand.
ATAGGGCTGATCAAATATACATTGTCCGAAACATGCAGCACAGCTCAAATTAGGAAAGGGGGAGGGGGACAAATCGAGTAAAATAGGGTGGGAGGGAGCAAAAGAGAGGAAAAGGGAGCAACGAGTTTGGGAGAGAATTGAGGAGGAGCTAGAGATTAGTGTTGAAAGGAGGGAGGGTAGCATTAGAGTGGAGGAAAAAAGTCAAGGAGGAAGAGAAAGGGGAGAAGAGTTGGACAGAAAAAGACTGTCAGGGGGGATGTATGACATTACAACGCATGCTTTTACCACGCATGCCCTTACAACGCAGTTTTTACAACGCAAACCTTTACAACGCATAGCGCTTTGGGGTGCTGGATAGTGAATAGTTTAATTTACTATTCCAACTCCAGTCCCTGTGGACACTAGGGAAGGTGTTGTTGGTAAATTAAACTTATTCCCTATACTAGAGCGCCCCCCAGCGCAATGCGTTGTAATGGTTTGCGTTGTAAAAGTTACGTCGTAAAGGCACTGCGTGGTAAAAGTTGCGTTGTAAAGGATGTTTCCCGTCAGGGGGAATTAATAACGGGGGATGAATGAAGCGATTATGGACCCCAGTATTTGCAGAGAATGTGAAATTTGAGGTATTTTTGAAAGCTGTGGTACGAGGGGTTGCAGCGCAGGTCTCTGGGGAGGGCATTCCAGATGATCGGTGTTTCCCGAGAAGGAGCAGCTCCTATTTGATAGGGGGAGGAAGAGAAGTAGAGCATTTCAGCTTCTCGTCTGCCGGGAGCAGCCCGCTTTTTCAAGTTTGTCGGAGAGATATAGCAGGTTTTGTTGGTGGAGGGCTTTGTGTGTAATGCAGGCAGTCTTGTATGCCGATCTTCCCTTAACGGGTAGCCAGTTTAGGGCCTTGAGGGCTGGGGAGATGTGGTCGAAGCATTTGCAGTCGGTGATTAGCCTGGTGGCAGAGTTGAGCACAGATCTGAGGGGGCAAGGTGTGTTTTGGGGATTCCAGTGAGGATAGCATTACCATAGTCTATTTTGGAGAGGACTAGATATTGGACAACCCATTTAAAGTTGTCAGAAGGAATGAAGGGTTAGAGTTTTTTAAGATGCCGGAGAGTGCAGAGAGCTCCTTTTGCCGCATTCTTAAAGTTGTTGTTAAGAGTGAGTTTAATGTCGATATTGAAGCCGAGTGATTTTGCTGATTTAGATAAGGAGAGCGAGCAGTTCAGGGTATTGAGGTCAGAGAGCCAGCCTTGGATGGGGAGCTTGTTGTTTTTGGGTGAGAAGAGAATAATTTCGGTTTTATTAGGGTTAGGTTTGAGGTGATTGTATACTCAGGGCATTGTTAAAATGGAGAATATCGGAGTGGGATTTGATCTTGTAGTACAGTTGGGTGTCGTCCGCAGAGAGATGGTAGTTAATTCCTGCTTGTTTCAGAATGAGGGTAAGGGGTTACATAAAGAGGTTGAAGAGGGAGGGAGAGAGAATGGAGCCCTGGGGTACGCCTAGGGAGACCGGCGTGGGGTTGGAGAGGCAGTCCTTGATTTTGATTTGTTGTGTTCTATGTTGGAGAAAGGAGGAGAACCATTTGAGGGCTAGACCGTTGATGCCAAAATGGGTTTTGAGTGAGTTAAGTAGCGAGGCGTGGTTAACTGTATCAAAGGCAGCGGAGAGGTCAAGGAGAATGAGAAGGCACGACTCCCCATTGTCAAGGAACCGTTGGAGGTCGTTGACAATCTTGAGCATGGCTGTTTCCATGCTGCATCCTTTCTGAAACCGGATTGCAACTGGGTCAAGTAGGTGGAAATTGTCAATGTGATTGTCGAGTTGTCGGTGAGCACATTTTTCCAGGACTTTAGATCGCAGTGGAAGGTTCGAAATGGGGCGAAAGTTGTTAGGGTCATTCGGGTCCGCAGATAGGTTTTTGAGGATGGGAGTGATTTGACCGAGCTAGAGAGAATCAGGAAAACACCCCGTGGCAAAGGAGAAGTTAATGATTGAGGTCCAGTAAGGGCCGATGATGTGTTTGAGGTCATTGACGAGGCTGGGGGAAGAGGATCTTTGGAGTGCGAAGAAGGCTTAAGTTTGGAGATGATGTTGAGGACTTCCTGTTCAGTGACAGGATGGAAATTTTGCCAGGAGGCATTATTTTTTAGCTGTAAGATGGAGGGGAAGGAATCAGGAGCGGTAAAAACAGAACTATGTGTTGGAGTGCTGGGATGATGGGGTGTGGTCGACGTGGGCAGGAGAACTTAAAAGATATCGCCTGCCGGTAGAAGGGAAGGCGAGGCAGGGGTATTGAGGAACAATTGCTCGAGTTTTGGTGATTTACTCAGAGAAGAAGTTTTCTGCGCATCTCTCTGAGGAGGCAATCAGCTTCAGGGGGGCGGATGATGTTTGTTTTCTAACAATATTGAACAGTTCTCTGGGCCTATTTTTGGAATGATCAAGGTGTGAACTAAAAAAACGAGCCTTTTCCTTGAAGATGTGTTTATTGTATTTCGATCTTGCTGATCTGAGGAGTGCTAGATGGGAGGGAGAGGGGTGTTGTCTTCATGTTCTTTCAGTCTGTCTAAGAGAACGTCTTTCATTATTCGGATCTGAGTTGAACCAAGATTTGGATGGGATGTTTCTTTGTTTATTTAATTTGGGAGGGGCTCAGTGATCCAGCACCTCATTGACTGTCTTGTTAAAATGTTCAGTTAGCTCATTGGCATTGTGGGAGAGAGAGGTGAGCAGGAGTTGGGCCCGGAGTTCAGATTCAAGTACGTTTGAGGGAATTTGACTAAGGTTTCTGGTCCATTTTTAGGGTTTGGAGATTTTTGTTGGGGGAGCAGGATTAGTTACGATCTTAAAAAGAATGAGGTGATGGTCCGACCAGTCAGTGGGAGTGATGCTGATAAGGGATGTAAGGTCGTTGTCAGAAATGATAACGTCAAGAGTTGCTCCTTTGATGTGGGTTGGATGTTGACATAGTTGTTTGAGATCGTTAATCTCTAGGAGGTTACTGAGGCGCATGAATATGGGATCCTCTACATTGTTCTCAACAAAGAGGGGGATACGTGGGCTTTTTAAAGAGGTCCTGGTCCCGTGCCCGTATGAATCAAGGTGAATACAATGGTTGGAAAATGTTCCTCTGGGGTTGGTATCCCCCACCAGCTATTGAGTGGTGGAGGGATTGGGCTGGGGGTATATAAAAGAAAGGAGGAAGTGGGATGGGGATCCCGCTTTTGCGGAACTAGGGTCCTCACACACCCAGCAAGCTAGGTGTCATGTTTCATCATATGGACCTGCTCCTCGTTGAGCTGGCGCTGCAATGCTCAATGGGCACCCGCGAAGGGGCTCTTCGTTGGAGATCTTTTGTTCCTTAGCCGTATGGTGAAGTGGGGGTGTGTGGCCCATGGGTTGTGTCGATATAATGTGGTGCAGTGAGTGCATACTAAAGTTTAAAAGAAGTTGGGTAGTCCAGATCAATAATCTTTATTAGGCTGGTAATCCACCTCATTAAAAAGTCAATAAAAGTAGAGAGGCACTACCCTGGCTAGGGCTGTTCAGTTTTAACTGTGCTCTACTCTCTGGGTCAACATGGTTCTTGCCCTATTGGTTCATAAGGATACCGTGGCAATTCTTCAGGACCGATTAGTGTGAGAACTGTGAAAGGTGTGTGATATCTACACTGAATAGTGTCCGATAATTCGGTTGCATGTTGGACTGCCAAGCGGCAGTTTACCAGTATGCAGGAGAGGGGATTTGGGCTGGCTGTCTGATGTAGTATTGCATTGGATGGTGGTGAGTTGAACAGGGGGTTGGGGGGAAGGGAGTGCGGGTGGGATTCTGTTGATGCCCGTGATCACGGGAATATTGGCATGTTGTGGGGGAAGGTCGGGATCCGACAGATTAGGAAGGAAGGAATTACAGAGGTCCCTGAGGTCAAAAGAGGATAAGTTGCTCACAGTGCGAGGAGGCCTAAGAGCTCGGTCATGGGAAGGTGTAGTTCTCCACTTATTGGGTTGGTGCATGCCTCGGGCACAGGCACAGGGACCATCCTTGTAGTTAGGGCGGACCAGGGATTTGAGGGAGTTGTAGTCCTTTCTGAGCCTTGAAAGTTCAGAGGTCACAATGGAGGGATATTGCTCGATGTTGGTAAGTGTCTGTGTTAGAAGAGTAGGTGAGGGTTCAGTTGTAAGGGTGTGGGGAAATGCAGCAGGTTTCGTTCTTGTCTTGGGAGGACGTCTAGTGTGTGGAGCGGGATCCGGGGGTGCTGTTGGAAAGATCTTCTGGCTGTTTTGTGGGATGTTAGGCGTGTATAGAGAACGGTTAGTAGTAGAGTCATTCAGGGCAGAGGAAGGTGGTGAGTGGGGATTGGGGTTGATGGGAATGGTTACTTCCGAATGAGGGGGGAGCCATTTAGGGAGGGAGAGATTAGCAGCGTTAGTGGTGGGGCAGGAGGTATGAGTTGTAGGGGAAGGGTGAGAAGAGTGAGGTTAGAGGAGGGGAGAAGGGTAGGTGAAGGTTGGTTTTGGGTGAGAGGCAGAGTAGGCACAACAGTCTGTACTGGGTTGATGTGTAAGGGTGGGTGAGGGAGATCTAGTGGGGGAGGGGACCGAATGAGGTCGTCGGATAGCTGGGTCTGGGTGGGGTTTGGAGAAGGTAGAGACAGTTGGTACATTAAGGTACTAAAGTGTTTCTCAAAGACGGTGAGGTGGTGATCTGAGGCTTGCATGATGATGTTGTCAGTTTTGAAGATGGAAATGTCAATTTCACTAGGAAATATTGGGGAAGGGGAGGTAGACAGTTTAAAACCGCAAGGAATGCTAGTGGAATTAGAGATTTGAAGATGGTGGAGAAAAGTACTTTTCCATTTAGAGGGGCGTTTGGTAAAGAAAATGAAATTCGATTTAAAGGGAGAGGTGAGACTAAGATAGGTGTCGGCTATTAAGGTTTCTGGGTGACTATTAAGTAATTTATGCTTGAAGTTTTTCTTGCCATTTTTTGAAAGGTTGGAGGGGTGTAAGATGTTCCATGAGTTGGGGCTACGTCTAGATAGTGCAGGGTTGGGAGGAGAGAGAGGGGTGTGGGGGGTGGCATGGCTGGGACGTGGGGAGATTAGGGGGGTGAGGATAGGGGGAAATGAAAAATGGTAAGAGCGACTTGGGGAGTCCCTGTTATAGACCAGCGAGTGGGAGAATAGGCCTGAGTGAGGGGGAGAGATTAAGTTTGCGAGGAGACGGGGAAATATGCAGGATCACAATGATCTTTTACCCACGGGAAGCTAGGGGTCCGGTCCGTGGGATAGAGGTGGATAGTATGGCGCTAATTAGGGTGACAGAGTGGTTCAACGTTCAAAGCAATTAAAATCAAGATTTCTTTTTATGTAAAACATTTTTATTGGCATTTTTCCATTATACATACATCATATCATTCATTGTCGATAATATGGACATTCAATTGATCCCGCGTAGGGACTGATTACTATGACACCTCAGCATTTGGGTTGAGGACTGTCTTGCCTTATCGTTCAGTCCAATAAATGGCAATGACCCTCATGAGTCTGTGTCCATATGCAGGTTATTTACGCAGGTGTTACTTGTCAGGTCACGGTAGGGATGTGTGATGTGTGAAGCTCGTGGGGGATTCGGAAGTTCTGCCTTATGTAAACCGTAAATAAACTTGGGGTAACAAAAAAAAACTGGGATGCACTGTGTCGTATGCTGGTTTTACGCACGTGGGGACGCCTGGGAGCTGCACTATTGCGGGATACCATGATGGACTTGCGCCATATCGGACTGGAAGAGGGGGAGGGACAGCGCTAGGAGCCACCTGCTTGGGATAGTGGCGGTGAGTCAATGACTTCCATTTGGACTGCCCCATTGGGTGTGTGGGCCCGTTGCGTCCCCCCTCGAACACTCCCCGGGGCTATAGACGGCCTGGGGGAACCACCTCCCGGCGCGTCTGCCACTGTCGCCGTTTCATGTGTAAAGATTGGTGGCCTCCTAACTCCGAAGCACCCCCGAGTGCGGTCACCTCAGCCCGCAATCTTGGAGTCCAATTCGACTCATCCCTTAGCTTCGATGAGCATGTGCGCATTACTGCGGGGCGCTGTTTTAGCCTGATCAGGCAGTTAAGGAAATTTTTTGACTTTCTGCCCATCTCCGCCAGGAAATCAGTCGCGGTGGCACTTATTCTCTCCCGGCTGGATTATTGTAATGGTCTCCTAGCAGGCATAAAGAAATCTTCCCTAAAGAAATTGCAAAGTGTGCAACACGCAGCGGCCAGGCTTGTTCTGAAACTCCCCCGCAGGTCTTCGGCCTCTGCAGCTCTCAACACTCTCCATTGGCTGCCCCTCCATAAGAGAATCCTCTTTAAGCTCCTTGTCACAGTGTTCAAATCTACCAGGAACACCGGCCCATCTTACCTTACCAAGCGCTTCCTGCGCTACACTCCAACTCGTTGTCTAAGGTCCTCAGGAGCGAATTTAATTTCTGTACCCAAAATTAAACTAAAAACTAAAGGTGGGAAAACTTTTGCTTTTTTGGCTGCCAAGGCATGGAATCGTCTCCCCCACAACCTTAGGCACGCCCCCTCAGAAAGCGTTTTTAGGAAACTCCTGAAGACCTGGATCTTCTCTCAGTCTGACTCATCGGTCCTCGCAGCTATCTGATCCTTGCTCTCCTTTGCTGGTTCTCTGTATGCTCAGCGCCAAGATGCTCCTTCCGGAGCGATAGTCGCGCTATACAAATTCTAATAAATATCAAATAAAGGAGTGAAGTAACATGGCCCAGGGCATGGAGATTGGATGTTTGCGAATTCCTTGGGCTTCCTCCTCTCGTAGTATCCCTTCTTCCGCTGCACCCCATTTCTTGACTGCACCCACCCACACCACCAGGGGGGACCATCAGGTGCCTTCCAGTGCATTGTTATGCACCGTTTGGCCAGGAGGAGTACTAGGGAGGCAAAGCGCATTTCGACTTTCCTGTGCTTGCGACGCTTACCGATACCAAGGGGGCTGGCTTCCCACATGTATAGATCCCGGAAGCCAGTGACTGTTCCAAGAGTAGTATGGACAGTGCACCAATAGCTGTGGAGGGACGGGCAGTCCCACAGCATGTGGAAAAAGGAGGCAGCTGGCTCCTGACATCTTGGGCATACAAAGGTGCCATCGGGGAAATACTTCTGGAGCTTTGCAGGAGTAAGATATGCCAGATGCAGGATATTTAAGTGTATGTTTTTGAAGCAGTAGTTGCGAGATACCTTCTTGGTGTATGCTAGTGCTTTGACCCATTCCCTATCATGTAAAGGCCTGCGAAAGTCATCTTTCCATTGTTCTCTGAGCGTTGCAAGTGCATTTAGAAGCTGTCTATGTAGCAAGAATTGTCCCCTTGGAAGCTCAAAGTCATTCACGAGCTCCTCAAACATCTGCAGGTGTCCGTCAAAGTAGAGTGTCCCAACTTCTGTCAGGGCGTGCTCCGTCCATATATGCTAAACACAATAGAGCCACCCAATAATCCCATGGGGACTGGGTATCGTTAATAACAAAAATATAAATTGTCCCCGAAGGAATTGTTTGAGAATAATTATAATTTTCAAAAAGTCACAACAGTGATCATAAATCCATCAACGCAGGGAAATTTGCACAAATGCCACATAAATATTTAATCTGTAATTTTGTGCTATTTCTCTTTTTCTAATTGCAACATGGCAACACACATACTACTAGGATTCTGAATACAATTAGTAGTAGTATATAACACCTTTTGCTTTCAGTATGGATAAATAAAATACCATACAAAACATAAATTTCATGTTACAATACATCAAATTCAGAGTCACAAAAATTATTCTATGAGCAAAACGATGTTGGGCGTCGACGTTTCGGTCCACCGTCGGTCTATAAGATCCACAGGACCATCATCAGGACGAAAAGTTGCATATATTTATCTAAAAATAGAATATATATATCTAATGTAAAAAGGAAATATCCTTATTATCCCTACATATATACAGTATCGTCTACTCACCCCAAAAGAACAAAACAAGTGAAACACACAAACAATGTGAGAAAACAAACTCCATATAATGGTGTACACATATCACCAAGAACCAGTGTATCCAATAAAAGTGACTTTCACCAACACTAATTCATCCTAGTTTAAAAACTCACATTTCCATAGACTTGCAGCCGGAAGTAACTAAATGCAAGGGGCGCATATCAATACCCAAAATCTAATGCAAAACATAAACGAACAAATATGCATTCTGTAGATGCGTGCGAGACAGGTGCGCGCAGTCATCAGCCGGAGCGGCCTGGTCGGGGGGCGCAGCCCCCGGTAGTAGCATGTGGACGGCGGGCGTCTGTACTTGACCAGCTGCCGTGGTCAGTTCTCCTTGCGCCCGACCCGCCGTCCAGCGGGACACCCATTGTAATTGGACGGCCAAGAAATAAGCCTCAAAGGAGGGTGCAGCCAGCCTTCCTTGGTCGAGAAGCAACTGCAACTTTGCCAAGGCAATGCGCCTGCGGCCAGAGTCCCAGATAAGGGTCCCCAGCAAGGCATCCAACTCACCCAAAAATGAGGGGGGAGGAACAACCGGGAGGTTAGAAAATAGATATAAGAGTCTTGGGACCAGGATCATTTTGGCGATCGCTATCTTACCCGTGACTGCGAGGGAAAGACCTTTCCAAAAGTGTATGGATAACCTAATGCCCGCCATCAGCCTTCGATAGTTGCCTTCGTAGATGTCCTGTGGCGTGTGATACAGACGGACTCTCAGGTACCGTACTGCCTGAGGACTCCACGGAAGGTTAACATTACCCAGCCTCAGCTGGCATTGAGGCATTGCCTGTACCAGGGGATAAACTGTGGACTTGGCCCAGTTAACTCGTAGTCCAGCCACTTCCTCAAAGTCTTGCAAGATACGTGTTATACAGATGAGGTCTGCTGCAATATCTCGAACGTATATGAGAACGTCATCAGCGTATAATGACACTGTATGTACGAATTGACAATAGGAATTCCCCACTCCCCCCCTCGGCCCGAAGACAGGCTGCCAGGGGCTCCATCACCAGGGCAAAAAGGAAGGGGGAGAGTGGACAACCCTGACGGGTGCCACGTTGGACCGAAAAGGAGGCGGAGATAAGGGGGCCCATTCTGACTCTGGAAGTGGGCGCGGCGTATATGAGCCTAGTGTATGCCTGAATGTGGGGACCTATCCCTACATGCTGCAAGACCCGGAATAAGTACTCCCATGGTAGAGAATCAAAGGCTTTTTCCAGATCCAGTACCAGACACGCCGCACGGGGAAAATGAGCATGGATCTGGTCCTGTACGTGGAACAGCCGTCGGATATTGTAGGAGGAAATTCCAGCCTAGCACAAACCCATTCTGATCCGGAGGTATCAGCTGTGGAAGGATAGTGGCCTACCTATCTGCCAGAACCTTCCCGTAGATTTTATAGTCCGCGGGCAAGAGGGCTATAGGCCGGTAAGAACCCAACTGCTGGGGATCCCTGTCCGGTTTAAGGAGAGATACTATGACTGATTCGCACATGGATTGAGGCCGGGCACCTCCATCTAAGGCTGCTTGGAATTGCCTCTCCAGCTGGGGGACCAGCTGGGATGCAAAGGCACGGTAGAACTCCAATGGGAGGCCGTCTAATCCGGGGGCCTTGTGGGTAGCTAATACCTTCATAGCATGCCTGGTTTCTGTTGCTCTGATGGGGTCATCAAGTTCTTGACGAGTGTCACGATCAATCTGGGGCAACTGATGATGAGCCAGGAATTGGGAAATTGCCTTATCATGTATCTGAGCCGGGCAGGCATATAATGATGTGTAGTGCTCCTGAAAGGCAGTCAGTATAGAGTCTTGGGAGTATAATAAGATACCTCGAGCATTGCGAATGGCCGTGATTGGTGGAAGGGTCGAGTCCTGCTTGGCAATCCACGCCTGTAGCTTTCCCGCCCTGTCGCCTTCCCTGTGAGCACGTGCCGCGTATGCCGCGAAATTGTACATACGCAAGCTTACTAAAGCCTCTTCATATGCTGTTTTTGCAGCGGCAATTCGGGCCGTCGTGTCTCTGTCTGGGTTAGTCTCCTTCATAAGAGAGGCCAAGGCTTGCTCTGTTCTTTTTATGTCTCGCTCCAGGCCCTGGCGAACTCCTACAATTTGTCGAATACATGTGCCCCTAATAACAACTTTAAAGGTGTCCCATTCCGCTGCGCGCGTAGTTGCAGTACCAGTGTTCTCCTGGAAGTATTGGCTGATGTGGTCTGCCTGTGTTTGTTTGAAAACCAGGTCATCAAGACATTCCCTGGGGAGACGCCATGTAGGGACAGGGGGGTGTGGCGGGCGCCATCGCAGCGTGAGTGTGTGGGCATCGTGGTCTGATATGGTCCTGCCTAGGTAGTCCGCATCAGAAATGAGAGGTAAGATAGTGGCGGAGGACAGGAAGCTGTACAAGCGCACTCTGAAGTCATGGGGCACTGAGTGGAATGAGTAAAGCCTAGCAGTGGGGTTGCGAGTGCCCCAGGCATCGTGGAGGGAACAATGATGCACCCATGTCGCAAACCGCTTTGCCTGCGCCAGTATGGGGGATGTCGGAGGGGGGGATGGGACCTATCCAGTGTTATGTTTTGTACACAATTGTAGTCACCTCCTAAGATCCAGGTGACCTGTGTGTATGTGCTCAACGGGGTAGAGAGTGCGTCCCAAAATTTACTTTGGTCAACATTGGGCCCATATATGCTCCCCAATAAAACTGCTTGGCTGTCCAGCCGTCCCTGCAAGAGAACGTACGGGCCATCTGGGTCAACAGTGTGGGACTGCTCATGAAAAGGAACGCCCGGGCGTACCCATAAAAGGGCGCCTCGAGAAAAGGCCGAATACGTAGTAGCGCATATGACTCCCCTCCATCACCTACGCAGCTTTGCCACTTCCCCTGCTGCTAGGTGCGTTTCCTGCAAGAGCACGATTTGCGCTTGATGTAGGCATAGACCGAGTACCGTTTATGCGCAGTGTGCATCCCACGCACGTTCAGGGTAAGGATGGTGACTGTGCCATTTTGTGCCTTCTGTATGCATGAATGGTGCGCAGGGCTGCGGGGGCAGTAGGATCCTCCGGAGGACCCCGAGTTCTAAGCTGTCCCTCCAATGTCACCGAACCTGACTGGCAGACTTGGTGGCCACGGGATATGTTCCCTCCATCCTGCTCCTCTCAGGTTGCAAAGAATCTAGGGGTGAAGTTGGATAACAGGTTAACCCTGAAATCTCAGATCCTGGGGGTGTCGGGTATGTGCTTTGGCATCCTCAGGATGCTGCGGAGGTTCCTTCCTCTGTTATCCGTGGAACATAGGACGCTGACAGTTCAGGCTCTGATTGGGTCCAGGTTGGATTATTCCAACATTCTCTACCTGGGCCTTCCAGAGTACTTGCTGCAGCGCCTTCAAGTGGTGCAGAACGCCGCGGCCAGGGCAATCTTCGGCCTTAGTAGGCGCTCTAGTGCCTCGGGCCTGCTGGTAACGTTACATTGGTTGCCCATCCGCAAGAGGATCGCCTTTAAGGCTCTGACCTTGGTCTATAAAGCTCTCCACAAGGGGGGAGCTAAGTACCTCCAAAAGAGACTGGTCTTCTATCATCCGACCAGGTCTCTGAGGTCGGAATCCCTGCACCTTGCTGTTGTCCCTCGGGTGAAGAAAGCGCGCCTTGGCGGGCGCTCTTTTGGATTGCTGGCATCTCAGCTATGGAACTCTCTGCCGCTGGCCCTGCGGGGAGCTACTAGCTTGCTGGCTTTTAGGAAAGGCCTTAAAACGTGGCTTTTTACTCAGTAGCCGCTCTCTCTTGAAGTCCTGGCTCACTGCTCTTTTAGTTTTTCATTTGGTGTTATGTTATTGTGTTGCAGCTTGTTTGCCTTTTCCAATAAAAGCGCCGGGACACTCTTTTTGAGTAGCCGTGCGCTATAAAAATGAATAAATAACATAACATAACATAACATAACAATGTCCGTGCTGCTATGGCGTCAGTGCTGGTGCTTCTCGGCATGTTATCGGGGACACAGTGCAGTATGAACGTGCTCGGTGGGGGGAAAACTGGTGTGAGGCAAAATGCAGCCCCAACGCGGGGGACCTATCGACAGGGGCGATACGTCCAAACTAGCTCTCAACTGGCATGAGAGTATCAACATAATTGTGGGGGTGGCGGCCTGTGCCTCCGAGATACCTCAGCTTGGGGGCTTTGCGCGCAAAGTAATGACTGCTCGCTGGCTTGCTTAAGTGGTGAAATATCTAACCAAACCTAAGGCGATATGTGGGCGCACGTGTAATGAGGTCGCACGCGGCGGCGCCAAATAGACATCTCGCTCCCCCCGGTGCTTTCTTCCAGTGACGAATGTCCATTCATATCAGGTCATCAGCTGATCTCGGGGTGACCACGGGCAAGCCCACTGAGTCTACTTCGGCCTGCGTTGCTTCGCTGTCGCCTTCCTCTTCCGACGTGAAGATGTGCGGAGCCCGCTCAATGTCCATTGTTGGAGATGCAGGACGGAGGCCTGCCACTGCCTTCAGGGCTTTCTGTCATTCTTGAACGATTTGTTCCAGGTCTGGGGACCCCAGGGTGCATGGAAGCGAGCTGGAGGTACCCTGTCGGTTGCGTCATCTTGAACGCTGTCGTCTGGATCCTGACGCTCCTGCACACTGCTCGTGGGTACACTCCGTACAGGGACCTGAGGCACCGCGCTGATCCAACCAGTCATGCGCCTCCTCTGGAGTTGCGAAGAAGAAGCGATACCATCTTGCATGACTTTAAGGCGGGCGGGAAATAGCAGGGAATATTGCATCTTTTCTGTCCTGAGCCGCCGTTTCACTTCCAGGAAGTATGACCTTTGGCACTGGACCGCCCGAGAATAGTCTGGGAAAAGCATGATGGGTCTGTTCTCCACTCGGAGCGCTCCCGCCTGACGAGCCACACTTAACACCGCATCCCGGTCTCTGTAGTGCAAGAACTTTGCCAGCATAGGGCGCGTTGGAGCCCCCGGCTGGGGACGACGCGCCGGGACACGATGAGCCCGCTCGATGGAGAAGAACGCTGACCGCGCCTCAGCTGGTGTGAATGATTTAGTCCATGTCTCCATGTACTCCACAGCATCCGCCTTTTCGATTCCCTCCGGCAGGCCAAGGACACGTATATTGCAGCGTCTCGACCACCCTTCTAAATCATCAATTTGTTCTTCCATGACAGCCATGCGCCCCACCAGTGCTTGTATGGTATCTTGATGAGCCTGCACCATGGGCTGGATGGAAGTGACCGTTTTTTCAGTATCCAAGACCTTGTCTGACAATTTACGATGGTCATCATGGAGGAGACTGGTGTCTGTCATCAGGGTGCCCAGTTGCTGCACCATAGATTGTCTGGTTTGCTCTATTGCCAGTAGGACCCTGTCCAATTTGGCGGAGAGGGAAACATCTGTTGTCGCAGTATCGTCCTTAGGAGGCCCCGCGGAGTGACCGCTGGCAGCTTCTGATGTAGTCCCCTGGGCCATTGCTGTCGCCCTTGGTTTTCCCATTCTCGCCCGGGGGGGTCGCATAAATGCATCTGGTGGTGACCTCCAGGCGAAGTGTCGGTGTGGCCAGTCCCACGTCTCCTGTTATCGTAACTAACCGATGTCCCTTGTCAGTGGAAATTTTCCAGGTAAGAGCCAAGGTATGTGGACGCCCGCGGACGCCAAGAGGTATCCAGAATAAGCACGCAGCAGGAAACTGGGGTGGACCTCCAAATTAGACCGTGTCGTGTGATCAGGTGTAACTCACCCGATTCTTCTCGTCGCCGAACTCTGGGCTGCCACCACCCTAACAGTGGAGCCTCTCACAGCACGCTCCCACAGCACCTCTTCGCCTGCGCGTCAACGTAATGGGTAGCCCCTGAGGGCGACAGGAGGTGCTGGTACGGACTCCCGTACCCGCTCCGTAATCACACTGTCAGACTGAGGCCAGGCAGTCCTTCTCCCAAGTCCCCGTGTCCCCAGGGGGCCGGTGGGGAACTTCCCTTACTGCAGTCAGGCTGGGCTTCTCCTCCTTCTTGGAAACATGGCTGTTCGCTCTAGCTGGTTCCTACTCCCCATCAGACGCTGCTTTGGGTACCAACTGTGGGCCTGTGACACCATGCCCCTATGCACTGCAACAACGTGTGTCCCGCAGGGCTGCCATCTTGAAGTCAGGCAGGCCGCCCAACGGTCGCGGCCTGCCTCAGAGTATGCTGGATGCACCGGCCCCCCCGCCGGCCCCACAACCTCACGAGCGCTCCCACCTGTGCACCACTTCGTAATCCGGGGGCAGAAAAGAGCCGGTATCTTCAGCCCGAACGCAACCCCGCAGCGGCAGCCCGAACCGCAGGTGAGCTGGGGGTCCTAGGCGGGAGACAGTCAGGAAGTAAGTGGCGGGTGGTGGTCACTGCAGGTCTCCAATGGTGGCGTGTTGCGGACGCTCATCAATGCATGGGTACACAACAATCCAGCCCCTCATTTGTGGCTGCTGCGTCGGCGGGGGTGCCACTTTGTCTGCAAAGTCCTCCCAGGGGTGTCAGAGGTACCGCAAGCCCCCAGCAGCTCAGGCTCCGAGGCGGGGAGCGACCGACAGGACGGCCGCCAATTCACAGTCCACTCCATCCCTTTCTCTCACCGCCGGATTCCCGCCGCACCCAGGCATCGCGCCTATTGCCAGTGTCGGTGCTGGGTGCCTGACATGATCCAAAGCCAGTGGACGCCTTCAACGCCAGCAAGGCTACATGTTAAGGGGCGAGGTGGAAGCCCTCTTACCGAGCCTCAGCTCAAAACGTCCGCCATGGTGGCCATCGTAGCCATGCCCCCCAGGCAATGAAAATCAAGATGAGGTAGAACAGTTTGGGAGCATGTAGCACAATGGGTTAAAAACATCTAGTCACCATAAAATATAGATAGACTTGCAGCGGGCTAAGAAACATTTGAAATATAAAAACACCAAAATGAGGTTAATTACTTTGGGTGCATGTAGCATATTAGGTTAACAATACAGGTAGCCTAGCAGCAGGCAAAAAAGAAAAACATCAAAATGAGGTAGATTACTTTGGGTGCACATAGCATTTTAGTTTAACAATACAGATGGCCTAGCAGCGGGCAAGGAAACATTTGAAATAAAAAGCATTACAATGAGGAAGATCAATTTGGAAGCACGTAGTGCATTAGGTTAACGGCCAGCAGCAATTCCGAAAAACAAAATTACAGATTGTCTAGCAACGGGTAAGGAACCATATAAAATATAAAAGTATCACAGTGAGGTAGATACTTATTGGGGGACATAGTGCCTAAAGTACAAAAACATCTTGGAGCATTTCCAGCTAAAATACAGATTATCAAGCAGCTAATAAAGAAACGGTTAAGGTAGAAAGCCACCAAATGAGGTAGATCAATTTGGGTGCACGTAGAGCATTAGGTTAAATGCATCTAATAACTATTCAACATCAAATACAGATTATCTAGCAGCAGGGAGAGCAACATTTAAAATGTAAGATAGAAAATAAAGTTTTTGGAGCTCATCACGCATTTAGTGGTGGTGGCTAATTTTAGGCGCACATATGACAACAGATTCAAAATCCACCCACTGATCTGGTTTCCTTAAAGGGTGTACCTTCAGCCCAGGAAGAAGTCCCTTAGTAAAGTTAGGAGGGTACAAAACTGAATAAGAAAGGTGGTGTATGAATATCATGAACATCAGAGTAATAATGTAAACAGGGTGAGGTGGGGTAGCTAGGACGGACACAATGATTGCATTTTGAAGTTTCAAGCAGCGATTCAGCCTCACCTACTGGGGGCAGACATTAAGAGTGAGGGAGGGCAAGATGGGTATCTAATGGAGCTCAAAAACCCAGGGTGTGGATAGAAAACCCATAAGTAATTGTGCTTAAGGCATGCCACAAGCTGCAAGATCATAGATCGGAAATACAGTGAATAAAATAGTTGTGAGCAAGTTAGGGTTGCAGTTACAATTACAATACCCATTACAGTTACAATTACGTATGACTAGAAGGCTGGGGAGTAGCGCTAAGGTAACTCACAGGGAACAGGACTTTGTAGTATTAAACTTTAGCAGGCTAGAGAGTATCAGCATACATAATAGAAGGCTACCAAGATGCACGCAATGTATGTTAATATAATGATTCTGAGGAACAGTTCAATAAAAATAAAATACATTTTCTCTGTCACAAATGCCTTCATGTAGCTTAACTGGAAGTAGTATCCTGACAAAGTTATGGGCGGGGAGCAAGAAGGAGGCTTAATCACGGTTAACTTGGTTTATGATTGTTTGTCTTGCAGATGTATCAAAAGGGCCAGAAGATGGCGCTGATACCTCATTATTATTCTTGTTTTGCTATTTCAACAGTGTGCAGTGCTTTCAAAGCCTGGGGATCAGATACTTAGATGTTGGGTATACTGATGAATTAATGAAGGATGAACCTCACAATTGGCAGACCCGCCGTATACGAGTTGCTCAGTGAATATGTTTCTTCAGAGCCGGGTGTACCATTTGTATAGCACTATGCAGCTGCCACGTAGACTACCGATTCGGGAGAGGTGTACCCCAGTTGGGATATGGGCTTTTCACCCAAGAGTGATGCCAAGCTCTGGAGCTTCAATGGGGGGCTCCAACGCGGCGGCCATTTTCAAATTGAGCATTTTAAATTACCAACCACCTTTGTAGTCTCAGCTGAATCGGAGTTCAGGGCTAAATGAAGTTATCAAATGGGAAATGGTTACTTTCACAATATTATGATATGGAGAACTTACTACAAGCTGAGCTAGCGGATTGGAGGAGAAGACCAAGTACAGGATGTTGACCCCCAATCAAATGCGCCGCTTTTCCGACTCTCCCCTCTGTAGTCTTGTAGTCATCCTGAAATCAACGGCTGTGCACCAGAGTGTCGCTTTACCCAACCACAGGCTCTCCCCTCTGTGGTCCAGTAATCATCAACTGAGGCCGGCGGGCAGCACCAACCCACAACGTGACAGTCCCGGGACCGCACTGCATAGAACAGGGCTAAAGCTAAGCAGACTGGCAGCCTGCCCCAGACCCCGACTTGATCCACAGGTCAATAAGGAGGTGCCAATGTGATGTTCAGCCCCACAAGCCTGCCCCACAGGACCGGAGCCGTTCCGAGTTCTCCTTCGGAAGAGGGCTCAACAGCAGCGGGGCGCGGCGGGCTCAACAGCAGCGGGGTGCGGAGGGCAAGGGGGGGTGATGGATCACTTGCGGTCCCCCAGGGTCAATTTGACGATCTGTGCAGGGTCCGGAGCTACGCTCGGCAGCAGGGAGACTCGCTGAGAAAAGCGTGCACGACAATGTTGGATTAGAGTCCATGAAAATAAACTTGTTTACACATCTAGCTTCGCACAACATTATCACAACGCCATGATCATCATGTATTAGATCACGTTGCGCACTATGTACAAATGTCATCACTATCTTCATCCAAGGGGCAACAGGGCTATCTACATATCCATAACATCACTAACATATATGCACATTGCAAGGCTGCTCTCTGTTATAAAAGATGAGTATCCCGTTAGACTAGCAGAGGAGACACTTCCGCTGACACCAAAATCCTTGCATGCTGAGAAATCACCACCCAGAGGTCTGACATCTCGTGAGGGGTGTCCAGTTGTGACCAAGACGGGGTCCTTCACTGTATTCATCAGGAAATGGGGTTGGGTCGTCCCTTAGGGGGATTCTTGGCTTTACACCTACACACACTCAGGTACACTTAGAGTAGGGTTTGCATTGTGGTGAGTACGCTATATTACTGCCTTTTTTTATTTGCCTGCATATATACTTTGTTTTAGCACCATGGTAGAACTATATCTACTATTTACGCTTTTGGTTCTTGTAATCACGTGTATCTGCTTCTGTCTCCTAATCATTGCAGCACACATATTTTATGCAAGAATAACATTGGTTCAATAAATATTATTGAAAACGTCCCACTGTGTATTCTCTGTATATTTCTATGAGAATAAGTGAGCACAAGTGACTGAGCAAAAGGTTCTGTACTGTTTGCACAATCCCTGAGGGGTTAGTGTTGTCATGTTCAGTGGTTGCCAGAAAACCATTTGCTGCCTAATAGGTTAGGGGTACTTACGATGGTACTGTGAGCTTGCTGGTTTCTAGGCCAACATATCCTGTGGGGTGTCTGGAATCAGTCTAGACTCCATGACCTTAGTTTATGTTGTCCAAAACATGCGTAGATCCTACAGATTGATAGGACCTACAAAGCACCTCTACACTTAGGGAACCACCCTAGTGTTCAGGGATCTCTGTGACCAAAGTGCATCAGAAAAGGAGAATAATAGTGATCATCATGCACAGGACTTCTATCACTGTTTCCTTTCCTTACTCGAGTCTGCCACCAAAGACTCAGCAGTCCTGATGCTGATATGCTGCTATGTCAGGCTTTTGTGTTGGTAGAGCAAGCTGAGGCTCTATTGTTGTTAACCTGGTATCCCCAGCTCTAAATGAGGCTGAGGAATAACACGTTCAGTAGAAGCAGGAGGTCTGCCAGGTATAGCAGTGGTCCTACTGAATTCTAAATGACTCTGTTAGCCTGGGCACAGCAGTACCTGAAAGCTGAAGAAGATGTGCCAGCCCAAGGAAGAGGTTGAACTGCAAATTTAAGAGGAGGAACTGACTGCCAACCAGGGACAGGTCCCAGCTGCCTGAGTGGACTTGAGAAACAACAGTTGACTACTCAAGTCAAGACAACCTTTATTCGGATATTGCATTATCCATAAAAGTGTGCACGTAATTACATACATGGTCAAATGCAAGGATCAACATTAAAACAACAACAATATATACATAGGGTATATATTTAGCAGCATATGTTAAACACATATTTTCTAATAAACATAGGGCGTGCATCCTAGTTATCAAACAATCTAGCTAAAGGCACAATATGATAGTGCACAGGGATCAGTAGGTTAATTATTAACTATATCTCTATATTTACTACAATACTGACATATAAAGGATAATTCACATATTTACAAAATAGCAGCATGGGTTTTAAAGTGCCAATGTGCAAAAGTGCAAAAAATCCTAAAGTGCCAGTGTGCAAAAAGTGCAAAGAGACCTCCTTCCAAGCTTATTAAAATGGCATGACAATATATACATAGAGCTTATCTAACGGCATTATATTAAACACCAATTTTCTAAAGTGCATACTGCATACATCCAAGTTATGGGATTGTCTTAATAAAGTGCATCGTAAAATAGCAGCCAGAAATCAAGAAATTATTTGATATCTATGTCTCTATAATACTACAGTACTGGCAAGAAAAAAGAGTGTTCATATATTTACAAATAGCAGCATCGGTTTATAATGTGCAAATGTGCAAATGCGCAAAGAAACATCCTCCCAGTCTGTTAAAAAGACATCATTCATATAAAAGTTAATTCATAGAAGTGCGCGATCGTACGGCCATTTTTAAAAAGGTACACACACGAAATGTTAATCCATCATCTTTAAGCTGTAAAACAGATCTATATGCCACATTAAAATCATTTATACCTTTGGCTCTAAACAATGATATCAGGAGGGGCTTGCTATATTTTTGGTAATAAGAACAAAAGAACAAAAAATGCATTAGTGTTTGCTTTCCAGCATTCTGACATGGGCAAACAAGACTCTCAGTGTTACAGTGATATCCCAGGGGAAAACACAATAGATGTATTATGGATCCTGCTCTCAAGCGAGACATAAGGCTACGCTCCCAGTATGCAATTTCTTTAAGGAGATAACCAGCTGGTGTAGGTGAGGTAAATACAATATCATCTTCTATTTGGATATAGCGCTTTACAGAGGGTTTCATTGATTCTGCGTTGTATCTAGTTTCCCCATAATGCTTGTAAAGGATATTCTGTATTAACTTCACGTTAGTCCCCTCTAGCCCATCTGGGTTGTTAAATATATACCCAAGATTGACTGCTGCTAGGCTTGCCTGGACCTCGGCAAGCCATGGGATTTTGATACCCTGATCGCATTTTAGGCAGTCAGCCAAAATTTCTCTTGTCAGTGATGCTTCGGGATTTTTCCAGACCTTGATCCAGAACAGCGCAGGACGTGCCTTGATGTAATCCTCCAAATAGAATAATTTTAGTTCATTATGGCATATAAAGGTGGAAGATGAAATTGGTAACCCCAAGAGCCTTCTGCAGAATCTATTTTCCTCTGCCTGGGTATTTTTTAGATTTGAATATCCCCAGATTTCGGCCCCATATGTCATAACAGGGGCACATTGTGTCTTATAAATCTTTAATAGGGGCTGGACCACCTCAGATCTCTTTGGCTTAGGGAGAGAAAGTACTGAATTTATGGCCTTAATAAATTTAGTCCTGCCATATGCCAAGTGGGGGGACCATGAGCCGTTATCGGAGAATTGTAAGCCCAGATAGGGGAAAGTGCGAGTGCATAACAATCATCCCTGATCTAAAACAATCTTATTAATGTGCCGTTTTTTGGGGCCACAACACATTAAAAACCATTTTTTTAAATTAGTATTAAGATCAAGATTGTACATAAAATCCACAAATCCCCTCACTAAAATCCTCAGGGCATTCGGTGTACGACCCATTAAAACTGCATCATCTGCATAGAGTAGGGAGAGGAGTTTGGTGCTGTTTATTATAGGGACATCGGAGGTTAAAATAGACAGGGCGTTATGAAGTTCATTGATGTATAAAATAAATAAAAGAGGGGCAAGAGCGCACCCTTGTCTGATGCCTCTGCCAACCGTTATGTCTCCTGAGACTACCCCATCCATACTTATTCTTACTCTGGCTTTTAGGTCTCTATGCAGGTATGCCAAAAAAGTACCAAGTTATTATCTAGGCCGTAGTCCAGTAAACGTTGCCAGAGTTTCGACCTGTTAACAAAGTCGAAAGCGGACGAAAGGTCCATAAAAGCCAGGTACAGTGGACTGTGTCTAGCGATGGTATATTTTCCTATAATTAGGTTCAAATTCAAGCACTGTTCCACTGTACCCAGGTGACTCCGGAAACCTACCTGGCATTTATTTAAAATATTTTCTTCTTCTGCCCATGCCCTGATTTTGTTAAATAAAACTCTTCCCAATATTTTGAGGGTATTGTCAATTAAAGAGATCGGCCTATAACAGCTAGGATCCGATCTTGTTCCTTTTTTAAAAATAGGTACGATTACGGAGGTTGACCATGTCTTGGGAATATCAGCAGTGGTTAAATTATTAAAAACATTTAATAATAGGGGGGCCCAGAATTCCTGTTCTGCTTTTATAAGGTCTACTGGTAGGCCATCTGGGCCTGGGGCTTTATTATTTATTTATTTATTTATTTGTTGCCATTTATAAAGCGCGACAAATACCCGCAGGCGTCTCGGCGCTAAAATATTTGCGTAAATACTGCTCAGTGTAGCCTGCACCAACCGGATACCTTTCTAGGGGGGAAACTATTGGTTGAACAACCAGGTTTTTAGTCTCTTGCAACACTGCATGAGTGAAGGACTTATTACCCATACTCTGGGATATTGCCTCCTCCACCTCGCATATAGTTATTGAGATCTTGGACGGATGTATAATAGACAAGGAATTATCACAGTGTAATGGAGGGGCGTATATTTTGGAGAAATGGTTAACCCATGCTTCGTTGGAGATGTTACAATCTAGGGGTGTGGAGGGATTCCCAAAAGTTCTTAGCGATTTGGTTGCAGACCAGAAGATAGTTGTACTTTTGGTATTAGCAGCGCAGACCAGCTTATCCCACTGTTCTTTTAAGACAATATCGCGCCTGGTTCTCAAGGCCCTCTTATAGTTTGTCCTTAAGATGCGGATAAGCATCTGATCTCTGGTATCTGCTGTCAGAGCCGCTCTCAACTTCCTATTGGCTCTGGAGCAGATATTATCAAACCATTTTGGGTCAGGATTACGGGTACCCACTGGTCTGGAGATCAAGTTTTTTATGCCTTCGCATAATTCTGTAAATGCAGTAACTACAGAAGGATTGGGGTCTGATAAGACCAGACACGTTTACCATAAAGTGGGGTATGTTTACAAAAAGTTCTTTGTAATCGAAACCTCTCCATTTGACTCTCAGTGTGTCAGTGGAGAGGAGTAAATCGCTCGCACCTGGTTCCCTCTTAAAATTTCTGCCACGTGCTGCCTTTAAAAGAACAATTATGGGATTGTGGTCTCCATAAGAAGACCGCTTTACCTCTGCCCCAAGGAGGTAATTTTGTAACAAGGGTGATAAAAAAACATAGTCAATAACTGACCCTCGTCCTAATCCTCTATAACTGGGCGTTGGGTTCTCATTATTGTTAATTGGGGCGATATCCATAACGTTTAGGAGGCTTGTGTTGATTAGATGGTTAATCAGCTCATATCCCCGTTTGCATGGGTTATGGATGTTTTGATCACAGGGGGATCCATTGGGGCCTCTTCCAATCCTTGAGTTAAAGTCACCCCCCAAGAAAATGCCCGCAAAATTATATTTCCCTAATAGGTTATCTTGATCCATAATAAAATTAAAGAGTTGAACAAAATTGGGGTTTGTAATTGTTAAAAAATCATTGTTATAAAAATTGATAAAACAAATAGAGGGAGCCCGTGTATAAATTAGAGCTTGGAAATTGGCATGACCTGTTGGGATTAGTTTTGTCCTTCCTCCTAAGGCAATTCTAATCCATATTAATAGTCCCCCTATCGGTCTGCCATAGCTGGGGGTTGCGGGATGGTGTTAAAACATTCATATCCCTCAAGATATAGCTCTTTCGAGGCCCAAGTCTCTTGAAACAAAAGGACATCATATTCCCTAATCGCATCCACCCACTCTAATAGTTGTAACTTTGAGGCCAAGCCTGCCACATTCCAGCTCATAACCTTCAATATAGATTCGGATATCTCAGCTTTGCAAGGGATGGGCACTTCAAGACTGACAGGGACAGACGTGTCCGTGTTCCCACACACCAGCGAGTTATTAGGAATAAATGACTTAGATGGTCAGTCAAGTGTATCCAGATCAGAAAGTGCCAGGTATTGATTTGTAAGCTGCGGGAAACTGGGGGCTGGGTAATGTGGCAGTGGGCGTTTGTAAAAGAACCCCAAGGGCAAGGCACAGATATTAGTTTCACCGGAGTCGCTGATTTCCTTAACTTCAAGTATTGATCCAGCAATCCTCGGGTGTGAAAAATTAATAACAATGCAGTCCCCTTTGATTGTTTTTGGTGCGTGGCCTACCCAGCCCACCCTGCGGACCATTAAGATGTCACTCATGTCAGGCCTTTTGAACCTTTTATATTTGGCCAGCCAACCCATGCATTTGTTTCTACGCTGGACCCATGACTCTGATTTATTTCTCTGTAGGGGGGGACCCCTGCGAGGACTAAAACGTATGGGCAAGATGGAGGTGGCAGGTTCAAGATGTCTTTATTGGGTTCATCGAGCGTTTTGTCCGTGAACACAGCTGTGTTGGCTTTATCTATCGTCCTGCTATAAGCAGGGTTTATGTTAGTGTCATGCGATAAGCTAGGGCATGTGGGAGTATTACAATCAGTGATGACTAACACAGATTTTGTGATTTGAATTGGTGAGGGTACTGATACAGACAGTGGTGTCCCTGAGGGCTTGGATGCTACAATTTTAGATGTTAAGGGCGGTGGGAGAGTCAATTGTTTCCCTGGCATATGGTTTTTCCGGGAGTTAACAGAGTTGGTAGGTTTGTTAGCTTCCTTATTAGGCAAGGTGGGTTTCGAAATTAAACTTTCCAGATGGTCCAATCGTTTCCACAACCTATCAAAACTAGAGTCTATCAGTCCTTTGATACGATTACAGACTGTGTCGACAATGATGTCGATAGCTGTGTCCCCCAGTGTAAAGTCAGAAAAACCAGATTGTGTGGATTGTGTTTCTTTAAAATTACATTGTGAATCCTCCCCTATTACTGTGATTGGAGCAGTGATGTCACTACATCTGTTGCCAGGTGGGACTTGATCCATAGAGGGTTCGAGATTGGTGGTGAAATCGGTGATAGTAGAATTGCCCTTAAACCATCTGTTTAAAGTTGCTCGTTGAGGTTTCAAACGGGGTGGCTGTATTCTTTTAGGGTTAGGACAGGGTTGTTTGGATGCCTTCCTCTTCTTTTTGGTACCACATATTTCCGGGTCAGGCCTGATGGATACATTCGCCATAAGTGAATCGTCAATTTGGCTTGGGTCAGCTTCAGCATTGACAACCGGGCTAGTTAATTCTGGGCCTACCAGTTCCAAAGAGTTGTCTCCTGTTACGATTTGGAGTGGGTGTACAATAGCCATATGCGACAAAGATTGAGCTGTGCTGTTATCTAAGGTGTCAAGAAGGTTTGTGCCTGTTGGTTTAGTGGGACCCACGGACAGTCTTTTTTTTGCCATTTGAATTTCATTACTCACCAAGGTCAAGGCATGCTCCAATGCGGTGTCAATTGCATTTAAGTTAGTCGCGGTGGCTATGGCACCGTTCTTTCCCATTATTTATTACAAGTCACAATCGGGAAGAATTATAAATGTGAAGGCACTCACCAACCGTGTGTTTGGGGAAACGAAATGTCAGGGATATAGCCCAGCCCTGCCTCCTCCTGCCCCGGACGGCCACAGACGGCCCGCCCTTTGCCCGGGCTTAGCCCGGCGCCGCCCGCGCGCATCCCGCGACGCGGGGGGAGCCGCGATGTTTAAGCGCCTCCAGGCGCGGAAGTCGGCGTAGGTGGGCGGGGATGGTCCTGCGGGAATTATGGGACTTGTAGTCCCCCCTCTCAGCGGCCGCTTGGTGGAACTGGCGGCGGCGGGGGGGAACAGTTAACCAAGACCCAGCGCGCTCACAGCGCGAAGCAGGAGGCAGAGGACTCCCGTCCGACAACAAGGAAATGCCCCAGCAGGTCTCAGGCGTCAGCAACCACTCTCATAAGGAACCCCAGTTGACTACTCTTTATCCAGGCAGATAACATGATCCAGCTACTGAGTAATCACCAACTTCTGCTCTACAACAATGGACCCATTGGAAAAGCAGCTGCCTTCTGCTTCCTTTGAGTCTAAGTCTACTTTAACCCGAAAATCTCCGGTATGCCATGGTCATAAGAGCGCTATGAGAAATTGGGTGGTCGGTTGAGTGGGATGCTAATCCTCCTCAATTAACAGCCACATTCCCTGTCAGGGTGAATCAGAAAAATTACACAATTAAACTGTGCTAAATCCTCCAGCAGCTTGGCACAAAAACAGTCAGGTGTAAAATAGAGACAATGTGTAAAGTATTTATGCAGCACACAGACATTAATTAAGTGAAAACAAGACACAAGAAAAATCCCATGCACAGTTGAAAAACAGAGTAAATTTTAATAAATTATTTGACACTATAACGACAGAAATCCAATTAATAGAACTGGAATTTTTAAAGTTTAAAATAAAAAATAACGTATATACGATCAAAGAGCTAACAGGGGACATCCAGTTGGGTGAGACAGGGTCAAAGTAGAAAAAAATGCCTGACCAAGATGGAGTGCAAGTCTGTTACAAACAGTGGATTGGGCCCGGTTGGCGCTTACCATCAGAAATCTCAGAAAAAACTCTCTGAGAAGAAGTTCAGCCAAGCAAGTGCAGAAGGCAGTGTCTGAGGAGGAGGCGTTGTCATCAGGGAGCCGCAGGATGCACTTGAGGTGAAGATTTCCAGGTTTGGACTTAGTCTCTTTTTTAGGAGTAAAAAATCTCCAATGCGATGAGGCTGGAAGCTGTAGTCGATGAGGGCTCCACGAGGTCGGATACCCCACCGGCAAAAGACCACTAAGCAGGATTTATTGCTGCTGAGAAGAACATAGCAGAGTCTGCCGCAAAGTTAGATGACCGGCGAAGCACCTCAGATGAGCAGGTTTTTCCTGGTATGCCCTTGACTCTCCTGAACTTTTGATGTTGGTTATCGGGGCACCTTTGCAACAATTTCCAAGGGCCCAGGACTGGAGGATCATCAGTTGAAGGCTCAGAACTCACTCTGGGTCCAGGTGCGGTTTTAAGATGATTGGAGCCTCTTCTGTCCCTGAGGCTTTAAACAGGAGGCCAGCCAACCAGACCTTGTAGTCACTATGGCAGTTCAGGGTTCAGGAGGTGGAGCAGGGCTAAAGCAGCAGGGCAGGCCTCTGAGGGCTCAAGGTGGCTTCCTGCAGAAGAACAGCCCTTCCAGGGGCAGTAAAGCAGTCCATAGCAGCAGGTAGTCCTCTAAGAGCCCTTCCACAGATCCAGAAGGCTAACTGAATAGGTAACTGAATAGTGGGTCTGGGGGGTCCAATTGTTGTGCCTGGTGCCTTTTTTGATGTAAGAGACATTTCTAGAGAATTCTCTTTGAAGTGATTGGAGTTTCCTCCCTCCCCTGCCCTGGCTCCAGGCTGGCTGCCTGAACAATTAAGTGCAGCCAGCTCTTTGTGTGAAGGCAGAGCACAGACTATTGAGTTGCAAGTGGTTGCTGTGCTCAGCTCCACCACCCTATCCTTCCAGTGATGGCCCATCTAGGCATACATAGTTCCTCCACTGTGTGGCTGTCTGGGAGGTATATACAAAGTCCAACTGCCAACTACAGCCAGTCATCTGACCCAGGAACACGCAGCAGGCATCAAATAGGACAGGAGAATGCCAACGTTCACGTCGAGGGGTTATTCCCCAATCAGCAGTGTGACAGGAGGGTGTGTGAGTGAAGTACCCATTTTTGGTGAGATTTCAATAAAGGCTGAGATAGGGACGGTTCTCAGCACCTGTTCGCACGCATCGCAAGGAGGAACACTTGACTTAAAAATGAAAAAGACTAAGGGAAAGAGTGCATTCTCACACCTGACTTGTTATGTGCTTCGCAATATATCGTCTGTATAGTTTGCACCCTATGGAGTTTGAAGTTGGACATTTAACAATTATCAGAGCGTTTATTACCATGGAGGCAGAAAAAACGGCACATTTGGAGTGGACTTTTAAAGTGGAACAAACTTTCAAGTTAACATCGAGATTTGTTCAGATTGGCAGCTGAAATTTGAAATGTTCGAGGTGGTTTCTTTTTACCTGTGGAATTTTTCAGCACACAGTATTTCTGTACTCAAAGCATGTGCACGCAATTGGAGATTTGAAATAGGCATGAGTTTTGTAGATAATATCACGGTTTCATTCGCATGTTATTGACACGAGTGCAGAGGTTGGAGTGAGGAATGCGATTGTTTTGTGTTTAGTTTGGTTTTGGAAGTGAGAGGGGAGTTCATTGTGGGATTTAGAGTTTTATTAGCATTTGTCTCGTATATAAGCACTGTTATAGGATGAATAGGTCACATGGTCACTTTGAATCAGCTGATCACAATTGAGATACGGGAGACATGAGGGAGGGCACTTCTTTTGATAATGGTTTCAAAAATGGGGAGAGAGCTAGAAGTTTAAAAAGATTGAGAGAAGTGCACACGGTGTGTAAGACCGCAGATTGAGGCTCTGAAAAGGTAATGCGTGGAAGGGTTGATACTGCGGGATATTTAGTTGATAAGTAGGAAGGGGATGGGGGGTTTAGCGTATGGGTAGAGAGGTAGTCAATAAACAGGGGATTGACATGAGTTTCTTTTGGTTAGTTGTTGTATTATTTTTTATATTTTCTGTATTTCGGTTTGGAGGGATAGAATAAGTAGTGGGAAAGGTATCTTAATGTTTTGAGCACCTGAGGGTTGTGTAGAGGGCAAGAATGGGAGTGAATGTGGGTGGAGGCAGTAGGTGATGAAGTAATTCATGTTACATAGCAAGTCTGTACTGAACATTAAGTTGATCTGTTTTTCATGTTACATAGCAAGTCTGTACTGAACATTAAGTTGAGCTGTTTTCCATCTGTTTCAGTGACCCCTGATTAAGAGTCGTCAAGCTTGAAACGCAGTGGGTAAAATTTCAATGAGCCCACTCAGTAATATGGTTGACATCACGTGCTACTGTTGAAAGCCCGGATGGGCAGCATAGTCATTTAAAACTGGTGAATAAACTATTCAGGCACAACCATCCGGTCTCCGTGGTGATAATATAAGAAGATTGGACGATAAAGTGTAGTAAAAATATTTTTGGAATACTGCTTCAAATGTGGTTAGCTCAGGAAGAAATGGTTCACTTTGAGTGGTTATTCCCCATTCAGCAGTTCACAGGAGGGTGTGTGAGTGAAGTGCCCGTTTTTTGTGAACTTTCTAAAAGTGGCGCTTTCAAAATTTTAACTGAAAATCTGGCTTTACCATTAAAGATGATTTTAAATTTCGATTTCTCAGATCTCAAACATGAAATCTTTCCCTGTTCCCAATCAAAAGATAGCACTTAATAAATGTAATAAGGCAACCCAATGATATCCTAGAGAGAGGTAGGCATTACCTTAGCGAAAAACGAATCTAGGAGTCTTTCACTACCAGGGCATGTAAAACGTAACATTTAGGGGCCGATTTAGGGTCCGATTACGATGTCTGTTGGAAAGCCTCTGACCGCTAGTCGGATTCATTCTGACCGCATCTCAGGCATCGTGACCGACTCGGTCGGTTTGCGGTCTGACAGACTAATTATGAGGTCGGCAGTCGGAATGTAAACCGGCTGGTCATTCCGACTCAGTTCTGACGGGCTCGCAGAGTATTCCTTGGGGTGCCTGCCACAGGGTGCAGGGTTTTACACACACCCCCTTTTCTCTATAGAGACTAAATTAGGGCCGCTTTATGGCCTTAACACAGGCTTCCATTGAGAACAGTGGGAATCCGACCGAAAAGTGTTCGGTCACTGCGTAATCGGGCGGTCAGAACCGCTGTGCTTAGGTCATACGCTCCCGAATCACAGACAGTGTCGGTCGGAGGCGAACAACATCATAATGAACCCCATTATGCCCAACCTTTTTAATTCCAATGCACCCTGGCCTGAGAGCTGCCTAGGGCCATCCTCAGTGTTGACATATATAATAAAAAGGGAGATCAAGGCTTGACAAGGGGGTTATAGTGCGAGTCGAAGAGCAGTTAAAAACTTCATGTTGGCTGCAATGGCCAGCTGTGACATGTTTTAAGGGGCTACTTAAGTGGGTGGCACAATAAGTGATGCAGACGCACTAGAAGCATTTAATTTGCAGGCCCTGGATATACTGTATACCACGGTACTAGGGAATTATTAGTAAAATAAATATGCCACTCAGATGTAAATCAATTTTACTATGTTTATGGGGTGAACACAAGGAATTTAGTACACAGAATCCTAAAGCCAACTCAAAATCAATTCAGCAAAATAGGAGGGTGAGGGCAAAACGTTTGGGGAAAGATCCCCCTCGGTCTCACAGGTCTAACAAATGCACTTTCTGGTTGCCTCAGTGGTCTTGGGTTTTCTTGCATCGATACAGCAGGGCCGCGTTGTGATTGGTCTGAGCACCGTCGACCGGCGCTCAGCCAGAGAATGGGAGGCTGGGCATGTTCTCCATGCAGGCTGTAATGCAGCCTGCATGGAGAACATGTAAAGTGCCCATGATGGTTTGGGCGGTCTGAGATGGCCAGCCAAAGACTCATGTGCACTTGGATTGGGAAAACCACTCCTCCCCTGCACAGCTCTGTGAACAGAGCATCCCCGCCCCTACATTGCTGAGCAAGAGGAAAAATATAATGATAATAACAGTGAGTCCTTATCATGGGGCGACGCTCCTCCGCCTTAGCCGCCACTGTCAGTATGAGTCTGGCTGTGAATGGTCTGGAGTCATTTGAGGAGCTGGGTGGAAATGCCAGTGTAGAGAGTGTTGCCATAGTCGAGGTGGCTGGTGATGAGGGCATGTGTCATGTTCCTTCTGGTATTGGTTGGGATCAACCTGAAAATTCTGCGGACCATGCAGAGGGTGTGGAAGCAGGAGGAGGCAACTGCATTGACCTGTCTCTTCATGGTCAGTTGGCTGTCGAGGATGATGTCAAGGTAGCGTGCGTAGGATGCCTTGTGGATGTTGGTCCAAGTTCTGCTGGCCACCAGCTGTAGTCTCACCTGGAGGTGTTCTTCCCAAAGATCAGTACTTCTGTTTTGTCGGAGTTTAGTTTGAGGCCGCTGCCTGTCATCCATTTGGTTACGTTGGTAATGGTGTTGCAGAAGTTGATTTTGGTACAGGAGGGGTCCTAGGTGAGCGAGAGGATAAGTTGAGTTTTGTCAGCGTAGGAGAATATGTTGAGTCCATGGCATCTGACGATGTGTGCGAGGGGAGTCATGTAGATGTTGAATGAGGTGGGATGAGGGATGATTCTTGGGATCCGCCGTATATGATGTCCCTGTGTGCGCAAGTAAAGGAGGCAGATAGTGGGCTGAGTGAGTGCTCATAGGAAAGAATCAATCCAATTGAGGGCTTATTGCTGTGTTCCGAAGTTGTGGAGCCTGTCGAGAATGGTGTGGAGGGAGAGCGTATTAAATGCAGCAGAGAGGTCAAGGAGGAACAAGGACACTGTTTCTCTGCGGTCAAGGAGATTTCTGATGTCATCAGTGGGATCAATCTGCGCAGTCACAGTGCTGTGGTTGGCACAGAATCCTGATTGTCAGGTGCAGAGAAGGTGGTTTAGTTCTAGGTATTCAGTGAGCTGTTGGTTGATGGCTTTCTTGAGGAGTTTGGCTTTGTAGGGGAGCAGGGAGATTGGTCGGTAATTTTTTAGGTCACTTGAGTCGGCAGAGGGTTTCTTTAGTAGGGGTCAGACCTCTACATGTTTCCATCCATCGTGGAAGGTTGCTGTGGAGATGGAGGTGTTGAGAATG
Source organism: Lissotriton helveticus (assembly GCF_964261635.1). NCBI lineage: Eukaryota > Metazoa > Chordata > Amphibia > Caudata > Salamandridae > Lissotriton > Lissotriton helveticus. The sequence continues at coordinate 1,209,887,437 of NC_136059.1, forward strand.
ATGGTGAGTTCTGTGCTGATTGGTTTGGTTCTGAGGTTGAAGAGATGGTGGGGGCAGAGGTCGATGGGTATCCCGGAGTGGATGCACAACATGAAGGCTGAGGTGGTCTGAGTGGTGATCAGAGACCAAGTGGTAGTCTGGTGACTGGTGTTAGCTGTTTGAATGAGGTTGTTGCGGTTGAGAGTGATGGGTTGGGGGTCGAAGTTGTTGTAGATGGTGCCAATCTTGCTTTGAAATTAGTCTGAGAGAGTGTCTCAGAGTTCTTGGAAGGGGTGGATGGTGTTCTCTGTGGCTATTAGTTTGGAGAAATCTTTGACGATTTTGAGGAGTGTTTTGTGTGATTGGCCTAGCAGGGTTCCTAGAAATGCCCCATTGCTTCTTTAGTATGTAGCAGTTGCGTTTGGTGGTTCCCAGCTCTGGTGTGTATCATCTGTACTGTTTGGAGGCATTGTTGGCTTTTGCTGGTTTTGGTGGGATGACTGTCAGCGGATTTGGTGATCCAGGCATTGAAGTTCTGATGGCCTAGTCCAGGTCTGTTGCGGTTTCGGGGTGTGGGGTGTCAGGGTCCTGCATCCACTAGGTCTCGGTTACCTTGCAACAGCTTCAGTGGGTGGTGCCGTTGTGCTTAGGAATGGTCTGCTGGACATTGAAGGTGGTAAAGTGGATGATGGTGTGGTCAGTCCAGGTGAGTTCTGTGACATGGGTGAATTTGATTCTGTTACTGGAGGTGAAGATGACGTTTAGTGTGTGTCCGGCTTTCTGAGTGAGTCCGGTGACCAACTGGGTGAGGCCGATGTTGTTGAGTTTTTTCAGCAAAGGATGTGGAGTTGGCGTCGATCGGGTCTTTAATGTGGAAATTGAGATCGCAGAGTAGGCTATAGTGGAGGGAATCGATGGCAAGGGGGCAATGATGCTGTATATGCATGGCAGAAGGCTAGTTGGGCTAAAAGGGTCTGCAAGTGAAGGTGTCTCATATCCTGGTCTTAGCGTTGGCCTCTAGTCAGAAGTTGGATTGTCATTGGTGACGGCGCATCGGATGGTATCCTTGGAGAAATTGCAGATCTAGTGGTCAACTGTTTGGAGTGGACCTGTAAGGGGAGATCCACAAGGGCCTATACCCTTTTCACTGAAGGGGTGACTTCTGCCTGGGTGTCTAACCAATTTTGTCACTTCCACCAAGCCCTGGCTTGTAGAAATTAATTTGCAATACATTGGAGTGCTGAGGGGCAGGCAAGGGTGTTGCAAACTGACCTTCACTGGTAAGTTGAAGTCCAGAGGCCTCACTCTTCCTCCTTTTCCTTTTTTTCAAGGATTCTGGTGGAATACACAGTTCCCTGCCCTGGAAGCCACTGGGAGGGCTTAGTCTGTGACCCTACACTGAGACAGAAGTTTTGGATATCTCAACCACATCTCTGAGGAGTGAAAACGGAAGCCAAACTAATTTGCTGGCACCACTGAATTGTAAAAATGCATTAGCGCGGACTGGGCATTGGCCTGGTGCAAAATTCCTCCTTTGTGAACATAAATTGGAGCTGCCCTGCAGCTCACAAAGCAGTTCCGGGAGACCTGCTGGCATCCCAGGTTGCAAATTGCACCTAGAGTGTGGAGTTTGAATGCGGCCAACATCCTCGTAGCTGACACTATCCCAAGACCCTGCTGGAGATCTACTTGCCTTTTTTGCTACTTCCTGAACTATTAACTCTGTAAGGTACATTTGAGAGAGTGGTGACAGCCTGGAGAGTAGACTCTACTTTGCGCTAACTTCTATTATTTTTTATCAATTTATTTTGCTTTGTTGACATTGCCAAGCACTGTGGTCCAGCACGATTTAGGTAGCCAACTACCCAGATTAAGGGATATTTTTAATCCACTCTGTGCCCCATAAGCACGTGGGCTCTTGCCTCTACGTAACTGTTGCAAACCTGAGATCAGATTAACTCCACTTTTTCCCCATCTGCATGTATAAATTGTGAAACACTTTCCCCTTGCTTTGCAGGTATCTCGGATATGATATTGCTGTTATTTTTGCAGTTCCCCACCTTAAATTAATGTTCACATTTGCTTGTGAATCACTAAATGTAGCTGAATAGATACAACTATATGTGCTAAACTGTAAGTTATTAAAATTGTTGTGCACTGCCAAATCTGGCCTAGAAATTGATACATTGGTATAACATGGGCTACAGTGTTTTACTGCACCTAGAATCACCACAATCTCCCTCTTTCAAATATTTATTTATTTTTGAGATTTATACAGCGCGTACAATTGCCCGTAGGCGTCTCGGCGCTAGAAACTTTGAATGTATTCCTGAGGTTAGGCCGGTAACTATTCTTGATCAAACAGCCAGGTCTTTATCTTTCTGCGGAAATGCATCAGGGATGGGCTGTCTTTGATGGAAGCTGGCAGGGAATTCCATAATCTGGGAGCTGCCACAAGGAAGCGTCTATCGCCCCAGTTAACTGTTTTTGTTCGTGGTATTTGTAGGATTTTAAGGTTGTTAGATCGGAGCGATCTTATGGAGGACTGGTATCTGAGTTGGGATTTCAGGAAATGTGGGCCACAGTTGTGCAATGCTTTATAGAGTATGCACAGTGCTTTAAACTTGATCCTGTTTCGAATCTTGAGCCAATGCAGGTCCCTTATAGTCTCAGAGATTGGTGAGAACTTTGGGATTCCAGACAGGAGACGGGCTGCAGCATTCTGGATGGTCTGCATTTTGTTGGTCACTCTTGCTGGGGCGTTGATGAATAAGCCGTTACAGTAGTCAAGAGATGACAACACGAGGGCGCTTACCAGCGTCTTACCGGCTGAGGTTGGTAGAAACGGCATGATTTTCTTGATCAGCCTGAGTTTATGATGGGCTGTTGCTGCTATTTTATTTGAGTGGGCCATGAAATTTAATTTATCGTCAAAAATCACCCCTAGATTTCTGACGGTGATGGCTGGTGTAGGTGGTGTTCCGTGCGTAGGGGGCCACCAGGTGTTTGACCAACAGGGGGAGAGATGTCCAAATATGACGACCTCCGTTTTTTCAGCATTTAACTTTAGGCAGTTAGAGGCCATCTACTCACCGATCGCCCGCATGCCCTCTTGGAAGTTTTCGGCTACCTGGTCTCCATTCCCGTTGATGGCCAACACAAGCTGGGTGTCATCCGCATATGAGGTAAGGCTCATCCCATAGGCCTTGATGACAGAGGCCAGGTCCGACACGTAGATATTGAATAGTGTCGGACTGAGGGATGAGCCTTGAGGAACCCCACACGGTAGTGACAGCTTGTGCGATTGGAAGGGCCCCAGTGTGACCACCTGTGATCTACCGGCCAGGAAGGAGGAAAGCAGATTTCTAGCCATGTGGCGGATGCCCAGGTTTTCGGCACGGTCGACCAAGATCTTGTGGTCGACCGTGTCGAAGGCTACCGACAGATCGAGCAATACGAGTATTGCTGTACCTCCTTGGTCCCGTATCACTCTTATGTCCTCTGTAGCTTTTATTAAGGCAGTTTCGGTTCCATGGAACTTGCGCAAACCAAATTGAGTGTTGTCCAGTAGTTGATGTTTTTCTATGAACTCCGAGAGTTGTAAGTTCATAGCCTTTTCCACTACCTTGGCTAAAAAGGGAAGACTTGCTATGGGGCAGTAGTTTTTTGGTTGGTCCTTGTCCAGATTAGCTTTCTTAAGTAAGGGTTTGACCAAGGTGTTTTTAAGGGAGTCTGGGTATATCCCAGTTCTGAACATTGTGTTGCAGATTGATACAATGTCAGGGGAGAGATAGTCCAGGATCGGACGAATGACTTTTAGAGGACAGGGATCTAATGCTGAGCCTGATTTAATTGTGGCCGTTATTTCCTTGATTTGTGTTTCTCCAAGGTCTGAGAACTGAGATAGTTCGATATTATTGATCCCTTTGTTAGATGTGGGGGAGCTGATTACTGTTTTTGTGGAGAATGCTTGATATATATGATTCACCTTTGTGAAAAAGAAATCAGCCAGAGAATCACAAAAGACTTGGGATTGTGGAGGATTCAGGTCCGGTGCGTTTCCCGTTAAGACCTTAGTTATCTCAAAAAGTTTTTTACTTGAGTTTTTAGCAGAATTGATTTGTTCAGTGAAATAGGATTTTTTTGTCTCGACAATAAGGGCTTTGTATTGTCCGAGTGCTTCCTTATAACTGGTCTTGCTTTCAGCGCTGTAGGATCTGCGCCAGTGTCTCTCCCTGTTTCTACAGAATTGCCTCTTAATACGGAGCTCCTCTGTAAACCATGGGGCTGATGGCGTTGCTCTATTTATAGAGAGTTTTTTAGTTGGGGCTAAGGAGTGGGTGGCGGTACCTATCCACTCCTGAAATTGTCGGGTGGCCAAGTTTGGATCAAATGTTGAATCAGGACGGGTTTTTTCAAGTAAGGTCGTTAGCTCAGCGTGATCGATGTCCTTCCAAACTTTGATGGTTTGTGGTTTCAGTACAGAGTGGGGTCTGAGTCTATTTAATGTGACTGATATTTTTATTAAAATGGCGAAGTGGTCGGTCCATGGCATTGGTAAGGTATCTATTATATTAACGCCTTGCATATTAGTAAAGATGCCATCTAACGTGTGACCAGCTATATGGGTGGGGGTGGTTACCAGTTGCCGAAGACTCATGGTGTGCATGTCTGATATCAAGGAGCAGGTGTCTTTGTCAGATGTATTCTCAAGATGGAAGTTTAAGTCGCCCAATAATGTAAATGAGTCTTCCAGCGATGGAGCTTCTAGTATTGCACCCAGATTTGCTAGAAAGTTGGTGCGAGAGCCTGGTGGTCGGTATAGGAGGATGCCTTTAAAATGAAACGATGGGATGAGTTTAAGATCGAAAAGAAGGGCTTCGCAGGAGGTGGAGTGGATATTCTGACCGTTATGTGGTCGCGGGCGATGATGGCTAGTCCTCCTCCGCGCTGCCCCATTCTATGTTGGCGTTATAGGCTGGGGGGGTCGCAACTGCCATGTCAGGATCGGATGCTCCATCCGTCCATGTCTCCGTGAGAAAGAGACAATCAAGGTTGTTATTGATAATAAGATCGTGTATTTCTTGCCGGTGCTTGACAAGGGATCGTGCATTAATTAGTGCAGCGGTGATGTCGGTAGACATAGATGCAGTGACAGCATGCGTTTTGATTTTTTCATTGGTTATTATTGGTTATCTGTAACTTAACGTTGCAGTGAGGACATATTTTGTGGTAACTGACCATAGGTGTGGATTGTATTGAGCGCAGTCGGTGTTAGGCGTGTGTAATGCCATCAATGTGGATTTGGGGTAGATGTGGGGAGCCAGTCGCGGGGATTGATCAGGGGTTCTGGCCCTTGGCCCGGTCTCGGCACGGACGAGCACAGACGAGCTTACCTTATGCGCGCCTAAAGCCTTGGACTGCTCTTGTACGTCTACCTAGAAGGTCAAAGCGGCTTAAGTGGGTCTCACTTGCTGAGTCCTTTAAGTGCTGATAGTTAGGGACCCTGAGCATTCTCTCTCGTGAACCCAGATGAACACATCTTGGGGCATATTTTCTAGAAATTGGCGGAGTTCCGTGTTACACCAAAATTGGTAACGCCGCACTCCTACAGTTTTAAAATGCAGGGATGCGCAGTATTTACAAGAATGCGGTGCACCCCTACATTACCCCTAGCACTGGTGCTAAAAAGCTGCCTAGCCCCAGCGCAGGCCTCTTGGCGCCATTTTGCCAGTGTGCCTGTGCTGCACGGGCAATTGTTTCAGTGCACATAAACAATATTTGCAGGCGATTTGCTCTGTCTATGTGTGTTGCAGTTGTAGTATAGTTCCTATATCCCTGATAGGCTCTGCGCATTGGAATAGTATACACTATAGTTGTGGCATAGGACTGAGGTCAGTATGCCTCTATCGAGTACATTAAACGTAATTACTTGTGTGTGCCAGCTAACTCAGAGGTCACTAGAAACTTCTGGAATATGCAAGAAGGGATTCGTTTCTGACAACTGCATAAACATGACAACTTTTTGTTTCCCTTAGAATCGGAACAGTCTCAGAATAGTGGAAACAATAGATAACAGTTTCACTCAGTTTCATTCAGTCAATCGTGCATGCTTCATTTCTACAGAGGTTTCACAGAAATAGGTAGACAGGCGTTTCAATAAAAAGGGTTTATTGAACAGTCTTATTTCTCATGCAAGAGATATGAACTGCTACAATTGTGGACAAAATGCGAAGTATAATACGTACAGCGTTAGCAGTAAGATGAAATAATACAGCAATAGCATGGTTTGCAGCTATGACACATATTCAAAAAAATACATACATATATAACACAGGCTAAAATGAGAATACTCATCTGGTGCTTCTAGCTAGTTCTACCCCAGTGTACCCAACCTAAGTGGAGTACGAGGTAAGAAGTAGGTGCCTTTTTTTTATAGTCTAGTTCAGCTATAGCTTAGATTGGTGTTGCCAAGATTTGTCAGAGTTGCCAAGATCTGCCAAAAGTCCCTCTATGTTCTGGTCTGCTCCATACCTTAGAATGAGAGAGGTTGGAATCTCTTTTCGGGTCTCAATCTCTAACACCTCACAAGGGGAGTCAGAAACACTGAAGCTGGATTCTCTGCGAGGAGGATGACAGCGTCTGGTCAGTGCTTCAGGCGGGGACTTGACTTCCTTCGAACTTGCCGTGGCGAGCTGTGCAAGTATACAGCCGAGCCGTGCCGTGGTTTGCCATGGCAAGTGAAGGTATATTTATACCTTGAAGGTGTTTAGGAATGCCAGTATTGACGTAAAAGTCGAGCAGAGGAACGTCATGAATGAACAACTAAGGAATAGATGTTCATGCATAATAAATGAGTTCTTGGAGAAATCAATAATCCAAGCAAGGGAAAGTCCTAAAGACTTAAGAGGCTGGTTTTCCAAGAACTCATTGAGATGAGGATGGACGGATGTAGGTGGCCATGCCTGTATTTGGTTAGCATGGATAATGCCTAAAAATAAGGGTAGGATTTCTATGCCTATATAAGGGCAATGCGAATTGTGCCTATATAAGGGCGTAAATCGGGAAACCTATATACAGTATCTAAATCGACACACAACACCCACTCCAGTTTCGTATGAAAGACAGTACTAAATTCTAATCATGCTAAACATATCTAAAATATAGCTACACATGAATTGCTAAAAACATGTCTAAAATACATTATAAAAAGGCATTAACAACACTGTTGCTATGCATAAAAAATGCAATGGTGCTGTACATATTAAAACAATGTTTCATTCTAAGCATAAGTTTACAGTGAATGCTAAATGAATGAACATACATATATATACACATGAAGAAATGGCTCGTAAATACAGAAGAAAAAAGGCTGAAACCATTTCATGTCAAGTTACATAAAACAATTGTTATTGACAAGATGACATAATGTCTGTGAAAGTGTTTCAAAGAATTCTGTTCTCTATGAATAGTTCTACTATAAGCAGATTACTTTGCCAAAAAAGAAAAATTCAAATTTGAAAGAAAAACAATTAATCATAGGAAACGTTTCAAAGTTTAGTCTTTAGTTTTGAAAAACGAAGGCCAAATTCAGAGCCTTCACGGTACACTGTGTGCTGAATCAAAAGGCAGTGTATGGGGATGGAGAAAACATGAAATCTTCCAATCTTGTAGACAAAAAGTCATCTACAGTTGTAGGTGAAAGTTGGATTACCTCGTTTAGAAAATAAATCACACATAGATGAGAAGCATCGCCTTCAGCATTGGTCGCATCATCAATGTTTGTATCGGATGTTACCTGCATGCTTGTTGTTTCCTCTCCTACCTCAGCAGTGACCCTGGTGATTTAGCTTGCCATATCGTGGCAGTAGGAGCAAAAATAGCATCCCTGCAACGAGTGCTAAAAGTAGTGGCAGTCCACCAAACACAGAGTGCACGAAGTTGGGAAGTTTTTCAAAGACTGCTTGAAAAGGGAGAGGTGTGGCGCCGCAGCCAGGGCGACTGATGCTGGAATCGGGGATCACGGTTTGATCCCCGGCAGCAAATTAGCACAGCACCATGTGACTCTGGGCAATAGCTTGCTTAATCTCCCTGACGGCCCCCTGCGCCTGGAGACCTTTACGGGTGATTGTTTGCGCTTTACAAATGTGGATTATTATTATTTTAAAAGGTGCTAACAGTCCTGAACACACGGTCTTAAATACATGTACAATACCGCTCGTATCAGTCATGTTTAAAATACGTTCAAACATTTCTGAGAAATGTATAGGGCAGTTTATATTCAAAAGGGCCTGTATCTCGGCTGAAGTCCTTGCGACTTGTAGATCATAGGTTTCTTTGGCCGAGGTCAGAGGCACTGTTTGTTGTAAGAGAATGGCTATCATTCTGCTTAGAGTATCAAATCGTATAGAAGAGATGTTCAGTGAAGGCCATAAATGTAACTCCCTGGCTCTCTTGAACTGAGGGAACAAGACTTGCATACAGCAAGTGACCCTGGATGTAACTGTTACTAGATATGGGATACCTGGCAACATGCCGCAGCAGCTGTGATCATTCAACATAATGTAACTTCCATTTGAAAGTTGGTCAAAAATTGGATTAATCACTGCAGCCGGTTAACCATGCAGGTGTCAGGATAAGTTTGAAGTGGAACCATCACAGGCTCCCTGTAAGTTAATACACTGGCATAGGAGAGAACCGCTTAGTGCGTTTTCACAGTTTGTACCGCTAAGAAACACTTCACGCCCCCCACTCCAACATCTGTGTGTGTAAGGTAAATCCCAGGATGTCTTGATGTATCCTTTACCCAACCTTTCATATTTGCCTGCTGGTATATGTTTTAGGCAATATTGAAAATGTAAAGTTGTAACAGGCAGAGTAATTTTACCATGTATGATCCACTCAGTAGCTGATTTTTCTGCCACCGTGAATGGTAATTTTTCCAGTTTTTCAGTGCTCAGCACTGTGTAGTCTGCTCCCCTTTGTGCCAGTTTGCTCTGTTTATCAGTGAGATTGAATTCTGAAAACAGTGACATAGTGTTGCTAAAACGCCAAGGCACATAGCCTGCACTCAGGTTTTGTAGCGTCCAGCCTAATAGCATGATAGAACGTAGCTGAGACTGACCATGTTGCAACATGACCAAGTCTTGTTCCATGATGTCTATGGCAGAAGACACACTGCTGTCCAATGAATATATTCTGGACGACAGAGTTGTTAACCCATTGTCTACTACAGCGAGAGATTTCTCTAAATTAATACAATCAATTTCTCGATTTCTTTCTGTAGTGTCTGCTTGGGTAATCTTCCATATTTCATTATAAGCAGCGTAGATACCGGCATATATGAAATGTTTTTGACGTGATTTTCTTGGTACTAGCAAGAATTCCCTAAGGTCTGCGCCTTCTTGAAGTAAAGTTAAGTGTTATTTCACATCCTCTAATGTAGCTTTCTGTAGCCAATCAAGGCAAAGTTTCCCCACACTGTATGTTGTTACTACACCTGGATGCTGTCTTTGAATATAGCGTGGGTCTGGCCTATTGATAGTGAAACCCTGGGCCTCATTTATGAGGCTGTGCGTCACTTTTACGTCGCCAGTGCGTCACTTTTTGTGACGCACCAGCAGCGTAAAAAATGTGCCTTGTTGCACCATATTTGCAAAGTGACGCATCTCGGTAGATGCTTCACTTTGTAAACCCCTGCGCTACATTATACCTACGCCAGGTATAATGTATGCAGCGGGGGCGTTCTGACGTAAGACAGAGTCATAGCAGTGACACAGTGAAATCTATAAGATTTCACTGCGCCACTTCTAGGACACAAATGCGTCAATTTTCTTACGCCTGCCTCACAGCAGGCGTAAGACTGACGCAGGCCCTTTCACATGGGGTTTGCCCCATGTGAAAGGACACATTGCTGGAGTTGCGTCACTTTTGTGACACACTCCAACAATGCGTCACTTTTGCGCCCCACAGATACGTCAGAAATACTGACGTATCTGTAGCTCCTTGCGCCATGATGCGTCATACTGTAAATATGACGCATCATTGTTCTCGCAAGGAGGGCGCAGTGAAAAGTGACGCATCGCTGTTTTCACGCAGCGATGCGTCACTTTTCATAAATGAGGCCCCCTGTATTTTGTTCAGAAATTGATCTTGACAGTTGTTCATGTTTGCGGGCCAAAGCAACCATTTGTTCCAATCTGGATCTGATCTGTTGTGATGTAAAATAGTATGTACGTCGACCTCCCCCTGTGTAGTGCTATTACTTGCAGGTGCAGGTATGGACGAGTGTTCATGTCTTTGATCTTGGCTAACCCAAGGCAAGACGTTTGTTGGACAGTGTCATTCAAAAACATAATTTGCTCAGGGATGATACAGGCTCTAAATAATGCTTCTACCCCCTGTACTTGCCAATCTTTTGTACATCAGACAGAATTTGTCTCAATATTGTCTTTCCAAAAGTTGGAACCTTGTCTAGACAGTTGGGCAATAAAGGCTGAAGAATAAATTTGTTTTATATTGGTTAACATATTTTTCGTTCCTGTCTTGTTCACATTTTTAAAGATTTTTTTTTCTGGATTTGACAAGTTGAACAATGAAAAATATGGAAATTTAATTGCAAAAGTTTTTGAGCTACATTTTGGAGGTGTAGGACTATGTTCCCATTGGTTATACATAAATACATTTCTAGGTGTTGCAGTTCTATGCAATAAATGATGACCATAGTGATTATAACAATACATTTGTTCATTGTCTGATGAACCTTCTAAATATACATAATTTGTGAATACTGCAGGCATTTCTAGATCAGACATCATATTATTAACAGTCTCGAAGTCCAAATTATCAGAAAAGGTACTAGAGGTAATAGAGCCCCTTAAAGAAATTTTAAATAAGTGTGGAATCTTCAAAAGTTGTGACGGGCAAAAATATCATTTTCGGTTTTGTCCCAAACTATACCATCTGGTATGGGAACGGCTGTGATGTTCACTGCTGAAAAGTCTCTTGCTTCACGATGGGATGATTTGTGTGGCTGGAGAAGTAAGTTCACTCTTTTGCTTGCTATGTCTATTTGAATATATCTTCCATTTGTCAGCATACTCTGAGTTATTACCAGAGCTAACCAAATTAGAAAGAAGAATATAACCAAAACAATCCATAGTTCAATCCATGGTGAAACCAGTTAAGTCTTTTTCAGGCGATGAAAAAAGTCTGTTGCTTGTTCTTTGAAAGTTCTTTGTGCTGGCGAAGTTTCAGGTTCGCTGGGATCCTCCGAAAACATATCAAAGTTAATGAAATAGCTAGAGGCAGTTCTGTCAATGGTTGGAATTGCGTCAGGATTTGTTGAAATCGCTGGAACCAGTTGATCACTTGTTACTTCGTTGTAGACAGGTGTATCAGGACGAACTGTTATTTGGGTTTCAAGAGGGATAAGGTCCATAGCAGTGTTGCTTAGTCCTTCATTTCTCACTGTAGAATCTTCAAAGGTGTTGAGTCTCTCAGTTTGAACCTCTTGGATTGTAGCTAGAAGAGTGCGTCTGCTACATTGTCGGAGTCCACTTGACCTACTGCTTAGTATCGGCCACATAGTGTGGTTTGATCAGGTCGATGGGCACAAATCTTTTCTCCTTTTTACCAGCAAGGGGGGGCAAAAGTACTGTTCTTGATCCGTGGATTGCTAGGACAGGTAATGGTTGTCTGTAAGAAGGCCCAAATTCCTTCTTGTCCGTGATCTTTTCTCTGACTAGATCCCCAAGCTTTGGGATTCAGACAGGCCTTGCTGGGATGGCCATATTTTCCCCAGTGGTGGTTGGCTTCAGGAACACGTTGCTTTGTTTCGATCTTAGTTCATTTAAGTCCTGTAAAACAGCCAAACTATCTTTGATTTGTCATGTTATGTTATGGACATTTATTCGGCGCACAGCTGCCCCAGCAAAGGGGCGTCCTGGCGCCTGACAAGGTAACCAACACAACACAACTAAAAAGACAGCAGACTAGAAAGGAACAGGCTTAAGAAAATAAAAAAGTCTTGATGGCCCTACGAAATAAAAAGAGATTATCAGACGCACATATCTTTAAAAGGAAGAGAATTCCAAAGGGCCGCAGCCCGAACTCGAAATGAGCGGCCTCCAGCTCGGCTAAGCTTGAACCGAGGGACAACTGCGAGATCCTGGCCTAAGGATCTCAGGGCACGGGCAGGGACATAAGGCGTCAAGAGATTCATAAGAATCGGAGCCGACGAGCCCTTAAAGATTTTATAGGACAAACAGAGCACTTTAAACTGAATCCTCTGCTTGACTGGGAGCCAATGCAGAGACTTCAGAGTATTGGCAGCGGAGCAAAACCTGGGCAGACCAACCACAGCTCTGGCTGCTGCGTTCTGCACCCGTTGCAGACGTGTAATTTCAGCTTGGTTCACCCCTACCAAAAGAGAACTGGCATAATCCAGCCGAGAGATCACCGTCGCCTGCAACACCAGTTGCCTGGTTGCGGCATCAAAAAACTTCAAGGCTGGTCTTAGTCCTAGCAAAATGCCAGAACAACTGGCGGCCGTTCTCTTGGTATGGGAGACAAAGCTAAGGGCGGGATCTAGCCACACTCCAAGATTTTTTGTCTCCATTGCCGGAGTCGGGGTAGGTCCCAATTCCGGAGGCCACCAAATGTCGCCCCATAGTTCCTATTTCTTGCCGATGACCATAATCTCAGTTTTTTTTGCGTTCAACTGGAGATGGTTGGAATTCATCCAGCTGGCAAGCGCCCTCAGCCCATTCTGGAACCTAGGGGCATCCAAGTCAGAGTCCCTGCTGAGCGTGACCGCCAGCTGAGTGTCGTCAGCATAAGAGACCATAGTCAGGCCCCACTGTCTGACGACATCCGCCAGCGGCCTCACGTACAGATTGAATAACGTGGGGCTCAGCGAGGATCCCTGGGAGACCCCCTGGTCCAGCGGATGGAATTTGGACTGATGGGATGGAATGGCTACGCAAAAAGTACGATCGGCAAGAAAGGAACGGAACCACTGGAGGGCAGTCCCTGTGATACCAGCTTCTTCCAGGCGCTGGAGAAGAATATTATGAGAGACGGTGTCAAAGGCGGCGCTAAGATCTAATAAAACAAGCGCCGCCGTTTGACCCGAATCTAACACCATGCGCAGATGTTCCACCATATAAAGAAGAGCTGTCTCCGTGCTGTGGACAGCACGGAAGCCATTCTGCGTAGGGTCTGAGATGTTTGCCCGCAAAAGGTGGTCAGAAAGGACTCTGTTCACATGTGCCTCCACGACTTTCGCCGGCCACGGGAGAAGCGATATCGGGCGGTGGTTCTCTGGTTTAAGAGGATCTAAACCAGGCTTCTTCAAAATGGGCGTAACCACCGCATGCTTCCAATTAACAGGAACCATACCAGTAGAAAGCGAAAGGTTAATCAGGGAGCACACCGGCAAAAAATCGATAGACAACGGGTCCCTAAAAAGAGCTGGTCTCAACGGATCTGCCGGAGAACCGGACTTAATATGTTGGGCCAGTTGATTAAAACTCTCAGACAATAAACAAGGGAGAGTATGCAAGGCCATGTGTTCCTCGGGCCTAAGGGAAGGTCCGACATCCAGTGTGGAAGTGGAAAAAGTACGACGGATGACTTGGACCTTCTCCACGAAGAAATTCGCCAAGGCCTCACACTGTGCAACCGAACCCAAATCATTAATAGGGACTTTTTTGCCATCAGATCTTTGAGAGCCTTAAAGATCGCTTTGGAAGGGTTAAGGCTGTTGCGGAACTCGAAGGAGTAAAAAGCCGCACGCGCTCTGCAGACCGCTCGATGGTAAGATTTAATAGTGGCGAGATATGACACTTTTTTACCAGTGTCATAGGCTTTCCGCCACTCTCTTTCAGCGCGTCTGCACGCACTCTTTAAAGTACGTAAAGACCCATCGTACCAGGGACTAGGGTCCCTTGAGCTACATTTGCTCAGGGTCACCGGAATGATAGAATCCAAGGCACGAGTGATCCACTCACAGAAGAGGTTGTAGCCCATTTCCACATTATCAAACGGGCCGAGTGGGTCCTCAGACAGAGTACGGTACAGATCCTCTAATCTGAGTTTGTTCCAGTGTCGCCTCGGGACGACTCTGGCCATGGGTTTAGAGGGGGGCTCGTACAGTTGGCACTGGATCCTGACCAAAAAATGGTCCGTCCAGGCAAGAGGGGTGGGAGTTAAAACCCTAGCCTCTGTGAGGTTGGAAAAGAAGGGGTCCAAAGTATGGCCTCCCACGTTAGTGGGGAAGGAAACCCGTTGGGACAGTTGGAAGGCTTCCAGATCGGCCAGAGTACTACTGACAGCCGGGGTGGTCGGACTCTCAAAATGAAGATTCAGGTCCCCTAGAATGGAAACATTAGCACAGCCCACGGCCAGCATACCTATAGCCTCTGGAAGACCCTCCCTAAATGCCACGTCACTACCCGGAGGACAGTAGATTACCAAGCCGGAGAAAGAAAACTGGGGGCTAATAGAGATCTGGAAAGAAGCACTTTCGCAGCCCACAATTTTTAAACCTCTCCAGACGCAGGGATAGCAGGATCTGACAGCAAGCGCTATCCCCCCCCTCTAGTAGGGCGATTAAGCGTGTACACCGTATATTCAGGTGGAAAAGCCAGGTTGAGGATAGCTGTATCAGCCTCCTGCAGCCAGGTCTCAGTAATACAAAAAATATCGGGTGACTCATCCTTAATCAAGTCGTAGACAGCCTGGTAGTGATTCACCAGCGACCTGACATTAAGGTTCCAAATACTAAGTGTGCGTGGGATACATTAACTCCTGGGTGCTGACAGTTTACCCATAGAGCACGGAAGAGCGGAAGTACAAAGCGCCCACCTACCACATACACATTGGTAAGGGCCACACAATGGGCTCACAGGAACAGCATCACAACTGGCGACCTGCTGTCTAAGGGATAGTAAATCATCTCTAGAGTAGCAAATCAACGCACTCACCGTTCTCCTAGCAGGGCCGAGCTCGGCCATGATCGGCACACCCGGCACGTCCGGCCGCGGACGGGCGCAGACGGGCAGGACTCTGGCAAGACTCAGGCTAAGTGAAGGCGCGCCCGCTGCGCGATACCGCTGCGCTCCGGAGGGAGCATTAAGTAGGTGTCCCTCTGTGGAGCCTGTGCACTAGAGCGCTCTCAGGTAATGGCGCCTGGATAAACAACCCCACTCAAAGATGGCGGCTGAAGAAGTAGTAACCCCACCCCAGGAACCGGACCCGCTCCAAACAGCGGTGAAAGCCGATTACAGTGTGAGTGAGGGGGGCAAGGAATCCCTACTTTAAAAACAGGGTAAGAAAAACGAAAATAACACAAATAGCAAACAGGTAATTTTTAAAACAGCAATTCAGTATAGGAAGCGCGCAGCGCTAAGCGGCGGTATGCTACCTTGTCAAGGCAGACCCCCGATACAGGTTGCCTTAAGTAGGTGTCCCTCTGTGGAGCCTGCGCACTAGAGCGCTCTCAGGTAATGGCGCCTGGATAAACAACCCCACTCAAAGATGGCGGCTGAAGAAGTAGTAACCCCACCCCAGGAACCGGACCTGCTCCAAACAGCGGTGAAAGCCGATTACAGTGTGAGTGAGGGGGGCAAGGAATCCCTACTTTAAAAACAGGGTAAGAAAAACGAAAATAACACAAATAGCAAACAGGTAATTTTTAAAACAGCAATTCAGTATAGGAAGCGCGCAGCGCTAAGCGGCGGTATGCTACCTTGTCAAAGCAGACCCCCGATACAGGTTGCCTTAAGTAGGTGTCCCTCTGTGGAGCCTGCGCACTAGAGCGCTCTCAGGTAATGGCGCCTGGATAAACAACCCCACTCAAAGATGGCGGCTGAAGAAGTAGTAACCCCACCCCAGGAACCGGACCCGCTCCAAACAGCGGTGAAAGCCGATTACAGTGTGAGTGAGGGGGGCAAGGAATCCCTACTTTAAAAACAGGGTAAGAAAAACGAAAATAACACAAATAGCAAACAGGTAATTTTTAAAACAGCAATTCAGTATAGGAAGCGCGCAGCGCTAAGCGGCGGTATGCTACCTTGTCAAGTATAACATTTCTTATTTTCCACCACTGTGCCTTTCATGTCAAGGTCCGTACCAACATTCTAGTCCCAAATAGGACCTCATATGGAGTGACACCCCCAAGAGAACTTCTTGGCAAATTATTTAATGAGCGTTGGACCCATAAAGATGTTTGACCGGCCCATCACCCGAACCTAATACCTAGCTTTTATAGGCTGCTTTATGTCCCCGTTTTTTCTTTCCACAACAGAATTTCCCTCAGGATGGAATGGAGAAGAATACCGCAATGCTATGCCCAAACTGGCCTGGCTTCTTTGTAAGCTCAAGAGCTAAACGCAGGGTCCTGGTCAGAGTGTTGTGTGCCAATTGCGTATGTGCCGATAAAGACTCGCAAATCTTTTATAACAGTTCGAGCGTCAGCCGAGTGCTGAGGCCACATCCATAGGAACCTTGATTTAGGTTTTGTGGGATTGCATTTGTCGAAGAGGATGCCTGCACATAGATAGTCTAATGCTGTCTAATAATGGTGTCTGAACTGGGCTGGCTATGTTGTAGTCAGATGTCTGGTGGTGTTCTGTACTGAGATCTCTATTGCAGTCTATGTTAAAGTCAACAAGGGGCCCCAAGTGAGTCAGCATAGGACTTTGGGGATCATACTATATTCAAAACAACAATGGTCTCATGCATAGAAAATATACGAAGCAATAAATATAGACAAAATCAATTTCTATATTCGGAGTGACATGTCCAGCCGGACAGAGGTCTTCAATTTTTTACTCAATTGAAGGTTATGCAGACAGAGAATTCCTTCAACAAATCACCAGTGTGGGGCACACGCCTGTACCCAGACACAACCAGATCAGTACAAGGGGTTACAAGAGACAAAGCAGGGCTTTTAAGGCAAAAGCAGCGATTTCTGTGGTTATCCAAATGTACAGATATATCAGGCAAGCACCATTACATATACATAACAAATAAATCACATTTTTTGTATAAGATGCACAACAGGTCGACGGCGTTTCGGTCCCACTACTTAATCATGGGGACCATCATCAGGACATTTAATAAATGCCTTAAGGTTGAAAGCCTCTAATGCCTAGGGAGGGGAGGAAGGGAAAAGGCATATATACATTAAGTTGTTGGCGCACATATAGCATTATTTATTCAGTGACTTGTGTGAGAATATTAGTGATTGTAAGAAGTGATCCTAGCTACAGTACCAGATGAGAGCAGTGAGGAGTGTTTGGTGTCGTGTTGGCAGATACAGAGTTGTTGTATGGTTCGAGAATGGTGAGTGAGGAAAGAGGGGATGTCCTATAAATGTAGAATTTGCTACTCAGTTCTACATTGGTACAGGGAGACTGCCACTCGGTTAGTGCAGTGAGTGAGCACACGTGTCGTATTCATTTGCAACCATAGTTTCCGTGTAGTTATACCGGCGAGATTAAAGGAATCTTTGGTGGCGGCAATTGGCGTGCAGTGCATACGGCGCAACAGAATGGGATCAAGAGATCATAAGTCTAACTAATGCGGTCAGCAAATATTTAAAAGCACGGGTGGGTGATCACGGCGCAGTGAGAAGGGAGGAAGAAACATTTTAAATAGAGACGGCTTACCGAGGGGGAGTTGCCTCGGTATGCTCTTACTACGAGCAAGGTGGAAGGATTCCCTAGTGAAGGTGGAGCTGCCCTAGGAGACAAGGGGGGAAAGAAAGGGAGCCAGGTCAGGATGGGAGCCAGGTCAAGGATGGGGCGTAATACCCAGGCATGGGGGAGGTTCTTACCAGAATCGGGAATCGGGAGCTTTCTTTCTTCCGCGCCACAATGGGGTCAGTGCGCGGTAGCGAAGAAGTGCCTGAAAGGGAAGGCAGGCTATTAGGACACCACGAAGTCAAGGAATCGGGAGGATTTAAGCGGCGCAAGCAATTCTCTGTGGCTTACCGGGTCAGTCGGCTGCTGGTTGTACTTCCTAGCTTTCGAGTGGGGGATGCCGGGAGATGCCTTAGTAAAGGCTGGGGGTTCCTGATTGGGTGCCGGGAACCAGGGCATAGAAATAGACAAGGGGCTCGAAGCATGGCGGCCATGTTGGAGTGGTGGGGCCACAGGTGGGTGGACTCGGACGAGACACAAACAACACATACACTATAACAAGGTTGAAAAACCAAAATAACAAGGTTGAAAAAACTGCAAGGAACTAATATATACATCTGAGCAGTCCTACAGGTCCAATTAAAGAGGACACAATGTTCAAAGGAGTCAGGGAGGGCTCTTAAATCAGGGCAGTCCAATCTTCTTGAAGGTTGAGTCCAGAGTTGAGACGGTCCGTTTTCAGTATCCATTTAAGCTCTTCTTTGTTGAGCATCCGTGGAAGGTCACCACCCCTTGGTGGTATGATCACTTGACTAATCACCGTCCAACGTATTTCATTTTCGGTATGTTCTTTGTTAGAAAAATGCTCAACCAAAGGAGCATTGGGTGTGCCACTGCGGATCCGGCTCCGGTATTGGGAGATTCGCAATTTGATTTTTTGTTTAATCTGGCCCACATAGATTAAATCACAAAAACAAAAGATTGCATAAATAACGTTACAGCTATTACAGTTAGTGAAAGTTTTAAGTTCATTTTTCACATCTTTGTACACAAAATCCTTGCAATCAACTGAGAAATCACATACCACACATGTACCACACCTAGAATGGCCCTTTAGGGGTGGTAGATCCCAATGATCGTTAAGCGTGGTATTTACCGTGGTTGTAGACGGAAGGGCTGCCCTGACCAACTGGTCCTTCAAGTTTTTACTCTTTTTAAATGCGAATAGGGGGAACTCCCATTCCAACTGGCCAGAGTTTAATATGTGCCAGTTCCTTTTTATACTTTTTTTAACACGATTGGAAATGGTGGAAAAGGTCGTGACACAAACCATTTTTTCAGTGGTTTGCTTGGGTATGGGCTCCAGTAGAGTCTCACGAGGACAGTACCACGCCCTCTTCATGGAATTTTTGATCAGGCGGCGTGGGTAGCCTCTAGATCTTAATTTAGCTGAGAGTATGTTGGCCTCAACAAAATAATCCTCCTTTTTGAAACAGTTTCTTCTGAGTCTCAGAATCTGGGAGTACGGTAAACTGTCTCTCAGGGCCCTGGGATGACAGCTCCCATAACTTAGTAAAGTGTTTATTTCGGTGGGTTTGCGAAACAAGGATGTGTAGAGTAACCTATCCTTATGTTGGATGCTAAGGTCCAGGAATGGGATGTGAGTCTTACTATGAGTCAGCGTAAATGTAAGGCCATTACAGTTATTATTAAGCCGGTGTAGGAGGGCTGAAAAAGCATCAGGTGAGCCACCCCAGATGAGAAAAATATCGTCTATATAACGTTTCCATGTGAGCAACCCTAGATGGAACGGGTTACTGTTCGTTAGAATAGTACTGCATTCCAACCAATCCATGTACAGAATGGCCAGAGTAGGTGCGAAAATCGCACCCATGGATGTGCCACGGACCTGTTGGTAATACTAGTTGTCGAACATGAAAAATTTCTGGGTAAGACAGATTTCGAGTAGTTGTACTATAAATAAGGTGGGTACTATGTGTGGGCGTGTTCTTTTGTTTATTATAGTTTCCATAACCAGAAGCGATTCTCTCTGAGGTATGTTAGTATAAAGGGACTCTACGTCCAGAGTACATAGAGTCTCATTTTCAGGATTAAAGGGATGGTTCTCAATCAAGCTAATCATATGCATGCTGTCTCTGATGAAGCACTTAGTGTCGGGCACAAAGTCTTTTAGAAAAAAATTGACATAATGCCCTAGAGGTTCAAGAACCGACCCACAACCGGACACAATGGGTCTGCCTGGGGGACTGTCCAGTCTTTTATGAATCTTGGGGAGGGTATAGATGACTGGGGTCCTAGGGTTGGTGATGTTAAGAAAATTAAATTGGTGTTTGCTCAGGTAGCTACTTTCAAGGGCATCCGTGGTGAGTTGTTTAATTAATGTCTGTAAGGCTTTAGTGGGATTAGTGGGGAGTCTGCAATAATGGTCTGTGTTTGAGACTTGGCGTAGAAGTTCATTTTTGTAACCATCAAGATTTTGCAACACTATTCCACCCCCCTTGTCAGCTGGTTTGATGACCAGGCTGTTGTTGTTTTTTAAGGAGGAGATCGCAGGCTTTTCTTCCAAGGAGATATTGTACGGTATAAACAAGTGTGATTTCGCCAAATCTGCTGTCTCTTTAAGGATGAGCTTTTCAAAAGTGATGATCTCTTTTGGAATCATGTTCGATGTGGGGGAGAAAGTGGAAGGGGGTCTGAAGGTGTAACTACCGTTTTGGGCTCCGAAGGATTAAGTTCAAAGAATGCACGGAGTCTGATTTTGCGAAAGAAACCCAGTCCCAGTAGTTCAGACTGGAGGTCGAGGAAATTGGGATAAGTAGTGGGGACAAACGACAGACCTTTACTCAGGATTGAAATTTCCTGACTGGACAAGATGTGGTTGGATAGATTGAACACAGGGATGTCATCTCTGTGTTCACACTTTCAGTTACCATTGGTAAAACTTGTGTCTGGTTTGCCTCTCTCCTGGGGGATTGTACCATCTTGGTTGTTGTTTCACTCGCACTCTCTTGGGAGGTTCGGAGTTGCCTCTCGCTAAAAAACTGAGTATTCTGATTGCGTGTGGGGCCACTCGGTCCTTCACCGGAATCTGAATTATCCGAGGATTCAGCCGAGAAGTCGGTGAACCCCACCACAGTGTTTCTTTTGTTAAATCGGCCCCAAGGTCTCGGGGTCTGTTGATGGTGGTTAAAGTTACGGTTAGTATAGAAATCTTTGTGAAGATACGGGTAGGCACATTCGGGAGTGAAAGATTTAATGTATTTCTTTAATTTGATGGCCTTTTTATTTTGTTCTATACGGTGGAATTCTTGTACCGTTTTCTCAACCTTTTCCAGGAGTTTTTTTGCCTCTGGGACTGTGTTATTATCAGTTATCTGTTTCTCCAGATCTTTAATGGTGTCACCCAGTTTCTTAAGTTCTTCGCTTGCAGTTTCTATCCCTAGGACTAGCCAGTGCCTAGAGCAAGTAGTTACTATATTGCTGAATCCTGCAATGCATTTGGGATTATCAGTGAATACTCCGGGGATATTCCTGACCTGTAATCCTAATGGGATGGTGTTGGATTTCAAGTCTTAGGTGAGCATGAGGGCCATTAATTCTAATTGGACATATTTTTTCTTTTGTTTTTCTAAATCATCAGATAGATTCGGGCTTCCAGTTGTGGTATACTCTTCTTGGTCTGTGAACAAAGAGGGACCTTCACATATCTTTTTAATATACTCAACTGAGTATAAGGGTGCTGGGTCAGACATAACAATGTACCACTTAGTGTGAAAGAAGGGAAAAGGGGGAGAAATGTGTAAGTGAGTACAAATCCAGAGAGTGTGGGGGTAGGGAGGTGAGAACCCACTCTGGAGAAGTGGAAGGCAAACAAAGCCCTTGCAATCAAGCGATTGCGCAAATTTTTGTTAAAGTCAACAAGGGGCCCCAAGTGAGTCAGCATAGGACCTCGGGGAGCATACTATATTCAAAATAACAACGGTCCCATGCATAGAAAATATACAAAGCAATATATATAGACGAAATCGATTTCTATATTTGGAGTGACATGTCCAGCCGGACAGAGGTCTTCAATTTTTTACTCAATTGAAGGTTATGCAGACAGAGAGTACCTTCAACAAATCACCGGTGTGGGGCACAAGCCTGTACCCAGACACAATCAGATCAGTACAAGGGGTTACAAGAGACAAAGCAGGGCTTTTAAGGCAAAAGCAGCGATTTCTGTGGTTATCCAAATGTACAGAAATATCAGGCAAGCACCATTACATATACATAACATATAAATCACGTTTTTGTATAAGGAGCACAACAGGTCGACGGCGTTTCGGTCCCACTACTTAATCATGGAGACCATCATCAGGACATTTAATAAATGCCTTAAGGTTGAAAGACTCTGATGCCTAGGGAGGGGAGGAAGGGAAAAGGCATATATACATTAAGTTGTTTGCGCACATATAGCATTATTTATTCGGTGACTTGTGTGAGAATATTAGTGATTGTTAGAAGTGATCCTAGCTACAGTACCAGATGAGAGCAGTGAGGAGTGTTTGGTGTTGTGTTGGCAGATACAGAGTTGTTGTATGGTTTGAGAATGGTGAGTGAGGAAAAAGGGGATGTCCTGTAAATGTAGAATTTGCTACTCAGTTCTACATTGGTACAGGGAGACTGCCACTCGGTTAGTGCAGTGAGTGAGCACACGTGTCGTAGTCGTTTGTAACCATCGTTTCCGTGTAGTTATACCGGCGAGATTAAAGGACTCTTTGGTGGCGGCAATTGGCGTGCAGTGCATACGGCGCAACAGAATGGGATCAAGAGATCATAAGTCTAACTAATGCAGTCAGAAAATATTTAAAAGCACGGGTGGGTGATCACGGCGCAGTGAGAAGGGAGGAAGAAAAATTGAAAATAGAGACTGGCTTACCGAGGGGGAGTTGCCTCGGTATGCTCGTACTGCGAGCAAGGTGGAAGGATTCCCTAGTGAAGGTGGAGCTGCCCTAGGAGACAAGGGGGGAAAGAGAGGGAAAGAGAGGGAGAGAGGTCAGGATGGGGAGTAATACCCGGGCATGGGGGAGGTTCTTACCAGAATTTGGAGCATTCTTTTTTCCGCGCCACAATGGGGTCGGAGCGTGGTAGCGAGGAAGTGCCTGAAAGGGAAGGCTGGCTATTAGGACACCATGAAGTCAAGGAATCAGGAGGATTTAAGCGGCGCAAGCAATTCTCCGAGGCTTACCGGGTCAGTCGGCTGCTGGGTGTACTTCCTGGCTTTCGAGTGGGGGATGCCGGGAGATGCCTTAGTAAAGGCTGGGGGTTCCTGATTGGATGCCGGGAACCGGGGCATAGAAATAAACAAGGGGCGCAAAGCGTGGCGGCCATGTTGGAGTGGTGGGGCCACAGGTGGGTGGACTCAGACGAGAATAAAAGGAGTTAGAAGGAAGGGAAAAGGTCTATATTTATTGCTTCGTATATTTTCTATGCATGGGACCGTTGTTGTTTTGAATATACTCTATTGCAGTCTAAGCAGTGATTGAAGAAGATATGAATCAGTGTATTAGTTCCTGGCCACCAGTACATCTCTTTTAGTTTTAAAATTGTTTTAGAGATCCCCTGATGTGTCAGACCCTCTCCCAGATGTGCTTCTTAAATCAAAGCTACTCTTCGTTCCATGTTTGTTATTGCCGTATCCCTCACTCCAGGGATTCGAGCAAACGGAACGTTGTTCGCATCAATTATATATGAGTATTTGAGTGCAAACCTTTTAGGTAACGCTGCACCGCTGCCTTTGCTTGAAGCATTGACAGACAGTATTATTTCACGGTCTATTTTTGTTTTTGAACGAGTGATTGCAGCTATGGAAGCTGTTTGCACAGCCCCCTTCGCGGCTTCATCAGCCAATGAATTCCCTTCAATGTGATCGCCATCACGTTGATGACTCATCGTGTGTGTCACGTGAGTGTTTTGTAGTCCGTTTCGCAACTGAACTGCTTGTTCCCAAAGCATTTTGTGCTTTATTGTGCCACCTTTTGCATCTTTGAAACCATTTTGAAGCTAATTCTGTAAATATTCATTATAAGATGGAAACACAGTAAAAATAATCGCACACTATCAGTGTTGGGAATTTGCGATCCGTATTTTCAGGTGCTATTTCGAATGCTTGTAGTTCAGCCTAATGAGCTGTACAATCTCCTAGAGATTGTGTTTTTGTGACCATTGGTCTGAATTTGCCATCGCGCATATGACCTTTAACGATTGCGCATGCTGCTCTGTAAGCTTGCTTACCCCCTGTAGTGGGTTGTGCAGATCCGCCAGTATAAATTTTAATTTATACTGGTCAATAGGGAGAATTTCAGTAGCCAGTAGACATTTGTGTTTGTATTGCAGGAATGCTTGTGTTTTCAAATAAGGATCAAAAACAAATTCAACATCAGTTGCAGCAAGCGAATTAACGCATTGTATCCATCTTGGATGTAAAGCTTTTGCATTCGGAATGCTCGCTTTAGTAACTGCCTCTAAGGCTGGTACAGAGGTTACGACCATAATGCATTTTCCCTATGCTAGGGCTCTTTCTTTTGCTACAGCGGTTTGAACTGTTGTCAGAAATTTTTCTGTTGATGTAAATTTCATTTCTGTTTGTGACTACAAATGTGATTTGTATGCAACTGGTACTTTTTCACCTTCGTTAAAGTTAAGTAGGTGAATCTGCATTGACCCGGAATGATTCAGATTACTAAGTTGCATACGTGTCAGCTTGTTTGTAAGTGTTTTGTTGCTAACATGTCAGCTTGAAGTGAACGCAGGATATCTGTGTGTTTCTATGTCCAATGTGTGATTTTAAAATCAGTTTTGATTTATTTGTAGAGATGTTTAACCCTTTCTGCGTAGTTTAGAATGTATGTTCTTCCAAAATTCAGGAAACCTAGAATCAACTGTAAATTTCTCTGCGTTTTTGGAGGTTGGAGCAGCGCACACTTTTCTAAAAAGTTGGCTGCCAGGCTTTTGCCTTCACTTGATAATTCATATCCTAGGAAAAGGACGTTTATATGGGCAATTCTTGTTTTTTTTTAAATTTAATTTATAACCCACAGAGGTGAAGCTCAGTATAATGGTGTCCACCCTCCTCAAGTGCCTATCCAGGTCATCGTCTGTCAGAGAGATATCATCGACATATGACAATGCCTCGTCATTATAAATTTGTAGTAACTCTGTTACCCTTGCGGAGAATAACCCCAAACTATTCTTGAACCCTCGTGGGAGTCGACAAAAGTGTCTTTAGGTCCCCAAAATTGAGAAAGCTGTTAAGTACCTGCTTTCAGGTGCAATGTTTTGACAAAATCTAATGTGGTTTTATATTTTTTACGCACAATGTCATTCATTAATGCTGTACTATGTGTCTGTAATCCAATATTAGACAATATGTATTGTCTGGTTTGGAAACAGGAAACAAAGGATTGTTCTTTGATGAGGTGCATGTTTTTCATTCACCCCTTGGTATTCAAGTTGATCTAAGATCTCCCTGACCTGTTTTTTAGCTTCTTGCTTAATTGGATACTGCCTTTGTGCAGTTGGTTGATTCCTTAACTGGATCTTATGATGAGGTGAGCCCTCATCCCATCCTACATGATTTTTGTATAATGCTGGGGCATGGACCACTGCCCATTTCCTGGCATAAGTGTATTTTAAATGTACTGGAACATGGTTGTAGAAGGCTGGCATAATGATGTCTTCGTCATGTGGGCACTCCCTGACACATTCTGGTGGCCAGTCCTGTTCTGCTAGAAGTATATCATAACCCTTCGAAAGATGCTCCCAAAAGAGTGCTTTCACTTTTCCTCGTATGTCTCCCTCCATCCGGGGTGTTATTTCCAACCTCAACCTCTAACCTACCATCTACTAAACCCCATCTTCCGGAAACCCGGGGCCGCCGCCAAAAAGAAAATTTTAGAGGAGGCTACATAGATCTCCCTCCAGAGGCTAACGAGTATGTAGCGGTGTTGACAGGTGTCCCTCCCCTTGGCATTGACCAATACGAAAACCATTTGTCTTTGCAAAACAAAATAATGCACTGGCTTAATGTCAATAGACCAGCTTCCAATGGGAAGAGAAGTCGGGTAATGATGGTCCGCAGAGTACCTTGGGTGGGCCCAACTAAGAAATCCAAGCAAGGGGACTGTGTAGTCGTTACTTTTGATGATCCACATACCGCCCGTTACATTTGCTCCTGGCCAACCAGTGAAGACTCCCTTGTTATCCCGAGGCTGCTATCTTACTTTTACCCTCCACGGCAAGCACGCACCCAAGCTGCAAACTGGTCTTTGGCGCAGCATCCTCCAGGGATTACCCATCTTTCGAGGCCAACGGATACCTTCCTACATTGGAATGGCCTCTCAACTTATAACAGATTTGGAGGTCTGGAGGAGGTAGACTGACTTTTTGCGCCACCTACCTCTCCATTAGTTGTAAAAGTTCAGTCTCCCTTGGCCTTAGAACCACCTGGAAATCAATCCAACAGTCTTCAAAATAATGATGGTGCATCCCTGACTTACTTGCCACGTATTCTGGAAACACACAATGCGGCCACTCGAGACTGTGCAGGGACGGAACAATGGTCAGACATTTACAGTCTAAGCTCACCTCCTCTTGCCCAACTTAATCCGATGCCGATCAAACAGCCAGACAGTATTGCCCTCATTGAACTTAATCAGCACAAGATCCCCCCAATAACAACTGTTCCGGATGAAGGGAATTCGATCCTCCCTTCTCATGTTCCTAAAACCCTTTCATCTGGTGATGACTCACTGAAGATCTTAAACTGGAATGTGGCTGGCCTGGATCGTAACCTGGATAACCCAGAATGGAACACTTTCCTGGCACCTTACGACATCTGTTTGCTTCAGGAAACATGGTGCCAGGAACCCAGACATAGAGTGGGATTTTCGACCTTTTATGTTCCGGCTGTCCATCAACAAGGTTCCAAAGGACGCCCGTCAGGTGGTCTCCTAATCTGGATTAATATAGCTTTGGATCTCAGTGTTGTTCAAAGAGACACAGAATCTCCTGACCTCCAATGGCTAACAGTCCAACACAAAGGGGGAAGGAAATTAGAACTGTTTAATATCTATTTAAGGGACAACAGGAACGGTGGATCTTCTACTTTAATATGCTTAAACAACAATCTGACCGCCTGTAACACCGACTCTCTAGTTCTGTTGGCAGGTGATTTTAACTGCTGTTTTGAGCCCTTAGCCATGGAAGATATTCTGGATACCAACGATGAGGATAACAGGAGGGGAATCCCGATCCTGAATCTCGACCCGATTCCGAAATGGTCACAACGGGCGATTGATATAAATGCCCTCTGTATGGAGTATAACTTGAGAGCAACGAATGGGCGCTCTAGGTCAGATCCCATGGGTGCTCACACATACAACAGGACGGGCCACACCTCCAGAATTGACTTTGTTATGTTCAATTACAACCTCTGGTCATATCACCGGGACATGGAGGTAATAGCAAATTGTGATAGTGACCACAACCCTCTTGTTGTAACCATTTCTGACCCCTGGCACATGGGCTCCAAGGATATGCTGAATCAGTTATGGAAATCACCGTGTGAGATTATTCCCTCAAACTGTGGGAGACGTCTCAAATGGGCTAGAATTGCAGCAGATGAGGTACGGATGACGCAAGCCAAAAATATTCTATCACAAGCTGAATCCAAGTTTGGCCCCAGAAAGGGGGAAAGCAAGAAATATCTAACTCTATTTTTGGAGACAATATCAGCTCTAAGTGGACTATTTACTATTCTTAAACCCAAAACTAGAAGTTCAGATAAAGGCGCCTCGAGGCTAAATAGAAAATGGTTCACAGCGACTTGCCGGAATGCAAAGAGTGAACTCGTGGCTGCTGTAAAGGGGAGAGACCAAGCCGCTATCAGGTCTGCAAGGAAACTATACAGGAAATCTGTGTCTGAGGCCAAGCGGTCACATGATTTCAATTTCTGGTCTGATCTAACGGAGGCGAGCTCAAAGAAAGATGCTAAGGGGTTTTGGGACTTACTAAGGTCAAGAGAGAAGCCCGTAGATCATCAACTGACCTGTAATATCCCGGGCACTGTCTGGTTTACCCATTTTTCGAACTTGTACTCAGTACAAACAGGGACCATCCAACCAGACCCCCTATTACGGTCCAGCTCCATTTTTCTACCACCAAATGAAGATGCATTTTCTTGTGCAGAAGTAGAGAAGGCAATTAGTTGTATTGTTCCAAACAAAGCGGCAGGCCCGGATGGGATTCCGGGCGACTTGATAAAAAACAATCCTCCATTTTGGAGCAGACTAATTGCAGAATTACTCAATGAGGCTATATTGGGGGGACCCCTACCCGATTCCTGGAGGGGCGCTGAAGTCGTCCCTGTTTTCAAGAAAGGTAGTAGAGAGGACCCAGCAAATTACCGTCCCATCAGTTTGTTAGACACAACACAGAAGGTGGCGGGGAAAGTAGTACTGGGTAGGATTCTGGAGTGGGTGGACGATAACCAGATTTTATCCGATCTTCAAGCGGGGTTCAGAACAGGGACAGGTACCGTAGAGCAGACTTTCCGCCTCCTAATGCTCTACTGGAAGGTAGTGGTGCTAGGAGGAGGCAGTTTATATTTAGTCTTTATAGACTTGAAAACTGCATTCGATCTGGTTCCTCGAGCACTGTTATGGGAAGTTCTTGACGGTCTAGGGCTACCCCCCTACCTTCTGGCTTTGCTGATAAAATTCCATGCTAACAACTTTGCCCAAATCAGATGGGGTGTTCAGGGAGAAAAAACACCGTGTATCCCAGTCGACAGGGGTGTGCGCCAGGGGTGTGTGCTTGCCCCCACTCTGTTTTCGTTGTACGTGAACGGAGTGGTGGAGCATCTTCTACAACATCCTGCAGACGCACCATCCCTGGCTGGAAGGAAAATCCCGACACTCCTGTTTGCCGATGACACCCTCCTGATTTCGAAGACACCTGTAGGCATACAAGCGCTACTCACCAGCTTTAAAGTCTTCTGCGATGCTAAGGGCTTAGCAATAAATATCGGTAAGACCAAATTCCTTGTTCTGAACCCCCCAAAGAAAGCTGCAAAACCCCCCACCCTAGACTCCGTCCCATTAGAGCGGGTCCAAGAATTTGACTACCTAGGGATACGCCTTTGCGACAGTATGAACTGGAAGGCCCACCATCAGAAAGTGTTCCTATCCCACAAAAGGGTTGTTGGCGCTCTCCTTAAAGAACAACGTGCCTCCACTACAAAACCGATTGGGGCACTGCTTGACATCTATAGGGCTAGGGTGGTTAGTGCAGCGTTGTACGGTGCAGAACTTTGGGGAACCCAGAGAGTGGACACTCTGGCCCACCTAGAAAATAAATTTCTTAAAGATCTGATGAGGTTACCCCAAAGTACTCCCACCATTCCAATCTTGTTGGACACCGGTATTCGCCCTATCAGTGACCAAGCTAAACTACGCCCTTTGCTACTGTGGTCCAGAATTTGGAATGTCCCTGAACTCCGAAGCTATGCGGATGCCCTAAAGGATGTATTGTCCCTCCCTGGCTGGTATAAGATTCCCTGGCTTAGAGAGGTCAAGAAGGCACTTACCTTGCTGGGTTTAGGATGCCATTGGGAAAATCAAACTGCACTTCCCAAACAAGAATTAAAGAAGGTTTATTGGGCCTGGGTCGATAGTGAGCGGATGGGTAAACCAAACCACCCAAAAACTGTCGCCAACTTCCTGACGGTCAAATGTAACCCCTCTAGAGAAGCCTACCTGGACCTGATACATAACTCTTATGATAGGGCTTTATATTTTAGATTCAGGGTTGGGGTCCTACCGTTGTGTCAGTTCACCTCTACTTGGAAACCACCACTGCAAACTGTTTCCGACTGCCCTTTTTGTGAGCTAAAAACAGAATCCGTGTCCCACTTCTTATTTGAGTGTCGAGCCTATCTAGCTCCTAGACGGAGATGGTTGAAGCCCCTGTTTAGGAACCTAGGTACCCGCTCACATCTTGAAGCTTTGCGAATATTGCTTTCAGATACAAGACCTTTTTATTCAATCTGTATGGCAAAGTTCTTGGGATGGGCCTGGCGCATAAGAACCTCAAAAAAACTGATGCTCCAATGAGGTCTCCCTTGCTTTTTATATGTCGTTATCCCAATGGACAGCTTCCTTTTATGTATAAATGTATTGTAAGTTGTTTTACTGTTTACTGTCAAACTGTGACGTGCTACTTTTATGATATGTTTTTATATATCGAAATAAAGCTAAACTGATAACCTCTGTGGAGAGCTAACCCTGGTGTCTACAGTTTCAACTTGAATGTCCTCATTCAAGTCCACTGTCTCCAGAAGTCCCTTCAGGTTCTGGTGAGCGATTGTTACTTCTGTTGCACTGTCCAGCATTGTCTGAGCCCATTCTTCTTTCTTGAATTGTGTTCTCTGAATTCTCGGTATGTCTGATCTTCAGACCTGTTACCTTCTTTTTGGAAAATTGAGGGTTTGTTTTGTTTTTGTGAACGTGTTGATCGTCTTTGGACTTCACGCGTTCTTCTTTCTGATCTGACCGTCTTCTTCTTTCGGATGTCTATGACAATATCTGAAAGGTATGAGAGGAACGTGTATCAGTATATTGATACCTGTCAGGTTTTCTCAAATTGTCCCTATTCCTGAGGTTGTACCTCCTTTCAGAGGGCTCCTTTTGAGGAGACCTACCTCGGGATTGAGAACGTTTCTCTTATGAAAATTGTTTATTATTTTCCCATTTCTTTTTAGAAGAGGTAGGAGTATTTTTACTGGAGTCCTTCTCAGGATCATCAGACAGTTGTCCTTTTACTGGTTTCCCACCCAAACTCTCTCCGCCTAATTCTTCATAGGATTTTTCAATTATTCTGGCTAATTCTTGTGGTTGTTCTGTTACATCAAATTCCCTTAATTTCTGGCGGATTGCCACTGATGCTGCTTCTCCTTTAATATTAGATAATATTATTGTTGAGAACTGGTCAAAATGTTTCAGTAACTTCATACCTAAATTCAGAGCAGGCTCTGCCCTGTATTCATTTTGAATTTGTTTCAGGACATCAGTTATTACCGCCATAGACAGAACGGCATGTGTTTTAGTATAGATAGCAGCAAAGACTGTACCCCAAGAGGTGCAATTTTCCAGATGTAGTGTTATCCCCATTGATAAACAGATTGTCATAATTCTGTGTTTCTCATAAGGGCTAGTATTAGGAAATACCGCTTTGATTTGAGTAATTTTTTTAGCTATCCCGAATGGAATTTGTTCACGTTTTGTGGGCATTTTGTCCATGACTGCGTGTAACGTAGAGGAGTAATTTTTAGTGTATTCCCCTGATGAGCGGTTGGATTTTGAATGGTTAATGGTGGTTGGACTATGAAAGTCCGCATGACATATTGAACTAATTGTCTGTAGATTTTCATTAACTCTTTGAGTTGAGTAAGCAATTAATCATTTTGACATTTCTTCAATGTCAGGATGAGGTGTGTAGCAGGCTAAAATCGGCCATATTGCTCCTGGTCTACCTAGTGGACCGAGCCTGGTAATGTGATTGTAATCATTTAGAGTGCTTTTAAACCAGAGCTAATGCTCCTGGTATGTGAGTGGAATTTCAACATCCTCGAAAGGAATACATTCCTCAGGTGGTTCATCTTCTTTGTAGAAGTGAAACATTTTAGTTACTGGATGTGATTCAGGGAATACTATCCATGAGTAGAATATCTCTGTCTGGTGAGATTTATGTGCCTCTATCACAAAAACTGCTCTCCCACCTCTTGCTGTTAGGCAATGTTAATAAGTTTTAGAGTGATGGCTCTCCTTAACTTTGGAGCGATGATTATCGCATTTTCATCGGTTTAATGAAAACCTGTATAATCAAAAGCTGCTGCGACTTCGTCGGTTACAGCTCCACCGGTTTTGGTGTTTGTCCCGTTATTAGACATTTGTTTAATGAAAGTTTGCAGAGCAATTTTTAAGGGAACAAAGACAAGGTGCACAATATTTTGGAACACTGTATCCTTCAACGTTGAACAAACCAAAAAGTTAATACAAAGGATTTTCGTCCTACTCAGCTGTGGCGGATATTATCCCTATCCACTCCAGACGTCTTATGGAGTTTTATGAGTAGGGGTCTCTGAGAAAAGTACGACTGAGTTACTTCAGTATCTAGCGTTAAATTAGTGCCTTACCAAAACGGTGGGCGCAATGTAGTGTAGCTCCTATATCCCTGATAGCCTCTGCGCACTGGAATAATATACACTTTAGTTGTGGCATAGGACTGAGGTCAGTATGACTCTATCAAGTACATTAAACTTAATTACTTGTGTGTGCCAGCTAACTCAGAGGTCACTAGAAACCTCTCGAATAAAAAATAATTTCTGACAACCGCATAAACATGACAACTTTGTTTCCCTTAGAATCGGAACAGTCTCAGAATCGTGGAAACAATAGGTAACAATTTCACTCACTCAATCGTGCATGCTTCGTTTCTACAGAGGTTACACAGAAATAGGTAGACGGTGTTTAAAAAAAAGGGTTTTTTGAACAGTCTTATTTCTTGTGCAATAGAGATGAACTGCTACAATCGTAAGACAGAATGCGAAGTATAATACGTACAGCGTTAGCAGTAAGATAAAATAATACTGCAATAGTGACATATATTCATAAAAATACATACATAAATAACACAGGCTAAAATGTGAATACTCATCTGGTGCTTCTAGCTAGTGCTACCCCAGTGTAGCTAACCTAAGTGGAGTGCAAGGTAAGAAGTAGGTGCCGTTTTTCTATAGTCTAGTACAGCTATTGTTTAGATTGGTATTGCCAAGATTTGTCAGAGTTGCCAAGATTTGCCAAAAGTCCCTCTACAAATTCCTCAAATCGAGGTGTAACGTCCTGTGAGTTTCCCGTTTTAGTATATTTCTGGCTGTCTAGCCGAGATACGAAGGGACCGATATGTAAACAACCAGTACATCAACGGACGAAAATCCTTTTGGGAACTATAAACAGCCGGAAATATATTAAAACGGGAAACCCAGAGGACGTTACACCTCGATCTGAGGAATTTGATATTGAGAATATCATCTTTTAAGAGATCTTATCTAAAAGATATTGAGATTGCCCTGACGAAGTCAATTGGCTGTGAAGCCAGACGAAACACGTGTTGGCAAAGATCAGTTGGCTGTTTTGGACATGAAGATAATTTGATGATTTGTCCCCAGTGTACCCAGTGACTGGATCTATTTTGGAGACAATAAAGAAGATACAGAAAACAACATAATCTTTGGAAAACTATTTTGATTGGACTTTGTATATTCTCTAGAATTGCTCTGGTTGAGAAACGTTGTTGAATATTTGATTTCCTATTGAGGCAGCCAATTAACAGCTAGAAGCTTGCTGGACAACATGCTTAGGGCACTGAAAAATATGTGTAAATGGTTACACACGTCATGTGCCCACAACCCCTCATGATCTGTGTGTTTGCCTCAGAAACAAGCCACGATGAGTGTTAGCAAAAGGTGCAGAAAGCCCTGCAACAGAAAAAGAGGAAGCTATTTCTCACCAATCGGCAAAGGTCTGATGAGAAGCCGAAGGAAAGCAGGAGTAAGTTATGGAGAAATCTGATTAAGTTATGCTCTACAGAGGATCGACTTATCCTGCGAGGCAAGCACATGTGGGCATTACAAAACATTGTTGCATTGCACACCTGGGAAAACCAATGATATGTCAAGATCAAGACCCCTCTACTGAAGAAACGGTGGGCCCCAAGGAAATGTTTCCAATGGTGGAAGACCTTGTCTTAGAATGGAAAGCCTGCCAACTAAGCAGTAGCAGAACAACCTGATCCTATTTTGACAGAATATCCCAGTAAATTCTCATGGACCACATTCAGAGCAGACTTTGGGAGCTTCCGGGTTTGTAGACATACACTGGCTGTTATGGACTCTGACACAAAGTTCACAGTGGTTGAAACCATAACCCCTGCATCTGAACATGTAAAGCCCAACCATTACAAGATATTTGCTGTGTATGGGCTATCCCAAGACGAAGGATGGATACCCACCCACCCACCCTTCCCAAGACACGACTCCAAGCGTACCTTATTCAACTTAATGAGCACCATCCTCAAAATACACCCTGGTGACGACAAGCAAATGGTGATGTGGAATGCTTTATCCGGACCCTAAATAAACTCTTATGAATAAGTGTGGGCTATAGAGAGGACCCAGAGTGGACCCTTTACAACTTCTTTCAGACCTACCAGAAAACTCTGCGTTGTCTCATTCAATGCACCCCAGCCTCTTTACTCTTTGTCAGGGTACTAAAATAAATCATTCAGGAGCCTCCCAGTGGCAGCTAAGATGTCTAGATGTTCAGGCAAGCTAACAACGAAGAGAGACAAATAGCAATAATGCCAAACAGTGTAGGAGGGCCATTCATCGGACACAGATTGAAGGTGATTCTGTTTTGCTAAAAGACAAACATAAGAGATGGAAATTCCACATTCCTTATGAAAGGGCCTGTGGCGAGGGGTGTCAGTGAGGGGAACATTTATAAACACTCAGAAAGGAGCAGAGGTGGAAATGGAGCACATTTTGTGGTTTAAGAAGATACCTCAAAATGCTGAAACCTAGAATGAAGTGCCAGAAAACACCCATGAACAGAGGGAACAGTCAGGAGGGAAGGATGAACAAGAGTGGCTTCACCTAATCTTCTGATGATCCAAATTGAATCACGAGTCATCAAAACAACCAAAGAATCCTCCAGATAGCAGTCCGAATCAGTGGTACCTGCCATATAGAGAAAGGAATCACCCTGCCCTAGCCAGTGAAATAACCATAGGCCAAACTTAATGCACAGTCAAAGACTACAAGACTTTCTCTGCTGTAACTGGGATCCACAGAACCAAGAGGAAGGACACTCAGAGATGGGCAGGAAGGACTGTAAAAAGAATCCACTATGTGGAGAGATGTTGTCAGCCACCCAGCAGTAATGCCAGCGATGACCTGTCGATATGGGAGGATGTGGCATAACGCCCAGAGCTGCCGACTGTGGAGCTGGAGAAACAGGTCTGAGTCTCACCGTCGGTTCAACATCCTGTGATTCTGGGCAAATCACTTAATTTCCCTATGTCTACAAAAAATTAACTTTACGGTTGAGTTTGTGGTGTATATAAACTTTCCCTAAAAACTAATATATTATTAATTTTTATAAAAAAAGTTACCTGCACCCTGAGGACTGCCGGGGTAAGGGTTTAAATAATGGGCCGTTGACTGCTCATGGGTCAGTACAGAGAGCGATCCTGAGTGTTGGGTATGTTAATGAGCACGGTATGTTGCAGTGTCAGACTAGTGAAGACACTCTTACCTGTAGGGTGTCTTGTTGAAGTTCGCAGAGACGCTATGTACCAGACTTCCCAAATCCCTACCAAACAACCAGTGTGTTTTATAAATACCCACTAGGTTACACGATAAAGCTAGGGAGGAGGGACCAGATCTGGGACGCTACTGAATTCCTGTTGTCGACCTGCGAGGCAACAAGAGTGAGGGAGAGTTAAATAGAGGGTTCTGAAATACAGATGCAATTCTAAGCTACTCTATCTTTGGACTTTATTCTGAGCAGATTGGGTTTTTATGTTCTCCTACCTGTGAACTACGGGTGTGTTGCATCACGTCCGTGTTGTCGCGTGATGGTCGGAAGGAAGCGATTTTCAGGTGTGATGCACTGTTGAAGACTTGAAAGGTGGTGAATGGATGCTTCTACCATGAGTGTGGGCTTTTTCTGTGGTGATAAAACAAGTATATACTTATTGTCTCCTCCTACAATGCTCTTAAATAATCTATTAACTTTCTATCGTATTCACATTAGCTTTAGCCCCTTACTTGTCATATTCCAGCAACTCTCTCCCCATCACTTTGCACTAAAACATATTAAAAGATAATATATGCACAAAATATAATATATGCCCAACACTCTCAATAATCACAAGTATTTTCAAATGAGTTATTTTGTTCTTAAGTCCAAAATCTGTAGTTACATAGAAATTCTTCACTGTCTTTCCATTGTTCAGGCAACAATGTGAGTTTCTCCCCAAAAATTTTGTTTTAAGGTTAACAAAAATGACGCTGTATCTTTCTTGCGTTGACATCATGAATAACAACAAAAATGTACCTAGCTTTGTTCTTCTTCCGTTTTCAGGTGTGTTCCAAGGCTCTTTCCAGGAGATGAAGAGGAATGCATTACCAGGTAAGTTTCTCCTCGAATTCTCTCCGTACCGGAATCAGGTGTTGTCTCTGTAAGCGGCAGAAGGCTAAATTTGGGTGTGGCTATTTATAGAGTGCCACACCCAAAATGGCTGCAGCACGTAAGGCGGGATGTGCGTTTCAAACGCACGCCGCCTATAAAGTAATAGCGTCTTTTGCCCTGCTCGCGAAACCAAGGAAGTTTGTCCTTTTGTGCAGTTTTGTTTTTCAAACTAAAATTGTTCTAAAGACGGCACAGAAGTTCCGCAAACTTTTCTATTTAACTGAATACAAAATGTGTTGCAATGATTTTAAAGATCACATCAAATAATTATGTCCTCAATTACAATGATTTCAAAAGTTCGCATTGAACAGTAATAACCTCAAAACTTCTGCACATTACTCATACTGTATTTACAATCTAAATAACTCACATGATTTTATTTACAACATTAGTTAACACACGGAGTGATGGTGCACAGGATAGGGGTGGGTTTTTATATTAAGCAATTTACAGTTTCACCATAGACAAACCTCACGCTGGTAGTGAGTGTGTTAGGTTACTGATGAGTTGTAGTGGTTTCATGACATGCAGGTCTTGACCAAAGGCCACATTACCAATGGTAGTCACCAGGGTTCGAGTCGAGGGTATACAAGGGTAGACGGCATCTACCCCATATTTTCACATGGTGGACGCTGTTCACCCTGCCAAGAGTTTGAGCCCCACACAAATATGTCAAACTTGTCCCGGTGTAATTTTCAGACACCGGGACACATTCAGCTGCGCCTACACATTGTCTGCTTTTCTTTTGAGCAGCAATGTGAATGGGGGCTTATCAAATTCCAGCTGGGTCCATAACAAAGGCTGAAGTTAAGGGACCGTCACTTCTCCTTTTGTTTGAGTATTCTGGCTTGGAGCTATCAGGAGCCTCACACCTAATTGCAATGGCGGGGAAACAAAGGCACACAGCCAGTCACTTCACAGGTACTCAAGAGAGGCATACTTTTGACTTAGTTCAGTCCCTTATATGAGAGATATGCATGCACTGTGAGAATATCTGATGAGTTGGTGCTTGTACACAAATAACAAGTTAAATACCATTCTTTAGTTTATTTCTTTTGTAGCACTACTCACCCCAATGCAGGGTGTCAGAGTGTTTTACTTCACACGTACATATTATGCAATGACAATAAATCATATGTGTATCAATCGATGTGCAGGATGTTTTACATAAGACATTGAGGGTTACAAGGTGAAGGAGTCACATGTCCTTCATAGCTCACTGTGTATTATTTGAAGGATTGCAATTTATGAACTGTAAGTCACAAAAGGAGCACTGATTTTAATAATGCACTTGGCAAGATACATATTAACCCTCTATGCTACTTTGTTTCAAAACTGGGACTAGAAAAAACACAGATCTCTCCAGAAATATGTTGACCTCCAGTTAGATTTAAGCAGCAGGTAGGTAAACCCATAATATATTCTAAGATGCAGAGTTTGTAACCAATTAAGCAGAACAGATTTACTGCTACATTTCTCCTTGTTGCCAATTATTTTTTGGCATAGTTTTAAAAAGTAAATGTAAAAGTTGAGGCCCAGGTTTTGCATCGGTGTTGTGTCACTTTTTTTTGCACAACCCCGACACAAAATCTAATTTGTTAAATGTTGTAATTCGCAGCGATGTTTTCATGATAGATCTGCTAAATATGTATGAGGCCTTAAAATCTGATGTAATTTCTTCTGATGTCTCTTCCTGTGAGGTGCTGGGTTGTTATGCCACTTCCCGTGATTCCACGTGTGGTTTTGCGCTGTGATGTCATGCATTGTGATATCATGTGCCATGATGTCACTTCCATACCGCCTAACTTGGTTAGTCTCCCCACTTCTTTTTTTTAGGACTTGTGCCCTGGTAGTCACCCACTTGCCCGGCTGCTTCCAGTCAATGGCAAAATAGCAATCATGCATAACTATGGACATACTGTGGTTTTGACACCAGAGATGTGCATGGCATAAAGCAACACTCTCTGCCGTAGCGCATGATGTGCATGTACATTGCTGAATCTAGCAGCAGAGAACAGTGGAGCAGTTGGGGCAGATGTATTTGCTTTTATAGTAAGGCTAAGCGTAGGTGAAGCAGAGCAGCACTAGCTATACTTTGACCTCTAACAATCAAGCACCTGCAGAAATCTGAGTCCTTATCCCACTGCTGCCCTGCTTACATGTATAGATAGGTCATGCTCAATACACACAGCACACTGTGTCTTTCTGTATTTTCAGGGCTCCATTACAGTTTCATTTTTGGTGAATACGGTCAAAGCATAGATATTTGATGTCTCAAGTAAGTATATATTCACCTAAAATGGTCATTTGAAATGGATTTTGGTGAAGGAATACTGACTGTGCATGATATGAACTCGGATACCATCTAATTAGCTACAACTTGTGATTTGTGACTGACCTGCTATGGAATGTGGAAAAATGTATGGACCACATTCATATGACATATATGGAACAATTCTCAGCCTGGCAAGTCCGTGCCAACAAACTCTTTGGGCCATATGTATCAAAAAGTCATTTTGCGATTCTCAAATAGCAATTTTTTGCGATTCGCTATTTGAGAATTGCAAAAATGCCATGTATGTAGGATTAGCAAATAATTTTGCGAATCCTACATATTCCTTAATTGCGAATCGCAAATTGCGATTCACAATTAAGAAATACCTCCCCATTCATTCCTATGGGCCCAGAGGCCCATAGGAATGAATGGGGAGATATTCGCAATTTGCGATTCTCAATTAGAGAATCGCAAATTGCAAATGCAAATCCAAGGGTGCCCGGGTGCCAAAAAGAAACTCTGTTGCACCCCTGAAATATACATGTGTGCGCATGTGGCACACATACATGCCCTAAGGGCATGTATGTGTGCCACATGGCACTTTAAAAAATGAAAAAAAGTGCATTTTTCAAAGAAATCGCAAATTACCACCAACTTGTAATTGGTGGTAATTTGCAATTCCTTATGGCCAAATTACACATTTTCTGTGCCTCTTACATTGCATTTACGGAATCGCAATTTGCGATTCCTTAAATGCAATCGCAAAATAGGGAATCGCTATTTTGCGATTCCTTATTTTACAAGGCTGTCACATCCCACTTACCGGAATTGCGATCGCAAACACTGAAATTCGCAGAATTTCGGCGTTTGCAAACAAAATTTTGTTTCATACATATGGCCCTTTATCGCCTCTTTATAGTATAAGCCATCATTCCAATGAAATATTGGAACCAGGGATACAGGAAGGATTTAAGTGCATTCTGTGGGGAAACAAATCCCCAGCAAACTGCAGTCTGAATGCATAATCGGCTTGTTTCCCCGTTGACCTCAGTGCACCAACCACTATCCATTACAATTCGATAGGGTGAATGTGGCACCTTGGAATATGATGGCCATAAATTATACTTTACTTACGCTTTAAGAGTCCTCACAAATTTGATCCTAGTAGTTTTGCGTTTTATGGTATGAACTCTAGACGCGTGAATTGGAATGCAACAAACAAGCTGCACACGGCAAGCTAATAACAAAGAGTTAAACCATTCTTTCTCTCTCTCTGTCTCCCTCTCTGGTCAATGGTTACTAGGCAAGACCTCTGATGGGAACTGTAGAGGTGTCTTGTGACATATGAAAGTGGTGGGTGCAGTTGCGGCCGGCATGACTCACAGAGAGTTGTGCAGGAAAGGGGGGTCAAGCGGGGAGGGGGTTCACGCAGGTGGGGTTTAATTTTATAATAAAAAAATGTCAACTCACCTTTCCGCCGGCCCGGTCCTGTATCTTCTCTGCTCCTCTCCTGCCTCTGGCAGGATCAGGAAGCAGGCAGCCAGGCTCCTAGTCCCACCCCTAATCCAATCATAATGCTGCAAGCAGCATTGTGATTGGTCGGGTCGCCGCCCAGCCAGGGGCTAATGGTTTGCCAATGTTCTCCATGTAGGCTGCATTGCAGCCTGCATGGAGGAGGCAGAGTGCGCATGACTGGTTTGGTCGGCCCTTGAGGACCGACCAAACCAGTCATGAGCACTCAGAACTGGGCGCACCACTCCTCCCCTACCCAGCTCACAGAGCAGCCCCGCCCACCTGCCCGCCCGACGGCAACCAAACCCTTCTGATTTATCGCAGTGCGAGAAGCAGAAACATGAAATTGTAGTTCTTACCATTTTATGTTTCTGCTTCTCGCACTGCAAGAAAGCAGTGGGGCGACAGTCCTCCACCCTAGTTGAGGAGCCGCCCTTGGGCGGGCGTAAAAGCTGGGTATTACTTTTATGTAGCGAGCGAACGAAGCAAGCTTGATGGACAAATGTGTGGATGGGAGGAGAGGTCCTACTTCCATGAAACATGTGAAAAAAGATTGACAAATCCTGCTTGGTAAAGCAAATTTTAATGAAGAATTTAGTGAGAAAGCAAGGACGTTTATAATGCAAATGTAAACGTGTAGTCCTGAAATATTTAAACACATTATAAACTGCCCCATATTATACTGCATTAATGCGTTCAGCAGTTACTATAGTATGTGGATTGCGCAGTACATCAACTTCAGGCCACTTAAAAGTGTGTGCTTGCCCAATACTTTGACTTTTATTAACAGTGTGAGTTGTAAGTATTGGGGGAAGAGAAAGAAATTGGTGTGAGCTTTGGAGTATGACACGCTTCTAAAACTTTTTTCAGTCAAAGTGAAATGAACAATTAGTTGCAAATCAATTATAAACCAAATCATCTTTCACCAAACGCTTATAAAATAGGCACACTTTGTAATTGATTACCATAAAGCATGGGAGGCCAAAATATCAATGGTTGTCCAGCTGGAATATTTATCCTTCCTCTTAAGGGGAAACCTACAGTTGTGTGAATTTCACTTTATGAAATGGCCAGAAATTCTTAAAAAAAATATGAATGACATGGCCTTACACACAAAATAGTACATAGCCACACAAAAGGGGATCAGGGAATATACTATAGCTACCACCAATATGACAGAAACAAACGGATTGGCCTTCAACAATGTCATAACTTCCAACTACTTAACTGCCCCCTCAGTATTGGGAGGCACCAACTTGACACAATCCTTTGTACAGATGAGGTATTGGGAATTTTAAAAGAGCACTCAATGGAGTGACAATGGCAGAGTATCTGTGGGCTAAGGCAGCACCAAGGGGTCTGATAGTGCTTAATGAGAATTTATGATGGAATTCGCATGCGTTTTCCACGCATGCTTTAGGAACTCCATCATTTGAATGAATGCCTCTTTAGCACGCATTTGTTATGCATGCAAGTTGTTTTAACAACTTGCCTTAGGGGGGCGCTGGATATTGTAATAGTTTAATTTAGTATTCCAATTGCAGGCTGTGCAACAGTTGGTAAGGTGTTGGAATTTATTTCCAACACCACTCCACCATTGCGCACCCCTAAAGCAAGTCGTTGTAATGACTTGCGTGCAGAATAATAGCGTGCAAAAGACGCATTTGTTCTGCTGCAGCCAGCACTGTGAAGGCACAGTGTGATTCCGGGTTCATCCTAAAGGACGTTTCCTGCTTAATGAGCCACATATCTTCCTCAATGATATGAAATTCTGCAAGGAATAGTCAAACACTGCATGGAAATGCACCAGAGATTTGCTGGAGCTGTTAATTAATGTGGCTAATAACTTTCAAAAAAGGCTGGAAGAAATCATTAAGACATGGCTCAACACAGGGAGTTTCTGATCCAGTTAAAAATCAATAAATGTTCGGAAATTTAACCATGAGACCATTTACTCTTATAAAACAGATGGCTATTACTCAACCAATGCAAGACAATCTCAGGGGAAACATCCTTTACAACGCAACTTTTACCACGCAGTGCCTTTACAACGCATCTTTTACAACGCAAACCATTACAACGCATTGCGCTGGGGGACGCACTAGGATAGGGAATAGATTTAATTTACTATCCAACACCTTCCCTACTATCCACGGGGGCTGGAGTTGGAATAGTAAATTAAACTATTCACTATCCAGCGCACCAAAGCACTATGCGTTGTAAAGGTATTAGTTGTAAATACCGCGTTGTAAAGGCATGCGTGGTAAAAGCATGCGTTGTAATGTCATACATCCCAATCTCAGATATGGAGACCAACCCCACAAAAATGTGCTCTCATTCTGATGACAGAATCACTAGTAGTGAGGAAGGTGAAAGGAGTAATTACCATCCATGCACACCCGGTTGGCCATCAGGTTTTAGCCAAATCCATAGCAAAATTAGTAAACCAGATTTCCATTTACATATGAACGACTTTGTTTATTAGGAAGGGGAAGAGGAATGAACAGAGGGAAACAGAAAGAGAATACCCAAGTCAAGTGGTCAAATTAAACAGATAATGACAATGAGCAAGGCAAAGAGCAACTTGCCAAGCCACAGCAAAACAACATAGGCCCTCATTATGATGTTGGTCGGGCCACAACCGAAAGCCTGTCAGTTGTGGTCAAACCGATATCTAGCTATGCAGTCCGACTGCTGCATGATGATGTGGTGATTGGAGACAGGGGGCAGAGGGACCAACCGCTGCTTTTCCAACGGACTTGTGGTGGGAGCGCTCCGAAAGTTATACCCTACAATGGGGCGGTGCCTGCTCAGGCACCGCTGTAGGGTTTACGATTTCCCTTCAGGCAACCCATTGGAAGGCTATGGGAAACAGACTTTGGGGGCCTCTAGCAGGGCCCATGTCCCTCCGTGGCCTCCGCTACGAGTCCTAGGGGGCACCTGTGGTGCAACCCCAAACATCCATACCTCAAGTACCAGATACAGCATGGTGCCTGGCACACGGTGCATGAATGTTTGTAATCCGGGATGTGCAGCTGCCCTTTTACGATGGCTGCACAAGCCGCAATGGAGAAATGGATGTTTACAACCACCTCATGAGCGGTCGCGTCTAAATTCGGTGGATAAAACCAGCGACTACTAGTCGGTTAGTTTCCATTCCGACAATATGCTGGTCGGATGCTCGTCTGACCGGCATTGTAATTAGGGCCTTAGTTGGCAATTTAAGTCCCACTACACTGTCAGACATTGAGATTCAGGTCATAAATAAAGAACTAGTATTTGTGCCAACTCAACAGTTGGGAAAATTCAATTTGAGATGTGGGTTAGCTACAATTTTTCCAGAGTGTGAGAGTAAAAGCCTTTTTTTCAAGAGATGAGGACACAGGGGTGCCAAGAAAGTTACAATGGATCTATAAAATAAATCTTCTTTTCAACCTCTGACACCGACAATAACTTTAGAAGTTCTAGTGTTTGAACAGGCTGTGACAATAGACATCAAATCTATAGATGCCAAACACCAGAAGGTCTCACATAGTTTATCACAACAAGAATAATTGGTTTCAAAGGGCTTGAGAATAATACATTCCTAGTGACAAAACTGGCAGCCAAAGGTAGAGCTAAGTATAAGCAGATACCAACAATTATGAAGTCTTAAGGGAGAACCCTACTAAATGTCTCAAGATTATGTTTACCAGCATGGCGGCGTAGGAGTTAAAATCAGGATGGATACTGAGATAAGAAGCTGTGCTTTATGTAGCCAAAGGACTAAGTGTAACATGTTTCTACACACTCCCATGTGGCTGGTAGAAATTTTGTGTAGTCACTGTCCATATAAGCCTGTATGTGTCCTTTCTTTGTTGTCCATTCCTCCTTGCTTGTTGTTGTTTGAGCATGTGGCATGCAGCCATATTGTGTAGCCAGCCAGTGTGGTTTTGCCATAGGCCTACATGTGTTCTTTGTTATGCATGTTTTCTTGCATCTTGTTGTTTGAAGTTGAAAATGTTGTTGGCAGCCATTCTGTGTAGCCAGCCAGTGTCATTTGCCATAGGCCTGCATGTGCTCTTTGTTGTCCATGCCTCCTTGCTTGTTGTTGTTTAAACACGTGACTGGCGGCCATTTTGTGGAGCCAGCCATGGTGTTAAACCATTTTTTCTAGTTTTCAAAGCCACATTCTAGGGACATTGATATTAGAGGGCTATGCCTTTTAGTGTTTTGTTTATTTTGTTCACTGATATCAGTTTAATGTGTTTGTGGATGATTGGCATATGTATGAACAGTGTTAATATGAATTTTTATTTTTTTCCATTTTCCCCTGCACCCCCTTGCCTCCCAAAGGATTTCTCATAGTCCCTGATCCTACGAGTGACTGACACTAACAATGAATATTTGTGCATTATTTGATTTTTCCCTGAACCCCCGGCCTGCCATAGGCCTTTTATGCCATAGGCACACAGTAGCATACATTTTTTAAAGAATTATTCAATTTTAGTCTACACCCCCTGCCTGCCATCGATGCACATCAGTATACATTTTTCAGGGTAATTACATTTTCCCCTGCCTGCCAGAGGCACACACCTGCATTTAGTTTTTAAGGATTGTTACATTTTCCCCTCCACCCCCTGCCTGCCAAAGGTGCACACCAGCATTACTTTTTTAAGGATTATTCTATTTTCTACTCCACCCGTTCCTGC
This sequence comes from Lissotriton helveticus, assembly GCF_964261635.1. Classification (NCBI taxonomy): domain Eukaryota; kingdom Metazoa; phylum Chordata; class Amphibia; order Caudata; family Salamandridae; genus Lissotriton; species Lissotriton helveticus. The sequence goes on from NC_136059.1 coordinate 1,209,931,916, forward strand.
CATAGGCGCACACCAGCATTTCATTTTTTAAATGATTATATATTCAATTTTTCTAAGACCCCCACCTGCCACTAAATTATATTGTCTGTATGTATATTGAAACTGCAAAATGCCATGTTTCACTGAATGCTTTTGTTGTTTGTTTGCTTTTAGGTTCACAAGAGACATCACCCAAAGTATTGCCAGACAGAAGATCCAGCACTAAATGACACCACCTCAGTCCTTCTCAACTTCCACACATACAACTAAGTGCCAACTGCCAGAGCTAAGAATTTGAAGATGGCCCCAAAGAAATGTATTCCTGCCAAGAAAGTGGACAGTGAGGAGAAGGAGATTGCCTTCCACCTTTTTCAGGAAACGTGGCGTGCCTGCCCCACCTTTCTCTGGGTAGCAACAAGCTGTGTGCAGCACTCGTGCATCAATTGCATCAATTGCACTACCCCTACCTGAGTACGTCTCTCCGCGAGGTAGCCATTGCAGTCATGGCAATAAGCAGCGAGTCTGATTTGGACTTCTCTCAGCCAGAAAGTACCCAATCATCACAGGACACTGAGCAAAGTGGACAACAGGAGCAACAGCCAGCAACAATTCTTCCTGAAGTAGGAGCAGAACAGGAGATTGAGCTTCCTATTGAGCAAAATGTAGTTCTTGAACCATTGACTCCACAATCTCCAGCAAGGAAAAGAAAGGTTATGCCACCATCTTCTCCAAGCCCTCTTCTATGATTTGGACATGGATTGGACCCTGGCTGAGTCCGAGACCCACCACAAGAGACAAGGAAAAAGGAAAGTTCCTGAAAGCTATAGAATTATGGAATGTGACAGTGATGAGGATGAGCCAGTGACTGTCAGTATGGAGGGCGGCTCAGAGGACACCGAGATTACCCTTAAAATTCAACGTACTCAGAGAGATGTGAGACTGGTTCAACCACCACCACCAGCTTCCATATTTGTAAAGCCCTAGCTGACACCTTCATCCACCAATGCATCAGTCGAAGTACACATTGCAGAGAGGCAAACAACACACCCACCTGCCTCAAGCTCTTCAGACTTTGGCAGTGGCACATTAAAAAAGTTCTCCTCCCCAGTTTGGGACTTCTTTCGGATTAGGAAGTAGGAGGATTACATTGCAATATGCTCCATTTGCCACGCAAGTGTTCATTGAGGTAAGCCAGGTTCAAAATATAGTATTGGAGGCCGGCTGTCCAATATGAAAAAACATCATACAATGTGGTGAGAGTAGTACCTTAAAAAGATAGGTGGTGGTGATGAGAAAGGAGTAGCAGCTCCAATCACAGCGATAGAAGGAGGCGATGAGGAAGAAGGTGATGACAGACTAACACAAAACGGGCCTGTCCGTGCAGTGTGCCCGCATCACCCATATGAGCAACCTCCAAATGGCACAAGACTCAGATGCAGACACCACCACATACAGCAATTCACCCAAGACACACATTGAGTCTACCACCTCCTGGTTCTCTTCGGAGGATGACTGCATCAATGACACCAGATAAGAAAAAAATCCAAGCTACTATTATAGGCATGTTTATGCACGAGAGGCCCTACGAACGCAACCACCCAATTGCGCATTTCTACAAGGGGAAGCTGACTAGATATGTTAGAGCTGGTCCTCCTCCCTTTTTCGTTTGTGGCAGGAATGGGATTTTTAGAATATTTTGTGGCCATCTGCCCAAAATGGAGGCTTCCCAGATAGACCTACTTTGCCAGAGTTGCTGTTCTAGCGCTCCAGCACGATGTGATGCAATTGGTTGGCTAAGCTATGCAGCATAGTGCTGTTCAGACTATCAACCTGATGACAGATATGTGAACCACTAATTACATGTGTATCACTGCACGCTGGATCTCTTTTGTGGGGGTTAAGCAACAGTGAATTGCAGGTCTCAGCGCTGAAGACAGTTTTAAGGGCATTCGGCGAAATGCAACAATAGCGATGTTCGCCATGGAGAAATCCCATACAGCTGCAAACAACTTGGAAGACTTTAACAGCACAGTGTTTGAATGGCTTTGACCCAGAGGTCTAAGAACTGGATATGTTGCCAAGGACAATACAGTGATATAGTCAAGGCCATGGCAGATGGTGGATATTTCAGGATTCTTTGTGAGTTGCATTGCATCAACCTGATTGTGTAGGACTTACTCAAAAAAGAAGACATAGTCAGCAACCTACTGACCACCTGCAGAAGAATCTGCCCTCATTTCAGTCATTCTTTTAAAGCCCAGAAGAAGCTGAGGATCTTTCAGCATGCGAATAGAGTGCCGGTTAAAGCCCTCATACGGGAGTGCCAATATGTTGGAATTTAGCCAACTACATGTATTACCTGTGTGAGCAGTACAGACTGATCACCTATTATGTTCTTGAAAGAGGACAGGATGCACCTGGGAAAAGCATGACCATGGAGATGGACAAATGGGGGCTAGGCATATGCCTGCCACAAATGCTGCTTCCTTTTGAGGTTTTCACATGGGAATTCAGAATTGAGGACAGTGCGATGAGCCAAGCAATCCGGTTGTTGCATCTGGCTACAGGGCCAGTTTAAAAAGATGTTGCAAAGGTTTGCCTGTCTGCATGAAGAAGTATATGAGTTGGTTCAGAGCTTAATTCTTTGCTTGGCTGTTAATACAAGACAGTAAAAAGAGACTGTGTCCTCCAAATAATACATCTGTGCCCAAGTACTTGAATCACTGTACAAACAAATATTGGCCACTTTTATTCCTTTTTCTGAAGGGATGTTTCACAATACAAAACTTGGATTGTTGACCAAACCAGAGACCTGGAAGAAGAACAGCTGGAAGTTAGAGACCCAGACTGAAATTCTGGCATGCACCCTTCAGTCTCCAGTGAGGGCAGTGCTGTTGTCTCAAAAAAGGCATCACCAGCACCAACACCAGCATGAACGCCAGCAACAGAAGAATCAGACCCAACCTCTATAATGCTTGAGTTTCAAGTGGAAGGGCTTAAATCAAGCACAGAGGTGAAAGCAACAGAAGTCAAGCAAGTGGCAGCACTAATGACCATTCAGAGGATTGTTAACCTTCTTTACTGTGAACCGTCTACTCTGAAAGATCATTAGCGGGACCCTAACATGTCTTAGATATTTTAGTAGGCTCCTAACCCATAGGTACTACCTGTGGCATACTTCATCATCACCTCCTCACCCACTGTACCTAGTGTGAGATCAATGTAATGTGTTAGCAGAGCACTTAGCTAAACAATGAGGGATTTAAGTGAGAATTAAAATTGCCTTCCGTATTCTCTCCTCCTTTTTTCACCTGTGGGTGAGGAACCTACTAAAATATCTAAGATATGCTACAATCCCACTATGGACCTGGGTGAGGATCCTATAAATGTCTAAAATATGTTAGAATCCCGCTAATCATATTTCAGAGTAGAAGGATCACAGGAGAAAAAGTTAACCCTCATATTTGTATTGACTTGTGGTAATCTGAGAGGCTGAGGGTTCCCTTTCAAGGCTTCTCACACCTCTCATATGTTATACATGCAGAGGATGATCTACGACTATCTGGATGACCCAAAAGAGGTCTACTCAGATCAAAACCTATGGGTCTATTGGTATGGGGAGATGAGCCAATGGCCAGAGATTAAGACACACAATTGATGGACAGAATGCAGAACAAATCAAAACATTCATCCCCAGTCAATAGATCTGTGTTAAATTCTTCATTCTTTTGCTCACCATGCCACCCCAGTTTAGACCTGGCCATATGTAAATCAGTCTTGACCCTGTACCTCATGGGAACAGTCCAGCCCGAACTGCCAAGCCAGATCCTCCCTGGACTGGAAACAAGCTTGCTCCATAGGACCTGTTTTGGGGTTCACCCCTCTTCAGCCAGGATAGCTTGATTCCAGTGGCACAGTGAGCCCAGGACTAACGTCTGGGCATGCCTGGTGCAGTTAGGGAGAGAAAGCAAAAGACACACAATTGATGGACGGAATGCCGAACAAATCAAAACATTCACCCCCAGTCAAGAGTTCTGGGTTAAATCCATCATTGGCCAGAGCTCAGCAGGCTGGCAGTAAAGTATCTGGCTTGTCCAGTAGCCAGTGTCTTCTGAGCGTGTGTTCAGTGCAGCTGGTGCAGTTGTCACAGTCAGTTACATCAAAACGTAGAGAGTTTGACCATGATTAAAATAACCGACACGTCATTCCATAAATTATATTGTTCCTGAAACAGTACAGGAAGAAGATGAGGGTGATTGGTCACAATCAAGTTCATTAGCTGACAACTTCTAGGTGAATCCCTTGAGTCTGAGGATGAACGCTACATCCCTTACTGAGTAGGCCAGAATAGAACTTTCACATTATCATCAAACTGGTTATAGATAGAGGAACATGCATATATTCTGTGTGACAAATATGCAGCTCCACCATTTATTCACATGTTTGCACTGGATTGGAGTTGGACTAATGTGCACAGAAAAAGCATCTCAATTTGCTTAAAGCAAATAAAGACAATGCCTACCATCTCTATCCTTTCCTTTTCATTCCCTAGCTGGACTGCCCCAGCATAGATCATTAATTTACAAGATTGCTACTCTTTGTTGCTTCCGCGCAAAATGAGGCAATGTGAATAGACATAAGTGTATCATCATACTTGGAACAGGTAACTATTGCACAAATGAGTGATATATTGAGTGGTGCGAAGGATGATGATTCATTTAATGGCAGACAGTGAAGATGTTGTTCAACTAATTTGCAATGCTTGGGTCACGATGAGTGATTCTGCCTAAATGTGATGTGGTTAGCCCTTCCACACTTCACTAGCATTACTGACATGGTATACTTCTTGCTCAACTTCTTTTCTGTTGGTTCTTTAGAGTCTAGACTAGACAGTTTAGTTTAAAAAACTACACAAACAGCTCACATTGTTTTACTTTTCTTGTTCATCAACAGCACTACAGGTTTATCTCAATTTCATTTCGGTCAAGACTACCCCAAAAGCCAGAAGAAGTAAGTTATGAACAATGCCTATCTACTTCAAAGGGGAACCAAACCAAGATGATTCAAAGAGGCCAACTCACTCAGCCCTGTGGGATGGAGAGAGGTGTGCTGATTTGGTAAATGCAGAGAAGTGTGCTGGCTCAAATGTCAAACTCATCTACTTAAGTGGTTGTGGTTGGGGAGGCCGTAACTGAGAGTGGAGACATGCCACATGATGGATACACGCTGCTAAATGTTATGGCAGTTGACAGTTGTGAGACTGGGCAGCCAGGTACATGAAGTCTGAGATTCGCTGCAAAATGGTTCCCTTTTCTCAGTAAATTGCACATGACTGCACCAGTCTATGCTCTTGCTCTGCCCCCTTTGTCCTCCTCCACCATGAAACTTACCTTTTCCTTGACTCTACAATATGGCCATTTACTGTTTTGCAATATGCCGGCCTTCTCTTCTTCTGCACGAAAGCTCCATATCACTTCTGCTTACCGGACTGGTTCAGCCATGCACCCAAGATTTCAAGAAGAAGATTGTGCAATCCATTTTGGCATTTATGTATACAGTGTAATTTTTCTTTTGTCAAGAATCACAATTCTTAGAACTGTGAGGGTCCTCCCTAATTTTTCAAACCTAGGTGACAGAGCAATTTGATAATATTGTGTGACTCTGAACTGAACGGTGTCATTCCTTCATTTCCTCCAACAGATTTGATGATGATGTTCCTCTTATTGACCTGATGAATGTTGTTGTTGTGTTTGTCTTTGTTACACCTTTCCCCAACTCCCCATTCCCATCCAAACTTCTAACCCTCTTCCCCCAGGTTGTGTGATACATTGAGGTGTGATTTACGGATTTACACCATAAATGGATCACTCACTTGGCAGGGCGGGCGTGGTGAAAGCGACACCATTTAACTGCGGGATCTTCTTACCTGCAGAGTAGGCCAAGTCAGCCCCACTTACCCACCCAGGCATGAAATGGACAACAACATCATGATGGTGCAGAGTCTTAGCTGAGCAATGTCTGTCCCAAGACAGGTTATACTTGTGTGCACTATGTGGCCTGAGTCACAAAGGTAAAGTCACACTGTTGGTGTAAGTTCACTCTTGCATATTAACTGAACTACCGCCAACTTTACAATTAGTAAGTCAACTTATGCGTAGTAACTAACTATGGGGTGAATGTATGACATTGTTCTACATTCTGTCCATCAACTGTGTTTTTTGTAATTTTCACCCCGAGTGGGCTGGGTCTGCTCAGACGTGAGTCCCAGGCTCTCCACACCACTGGAGTCAAGCTATCCAGGCTGAATGAAGGCTGATAGCCAGAAACCGGTCCTTGGATGCTTGATTCCGGTCTGGGAAAGACATGGCTTGGTAGTTCGGACTGGACTGTTCCCATGAGGCACAGGGTCAGAGCTGATTTGCATATAGCCAGTGTCTAACCCAGGGTGGTGTGGAGTGCAAAAAAACGATGGATTTAGGCCCAGATCCTTGTACTGGGGTGAATGTATGACATTGTTCTACATTCTGTCCATCAACTGTGTTTTTTGTAATTTTCACCCCGAGTGGGCTGGGTCTGCTCAGACGTGAGTCCCAGGCTCTCCACACCACTGGAGTCAAGCTATCCAGGCTGAATGAAGGCTGATAGCCAGAAACCGGTCCTTGGATGCTTGATTCCGGTCTGGGAAAGACATGGCTTGGTAGTTCGGACTGGACTGTTCCCATGAGGCACAGGGTCAGAGCTGATTTGCATATAGCCAGTGTCTAACCCAGGGTGGTGTGGAGTGCAAAAAAACGATGGATTTAGGCCCAGATCCTTGTACTGGGGTGAATGTATGACATTGTTCTACATTCTGTCCATCAACTGTGTTTTTTGTAATTTTCACCCCGAGTGGGCTGGGTCTGCTCAGACGTGAGTCCCAGGCTCTCCACACCACTGGAGTCAAGCTATCCAGGCTGAATGAAGGCTGATAGCCAGAAACCGGTCCTTGGATGCTTGATTCCGGTCTGGGAAAGACATGGCTTGGTAGTTCGGACTGGACTGTTCCCATGAGGCACAGGGTCAGAGCTGATTTGCATATAGCCAGTGTCTAACCCAGGGTGGTGTGGAGTGCAAAAAAACGATGGATTTAGGCCCAGATCCTTGTACTGGGGAGAATGTATGACATTGTTCTACATTCTGTCCATCAACTGTGTTTTTTGTAATTTTCACCCCGAGTGGGCTGGGTCTGCTCAGACGTGAGTCCCAGGCTCTCCACACCACTGGAGTCAAGCTATCCAGGCTGAATGAAGGCTGATAGCCAGAAACCGGTCCTTGGATGCTTGATTCCGGTCTGGGAAAGACATGGCTTGGTAGTTCGGACTGGACTGTTCCCATGAGGCACAGGGTCAGAGCTGATTTGCATATAGCCAGTGTCTAACCCAGGGTGGTGTGGAGTGCAAAAAAACGATGGATTTATGCCCAGATCCTTGTACTGGGGTGAATGTATGACATTGTTCTACATTCTGTCCATCAACTGTGTTTTTTGTAATTTTCACCCCGAGTGGGCTGGGTCTGCTCAGACGTGAGTCCCAGGCTCTCCACACCACTGGAGTCAAGCTATCCAGGCTGAATGAAGGCTGATAGCCAGAAACCGGTCCTTGGATGCTTGATTCCGGTCTGGGAAAGACATGGCTTGGTAGTTCGGACTGGACTGTTCCCATGAGGCACAGGGTCAGAGCTGATTTGCATATAGCCAGTGTCTAACCCAGGGTGGTGTGGAGTGGAAAAAAACGATGGATTTAGGCCCAGATCCTTGTACTGGGGTGAATGTATGACATTGTTCTACATTCTGTCCATCAACTGTGTTTTTTGTAATTTTCACCCCGAGTGGGCTGGGTCTGCTCAGACGTGAGTCCCAGGCTCTCCACACCACTGGAGTCAAGCTATCCAGGCTGAATGAAGGCTGATAGCCAGAAACCGGTCCTTGGATGCTTGATTCCGGTCTGGGAAAGACATGGCTTGGTAGTTCGGACTGGACTGTTCCCATGAGGCACAGGGTCAGAGCTGATTTGCAGATAGCCAGTGTCTAACCCAGGGTGGTGTGGAGTGCAAAAAAACGATGGATTTAGGCCCAGATCCTTGTACTGGGGTGAATGTATGACATTGTTCTACATTCTGTCCATCAACTGTGTTTTTTGTGGCCTTCTCTTCTTCTGCACGAAAGCTCCATATCACTTCTGCTTACCGGACTGGTTCAGCCATGCACCCAATATTTCAAGAAGAAGATTGTGCCATCCATTTTGGCATTTATGTATACAGTGTAATTTTTCTTTTGTTAAGAATCACAATTCTTAGAACTGTGAGGGTCCTCCCTAATTTTTCAAACCTAGGTGACAGAGCAATTTGATAATATTGTGTGACTCTGAACTGAACTGTGTCATTCCTTCATTTCCTCCAACAGATTTGATGATGATGTTCCTCTTATTGACCTGATGAATGTTGTTGTTGTGTTTGTCTTTGTTACAGCTTTCCCCAACTCCCCATTCCCATCCAAACTTCTAACCCTCTTCCCCCAAGTTGTGTTATACATTGAGGTGTGATTTACGGATTTACACCATAAATGGATCACTCACTTGGCAGGGCGGGCGTGGTGAAAGCGACACCAATTAACTGCGGGATCTTCTTACCTGCACAGTAGGCCAAGTCAGCCCCACTTACCCACCCAGGCATGAAATGGACAACAACATCATGATGGTGCAGAGTCTTAGCTGAGCAATGTCTGTCCCAAGACAGGTTATACTTGTGTGCACTATGTGGCCTGAGTCACAAAGGTAAAGTCACACTGTTGGTGTAAGTTCACTCTTGCATATTAACTGAACTACCGCCAACTTTACAATTAGTAAGTCAACTTATGCGTAGTAACTAACTAGTAGTAATAGTAACTCATTTTTGAGCAATAGGGATAATTACTACTCGCTAAGTTACTACTCGTAAAGTTACTGATGGAAAAGTTACTAGTCATAAACTTACACTGCAAAAGTTAACTAACACTAAAAGTCTAACATACCTTACCTTTCTGATTCAGGCCTTCTGTTGCTTAAAATGCTTAACATTTTCCTGGGTCCTGACTCCTGATTCGAGGATTTTATAAGTTTAGTTTTAATCATTTTAATGAATTAAATAGTAGCTCCCCGGATTGCTTGGAAGCTACTACTGCTGGTTTTTGTGATATGATTTTTTCGTCATGGTGGTGATCTAGTCCCAGTCTTTGGTCAGTCATAATAACCCACTAACTATGTGTTTTTATTCAGTATAGTTGTCGTTGGTGGATAACCCTCCTGCGTAATCCTATAGTTGGAGCTCACCTCATTTGGAATTGGTGGGAGTGGGACCTCCCTTGTGCTGTCTTCCCTGTTAGTGCTAGCCCACTACTACAACCCACATTAAGAAGGCCTTTTCGGAAACCCTGCAATAATGTTTAGGAAGATTGAGAGAGGCAGCAACAATCGCTTCATCTATTCAGGTAAGAAGTTCAGAACTAAGAATTTAACTAGTTGGGAACTTATCACTGAAGTTTGTTTCAGCAAGCAGAGATAGAAAAGTAAGATTACGATTGTTGTATATGCTGTAGGTACACCCCCTAGGGGTCAATAGTTACGGAGGGTATAGGACAAGGGTATTAACTAATTTGTATACACTTTGATAAGTGGCTGGGTGCTGCAAAAGTGGCAAAATCTCATCAAGCAACAAATCCAACAGACCGAGGGGAAGATTTACCAAGTTGCATGTCTAATTGCATTTAACAAATTAAGTATTTATCATTCATACCTTGTGTATGAGCCTCATGCTAAATATTGTAATAAAAAAAGTCATACACTCTTTCCTAATATTGTTGTACATGTACTTTACAGCTCAATGCAAGGTCTGGCCAGGGCAGTTGACTAATGTTATTGTGATGTAATGTAACTTCTGTGTTTGTCATCCATGAGGGCATTCAGGCGCTGAGCAGGTGAGTGTAGGTGGTTGGTGATACTGTGCCTAAGTACAGGCAATCTCACATATTAAGTGTCATGGAAGCTTTACATTGGTGATGCATGGGCATTTCCCTGCAAACAGTCTTATTTGAATTTGTTTTAAAGGCTACTGTAAGAAATGACGTTGTTTGTTGACTGGGGTCTGTGCCCTGGTAAAGCAGCAACCGCAATCCTTGTCATGGTGAGCCACAAGCCACCCCTAAATTAACCGGTTCTCAACCCTTTGGTGGCTTGGCACAGAGCAGTCAGGCTTCACTTAGGGCAATGTGTAAATGATTTGTGCAACAATTCAAATAGTTATAAAGTGAATACAGCACACAACAAGGACCCCACACTTAGTTAAAATGTAACTATCTTTAATAAATAAAAAAAGACTAAAACAACGAAAATCCAAACAATTGAACCGGAGATATGCAATGTTCAAGATTTTAATGAAAACAACATCAAAAAGCTGAAGGTGCCAACTGTGGATATGTTGTCATACTGGACCTGGACAAAGTCACAAGCTCAGGCCAACCATGATGGAGCGTGGACTGGCTACAGGGATTTAGGTCCACTGAACAGAGTACCTTTAATCCTGGTTTGCAGAGCGTTGTGAGGATCTGTGTCAAAGATGTGTTGCACAGCTAAAGCAATCTGTTGGTTCCGAGAAGCAGAGAGGCTGCAATGTGAGGCTTCCAGACCACGTCAACGGGGCTTGCGATGCGGAGTCTGGCCTTGCGAACCTTCTGTCTTGCTCTTAATGAATGCCACAAAATGGAACCTCAATATGAAAGGATTCCACAGACTTAGGAGCATACAGATATATGGAAAATTAAATGCTTTTATCTTTGTTATGTGCCATAAGTGCAGAGCATAAAGGGACACTCATTGCATTTGTATTCAAGCATATTTCCTGAGCAATGCTTTCTTGTTTGGGGAGGTCAGTGCCTAGTCATTTATCAGGTTATTTAGGGAACTGAAGAAACAGAGACAGGAGGTGACAAATGCTGACGTTGCTGAGAAAGTATCGATAGCAACAAAGGAAGCATAGCAGACCATCTCCTGTGCACATTTATGTGAAAATAGTTTATAGGTATGTTTCTGATCATGGAGTACATAGTACAGGTTTCATGGTAAATTTCGGCATTGTTAGGAATATATTTAATGGGAACACTGTCCAATCAGTATTTTACATATGAACGTTCAAAGGATTTTGGTTCACAGAAAAGGAAGTTATATGGTACATGGACATAACACATCAATTGTTAGTTGTATAATGTTGATGACTGAAATATTTTAATGTCAGCATATGTACAGACTTGATATATTGATGGTAAATACATGTTTGTATGTGACCTCAAGGTAACACGGGTCTAGCTGCAAAGCGGAAGAGTTACAAAAGAAAACAAAGGTATCTCCACATGGAGGAAGTGAACCAACATGTTAGATTGCTGGCAGAACGTCTGGATGAAAGATGAGACTTTAAAAGAAAATTACAAGAGAGTGGTTCTCTAGATAGCATCTACACGAAAGATGAACTCAAAAGTCAGGAGAAGCCAGACAGGGGATCAAGAGGGCAAATGCAAGCCACTACAAGTAAGACACCAGCAACATCAGATGTAGAAAAGCTATCACCAAGAAACTGACAGACAATACATTTAAAGAGAATATTGAAGGAGTACTGCAAAGAGATGTACAACATCTACATCATAGAAAAGTTTAGGGAAATTTCATATATGTTGATTTTTAGATTAATAGTTTGTATGTTTGGAGTAGTAGTTGTATGGTTCTAATGTTACTGTGTTTCTGTTGAGATGATTGATAATTGTTGTATGAAAAATGTAGATAATATATCCTTGTGATACATATAAATATTTGAGAGTTGGGATAATATTTTAATCATATACCTTACATTAAAGAGTTTGGAAGTGATTGGTATTGAGGTTTTTCCGAATTTGCTTGACATGTAATTTATGTAACAATTACATATACAGATACATAGACGAACAGCTCTTTATCTGTGCCATTTGACCTAATACAACTTTCAAATTAATATAAGATTTTATGAGTTGATAAGCTATGGCTTAAGAATGTCCCCACATTACAGAGTGCATACTGATTGAGTCCTCATGGGGAGTGTGCAGTACCATACATATGTTGAATCACATTATTCTAAGTTACAATACACCTGCATCATATAGCTAGTCTTCATTCAATATTTACCACATAGGAAACAAAAGGTAGGAATACCTACATATCAATATTTAGTGAGTGTGTACATGTGTGAACTGACCATTTTTAATCAATTATAAACTGCACAGACCTATCACTTATTTAATTTAAGCCGTAAGTAGAATTCCAACATATTTTCTTAGTTTTTTGACAGCAGCTTGAGCTTTTTGGCTCAAGGTATGGTCCAATTTGATGTAACAGGAAGATGATCATATCCCTGATGAGCCTGAATTTCTTTACAATTCATTTTTCATACGATTCAAACATAGAAATTCTCTGCCCTCCTCTGTTGTTGTCCTTTTGACAGGGCGAGAAGACGTTCATGGTGTTTTGCTATGACAATCTCCATGGTTGTTTGCACACAATGAAATGCTATGGTGTGCTTCTGCATATTCCAGAGAATAGCTCTACTTTTTGCCCGATTTTCACATGCACTTTTTTTCACGCACCTTACTTTCGCCCAGCTTCATGTCAGTTTCATAAATACATGTAGCACCATTTTGGAGGCTGCTTTTTGTGTGGGTTCTGCCCTACCACGTCCACATTACAGACATCATTTTTATTTTGGCGTAGACCAATGCAAACTAATTTTAGTGTTACAATATCATTAAAATTCCATGCAAATACTAATATGCGCCTAAGAGTAGACATGTGCTAGGATTTGCGTTGGATTGTGTCATACGAGCGCTAGACTTTGGTAAATATGCCCCGTATTCTGTTCCCACTCTGGTAGCGGAGTATATTAGACTGCAGGAAGAAGCAAGTAAAGTAAACTAGCACAAAAATACATGGCAAGGTACTTCAGGTACGGAAAGTCATGGGGGAAACACAATGTACAGTATGTGACTATTTCAGACGAGAGGATTTTGTCCAAAAGAAAGAACACAATGCTATGCTAAAAAGCAGGGTAAAGACATAACACACATAGCAAGAGATAAGCATTGAAAAGACAAACCCATTCATCTCTTTTACACAGGAAACCCGTCCACAACAAGCCCACCCTCTTTGCAAGCAAATACCCCCAAATGTCCTACCGCGTCCAGGATCTCAACTATTGGCCTGTCACCCAAGAAGGATGGGAGACAGCAGTTTGCACTCTTCTGAGAGGCTAGGCCCAGGATCCCCAACTCTGGGCCCAGCAGAGATGAGGACATCAGGGGATTGCTGCTGCACTCCCTCCAGCCATGGCAAACATTCTCTGCTCCTCATGCCCATGTCTGGGGGGAGCAGGCGGATGCCACCAGGACAAGCTCAAAAGCATTTGGGACTGTGTAATACTCTGGTTCGGCAAACTTACTCTTTGTAATACTCCCAAATTTATGTGATAAATTATTACTGTATTTGAATGAAATTATCTCAAAAATGTCTCTGATCTCATTTTAGAATGTATGATACAGAAAACCTTATTTATTGAGTGTTTACAACTTAAAACACAATTTGGCGCTCACATTGAAACACCTGCATTGAGCGTTTGGATTTTAGATTGAGAATCTAAGACCTCAAACATTAGGCCACAAATGACTCTTTGCTATTCTGGATTAAAACATGACTATGACATACGACTCAAAAGTAAGAGTTATCGAGGTGCCATAGGTGAGGGTACACTCTAAGTATAAATTCACCTATGATACCACATACACCTATATTTACAGAATGAGATGGAAGGAATAAGAAGAAAAAATTAGATATTTATCCTAGCTTTAGGTCATAATATGCTTAAAAAGAGTGTTATTCAGGCAAAGTGACACAAAAACACCGGAGCAAATTAATAAGAAAACACATCTTTAACACTGTTCAATGAAATTTGGAATTCTTAGCTACTGATCAGTCACAAGGTTATTGAAACACCACAATCACTGCCCATTAATTTCACTGTGCAGCATTTAACCATTAGGTTGAAAGTGAAAAAGCTTTTATTGTTCGATTATTTAAAACCATTACAATATGCTAACAATATAAAAATAGTTATCTAAAAAACGACATACGTTATATTCCCTAATTTTTTACTCCAGTCAGTCCAACATAAAACCTTCAGTAAAATGTCATATTCTAGCTATGCAGTTTAAAAACAAGGTGCATTCATTTTTATAAATGGGAAATATATCTGCCTCTCCCCTCCTTCCAGACCTGCAATTTTCTTTTTGCGGCTCTGCATTTGCACACAGTCCTATACGAATTAAGTCTATGAATTTCCCCAGCCGTGCTACTATTTGACTTGCTGTAGACGAAAAACACAAGTCCGAAATTTCGCAGCATCGGTTGAGGCCCTGAGCTCTGCAGATTGGAATGACCAAACAATGCCTCTCACTGGCTAACTTTGGGCAGGAACACAACAAATGATACCAGGATTTCTGATGATAATCACAAAGTCTGCATGCTACTGATTTATCCACACGGGCCCAGCTTTGATTGAACTCCACTATGGGTAGTGCCAGGAGCCTCATATAAGTGATCTTTTTTCGAGTTTGAACGGATAGGGCTTGCTTAAGATAGGGCTGTGCTTTTCCCACTTTATAAGAGGCATCCAGTGAGGAGAGATTTGGGTGATGATGCAGACTAGCGAGATCTCTTGCGAATGATATTTGCTTTACCTGTCGGTTCACTGCTCTTTTCCATGCTGGAATTGAAATATTCGTATTGACTAGGTTTTGCACCTCTATTTCCAGCAATTGATTGGCTACTGCCAGTTGCGCTTGCCATGGGGATCCGCTTTCTTCGAAGATTGTTTTAATTTGCGCTTTCAATGCTGTTGCTGGGACTGGCAAGGTGCCAATGTAATATTTTATTGTGTCTCCCAGGCAAGAAATGTCGGGGCGAGAGAGCCCCAGCTCCAGCCTTACTCTGGCTCTCCTGGCCTGTCGTGGGATACCCAGCACTTTCTTATATGCGGCAATTTGAAAACTCATATAAAAGTTGGTAAGGGCTCCGGGGAAGATTAAATGGCCATAATTAACTGAGGGCACTATTTTTACTTTTAAGACTTTCAAGATAGAATCCGTGGATGGACTGTGTAATTTTAGATTGAGGTTTCCCAGACTGCAGATGATTCCTGCCCCTTTACTACTTAGATGCTTCAAATGAGCTGTTGTCTTTGCCCCCTCCGTTAGCCTGAGGCCAAGGTAGTTATAATTTTTGCAAGATCTAATTTGCTGGTCACCCAGGCGCCATTGGGCTATATGCTTGCGATGGTACTTCCCAAAGATAAGAATGTTGGTCTTCTCCTGGTTTACCAATAAGTTATTCTTTTGATTAAACCTGTATAGCGCATCTAGGGCTTTCTGTAAGCCTATCCTGGTATGATCCAAAATTACAAGGTCGTCAGCGTACTGAAGGATTTGGAGCCGCACATTCCCCAGCTTTGGAATGAATAAGTTTGCCCCTTCCAATGCTTGACCCAGGTCGGATGTGTAGATGTTGAACAGGAGCGGTGCAAGTAAACACCCTTGTTTAAGGCCGTTATTTGTTAGGACCTTGTTGGTCAGCGACGTTTGACTGGTCTTAATCCGTACCCAGGTCCCATCGTGTAGAGACCTTATTGCCTTTAACATCTTTTCGGGATGCCCCAATTGGTGAGTTTACTCCATAATATGCCACGGTCTACTCGATCGAATGCTGCGCTGTAGTCCACAAAACAGCAAAACAGAGGAGGTTGAGCGGGCTGAGTCGCACGCCTGGACAAGTAACCCAGTGCTATGATGTTATCTACTGTGGAACATTGTGGACTGAATCCAGTTTGAAAAAATAGAAGGATGTTGTGCTCCTCCGCCCAGCTTTCTAATTCCTTCAACAGCACTCTAGCATATGCCTTTGCTTCAATGTCTAGCAAGGCCACAAGCCGATAGTTTTCAGGTTTTGTGCGGTCTCCTTTTTTATATATGGGGAAGAGTATTGAGCCTTTCCACGATGATGGAATGGAAGCCGTTTCAAAGGCATGCTTAAAGAGTGGGGTTAGCTGGTCTGCCCAGAATCTTTATGCCTCTTTGAACACAGCCACTGGGACTCCGTTGGGGCCCGGTGCACTGTCCATCCTCATTTTCTTGATCAAGTTGATTATCTCTCTTGTATTTATAAACAAGCACTTGTCCTCATCTTCATTGTCTAATGGATTTTTTTGTTCTTGCGAGACCCTCATCACCTGCTCTGTTGTATACAATTGCTTTGCGTACTTGACCCACTCCATGGCTGCCATGCCGTTTTCTTTGCTTTGGTCGGTGTGGCTTAATTGTCTGATGTGTCTCCAGAATCGGACGTGGCCATTTTCTTTGAGCATATTAAATATTTTCAGCCACTCTGTCTCAATTGTTTTTGTTCGGATTGCCCATATTTTTCTCCTGTGTTCTCTTCGTAGGGCTTTTATTTCCGCACTGAGATGATTTGTCACTCCTTTTCTTCTCGCCTTCAATGCTTTAGAGAGGCTCTGTTTGGTTTGCTCTAAGTCCATGATGTTTGGCTGTAATAGGTGGTTTTGCGGGTGAAGGCCTTGAGTTTTCGGGTTCCCCCTTACCTGACCTAGGACCGAGTTTAATTCCAGAAGAAGATCCTTCCAGTGCTCCGTGGGAGGAGCCATTGTTTGGCACTGCTCTTTATGGATAACCCACTCCATGAGCACTGGACTTGATTTTATGGTCCACTTTATTCTATTTCGTACTGTGTGGTGCTCTTCCTCAGTTGAGGTGCCCAATGTTCCTGGGTGTTTTGCATTTTTCCCATTTATATCAAAAGTGACCCTCAGTGGATTGTGATCGCTTTCTTCCCTGTCTCCCACCTCGAAGTCCTTGAAATATGTTACACGTTTCTTTACGATAAAGATATAATCGATTGTTGACCTGTTCTTGAAGGTGGGCAAGGGACACCATTGAGGGTCCACTGCTTTCATGGAAGCGTGGGTGGAGACCATGTTATGCTCAAACAGCAGCTGATGTAGAGGCACCAATTCTGTTATGCTTGAAGTGTTCCTCATATCATCTCCTAGCCCCCTGATGTTCATATCCCCTGCGATGATTGGTAAATGAGAGGCATATTTGTTCCTCAGATGATCCATTTTTTGGGATAATAATTTTATTGCTTGCTTTTTTTGCCTTGTGGCGGAATTTATGTAACATTTGATTATCAACAAACGAATTGCGTTATTGTTACTTTTGAGACCGGAGATCAAGACTGCTTGGAGATTCGCAGAGTTGGTGTCTATTGAGTTTACCTCTATTTTACGGTTATGGTTAATGTAGATTGAAAGCCCACCTGCTGCTCTCCCGAAGATATTACTTTTTATTGCTGCGGTGTGAATCTCGTAATACCCTGAGAGAATTAGAGGTTCAGTGGCCCATTTCTCTTGTAGACAAAGTATGTCGTTTTCTCGAAGGTACGAGCTTGCTGCTTTACATTTAAGCATTCTTTTTAACCCTGCGACATTCCATGATAAGATGGACAGGAGAGTATTATTCCTCCATTTTTGGTTCTTATTCCAGTAGCTGGCTCCCTTGTTTTTATTAGGTATGCCGTCGAGGGCTCATGTCTCCCGAACCCATCAACATATTTTGCCTTGCAATGTGATTTGGTTCCCTATGGAACACTGCCTTTTGCTCTGCTGAGCTTATTATCTTATAGGCGTTGTAAAGTCTCGGGTCCATGGCCGCACTTTTCCCTGCTTGTTTGACTGCCGTCCCCTTTAACACCGAGTACACCTCCTTTATTGGGCAGTTTAATGCTAAAACTTGTGGATATTTCTCAGGTATGGGAAATGCTATATCAATTCCCAGGCGGCCATCATTGCTATTTCATCAGTTGTAAGCTCCGCTTGAGCGTGTCGGCTCAATCCAATTGAGGTTGATTCTCCATGAGATTCGCTAGTTAGACTTAAGAATTTAACCCAGATTAAATCGATTGATTGTATTTCCATAAGAGATGGTATGTGCTTGAAAAGCCTGAGTAAATTGCCCCTGTTTAAAATGTCATGGTTGCCTTTGATGTAATATCTGGGGGTTAGAATCACCTCGTATGTTGTTTTACTGGTTTGGTTTGCTTTGCCCTGATCATTTAGTTCTCCTTCGCTGCTGCTTGCTTTGCGTCTAATGCCATGGGTCCATTGGCCTAAGACCGACTGCTGGGCCAAGCTTTGAGATGGCTGTTCCACTTAGTCGCTCATTTTCTGCCCCCCAGGGGCGAGGAGTCCCTTAGTTGTACTAGCCCCAGTCTCGGGTGCTTGATCCTTACGTGCTCCCCCTGGTTTTCTATGCTCTCTCATTTTGTTGTTTAATTCCGGGGATGGTTGGGCTCTAATTACCATGCCGATTGGGCTTTGAACACCCTCTGTATGGGGGGATTGGCTGTTTGTAACTATCCCTCAGATCTGTCTTCCCCGGGGAGGGTGAGGCTGTCACTAATGAATTATTTGAAGGTTGACGTTTTGTGAAGATCGGAAAGAGGCGTCTTATTTCTATGGTGCTTTGTGATTTTTGAAAATGAGTTGGTAAAAGGAGGGTGCGTTTTTTTGCTGTCTTAGCTTTTTTTTCCTGTTTCATTAGCTTTTTCTTGGCCCTCCTTGACAACGGGATCTCCTTACTTGTCTGGTTGAGGTTGTTGTCTTCTGATTGTTTTTCCAAGGAAGAATGACTGCTGTTGGATTTGCATCTGACCGGACTGCTAGAGACTTTGTTCGATGTCGAGGAGTCTTGTGCCTCTGAGATTATTACTGAATGCCCCGAGTTTCCTCCTTCTGCTATACCTGACTGATTTTCAAGGATTAAAGCAGGACTGGAGCTATCCTTATTGCTTGAAGTTCTCGTTTGAATTTTTAGTGCTTCCACCATTCCTTTAAGAATTTCTGGCAGTGTTGCCCATGTGTCCATGAGTGCTGCGCACGAGCAGGTGCCTATGCTGTTGTTCTGGATGTCACTCAGCTTTTTCTCCAAAAGTTCCACCTTGTTGTTCATCTCCGCTAAACGCAGCGCGATAGTTGCTAAAAGATCAATTTGTAACTCCATTTTCTTTGATTGCCAGAGCAGTGACCTGGCCATGTTTTGCACTGTTTCTCCGGGAGGGGATGCTCCTTGATCCAAGCTGGCACTACTCTCCTGGTGCGTTTGGAGTAAAGGAGGGAGTGCATCCGTCCTCGTTAGAGCTTCTGTAAAAAGTTGGAGTCAGCTCTAATGTACTTTGTATCTTGGATTCCAACTTTTGCAGGAATATTGGGGATAGACAACCCAAGTTTTGCAGCTGGTCTGACACACCTAAGTTTCTTAACCCAGAGCCTGGTTTTAGTGACGATGGCCTCTGCTCCGGGGAGTGAAGAATCGATTGATCCTGGCAATGCATTTGGGCAATTGTAACTTGCTCTGCCTTTCTGCAGATTAGTGCGGGGATGTCGCTTATTGGGTCAGATAAATGTCCCAGCCCTGAACAGGAGCGCGAGCGTCGTCTTTCTAAGCTTGTGCTACCAGAACTTTCGCATTGTGTTTGTGTGTTTGGCAGCTTTTGAAGGGGCTGATACCCTGAACTGTTGTCCATCCCGTCGCTGCTCATGCCTCCTTGTTGCACTGGCATATCTGAGGTGCTCTCTGGGTTAGGGGTAAGTTACACCAGAAATTGTGTAATACAGGGCTTTTTGTCTTGGTCTACACGCTTTGTGCACCTTAAAATTCTGGGTGAAGCTTTGAACGGATCAAGTGACTTTGCGTGGCCATTTTCTAATTGCTGGCTGCTTTTTGATTCATATTTTTTTGTCATTCCTCTATCTGGGTAGTCTAAATCAACTACCGTAAAAGCTGTGTGCTCCTTATGCCTTCCTCTCTGAATGATCTTTTGTGAAGCAGCACGAGAGTCTGTGATCTCTATGGTCTTTGTAATCTCTGTAGTCGCCATAGGCACTGTGGTCTCCGAGGCCCCTCATGGCTCCTGGCTCCTGCTGCTGCAGGAGCCACCCACCGGCTCGCGGAGTTCTCCCAGCAGGGCCCGGACCGGGACTGGACCGAGGGGCCCGGGGCCAAATCGAAGCGGAGAGACAAGCCCTGCGTGCTGCTGCTGCTACTTAAGCCCCAAGCTGCCTCTATGCCGATGTCTGGCTACCATGGGAGCCACAGTCCGGATCCACAGGAACACATCTCAGTGGGAAAGCAAAGGCACCCACCACAACGCACGGCGGTCCGGCCGCCACTCCTCCGGTGGACGGGGGCCAAGTTGGGGGCGCTATTATGCCGCAGTTCCTCGCAAGACCAGGCTGCCCCCGCACAACGCCAAAATCGTTTCGCTCACCTCGAGTCGAGCACGGGACTCTATTCACTGCTTGCTGCCTCGGCTGCTCCCACTGCCACCTCTCCGGGTCCGCCAACGGGTCAGCCCCGCCACAAGCCGGCGCTCCTGCGGCCGTCCTCCGCCGCTCCGCCACTTCGCGGCGACACCGACGACGAGTGAGGGCCAAAGAAGTCGAGTGGTGGGCTCGTCTCGCCTCCCTGCCTGAGCTGTCTGTGCTCACGGTTTGCAGCGGCGGGGTTCGGCGGTGGGTCAGTCAGCGCCCGCACCCAGCCGATCCGCACCCTCTCCCGCGTTTCCCGTCTCCTCGGGAAGCCGGCAAAACCTGGACTGGAACTCCACTGCTTGGACAGTCAACTCCAACTCGTGCTGTGAGTATCCGCCAGTGCGTCTTTAGTTTGCAAGTGAGTCTTTCTGATGCTGGATCAAAATACAACAATGACATTCAATCCACAAATACAAGTCAATTTGGTGCCATAGGTGAGTATACTTTGTTGTGTGGTGATTCCAATATACATTTTTACTCAACTAATTGCATCACACTAAGCTTAATTTAAAGAATAATTGTTACGGGCATTTACTACTGTTTGGTCCATAATGAGAAGTTCCAAAGATCAATAAAGACATTCAAATCTGTATATCTGTAGTGTGTTGATTACATTGTATCCTCGTGCTGGTTTCCCGGCTTGAGGATATCTCGTTATCTTATGTTCTTTCAAAAAGGATTCCACGATCGAACGCTGCACGACGAGCTCCAGGGTTCGGACAACGTTAATCAGTTGTCGTTAATCCTGGTGTCCGGCGGTGGCGTCTGGTCGTGGGTGCAGCATTTATGGAAATAAACTTCTTCGTTCTTCACATAAGTCTCCTGTCCCTACAATACTACAATATCAAAGGGCAAATACTATTCTTTACACTGAATACAAATGTTGTAAGTATACTAAGGCCTAAAGATTGAAAAAACAATTGACTTGCTCTCTCTCTCTCTTCTTCAACTTCTCTCTCTTTCTCTCTTTCTCTCTCTGTGTCTCCCTCACTCCCTCCTTCATTATATTCTGTAAATGATGTAGCTGCCTGAGTAGACTCACCTATGGAACAATATTGATTTGTAAGTTTGTTCCGAATGGCTTACTTATGTTCAACAAATTAATGAGTCACTTGTGTCCTTGTGGTTAAAGTTAGTCCTGGATGAATTTAAATTACCCTGGACTTATTCACACAATTTCAGGAATTGTGTCTTACACATGTTATACAAAATACCTTATGGCATAATGCCACGTTGTTAGAAAGTGCCCTCTTATTGGATGGTTGCCCCAACTTTTTGCTAAAATGCTGATGTACTTTGACTGAGTGTGCCCTGGGTTCCTGCCAAACAGGGACCCAGGGACTATGTTCTTTCCCTAAAACTGCATTAAAAACAAAACCCAATTGGCACTCTAGGGCCACAGGTCAGTCCCTTGTAAATGGTACCACAGGTACCAAGGGCACTGTGACCATGGGAAGGCCTCTCAGGGCTGAAGTGATAGAGCGCGCGAGGTCACCCAGCCAATAATTTCGCCGTTTCCGGCTTCGGGCCCATATACTTTCAATTCACAATATACATTGACCGGGCGACTTCACGGGCTGCTACCAATTTGTGTGAATTCCCTACTGTTATTACTTAGTGTACCCGACTTACCATCCACCGACACGGGTACCTATGACCACAACGGATCAGGGAGCTAGCTGTAAAGGAAAGGCAGCAAATATACAACCTCAAATGACATTCAATACTGTTTGTAAATGACCACGGACAACTGGAAGTTTTAAAATCTTTATCTAAAGTTCGTTTTCTTCTAACATGAGATTTACAGGAATAAGGCAATCAATAACCAAGATAATGAAAAGTACATAACTATAGAGAAATAAAGTCAGGGTAATCATTTAAATGCTAAAATGAGATGCAAAGGGAAATGCTATGCATTCAGGGCAAAAGTTCTTTAGAAAGTTTAAGTAAGGCCGTTCTAGACCATATCAGGAAGTGACAAACTGCAATGCAAAATATGATTTCTAACAGGTAGGGTAACATGGGAACACGTTATGAAAATATGCAAATGACTTTACGTTTCAATAAATTGCGGCAAAAGCATGGAAAAATCAACATGTGCAAGGTGTCTCTTTATTGAAGCAAAAGACAGAAAAATAGAAAGGGGCAAACTTTAAAGAACTTAGAGCAGTATTTACCTAGACTGGTGTGGAAACCAAACCCTGGCCACGGGTCAGTTAAGGACAGGAAACCCTCAAGGAAGGATACCCCTCAAAGGACAGCAGGTGCAGAATGGACACCCAGGACAGGACAGGATACCCTCGGATTAGGAATCAGGACAGGACCCTCAGGACAGGACAGCAAACCCTCAGGACAGGACCGCTCAGGACAGGACCGCACCCGCAGTTTGGAAGCAACGCCTGCGCTCCACCCTCTCTGCAGCTATCGATCAAGACCCCGATTGGGTCAGCGAACTCCCAGCAAAGTGCTTCGCCAGCACTTTAAGGTTCAGTAAAACCTTAGTCTATGGTCAATTTCGGACAGAGTGCTCCGCAGCGCTCTGTATCTTCAGTCACCTATTGAGTACGATGGGTCAGTGACAGGTCAGCTAAACCAGACAAGTCGGACAATTTCCCTAGGTGAACCCAGGGTAGATATACTCTTTTGGGGCAGTGTACCACCCCCCAATGTTGCAAAGTGTCAGAATCCCTCAATTTGGATTGGTCCTAAGGTAGGATTTGGGTAACACACCAATCATAACACACTATTTGGATGCCTAATTTACATCTCTGGGTACCGCCTAGCAAGATTGGGGTTCCCATGAGAAACTGCACGGCAAACAGTAGCGCAACACACAATGTATCATATAAGGAGCAACATTCTCCGTTTTCGTAGCGCAGAGGTGGCTTTCCCAGGCGCATCTTGACTGTGGCTGCCAGCTGGCTGAGTTCCACTGTCCAAAGTTGCCACCTTTCAGTGCTCCATGATCATGCGCAGAAGAGACCGCCAATATGGCTCCCAACCAGTTCGGGCCCCCATTCCCCGCGGTACATGAAAAATAAGCGAGAACAAATTAATACATAGAAATAACATTATGAAAACACATCACAGGGTTTATACTTTCAACTTATCACTAAGAAATATACTTATGCAGTCTAAATGTTAGCTACATATAAACAGATACAAGAGCAGTGGCACGAGCAGTACCACGTTATTGGCAAAGCTATGTATTACGCATGCGCATAAATTTCCCTCCAACCCTGCAGACACGTCAGGACACGTGAGTGTGGCTGACGCATGCGCAGTAACTAAATACAAGCGGCGGCCATATTTTAAGGACACGGATTAAATGCATTAGAAATACACCTAGGCAAGCTTCGTGGAGACTTAAAATGAACGTTAGTAAGACGTACAATTATTACCTTGTTACACATAAACGAGGTTCATGAATTCGGCAAGTCGCAAAATATGCGAAGCTTTGCTTCATCAATCCCCTCTTTGATGATATTTACTATCATCACAAATTAAATGGAACCAGATGCCAACTTTCTTTCACACTTTATACAACTCTATCTCTTCCAGCAATCGCTCCAGCTTCTCTCTTTCAGTTTTGGTAGGGTGAGAATTCTTCACCTTTTTATAGATCTGATTATTCATCTCTTCTAATTCAAGCTCATCCACACTTCGTTTCACCCCTCTTGCATTCACTTCATGCTTTCTGGTGTGCTTACGACATTTGCAACAGACAAATATGAAGAATAGGATGAGACCTATAATTCCAATTGGCATCAGTACCTTGAACAATAAACCTTTACCTACGCTAGCAAGCCAATGACCTACATTCGAGAGACCATCTACCAGTCTCTTCCAGGCACTATCAACCTCGAGTGGTTTGAGTTCCTTTGCCAAATTAGTAATGTTTTTCACATATCTTTTGAGCTGTACACTTTTATCCGGAATATAAGTGCAACAATGTTGCGCCTTCAACATCCGGCAGACTCCGCCCTCTTTCGCTAATAAGGTGTCAAGAGCAAGTCTGTTCTGCAAAACCATTGATCTAATCGCAACCATTTCGGTATTGACCAGCAGAAATCCATGAGCTGTGTCAGTAGACAACACATCCACTATAGTAGACAATTTGCAAATTCTGTGAGTGTTCAGAACCACTCCCACTCCAGGTATCAGTGCACTGAAAATACTACCCATTATTTCACCTACACTTTCTCTTTTACTACGCACTAAGCCATTAGTATTTTCACTGCTTCCAGCAACTCCATTCACATGGTATATTTTCGGGAAGACAATGCCAAAATAGCAACTTCCATACCAGTGATCCGGCAATTTGAAATAAGCCTGGTCCCCACAAATATAATAAATTCCTGGAAACACAGGCTCTGACCCATTTTTTAAACCCCAACCTCCAATTACCTTGTAATTATGTTCGCATTCACTGGAACCAATGAAAACATTATTATAATAGCTAGTCTTCTCGCGGTGAAGACATAGCTTGCCTTTCTTTTCAAAATCCAGCAACAGAGCAGGACCCGCCCCACCAGTTGAGGTGCCTTCCATGTTCTCTGCCCATCTTGGCCTTTTCTGACTTTCGTCATTTGCCTTTCTTTGTATTTTAATTCTCCTTTTCTCTGCCATGGTCAGGAACATCTTTTCCTGCTCACGCAAAGAACAAGTCAAGTTATCTCTGTGTGCGTCACCTATGTCGATATTACCTATAGTCAGAAAATATTCGCCCATATAGCGAGCAACGTCACTTTTGGTATGTACAGGATTCAAGTTCCCACGTATAGGAAGTTCAGAAAAGATCACGTCATTGTTAGAGTAATAGTACTGTAATGGTCCTCTTTTGTAAAACAAACTAGCTAAAATGCTACAGGAGATTCCATATGTCAAGGGCAGGTGATGGTATGTCACGCCTTCAGCCACAGAGGTAGGTAGCTTCATGCAGACATAGCAATCTTCAATTTCCATAGTCTCTACATAGTGTATTAACAAGTTTGCGAAAACATTTAAGTGTGTCTTGTTCTTAACTCCGTGATAATGTAGTCCTCCCTCATCTGATGCTTCTAAGTCTTGATTTGTTTGTCTCAGTGCTCTCTCATGTCTTGCTACACTCTGTGTTGTCAGTTCCTCACTGTCAGTATTTACAATTTCAGTAGGGACAATATTAGTATCTTTGCTTACAGCAAAGGGAATGAAAATTGTTAGTCCTATCCAAACTAATATCAGGACAACTATACTACAGACACATACCTTGCAGCACGTTTTGCAACAGCTGCGACTAGGTCTACCACTCACGTTTGAATCAGACATTTTTGGCTTCAGAAGAAGTTTCTCGACCCCTCTTTGTGACTTTACACGAGTATCTTACTTTGTGCAATTCACGGTGGCTCGTCTTCTTCTTCGTCAGAGTACTCAGGGACGGGCTCTCCGTCGCTTACGTCAGTTATATCAAGATCTTCAAGTTCTTCCAAAACGAGCGTCCATTCAGGAGACTTGTACTTTTTGTTTTGTCTTTTTATTCGATCACTCTTTCTTTTGGAGGTACCCTCTTGTTGCTCAGCTATGCGAGCACTTCTCCTTTCTTCAGCACGTTTTTCTTCCACTGTCTTTATCCTTAGTCTTAATTTCTTTACGAAGCCAGGTTCTACGTGCTTTCTTTTCTTCAGTCTTTTAGTTGGCACTTGGACTTCGTTTTCTTCTCTTGCCCTCTTGTTTTCATTAGTTTGTGGCAATTCTGCTTCAGTTTCTTCTTCTTCTATCTGACTAATTCCAGGGCTAGCATGTATTTCTTCTGCCTGGGTACTAATCTGGCCTTGTTCAGGTGAATTTTGTGTTTGCCTTTCAAATGTCTCTGATTCTGTTTCCTGAACACGTTCTTCAAATCCTATCTGATCCTGTTCAAGCACTTCGATCTCTTGATTTTCTTCCGCTCGAACTATTACGCTATGTCTAGTCTGTCCCTTCTCGATATCAGGAGTCAGTGGAGGAGTATCAAACACTTGCTCTGTATTCTTCGCTTGTTCTGTATCATTCACTTGTTCTGTCCCTGTCTGACCTTCTCCTTCCTCAGTTTTGATGTGAATCTCAAGATCCTGAGGTTCTTCGCCTGTGCCTTTCTTTTCCTCTCTAGTCCACTCTCTACCTTCCCAAAGTCTCTCACTTGTTCGAATGGGGTCTTCAGTGAGATCAATCAATGGAATCCACTCCTCTGGCCATATGCTCGGCAGCTCGTCTTCAGCTACTTCTGGCTCAGCTTCTTGGACCCCTTCAGCAGGCTGGGCTCTTGGTAGTTCGTTATCAACTATTCTTGGGCCAACGTCTGCTGATTCTGCAGCTCGACTGGTACTGGGCTGTACGTCGTCAGCTACTTCCGGTCTTGCTCCTGCAGAGTCCTCTGCTGGACGCCCTTCTTCTTCAGGCTCTTTGTCTGGTAATACCTTCTTGGTGTGGCTGGCGTGTATCCAACGTGGAACCCCTGCACACTTCACTGCTGTGGTAGTAACCAGGATCACCTGACGTTTCTCTCCCCACCTGGGCTCCAGGCAGGTCTTCCGAGTATGCTTCTTTATCTTGACCCAGTCTCCAGGGACCAGTTTGTGGAGAGGAGTCGTTGGATTGAGGATGGCGTCTTCTCCGATCTGGCGAGAGATAGAACGCACTTGGTCACCCAATCTCTTGCAGTATTCAAGTACCAAATCATCAGTAATACTCAACAGTTTGCTTCCTGGCACCCATGCTTGTCTCATCACTCTTCCCATAATGATTTCATGGGGACTTAGGCCTGTCTTGCGGTCAGGAACACTTCTGAGTCCCATCAGGACCAGGGGCAGAGCCTTCACCCAGGTCATGCCAGATGCATCACACAGTTTTGCTAGTCTGTTTTTGATAGTTCCATTTACTTGTTCCACTATTCCAGAAGCCTCTGGACGGTATGCACAGTGAAGCTTTTGTGAAATTCCAAAGGCCTTACAGAGTTCGTCGATCACTTCATTATGAAAATGTCGGCCTCTATCTGATTCAATAGTGACTGGAACCCCGAACCTAGGTATTAGTTCCTTCAGTAAACACTTCGCTACGGTTATTGCGTCATTTTGGGGAGTAGGGAAAGCTTCCACCCACTTTGAAAATAGACAGACCATGACAAGGACATATCGCTTCCCTTCGCAACGGGGCATGGTGATGAAATCAACCTGTATTCTTACAAAGGGACCCCCGGACCTCCCAATTTTGCCCAGTTCCACCACAGTTTTCTTCCCTGGGTTCATCTTTTGACATGACAGGCACCTCTGGCAGAGGGATTCTGCTACTTTCCTGAACTTTTTACTGTACCAAGTCTGTTGGAACACTAGAATCATGGCGTCCCTACCAATGTGTGACCCTTCATGTATCAACCTCGCCATTGTGCTAAGTAAGTGTCTAGGTAACACAGGCATTCCAGTTGGGCCTAAGATGACACCATCCACACGTCTTGGTCGACACCCATCTTCCTTCCATTTTTCTCTTTCTTGCCAAGGTGCCGCCTGCTGCCACTCTTTCACTTCATCCCATGTAGGCACTTCTTCAAACACTTGAAGTTGGCAGCTGGTTCCAGCCCCCCCTCGCTTTGGATTTATGATATACCGATCTCTGGCGCACCATTGGGCCACTCGATCAGCAAAATCATTTCCCAGTGATACAGTGTCAATGCCCTTCTTATGAGCAACACATTTTATCACTGCCAGTTCCTTTGGTAACTGGATTGCTTCTAAAAGGTCCTGAACAACTTTTCCATTTCGAATAGGGGTACCTGATGAAGTCAGGAACTCCCTCTGCAGCCATAATTGGCCAAAGTCATGCACAACCCCATAACAGTACTGACTGTCAGTATACACTGTTATGCGTATGTTTTTCCCAATTTGGCAAGCTTTTATCATAGCGATCAATTTGGCTACTTGTGCAGACTTAATGTTATATAGATAACCTGCCTCTTCAATTTTGTCTAAGGAGACTACCGCATAGGCAGCACTCAGGCCTCCTTGTTCATGCCTTAGACATGAACCATCTACAAATAATTCTTTGTCATGCACAGGCAATGGCGTTTCTTTTATGTCTGGGCGTGGCTTGGTGTTGAATTCTGTTAAATCAATGCAATCATGCTCATCATCCACCCCCCCTTCCATATCCTTTGGGTCGGGGAGTAAGGTGGCTGGGTTCAGAATACTGCACCTAACAATGTTTACATTTGCAGCACCCACAAGAATCCTCTCGTATTTAGTCAGCCGACTAGGGGTGAGATACTGAGTTTTAGTTCTGGTCAACAAAATTACCACTCCATGTGGAACATACACAGTTACAGGATGTCCCATGACAATTGACTCACTCTGCTCTAAACTTGCACAGGTAGCAGCTACTGCTTTCAGACAACCTGGTAATCCCGCAGCCACTGGATCCAGGGTGGCAGAGAAATATGCTACAGGCCTCCTCGTTGTGCCATGATTCTGTGTCAGGACTGACAACGCGCAATTATCGCGAGTGTCACAGAATAGGGCAAATTCCTTGGAATAGTCTGGCATTCCCAATGCAGGGGCTGTACACAGACAATCTCGCAGTTTGGTGAAGGCTGTTAAGCTTTCATCATCCCATTCTACAATATCTGGAGTTCCTCTCTTGGTCATTTTTATCAAGGGCCTAGCTAGGACTGCAAATCCCAGAATCCACTGCCTGCAGTATCCTATCACTCCCAGGAACATTCTGATCTCTTTCTGAGTGCGAGGTAACTGCATCTTTTGAATTATTCTCACTCTTTCGGATGTCACTTTCCTGACACCTTTCTCTATCTGGTGCCCCAGATATTTCACCGATTTTGTACAGAACTGTAATTTTTCAGGGGCCACTTTATGTCCCTTATCACTCAGGTGATTCAGTAGGGCAATGGTGTCAATCACGCAATCCCTATGACTTTTAGACGCCACCAAGAGGTCGTCTATGTATTGCACTAGGACAGAGTTCCCAGGTAAGACCAAAGTTTCCAAACATTTTTTCAAGATCTGATTAAAGATAGAGGGGCTCTCTGTGTACCCTTGAGGGACCCGGTTCCAGACATACACGTGACCATTGAAGGCAAATGAGAAAAGAAATTTGCTGTCTGGATGCAAGGGAATGGAAAAGAATGCATGACATAGGTCTATCACAGTGAACCACTCAGCATCCCAGGGAATCTGATACAGAATCACTGCTGGGTTCGGGACAATAGGGCAGCAGGGGACCACTATCTTGTTGACTTTTCGCAGGTCCTGCACTACCCTGTACTTGCCACTAGGCTTCTTAATGCCCATAATCGGTGAGTTACATGGGCTACTCATTACTTCCTGTATGATGTTTCCTTCTAGCAATTTCTGTATTTCCAGGGTAACACCAGCTCTCACTTCTGCATTCATTCTGTAGGGTTTAGTATTGGGGTATACTGCATTGTCCTTGATGGCTATCTGTATGGGGTCCACATTTTTCATTAACCCTACATCTTTCCCAGTAAAGTCCCATACCTCTGGCTTCACTGCTTCTTGAAGTTCTTTGGGCAAATCCTGCATAGTCATTCGTTTAATTTCTGAGTCCGGTCTGATTAGCATTAATTTATAAATGCCATCTTCATCTGGGGACTGAATTTCAACACCCTTTGGTGTGCAAAAGATGGTACAGTTCATTTTGCACAGCAAATCACGTCCCAGTAAGTTTACTGGACTGGTGTCACAAACGACAAATCTATGCATTTCCTTAAAGTTTCCAATTGAGATCTCCATGGGCTTGGTAACAGGAGTACTAATCAATTGATTAGATACACCCACTACTTGGATGGCTTCTCCCGAGAGGGGTAGGTTTGGAACGTCCACTGTTCTCACAGTAGAACGGGTAGCGCCAGTGTCCAACAGAAAAGTGACATCATTTCCGTCAACCCTTCCTTCAA
Source organism: Lissotriton helveticus (assembly GCF_964261635.1). NCBI lineage: Eukaryota > Metazoa > Chordata > Amphibia > Caudata > Salamandridae > Lissotriton > Lissotriton helveticus. Next base: position 1,209,962,349 of record NC_136059.1, read on the forward strand.
TGTATGGTCCGGACTGGTCTACCGGCAAGGAGGCGCCAAGTACGCACTCCTCGTCCTCCCCTCTCAGGCCCCGTCAGTACTGGTCATCACAAAGGAAGGTATTGTTTAATAAATACTGCGAAGTTGCTGCATTTCTGTTCTCATTGCTTTCCCAGACTTCTATCTCATCCCCCTCTGTCGCTTTCCCCCTATGTACTTGCTTAGGAGCTCGGGGCACCTGAACCGTCTTTACCTGTGGTTGAGTCTTTCTTGGTCTTTCTTTCTGCGTCTGTGGAGTTAAATCAGGTGTTTTGGGGTTATCGTCTGGCAAGTAAGGACACTCGTTACGCCAGTGTCCAATTTCTCCGCACTGGTGACAGGGAAATTTCTTAATAGCCTCCTCCCTGCTCATTTTGGGCCGGGGCTTACCTCCTCCCCCACCCCCAGGACCTTGGTTCTGAGTGTTTTTGACCATGTTACTCAACTGTCTTTCCTGCTGTTCTGCGAGCTTCACCTGAGCCCACATGACCTTTTCCTTGAGCGCCTTTTTCTTTTCTGCCATCTCGTCCTCGCAGTACTTTGCGTACCGCAGGACCTCATCTATCTTTTTGGACTGCCAACAGATTTTGTTATCTTTTATCCACTGACAAATTTCAGGCCTTAAACCGTTTACAAACCTGTTAATGAAATGCGTCATATCCTTCATCTCGATGTTATCTATACCACTGTATGTTTTAAACACCTGCAACAACCTTTCATAATAGGAGTGCACTGTCTCGTCTCTTTCCTGCGTTGTTCTATCTATCCTGGTCCAATCAGTTTCCTTTGCCGGCACCTTATTTTTCAAATGCTGAATCACTTGTTCATATTTTTTCATCACTTCAATTGACGGCTCCCCTGTGTTAGAGTCCCTCGGGTACTCCTCACTAGGCCAGCCTATGGCTATTTTGCACTCGGTCCATAGATCTACCGGGACCACAATATCGAAAAATCCATCCAGGTCTTTCCACAGGCATTTTTGCACCTTTACGAATCTTTCCACCTGCCGGTACCAGTCAACTGGCTTCTCGCGCAGTTTCGGGAAATCATTAGTAAAGGACACAATATCCTGCCTGGACCACGGAACGTGCACATACCTCCCACCTGGTACTTCACGCATGGGGCATAACGTTTCGGGCTTTTCTACTTCTCTCAAAGGGAACTCAGGGGTGGCTTGTCTGGATCGGGCCTCATCTTTCTTTCGTGCCCACCTTGTTTTCCACCTGTCTACGTCTCCCCATTTTTGCAAAATTGCGAGCAACTCTTTAATCTGTAACTTTTTCCCTGACACATTCAAGTTCTCTATATCTTTGTCTGAGAATTCTGCTCGGTATGGTTTCTGCAAAGGCTTGGATCTTGAAATATCTACCCCCATACTAGCTGCGGTGTCTGTCAGCTTTTCGTGGAGCACTCTGGTACTTCTGGTAAGGCTTTTACACATAAACAGCAACTCTTCTTCAGAATAGGTGTTTAATCTGTCTAATCCCACATTTCCTGCCATCAATTCCTCTATTTCTACCCTCAGCTTGTAGAGGTCTAAAGGTTTCGTTTGCGGAGCCTGTTTTTCTAATTCACGACTCCAATTTTCAATTTCTTCCGGGGTTACCAAAGAAACACTCCTAGTACCTGTTGTTGATTCTAATTTAATTTCTTTCGCATTAAAAGGATTATGCCTCTTCTGCACTCCCTTCCCGGTCTGTTTGTTTGGCAGGTCCAAGAACACAACTTCGGACTCGCACTCACTGGACTGATCGTCTATCAGTAGGGGCTCTTGCCTCGGCGGGGCCATTATTGGGTTCATAACTGGAGGGTTCGGACTTCCTTGATTATTCCCGTACAACGGAACTACTGGTCCGATTGTTACCGGAATAGTCAAAGCCTCAGGACTGGTATTTAACTGGGAGATTTTCTGGATAATTTCTGTCCTCTGTCTAGCTATGGCCTCTTGCTCCCTTTCATCTAGTGCTCTTCCTACTGTTCGGTCAGGTATTATCTGTGGGGTCAGGTGAGGGGTAAAACTCGGGGCAGTAGGATGCGTTTCACTCGGTCCCCCACCATAATTTGGTTTTGGGAACAAAGTTCCTGTGCCAAATGACCTGCGCTCCTCCCCATATGGAGGCTGCAAAAAGGGCATTCCTGAACTTAATGGCTTTTCTTCGTTTTCATAAAGAGGTCTGGGGAAAAAGAGCTTTTCATGGGAATATTTTTCTTCCGGACTTACGGGCATTCTAGGGTATATATCTCGTACCTCCGCGGGTCCGGGATTCTCAAAATAGGGCAGTACCTGGCCACCTCCCCCCCTAACTAGGGATCTGTCCTCCTCCTTAATAGATGGACGCTGGGGATTTTCTCCTGTACTGGAAGGTCGGGCTCCCTCATTATAAGGGGGCGGACTTCTTGTAAAGATGTCATCTAACAATTCATCATCTGACTCCCCAAGGGCTCCCCAATGCTTACTCTTTTCTGTCCTTTTCTCTCCCGCAGAAGGGTTACCTGCTGGTATCATGGGAAACAGACCCTCAACGATCATGCTCTGCCTCCACTGTTTCATCTTTTTGTCCCTAGTCTCTTGTTTCAGCCTTGGGTACCACTTGGTCAGACCTTTGTCCATCCGGGGTTTCTCTCTTTCAAAAGCCTCAATCTCCCATTCCTCTAATGCCTCATACTGCGTTAGTCTTGGTCTGGGATGCAATTCATTCATTCGGGTTCTCAAATTAAATAAAATCCTACCATTGAAAGTACCATCTAACGGAAAAGCCAATATTCCGTCATCTTTTGTGTACTTCACCCAATTCTCCAACCACACACAGGTATTGTACCCTCGGTCAAACATCATGAACGAGGCGGGAGTATTCGGTGGCGGGACAATAACGCCTTCTCTAGATTTAATCGGTTTGTCTGTTTTGAAATAATTCTTTACCCTACTTACAAGGGACATTTTTCTCTTAGCTCCGTACATAATATCGTATCTATTGGCTTTCCACTGATCCCTTTCAAACCCCTGGTTTCTCGGATCGGGTCTAGTCTCTGGACAATACGAGTGCCACATACGATTTCTACGCTTAATTCTGTTTACAAAGTTACCTCCAATCAGAACGCGTCTTGCAATTCCGTGCGACCAATGGGGTGCACGCGTTCAAATATTTTCAGCCAATGGGTGCGCGGCCCCTTCGTGAGACTGTCCTCACACTCCGGCGCTTCACCCCTCCTTTACAATTCCAGCCCGCTACCCGCCCGCTGTGTCTACCAATCCCAGCGCGGCACGGAGTGACGTCAGAGACGCTTCGCGGCTGACTCCCTCCCTTCACAAGGTAACGGAAACTTTCTTTCTTTCTAAAGTGCTCAGTGCTTGGTTATTTAACAACGAATACACATTCGCCACAGTGCTCAAGTGTCTAGACAGGATAGCTTTGTTTTACTGCAAGTAAACTACTTCCATTTACTTTTCACGCGCTGCGGGTAGATCTCTTCCGCCTACCCTTCACTCTAGCATCGGTGCACCTGTTATTCCCCTAAACTCATCCACTTCTCCGGGATATATCCGAGTCTAAGGTTTCCCAGCGGACCCCTCTGCCTTCTCCCAAGCTCCGATGAACCTGCTACTCTTCCGATGTGACCCTCACTAGGTTACGCCACTATGGGAATTTTGCCAATGAACCTCGTTACAGACATTTATTCACACATGTATTCAGAAAAACCCTAGTTAGTGCTTCCCGGTTATCCTAACCTGCACCTAACTTTCCTCGAGCCTGCGACCTCAGGACAATGGATTCTATTCACCACTTGCCCTTTCAATTCCCCGGGGAGTTCGGACAACACAAAACGAGACGGTTTACAAATGCATGGATTAGTACATATAATAATATAAGAACAAGAATAATAATGAAGAAACAATTCATGAATTCCAAAGCAGCGTATCCACAAGAGAATGATCAGCTCTCTCGGAACAGCCGTTCTTTTAGCAGCATTAATGTACTAGCAGCTACCGACTTAATTAGCCTAACTAACCCTACCTATCCTTTCGCTAGTCCCTAACCATCCTCTGCTAGCCAGAAAAACTGATAGAGCGCGCGAGGTCACCCAGCCAATAATTTCGCCGTTTCCGGCTTCGGGCCCATATACTTTCAATTCACAATATACATTGACCGGGCGACTTCACGGGCTGCTACCAATTTGTGTGAATTCCCTACTGCTATTACTCAGTGTACCCGACTTACCATCCACCGACACTGGTACCTATGACCACAACGGATCAGGGAGCTAGCTGTAAAGGAAAGGCAGCAAATATACAACCTCAAATGACATTCAATACTGTTTGTAAATGACCACGGACAACTGGAAGTTTTAAAATCTTTATCTAAAGTTCGTTTTCTTCTAACATGAGATTTACAGGAATAAGGCAATCAATAACCAAGATAATGAAAAGTACATAACTATAGAGAAATAAAGTCAGGGTAATCATTTAAATGCTAAAATGAGATGCAAAGGGAAATGCTATGCATTCAGGGCAAAAGTTCTTTAGAAAATTTAAGTAAGGCCGTTCTAGACCATATCAGGAAGTGACAAACTGCAATGCAAAATATGATTTCTAACAGGTAGGGTAACATGGGAACACGTTATGAAAATATGCAAATGACTTTACGTTTCAATAAATTGCGGCAAAAGCATGGAAAAATCAACATGTGCAAGGTGTCTCTTTATTGAAGCAAAAGACAGAAAAATAGAAAGGTGCAAGTTTTAAAGAACTTAGAGCAGTATTTACCTAGACTGGTGTGGAAACCAAACCCTGGCCACGGGTCAGTTAAGGACAGGAAACCCTCAAGGAAGGATACCCCTCAAAGGACAGCAGGTGCAGAATGGACACCCAGGACAGGACAGGATACCCTCGGATTAGGAATCAGGACAGGACCCTCAGGACGGGACAGCAAACCCTCAGGACAGGACCGCTCAGGACAGGACCGCACCCGCAGTTTGGAAGCAACGCCTGCGCTCCACCCTCTCTGCAGCTATCGATCAAGACCCCGATTGGGTCAGCGAACTCCCAGCAAAGTGCTTCGCCAGCACTTTAAGGTTCAGTAAAACCTTAGTCTATGGTCAATTTCGGACAGAGTGCTCCGTAGCGCTCTGTATCATCAGTCACCTATTGAGTACGATGGGTCAGTGACAGGTCAGCTAAACCAGACAAGTCGGACAATTTCCCTAGGTGAACGCAGGGTAGATATACTCTTTTGGGGCAGTGTACCACCCCCCAATGTTGCAAAGTGTCAGAATCCCTCAATTTGGATTGGTCCTAAGGTAGGATTTGGGTAACACACCAATCATAACACACTATTTGGATGCCTAATTTACATCTCTGGGTACCGCCTAGCAAGATTGGGGTTCCCATGAGAAACTGCACGGCAAACAGTAGCGCAACACACAATGTATCATATAAGGAGCAACATTCTCCGTTTTCGTAGCGCAGAGGTGGCTTTCCCAGGCGCATCTTGACTGTGGCTGCCAGCTGGCTGAGTTCCACTGTCCAAAGTTGCCACCTTTCAGTGCTCCATGATCATGCGCAGAAGAGACCGTCAATATGGCTCCCAACCAGTTCGGGCCCCCATTCCCCGCGGTACATGAAAAATAAGCGAGAGCAAATTAATACATAGGAATAACATTATGAAAACACATCACAGGGTTTATACTTTCAACTTATCACTAAGAAATATTCTTATGCAGTCTAAATGTTAGCTACATATAAACAGATACAAGAGCAGTGGCACGAGCAGTACCACGTTATTGGCAAAGCTATGTATTACGCATGCGCATAAATTTCCCTCCAACCCTGCAGACACGTCAGGACACGTGAGTGTGGCTGACGCATGCGCAGTAACTAAATACAAGCGGCGGCCATATTTTAAGGACACGGATTAAATGCATTAGAAATACACATAGGCAAGCTTCGTGGAGACTTAAAATGAACGTTAGTAAGACGTACAATTATTACCTTGTTACACATAAACGAGGTTCATGAATTCGGCAAGTCGCAAAATATGCGAAGCTTTGCTTCATCAGAAGCACTTATTGTGCCACCCTTAGAGGCCCTGTACCTTTATACACGCACACACACACACACACACACACACAAACACACACACACACACACACTGTCTTTGCAGGCTGCGTGTTTTGGTGCAGAACAAAGTGAAGAGTCGACATGGCACACATCCCTGTGTGCCATACCTACAGCCCACTGCCCTGGCATAGGTCAGACTCCCCCCTAGCTGGGTGCACTATAGCAGTGGTGAGGGTACAGGTGCATGAGCCCTGTACCCCTACAGTGTCTAAGTCAAATCTAAGACATTATAAGTGCAGCAATGTCATTAAGAGTATATGGCGCTGGGAGTTTGTCATTACAAACTCCACAGTACCATAATGGCTTTGCTGAAAACTGAGACATTTGGTATCAAACTTCTCAACACATTAAACCCACACTGATGCCAGTGTGGGATTTAATGTAAAATGCACTAAGAGGGCATCTTAGAGATGCCCCCTGAAAAACGACCTAACACTATTGTCCAGGCTGAGTGGCTGCTCACCAGCTGCCACCACCAGACATGTTTCTGGACCCCTGGCTCGAAAGCCTGCTGCTCTCGGGGGTCTGAAACAATGCACTTCCTGGTACAAGGTGCCAATCCTCCTCCCCAGGATGGGCAGGGTCCACGAAGGGGAAGCTTCAAAGGCCTGCCGCCTTTGTGAGCTACCCCAGCCCTTTGCTGCTTCCAGCAACTGGCTCCCACTAGTCCTGACCCCAACTTTGGGTGGGAGAATCGGTGGGAAAACCAAGTGAGGAAGGGAGGTGTGCCTACCTTTGCCAACCCCACCCTTCAAGTGGGGGAGGCGAGGCGAAGCACAACTTTCAGTCCCCGCCATCTTACAGAGTGAGGCATATGCCCCCTCCCACTGGAGGGTGGCATATTATGGGGTGTACCCACCCCAAGGAAGGGAATCATTAGTACCAACCTTTACTTACCTGTAATACCCCTAAATTTTGTATTTAGGGGCAACCTTGCCTCCTCAGACAAGAATCGACAAGAAGAAAAGAAGGATCGAAGAAGCCGTGCTAGAAATAAAAATAGGAGGACGCCCACTGACTTGTCCCCAGCCCTACTGGCCTGTCCGCACCCTGAACCTGCTCCTGCAAAATCCCGGTGTGTCCTGCAGCCAGCAGCCTCAAGAACCCGAAGGACCTGCTCTGCCTTCCAACCAAAGACTTTGTCTCCTGTGAGGACCTGATTTGCTCACTAACAGACTCTGGCCCCAGCCAAAACCGCGAGTCTGCACCACTCTGCACCAAAAGCCCACGGCCCGGGTTTGAGTGGGCCAACACCACGAGGAGGTCTCCCCGGCGATCCAGACCCAAGATCTGGTGATCTCTGACCTGCCTCGAACCTCCAAGCGAAGTCTGCAGCCTCTTTCTGGAGGATCCCCCCTGCCACGACCGGAGCTGGTAAGAAAACCCGATGCCTAGAGACACCCCTGCATCCAATGCCCCACAGCCTTGGGTGGCCCAACCAACAGTGTCCCAGCATCCCCAGGCATCCCAACTTACCTCTCCAACCAGAGGTCCCCTCCAGAAGATCTTCATCCTGAGCCTGCAGTCTTTGTTGCAACTGGAGAACCCCCATTGAAATCAACGGGCACCCTATGCCAAAACAGCACCCTGCACCCAGCCGCCCGTGAACAGGTGCGGGTAAACTTTGGGTGCTAACTCGTATCCCCCTTTGTCCTGAGCCTAACACCAGGAGCTTTGCTCCCACATCCCTGTGGCCTGCTTGTGAGCAGCCATCAACCGGTGTCCCACTATCCCCCACTGGATAACATTGGTCCTCAGCACTCTGCACCCGGCCGACCTAGTGCCACTGAGCATGTTTCAAGAGTGCATCTTTGACCCTGGGAGAACCCTGGTTCTAACCCCAGAATACCAACTCCCACAACCAAGTGCTTACCTGCTAACCAATAACAACATTTTCTCCATAGGAATACAGTGACTGTTTTCCTTGAAAATTGTTTTATATGGAGTTGGTTTTGTATGAGAACTTGAAAAACTGCAAATAAGTAAAAATTGCTTTACTTACCTTTTCTCTAGGCAAAGTCCAAGTGTGATGTCTAGGCATATCACACTGAGTAGAAAAAGTAATCTCTAAAGTAATCTGTAAAGTAATCCAAAGTAATCTGACAGCAATTTCCACTGTATTGAAAAGTTTTACAAACCTGTAACAAAGGCATTTTCATTCAGCTTGCTTGTATTGTTCAACCTGCCATTTACACTTACCTGTACCAGGCTTGCTTGGTTCTAGAAAATAAATATACCTATATAATATTTTTTTTTATACAAACAAATTGGTCTGAGTTCTGTCTTTAAGTGTGTGACATCATTCGCTGCCTGAGTGTGTACAATAAATGCTTAACACTACCCTCTGATAAAGCCTTACTGCCCGCCCACACTAATACAAATAGAGAGTAAGGTGCTACCTACTTTTACCTCTGCCTACCTTTGGGGTTCCACTGGACTATGTGCACACTATACCTCATTTTGATACAGTATATACAGAGCCAGCTTCGTGCACATGTCACATAATTATGTGTCATTCTCTGTAAAAATGTACTACAAATGTATGGAAAGGGCAGAATAAGAGCAGCTTTTGCTGACTGTGCTTTTGTGTTTTTTGCACCATTTTTTCTAAACTACAGCACAAAATGACACATTTGCATTTTGCATAATTGCACATAATTTGCTGTAATTTACCATAATTATGTGGAAACAAATTATGTGAATTTCGGACACTTCTGTTTAAAGTCTTAGACTCTCATTCTGAAGATTAAGGGTTTGTCTATTGATGTTGTCCTCCATCCATAATACTTCATTGATGACTGCAGAGACTCCGCAGTGGGGTGGAGACTCCGTTCATAAAAAATAGGACAAGTCTATATTTTTATGTGTGAAGTCTCCGCAGTCATAAAATTACTTTTAGTAAAATTAAAATTGTAGTTTATGAATTCCCAAAAATCGTAAAGCTACACAAAAGAGTACGTTTGCCTTTATGAATCAGGCCCTCAATGTCTACATCTCTTTGCACCTGAGCACTATTCCCGAGATGTAGAACATGAATGTTCAAACATAAAACACACCTTGTGCACATAACTGTACACACTTTGATCTCACTACTAGCATCCACCTTAAACTCCTTCTCTCACAACTAACTACATTCTGACATTTCTACTACGCTGTGCAATAAGGTGGCATTTCACTTTATGTCATTACAGGCACTGTTTCCACTTCAGGGATTTTGTGTGACATCCTAATGCATTATGGCACCACTATTCTGAGCATATAGAGCTGTCAAGTGGCTCCATGTGATGATTGACACATTCAGCCAGGTCTGTTTTTAGAGGCTAGCAACACTTTGCATGTTGGAATTCTTATACCACTAAAAACTAAACTGCAAGTCCTAAAATGCTAGTAATGTTGTCCAAAATCCAAGACTCGCTGATGAAGGACCTCCTGACAGGAATGTAAGTGGTCTAAGTAACTGCACTGACAACACATTCATTACCCTGATTCGGAGTCCTGAAAAGAATCATTCATCTAGCATATTCAAATTCTTAATAGTTCATTCATTCCTTAATATTGTTCATATTGCATGATTTATATAGCACTTTATACTCCTAACGAGGCCACAAAGTGCTCCTGTTCACTTCAGGTTCTAGGTACCCTTTCAGAATTATGACTGGTAGTGTATGGGTTGAAGCTTGACCTTATGCAGTTGTAGGGTCAGGTGTGTAAGGTTTTTCCATATACCACTTCCTTCCCAACTCCTATTTTCACTCTGTTTGCGCTCTCTTTCAGCCTTCTTAAACCTAACCAGTTGCCTTTTAAAATGGTGGGCCACTTACTTTGTTATGTAGAAGAGACAAATGTGGTGAAATATGGAGACTGAACTGCAGGACAGCTGATTGTGGAACATTAGAGGAACAGCAGCTTAGAAACCCAGCCACAGCCTTCTATATACAACAGCCTGGTTAGAGATATCACAATTTACTTTAGACTGCCAGCATATCAAGGTAGACACTACCAACACAACAAGGTTTGTTATCTAAATCCTTTGTAACATGTAATAGTACCATTTGTTGCAGAGAACATGCATACACTAATTTTCTGGCTGTGCTAGTTTTTATGGTGAACCTGTTACTACAAAGGGCTAAAAAGAATAGTGGCATTTAGATTATCAAGGAGTTTTCACCTTTTATACTGCTAGAAATTAATGGTGCTTATCTGCCATTTTTTTCTACTAAACATAGCACTGCTATTGTTTGGTAAGAGTGAAACAGTTAAAAAGCAATGTTAAGAAATACCAAATTGTGTTCAAACATTTAGCAGATTTCCTCCTGATTAGGGAGATTTGGAAATTGTTCATGCAACTCCAAGACCCTTTGCTGATGGTTAAAACACACATAGGCTGCAAATAATAACATAGTTAGGTTCTATTTCTTCCAAGCGATGCGCATAATCATTGTTATGATTCGACTACAAGGAAATAAATTGGTTCTTATACTTATCTTTATCCTTTGTTTCAGTGTCTCAACCTTTCACAGATTACAACATTTAGGGTCAAGTAGTGAACTAATTTGTAGGGATGGGTGGAACAGCAATTTTACTTCATGGATTGTTGCAGAGATACATAAAAACTCATCAAGATTCCGGTGAGTTCCATAAGCAGTGAAATTTCGGCATGTCGCGCTCCTTGCTCAGATTTTTAGCACCAGAAGCTTGTTCTGCGCTGTAAAATCAGCTGGAACAGCACCAAGCACAGCTCTGGGGGTGCTGCCTCTTTCTGATACTCGAGTAGATTTTCTACTCGAGAGGCAGCATTCTCAACACGAAAGTGTAGCAAACTGCTGCGACTTCCCACATTGAGAAATCATGCGGGACTCATCCTAGGGCTCAATTTTTCTCGGTTGCACTCACCAACTTAACACTGGTGACCCGCTTGTATGGGAAAAAATCTACCACGCGGTGATTTGCAGTGTTTTCCGAACACCGCGCTCTAGGTGGAGTGCGGAGTGGACAAAACTCTGTGAAATCTGCTGGCAGAGTGGAGTTTACTGCCCACCCCTAATAATTTGTCAGGGATCACAGAATTTAACCTGCTTTCCTTCCTTATTCTGAGACTACGGTGCTGAATTTGTTATATAAATTGCATTACTTTCTGCCTCTGTGCCATATGAGGACATATTATCTTCATGTTAGGGTGCAATTAGCAAACAGGACAACCACAATTTCGATTACACACTAGCCAGCATACTACAATAACTGCAGACATTGGGCCTGATCCGCAAACTGCATTTTGTTGTATTTAACATGGCTCTACTGTAATGGTACTTACATACTGCAAACTGCAATTCAAAAACCTACGAGTGAAAATGTCCACCACTCATATCTTTTCTATGGGTAGCTTAGACCTAGAATAAGTTCAGCATCACATGGCCAACCAATAGTACTGCAACATCGTTTCATAGAAAATAAAAGAGGCAGGGACTTAAAATAGAACCCCGCATTGAATAACGATAAAATAAATGAATGAACGTCATTGTTTTAAAAAGCATATATGAATGTGATTCAATGTTACAAATACTTACAAATTAAAAATAAATATTGTTTTATGATAACATTGTTTAATATTATTGTTTTCAATGTAAAAATACCTGTAAACGTTTTTTTAAATAGTTACATTAATTTTAATTGGTTTTATACCTGCCAGTAAATTTAGTGCATAATAAATAAATATAAAAAGTTTACTTTTGTTGAGATTGTTTTAAGATAAATCTTTAAATAAATTATTTTAATAAAATGTAATATATTTAAAATCATTAACTTTAATTAAAATGTAGGCTAATATAGCTGTGGCAATTTTGATTCTATTCCACATTTAACATAAATATAGATAACTCAATTACATTAATATATAATACAAAAATATTTTGATATTTATTTTTAAAGTTTAACAACGTTTTTAAAGTGTCCCTATATTTACCATAAAGTGCTCTAGTGGAGGAGAACTGCACCTATATGTGAAAAGTTACTAAAAGTAACTTTACGCTATTATCTTACTTTTGAATTAAATATTCAATTAATATAAATATACTAAATTATAATTAATATTTATACCTCAATTTTAAAAATTCCACCTAGTGTAAATTGGGTGTATTTACCTTTTGTTCTCTAACAATTACATAAATGTATGTATTGAATAATTTAAATTGAAGTAATTATTTTTGTAAGTAAAGCCTATTTTTAAATTAAAAAATGTAATTTGAATGTTAGGCTTAACTAGTTGTTAATTTTTATTTATATGAATAATTTTTCAGCATGAACTTAAATGTACCATATTTTATAAAACATCAACATAAATTACCTTATTTTAACATTATTTCCAATAGGATTATATTTTAAGTCCCTGACTCTATTATTTTATATGGAAGGCATCACCGTGTGTGACCAAGGCCAACACAATCCTTTGATAAATGTGGCTCATAAAACTAATTTTGTAGACGGGATATAACATTTATTTGTCCATATTAAATGGATAATACGGATTTTACGCACACAGTGGAGCAGTCCTGTTGTACGCTACTCTCACATGAAAGAGCTGAAAGAAGGCTCCGTTGTGGTAAGAGGGATTTCTGCTGTTTCCTTTGCTTTTGGGTACTTAGTGGATTACATTAAAATAATTGGCCAGATCCACAACAATTGGTGTGTGATTAGTTCTTGTAGGGGCAGATTTACAAGTTCTGGCGCATCTCTGCAAATCAGCAAGGATGCGCCAGAACAGATGCAACACGCAATTCCCTCCCTGCACCTCCACGAATGCGTTGCATTTACAATGTGGCGCACCTTGGAGCAAGGATAGGGCGATGCGTGTCGCATCCTGTGGTGTAAGGGCGGCGCATTGCTGGAGTTGTGTTGCAAGCGCGGTGCGGCTCCAGCAATGCTCAGGGGCGCCCTATGCCTAACATGCTGCGTCACTCCTTATGCCTGCTTCAAGCAGGCACAGGGTTTTGACGCAGCATGTACGTAAAAGTGACTCCCTGAAATCTTGTAGATTTCACTGCGTCACTTTTACGAGGCGTTCCTGCGACGGAACGCCCACCCTGCGCTAGACGCCCACATGAAACCTAACACAGGTTTCATGTGGCGCAGGACTTTACAACATGCCGTATCTCCCTAGATGCGTCACGTTGTTAATAAGGTGGAACGTGGTGCATTGTTTTCGCCGCCGCTGCGTCACAGAAGTGACGCAGCGGTGGCATAAACGTGGCACGTGGGGATTGTAAATCTGCCCCGTAGTACTCTTGACTTATTCGTAAATTTCAGGAGTATTACAACAGATAGACATAGCAAAACCTTTGTGAATAGAGCCCCCAGTAGCTATACAAGTCACTTCCTATTCTCACGTTTGCCCCTCCTTCACCATGTGCGAGATTCATAGGATTGAGCGTTGAACCTGACCTCCGAATGGGTGGGTCTCACGAGGGATGGGCGACATCTAAAACCTCTGTTCTCTGATACTATTTATGTCACTGAACCTCTCTCTCTCTCTCGTCGCTTGCTTGCCTTTTTCTACAATACAAATATGCTCATTTATGTATCGCAATTATCGTAATTTACCGTTAGATGGCGCAACAGCTCCACGTATCCATGCTTAAATGTTGCTTAACTGCCGGAATACTCACACAACGGAGCCAGACAGATAGGTCCAGACGTACTTCTGTAAAGTGGCAAAAAATAGTTTTGTATGATTGATTTCCTACAACATAGCTCGAGAAAACATATAAATCCATCTGTTTGCTAGTTAAAACACTGAGTTTGTTTGCTATCCATTTCTCATATACGTATTCATTTCTTGTCCTGTTTAACAAAAAGTCCTGTGCAGATATCTCGTTTATTTCACTGGCCAGCTTAATCTAGATTCCTTTTTACATTACCTCATTGTTTTCATGTAATAGCGCAACGAATACTGGCATTTGCAACCGTTGGTTTTTTTTGGAACATGGGAATGCTTGGATTATTTAAATCTTAATGTATAGCATACACATTTTGCTGTTGCAATACCTGCAATTTGCCTACTCATAGGTTTTGTGACTGCAAAATGGTACTTACAAACGTACTAAACCTTTTTTGCGATTCATAAAAGCCTTTTCAAAAGGGGTTTAGCGTCTCATTCCGAATTGCAATTAGGAGGAGTGTCAACAGCTGCGATGATCTGGGAGAGTGGGAGGAACTTCAGCACTAGTAGTGGCTGCTACTGGACGCGGGTGGTGGGGAATAAAAAAAAAGAGAGCGGCAGCCGCCTCTACACCGTCCTCTTCAGCTTCTTCTTCCTGCATTCCCCGGCTGGCAGCAGGCAGCACCAGGTCCCACAGGCTCCCCTGAGCCAATCCCATCGCTGCAATGCTGTGTTGTGATTGGTCTAAGCGCCGTGGTTCGGCTCAGACAGGGACAGGGAGCCTATGCATGTTCATCACCAGGCTGTGTAATGCAGCCTGGTAGGAACATACAAAGTGCGCATGAACTGTATGGTCGTCCCCAGAGGTCTGGGCAAGCAGTTCATGGCAATTTAGGGAGTGCTAACCACTCCTACCTTACTCTGGCCAGCCCCAACCCACCGCTGACTGCAATAACAAAAATAAAATAATAATAACAATGTTAATATCAGTTGCGGCTCGCACAGGTAAGTGCTGTGGGGTGTTGAGGTGGGGCGGGGCGGGGGATAGTGGAATTCGACATATGCCGGATAGTGTAAATAAATAAAACACTTACCTTGGGCTCGCAGAGTAGGTGATGTGACGAGCGCAAGGTGAGGGGTTTTATTTATTTACTTTTCACTATCCCGTCTTATGTCAAATTCCACTACACCCAACCGCGCCTCACCGCATTTATCTGTGCGAGCAGCTACTGGTTCTTATACTTGTATTTTTCCTTTTTAGCAGTGGGGTGACGCTCCTCCGCCTTAGCGGAGGAGCTGCCACTGTGCAATACCCACATAAAGCTTGAAATTGTTTTTCTTCTAGCAGCATTTTTGGTATTTTCAATTAAACCTTTTCAAATTTTCCCTTTGTCTTTACTGAGGCGATGTTATTGGCCAGCACCCCCACTCTAATCCAGTACCACTGGGTGTTATAGGGTGTCTCTCCTTACTGTGATTCACAGTGCGATGTATCAAACATTTGTGACAACAACTGCAACCGCAACTGATTGGAAATTGTTGAGAGGATCTGGCCTAAGGGCTAGAGCGGTGGACCTTTAAGCTGAGGGACTGGGTTCTAGTCTTGGCAGGGACTCTTGGCATCCTGTTATTCTGGGCAAATTACTCAATTTCCCCCTGCCAACAAAACAAGCATTCTCAATGCAAAGGTCTCACATTACTGAAAGTTTGAGCTAATGGCGTTGCAAATAATAATTTTTATAAGTTTTTTTGTTAACAAATATCCCAGCAGTAGCATAAGAAATGTTGCAGAACCATATGTGGTCAATAGTGGTCCCTTTACAACTCCACAGAGACACCTAGTAACAGCCTGTGGTGCGGCACCCTTTTCTTGCTTCGTGCATTTTATTTTATTACTTATGCTACTGCTGGGATATTTTTTTAACAACAAAATAAACCTAACAAATATTAACTTTCAGGGAGTAAAGCAGTAATAAAACCCTTGCCTTACACAAACGCGGATGTAAACTACCTTTTATGAGGTTTGTGAGATCCATCACATTAAGAAATAAGCCTAAGCGTGGCTGCCATTGACTTGCAGGGAGTGGTACACCAAGGACCAAGAAGATCCCGCCTCCGAGCTTAATTAAGGTAATCATTTAGAGGGTGGTGAATGGCCCAGTGACCAAAACCGCAAGCATTGTTTCAGGAATCTACCAGCATTACCAAAAAGAGGTTTCAAAGGAACTCTGGCGTAGATCGCGAGCCCATAAAGTTTTTGGAGCAGCTATTTAGCATGGCTGAATTGGAAACTATGGGGCATATTAGCAAGAAATAGCGATAATTATCGCTAAATGTGCATAGGGCATATTTTTGTATCGCCTGCTATCGCCGGATAGTATAGCAGAGTTAACGTGCTACTACCAACGTTTTTCTCCAAAGCGATAAAATATCCGGCGATAGCGGCTCAATGCATGAATATCGCTGGAAATCCAGCGATATTCAGGCATCATCGCTAATGGGGACTAAACCTGAATATCCACCTCCCATTGGATATGCAGATTAAGAAGTGGTCTGAGCAGGCATTAGGTTTTGGCGATAATAAAAGTTTTTTTATCGCTTCTCCTGCCTTGCTAATAGGCGATAGCTGTGTTAGCGACTCCTTTCAGTCGCTAACAGGTTGGGTACGCCCACTTTGTATGTCATTAGCGATAAATATCGCTGACAGGCAAAGTGGGCCCCAAACTTGTAGCTATCGCCTACAAGCTGTCGCTAACTGCTATTAGCGACAGCTTGCTAATGGAGCGATAAAAATATCGCCGCTTTCGAGGGAAAAAGTCCAGCTAAAGCGGCGATATCGCCCTTGCTAATATGCCCCTATATATTTTAACAAGCTGCAAGTGGTATAGGGAGAATTTAGAAAGTGTTAAAGAAAATACTAGACTAGCAAGGAACAGACTGCTAAGCATCACTTTGCAAACTATGAGCAGATGGAGTCAACAGTCTGAGACTTGTGCATTATCGAACGTAAGTCAAAGCTCCTTACCACACCCAAAGGGCAAATGGAAGCTCCCATATCTTCATGACTAGGCCCTTTACCTGAGTAGTGACTGCTTTCATTACAACGTCCAAACACCACTTGAACTGCCAGTGCTTTGAAGATACACCCCGATCATGCAACAATATTGAGGGCCTGCTGTGCGCAAATCATTGATGATTTCTAGATCTACTTTAGGTGACACAAACGAAGAAATAAAAAAGCACCATTCAGTTGACAGATGTAACTGACTTGTCTCCTATGTGATCACTATGTGTTAAAATTTTCATGGTTTTAAAATAGGTGGCATTTGTCAGATTAGGTCTAAACTTTAAAACTGCGAGATATATCAAAAAGGATAAGCAGCATGTGGTGCAAGCCAATCAAGAGACACGCTACACAAGTCCAGTGTTTGAGGTTTCAATCATATTCACACGTAAAAATCTTCCATAGTGCACGGGAATTACTGCAGTATACTCACAGGTGAGTGCAACATGCATCTAAAGTAGTAAAATGAAAGTGGCACAGTAAACCAGTCTGTTACAGATGACATGCCTCTCTTTTGGAATTAGTTTTTTGTTTCCCCGATAAAAACATTCTGTAAGACAGAAGGTGTTTATCAAATGTTCCTCGGAGAGCTGCAATCTGAGCCTGGTACATTTCGCCCATTTGATTTCCCATATTCCTTCATTTTAGATGCATTGTAACACACACAATAGCCATCAGATACATCCACTTCATTCTAAAACACACAAGCAAAGACATTTACATTATGATGTCAATAGCTCTAACTCTAAAACATGCGAGACCTATTGCATTGCTAATGCATGTTACACTTGTTAACACTGTCTGGGCATTGGTGCACCTCATTAGTACCAATTTAACACCCAAATATAGCAATAAGCAACAGATAGGTGACCAGTCAAGCTTTACGAAGGGCCTTCCACTGCGCAGCAGCACGTGTCGCTGTGTTTTAGTAACTTTTGAACCATTTGAGGTATAAACAATTTTTTTGATAAAATCTGCAGATTATGTAGCAGATGATGGATCATGTGGCAAATGCTGCAAATCTAAAATTATGAGGAAAACTCCCTGAAAAACGCCACAGCCTTAGAATCTGATAATTCCAGTGGCCCTTGTTATAAGGTCAAGAGTCAAATATTGTGCCTTCTTGTAGGCATTATATGTTAAGGGTGTATGGTTCATAAAACAAAGGTAACCCAGTGATTGGGGTTGTCTGCACAAATAGACTTTATTAGATCCCAAAGGAATACTTTTTAGCAAGCGTAGGATAATGAGAAATTGAGAAAAAAACCAATAAGGTTCTAAAACCATACCTTGCAGTTTGCATGCAGATCCCACTGAGCTTTCCACATAAATACAACTCTGTGATCTGCATGATGTGCTTTGCAGCAGGCACATTAACGCTATCTCTCTCTGCTATGTTATGAGTTAAACTGTGAGTAGACAGAACACAGACGTTTCCACCAGATTTATTTTACGTTATTATCCCGAGATTTGTAGCTCCACAGGGATTACTGCTGCATGTGCCTTTTATTTGAAAATGCAGCCTCTTTGTGACCATTGAAGAAAACCAGAATCGATTTACTGTTACATTGGTCCTTGTAGCCAATTTCTTTGAAGGGCAGAGGTTTTTATTTAAAGTACATTTATAATTTGACCTCCAGACTTTGCTTTTCATTATTCTTTTCCAGGCGCGCAACGCCCATTGGGCTCAAAGGGCTTCAGCCCCCCCTTCATGTGTGTCAGACCGGGTTGAGACAGCTTCCCGGGCTGGCGACCTTCTTCTTGCAGCCGCAACCGAGTACTTCACAGGTCTATAAAAGACCATTTACTTGTTAACGAGGCTTTGTTGTTTTTTCACCCCTTCTTAGAGTCCAGACACCGGTAAACACGTCCCCTTCCCTGCCTTTGCCGCACCTCTGTATTGTTCTGCCTTCACTTCTTCAAATGTGTCAAAGGCTAAGGGGTAAAGGTGGGTGTGAGCTGCAGAGTGTTCATGTGGCATGCATTCCTCGCTGCGGCTGCAAAACCCTGTAGGAAGTTTGGGAGGGAAAAGGGGGGCAAGCAACACCGACACCCAATTTTGTGTGTGTAAATGGCCGCTTTATTGAAACAGGTGCATATCACAATTTTAACACTGGCACTTTGCTTTACACAACTAAAACATCTCTATACATAAAAATACCTGACCCCTTGACCCCACCCCTATTATCCACACATCATAAACCCCCACCCTGCAACATGCAATAATTAACTTTCCATAACAATAATATTACACAATCTTACAATATAGCATTTATAAATCTTAACCTCCCATGACCTAAAATCCTACCCGCCTTTATGCAACTGTATCTAACAAACCTCTAATGTAAACTTCCTACCTGTTTACCCTTTCCCTGCTTCTGTTCACAAACTCCCCAAACTTAACAAGAAACTACAAAAACTCCAGCCAAACTTGGCCAACTTTCAAACAACCCCGCCACCCAGGAAAAGGCGGGAGAGTAGGCGGGAATGCTGCCTCCCCATTTTCCTGCCTCCTAGCCCTGTCCCCTGCCCCCTTATCTTTTGCCTAGACCCCTCCCCCCGAAGGCCCTCCATAAAGATTTCCCCATTCAGCCTCTACGCACACCCAACATCCTGGCCAGTACTTCCCTCAATTCCAACAAATACAAGTCCATGCCTAGCCTGGACAAATGGACCCCGTCCCCTCTGAAACACTCCAGCGTGTTGTACCTGATGTCCCTGTGTCGAATCCTGTTAAACCCCAACTGGCGGCAAAACCACACCATCTCTGCATTCACCTTTCTCCTGGCTTTGTCCACAGCCCCTGGAGCACCCCTCCAAACTCTACGCGGCCAAATTCCACCCACAATACTGCCACCACGACCACTGCCGCTTGATCTCGTCCAAATCGTGTTTCATACACCTCATCAGTGCCAAGCCTGTCTCTCTCACCATATCATTTTCACCGAGGTGAACGACCAATACGTCAGGGCACCTACCAGCCACCAACATCCTATTCAACACCCGTAAGAGTTCTTTCCAGAGCATTCCCCCTTTTCCTTTCCAACAAACATTGAAAAGTTCTTTATTAAAGTCAAGGTTCTCCCCGAAATAGCTGGTGCGGACCTGGACCTGAGCCCACTTTACAAAAGAATGACCTACGATCCAAATGGACATGTCCCTGACGAGAGGACTGTTAGACCTGGCATCATTGGCATGAGTCTCTCCTCCATTTTTTCTGTTTGCCTCCTCTGTTTACGATGTTTTTGCTGGAATATTGCTTTGGGCACTGTGCCACTGCTGATCAGTGCCACAGTGCAAGTGCTCCCTATGTGAAATTACTGTATTGATTGAATTCCATGTTTGGCTTATTTGGTTTACTGTCAGTCCCTAGTAGAGTGCACCAGGAGTGCCAGGGCTTGTAAATACAAATGCTGCTAGTGGGCTTGCAGCACGTGTTGTGCCACCCACAGAAGCGGCCTGGTAAAAGTATGTCTAAAGGTCTGCCATTGCTAGACCTACGTGCAGTCTGGTACTGACACGCGGGCTGTGCAAGTACACCTACTTGCCAGTCCCTAAACCTTCCCTTAACTTCATGTTAGTCACCCCTATGGTAGGCCCAAGGGCAGGGTGCATTGTAAGCATAAGGTAGGACAAGCCTGACAAAGTTGGCATGTCCTAATAGTGAATTACAGCCATATTAGTTTTTCACTATTGTAAGGTTACCTGCTCTCCATCAGTTAGAATGGGCTGCCAGGATTATTAATGCTATAATCCTAGCGGGCTCGGGCAGCATGGTGCAATGTCGAGTTTGGTATCCCTGAACTCAGGGTTTAATAACGCATACGTTTGGGTGGATGGTTTTTAGACTCTGTGTTTGAAAATAGCACTTTTAGAAAGTGGCTATTTTCTTGTCTGACTCTCTACTGGTCTCTGCTGGTTTGGTGTGCGTGTGACAGGAGCTGGGTGGCTCCAGAGGTTTGAATGAGTCAGTGTGGGGTGAGTGGGGCATTTGCATTGAGAGTAGGGGAAGAGTAGCTCCTGATAGCCTGCCCTGCCTGACACAATGCTGGCTCCACCTCCTGCCAGGCGACTGATGACTCTGTGCCTGCCAGGGATGATCCTGGCCTCACCTCCTACCGGGCGACTGATGGCCCTGCCCCTGCCAGTGACAATGCTGGCGCCACTTCCTGCTGGGCAGCTGAAGACCCTGCCTTGCGCAGTGAATAGGCCAGGTGCCTCGGCCTGGCAACACCCACAACAAACCCAGGATGGGGGGAAATTCCCCCGCATGGACAAAAGGATCAAAGCCAAAAAGGGGTATAAGAGAAGTACCCCTGAACCAAGAATTTAGATCACTTCTGACAAGGAAACCTGAATCAAGGACAAGAAGCCTGCTGATCCAAGGACGTGCCTACCCCTTCTGCCAGTATGCTGTATGTTGGGGGAATCCTGCAGTTGCTTCTTTATTTTTGCCAAGGAACCAGGAGAGAGGAACTGAGTGTGTACTCTCAAGCTTTGCCAAGGAAAATCTCCAAGGACTGGAAGAGTGACAGTCTCCTGTTGAAGTCACAGGGTCAAATGACTTCATTTATTTGCTGAAAGTGCTTGTTGCTGGAACCTGAAAATCCAGCACCTCTGAAGAATCCAGCAATCTCGACGCCGACGGACGCCGCCGAATCCAGCTCGACATCGTGAGTGCAGCTCCCGTGTCCCGCACCTTCGATGCTGGCCGCCGGGCCCGATCGACGATAGTAGCGAAGCCTCTGCCGACGCCTTGACACCGAGCCCTCTCGACGCCGTGAGCGCTGCTCACTCTTGCAACATCGACATCGACATCGACGACGACGCCGTATCCTGCTTCGCCTCGTGAGTGCTGCTCCTGCCTGACATCTGTCGACGCCGCTGCAGATCGCCCCGACTCCGAGGCCCGATCGACGCCGAAGACGCGACGCCCGACATCTCGACGCCGCTGATCATCGAGTGCTTCACTTTTCCAAGGTACTGTGTTGTGGGGGTCTGTGCGACTCCAGGCTCGACGTAGCGCTCCTCACGGTCGACGCCGAACCTTTGGATTAACTTTGCCTCGACGTCGTGTGACTCCCGTGTGGGTTACATTGTTGCCAAGAACTGTGTTTTAAAGAAGAAGAGTTGCTTTTGTTACTAAAGACTTTGTGCTAAGAAGAACCTACGCTTGCACTATTATTTTTCCTTCCAAGAGTATTTATTAAGATTGTGGTATATTTTTGTCGTTATTTGGTCTTGTGCTAAGCCTTATATAAACATCCTTATTTTTATAATGCTACTGTGTCGTGTCCATTTGTAGTGTATTCACTCTATTACTGTATGTGGTCATAAATGCTTAACGCACTGCCTCTGAGATAAGCCTGTCTGCTTTGCCAAGCTACCAAGGGGGTGAGCAGGGGTTATCTAAGTGTGTGATCCCCTTGCCCTGACTAGAAAAGGTGTGTCCCTATTTGTCCGAAGTGTATACCTCTGCCAACTAGAGACAGCCGCTTCTAACATTGGTGGGTCAGCGGTGAGGATCTGAACTTTGCATTTATGACCCATGTGCAGTGATTAGTGTGCGCTACATAGTGAAAGCAGACCATAGCGCAGCCACAATCTACTTGGTTGGATATTCTATTTTTGTTCTCCAGTTTCCTGAAGCTTGATTTTTTTAACACTGCCAGTTTTGACCATGAGTGATGCTGGAGTCACTACCCCTGTTGTTGTGGAGGAATTTGATAGGGAAAAGATCAACGACTACCCGTTAAAGATGCTGAAACACTTTTGCAAGCAGTTCAAAGTCCCTACCACAGGCCTCAAAAATAAGCCAGAATATCTCAAAGCATTGGAGGCCTGGTTAGAGGCCAGAGATCCCTCTGATCCGGTGGTGGTACCGACAGGGGAAGGGGAAGAGGAAGTGCCAGTGAATGGGCCTGGATCCCCTCCCGGCAGCAGTGTTTCCTCCAAGGGTCTTCCTCCTGAAGAATTGGAAGACAGGGCGAAGGAGCGAGTATACCAGTTAGAAATGGCAAAACTTGAGATAGATGGGCAGTTGGAGTTAGAGAATGCAAGAAGCAGGAGGGAAGCTGATATGGAGATCAAAAGGTTGGAGTTTGAAAGAGAAAAATTTGCTTTTGAGCGTGAGAAAATGGTGAGGGAAATGTAGCTCAAAGCTAAGAATTTAGAATTGAATCCCTCTGGTGGCAGCATCCCATCTGTGCCTGCAGAAAGTAGGTTTTATTTTCCCAAAGATGTGATAAAAGATTTTCATAAGAGTGAAGATATTGGCCAATGGTTTAAAGCATATGTGTTAGCATTGTTGGCCCACCGGGTCCCTGAGAAGGATTGGGGAGCGGGGTTGTGGGGTCGCTTTGTGAATGAGGGAAGAGATACCCTGTTAGACATTCCTGTGGAGGATAGGATGTCTTATACTCATATGAAAGATGCTTTAATGTTGAGGTATGGCCTAACCCCAGAAAAGTACAGACAGGCCTTCAGAGAATGTAAGAAATTGCCTGGTACTACGTGGGTTGAATATGTGTCATTTTTTTACAGAGCCATGGATGGTTGGGTAAAGGGCAGCAAAGTGGAAAGTTATGATGCTCTTTATGATTTGTTTGCTTGGGAGCACTTGTCTAATAACTGATTTCCAGAGCTGCGCCAGCACCTTATTGATAGCAAGATATCTAGCCCTAGAAAACTTGCTGAGGAGGCGGACCGCTGGGTCAGTACCAGGGTCCACAAGGGTCCAGTGGGAGACTCAGCCAAAGGTGGGCAGGGTCCCCAGCAGAAGAGTGGGGGGACAAGGGTAAACAGAGGGAGTTCCAAAAAGGGCCCCAAAGTAATCCCCAAGGGAACCAAGGAAAGGGTTGCCAGCCTCCCCCAGTGAAGAAGTCAGAGGCCCGACAGGTAAACCTGTCCATAGGGGCCCAATGACCTGCTACGCTTGTAAGCAGGTGGGACACCGTTTTTATGATCCCCAGTGTCCCTTGAAGAACTCTAATGCACCACCTCGTGCACCCCCCCGTCAGTTGGCGAGTGTAGCCCTGGGAGGGGAGGAGATGGTTGCCCCTGGTGGGGAGGGTCCCGCAGAGATGTCCCTGGTCTCTTTAGGAGACATGGAAATGGTCCCCCCACCCCCTCTGCCTAGTAACACTAAGAAATATAGGCAGTGGGTGACCATTAATGGCCATAGAGTGGAAGCTCTCAGAAACACCGGAGCGAGTGTGACAGCTGTCAAGTGTCACTTGGTGTCCAGAGAGCAGGTGGTCCCCCACGCATTCTACCCTGTGATAGCTGCTGACAACTCCCAGAGAGAGTGTGAGGTAGCTCAGGTTCCCTTTGAATGGGGGGGGGGTTTCAGGTACTCTTCAAGTTGCTGTAAGGCCCGACATGCCTGTTGATTGTCTCCTGGGCAATGATTTGGAAGACTCCCCTTGGGCTAAGGTGGAGCGAGAGACACATTTGAAAATGTTGGGTGTGCCAGAGTGGGTGTGTGCAACCACTCGATCGATGACAGCAAGTAAGGGTGTTGATGGGGTCCCGGAGCCTGAAAGTATGGCCCAGGACCCAGCTGTGAAGAGAAGAGGCAGGGGGCAAGGGAAACCATCCCCCGTAGTTCCCGTGGTCCAGGAGGAGGCAGACCTTGAGGGGGATGCCCTGGAGCCCACAGGGGAACAAGTTGCTGAACTGGGAGGCCTGCCCGAGCTGACCCACTGGCAGCAGGATGGTGGTCCCTCCAGGGAAGAATTTTGTGCAGAACAGAAAGTGTGCCCTTCTCTTGTGGGTATGAGGCAGCAGGCCTCAGCCCAGACAACAGGTGATCAGTCAGGGTCACATTTGGTCTACTGGGAGAACGATCTCCTGTATAGCGAGCCTAAGGCTGCTGAGCCTGGGTCAGCCCGTGTGCTGGTGGTACCCCAGCGCTTTAGAGCCTTCCTACTGGGTTTGGCTCATGACATTCCTTTAGCTGGACATCTGGGGCA
This sequence comes from Lissotriton helveticus, assembly GCF_964261635.1. Lineage (NCBI taxonomy): Eukaryota > Metazoa > Chordata > Amphibia > Caudata > Salamandridae > Lissotriton > Lissotriton helveticus. The sequence goes on from NC_136059.1 coordinate 1,209,987,170, forward strand.
GGACAAGACCTATGACAGGCTTGTCACCCATTTTTATTGGCCTCAGATGAGAAGGGATACAGATATCCATTGCAAAACCTGTCAAACTTGCCAGGCAAGTGGGAAAAGCGGGCGGAAGCAGAAGGCTCCCCTCCAACCTTTTCCCGTGGTCAGTACCCCCTTTGACCGGGTGGGGATTGGCATTGTTGGGCCCCTGGACCCCAAGACAGCCATGGGCAACAGGTTCATCCTGGTCTTGGTGGACCATGCCACACGGTACCCGAAGGCCATCCCTCTCAGAACAGTGACCGCACCCGTGGTGGGACGGGCACTGATGGGTGTTTTCTCCCGAATGGGGTTCCCCAGAGAGGTGGTGTCAGACCGGGGCACCAACTTCATTTCCAATTATATGAAGTCTCTGTGAAAGGAGTGTGGGGTAACCTACAAGTTCACCACTCCTTACCATACTCAAGGTAATGGGTTGGTTGAGAGATTCAACCGTACCCTTAAAGGCATGATTATGGGTCTTGAAGAACCAATGAGGCGTAAATGGGACGTCCTCTTGCCATGCCTGCTGTTTGCTTACCGTGAGGTGCCACAGAAGTCTCTAGGGTTCAGCCCCTTTTAGCTTTTGTATGGACACCCGGTAAGAGGACCTTTGAGTCTGGTCAAAGAAGGCTTGGAGCAATCTCCCAGGAAACCTCCCCAGGATGTATACAGTTACATGCTGGCCTTTAGGAACCAGACTAGGTGCTTCAGAGATCTTGTTTAGGCAAATCTGGAGGCCAGCCAGGACGAGATGAAGCGGTGGTACGACCGGAATGCCACTCTGGTGGAGCTTCAGCCTGGTCAGAAAGTTTGGGTCATGTCCCCTGTGGAACCTTGTGCGCTCAAGGACAGGTGGACTGGACCATTTGAGGTTGTGGAGAAAAAGAGCGATGCCACCTACATGGTGGACTTGAAGTCTCCCAGGAACCCCTTGCGGGTCCTGCATGTCAACCGTTTAAAGCCCCACTTAGAAAAGGTCCGAAGTGGGCATGCTCTTAGCTACAGATGCTGGAATGGAGGAGGAGAGTGAGCCTCTTCCTGACCTCCTGTATGCAAAAGAGCAAGATGGGTCAGTGGATGGTGTTGTCCTCTCTGACACACTGACCCCTGAGCAGCAGCAAGATTGTCACCAACTGTTGGGACAATTCCCTGATCTGTTCTCCTTGATTCCTGGTGTCACTCAGTGGTGTGTCCATGATGTGGACACCGGGGACAGCACTCCTGTGAAGCACAAGGCTTACAGAGTGACTGACAAGGTCAGAGCATACATCAAGGAGGAGGTCTCCAAAATGTTTGCCTTAGGGGTGGTTGAGTCCTCTAGCAGTCCTTGGGCCAGCCCAGTGGTCTTGGTCCCGAAGGCTGCAGCGCCTAGTGCTTCACCAGAACTTCGGTTCTGTGTGGATTACCGAGGACTCAATTCAGTCACCAAGACTGACGCGCACCCCATCCCCAGAGCTGATGAGCTCATAGATCGGTTAGGGGCTGCCCGGTACCTTAGTACGTTTGATCTAACGTCTGGGTACCGGCAGATCGCCTTGACTGATGGGGCAAAAGAGAGGTCAGCATTCTCCACACCAGATGGGCACTACCAGTTCCGGGTTATGCCCTTTGGAATGAAGAATGCCGCTGCCACCTTCCAGAGGTTGGTCAACCAGGTATTGGCTGGACTGGAGGATTTCAGTGCCGCCTACCTGGACGACATCGCAGTGTTCAGCGCCAGCTGGGAAGAACACTTGCGCCACCTCCAGGAAGTGTTGTTGGCTCTGCGCAGAGCAGGCCTCACAATCAAAGCCAGTAAGTGCCAGATTGGGCAGGGTTCAGTGGTGTACTTGGGGCACCAAGTAGGGAGCGGCAAAGTGGCCCCCCTGCAACCCAAGATTGATACCATCCTGGCTTGGGCACCGCCCAAAACCCAGACTCAGGTGAGAGCCTTCTTGGGTCTCACGGGTTACTACAGGAGGTTCGTCAAGGATTATGGTAACATTGTGCACCCCTTGACTTCGCTGACTTCCAGGTAGCAGCCACGACTTGTGATCTGGACTGACGCCTGTCAGACGGCCTTTGACACCCTGAAAACTGCAATGTGCACAGCACCCATACTCCAGGCACCCGACTTTTCTAAAGAATTTGTTGTCCAGACGGACGCTTCAGAGCATGGCGTGGGGGCTGTTCTAGCTCAGGTGAATGAAGAGGGCCGAGACTTACCTGTAGCCTTCATCAGTAGGAGGTTACTTCCCAGGGAACAGAGGTGGAGTGCGATAGAGAGAGAAGCATTTGCTGTGGTCTGGGCGCTGAAGAAGCTAAGACCCTACCTGTTTGGGACTCACTTCCGGGTTCAGACAGACCACAGGCCCCTCAGATGGTTGATGCAGATGAGGGGTGAGAATCCCAAGCTGTTGAGGTGGTCCATTTCCCTACAGGGGATGGACTTCACGGTGGAACACCGCCCTGGTACAGATCACGCCAATGCTGATGGTCTGTCCAGATTTTTCCGCCTTAGTGATGAGGACTCCCTAGGGTAAGAGTAGTTCTCCCCACATTTCAGCTGGAGGGGACACGTGTTAGACCTGGCATCATTGGCATGAGTCTCTCCTCCATTTTTTCTGTTTGCCTCCTCTGTTTACGATGTTTTTGCTGGAATATTGCTTTGGGCACTGTGCCACTGCTGATCAGTGCCACAGTGCAAGTGCTCCCTATGTGAAATTACAGTATTGATTGAATTCCATGTTTGGCTTATTTGGTTTACTGTCAGTCCCTAGTAGAGTGCACCAGGAGTGCCAGGGCTTGTAAATACAAATGCTGCTAGTGGGCTTGCAGCACGTGTTGTGCCACCCACAGAAGCGGCCTGGTAAAAGTATGTCTAAAGGTCTGCCATTGCTAGACCTACGTGCAGTCTGGTACTGTCACGCGGGCTGTGCAAGTACACCTACTTGCCAGTCCCTAAACCTTCCCTTAACTTCATGTTAGTCACCCCTACGGTAGGCCCAAGGGCAGGGTGCATTGTAAGCATAAGGTAGGACAAGCCTGACAAAGTTGGCATGTCCTAATAGTGAATTACAGCCATATTCGTTTTTCACTATTGTAAGGTTACCTGCTCTCCATCAGTTAGAATGGGCTGCCAGGATTATTAGTGCTATAATCCTAGCGGGCTCGGGGAGCATGGTGCAATGTCGAGTTTGGTATCCCCGAACTCAGGGTTTAATAACGCATCCGTTTGGGTGGATGGTTTTTAGACTCTGTGTTTGAAAATAGCACTTTTAGAAAGTGGCTATTTTCTTGTCTGACTGTCTACTGGTCTCTGCTGGTTTGGTGTGCGTGTGACAGGAGCTGGGTGGCTCCAGAGGTCTGAATGAGTCAGTGTGGGGTGAGTGGGGCATTTGCATTGAGAGTAGGGGAAGAGTAGCTCCTGATAGCCTGCCCTGCCTGACACAATGCTGGCTCCACCTCCTGCCAGGCGACTGATGACTCTGTGCCTGCCAGGGATGATCCTGGCCCCACCTCCTACCGGGCGACTGATGGCCCTGCCCCTGCCAGTGACAATGCTGGCTCCACTTCCTGCTGGGCGGCTGAAGACCCTGCCCTGCGCAGTGAATAGGCCAGGTGCCTCGGCCTGGCAACACCCACAACAAACCCAGGATGGGGGGAAATTCCCCTGCATGGACAAAGGGATCAAAGCCAAAAAGGGGTATAAGAGAAGTACCCCTGAACCAAGAATTTAGATCACTTCTGACAAGGAAACCTGAACCAAGGACAAGAAGCCTGCTGATCCAAGGACTTGCCTACCCCTTCTGCCAGTGTGCTGTTTGTTGGGGGAATCCTGCAGTTGCTTCTTTATTTTTGCCAAGGAACCAGGAGAGAGGAACTGAGTGTGTACTCTCAAGCTTTGCCAAGGAAAATCTCCAAGGACTGGAAGAGTGCCAGTCTCCTGTTGAAGTCACAGGGTCAAAGGACTTCATTTATTTGCTGAAAGTGTTTGTTGCTGGAACCTGAAAATCCAGCACCTCTGAAGAATCCAGCAATCTCGACGCTGACGGACGCCGCCGAATCCAGCTCGACATCGTGAGTGCAGCTCCCGTGTCCCGCACCTTCGACGCCGGCCGCTGGGCCCGATCGACGCTAGTAGCGAAGCAGCTGCCGATGCCTCGACACCGAGCCCTCTCGACGCTGTGAGCGCTGCTCACTCTTGCAACATCGACATCGACATCGACGACGACGCCGTATCCTGCTTCGCCTCGTGAGTGCTGCTCCTGCCTGACATCTGTCGACGCTGCTGCAGATCGCCCCGACTCCGAGGCCCGATCGACGCCGAAGACGCGACGCCGGACATCTCGACGCCGCTGATCATCGAGTGCTTCACTTTTACAAGGTACTGTGTTGTGCGGGTCTGTGCGACTCGGGGCTCGACGTAGCGCTCCTCGCGGTCGACGCCGAACCTTTGGATTAACTTTGCCTCGACGTAGTGTGACTCCCGTTTGGGTTACATTGTTGCCAAGAACTGTGTTTTAAAGAAGAAGAGTTGCTTTTGTTACTAAAGACTTTGTGCTAAGAAGAAACTACGCTTGAACTATTATTTTTCCTTCCAAGAGTATTTATTAAGATTGTGGTATATTTTTGTCATTATTTGGTCTTGTGCTAAGCCTTATATAAACATCCTTATTTTTATAATACTACTGTGTCGTGTCCATTTGTAGTGTATTCACTCTATTACTGTATGTGGTCATAAATGCTTAACGCACTGCCTCTGAGATAAGCCTGTCTGCTTTGCCAAGCTACCAAGGGGGTGAGCAGGGGTTATCTAAGTGTGTGATCCCCTTGCCCTGACTAGAAAAGGTGTGTCCCTATTTGTCAGAAGTGTATACTTCTGCCAACTAGAGACAGCCGCTTCTAACAAGGACCCATCACCGAACCTGAAACGTAAAACAAGAATGAACACAGGGAAAACACACAACCATGCTACAATGGGCCGGGAGCGCTGCGCACATAACGCTGGTAACAGTCAGATGACCACCTGCCCAATCTCATAATGTCCCCACGCCCCAAGCCCGATTGTTTGCCTCTGACGCTGTCCCAATCCTGAAGGAATGAGTACAAAAACATTTGCCATTCAACCCCGGCTCGACCAAACCCTTCCTCAAAACCGCCAGGAGCTGAAGTCCCTTCACCCCCTGACCATCTGAATATCTGAAAACTAATCCCTGCATGTCTGATGCCAAAGCCCTGCATCTCATCCTCCACCTATAGGGGCAGGTCAAGACTGAATCGGCTGCCTGCAAAGAGACCCATCATCCCCCGCTCCTCTGATCCGTCTTCGATTTCTTCAGCCACAGGCAGACTCAGATCCCCTGGAGGGAAGCCTCAGTCCATAACAAACCACCCCCCCCCCATTTGGACTCCAACAACTCTGAACCTAGTAAAGCCCCAAAAAACATCCACAACATCAAGGTGGAAAACAGGCACAGCTCCGAGTCATCCTTGCACACCCATGGCAAAGTCTGCAACACCCTCCCCAGAAGGTCCCATGACAGGGGATTCCTAGCCCGAGCCACCCACCCGCACTCTCGGGCCTACCCTTCCAACATGCGCAACCCTATTTCCCCCGCCGACGGCACGTAACCTGACAACAGTTTTTCCATGAAAGCGACCCCTGCTAATTTTCCTCTCTGTTGTCACCCTCATGAGCCCCTTTTTGATCAAAGACAGGATAAACTGTACTACATCTTCCTGCCGACCTGCCTGGGAAGCCCGCCGCCTAGCTCCAGAGCCCAAGAACTCTGCCCAAGCTGCCGTGTATGCCACCTTCGTCAATTGCGCCAGCAAACCTAGTACCAACTGCAACATCCTGTGTTGCCTACTTAACAAAAATGCTGCGGCATGCTGTTCGGGGTCCTGTCAGTGTCCTTGACTAGCCCACGGAATCGCCCCTACTGTGAACGAGACAAAGCATCGGCTATGTCATTGTCCACTCCTGGGACATGCACTGCGCGAAAGGCAATATCATGCCGCAAACAGCCCAGCACAAACACCCTTAGCAGCTTCAAAACTTTAGCATCCCTCGCAGACTGCTGATTCACAATTTCCATCACTGACATGTTGCCTATTCTGAACGCCACCCGTCTGTGAGCCAGCAACTCCCCCCACAGTGAGATCGCTACCATCAGCGGGAAAAATTCCAGAAAAGCTATGCTTCATACCCTTCCCGCCCACTCAGGGGGCCACTGTTCTGCGCACCATTTTCCCTGCCAGTAAAGTCCAAATCCCTCGCTAGCTGCTGCGTCCGAAAAGATCTGCACATCCTAGACCATGTCGTCCTTCCGCACCATCGGTACGCCATTAAAGTTCTGTAAAAAGTACTGCCACATCCTCAGGTCCTCGCTCACCCCTGCTGACAGTCATACTTGATGATGTAGAGGTTTCCGTCCCACCAGTGCCCTGCACAGTCGCCTACAAAAAGTCTGCCCTACTCTCACTACCCTACATGCAAAGTTCAGGTGCCCCAATAACACCTCTATGTCCGTCACTGTGACTTGGTGTCGTGCCAACATAGCTACTAGCAGCCCCAACCTCTGCTGCTTTTTGTCCGCCGGTAGGCATGCCTCCATCACCTCAGAGTCCAATTCAATTCCTGGAAATTACAGTGCCTTACAAGGCCCTACCGTCTTTTCCGGTGCCAGTGGCACGCCCAACTCCCCCATGATCTCCTGGAACCTGTCCAGCGCTTCATGACAGTCCGCAGAGCCTGGGGTGCCCACAAAGAAAAAAGTCATCCAGGTAGTGTGTTACTCCTTGGTGACCCGTCCGTGCCAAGAATAGCCTTTGTAGGAACGTACTGAAACATTTGAACAGTGCGCAGGACATGGAACAGCCCATCGGCAATGCTTTGTCCTCGTACCAGCGCCCGTTAAACTGGTTCCCCAGTAAGTCCCAATTGTCTGGGTGGACTGGAAGTAGCCGGAAAGCCGACTTAATGTTGCACTTTGCCATCATCGCCATTGCGCCTGCGGTCACTACAAGTGACATGGCTGGGTCAACGGATGAATACGACACCGTGGCCTGCTTCTCATCAATAAAATCATTTACCGAGCCACCTTCGGGCCATGACAGATGCTGTATGAGGTGGAACTGTTCTTGCTCTTTCTTTGGCACCACTCCAATTTGTGACACAATCAAATTTATTAGAGGCCAATCCTCTAAGGGTCCGGCCATGTGGCCCTCCCGCACTTCCTTGTCAAGTTTATCCTGCACCACCTCAGGGTGCTCTTTTGCCGACTCCAAATTGTCGGCCCATCGTCTTGCCCTCGGTCTGTCGTACCCAAGTCGAAACCCCATTAGAAACCCCACCTGCAAACGTTCCATAGCCCCTGAGTCTGGGTATCCCCGTAGGCCTCGGATCAAATTGTCCCTCCTAACTGGCGTATGAGCCCTTTGGCCCAGGCCCTTTGGCCACTCGCACACCCGCGGGCTGTTGCTGAGTCCCAAACTGAAAACCCCCAGCCTGTCCTTGTTGTCCCCCTTGTTGCTGACCCACTCTTTCCACACCCCGAAAACTCGTGGCGAAACTTGCAGTATTCCTATGTGCAGGAACCTTTATTATAGTCCCAACAGGTCTCTTTGGATTCCGACTGTCCCCTTCCCGCACCTCTCACCAATCCTCGGTTGGGGCGGCCCTGAAAGGTCTGATATACTATGGACAGCCCGCTGGCTGTGAAAATGGTATTTCCCGACCCAGCTAACTCCATCGTATGCTGCCACAGGTCTGTTTCCAGCTCGCCCTACTTCGTTTCCGGGTCCCACGCCATGCGGGCCCGAAACTCCTCTTCATATTGGGCCCAGGCGTATCTCCCTCAGTAATCTGGGCCTTCCTAATCACGTCCATGTATTTAAACATGGCCACGGACCTCTCCGGGAACTTTTCACAATACACGCTGCCATAAATTAGGAAGGCCGCCGTCCAGTTCTCAATCATAAGCGGCACTTTTGGCGTTTCTGTAACTCGTATTTCTCCTCCTTCTAACCTTCTTTGGCCCTGACCTCTCTATGAAGGAGCTTCAGTATCTCCACATACTTTCCCTTCCAGATACGCTCCTTGGTGGCTAACATTAAGTGCACCACCAAAGGTTTTGTGACACCCATATACGGAAAACGTTTTATTTTCAACTCCTTACTTTCCAATTTGAGTCCCCCCTCCATGGAGGACACGTCGCCCGCCTCCATCTTTTCTACCCCGGACCTGTCAGTCCCCTTGCCCCCGTCAGTCTCCTTGTCCGACGGCCCCTTACCTGGGCCACCTTTCCCCCCGGACGCCTTATCAGCGTACAGCAGGGCCCCCTTGCCTGTGTCCTCTGTCCCCACCCCCACATCCATCATGTATGTACCTTTCCGTAAGCTACCCCCATGTCCCCTACCCCCCCACCCAACACCACAAAAGTGGCCGCCGTTTACCTGGAGCTAAAGATTCCGCCCGCCGTTCTCTTGACCTTCCCCCTGGAGGGGCCGGCCTGTCCTCCCAGCGCGGTGTCCAACCCGTGGGCTCCGCCTGGTGCTATGACACCTGCAAAATACTACGCACAACGTTACTAGGCCCCCCTCTCCCTCTCCGTCTCTCAACTCTCCTACCTCAATGCTATCCTCATCATACATCAAATCCTCATCTTTAGAACAACCAGCCCTCCCAGCCGGGGGCTCCGACTGCACCCTCTTAACAACACGTATGTCCTACGACCCTGTCCAATCTACGGCCCATATCACTCCTCCCAGCACTTTGTAAATTAGCAGAAACATTTGTGAATAGGCAACTCACAGCATTTTTGGAACACAATAATATATTACACACCAATCAAGCGGGTTTTAGAGCCCAGCATTCTACTGAGTCCCCCTTTTTGTTTACGACTGAAACTCTAAGGGCTGCTATGGATCAGGGCAAGAAGGCTGTCCTGACCCTTTTAGATTTATCTGCAGCCTTCGATACGGTCTCTCATGCTATCCCTTTAGATCGCCTGGCAACATCTGGCATAGCAGGAACCGTATTGGAGTGGCTTAGGAATTTCCTGACCCACAGACGTCAAGTGACCACTCTAGGACAATAGTGTTCAGAGGAAAAAGCGTTGATGACTGGGGTACCACAGGGCTCCAGTCTGAGCCCAACGCTCTTTAATCTATATATGGTCCCCCTGATAAAACTAATCTTGTCCTTTAAGATCAGCACTATTGCGTATGCTGATGATACGCAGCTGATCCTAGTCCTTGATAAGGACATGGAAAACGCAGAACAAAACCTTAAAAACTGTCTATCAGCCACCTTCACGTGGATGAGAAATAATCACCTGAAATGTAATTCAGGTAAAACAGAAATCCTTCCATTTGGACTTCATAATCTATTCTCTCCCAAGCAATGGTGGCCTGAGGATGCGAAGCCCCCCCCGAACACTATTACGGTGGTACGGAATCTAGGGATCAAATTTGATGAGACCTTTATCATTTAAACAACAGGCGCTGGCGGTGGCAGGCACCTGCTTCAACATCATAAAGGGCCTGAGGAAATTCTTCGATCTTCTTCCCCTGGCAGCCAGACGTACAGTGGTGGTGGCATTAATAACATCAAGACTGGACTATTGTAACAGCTTGTATGCAGGGTCGAGTAAAGCGGTCCTTCACAGGCTACAGATGGTCCAACACTCTGCCGCCCGCCTGGTGCTTAGATGGCCGAGGAAGTCTTCTGCCTCTGCTGCGCTAGATGCCCTTCATTGGCTTCCCATCCATAAATGCATTTTGTTTAAAGTCCTAACTATTACTTTTAGGGCCTTTCATCCGCAGGGCCCCGAAATATCCCCAGAAAGGCTTTACACATTACTGTCCATCACGTAACCTCAGGTCCTCCACTGCCAACCTGCTTACTATTCCTAAATTTAGGCTTACTACAAAGGGAGGGAAATCTCTGGCAGTGATTGGCTCTAGGGCTTGGAATAAACTCCCCTTTCATCTTCGTCAGATTTAATCAGACCAGTGTTTCAGAAAATCTCTTAAGACCTGGATATACACCCTCACGGATACAGTGTGCAAAGCACTGATATGAATGCTAAACGCTCTTTGGACAGTACAGTTGCGGATCACCCTAACATCAATCTCGGATTCAAAGCGCCAAGATGCTCCCTGGAGTGATAGCGTGCTATAGAAATGTAGTATTACATTACATTACATTTTACATTACATTACATTACATATCAAAATCAACTTTCTCGTCATTCCTTCTCCGAAGGTGATCCCCGAGCCGTAGTGCCTCCATGGGTGTTGGGGCCAGCAAGCCCGCTGTGGGACTACTTCTGCCAGCCTCGACGGGATTCCCCGCCGCTACCGGGCACGCCGCCCAAGGCTCAGCCCTCCCTTCTCCTTGGCGCCAGTGGGCCGTTCTCAGCCCTTCCAAGTCTGGTGCCCCGCATCGCTCCACCTCCTGCAAAATAAAAGTATGGTCTGGTGTGCTGGGCCCCACTCTCTTCCCCTGACCTATCCCACTCTGCCTCACACCTACTCGCAAAGTGCTAGCCGCCTACGCCCTACCTACCACACTAAGGTCGACCCCTTCCCCCTGTCCCCCTCCTCCTCGCTCCAAACCAACCACCCTGCCCCAGCACCCCCTCTCCCGGGATCCCCATCCACACCCCAACCCCCTTTAATGCTTCCCCCTCACCCTCACCCTTCGCCGTACCCCCACCTCAACAGTCCGTGGGGAAGGAGAAACAACGCAACCCCAGCTCCCCACCGACCTACCCTCCCCTTGGGCATTCTTGACCCCCTCCACCTATGAATGAAAGACATCCAAACCCTCCCAATCCCTGTCACTCCCATCTGATTCCAACAACAATGGAGACTTGTCCCCCATGCCTGCGTGCCAGGCCCGCTCCCCCTGGACCTCTCCAACTCCTGTGACCTGCCTCCCTCCTGGCCCCCCGGAATGCCCCCGCCTCCTGATCTAGGCCCTCTGCCCTCCCCGATAAGGCCCTCCCACTCCAAGGCTCAATACCCTGCCTGGTCCCCGGGGCCTCAGCCCCCAGACCCATACGCCTCCCTATTTCCTGCCCCACGGCCTCCTCACCATAGGGGGCCTGTATCGTGAAGTCCGCCTTGCTGCTCATATCAGGGGCCGCTCTCTTCCCTCGTGGGCGGCCCCTGTTTTCCTGTGTGTGGGACGGGGAGGGGCTTGACTCGCTCCCCCTCCGTGTCGCAGGTCTGCCTCCTGAAGGCCCAGTCCCAAGGGCCCGGGCCTCCCCATTCTCCGCTCCGAGTCCCACTCTCCCCCCTAACGCACGTAGCCGCTTCTTGCAAACCGGAGAGGCCGGATCTCATTTGCTGCACTGGCGGGGAGATGCGAGACGTGCTTCTTCCCACCCACAACCCCGTGGCCCAATGCTCCGCCTGACGCATCCCAGGGCCGCGCTTCTGGTATCTGCGCGGCCCTGAACGCTCACCTTTTTCTTTGCTGCTTTGCCGGGTAGCAAGCAGGCCTGCTCGGTAGCTGCCACGCCCGCTGACGCGCGCCTCACCGGGCGCGACCCGACCGATGGCCCGGGCAGCAGGAGGTCCATACAGCCAGCATGCTAATGTTTTTAGATTCCATTCATGGGGAATCCTTTGAAAAACAGCACCATGTCTGAAGTCTAGTTTTGGGGGAGGGGGGCAGGCGGAGGAATCACCAGCATTTCTCTTTCTGAGCAGCTAGCAATAAACCTAGACACAGCAGCTGACAAGCCTTGTCTGTCTGCCTGCCACAGGCACTGCTTGTAAAATAGGATGCAAAACAGCTCGAAGGCACCTCGCAGCTTGGTAAAGTTAAAAGAGGACCGAAGTGTCTTGTTATCATTGTAAGCATCTGGCATTTCAATTGCCCATAAAGGAGGAGGGAGCAGGGGACATCACACACTTTACAGTGTGATGGCCAAACAGAAGGCCATAATATCAAGAACGGCGATAACATTATTGCCACTTAAGCAGCAGGAAACTGCCGCTAAAGCGGCGATAAGGGGCTTGATAATATGCTCTTGAGAATTCCAATAGGAATTATCAAGGGCATATTATCAAGCCCCTTATCGCTGCTTTAGCTGCAGTTTACTGCTGCTAAAGCGGCAATAATGTTATCGCCGTTCTTGATAATATTGCCCTGAGTATTCTCTGAATGAAATTGCCAGAAAGAGAGCAGAGCACACAAAGGAAAGGAGGGACATTTATAGAAATGCACCAATAGCAAGCCATCATTTCTAAATGCCACATGAAACAACCATTGGCAATTGGTGGGTGTGCCAGAGCCCAGAGAAGAGGAAACAACAGGTCGAAGCGCGACCTAAAAATTAATGTGTCCATCTGTAACGCAACGGATGGTCATGTAAAGTGCTCTGATAACTTCGGGTCTAGTTGGTGCTTTATAAAAACGTCCCCCCCAAACAAAGTAGCAAATCATTTTCGAAAGGGGAAGTTGTCCCCCGTGGGATAGCTTCACATCCTCTTATTTGCAAACCGTACAAAGCAGCTTCTTAAGAGTACGTAGTGGTCCAGTGGACCATTGCCTGCTCCCACAATGTCTTTCCAAAGGGGATTTAGGAAAAGAAAAAAAAAAGCAGCATCTTTTCTTCCAAGGAACTGATTTGAAAACGACTTCTTAAAGAAAAAAAGTTTCCTGTTGAGGTAGGCGAACGCAGGGATGATTGCTGTCTCTTGCAGGCTATTATGCTTGCATTTACAGCCAATCATAACGAGAGAGTGGGTGTGAACCAATATCAATCAGCCTAAATATTATTTATTAGGCATATCATCTGTGACCACTCACAGCAGGACACTAACATCGAGGTTGTGTTGCAAATGTACAGCCAAGCCGCAGTTTGAGACCTGTCTGTTAGTACATCGGGCCATATACCTTTGTGCCTGGAAAGGCAGTCTAGCCAGGAATGTGGTGGCTGCATATTCATTTTGTGACTCTCAGAAGTTTTGAACACCATCATTTTTTTATTTCTAATCTCTCAAATGGTTGTTTAAACCCCGTATCCACAAAGCACGGATGGGTGGGCGTTCTTTTAGGTATTTAGCCAGTAAACAATGGAACGAACTCCCCATTGAACTTCGGATGGAACCGTCAGAATTACGGTTCCGGATGAAATTGAAGACCTATTTGTTCCCCAAAGATAAGAATTGAGGTTGGGCCTGACCCCCTGTTCCCTCCCCTCTCTGTGGGCATGGTCTTAGAAGTCTCATTGGAATACATCCTCAGCGCGGGGACGCACTGTTCTACTGTGTAACCAGGCGCTTAATAAATGTTTTTATTATTATTATTATTATTATTATTAAACAAGTGTTGTTTTGGCACTCACAAAAGTACAAATGTGATTGGTAGCAGCGGTTAAGACAAACAAAACGTGCATTTGTAAAGCCCACGTTCATTGCAACGTGTAGCTTTGCTCTGAGTAACGTGTCTATTGTTTCCCAATGGTACTCATTTTATCGACCTCAGAAGGATGGGAAGCTGATTGGACCCGCAGGGATTTTAACCTGTGACCATGAGCTAAAACACTGGCTCCTCCAGTAGATGCACTGGTCCACTAAGCCACTACATTTGATAACCAGGTATGATTAAAAGTTTATTTATAGGCCACAGAGAGAACTTAAGCAAGAGAAGCTGTAACCACAATATGATATGATGAATAGTCGCTTGGGCCAATATAGACCAGAATTTTTTTTAATTGTTGAAGAAAAGGGTGGACTCTTTGCTCCACATCAAATACCTTTTCAATTGGTTACACCTGAATTCTTATCTTCCCTTTTAGATTATTGCAGGAAATATGGCAGGCAACATTCCCCTTAACACTTTAATTCACTCAACGTTTGATACCTAGGAATCCTTGCCATCATACCCTATACAGTGAATACCTGCAACACCCTGGCCCCAATGACTTCCAATCCATAACAACCCAGTGCTGGCCCTACCTTAGGAGCCGAAGGAGCAGACACTGCTGACATCAATGGCTATTCACAACAGAGGGGACTTATTCATGGATGGGGAATTCTTGATGGCTGAGGCATTCATACAAAAAGGCGGGACATCTCCCCTTACAATACACTTACACTGGTGCATTAGGATACACTGTAAACTCGCTTTACACAATTCCTAGCTACTCTAGCCACCCTCATGGCTCCGGGAATGACATAAGCCTCAATATCACCTTGAGGCGTCATCACAAGATTATACACCACATCAGTGGAGTTATCAAAAATGTAAATTGATACTTGTATAGCGCACTACTCACTGCTAGACCTCTGCATCAGGGTCTGCCGCTCTAACCATTGAGCCACACTTCTCCACTTCTTCTACTATCATAGGCTTTTTGTCTCCCCGGCTGGAGCTAAATGGGAAATTGATTTGGGTTCCACCATCAGGGTTGCTGTATGAAAATACCCATGCTTGCAAATCCACAGAAATCTCATTAGAGATTGGGCAGAGACTACTGCATTTTACATTTCTCCACAGAATACACTCTACTCTGGCATGCCTACAGGTCACAGGCCTCACTCTTAACTCCACATCTATGTACCTTCAAGATATATAGTGTCAAGGTACACATCTATGGAGTTATATATAGTACAACTGTGCTTACCTATAGAAACTTACATTCACAATATTTTTGTCCTTGATATTCTTGACACAATATTTTGTCCACACAATTTTTTTTCTGATATTTCGTCTAAACACCAGCTCCAAGTGCTCAGAATGCCACTGCCTATTAGCTAACTATGTCCACTTGGCATAGGCCTGCCCCCGATCCTCTCATACTGTAAATCAATTTTCTCTGCTCTCTCGGTAGTGCTCACTCTGGCTCTGACCCACTCTCGACTACAGGCGCTACTGGGCTTTGGTAAAGACCTTCCCAAACACACCAGACGATATGAAGCCCTGGAATTTTTACTTGCAAAGAGTTACCTTAAGGAGGGGTAGCGGTTCCATCCCCACTGTTAAGGAATGGATTAAACACCTTATATAATGTGATGATAATAGGGACGCATACTTCTCCATGTTACCTGCTCTCACACCTCAGAGGTACATGGTTTTCCAATACAATCATACTTACTAGCCACAGGCACTTTTTGAAGGTTTGGAAGGTAATGTTTTACCGCCTAAACAATGATTCTTGACATTATGATTGGTCAGATATGTGTGGTTTTGTACATGGCATGCCTTTATCAGCTTAAAAGTGGACTGATCTCCGGTGAATTGCATCAGTGTTTTATAAAGTCTGCACTATGTCCCTGAGGGGGTAGATGTTGATGGTATATTGTTTTGTAACACCTGCCCTGCGTAGTCCACTTGCTGCCCATACACCCTACCCGTGCCCTCCTCTGTATGTGTCTGCCTTCCCCCTTCCCTCCTGCGCATTGCCCTGCCACTGCCTAATCTGCATGGCCCACTATGCTGCAACTGCCCCTCCCACCTGCCCAGCCCTGCCAGCTTGCTGCCTCTTTACCTGCTCCCTCCTGCCTACCCTCATGCCCCCTTCATCCCCACTGTGTTCTAAAGAACAATTAGAGCATTAACATTACATTTTTATAACAAAAGTGTGGCACACCTAAACTCATCTTGAGGGAATCAAAACTGTAAAACCAAAAGCATTTCCTTTAGAAATGAACACCATTTTTTCCCCTCAGAGTTATGAATGCTCTAGAAATCTAAAATGAAAATACATTTTTTAGTCTCTGAAATAGTGACAGAGGCCTTTTAAGCTAGTTACCATTTTTATGCTTTTGATCCAATTGAACACTCAATTATTTGTTGCACAAATTACTTAAGCATTTTGCAAGTCACCATCATTGTACTACAAGTGGGCTACATTGGGGGCGGTGATATTTGTGTTCACATGGGCTCTTTTTCTCAGGCAGCCATCTTGGGAGACTTTTTGGATATGAAGTTCACTCTTTTCTTCACTTACTGCTGTATCCTTTATAGGAAATGCTGTCAGTTTTACCGATTTGGATATCTTGTCCGCAGAAATATAAATTCCATGTTATCCTAAGTCAGGCCATTCCTCTTTTGAGTTAGCTTATTCTTTTGTTGTAAGTTCAGCATTATACATGGCGAACCACTGGTACTGCAACATACTCCCATTGAAAATATTAAAGGTAGGGACTTAAAATAAAACCCTATAGGAAATACTATTAAATTAAATTAAATTATTTAAAATAGTTACAAATATAAATAAGTATACATTAATGTTGAAAAAAATATAAAAAATAGTACAAGTTGTGGCACTACTGTGGAAATTCTCATTTCTGATCCATATTAACATTTGGACAATGTTGTTGCAAGTATCAGAATTCCAATTATTCTGATATTTGGCTAGTGTAAATATACCAAATCTTCCCATCAATGAGCTTGGCTGAACTGTTGAACAGGTGTATCACTTCCCACAAATTTACTGAGACCCTTCCCATTTCTTCTTTGTCCCTTAACTCTGACCCAATTACGAATGGACAACTTCTCTTCTTTTACCCCATGTTTCTTATCATATTTTCAAAGTTTTGTTTATGTTTTCCTTAACCTCTTACAAACACACAATGTCCTGCATGTTATTAGTCACTCATGCCTGATTGTTATGTTATGTTATGTTAATGTGAGTTTTATAGAGCGCTCAGCTACTCCAAAGAGTGTCCTGGCGCTATAGACCAAAAAAAGGCACAGAGCAAGAGAGAGTGACGAGCTTACTGTCCGTACAGCCATGTCTTAAGATCTTTCCTGAAGACTAAAAGATTATCGTTCTTCCTCAAAGACAAGGGCAGAGCATTCCACAGTTGGGGCGCTAGACGTTTGAAGGAGCGACCTCCAATGCGGTCTCGCCTAATTGCCGGAACAGTAGCCAATGCCAACGATGAGGACCGAAGTGACCGTGATGGCAAATAAAAGTCCAATCTTTTCCTAATATACCGGGCGCCAGTGCCATGGAGGGCTTTGAATGCCATGGTTAAAGTTTTAACCATGATACGTTTCCGTACAGGCAGCCAATGGAGGGCTTTAAGAAAGGTTGCCGCGCTGGATCTCCGGTAAAGACCAAAAATTGCTTGTGCAGCAGAATTTTGCACAATTTGCAAACGAGACAAAAGATATTCAGGAAGACCCAAGTATAACACATTAGCATAATCCAGGCGAGAACCTATCAGGGCCTGGACAATGGTTCTCCTGAGGGCTAAAGATAGAAGTGGAAGAAACTTCTTGAGCATTTTTAGGAGACCAAAGCACTGTCCCACTAGGCCCAGGATTTGTGGCTTAAAGGTGAGACCATTGTCCACCTTCACTCCCAGATTCTTGGCCAAAGAAGTGGCGGCGGAGGGAGGAAACATAGCTGCCGGCCCCCAGGACTTCCAACCAGGGTCGGGAGGGCATCCAAAAAAGAGCACCTCTGATTTATCTGAATTACACTTAAGGTGGTTCAGTTGGAACCAGTTGAAAACCGCTACTAGACAGCTCTTGAAGCTCTCTCCATTGAAATCTGTGTTCCTATCGCAGGGGAAAAGAAGCTGGGTGTCATCGGCGTATAAAACAATCTGGGCGCCATGGGACTCAGCCAGCGGCGCCAGAGGGGCCATATAGATATTAAAGAGAGTAGGGCTCAAGATCGAACCTTGAGGAACTCCTACCACCAGTGGCGGCACTACGGCTGAGTAAGGAGGGGCCCAGACTGTTTGTTGGCGGTCAGCTAGGAAAGACTTAAACCAGCTGAAGACTGTCCCCCTCAGACCGATCTCATAGAGTCTTGAAAGAAGACGGCTGCGGGGGACGGTATCAAAAGCCGCCGAGAGATCTAGCATCACCAGCATCGCCTTTCCTCCGGAATACTTGGCGAACAGTTCTCTATCCTTGAGAATGCTAAAAGGGGTAAACCCGCCACAGTAGGTAATGTATGGTAAGCCCACAATTCACTAATGACTTCCAATTTCCAATTTTTACAATTCTTAATAGCTATCTGGATCCTCCTCATTAACACCCCGTTAAAGCCGGAGGGTTGGTAAAGGGAAGTATGTTTCCAAACATTATCATTCCTGGATAAGAAACGTTGTACCAATCCTGATACAACATGTGGCTCATTGCCACTGAGAAGTAATCCTGGAATGCCCTCAGGCTGGAATGTTCCACCAATAAAGTTAGCATCCGCCTTAGCATCTGGAGTTTCTACAATACACAACTCTGACCATTTCAAGAATAAAGCCAATAAACTATCACTTATTGTACAACAACATTCTGATCTAGCTTAGGATCCAAAATGTTTATGGCTAATGCTCCTGTGGACCCCCTGGACACTCAAGTGGGGATATTGGTGGTCTAAACGTGATGTAGGTTTTGCCAGCTTTGGACCATTCTACACAATCACATACAAATCTCTCTTTATATCTATTCCTGGTCACCAACACTGTGATATAACTCTTCTTTTGATTTTGATAATGTCGAAATGGGCTTCTTATTAAGGTTCCAGAGGTGGAAGTAATTTATTCCATTTAAATTGTAATCCATAGTCTTTCCAAAACAGCTTAACACCTGATTGGTATATTTAACTTACGTAGAAGTTCCTAGTATCTGGAAAATGTATATCCAGAGCCTGCAAGTTAAATGTCACTAGTGGACTGCAGCACAAATAGTGCCCCTACTACAGTGACAATGTAAAAAAATGGTTCTAGGTCTGCCACTGCAGTCTAGTTAGCCAGCTTTTAAACTGCCAACTCAAAATGGCAAAATAAACCATTTTGTTAAGTCCAGACCTACCGCTGTAATAGTTAGAAGTCACCTCTAGGAAATTTCTTAGAAGCCCATAGAGCTAGATGCTAATCATTTAAAATGAAAGACATGTTCATTTTATGTTTTACATGTTCTGACAGTGAAAACTTGCCATTATTGTTTTCACTGTAGCAAAGCTGGCGATCTCATTGCTAACATGGGGTTACAAAAGCCCAACCTCTAAGTGCTAAGTTCAGTTTAGAACCACCAAATATAGTACTATAAGGTATCACATGAATTTTTACATTAAACCAGACATAGTGCTAAAGTCAGATCAAACGTAGCTTATAATATGAAAATAACTTTAGAAAGTCACTGTTTTCTTGCACCAAATTTCTAGTAGCCATCTTTTATTAACTACAGTAGTTGACACGTGAGACAGCCTGCTGTCCTTCTACCAGGAGATGTAACTGGCTCACAGGAAAGGGGAACAAAAGGTCTGTTAGCTGGAGGAGGCGTGACCTCCTCATAGCAGGATGGCTAGAGGGCTGTGGCTGCAAAAAGCCAAGTTTCAAAGAGCCAGCCACCTGTGATAAATAAATGCTAGTCACACTGTAGGCTGCTCTCTCCTTTGCCTAGGTAGACAAGCTGGCTGCTCGTCCAGTGGGGGGAAATCTGTTGGAGAACCTGTTTTCCAGGAGGAGTCGTTCATTATCCCGGACACACCTCAGAGGTAGATCTGACCAAGGAAAGGAAGGCTCTGACATCTTGGATTTGTGCAGAGAGGTGCACTGTGGGATTGTTCAGTGCCAATCCCCCAAACAGTGATGTAAGAGTAGAGAGGGTTGCTTGTAGAAATTCTGCCCTCGTTGATTAGGGAGCCCCCGCCACACTCAAAGTCAAAATTGGTATCCAATTTGACTCAGGAAGAACAGAAGAAGCACTGCACCCGCTGAACCAGTGAACCAGTGGACCTCAGAAAGAAAGGCTGCACCAATAAAAACTGCACCGGGTGAATATCAGGGAATAACTGGGATGATGAATGTTGTAATGCGTTCTTCTCTCTGCTTGGCTCGCAGAGGCAGCTGGAACCCAACATCCCTGGAAATCATGTGAAGGGCACTGAACCAGAGATACCAGTGCTCATCCGATGACAACAAGGGAAGGGGTTTGGGAACACACAATAAACTAAAATAAGAAGGTAAAAATAAAGAAGGATACAAATAGTGGAGAAAGCAAATAATGGGTCACAGATTCGCCTTGGAAGATGGTGATATGACACACGACTTTAAGAATGAGGAGACCAGCTCCTGAAAGAACAATGTTGTGAACACACAATGAATCTTTAACAACACATCAGACAAGCATTCACAAACTTCTGCATTGTGTCTGAAGATACTTTTAGTGTCAGGCAGAACAACTCAGTAGGCATATATATCTTTGCATGCAAAAACTTATACACACACACTTCACACTTGCGTATCGTTTGTACATCACACTTCAACAGGTAGGATGTTATACACAAATCCAACTCGTATTTGTAACAATATGCTGTTGTACCATATACGGCTTGGGAGTGTTACCAAGACCGTTCAACAGAGGAAACTACAGCAACAGTGAAAGCAAGCAACAAAACAGGATACAAAGAAATACACAAAATATGGCACATAAAGAAAACATCCGAATACTGGCTCAGAAAGGGTTGGAGGGGTGATCAAGACTTAGCAAGCCCTGAGGAATTGTTATACGCAAGACACACAATAAAAGAAGTAAAAATATCAAAGTAGTCAAGAAAATCAAATCACAAAATGTTACCGTAACTGTAACTGTAACTGTAAGAAAATGCCCCAAAGTAAATGAAGTGCAGTGCAGGGACCTATCTGTGAGTAGCAGGACTTGCAGCAGCCCAGGAACTGCCAACTGGAGCCTCCAGAGAAGGGACGAAGAGCAGCAGGTCCGTTCTGGGAGAATCCTCAATGTGAAGCATTTGGGCATTGCTGCGGTGGGGTTTATATACCCGCTGACAAGTCAAGATGGCCCCTACAAGGTCAGTGTGTTGCGTAGCGGGAGCCCGAGCTGCATCCCGAGCTGCATCCAGCCTTCCATGCAGTAGTTCAGAAGAGCCCAGGCCCAGCCGCTAAGGACCTACCAGGCAAAGAGAGTGTGTGCAGCCCCAGCTGCCACAGGGCCGGTTCTCACTCTCCTTTCGGTTCGTCAGGATCCTATAATTCCTGGAGGAAACAAGCATTTACAATGCAATGGTTTTGGCTTTTGAAAAGTTTGAGCTATTGGCATTGTAAATGACAAAATTTGTATTTATGTGTTGGTTTTGAAAACAGATAAATAAATGGCATTGTCATTTACAATGCCAATAGTTTAATCTCTGGCACACCTCTTAACAGAGGTGAGGGGCGCCCTACCAAAGCTCTACGGTAATCTACACACCACAGGCTCTTAACAGAGGTGAGGGGCGCCCTACCATAACTCTACGGTAATCTACACACCACAGGCTCTTAACAGAGGTGAGGGGAATGGATTATTGGCACCAAAACTGGTTTATCGACATGAATTGCACCCGATGACCCCAGTGCAAAGACACAGCATTGCTATGGGGAGGAACACGAGGCCTTTAAAACTGCCCTGCGTACAATGGCCGCAGCGGGACAGCGCATGGAAGTGCTCTGTAAGGATACGTTTTCAGTAGTCGCATTAACACACTGAGTTATCTTCGAATCAGGATGTATATGGTGAAATATAATAGATAATGGGTCGAGACACTGCCTTTTGCAGGTTGGGAAGAGCTTCCCAGCTTCCCAGCTTCCCAGCTCTCCCAGCTCTCCCAGCTCTCCCAGCTCTCCCAGCTCTCCCAGCTTCCCACAGCAGTGTATCCTACAGCAGTGCGCGCTACTATCGCTTCCGTTCTCCTTTTATCCAAAGTATCCCAGAGTTAACCCAATGTTTGACTCCGCCTGCTGCCCCACAACCTTCGTACACATGTCGGTGCCGGTATTGCCAATACCCACCACAAACCCAATGTCCTGAGGCCCCCAGACGGAGCCGGGCACACTAAGAGCATGAGCCCCAGGTAGGGCGGTGCCCTCTCTCGGCCCCCACGCCCCTTTACCTCTTCGATCGCCGCCACCGTATTCTTGCACTGCCCCATCCTGCTGGTGAAGCTGGAGGCAGTGGGCGCCTTGTAGTCCTCATTGGTCTCGGCCACAAATTCCGACACGGTGATCTGATCCGGCATCGCCCCGGCTGCAGCGTGACCCCACACACAGAAAGGAGACCCACGCTCAACCTGACCTGGAAGCAGGAGGGGAATCACTAGTTGCCGCTCGCAGGGGCACAGCGGTTGGGAGGCGGGAAAGGCATGGACAGCGGGAGGGGGGCGGGAAATACATGGACAGCGGGAGGGGGGCGGGAAAGGCACGGACAGCGGGAGGGGGTGCAGGAAAGGCACGGACAGCGGGAGGGGGCGGGAAAGGCACGGACAGCGGGAGGGGGGTGCAGGAAAGGCACGGACAGCGGGAGGGGGGTGCAGGAAAGGCACGGACAGCGGGAGGGGGCGGGAAAGGCACGGACAGCGGGAGGGGGTTGCAGGAAAGGCACGGACAGCGGGAGGGGGGGCGGGAAAGGCACGGACAGCGGGAGGGGGGTGCTCACCTGGACCTGGACTTCCTCCGGCGGCGGTCGGCCGCGGAATGACCAAAAGAAACATGGACGACCCAAAAAATAAACCCCGCCCACCGCCGCACTGACGTCCTAAAAGGGGCTGGATGAGAAAAATTCTCTGGAACGCCCACGAGTCGCCTCACAGAATGACGGACGCCTCTGTTTTCCAATGGCTAGCCTCCATTTATGGAGCTAGCCAATGGAAAACAGAGGCGGGACAAGCCCACATACTGGTAAACAAAAGTTTTCGCCTGCGCCGAAAAGCTGCGCGGCGCAGCTTTCGACGAGGCGAAACCTAAAAAGATAAGAAAAACCAGACACAGCACAACAGGGCCCATCAAACTACAACAGATACCCTTGGGTACGAGGGGAGAGATGTATGGAAGGTGTCAGGGAGTGTTTTACGTGGTGTGAATAGTGTGCTTGTTAAGTCGAAACCTGGTGGAAACATGTACGTTTTCCTAGGGGATAAATATGTAACTTGCAGAGGGGCCCCTTGTCTGGTGACCCCAACCCTGCTGGATGAAGGACCAGTGCCAGATGAAGGACATGATCCCAGGGCCAGACTGAACACCAAAACCGGCCCTGGCAAAGTGCTCGGTCGACCCCCTGGGGGTGCGACCGCGCTCTTTGCTAGAGCCGGTTTTCAGCCGATTTTGTAACAGGGTCGATTTTGCAGCTATGCTGCAAAAACGGCCCTGAAACAAAAACGGCCCCCAGGGCCCAAAACCGGTCCCCACCCGTGCGGCGCACCGGGGAATTGCCCGGTGCCCGCAACGGCCAGTCCGGGCCTGCATGATCCCACAGCCCGGGGGATTATGACAGTGAACCCAGACAGGATTTCAATGAGAAAGGACTGCTCCTATTGTTAACCTCTTCCGTGCTCATGACGAGCTCAGCTCGTCATGAGGCACAGTGGTGCTGTGCTCTTTACGAGCTGAGCTCGTAATGACCGCCGCGGCGCTCACACACGGGGCTAATTCCCCTTCTGTGCTGAGCATTCCACGGAAACGGGCATGGTCGTGACGAGCTCAGCGCCACCGTGCAGCCTGACGAGCTGAGTTCGTCATGAGCACCGCGGCGTTGCGCGCGACCCTCAGCACCGAGGGGGAATTAGCCCTGTGGCGAAGGGGTTAATGTCATGGAGAGAGACCCCAAGGGATGAACATGTGTTGTGTAGTTCCCGATAAATCTATATAGGATCTGCGGATTTAGACAACATAGACTGTGGGCTTGGTGTCCAGACTGATTCCAGACACCCCCACCGGGTAGGTTCTTCTGTATACCTGTCTAAACAACAAGAGAGTAAGGGCAAAGTGAAATACTCTCACACCCCTTGAGATAATCAATCAAAAACAACTAGAGAGTATCATAATCTATAAAAAACATAAGCTCACTGGGAGAGATGTTGAGAAAAAACGTTCACCAACAAACATCAGTGCCCCATGCGAGGTTTAATGACTGTGTCAAGAAGCGTAACGGATATATAGAAAGAAAGAAAAAGGAGTATACCAAAAGGAAAAAATGGGCCCCTCAGGCACCCACACTAGGTAGGTAGGTGTTTGTCTTCATCGGGTTCCCATTATTTCGTATGTGAAAAAGTACGAAAACAAAAGTGCAGATTAAAATGAGTGTAGATCACTCCCTCAACCAACAATTTTAATAGAGGGGTGATTCGAACTCAGTTAAAACCTATGTGCTTATACGGACAGTGAAGAGTTAAGTAAGTTTGAACCCCCTGTCCTAAAAAACGGTCGACATGTTTCAGCTAAAGGGTCTTATTCGACCCAGCATTCCTCAGGACCAGTGATAAAAGTAACTCACCCAGCGAGGCAGTACACCCCCTAAAGTGCCTACTCACGTCGGATGGATGTTCAAGAGAACACGTTTTTACCAACTTTTGTTCGTTGTTTTGGAAAAAACTTCAGATGTGTTACCTCTGTTCTGTGAGGATTATGGAATTCTGTTAGTATTCCAGTCTTTTCCTAGATTATAGTGAAAGACAAGCATTCTCTTTAGGATTGCATCAATCCTACAGAAATGGCCCCATGAGTCCGTGGTGGAGGAATTCTTCACGTCAGCGTTGGCTTGCTGATGACTCCCCACGTTTCCACCTAGTTCTGGCTCATCCACGGCTCTTCTGTATACCAGCTAGCTCACAGTGCCACTGTAAACTCCTCTAACCAAGGAGAGAATAGCTCTTGGCAACTATCAAACATTACAACTCTGTCCCATCAGCGATTATGAAAACAGTACAGTACTTTTCGCTCAGTTACTCGTGCTCACTTTGTCTCAGAGAAATACATAGAATAAACGGTGGGGACGGTTTTCAATAAGCATTTATTTAACCAGCGTCGTTCTAGTGTGAAATAGATGTGCTGAAACAACCATAAGACAGAAGCAGATATAAATGATTATAAGCACCAATAGAGTCAAAGGATGATAGATTCCTACCATAGTTCTAAAACAATGAATACAGGCAGGTATATAAATACATGACAACAAAAATGCATACTCCTACAATGCATCCCTAACTAGACGTACCTAAGTGTATCTAGCATGTATGTAGATGTAGAGCCAAGAATCCCCCTAGGCTGAAGCCAATTCCATTACCTGAAGCATGAGCCTGTTGGACCCCGTATTGGTCTTGAGATGGACACCCCGCGAGGGATGTCAGACCACTGCGAGCTGGAGTGTCTGCATGCAGGCACCTCAGCGTCTCGCATCAGTGAGTCAGCATGGAAGTCTTTCTCCTCTGCCTGCCCCAGCAAAGATATGGTGTATATATACCCAAGAAGTTACCCTCTGGGCTTCTACACTGCTGTGTCATGTCGACATAGGCTGACAAAATGGATGACCCTTATACATAGTTATTATGCAGAAGATGGTAATCCTGCTGTGATTCTGAGAATTCTCATGCATAATAGATGAGGCTAGTTTTCTGGGAAAACCACACAACATTTATGCAGCACCATAACTAGGTAAAAGGTCAATACCAAAGACCATTACGTAGTACAATGGCAGGCAAAATGTGGGTGAGAGGTTAGGTGACTACCCAGGTGCATATTGAGGTACATTACAAAACATAACACATGCTTCCACTTGTGCCAAGTGCCAGTGAGTGGACTCCAAGGGCTAGTTGGCTAACCATTTGGTAAGCTTCAGGAACACAAAAGCTAAAGAATGCTTTCATCTGCTGATTGCCCACTTGACCAGTTACCACTAGATTTGCCAAGGACTCTGTTGATGCAGCCCAGTAGTCCTAACCCCTTAGAGGTGCTAATGGCAACCCCTGGTAACAGAAATGGCCCCCCAGGGGCCCAAAACTGGCCCCCACCCTATCGGCCTACCGGTCCCCGCTACGGCCAGTCCGGCCCTATACTTCGCTGATTTATAGATAGCTTGAAACTCCCATTGAGAAACAAGCACCAAAGAATTTCACCGGTCAGCTGACGTTGAACCCAACACCAGATCCAAGCTCCATAGGAGCTGCCAATGAACTCAATGACGAGAAAAAGACCAGACAAGTTTCTAACTGTGAAGGTAAAAGTTTGACTAGGACCAACTTGGCTCCTGCATTTGAACAATGCTCTATTGTAATCAACCTGAAGCTTTGATTTTGACCTGAGTCCTCCAATTCAAGGCTTGTAGACTACCACCACAAGTGAAAATCAGTGATTTATAAAACGCGTTTACTGGATTGCAGTGATTTATGAAAACCTCAAATAAATCTTAACTCTAGTTCACTTCTTCACATTTTTGTTGTTTTGGCATCTATTTAAAGAAAAAAAATTGATACTGTTTCACAATAACTCCAACTAATAATCAATTTGCTCACAAATATTAATACCATTAATTATTGTGTTGTTTTGTGCAATTAGTTTCATTCTTTTGCTTAAATTGTTTGAGGCAATCTTATACAAAATGGGACTAAATTGTGGGCGTAGAAAGAAGGTGTTGGCAACGTCTACGCACAAGAGAAAATGTGATCTTTACGAAATGGTTGATATCAAATCAAGAGCCTAAGAGGACATCAGGGCGTTGGAAGAATCAAGAATCAAGAGACAGAAAGTTATAGAGACTATATTATGAAAGTAATAGGGGGATATTGGTGATGATTGTAATCATCGGAGGGAGGGATATGTTGTAACTATTTTCTGCCTATTAGCATGTGACTTTTGTAATTGAAACAATGATGCCGTGATGTGTGGAACTATGTATTTCTAGCGTAGGCTAATGTAGGTCTCAACTAGGCCCAGTCTCCATCTTGTCTAGAGAGCATCCATAATAGTAATTGTGTATTTATTTCTCATTGACACTGCACATAGCAAAATGTGCACTGATGTTTTATGAAGAACTCTGGAGAAAGCCTATAGTTAATTTTCAAGGCCCTCCCTGCTCACACACTGTAGGCTTTTCATTTGTGAGTCTTTCGTTCTTTATGTAACAAAGATTTGTTCTGACACTTCCGATGACATTGGTTCAGAGGGAGCATACTAATATTCATTTAGGGTTGATTGGATTATATGACTCTTAATAATACTGTACTGTGATTTGAAAATGTGTTGATACTTTTGCTCATGTTATGCTGACTGTGCGACTTCCATTGCTTTCCATTGCAAAATGAATTATAAAAAGCCCTGCTTTTGGGGCTGAGCCCGAACCTCTTAGGTCTCTACTAGGAATGCAACCTATTTCTCCATTGATTTTCTGCACACTATAGATGTAGCCTATTTTCCAGGCTTTGCCTACTGCTGTTTCTATTTTAAATTCTGAGAACCTTCTGGCAATTGATTTCTGAGCTCCATGACCGTTCTATTGAGACTAAATATGTTTTACCTTTCTGTACTGTAGTTAAATAATGTAATAAACCTTTCCAATTTACTAATCTTGAACCCTTTTTTGAGTCAGTCCTTGTTCATTGACTGTTATTTGAAATGCTATTTTGAATCAAGTCAAGTCAAGTCAAAGAGGCTTTATTCGAGTAAAAATTCTCATAAAAGCACAAACATACATTTATATATATTAAAACCACATTAAATAAATACCTAATTTTTGATTGACAATCATTAAAAAAGATAAAATACATAGTTAATACATTATAAATGTTAAAAAAATTACTTAGTAACAGTGATTGCTAGAAAGGGTGCTTGTAGGGGCAAGCTTTTGGCCACAATTCTCTGTCTAATAGACCATGCCCATCCCAGGTACTTGGCGACTGCTATAACTAGGGGCATAAAAGTGCTGGTGCAAATAATTCTCAGAGCCACTAGGCTACTGGAAGTACCTAAGTTTCTGCACGCTGGGGCTAGCCAAACTCGTCTTGGAGTGACGTAAGCCCTACAGGAAAATAACAAATGACCTATGCTTTCTTTTGAGGCTCCACATACAGGGCAATCTATATTAGAAGAACTCCTCCACCTCCCTGTAAGCGATCTAAGGGGGAGCGCACCAGATCTGATTTGGAATAGGAGCTTCCTGTCCCCTGGCGTTGTTATACTATCCCAGTAGTCTTCCAGCACAGGATACAATTTGGCTTCCAAGAAACGGCCCGTCATGGAGTCAGCAGCAGTTTTTCTCCAATCTCGCAGGGCCACAAAATCCCAATATAGTCCTTTCAATGCTTTTTTTACTTTACTTTTATTCTCCCATAGGATTTGGAGACCAAGTTCACAGAGCATGGTTCTCAGTTCTTTTAACCATCCTATTCTATGGAAGATATCTGCTTTTATTACAGCTAAGAACACCTCCGCATAATGATGTATCTCCGGAGTCGTCCAAAGCCGTCTCCAATATAGAACAGGTCGTAGCCTCGACAAATCCCCTACTGCCTTCCTCCCCAAGTCAAGTCTAGGAGGGAGC
Organism: Lissotriton helveticus; assembly: GCF_964261635.1. Lineage (NCBI taxonomy): Eukaryota > Metazoa > Chordata > Amphibia > Caudata > Salamandridae > Lissotriton > Lissotriton helveticus. The sequence goes on from NC_136059.1 coordinate 1,210,015,464, forward strand.
AATGGGGTAATTTTAGGTAGGCCAGTAACTGCCCTAAGGAACTTGTTTTCCGATTTCTGCAATGAGGGTAAATTCCCAAAGCCCCACAGTTCTGCCCCATACAGAGCAGACCCTAGGGCCTTGGCCTTGTAAACTTCCAAAACTGGCTTTATTGGCTTGGACTTCGATTTTCTGTGCTCCACCCCCAGTGCACCAGATATTTGTCTATGTCTTAGTGCCGCCATATCAATGTGCTGTGACCATCTCAAATCATCAGTTATGTAAATACCAAGATAGATAAAAGCCTTAACAACCTCTAACAGACAATTGTTCCTAAATATTTTGGGTCTAAAACTACGATGGCAGTTGAAAGTCATTAGCTTAGTTTTAGCCACATTGACTTCCAAGCCGTGCTCCCCGCAAAATTAATCAAAAATAAGAAGAGCACGTTGCAAGCCGCTTGGGGTCTTTGACAAAATTAAGTGTTCGTCGACGAACATCAAAATTGGAACTTTGATGCCCGCCAAAGAGGGCGCATCTACACTAGCAGACAACATACGAGCGACTATCCCATTGATAAATAGTGAAAAAAGCAAGGGGGCCATCGCACACCCTTGGCGAACTCCCCATTTTACCGGGAAGTCAGCCGTAACTTCTCCATTCCTACCCCACTGGATTTTGGCAAAAGTAGCCTCATGTAACCTCATAGCCATGGTTAATAAATCTTCCGGTAAACCTAGGTTCCTCAAGACCACCCATAGCTTTCTCCTTGGGACCAGGTCGAAGGCAGCCCGCAAGTCAACTAAAGCGACATACAGGCTACCCTCTCCTAGGACCACTGTTCCCCACCGCAGCAAGGTAAAGCGGAACACCTGGTCCACTGTACTGGTGGCCTTCCGGAATCCAGCTTGGTATGGGGATAGGGCATTGTTCTCATCAACCCAGTCCATTAGCCTGTTTACGACCATCCTCCCCACCACCTTTTGGATGGTGGCAATCAAGCTTATTGGTCTGTAGTTTCCAGGCACCGACCGATCACCTTTCTTGTATACGGGTATGATGATCGACCCTTCCAAGATATTGGCACCATAGCCCCTTGGGCAATAGCATTAACCAAAAGGAAGATATATTTTACCGAGCGATCCTTGTCATTAATAAAAAGATCCGACGGGACCCCGTCTAAGCCCGGGGCCCTGCCCCTAGCCACTGCACATAAAGCCACTTTTACCTCTTTGAGGCTGACAAAATTCCCATTAAAATACACAGCCATAATCTCAACCCTCTCACTGCCCGGTAGTGTTTCAGCATATTGGGGTTTAAAATGGTTAACCCAAGCCTCCTCTGGGACATTGTTACTGGGGCAGTCCGGTGTGCCACCCCTACCCCATTTAACAATGTTCCAGAAAAGTCTGGAGTCTTTTGCCCTACAAGCTTCTCTCAGCTCAGACCAGTGCAGCTCATCCCATAATTTCTTGGCTAAGCATATACTTTCCCTATAGAACTTTCTGGCACTTCTAATTGCTGTCATGTCCCTACTTTTAATGGCCAAACCCAGGGATAGCCGAGCTTTTCTGCATTGGAGGTTATACCATTTTGCCGGCCTATCAGGTACCTTTTTATTTTTCTTACATGCCTTCTGAAAATGTGACTTAATTATGAGAAAAAGATTATCATGGATAGCCGTTACTTCCTTTGACCCTGGAATTACTAAGTTCACATGTTCCAGGGCGGCTATCGCCTTGTCAACCTCAGTGTTTATACTGGCCATAGACTTGTGATTGGCTAATACGCAGGGCCATTTTAACCTGCGCATATCGTTCGTTGGAACAGACAGAGGGACATTCAATACAACATTTAAGCTCACTATTGAAGGTGACCACCATTTGTGCTCTACGCATAATGGATTATGGTCACTTTCAATCCTCAACTTAACTTCCATGTCACATACTGAGTGCCAAAGTTTCAGACTACACAGGACATAGTCTAGCCTGCTTCTACTACGTCCATTATCGAAGGTACAAGCCCCCCCCCGTCGCTCTTGGTTCTCCCATTTAATGCCCTAAGGCCCTTTTCTAGACAGATGGTGTTTAAACATATAATATCCTCTGTCCAGCGTTTTACAGGAACCAGATCAATTGTTGGGACCCCCCCATTGCATATCCTCTGTTCTCCCTACAAAATCATCAGAGATATCTAGGGGTTCGAATGTGCGATTTAAATCGCCGGCAATAACAATCCTGTTGTCCAGAGAATGGATTTCCAAAAGTGAAGCCAGAGCCAATAAGACCTCAGACTTCCCCCCCTTACTACCCCTAGCATACACATTATATATGTGAAGATGCCCTTGGAGACCCATATCTAGTTTTATCAATTGGATGTCCCTACTGCCCAATTCTACCACTTTAACCTTGACGGGTAGATTTTGCCATACCCAAATAGTTAATCCACCCATGGGGTGACCCTTTGGACCTTTAATTCCCGGTACCGAGTAATTTAGATATCCTTGCAGGAATAAAGGTTCACACACCCATGTCTCTTGGAATAAACATATATCAAAGTTATTAATAAAGTCTATCCAGTTTTGGGAATCCTGTTTATACCTCAGTCCCGCTATATTCCATGACAGTAGTGTACCGACACTAATCATGTCCGGATCTACTGTTACTTCGCAGGGTCGTATCATTGGAGTCACAGGATCCGTGGTGCAACCCACCACTTCCAGGGTATTAATATTCCCCTCATATCTAGCTTCATGGGTAGTGGGGTTGTCCAGAGACCCAGAGTCATGTAAACAAGTGCAGTCATCTTGATTGGATGGAAGTCAATCACACTCATTAAGCCCGGACAATATGTTAAATCTCTTCGTGATCTCCACTTCACCTAGACCCATTTGAAACCCTCTACCCCGTGGACCTGTTAGCTTCTGGTGGGATATATGCCACCCCCCCGGATCCATTGTGGGGCGAGTTTGGTTGGTGGAATTTCTACTTGTAAACTTTCTGTATGTAGGTGTCCCATGGAACCCAGGTCTATAGAAGAACCCAAGAGGCAAGATTTCAATACCATTTTCCCTAGGCTGAAAAATCTGTTCATACTTCCAGAGGAGCCTAGCCACTGTTACTGTGTTATTAAAGTTTAAGACTAAACAGTCACCTTCTCTGTTCTTCCTTGAACTCCCCAACCATGCTACCCTGCGGGCCATGAGAATATTATGTCCCACCTCCTGGCCAGATTCCAGATTGTTTGCAAGCCAATGGGTAGCCTTGTACTTTAATTGGAAATAATCCTCAATTGAGCCGTCACGAAGAGATGGTACAATGGCCAAAACCAAAACAAGGGGAGCGCTTTCTGGGGGTAGGTCTAAAATCACTTGGTTACATGCACCTATATCCCTTTTTCCAGGTGATATTTGCCCGGGACCCGATCTATGTGGTTCTATTCTGACCTCTTGATGTACTATTGGGTCCCCTTGTAAATCTGTCCGAGCCTCCTCATTTGTTTGTGGAGCCCCTTGATTTCCCTTGGTGGTCATACACATGTTTATACCCCCTGCATCCGGGATGCTCACAATATTACCGGTACTCAGTTTATTTTCCTTCTGCGTAAGAGAGGGTACTTGGGCAACCCTGGTATCTAACAGTTTGGGAGTGACATTATGCTCTAAAGGCTTTCTCTGTATATCAACTAGGGAGTTTAACATATCGAAATTAGCCTTAGTGACTGTCTCCAAATCAGACAAACTTACTGCAACTAACTTTAATCTCTCGATCAGGGGGAGTATTAAAGAGCGAATCAGATGTTCAACCTGATCCAGTTGAACCCCATTACCCTGCAAGACAAGTGGGGGTTTTGCCACGGGGTCAGTCTGGTTAATTATGTTAGGGGCTCTTGAATTACCCGAACCCTGATGTTCAACCCCCTTTCTCAATAACTTCGGGATTTTAGCTTTTTTTCCTTTCGACCCACCACCTCTTCTTTTCCTTTTACCTACAACTCGAGTTGGTTTAGTCGGTGAATCCCTTTGTGGACAAGGAGGGGAGCCTATTGGGGATGACATGCTATCTTGGTTCTCAAGTTGGTCGGTACAACCCAAATGTATAACTGATGAGTTGTTTCCCTCTAAGATGCTCACAAGGGAATCCAATTCAATACTAGACTCTGGTAAACCTAGGTCACTTAAGCGTTGGCTAATGCGATTCTCGGGCGTTAAACAATGCTGAATAGGACCCAGAGAGGACCGTTTGCTAGAAATCTCAGATGATAGCCTCTTTTCAGCGTCAACTATCTGGTGATCCAGAGCTACTGAAACCCTTGTAATATAATTGTCCAATGTCCCCATAAGGCTACCTGCTATTTTGAATCATATCTATAGGGACACATTTTCCCATCCTTTCCTGAGGACAGCACCTTCCCTGATCCTGCATTGGTGTTATGTCTATCATGTGTATTATCTGAAAAATAGTGTCTGCAGCGATAATACAGTGTAGAGGACAAGCTTTTTTGAAAGCACAATGGCAACTTGGTCCAAATGCTCGAATATGCAAATGTGTTGTAAAATAAACAAAAATGGGCTTTTTATTATTGCAAAATGGAGTTAAAATACGGTTATGGATGCTGTAAATGTAAAAGCGATTCGGAAAAGGGGGGTGGTGATGAACAGAGTGCCTGAATTAAGCAGACCACTCTTACCCAGTCCAAAGATCAGGGCTTGATCCATCACCGTTTTTTCGCTCACTGCACCATCCCAGCTCAGAACTTGGCTATATGCAAATTAGTCTGTTCCTGTCCCAGTGCATGATGGGAACAGGGCAAACCAAACTACCAAGCCAATTCTTATACTGGGAAGGAAACAAGCTTCCGGGGACCGGTTTCTGCCATTTCAGGCGTCGTCGGCCCGGCTTGCTTGCATCCTGATGGTGCAATGAGCAAGGGACTCACATCTGAGTATACCCTTCCACGCATATGGTGGACAAAATGATTCAGAAAAGGGGGTGGTGATGAACAGAGGGCCTGAATTAAGCAGAGCACTCTTACCCAGTCCAAAGATCAGGGCTTGATCCATCACCGTTTTTTAGCTCACTGCACCATCCCAGCTCAGAACCTGGCTATATGCAAATTAGTCTGTTCCTGTCCCAGTGCATGATGGGAACAGGGCAAACCAAACTACCAAGCCAATTCTTATACTGGGAAGGAAACAAGCTTCCGGGGACCGGTTTCTGCCATTTCAGGCGTCGTCGGCCCGGCTTGCTTGAATCCTGATGGTGCAATGAGCAAGGGACTCACATCTGAGTATACCCTTCCACGCATATGGTGGACAAAATGATTCAGAAAAGGGGGTGGTGATGAACAGAGTGCCTGAATTAAGCAGACCACTCTTACCCAGTCCAAAGATCAGGGCTTGATCCATCACCGTTTTTTAGCTCACTGCACCATCCCAGCTCAGAACTTGGCTATATGCAAATTAGTCTGTTCCTGTCCCAGTGCATGATGGGAACAGGGCAAACCCAACTACCAAGCCAATTCTTATACTGGGAAGGAAACAAGCTTCCGGGGACCGGTTTCTGCCATTTCAGGCGTCGTCGGCCCGGCTTGCTTGAATCCTGATGGTGCAATGAGCAAGGGACTCACATCTGAGTATACCCTTCCACGCATATGGTGGACAAAATGATTCAGAAAAGGGGGTGGTGATGAACCCCCTTTTCTGAATCGTAAATGTAAAAGCAGCACAGCTGGTAATGCAAAGTATTCATTAAGCAAGTGTAGTCCTGCAGAGTTCACAATTATTGCCTGGCCCAAAGTCTGTGGCATTTCATGGTTTTCCTACAGTTACAGATTTGCATAGTTTTCTTTGGAAGTGTTAGTTGAAATGGGTAATTACCGAGAAGTTTGCAAGTGCATAGCTTGCTTAGCTGTTTCTCGTGTGCTTAGCCCCTTGAGTGATTCAACCCAAATTACACTTTCTGTACAGATAGCTTGTGAAACTCCTCTATTCCATACAAAAGCCCAACTTGCATGGCACTACACAACCTACATGTAATCATTGTGTTCTTAGGAAAAGTACAGGAAGGTGGTTGGATAAAAAAAACACATTGCACACCCTTAGTCAATTACTCTTTGCATACTGAATATATTAATGGACGTAACAATTATTGTTTCATCAAATTAACTCACATTTTTTATTTTAAGCAGATGTAAAAAATCCTCAATTGCTAACGAGGGAAATGTTGACCTAGATGCCCTGAGCTTGACCCTACCTGATAGTCAGTCAGTCAGTCAAAAATACTTTATTCGGTTCAAAACAAAAACCATAAAAGTATACTACAAAATTCATCAGGGTCAAGACATTAAGTTAAAAAATATATAATACATTGATTAATAGTCCGTTCATGGCAATTTCATATATGTTTAAAAGAAGAAATGTACATTATAAATACTAATAAAAACAGTAAAACCAGCACAAAAAGCACCTTAAAAGAAATACGACGCTGACTCCTTGGTCCTAAATGCATGGCTATGTACAATGTATCCAGTTAATTTTCCTCCTCAATCTCAATGCAAGTGTCAAAAAATGTGCTATATTAAAAATCTCCCATACATTTGAAAACAGCTGTAAATATAAAAGGACGGGTTTAACTTGTCTAAAGCCCTTGTCTTTAATGAGGGGAATGATATACTTTTTACGGATAGGGCATAAATGCTTACAAAAAAAGATGAAATGCATAGTATCTTTGATAGAGAAACCGTCGCAAGAACACATCTCCAGTTCCGAGTCCTTAGTCCCTACCTGATAGGTTGTGATGAATACAGCCTTAGAGAAAGGTGAAAAACAGATTTTTGTGGCTGTGGTTCTCGTTTTTTAAATGGTATGTGGATAAAACGCAGAACCTTCATAATGAACTAAACTTTGACCAAAGGATACCAGATATCTGAATGAATTCCTTTGATAACTATTTGGATGATTTAATTCTATTTTTAGCTGAGTGTTTTAAACTTGTAAATAGGTGTACAAATATGAATGAGCTTTTTAGTCCTAATTTATGTATTATCCAACAATGAATTTTACTGTACTACTGTATGTTTTATATATGCACTTTTATGGCCCTTTATGGTCGAAATAAAGGGGCATATTACCAACAACTAGCGATAATTATCGCTAAGTTGGCTTAGCGGGAATATTGCTATGGCCGCCCTTCCCCTGTTTTTATCGCTGAGATACCTTGCTATTAGCAAGGTTTATCTCAGGAGCGATAAACAACAGGTGAAATGCATGAATATAACTGGTGTTAGCGACAGCTGGGTAATAGGGTGATAAAATTATCGCCGCATTAGCAGGAAAAAGTCCCGCTAAAGCGGCGATAATGGCCCTTGGCAATATGCCCCAAAGTTATCAAAGAAGAAGAATACCTTTAGCAAAGCAATTGGCTTTAACTTAATCAAAGGCGAGACCTACTGCATTTTCAATGCTTGTTTTTTTGTTGAAAAATCTGAGATTCATTCCCCACCGATTTAGCTACGCCCCTGCACAGAGTACTAGCCTAACCTCTCTACATATTGTAGCTCAGTACAGGAGCGAAAACAATTCCGCTTTGTTGTTTGTGACCTTATCAAAGCTGTAATCTTTGATTACTTGTAGTGAGTGTAATGAATCTCATGCCTATTTTTTGTGGCTTTTATTTCACCCACCCCGTTTCACTCATTTTTCTCTGGATTCTTAAGATACAAAGCAATTCTTGCATCCAAGAAAGATTTAGCAACTAGCACTGAAACGTACTCGTTATATATTTTAAATAGAACCCTTGTGCTAGTCTAAAACCTTTAAAAATATAGGCGCGGTTTTAACTACGTCCACCAAATTTCTTTCCGCCCATTCATTGCCATCTAGCGGCCATTTGATTTTGTTAAATCAAACACACCATTCAAGCCAGTTCGGATAGCCGCTCGAGCAAGGAAATTAAACAGAAAAAAACATTACCTCATCTGCCCAGAGTTTGTTTCCGGTGCCAGATTTCTTGAAGAATATCATGAATCGGATTGTATGGGTCATGCAGGCCAAGCGCTCATAGTTTGACAGTGGCAAAAGCATGCTTAGAAAATGGGTCGACTACTGAATCTGGCTTTTTTTTTTGCAAAAAGAGCGAGAAAAAAATTGATATATAAAAAAAAAAGATTATTATGTTATCCAAATAGGGTTAAGCAGTCAAATACAAGCGTAGTGAACAGTACAGGCCAAATTTATCAACTCATTGCCCCAATTCAAAGTCACCAAAACCAATGCAAACATGCGCAAAGTGTTGATGCAGGATGTATTTTCCAAGCAAAACTTGTTCAGCACTGAAAAATAGCCCTAAGATCACGCTCTGTGCTGCTTTGTGGGAAACTGTGGGTGATACATAGGCCTTCAATGCAACCAACCATGGTTTTTGACTCAAAGCACTGTCTACTAACATTGTAGACAGAGCATTATGCCAAATATTTACGCCTCATTAAAGCAGGATCAACGTAGAAGAGTTTTTTCAAACTATTCAAACTCTGCATGTGGGCTGCACTGTACAGCACATATACAGAGTGGGAAACGTTTTAAAGTTAGTGTACGCGTAGTATTTTGTACTGGAGGTGTTAACCTTCTATCGCAAAACTTGGACCCTATCTGACTTCTTTTGCTGAGGCCCAGACCACGTGTGGAACCGTTTTCCAAGCGCCTGGTCCCGCTACCGACGAAGGGCATGCATCATGGCCGCTTCAAGGGGGATAAACAGCTGGCCTCCATCATGAAGAGGCAAAACATACTGAGAGTGGTTGGCTGATGAGTGGAAGCCCCCCGTGATAACTTGATAGGCTCTAGGGACATTAATGACAGAGAGGGGACACGAGGACCGCCATGGAATCAATCCAAGTGAAACAGCCATCTCCCTGCTGGGAATATACACTCATGATATGGTTTCCAGCTTCTTCGTTCGCAGCCATTTTGTGAAGATCACTCCACTCCCACCCCTCAGCCATTTTGTCAGTCTCTCTACCACCACTTATTTTTCGTTGTATCCCTCACCCTAGCCAGGAGACCCTGATCTCTTGGGTAAGCTTAGAGCACCATCTGGTGGCCATAAGAAGAAAGGCGGGTAACTTGTTTTTGCTGGCTTCTGCTACAGGTCCTCGGATCTACACTGCCTGTTTGTATGGTTAAGCTTAGAGCTCCATCACAGGACCAAAATAAGATCTGAAGGGTTCTTTGTTATTCTGGCATGTGATACAGGACCGTGGAATGACATTGCCTTTGACATGCTTGCGTAGTGGAGGCCGCGATTGAGACATAACACTATATTAGAGTGTGAACCCAGACAATAGTATTTATAATTCCATTGCATAGCCATGCCTACGACACTACCACTGAAATTGGTAAACCAGGAGCAAGACAGATGGGGACCGCCCAGGAATCAGAGGAACCCTCTGAGGTTTTTGTATGAATCAACCTGCCTGAACTGCCTTCCCTCCGAGGATTTATAGACACAGATTGCCTCCTTGGAGTTTGTTCTTCCACATTTATCCCCCACATGTGACAGCTTAGTTTGCCCTTTCCCCGCATAGCTGGAGATGCCTCAGAGTGACGGTCCATTGATGTGTCTGGGAACTGATGGTGCAAAATGGCGGATCGCGAATGGAGCCACCATTTTGTTGTTTCTTGTCCTCTCCCTCGGTCCGTTGGACTTCATCCTGCCGACCCTCAGACATTGCTCCTCAGCTGGATGGCCTTATCTCTTTCTCCCCCTAGGCCCCCATCTCTCCTGTCACCTATCTCCTCTCCCTCCCCGCCCTACCCCCTTGGAGGTTCTATTTCTCCGTTCACTCTGTTGAAAAGTAATATACAATTGTTTTTAGCCTAATCGTTGTGAAAATGGAACCCTGAGTGAATTTACTATTTTGCATAGTTACAACTCTAATCACTAGTATATGTAGTAGTTTCTTTATACTTAATATCACTATTTTGTGATTCTGAGCTTTCCGGTTTGCATCTCTTTCCTGAGTGACTCTACAACGTATACATTTCCTTTTCTGCTATCCGTATCTCTTCCTTGTGGGACTCTTCAACTTGCTGACTCCCTCCCTTTGTCCTCCCTGACCATTGCCTTTCATGGATCCTGTCTTTTTCTAGATCACTAATTTACCCTGGTATTGAATGTGTTATGTTTCTGTAATTAATGCGATTTTATTTTGCCATATGTTCCCCCCCTGCTGACCTTCCACTTCCGACCCGCCTTCTAGCCCCCTGTCCCTTGTTGCCCTTTGACTAAGCACTCCTTCTCCCCTTGTTTGGGAAAGATCCAATATTCTTACTCTGGAGTCTCAGTGACCCCTATGAGAGAGTCCACAGCGTCAAAGGAAGCATGCACAGCTGAAGCATAGTATGCACCCCTTACCAAAGCCCTCCCTCTCCCCTTGTTGGGTAAGTATCCAGTAGGTAGGCCTTGGTGTCTCAGAAACCCTTCTGAGAGAGCCATCTGCATAAAGGGAGACTCACGCAGCAGAGTTGTGGGAACGATACCACTTCCCCTGGGATCACAGCTTACTGGACCTTGGACAAGGTTTTTACCTGCTTACCGGTTTGTGCCCCATTCACCCTCCCCCTTTCATGCTCTCTCTCACCCTCCCCTACCACTTTCCCTCTTTCATTCTTTGTCTAATTCCTCTGCACCTATCCCCCCTCCCCTGAATCTCTCCCCTTGCCTGCTACGCCAACTAGCCCCCTGTCCCTTGTGACCTTTAACTAAGCACTCCTCCCCTTGTTGGGGAAAGATCCAATTACTTATATTCTTGAAGCTCAGTGATCACTCTGAGAGAGTCCACAGCGCCAAGGGAGCCACTCACAGTTGAGGTATGGTATGGCACCCCTTGCCAAAGCACTCCCTCTCCCCTTTTTGGGGAAGGATCCCCTCTGAGCCTTGTAGTCTCAGAGACCTCTCTGAGAGAGTCCACTGCATAAAGGGAGCCTCTTGCAACGGAGTTGGGGGAATGATACCACTTCCGCTGGGATCATAGCTTACTGGACTTTGGACGCAGCTCTGAATCGTCTACCAGTTTGAGCCCCCGTCAACATATCCCTCTTTGTTCATGCTGTGTCTCTCACCCTCCCCCTCCTCTTTCCCTCCTTCATTCACTGTCTACTTCCCCTGCTCTTACCCCCTCTCCAATGAATCCCTCCCCTTGCCTGCTTTTTCCCTTACGCATATTGTCCTTATTGCTTGTCTCGACCTAGCATGTAACTATGTAGCTATGCTCTAATAACTGTGTATCCTTTGTAACGATGTAACCTGTAACTATGGTCTGATACCCATGTTAGGCGCTCTGATACCTCCAGGTCTAGCCAGTGCTGTATAAAACCTTTCAAATAAATAAATAAATACAAATAAAATAAAAAATATGCTAGACCCACGCATATACATTTGCACTGTCGTCCAATGGTGTGTGTGCCTCTAGGCAACCTAAAATTGCACCATCGCGAGGGAAAAAAGCAGTAGTGTCAAATCGTTGTGGATTAGATGCTGGCCTGCTCTCTCATCTTCACCCAGCCCAGGGGCATATTTACAAGCCCCTATCACCACCACAACGTCACTTTTTCAGACGTTGTGGTGGCAATAGGGGCTTCGCCTTATTTACAAGGCAGTATTAAGCCACTTAATATGGCTTAGCGCTGCCTTGTAAATAAGGCATCCTTTAACGCTACACTTAGCATGAAAGGGGAGGGCAATGGATGTTGCAGGGGGCGTTCCACCGCAACACCCATTGATTTTGATGCTGCCCCCTATTCACAAGGGTGGCATAAATAGGAGGCATTGCCAAAATTAAGCCCAGGGAAAACCTTGTCTTAAACAGGCCAAACGAGGAGAAATGCTTTATTTCCCCTTGTTTTTGCTGTTTCCATTTATTTATTTATTTATTTATTTATTTATTTATAAGTTTATATAGCGCTAGAATCACTCCTACAGGAGTATCTCTGCGCTTTTGACCAGGGATCAGCAGCATATTAACAGTGAGGGGATGAGTTAGACTTCATTTTTAATAAGAGCTGTTTTTAAAAGTTTGCGGAAAGTCAGATGTTCTTTACATTGCCTTAAGGCCAAAGGTAACTTGTTCCACAACTTAGGGCCAGTAACAGACAAGGCTCTGCCTCCATGTCTTACTTTTTTTATGTGGGGGACCACCAGAAGGAGATTACTACTAGATCTAAGAGACCGTACTGGAGCATAAGGAATAAATTTCCGTTCCAGATAGATAGGTCCCTCTGAGTTTAGACATTTGTGGATCAAACAACATATTTTAAATTTGACCCTCTGTCGTATTGGAAGCCAGTGTAGGCGGTTCAGGAGAGGTTTAGAAGCAGTTCTCGGAGGGGCATTCAGAACTAGGCGAGCCGCCGTGTTCTGGATCACCTGCAGCTTATCCAACACACCCTCATTGGCTGATAAAAGTAAACCGTTACAGTAGTCAATCCGGCTGAGGATCAACGCTTGAACAAGCGTTTTCCTTACTGCGTCGGGTAAAAGCGGGAAGACCTTACGGAGAAGTCCAATGGTGTGGAAGCAGATGCCTGATATGTAATTGGTGTGCTGTTTAAATGACAGGTCATGATCGAGTCTGACTCCCAGATTCTTCACAACCTGTTTAGGTTCAGGGACTGCTCCAAGCTCCGACGGCCACCATTCGGGAGTCCAGAGTATTTTCGCGTCTCCAAATAACATGATCTCAGTCTTGGTGACATTGCATTGGAGGTAGTTGGTAGCCATCCATTTTGCCACCTCTTTCATGCCTGTCAAAAAGGAGTTTCTGACCTCAGTGGTGAGAGTTTTGAAGGGGAACAGGAGCTGTGTGTCATCAGCGTAAGATATGGGAATAAAGCCATATCTACGCAAAACTCCTGCCAGGGGTGCCACATAGATATTAAAGAGAGTAGGGCTCAAGCATGAGCCCTGTGGCACCCCTTTAGATATCTCTGTTTCCACTGAGCGGTATGCACCCATGGTGACTCTCTGGGTGCGGCCGGTCAGAAAACTCTTTAGCCAGTCAAGAGCCTTGTTCTGGATGCCAGCGTTCGACAACCGTTGCGTCAGGATGGTATGAGACACGGTGTCGAACGCTGCTGATAGGTCTAATAGCACCAGGATGACTGAAAGGCCCTTGTCCTGGTAGGCATGGAGATCATCAGTAACAGACAAGAGAGTGGATTCTGTACTGTACTTGGGGCGGAAACCCGATTGGGATTCATCCAGGGCTTTTACCAGTTCCACATGTGCTGATAGGTGGTGGTTAACATGTTTCTCTATAATTTTTCCCACAAAAGGTAGCAGGGAAATGGGCCTAAGATTCGTCAGGTCAGACCACAATAGGGCAGTATTCTTCCTTATGGGTCTGACAAGCGCCCTTTTCCAATTTTTGGGGACAGCACCTGAGATGAGTGAAATATTTACCAGTTCACAGATCGTTGGACATAGAAGTTCATTAAGTGTGGGCATTAGTTTGGCAGGTATAGTATCCTCAGGACTGCCGCTTTTAATTTGTTTTAAAAGATCCGATGTTCCTTTCAAGGATATCGGGGGAAAGACATCCAGGGAATGTGTAGCAGGTGTGCATTCTACAGGATCAAGGGGAGATTCTGTAGTGGTCAATGAGGCTTGGTTGGTCAAGATAATTTTTTCATAAATTGTGTTGATCTTATTAGTGAAGAAACATGAAGTGTCTTCACACAGTTGTTGAGAAGTCATATCAGGGGCTTCGCAAGCTTGAGGTTTGACAAAAGTCTGTAAGATCTGAAAGAGAACTCTTGGAGAGTTTCCGGCCTCTTGTATTTGGGATGCAATGTAAGATTTCCTAGCACCACGGATTTCTTTGTGATATGAAGATAGAGCACACCAATATTTTTCCTTATCCTCCACAAGATGCGAGGTTCTCCATCTCTTTTCCAATTTTCTAGCCCCTTGTTTCAAGGTTCTCAAGTGATCAGAAAACCAAACTTCATGTTTTTTCCCAGGCCTAGATTTAAAAGTCTTTACAGGAGCAATTTTGTCGATGACTTTCCTAGTTTCTCCTTCGAATTTAGCAAGGGCAGTATCAATATTGTCCGAAGGTAGAAAACTAGGAGGGATGAATTTCTCTCCAAAAGTAGAAGGGGTGACTTTATGCCACTGTCTCCGGGTACCGGGCAGGGTGTTAGAGTGGGACAGATTGGGTGCCTGAAGAGGGGTGGTAAATTCCACAATGAAGTGGTCAGTCCAGGTCACCTGAGTGGCGGGTGGGCATGATGCAAGCTGGACATTAGCGAACACTAAATCCAAAGTGTGGCCTGCTCGATGAGTAGGTCCACTATTTCTCAATATTAGACCCAGAGAGGATAGATCTGTTAATAGTGTTTGCGCCTCATTACAATCTGGAATTTCAGCGTGAACGTTAAAATCACCAACTAAAATGAACTCCCTGTCATTAATGATGTAAGGAGCCAATAGTTCGAGTAAAATATTAGTAAAATTCCTGTAAGGACCTGGGGGCCTATAAACTAAGGCGCCTCTATAGTGTCCTTTAGGAGATACCTGAATTTTAAAAATCATTATTTCGATTTCCGCGGAACTAAGTTCCTCTAAGATAGTGACTCTCAGATCTTCTTTGAAAATCACCGCGATTCCACCACCAATTTTGATCGGGCGGTCCAATCTCAGTATTGTATAGCTGCAAGGGATAGCGAGAGTTATATCCGGGGTGCAATGTGGTTTAAGCCACGTTTCTGTCAGATAACACACTTCCGGTTGGTAAGAAGATATCATATCGCAAACTTCAGTGGTATGCTTAGAAAGGGATCTGACATTACACAGGATATTTTTCCTCCCCGGCGAAGGGGTATTAATAACTGGCATAGGCATAGTTGCCTTGATACAAGGGTTATACATATTGATAGGCCTAGTCCCTTCAGTAGAAAATTGGGATTGACAAATCCGACATGAAAATGGGCCTTCTACCTGTATCTGGCACATGCAGGCAGCGCCTAATGGTCGTAAGTTCTTTAGGCAGCGCAGTGTCTTGGGGGAGTATGTTATATGTCTTGGAAGATTATGTAATAATAAACCAGGATCAGCCATGGCCCCTGGCCCGTTCTGGCGCGGACGGGCGCAGACGGGCAGGTCTTTGGCTTGTCTTCGGCGCGTCCGAAGGCGCCCCCCTGCGCGCATCCGCTGCGCGCTTTGACCGACGAGTGGCTAAGTAGCCCCTGTGCCCTAAAGGCTAGAGCGCTAACCGCTCGAGTCAACAGCAGGGAGCAGGAAGTGTAATGCTCAGGCTCGTACCTGCCCCGCCCTCCGCTCAACGGTATTGGTTACCGAGTCGGACCGGGGCGGGCAGGCGGAATGACAGAGCACTGAGTGTTTATGACAATTTTAAAGCCCCTGGTAGCGCTGTGAAGAGCGAAATTAGGCACAGTACAGCACAGGTATGTGTCACAATTAGTTCTCAATCATAACACACATAGAGATTTAAATTTGCTATTCAATTAAAATCCGTTTTTTAAAATGCTGTCAGTGTGGCTTCACCAACCCACATCCCCAGCAGAGTGTACATGCAGCTAGCGGTGATTATACCTGGAGTCAGAAGCGGGGTCGGCCAACACTGCCACTGTCAGCCTTACCGCCATGTGTGCTGCATGGTGCAGTCCCTTCCTGCACATAAACAGTAATTGAAAAAAAATGTTTTGCAGCTTCTATGCGTGCTGTATTAAGCAGCACACACAGAAGTTACAAAGCACTGTTATTGGTTGTTTATGTGCAGGACGGGACACCTTCCTGCACCTAAACAATAATTCCCCTGCAAAGCAGACACCCTCGCACCATAGTGTAAGGGTGCCTGCATTGGCGATAGACAGCTAAATTAGCACCAGCGCAGGGGGAAACGCAAGGCTGCACCGTATTCTTGTGAATTCGGTGCAACCCTGCATTTTAGAAGTGGCGGTGTATGGCATTAAGCCAAGGAGGCTAACACCACGCTCCGCCACTTCTCTCGTAAATATGCCCCCCAGTGCGCTAAGTTTGGTTGCTCTACTACGTTGCATGAAAAAATAGTAACTTTGCCCCTACACATCATCACAATTCTACACATGACAGGCAGGCTAGTCTGGAGCAAGATCAGTCACTGCTGCAGGGATTGGCTGAATGTTTGGTAGCATATTATCTTGTGCAGCATGTATGTAGCACGTTTATATAACTTGCACATACCCACAGCACTTTTGCAGTTTAGTAAGCGCTCATATTGGTTAGTCTGCTTGGACTTACCCTTCATCTTAGTAGTGCATTATGTGTATGCATTTGTGCTAATGGACTTTGCTATTTGTATAATTCAGCAGCAGAATCCAGTTGTCCACTGGATGAATGTTCATTTTGGAACCTTATTAGCTAATTACATGAGTTTAATGCAATGTTGCACAGACTGCTTTGGTGCCATGTTGTGCATATGATGGTGTCGGGTGATGTGTCTAATATGCTCTATAGTAGTGGAAGAAGTTAGAATGTATCTTGATATGGAAGCGCTGTTGCGGTGTCAGTGCTTGGACAACCTTATGACCTGGTATCATTTTGTAAGTGTAAATATCCAATGAAGTGTGCCAAATGCGCTTTGTTATTGTAGGGCATCCTCTAAATATTTCTTTTTTAATTGTTTATTTTACAAAAACAAATTCACACAGCAAACAGATAAGCAGTGATGAAGAAAAACTCAGGTCTGCCATGGCAGGAAAGTCAATATTACAAGTACATAAGTATTAGGACATACTGTCCGGATTTAAAAACAATTACAAAAAATGTCAGGTCGACCATATTGGCAGCGCACTGGTGATAGAAATGGCTACGGTATGTACCAAAGCCAGGCAGAACCGTCCCCTCTAGTTTGTTCTTGCAGTTTACACACCAAAGAAAACCTGTGCTCACCTTCTGGTAGCTTGATGCAGAACAGACAGGCTTATCATCAAAGGTAATGTATAAAGCATTTGCACAACACACTCACACAGATATGAATACACCACAAAAGAGACTCCACACAGGATTATATACAAATATCTAGTATAGTATACATAAACTCAGACCAGAACGACATGAATCATGAATATTGTACATATTGTGCATTCACTTATATAGTACTTGTTCTCCTGAGCAATTTATAGCAAACACAACACATATTAGTGAATACTCAGGGCATGTGATGCACATTAGACTATGAAAATGCACATAAATTGCCAAAATCACCATGAACACATAAGGTGTAGCATCCATGCACAAGCCAAATACCCACTACTGGGTGAGAGGCGCACTCAATTTCCCTATAATTTATACAGTCTTAACTATGTTAATGCAAGGGTGCTACACTATATTCATGTGTTGGCTCCACACTAAAATATAACAAATGCTTGAACAGGAGTTGACCTGCTCTAGTGTGCACTGTACCTCTTGAACTGAACGTTCACATCAATTTCACACAATCGTTAATATGCTAAACCAAATTTATCCCAAATTATTAGTACTTAACATATCACTCTTAACAAAATATGTACTCTTGTATGTATCATCTTTACTTCATCATACATGTACTGCATTTATATGTTATTTCATCACATATCTTGTATATTCCAACTGTTATACAAAAATATTCTTCTTCATCCAATCTCTTGAACTTAAATGTCTTTAGATATTCTTGAGATCCACAGCTACTGATAAACCAATTTTAACGCTGGCCCAATGCATTTCGGAACATTAGTTCCTTCCTCAGGGGAAATATTCTGTAAATAAAGGTTTCAAATTACTACACATGTATACATACTGATTAGTCATGTATGTTGCCTTATTTAAACATTAGATCACTCGCCCCTCCATCCAATAAGTTAAACTGCTTCCTCCATAAAAACCTGTAGTCATTATAAACATTTGTTGAAACACAAACCTAGAATCTTGAAAATACATTCAAATGCCATCTGAACACTTTTTGTTATTTTCCAATAACTGGTATACATTTTACTCTTATCTGTTACATAAAGAACTTTTGTTTCAATCTGTATTTATATCCCGTATACGTTGTTTTGGAAATACGCATTCTAAAGTTAACTAACCTTCTGTTGTAAATCAACTCACCGATGATGCACTGTATCACTCTCTTCACCTCCTACATATAGATGTGTCGTCTTGTTGAGTCAATATACCCTGATATCTGTAACTGAATGTGTAATATTCTTAAATACCCATTCTTACTATGTCACTTGAATATATCGACATTCCGAGCCTATTATAACACTGGTGCTGTGCACCCTCTACACTCACCCTTCCTCCGTATAAACGGGTAGCCTTCTTATGTGGTAAGGGTTTCAAATCTTAGATCGGTAGTCATCGATGTCTAAAAATAAACGTGAAAAGCCTCTTACTATGCAAAAATTTTATCGGAATCATTTGCTTAAATGTTCCGTAGCCTGTCCCCGTCTTACCTTCCTCTCAGCTTGGCGTCTGCTATCTTACTGTGGCGTCCTTCTCTAACCCGCCGATACTGACTCCATTACTGCATGTTAACCTTTGTTCCTGATCACGTGTCCCGGGAAAGATGGGAAATGTAGTTTGAACTTGAATCTATGTGACGCAAGTTTACCTTACCATAATGAATATTCCCCACGGAATACATTAACAATTATGCTAAGAGTCACGGCTCCTCCTCATAATTATATTAGGTATCCTGTTCCCCAATAAAAGATATTCTTATATACGTCCCGGTTTTGTTGTGGATTACTGAAATGCACTGTCTTCCGTTATGCTAATACATTTTAACCTGATCATGTTATCAATTAATTTTGTTGCGGCTATTCTGTATGAATTTTTTATATATAGTATATTATCATCTGCACATATATGAGTCACAAACAATTATTTCTAACACATAATTACAAATATTCTAAATCAATACGAGGTCTGTATTGTCCACAAATGTAACACATCCTGATTTTCACAATGAGTAATATATATTAATCGTGATAATCATGGATTATATATATGTTGAACTCTAATGTATACATTCTAACTAAACTACACTTATTGTGATATGCTCTTTTGTTGTGTCGATAACCATTTGGCCTTATCCATGCTATCAGTTGATTCTTCTTTATAAATTACTTGTGTACTACATATTCATCTGCATATATACGAGTCACCAACACTTGTTTCTAACAATCAATCAAATTAGTTCTAACTCAATACAAATTCTGTATTATCAACCAATATAGCATATTGTAATTTTCACTATTAATATCCAACATTGATCATGAGTCACATAAAATCTATTCTGAACACAAATGTATACATACTGACTTTCATAGTCACAGTCAATCATTGTGTCATTGTTACATTGCTCGTTGCAATTACAGATTATGAATTCTACCTGATTAAAAAAAAAACCTCATATCTATTTTGTCATTTAGTCCCCCAGGCTGCAATATCTGTAAAAACTCAATCCAGAACACCTCTCTCTGTAATAGTTTTTTACTATTATCAGTACCCTCATGTTTCGTGACCACTTCCACTATTTGTGCTCTTAATTGTGCTATTGTGTGTTTCGCCTCTGTCCAATGCGCTGCTACACCTGATGTCATGTTTTTGAGTCTTATGGTGCTTTTGTGTTCTGATAACCTCAGTTTGAATTTTCTTTCTGTCTTTCCAATATATGCCTTTCCGCCTGGGCATTTTAAACAGTACACGATGTTGCCTGTATTGCAATCCGAGGTGTGCCTCAGTTTAATATTGCCTCCTGTTACTGGATGAGTAAGAGTTTTTCCAATTATAATGTTGGTGCAATGTATGCAATTGTAGCACTTATTAGTCCCTTTGTACTCCATGTTCTTAACTGTACTAACTTCTGTTTGTATGAGTTCTTGAAGGTTTCTTACTCGCGTGTATGCAAAAGTAGGTACTTGACTAAAGATACCATTGAACTCAGGTTCATTCATAAGTAAATCCCATCTTTTTTTAATGATTCTCTTGATTTGCAGAGACTTGTTAGAAAATCTAGATACAAAAGTAGGGGTATTTGATTCCTTCTTCACTCTCTTTACAAAAAGTTCTTCCCTTTGTTTCATGTTGATTCTACGTATATTTTTCTGCAAAATATCTTCTGGATAACCTCTTTTTGCAAATCTGTCCTTGAATTCTGCTATCTTTTGTTCTGCTACTTCATGATCAGAACATATTCTTTTTATCCGGGTAAATTGTGAATAAGGGAGATTTTCCAAAAGGCTCCTAGGATGAAAGCTTGAATGCAACAACGTGCTGTTCCTATTAGTAGGTTTCATGAAAATTACTGTGCTTATTTTCTTTTGTCTTTTCTTTATCAGAACATCCAGGTAATTGGCTTTTTCTTGGTTGACACAATAGGTAAACTTTATCCTGGGGTCTCTGTCATTGAGTTCTTCAATTAAATTTTCAAGGGTTTCTTGTGAAAGAGTCCAAATCAAAAAAATATCATCGATGTAACGACAATACTGTGCTATTCCTTCTGTCCATTTCCTCTTTGTCAAAATATAATCATTCTCAAATTTCGACATAAAAATATTTGCATAAGCAGGTGCCCCCAAAAAACCCATTGAAGTTCCTGTCAGTTGACCAAAGAAATCATCCTTCCACTGAAAATAACTGTTGTGCAGACAGAAAAATAATAACTGTAACAAAAAATACTGTGTTCTTGTGTCAAATCCATTTTTAGAAGTGCCCATTCCACTGCTTCCATCCCCTGTGCATGTGATATGGAAGTGTACAGCGATGTAACGTCTATAGTACAGAGTAGCCAATGTTCTTGAACCAAAGATTCAATTGTTTGCAGATTTGTGAGAAAGTCTGTGGCGTCTTTAACATACGTACACCAGCTTTGTACGAACTTTTGAAGAAAATAGTCAAGGTATCTACCTATTGGGTCAAAAATAGAATTACAAGCAGAAACAATTGGTCTAAAGGGAGGATCATTAGGGTTCTTATGAATCTTCGGAGTCATATAGATCCTAGGTCTTCTAGGATTGGATGTTGTTAAACAGGCTTTTAATGTTGTATTGATAATGCCTTCCTCCTCTGCTCGCTTTAATATATCTTCAAGCATCAATTGTAACTTTTGTGTTGGATCTCTCTCAAGTGGTAGATACGTATCTCTATCCAATACATGTTCGTACAATTTTCTCTCATAATACTCGGTGTCCATTGCTACCCACGCTCCACCTTTGTCAGCAGGTTTTAATGTTAAGGCCATATTGTTAGCAATGCTTTGTAGTGGGTATTTTTCATGTTGAGTTAAGTTCGGTGTGGTTCTTGTTTTGTAGTCTAATCTGGCACAGTCATGCTTAACAAGATTCTCAAAAATATCCAATGTTTTATGTGACGTGGGTGCTAAGAACTTACTTTTCGGCTTTAACCTTTCGGTCAGTTCATCCCGATCATCTTGTATGTCTTGCACAATGTTAGTGAAGTAATGTTTCAGACGTAGTTTCCGCGTGAACCGAAATATAGCAGCTTCAGTATCTAGTTTCGTAGTGCTCGCTGTGGGTACAAATGTTCTCCCTTTGTTCAATATCGCCAGTTCTTGTGTTGTAAAAGAAATAGACGAAATGTTTATTATTAGACTAGATTCCTGTCGCTTCTCAATTGTTTTCCTGCCTGATCCTCGCCTGATTTTGGAGGTACTGGACTTATTGCTCTTGGGGAACTCGAAGGGGGTTGCCCTCGATCTGCAGCCTGTAACAAAAAAGACGAAGTTGTGCCTGTGGTATCATTGATGGTTTGTACTTGAGGGGCCATCCCCTCCTCTCTTCCTGCAATTGGTTTAGTTTGTTGTCCAGTGAGTTTTGTCGCTGGAGGTCTATTCATTGATGCATCCTCTTCTGTCACTATGCTTTCCTCTGATGATGATGTTGTTTTCTTATTCTGGAAAAAACGTTTTTTCCGCATAGATTTCCGCCCACGTGTAGACCTCGTTAAGTTTGTAATCTACAGTGTCTCTCCGATACTTTCTAAGCTTTCCTTCTTGGAGCTCCCTACTGTATTTATCCAGTCTGACAATAAGTTCTTCCAATGTTGTACTCCAAATCGAGTTTTCTAGTTGTCGTTCCAAATCTTTCTTGATGTTAAAAATCTCTTCTTCCAATTCCCGTATGGTTTTGGATAGCTCTTCTATTATCAATAAAATGAGGTCGAGAGAGTACTTATTTAGAATAGCAAACCACCTATCCCTAAATTTTGCGTTTAAATGGAACCTAAATAGCATGGAACGTATTGCTAATCTTAATCCCCGAGGTATACGCTGTGCTCTGTGATATTGTACAAGTGTTGCACTCCTACTAAACCTTATGTGGTAAATAGGCTACAAACATAGGGCATACCAGCACATGAGTGACCATTATTGGGAATACAGTAATCACTATTTTCCCTAAATGTAGCATCTTCCTAGTGGCAATTCCTGTTGTGCTTGGGGGCCTCTGTTGAGGTATCACCCCATAATGCAAAAATCCACCAAAGTACAGATACCCCGAGGTGCATCAAATGGAGTGAAAGGGGGGAAGGCACACACTTAGGAGACCCACAAGAAATGCGTTGGGTCCCTCAATCTCAATGTGCTCAAATGAAGTTGCCCAAAACACAGTACTTTTTGGCCTCAGTAAAGGGGAGGCAATGCATGATGAGGCTGTCTCTGCAGTCCGTTATCTGCACCCAAACCACTGGTGTGCAGATTCTGTTCCAGTTTGTGGCTCTCCTACTAGGATGCCAGGGTTCATTGGGGAAGAGGGGGTAGCACAGACCACTGACAACTGGGTTTTGTGAAAAAGGCAGCTTTATTGAAACAGGTGCACATTACAGCATAATCTGGGTCTTTGCCATACAAAACTATAGCCTCCCTATACATCTTTACTCACCTAAGATCAACTTCCTCCACACTTAAAAGAGCCCTCCCCCGATAACCTCTTCAAACTTGA
This sequence comes from Lissotriton helveticus, assembly GCF_964261635.1. NCBI lineage: Eukaryota > Metazoa > Chordata > Amphibia > Caudata > Salamandridae > Lissotriton > Lissotriton helveticus. Next base: position 1,210,038,442 of record NC_136059.1, read on the forward strand.
ATAACATACTTGCATCAAAGCTGCTCAACTGAAAGTGGGACCTCTAAAAACCGTTCCCTTTTACTACCTCAACTACCCTTTGAACTTCATTGAATTCCTACCTAACCTTTTAGCTTCCTATGTCGTCCAGGCGTGAACTTCCAACCTGTTTCTCTTCAACCTGAACTGCCGCTGACAAACAATAAACCTCTGTAAATCATGGCAACTTCTCAACCCAATGCTAGTCCACCTGAATCAAGCGACAACTAAAACACATACCTCCCCTTGTGCACCTGTACCAATGGAAAATGACCCAAAGTGGAGGGGGGTTAATGCCCCTCAATTAATTGCATTTGACAAACCTAGTCTGAAGGGGGAAGGGCGGAAGGAGGACAAAACCTAGTGCGATATGCCAGCCATCTACCACCATGTTAAAATGGTGTCTGGCACCCAAAAAGGACAGGCTACATACGTTGGGCTACAACATAGCCCAAATGAAGCTCAACCCGCTGTGCAGTCCTCTGGACTGCACCACTTTCCCAAAGACCACGGGGCAGACCTCCCTCTGGTCGGTTGCCCCCCAAATTCCCATTGGGGAAGAGGGGACAGCACAGACCACTGACAACTGGGTTGTGTGAAAATGGCTGCTTTATTGAAACAGGTGCGCATTACAACATAACCCGGGCCTTTGCCTTACAAAACTGTAGTCTCATTATACATCTTTACTCACCTAAATCAACTACCCCATCCCTAAAAGAGCCCTCCACCGATAACCTCTTCAAACTTAAATAATATACTTACATCAGAGCTGCTCAACTGAAAGTGGACCTCTAAAAACCTATCCCTTTTCCTACCTCAACTATCCTTTGAACCTCATTGAACTTCCTACCTAACCTTTTAACTTTCTATTTTGTCCAGGCATGAACCTCCTACCCGTCCCCCTTCAGCCTGAACTGCTGCTGACAAACAATAAACTTCTGTAAATCATGGCAACTTCTCAGCCCACCACCATACAGGGCCAGGAGGGGACCGACAACCCGGGCCCTGCCCCCCTCTCACCTGGTCAATCGCAGATCTATTAATAGAAATGTCCCCCTCACTAGACCCCCAACACCTCGGCTAGCGCTAACGTCAACTGGAGCAGGAAAAGCTCCATCCCCATAAAAGACAAGTGAACTCCGTCCCATCTAAAAAATACCACATCCTCAAATTTCAAATCTGAATGTTGTACCCTGCCAAACCTGTTGTCTCTGCAAAATGCCCCCATTTCCTTATTTAGCTTCCTCCTGGCTTTGTCTGTGGCCAACGGTTTCACAGCCCTGCCACACTCTCCTGGGTATAAACTCCATCCACATTGTGTGACACCCTGCCCACAGCTTGCAAGTCTGCCTAAGGTCCCATTTCATCTCTTTTATTAACTCCAAACCCTTTTGAACCACCAGATAATTTTCCCCTAAATAATTGATGAGCACATCCGGACATTTACTACCCCCATATGCTTGTTTGAACATGGTTTTAGTTCCTTCCATTGCTTTCCACCTTTTCCTATCCATGTGATCAAGTACAAGTCCTTATTGAAACCCAGGTTGGCACCATGACAGCTGTCCTAGTGTGCTGTTCTGCCCATTATATAAACGAGTGTCCCACGATCCGTATGTTCATTCCTGCCTCCAAGGGATCGGCAACCAAACCTGCAAAAGAAATAAAGGTGACAACCCGACCATTACAGCACCCCAGCTCCTTTCCCCCTATTATATGATCGAAAGCTGGCCTCTGTTGCTGTGTCAAACTTGAAGGAATGCGTCTCAAACTGGCTGGACTCTAAACCCACTAGTTTCAAGGTCTTGTGTAGCACTGCTGACACCTGGAAGGCCATTATGGTTTTTCTATCCCTATGTAGGAAAACTCTGCCATTGCCAACTGCCCCACCCCAGACTTTCTCTTCCCAACATACCGGGCAAACTGCTGCTACTGGGTAAGATTTCAAAAACACTGCTTTACCCGCTGCTCTCTGGTCCGTCTTTAACTTGTATAGCCATACCTGTACCCCATTATCCTGGAAATGCACATCCTCCCAATGTAGTCCCCTGCTGCCATTACCCTCCAGTAGTTCTGAAACCAGAAATGCTTCAAAGAACATCCAAGACATGATGGCCGCAAATAATCCCGCCTTCCTGCCATTAGTGCACACCACTGGAAGTGACTGAAGCACGTGCACCAGAATATCCAACGTCATTGGCCGCCGCTTATGCCCCACAGGGCCTGCCTCCCTCCCCCAGCCTCCAGGATTCTTTTCTCCATCTCCCCCAGCAAGGTGGGGTACCCCCACCAAAGCTTGCCCACAAAGGCGATGCCTGAAAGTTTTCCTGAAATCGTCACTCTGGACTATCCCTTCTCGATGAGACAAAAGATGAACTGGACGACGTCCTCCACCCTCTCCCCTTCATGGTGCATCTTCTGAGCCCCACGCTTCATGAACTCCCCCCAAGCCTGGAGGTAGGCCCTCCTCGTTGACAGGGCTAAAGATCTAGCTACCAAATGTAGCATCCTCTCTCCTATGGACCATAGTTCCTGTGGCATACGAGTCTTCTCCCAATCTGCTTCTGTGGTCAGCCCATGGAACTTCTCCCACTGCGAACGAAACAAAGCATCAGCAATATCATTGTCCACATAAGGAATACCGTGTCTCACTCCATTCTTCTCACATCCCTCCAATCCTTGGGAGTTGGGGGTACTGCCCTGACTTGGATAGCCTCTTTTCTGTGTGGGCGTACCTTCCAGGTCTTTTCGGCCAAAGCCTCTTCCAAAATTTGTGCATCGGCGTACGATGTTCCCCAGGGGTCTATTCTCAGCCCTTTACTTTTTAACATCTATATTAGACCCCTGGCCACCATTGTGGAAGAAGCCGGCTTAACTTTATTTTCGTACGCCGATGATACACAAATTATTTTCTCCCTATCTAAAAGGGAAGGTAACAATACTTCGGCTCTCAAATTGGGTCTGTCCCAAGTGGCAAGATGGATGCAGGTAAACTTCCTTAAGTTAAATGGTGATCAAACCGAGATTGTGATCCTGGGTAAGGACAAAGATCTCTGGGGCCCCCAACATTGGCCCGAGGGTATGGGTCCTACCCCGAAGCCCGTGGCCCAGGTTCGCAATCTCGGATTTTTAATCGATGAAAAGCTCACTATGCGACAACAGGCCGTAAAGGTGGCTGCCATTTGCTTTGCCACACTAAAATGGCTCCAAAAAATCTTGTGGATGCTTCCTGTCCCCACAAAAAGGACGGTGGTCCAGGCTTTAATAACATCTTGCCTGGACTACGGGAATGTCCTGTATCTTGGTGCCGATTTGACAACTGTGAAAAACTTCAGGTTGTCCAAAATGTGGCCGCACGATTGTTACGCAATGTTCCACGGAAAACATCCGCATCCTTAGCCCTTCGCGATTTGCACTGGCTAGAAATTAGGAAGAGAATTAAATTTAAGGCTCTATGTTATATCTTCAAGATAAAACAGGGCTTTGCCCCTAGGTACCTCCACAATCTCATTCATGCCTATACACCTAGCCGTACTCTCAGATCTGCTGGCAAAGGAGATTTTGTTGTTCCTAGATTTAGGCTAGTGAAGATGGGCGGTCGCTCATTCTCTCACCTGGGCACCAAATCTTGGAATGCTCTGCCTGTTAGGCTGAAGTTGGAAACTGATTTTGTCAGGTTCCGCAAGGGTTTAAAAACTTGGCTTTTCCAGCAATAACTTTTCAGAACAGTCTTTTCTTGTTGTTCCACTCTCTGAGGCCTTGTAGTTCTTTCTTCTCCAAACTATCCCTTGGTGCCGGAAAACCCACTGCGGGTAGCTGTGCGCCTTATAAGTTTAAATAAATAATTAAATAAATAAATAAGGAATGTGCTGGCCTCTGAAAGCAATATCAAATTTAAGGCAATGCACTACAAAAACTCGTAGCAGCTGCCACAGCTAGGCTCCCTGGCCGACTGCCTGTTGATCACCTGCACCACTGACATGTTGTCCACCCCAAAAAAGGACTCTCTTCTGGGACAGCTGTGCGCCCCAAAGTATGACATTCACTACCAGGGTGAAAAATTCCAAGAAGGTACTGTGTCTACCTTCCCTACGTTCTGGAGGCCATTCCTAGGAACACCAGTGACCCTGCCAGTACAGGCCGATCCCGCAGGCTCTTGCGGTGTCAAAGAAAATGTGTACGTTCCAGTCCATGTCCACCCAGGATTTCAGAGGAATACCGTTGAAGGCCTGTAAGAAGACCTTCCACAGACTCAGGTCCTCCCACACCCCTGTTGTCAGCCTGGCATGATGGTGCAGCAAGGGAAGGCCTGAAAGGGACAAATCCTATACAGCTGGAAAAAGTCCTCTCTGCTCTTACATCTCTACAGGTGAAGTTCAAGTGCCCCAAGTTCTTTTTTGTGAGCATTGTGTTCAGTAGAGCCAACATTTTGGTCTTATCCTCCAGCAGCCGGGCCTCCCCTGCTACTGAGTCTATCTCAATACCCCGAAATGCCAACATTGTAGTAGGTCCCACTGTTTTCTCTGGGGCCAGGAGCGCCCCCAATTTCACCATCAAACCTTGGAATCTATCCAGTGAGTCGTGGCCTCCTCCAGATACTGCTGCCCCTACAAAGAAAAAATCATCTAAGTTGTGTGTTATGCGTTCCACCTCTGTGTGCCATGAGAATAACCCCTGCAGAAATGTGCTAAAGCACTCGAAGACGGCACACAAGATGGAGCAGCTCATCTGGAGTGCTTTGTCCATTACAAAAAACACAGTTGATGGACAGAATGTAGAACAATGTCATACATTCACCCCAGTACAAGGATCTGGGCCTAAATTAATCGTTTTTTTGCACTCCACACCACCCTGGGTTAGACACTGGCTATATCCAAATCAGCTCTGACCCTGTGCCTCATGGGAACAGTCCAGCCCGAACTACCAAGCCATGTCTTTCCCAGACCGGAATCAAGCATCCAAGGACCGGTTTCTGGCTATCAGCCTTCATTCAGCCTGGATAGCTTGACTCCAGTGGTGTGGAGAGCCTGGGACTCACGCCTGAGCATACCCAGCCCACTCGGGGTGAAAATTGCAAAAAACACAGTTGATGGACAGAATGTAGAACAATGTCATACATTCCCCCCAGTACAAGGATCTGGGCCTAAATCCATCGTTTTTTTGCACACCACACCACCCTGAGTTAGACACTGGCTATATGCAAATCATCTCTGACCCTGTGCCTCATGGGAACAGTCCAGTCCGAACTACCAAGCCATGTCTTTCCCAGACCGGAATCAAGCATCCAAGGACCGGTTTCTGGCTATCAGCCTTCATTCAGCCTGGATAGCTTGACTCCAGGGGTGCGGAGAGCCTGGGACTCACGTCTGAGCATACCCAGCCCACTTGGGGTGAAAATTGCAAAAAACACAGTTTATGGACAGAATGTAGAACAATGTCATACATTCACCCCAGTACAAGGATCTGGGCCTAAATTCATCATTTTTTTGCACTCCACACCACCCTGGGTTAGACACTGGCTATATGCAAATCAGCTCTGACCCTGTGCCTCATGGGAACAGTCCAGTCCGAACTACCAAGCCATGTCTTTCCCAGACCGGAATCAAGCATCCAAGGACCGGTTTCTGGCTATCAGCCTTCATTCAGCCTGGATAGCTTGACTCCAGGGGTGTGGAGAGCCTGGGACTCACGTCTGAGCATGCCCAGCCCACTCGGGGTGAAAATTGCAAAAAACACAGTTGATGGACAGAATGTAGAACAATGTCATACATTCACCCCAGTACAAGGATCTGGGCCTAAATCCATCGGTTTTTTTGCACTCCACACCACCCTGGGTTAGACACTCGCTATATGCAAATCAGCTCTGACCCTGTGCCTCATGGGAACAGTCCAGTCCGAACTACCAAGCCATGTCTTTCCCAGACCGGAATCAAGCATCCAAGGACCGGTTTCTGGCTATCAGCCTTCATTCAGCCTGGATAGCTTGACTCCAGTGGTGTGGAGAGCCTGGGACTCACGTCTGAGCATACCCAGCCCACTCGGGGTGCTTTGTCCATTAACCATTGGGCCCCGAACTGAATACCTAACAGTTGAAAATCTGCAGGGTGTACCGGCAACAAGCAGAAAGACAACTTGATGCCACTCTTCGTCATCAGCGCCCCCGTCCGACCTTCTCCACCAAGGCTAAGGCTACATCCACTGATGAGTACGTCACTGACACTTGCTCTGCAGGGATGAAGTCATTCACTGAATGGCCTTGGGGTCAGGGCAAGTGTTGAATCAGATGATAGTGCCCTGGTTCATTCTTAGGCACTACCCCAAAGTATAACACTACCCACTGGTCCATGGGCCATGTATCAAATGAACATACCATCCTACCCTCCTGCATTTCTTCAAGCAATTTCTCCCTGACTACCAGCGGGTGGTCCAACGCTGATTTAAGATTGGGTGCCCAGTGGCGTACTCTCAGGCCATCGTACCACAGCCTGAAACCCTCCTTGAATCCCCCTTAGCAATACCACAGCGTTGTGTATCCTGTTGTAAAAGGAGAGCCAGAATGCCAGTTTTCCAAAGTTAATGAGCATATGAGCTTTTCCTTCCAGGTCCTTGTGCCCCTCTATCATGGCCTGTACCCCCCTCTCTGCCCTTATTGGTTCCCCTGGGGCGCTCCTGTCTGACAGCCTGCAAGACCTTGCTTTTGCCCGTAACCCATGGCGGTAGAGTTGCCTGCGGTGAAGCAGGCAACCAACACCTGTCTCCCCTAGCATTTTGAGCATTTGTGGTGGAATTTGCAGAGTTCTCTTGTACATAAGCATTTGTTATAGTCCCAGCATGCTCCCTTCTGAGTACCCTGGTTCCTTCCACTCCCCCACCTCGCCTCGAGCGGGGCGACCCTGAAAGGGCTTGTACACTATTGGCAAACCACTGGCTGTAAATATGGGTTTGCCGAATTTCACTGGACCCATAAGTCTGTATCTAGCTCCACCCATTGGGCATTCGGGTCCACCGCTAACTGAGCCTGGAATTCCACATTGTATTGGGTCCAGGCATTTCCCCAAAAAGTAACTGAGACTTCCTAATGATGTCTATGTACTTCAATATGGCTACTTCCCACTCTTGGAACTTTTCGCAGTACACGCTGGCACATATAAGGAAAGCCACAGTCAAGTTCTCAATAGTCACTAGGACTCTCCGGCGTTTGGATAACTCTAACTCTTTGGACCTGAGTTGTAGTTTTAGGCTCTCCCCTTCCAAATCTTCTCCTTTGTTGATGGCATGAGGTGTGCTCCCAAAGGTTTTGCTGTCCCCATGTATGGTGACTTCTTAAATTTCACATCCTTACTTTCTTTTTTGTCCCCCGAGTTCTGCTGGTCGCCGTGTTGCCCAATCTTTTGTCCTACCTCTGTAGCCCCAATGCACTCTTCTGTCTTTGCTGGGGTTGGCTCTTCTTGGGCTGTGCACGCCAGGTAGTCCTCTGTCCAAACTCTTGTGTCCTGCACGTAGCGCCTTTTCCTTATGCGGGCCTCCCTGCTGGTGTGGGGCTCCCCGGCCTCCACCCCTATGGACACCATGGTTAAGTGGGCGTCCCCACTGACGGAAGGCTCTTTGGCCTCAATCCCCACCAAAACCTTCCACAACGGGGCCTCCCTGCCGTACGGGGCCCCTGCCTGGGCCCCTCAAACCCTCTGTACCTTCATGCACCTCCTGTTCTGTCTTCTTACCTATCGCCAAGGTCAGTCCCCAATTCGGGGCCCGCAATTTCTCCACCAACTATGGACCGTGGCTGTCTTGACTGGATTTCTCCTCCTGAACAATATTAGTTGGACATACATTAGAGGAGCCCTCACAGCCCCCTATTCCCACCATTGGGCTTCCATCTCCTCCCTCAGCTCCCCCTCTTCCAGACTGTCCTCATTGTAATCTAGCATTATGTGTGTTCCCCCAGTGTGCTCACCGGAGCTATCACCCCAACCCTTCGCCGAGGCCTTAACCGGGGAGGCCATACCCTGCTCCACACCTTCTTAGCGATGCAGGGTGCATACACCACTGATCCAAGGTGATGGAGTATGCTCTGAATCCTTCCACCTGTCGCACTGCCGGGGTTGTGCTGTACCCTCTTGTGGCAATGATCGTGGGGTCCAATGTTGTGTGCCAGCTAGCAATGCAGGACTCACTGACTCTTCTTCTTGGGGTCGCTGAGCCACACATGGCCCACCCAAGTCAGACCCCTGTACACGCTCCGCCCTCAATAAAGATACATGGTCTGGTGTGCTGGTCAAGCCAAACCCCTTACCTAAGGGTTCCCCCAACCCAGAAATTAATGCCCTGGAATCCCCTGACCCCTATCCGGAGGGTCCACCTGCAAAGCCCTTGTGCAAAGCCTCCCAGGCTCCTGTAGGAGCTCTTTCCAGCCACAAGTCCCTCTTGCATGCCACCCCCTGCCCCTCCCCACCCCCTCATACCCAAGGGACACCTCTCCCTCCTCACTCCCCATGCCAGCCACTGTCTGTACACCTCTCTAAAATCCACCTCGGGCCAAGGGGCCTCGGTGCCCTCATAGCCCTGAGGACGCTTATTTTGTTTTCTGTACCCTCGGTCCCCCCCACGTTAGGCTGACCAATATTCCACTCTGCCCTCCCCCTGCCTCTTTTCTCTGCACAAGGCTGCATGCCCCTTGGCAGTGGCCCGCCCCACGTTTTCACCCTGTGAAGCTTCGCTATGCACCTGCGAGGCCTCACACTTTTTGGCCATGTCCCCTAAAGTGTCATGAGAGGCCTTCCCTTTCCTGCAGGAGGCCTCGCCAGCCACATACAAGCTCCCGTTGTGGCCCGACGACCAGGATGTGCCAGACCAGCCCCAGCTCCACGCCCATGTCAGCAGCCTCGTTCCCTACATATAAGGTCTTTCTCTCTAGAGTGGCCCCCTCCCTCTCACCTGCCATTGAGTTGGAGGCCTTCGTCGGGCGCGCAGGCCACGACCAACACAGCAACCCCACCCTGCAGACTTCCACAGGCGGTGTGACTTAACCCCTGACCCATCCTTCAGGAGGTCAAACCTTCCTGCTTTGGCCAGCAGGCGGATCGCCTGCTCCAGGCGATGGCCTACCACAGGTAAGTGCAGGCATCTGCCTAAGTGCCTTACCACGCTACTCTTGGGACAAAAGCTAGCGGGATATGCCAGTCACTGTGCCACCATGTTAAAAAGGTAGCTGGCACCCAAAACTTATGGGCTATATAAGTTTGGATATAACATAGCCCAAATGAATCCCAGCCCACTGTGCAGTCCTCTGGCCTGCACCACTTCCCCAAAGACCACGGTGGCAGACCTCCCTCCGATTGACTGCCCCCCAAATCTCCATTGGCTATGGTCAAATTACATGATTCTAGGCTCACAGAAAGGGAAGGAACAAAACAGCAATGATGCTGGCTCGCATCTTCCGTGTTACCCAGGCAACAGGCCTTCACAGGGTGGGGGCCACGCTTGAGAGGTTCTGCGGTTCTGATATGAAATTTCGGGACAGTTGCACTCCCAATCCCGGCCAAGAATGAGTGCTTACCACACGCTAGAGGGATTTTTACAAAAGTGCCCACAATTCCCTTAGTTGTGCCATATCTAATCACCACCCGCACAGGCATATTTGCTCAGGGTGATGCACTCACCACACGCTTCCCTCTTTCAGGAAAAGAGTGCTCCACACGGTCTCTCAGGGAGCAAAGCGCCTGACACGCACTGATGAGTAACTTCTTCGAGAGAGTGCCCCCACTTCAGGATGGCCAAAATTAAGGTGCACAACACACACTGAAGTAGACACAGAAGCGCTGGACTCACAAGTCCCACGGCTGAAGTAGGTGATGGGAGGTAATCTCCCTGACCCCTTAATAGCTCCCACAAGAACAGGGAGGTGGTATGCCACAGTACCTGGAGAGCATTAGCGGGGCACCAGTGCAGAGAAGAGGCAGCAGGGCAGAACATACAGGCAGTTTGTGAAGTGGCAGTCTCTCCAGCAGCCTAGCAGGCAGGCAGGCCGGCACAACAACGCAAGCAGTCCCAGCATCAGTCCCTCCTGGCAGCACAATAGTCCTCTGGCAATGTGTAGGTTGTAGAGCCAGCAGCTTCTGGATACAAGTTCTATGCATAGTCTAAAATCATGGGGTCATAGCCCCTGTACTTATACTCAAAATGTCATTGATTTAGGAGTGAGGTCAAAGGAACCCTTTCAAGTGCACAACAAATCACTTTCAACCCAGCCCTCGCTCCAGACATGAGTAGCGGGTAAATCAGCACTTTGTATGTGGACAGGATACATGCTATACAATTTTAAAGTATGAACGTCCTCTCCCTTTCCTAGCCCAGGAAGACCATTAGTATGCAGCTGAATGCAGAATTAACCCGGTCACACACAACCATTTCTGCGTGATGGGTGTGTGGAAAGTATGCACAAAGTGTAGCTGTCACCCAGGACTAGACGTGTATTGGAGTCAGGCTGCAAAGCACAAAGAGTCATAAGCACAGAAAAATGCCCACTTTCTAAGAATGGCATATCGAAAATGGTAATGTAAAATCCAACTACACCAGTAAGCTGGATTTATCCCTACCATTGTAAACATGCCAAACTTGGCAACACTACTCCTTTCAGATCAGGAATTACTACGTAAACATATATAAGAGAACTCCCAATGCTTGCCTATGAAAGGATTAGGCCTCACAGCAATTAGAAATGAATGGCTGTTTGTCACTACCTGGACATGCCACCCAATAAAGGCATGTGACCTTCCTTTTACTTACACAGCACACTCCCAAAGGGCTACCTAGGGCCTACCTTAGGGGTGACCTATTTGTAATAAAAAGGGGAGTTTGAGGCCTAGAAAGTCATTTTAAATGCCAAGTCAAAGTGGCAGTAAACTGCACATTCAGGCTCTGCAGTGGCAGGCCTGAGACAGGTTTGAAAGGCTACGTCTGTGGGTGGCACAAGCAGTGCTGCAAGCCCATCAGTAGTATTAAAATACAGGCCATCTGTAGTTGGGCTGCCACTGTACAAAGGACTTGCATGCAGATCAAATATCCCAAACAGATCTAAACCTTGTTTAGAGGACAGAGCACATGTACTTTAGCACTGTTTAGCAGTGGTAAATGGCCCAGAGTCCTAAAGCCAGCAAAAAGAGGGTCAGGAAAATTGGCGGAGGAAGGCAAAATGTTTGGGGTTAACCCTGTGAAAAGGGCCAGGTCCAAAACAATCCCCTTCCAGCCTAAAGCCAGGGTAGACTAATGAATACCTTGATAAGGTTCCCTGCTTAGGGCAAAAGAACATGGACCCTGGCCCGCAACTGCAGGGGCAAGTTCCAGTTCTATGCCTCTTTGAACCCAGTTGGATTCCTCTGTTTGTAATCTCAAGGCCTACTAAGCTTACCCATGGGGAATCCATCTCCTCACCTGTAGACCCCACCCAGAGCCAGGTCCCAACCCATCCAGGAGGCTCTGTCTTCTGTGGTTTCCCAGAGTGCGGGTGGTAGCCACAGCTGCATTGCATCTTCTCTCTCTACTTCACTTCAGGGTTCTATCCTGCAACTGGTCTTCCCACCCAGGGTCTGTACCCTTTGGGTGACCCGGGGTCAGGGGTGAGTCCTTGCTCCCCATCCTGCCCCTTCTTCTGGGGTCCACACCCTCCGTCTAGGAGTGGTACCCCAGAAGACAAAACTGTAGGGACACTTGTGGCAGCCGCCCCTTCCCCCAGGTCAGGGGTGATACCCTGAACCTTGTTCCACAATCCAGGTTCTGTACCCTTGAGCTGGATAGGAGTTAGGGGAGAGTCCTTCCTCCCCCCCATACCCCTCCATCTCGTACTGTAAGACACTAGAATAGGGGGATGTTGGTATCAGTCACCCTGCCAAGTTCTCCTGACAGTATGGGTCCCCCTCAGTATCTCCCGGTACAGAATAG